>NW_026972123.1:5483664-6854580 GCF_036711695.1 Zophobas morio | reverse complement strand
TACTTTTAAACCACTCAGATACCCTACGGGCTCGGAAAGTGCAACGAAACCATCAAATTTTAGCTAGAAACTGTATTTTTGTCGATTTTTATTGAATTTGAACTATATTTCAGCGTTTTTTGATGGTTCTGAGCCACCAAACACACTTAAAGCATGCAGAACCGACTCAGAATAGGAAAAGGAGACGTTTAGGTCAATTTTATGCATTCTGGCGTTCGTAGATACAAGAAAACTGTTAAAATTCTTCAGAAACGTCACTTTTGAAGTGTTTTCTTGTACTTTTAAGCCACTCAGATACCCAACGGGCTCGGAAAGTGCAACGAAACCATCAAATTTTAGCTAGAAACTGTATTTTTGTCGATTTTTATTGAATTTGAACTATATTTCAAAGTTTTTTGATGGTTCTGAGCCACCAAACACACTTAAAGCATGCAGAATCGACTCAGAATAGGAAAAGGAGACGTTTCGGTCAATTTTATGCATTCTGGCGTTCGTAGATACAAGAAAACTGTAAAAATTCTTCAGAAACGTCACTTTTGAAGTGTTTTCTTGTACTTTTAAGCCACTCAGATACCCTACGGGCTCGGAAAGTGCAACGAAACCATCAAATTTTAGCTAGAAACTGTATTTTTGTCGATTTTTATTGAATTTGAACTATATTTCAACGTTTTTTGATGGTTCTGAGCCACCAAACACACTTAAAGCATGCAGAATCGACTCAGAATAGGAAAAGGAGACGTTTAGGTCAATTTTATGCATTCTGGCGTTCGTAGATACAAGAAAACTGTTAAAATTCTTCAGAAACGTCACTTTTGAAGTGTTTTCTTGTACTTTTAAGCCAATCAGATACCCTACGGGCTTGGAAAGTGCAACGAAACCATCAAATTTTAGCTAGAAACTGTATTTTTGTCGATTTTTATTGAATTTGAACTATATTTCAAAGTTTTTTGATGGTTCTGAACCACCAAACACACTTAAAGCATGCAGAATCGACTCAGAATAGAAAAAGGAGACGTTTAGGTCAATTTTATGCATTCTGGCGTTCGTAGATACAAGAAAACTGTTAAAATTCTTCAGAAACGTCACTTTTGAAGTGTTTTCTTGTACTTTTAAGCCACTCAGATACCCTAGGGGCTCGGAAAGTGCAACAAACCATCAAATTTTAGCTAGAAACTGTATTTTTGTCGATTTTTATTGAATTTGAACTATATTTCAAAGTTTTTTGATGGTTCTGAGCCACCAAACACACTTAAAGCATGCAGAATCGACTCAGAATAGGAAAAGGAGACGTTTAGGTCAATTTTATGCATTCTGGCGTTCGTAGATACAAGAAAACTGTTAAAATTCTTCAGAAACGTCACTTTTGAAGTGTTTTCTTGTACTTTTAAGCCACTCAGATACCCTACGGGCTCGGAAAGTGCAACGAAACCATCAAATTTTAGCTAGAAACTGTATTTTTGTCGATTTTTATTGAATTTGAACTATATTTCAACGTTTTTTGATGGTTCTGAGCCACCAAACACACTTAAAGCATGCAGAATCGACTCAGAATAGGAAAAGGAGACGTTTAGTTCAATTTTATGCATTCTGGCGTTCGTAGATACAAGAAAACTGTTAAAATTCTTCAGAAACGTCACTTTTGAAGTGTTTTCTTGTACTTTTAAGCCACTCAGATACCCTACGGGCTCGGAAAGTGCAACGAAACCATCAAATTTTAGCTAGAAACTGTATTTTTGTCGATTTTTATTGAATTTGAACAATATTTCAAAGTTTTTTGATGGTTCTGAGCCACCAAACACACTTAAAGCATGCAGAATCGACTCAGAATAGGAAAAGGAGACGTTTAGGTCAATTTTATGCATTCTGGCGTTCGTAGATACAAGAAAACTGTTAAAATTCTTCAGAAACGTCACTTTTGAAGTGTTTTCTTGTACTTTTAAGCCACTCAGATACCCTACGGGCTCGGAAAGTGCAACGAAACCATCAAATTTTAGCTAGAAACTGTATTTTTGTCGATTTTTATTGAATTTGAACTATATTTCAACGTTTTTTGATGGTTCTGAGCCACCAAACACACTTAAAGCATGCAGAATCGACTCAGAATAGGAAAAGGAGACGTTTAGGTCAATTTTATGCATTCTGGCGTTCGTAGATACAAGAAAACTGTTAAAATTCTTCAGAAACGTCACTTTTGAAGTGTTTTCTTGTACTTTTAAGCCACTCAGATACCCTACGGGCTCGGAAAGTGCAACGAAACCATCAAATTTTAGCTAGAAACTGTATTTTTGTCGATTTTTATTGAATTTGAACTATATTTCAACGTTTTTTGATGGTTCTGAGCCACCAAACACACTTAAAGCATGCAGAATCGACTCAGAATAGGAAAAGGAGACGTTTAGTTCAATTTTATGCATTCTGGCGTTCGTAGATACAAGAAAACTGTTAAAATTCTTCAGAAACGTCACTTTTGAAGTGTTTTCTTGTACTTTTAAGCCACTCAGATACCCTACGGGCTCGGAAAGTGCAACGAAACCATCAAATTTTAGCTAGAAACTGTATTTTTGTCGATTTTTATTGAATTTTAACTATATTTCAAAGTTTTTTGATGGTTCTGAGCCACCAAACACATTTAAAGCATGCAGAATCGACTCAGAATAGGAAAAGGAGACGTTTCGGTCAATTTTATGCATTCTGGCGTTCGTAGATACAAGAAAACTGTTAAAATTCTTCAGAAACGTCACTTTTGAAGTGTTTTCTTGTACTTTTAAGCCACTCAGATACCCTACGGGCTCGGAAAGTGCAACGAAACCATCAAATTTTAGCTAGAAACTGTATTTTTGTCGATTTTTATTGAATTTGAACTATATTTCAACGTTTTTTGATGGTTCTGAGCCACCAAACACACTTAAAGCATGCAGAATCGACTCAGAATAGGAAAAGGAGACGTTTAGGTCAATTTTATGCATTCTGGCGTTCGTAGATACAAGAAAACTGTTAAAATTCTTCAGAAACGTCACTTTTGAAGTGTTTTCTTGTACTTTTAAGCCAATCAGATACCCTACGGGCTTGGAAAGTGCAACGAAACCATCAAATTTTAGCTAGAAACTGTATTTTTGTCGATTTTTATTGAATTTGAACTATATTTCAAAGTTTTTTGATGGTTCTGAACCACCAAACACACTTAAAGCATGCAGAATCGACTCAGAATAGAAAAAGGAGACGTTTAGGTCAATTTTATGCATTCTGGCGTTCGTAGATACAAGAAAACTGTTAAAATTCTTCAGAAACGTCACTTTTGAAGTGTTTTCTTGTACTTTTAAGCCACTCAGATACCCTACGGGCTCGGAAAGTGCAACGAAACCATCAAATTTTAGCTAGAAACTGTATTTTTGTCGATTTTTATTGAATTTGAACTATATTTCAAAGTTTTTTGATGGTTCTGAGCCACCAAACACACTTAAAGCATGCAGAATCGACTCAGAATAGGAAAAGGAGACGTTTAGGTCAATTTTATGCATTCTGGCGTTCGTAGATACAAGAAAACTGTTAAAATTCTTCAGAAACGTCACTTTTGAAGTGTTTTCTTGTACTTTTAAGCCACTCAGATACCCTACGGGCTCGGAAAGTGCAACGAAACCATCAAATTTTAGCTAGAAACTGTATTTTTGTCGATTTTTATTGAATTTGAACTATATTTCAACGTTTTTTGATGGTTCTGAGCCACCAAACACACTTAAAGCATGCAGAATCGACTCAGAATAGGAAAAGGAGACGTTTAGGTCAATTTTATGCATTCTGGCGTTCGTAGATACAAGAAAACTGTTAAAATTCTTCAGAAACGTCACTTTTGAAGTGTTTTCTTGTACTTTTAAGCCACTCAGATACCCTACGGGCTCGGAAAGTGCAACGAAACCATCAAATTTTAGCTAGAAACTGTATTTTTGTCGATTTTTATTGAATTTGAACTATATTTCAAAGTTTTTTGATGGTTCTGAGCCACCAAACACACTTAAAGCATGCAGAATCGACTCAGAATAGGAAAAGAAGACGTTTAGGTCAATTTTATGCATTCTGGCGTTCGTAGATACAAGAAAACTGTTAAAATTCTTCAGAAACGTCACTTTTGAAGTGTTTTCTTGTACTTTTAAGCCACTCAGATACCCTACGGGCTCGGAAAGTGCAACGAAACCATCAAATTTTAGCTAGAAACTGTATTTTTGTCGATTTTTATTGAATTTGAACTATATTTCAATGTTTTTTGATGGTTCTCAGCCACCAAACACACTTAAAGCATGCAGGATCGACTCAGAATAGGAAAAGGAGACGTTTAGGTCAATTTTATGCATTCTGGCGTTCGTAGATACAAGAAAACTGTTAAAATTCTTCAGAAACGCCACTTTTGAAGTGTTTTCTTGTACTTTTAAGCCACTCAGATACCCTACGGGCTCGGAAAGTGCAACGAAACCATCAAATTTTAGCTAGAAACTGTATTTTTGTCGATTTTTATTGAATTTGAACTATATCTACGGGCTCGGAAAGTGCAACGAAACCATCAAATTCTAGCTAGAAACTGTATTTTTGTCGATTTTTATTGAATTTGAACTATATTTCAACGTTTTTTGATGGTTCTGAGCCACCAAACACACTTAAAGCATGCAGAACCGACTCAGAATAGGAAAAGGAGACGTTTAGGTCAATTTTATGCATTCTGGCGTTCGTAGATACAAGAAAACTGTTAAAATTCTTCAGAAACGTCACTTTTGAAGTGTTTTCTTGTACTTTTAAGCCACTCAGATACCCTACGGGCTCGGAAAGTGCAACGAAACCATCAAATTTTAGCTAGAAACTGTATTTTTGTCGATTTTTATTGAATTTGAACTATATTTCAAAGTTTTTTGATGGTTCTGAGCCACCAAACACACTTAAAGCATGCAGAATCGACTCAGAATAGGAAAAGAAGACGTTTAGGTCAATTTTATGCATTCTGGCGTTCGTAGATACAAGAAAACTGTTAAAATTCTTCAGAAACGTCACTTTTGAAGTGTTTTCTTGTACTTTTAAGCCACTCAGATACCCTACGGGCTCGGAAAGTGCAACGAAACCATCAAATTTTAGCTAGAAACTGTATTTTTGTCGATTTTTATTGAATTTGAACTATATTTCAATGTTTTTTGATGGTTCTGAGCCACCAAACACACTTAAAGCATGCAGAATCGACTCAGAATAGGAAAAGGAGACGTTTAAGTCAATTTTATGCATTCTGGCGTTCGTAGATACAAGAAAACTGTTAAAATTCTTCAGAAACGTCACTTTTGAAGTGTTTTCTTGTACTTTTAAGCCACTCAGATACCCTACGGGCTCGGAAAGTGCAACGAAACCATCAAATTTTAGCTAGAAACTGTATTTTTGTCGATTTTTATTGAATTTGAACAATATTTCAAAGTTTTTTGATGGTTCTGAGCCACCAAACACACTTAAAGCATGCAGAATCGACTCAGAATAGGAAAAGGAGACGTTTAGGTCAATTTTATGCATTCTGGCGTTCGTAGATACAAGAAAACTGTTAAAATTCTTCAGAAACGTCACTTTTGAAGTGTTTTCTTGTACTTTTAAGCCACTCAGATACCCTACGGGCTCGGAAAGTGCAACGAAACCATCAAATTTTAGCTAGAAACTGTATTTTTGTCGATTTTTATTGAATTTGAACTATATTTCAACGTTTTTTGATGGTTCTGAGCCACCAAACACACTTAAAGCATGCAGAATCGACTCAGAATAGGAAAAGGAGACGTTTAGGTCAATTTTATGCATTCTGGCGTTCGTAGATACAAGAAAACTGTTAAAATTCTTCAGAAACGTCACTTTTGAAGTGTTTTCTTGTACTTTTAAGCCACTCAGATACCCTACGGGCTCGGAAAGTGCAACGAAACCATCAAATTTTAGCTAGAAACTGTATTTTTGTCGATTTTTATTGAATTTGAACTATATTTCAACGTTTTTTGATGGTTCTGAGCCACCAAACACACTTAAAGCATGCAGAATCGACTCAGAATAGGAAAAGGAGACGTTTAGTTCAATTTTATGCATTCTGGCGTTCGTAGATACAAGAAAACTGTTAAAATTCTTCAGAAACGTCACTTTTGAAGTGTTTTCTTGTACTTTTAAGCCACTCAGATACCCTACGGGCTCGGAAAGTGCAACGAAACCATCAAATTTTAGCTAGAAACTGTATTTTTGTCGATTTTTATTGAATTTTAACTATATTTCAAAGTTTTTTGATGGTTCTGAGCCACCAAACACACTTAAAGCATGCAGAATCGACTCAGAATAGGAAAAGGAGACGTTTCGGTCAATTTTATGCATTCTGGCGTTCGTAGATACA
This sequence comes from Zophobas morio, assembly GCF_036711695.1. Lineage (NCBI taxonomy): Eukaryota > Metazoa > Arthropoda > Insecta > Coleoptera > Tenebrionidae > Zophobas > Zophobas morio. The sequence continues at coordinate 6,848,198 of NW_026972123.1, read as the reverse complement.
AGAAAACTGTTAAAATTCTTCAGAAACGTCACTTTTGAAGTGTTTTCTTGTACTTTTAAGCCACTCAGATACCCTACGGGCTCGGAAAGTGCAACGAAACCATCAAATTTTAGCTAGAAACTGTATTTTTGTCGATTTTTATTGAATTTGAACTATATTTCAACGTTTTTTGATGGTTCTGAGCCACCAAACACACTTAAAGCATGCAGAATCGACTCAGAATAGGAAAAGGAGACGTTTAGGTCAATTTTATGCATTCTGGCGTTCGTAGATACAAGAAAACTGTTAAAATTCTTCAGAAACGTCACTTTTGAAGTGTTTTCTTGTACTTTTAAGCCAATCAGATACCCTACGGGCTTGGAAAGTGCAACGAAACCATCAAATTTTAGCTAGAAACTGTATTTTTGTCGATTTTTATTGAATTTGAACTATATTTCAAAGTTTTTTGATGGTTCTGAACCACCAAACACACTTAAAGCATGCAGAATCGACTCAGAATAGAAAAAGGAGACGTTTAGGTCAATTTTATGCATTCTGGCGTTCGTAGATACAAGAAAACTGTTAAAATTCTTCAGAAACGTCACTTTTGAAGTGTTTTCTTGTACTTTTAAGCCACTCAGATACCCTACGGGCTCGGAAAGTGCAACGAAACCATCAAATTTTAGCTAGAAACTGTATTTTTGTCGATTTTTATTGAATTTGAACTATATTTCAAAGTTTTTTGATGGTTCTGAGCCACCAAACACACTTAAAGCATGCAGAATCGACTCAGAATAGGAAAAGGAGACGTTTAGGTCAATTTTATGCATTCTGGCGTTCGTAGATACAAGAAAACTGTTAAAATTCTTCAGAAACGTCACTTTTGAAGTGTTTTCTTGTACTTTTAAGCCACTCAGATACCCTACGGGCTCGGAAAGTGCAACGAAACCATCAAATTTTAGCTAGAAACTGTATTTTTGTCGATTTTTATTGAATTTGAACTATATTTCAACGTTTTTTGATGGTTCTGAGCCACCAAACACACTTAAAGCATGCAGAATCGACTCAGAATAGGAAAAGGAGACGTTTAGGTCAATTTTATGCATTCTGGCGTTCGTAGATACAAGAAAACTGTTAAAATTCTTCAGAAACGTCACTTTTGAAGTGTTTTCTTGTACTTTTAAGCCACTCAGATACCCTACGGGCTCGGAAAGTGCAACGAAACCATCAAATTTTAGCTAGAAACTGTATTTTTGTCGATTTTTATTGAATTTGAACTATATTTCAAAGTTTTTTGATGGTTCTGAGCCACCAAACACACTTAAAGCATGCAGAATCGACTCAGAATAGGAAAAGAAGACGTTTAGGTCAATTTTATGCATTCTGGCGTTCGTAGATACAAGAAAACTGTTAAAATTCTTCAGAAACGTCACTTTTGAAGTGTTTTCTTGTACTTTTAAGCCACTCAGATACCCTACGGGCTCGGAAAGTGCAACGAAACCATCAAATTTTAGCTAGAAACTGTATTTTTGTCGATTTTTATTGAATTTGAACTATATTTCAATGTTTTTTGATGGTTCTCAGCCACCAAACACACTTAAAGCATGCAGGATCGACTCAGAATAGGAAAAGGAGACGTTTAGGTCAATTTTATGCATTCTGGCGTTCGTAGATACAAGAAAACTGTTAAAATTCTTCAGAAACGCCACTTTTGAAGTGTTTTCTTGTACTTTTAAGCCACTCAGATACCCTACGGGCTCGGAAAGTGCAACGAAACCATCAAATTTTAGCTAGAAACTGTATTTTTGTCGATTTTTATTGAATTTGAACTATATCTACGGGCTCGGAAAGTGCAACGAAACCATCAAATTCTAGCTAGAAACTGTATTTTTGTCGATTTTTATTGAATTTGAACTATATTTCAACGTTTTTTGATGGTTCTGAGCCACCAAACACACTTAAAGCATGCAGAACCGACTCAGAATAGGAAAAGGAGACGTTTAGGTCAATTTTATGCATTCTGGCGTTCGTAGATACAAGAAAACTGTTAAAATTCTTCAGAAACGTCACTTTTGAAGTGTTTTCTTGTACTTTTAAGCCACTCAGATACCCTACGGGCTCGGAAAGTGCAACGAAACCATCAAATTTTAGCTAGAAACTGTATTTTTGTCGATTTTTATTGAATTTGAACTATATTTCAAAGTTTTTTGATGGTTCTGAGCCACCAAACACACTTAAAGCATGCAGAATCGACTCAGAATAGGAAAAGAAGACGTTTAGGTCAATTTTATGCATTCTGGCGTTCGTAGATACAAGAAAACTGTTAAAATTCTTCAGAAACGTCACTTTTGAAGTGTTTTCTTGTACTTTTAAGCCACTCAGATACCCTACGGGCTCGGAAAGTGCAACGAAACCATCAAATTTTAGCTAGAAACTGTATTTTTGTCGATTTTTATTGAATTTGAACTATATTTCAATGTTTTTTGATGGTTCTGAGCCACCAAACACACTTAAAGCATGCAGAATCGACTCAGAATAGGAAAAGGAGACGTTTAAGTCAATTTTATGCATTCTGGCGTTCGTAGATACAAGAAAACTGTTAAAATTCTTCAGAAACGTCACTTTTGAAGTGTTTTCTTGTACTTTTAAGCCACTCAGATACCCTACGGGCTCGGAAAGTGCAACGAAACCATCAAATTTTAGCTAGAAACTGTATTTTTGTCGATTTTTATTGAATTTGGACTATATTTCAACGTTTTTTGATGGTTCTGAGCCACCAAACACACTTAAAGCATGCAGAACCGACTCAGAATAGGAAAAGGAGACGTTTAGGTCAATTTTATGCATTCTGGCGTTCGTAGATACAAGAAAACTGTTAAAATTCTTCAGAAACGTCACTTTTGAAGTGTTTTCTTGTACTTTTAAGCCACTCAGATACCCTACGGGCTCGGAAAGTGCAACGAAACTATCAAATTTTAGCTAGAAACTGTATTTTTGTCGATTTTTATTGAATTTGAACTATATTTCAAAGTTTTTTGATGGTTCTGAGCCACCAAACACACTTAAAGCATGCAGAATCGACTCAGAATAGGAAAAGGAGACGTTTAGGTCAATTTTATGCATTCTGGCGTTCGTAGATACAAGAAAACTGTTAAAATTCTTCAGAAATGTCACTTTTGAAGTGTTTTCTTGTACTTTTAAGCCACTCAGATACCCTACGGGCTCGGAAAGTGCAACGAAACCATCAAATTTTAGCTAGAAACTGTATTTTTGTCGATTTTTATTGAATTTGAACTATATTTCAAAGTTTTTTGATGGTTCTGAGCCACCAAACACACTTAAAGCATGCAGAATCGACTCAGAATAGGAAAAGAAGACGTTTAGGTCAATTTTATGCATTCTGGCGTTCGTAGATACAAGAAAACTGTTAAAATTCTTCAGAAACGTCACTTTTGAAGTGTTTTCTTGTACTTTTAAGCCACTCAGATACCCTACGGGCTCGGAAAGTGCAACGAAACCATCAAATTTTAGCTAGAAACTGTATTTTTGTCGATTTTTATTGAATTTGAACTATATTTCAATGTTTTTTGATGGTTCTGAGCCACCAAACACACTTAAAGCATGCAGGATCGACTCAGAATAGGAAAAGGAGACGTTTAGGTCAATTTTATGCATTCTGGCGTTCGTAGATACAAGAAAACTGTTAAAATTCTTCAGAAACGTCACTTTTGAAGTGTTTTCTTGTACTTTTAAGCCACTCAGATACCCTACGGGCTCGGAAAGTGCAACGAAACCATCAAATTTTAGCTAGAAACTGTATTTTTGTCGATTTTTATTGAATTTGGACTATATTTCAACGTTTTTTGATGGTTCTGAGCCACCAAACACACTTAAAGCATGCAGAACCGACTCAGAATAGGAAAAGGAGACGTTTAGGTCAATTTTATGCATTCTGGCGTTCGTAGATACAAGAAAACTGTTAAAATTCTTCAGAAACGTCACTTTTGAAGTGTTTTCTTGTACTTTTAAGCCACTCAGATACCCTACGGGCTCGGAAAGTGCAACGAAACCATCAAATTTTAGCTAGAAACTGTATTTTTGTCGATTTTTATTGAATTTGAACTATATTTCAAAGTTTTTTGATGGTTCTGAGCCACCAAACACACTTAAAGCATGCAGAATCGACTCAGAATAGGAAAAGGAGACGTTTAGGTCAATTTTATGCATTCTGGCGTTCGTAGATACAAGAAAACTGTTAAAATTCTTCAGAAATGTCACTTTTGAAGTGTTTTCTTGTACTTTTAAGCCGCTCAGATACCCTACGGGCTCGGAAAGTGCAACGAAACCATCAAATTTTAGCTAGAAACTGTATTTTTGTCGATTTTTATTGAATTTGAACTATATTTCAACGTTTTTTGATGGTTCTGAGCCACCAAACACACTTAAAGCATGCAGAATCGACTCAGAATAGGAAAAGGAGACGTTTAGGTCAATTTTATGCATTCTGGCGTTCGTAGATACAAGAAAACTGTTAAAATTCTTCAGAAACGCCACTTTTGAAGTGTTTTCTTGTACTTTTAAGCCACTCAGATACCCTACGGGCTCGGAAAGTGCAACGAAACCATCAAATTTTAGCTAGAAACTGTATTTTTGTCGATTTTTATTGAATTTGAACTATATCTACGGGCTCGGAAAGTGCAACGAAACCATCAAATTTTAGCTAGAAACTGTATTTTTGTCGATTTTTATTGAATTTGAACTATATTTCAACGTTTTTTGATGGTTCTGAGCCACCAAACACACTTAAAGCATGCAGAATCGACTCAGAATAGGAAAAGGAGACGTTTAGGTCAATTTTATGCATTCTGGCGTTCGTAGATACAAGAAAACTGTTAAAATTCTTCAGAAACGTCACTTTTGAAGTGTTTTCTTGTACTTTTAAGCCACTCAGATACCCTACGGGCTCGGAAAGTGCAACGAAACCATCAAATTTTAGCTAGAAACTGTATTTTTGTCGATTTTTATTGAATTTGAACTATATTTCAAAGTTTTTTGATGGTTCTGAGCCACCAAACACACTTAAAGCATGCAGAATCGACTCAGAATAGGAAAAGGAGACGTTTAGGTCAATTTTATGCATTCTGGCGTTCGTAGATACAAGAAAACTGTTAAAATTCTTCAGAAACGTCACTTTTGAAGTGTTTTCTTGTACTTTTAAGCCACTCAGATACCCTACGGGCTCGGAAAGTGCAACGAAACCATCAAATTTTAGCTAGAAACTGTATTTTTGTCGATTTTTATTGAATTTGGACTATATTTCAAAGTTTTTTGATGGTTCTGAGCCACCAAACACACTTAAAGCATGCAGAACCGACTCAGAATAGGAAAAGGAGACGTTTAGGTCAATTTTATGCATTCTGGCGTTCGTAGATACAAGAAAACTGTTAAAATTCTTCAGAAACGTCACTTTTGAAGTGTTTTCTTGTACTTTTAAGCCACTCAGATACCCTACGGGCTCGGAAAGTGCAACGAAACCATCAAATTTTAGCTAGAAACTGTATTTTTGTCGATTTTTATTGAATTTGAACTATATTTCAAAGTTTTTTGATGGTTCTGAGCCACCAAACACACTTAAAGCATGCAGAATCGACTCAGAATAGGAAAAGGAGAAGTTTAGGTCAATTTTATGCATTCTGGCGTTCGTAGATACAAGAAAACTGTTAAAATTCTTCAGAAATGTCACTTTTGAAGTGTTTTCTTGTACTTTTAAGCCACTCAGATACCCTACGGGCTCGGAAAGTGCAACGAAACCATCAAATTTTAGCTAGAAACTGTATTTTTGTCGATTTTTATTGAATTTGAACTATATTTCAACGTTTTTTGATGGTTCTGAGCCACCAAACACACTTAAAGCATGCAGAATCGACTCAGAATAGGAAAAGGAGACGTTTAGGTCAATTTTATGCATTCTGGCGTTCGTAGATACAAGAAAACTGTTAAAATTCTTCAGAAACGTCACTTTTGAAGTGTTTTCTTGTACTTTTAAGCCAATCAGATACCCTACGGGCTCGGAAAGTGCAACGAAACCATCAAATTTTAGCTAGAAACTGTATTTTTGTCGATTTTTATTGAATTTGAACTATATTTCAACGTTTTTTGATGGTTCTGAGCCACCAAACACACTTAAAGCATGCAGAATCGACTCAGAATAGGAAAAGGAGACGTTTAGGTCAATTTTATGCATTCTGGCGTTCGTAGATACAAGAAAACTGTTAAAATTCTTCAGAAACGTCACTTTTGAAGTGTTTTCTTGTACTTTTAAGCCAATCAGATACCCAACGGGCTCGGAAAGTGCAACGAAACCATCAAATTTTAGCTAGAAACTGTATTTTTGTCGATTTTTATTGAATTTGAACTATATTTCAACGTTTTTTGATGGTTCTGAGCCACCAAACACACTTAAAGCATGCAGAATCGACTCAGAATAGGAAAAGGAGACGTTTAGGTCAATTTTATGCATTCTGGCGTTCGTAGATACAAGAAAACTGTTAAAATTCTTCAGAAACGTCACTTTTGAAGTGTTTTCTTGTACTTTTAAGCCAATCAGAAACCCTACGGGCTCGGAAAGTGCAACGAAACCATCAAATTTTAGCTAGAAACTGTATTTTTGTCGATTTTTATTGAATTTGAACTATATTTCAACGTTTTTTGATGGTTCTGAGCCACCAAACACACTTAAAGCATGCAGAATCGACTCAGAATAGGAAAAGGAGACGTTTAGGTCAATTTTATGCATTCTGGCGTTCGTAGATACAAGAAAACTGTTAAAATTCTTCAGAAACGTCACTTTTGAAGTGTTTTCTTGTACTTTTAAGCTAATCAGATACCCTACGGGCTCGGAAAGTGCAACGAAACCATCAAATTTTAGCTAGAAACTGTATTTTTGTCGATTTTTATTGAATTTGAACTATATTTCAACGTTTTTTGATGGTTCTGAGCCACCAAACACACTTAAAGCATGTAGAATCGACTCAGAATAGGAAAAGGAGACGTTTAGGTCAATTTTATGCATTCTGGCGTTCGTAGATACAAGAAAACTGTTAAAATTCTTCAGAAACGTCACTTTTGAAGTGTTTTCTTGTACTTTTAAGCCAATCAGATACCCTACGGGCTCGGAAAGTGCAACGAAACCATCAAATTTTAGCTAGAAACTGTATTTTTGTCGATTTTTACTGAATTTGAACTATATTTCAACGTTTTTTGATGGTTCTGAGCCACCAAACACACTTAAAGCATGCAGAATCGACTCAGAATAGGAAAAGGAGACGTTTAGGTCAATTTTATGCATTCTGGCGTTCGTAGATACAAGAAAACTGTTAAAATTCTTCAGAAACGTCACTTTTGAAGTGTTTACTTGTACTTTTAAGCCAATCAGATACCCTACGGGCTCGGAAAGTGCAACGAAACCATCAAATTTTAGCTAGAAACTGTATTTTTGTCGATTTTTATTGAATTTGAACTATATTTCAACGTTTTTTGATGGTTCTGAGCCACCAAACACACTTAAAGCATGCAGAATCGACTCAGAATAGGAAAAGGAGACGTTTAGGTCAATTTTATGCATTCTGGCGTTCGTAGATACAAGAAAACTGTTAAAATTCTTCAGAAACGTCACTTTTGAAGTGTTTTCTTGTACTTTTAAGCCAATCAGATACCCAACGGGCTCGGAAAGTGCAACGAAACCATCAAATTTTAGCTAGAAACTGTATTTTTGTCGATTTTTATTGAATTTGAACTATATTTCAACGTTTTTTGATGGTTCTGAGCCACCAAACACACTTAAAGCATGCAGAATCGACTCAGAATAGGAAAAGGAGACGTTTAGGTCAATTTTATGCATTCTGGCGTTCGTAGATACAAGAAAACTGTTAAAATTCTTCAGAAACGTCACTTTTGAAGTGTTTTCTTGTACTTTTAAGCCAATCAGATACCCTACGGGCTCGGAAAGTGCAACGAAACCATCAAATTTTAGCTAGAAACTGTATTTTTGTCGATTTTTATTGAATTTGAACTATATTTCAACGTTTTTTGATGGTTCTGAGCCACCAAACACACTTAAAGCATGCAGAATCGACTCAGAATAGGAAAAGGAGACGTTTAGGTCAATTTTATGCATTCTGGCTTTCGTAGATACAAGAAAACTGTTAAAATTCTTCAGAAACGTCACTTTTGAAGTGTTTTCTTGTACTTTTAAGCCAATCAGATACCCAACGGGCTCGGAAAGTGCAACGAAACCATAAAATTTTAGCTAGAAACTGTATTTTTGTCGATTTTTATTGAATTTGAACTATATTTCAACGTTTTTTGATGGTTCTGAGCCACCAAACACACTTAAAGCATGCAGAATCGACTCAGAATAGGAAAAGGAGACGTTTAGGTCAATTTTATGCATTCTGGCGTTCGTAGATACAAGAAAACTGTTAAAATTCTTCAGAAACGTCACTTTTGAAGTGTTTTCTTGTACTTTTAAGCCAATCAGATACCCTACGGGCTCGGAAAGTGCAACGAAACCATCAAATTTTAGCTAGAAACTGTATTTTTGTCGATTTTTATTGAATTTGAACTATATTTCAACGTTTTTTGATGGTTCTGAGCCACCAAACACACTTAAAGCATGCAGAATCGACTCAGAATAGGAAAAGGAGACGTTTAGGTCAATTTTATGCATTCTGGCGTTCGTAGATACAAGAAAACTGTTAAAATTCTTCAGAAACGTCACTTTTGAAGTGTTTTCTTGTACTTTTAAGCCAATCAGATACCCTACGGGCACGGAAAGTGCAACGAAACCATCAAATTTTAGCTAGAAACTGTATTTTTGTCGATTTTTATTGAATTTGAACTATATTTCAACGTTTTTTGATGGTTCTGAGCCACCAAACACACTTAAAGCATGCAGAATCGACTCAGAATAGGAAAAGGAGATGTTTAGGTCAATTTTATGCATTCTGGCGTTCGTAGATACAAGAAAACTGTTAAAATTCTTCAGAAACGTCACTTTTGAAGTGTTTTCTTGTACTTTTAAGCCAATCAGATACCCTGCGGGCTCGGAAAGTGCAACGAAACCATCAAATTTTAGCTAGAGACTGTATTTTTGTCGATTTTTATTGAATTTGAACTATATTTCAACGTTTTTTGATGGTTCTGAGCCACCAAACACACTTAAAGCATGCAGAATCGACTCAGAATAGGAAAAGGAGACGTTTAGGTCAATTTTATGCATTCTGGCGTTCGTAGATACAAGAAAACTGTTAAAATTCTTCAGAAACGTCACTTTTGAAGTGTTTTCTTGTACTTTTAAGCCAATCAGATACCCTACGGGCTCGGAAAGTGCAACGAAACCATCAAATTTTAGCTAGAAACTGTATTTTTGTCGATTTTTATTGAATTTGAACTATATTTCAACGTTTTTTGATGGTTCTGAGCCACCAAACACACTTAAAGCATGCAGAATCGACTCAGAATAGGAAAAGGAGACGTTTAGGTCAATTTTATGCATTCTGGCGTTCGTAGATACAAGAAAACTGTTAAAATTCTTCAGAAACGTCACTTTTGAAGTGTTTTCTTGTACTTTTAAGCCAATCAGATACCCTACGGGCTCGGAAAGTGCAACGAAACCATCAAATTTTAGCTAGAAACTGTATTTTTGTCGATTTTTATTGAATTTGAACTATATTTCAACGTTTTTTGATGGTTCTGAGCCACCAAACACACTTAAAGCATGCAGAATCGACTCAGAATAGGAAAAGGAGACGTTTAGGTCAATTTTATGCATTCTGGCGTTCGTAGATAATAATAATAATAATAATAATAAATAAATTTAATTGCCCAACAGAACAGTGTTCCAATAACAGGACAATATATATATAAATTAACAAACAATTGATAAATTAACTTAAAACTTAACTATATAGTTTTTCTAAGAATACACCATTTAGCGACTCATCTAACAAACAAAATTAAATTAAATAATCTTAAAACAAAATAAATTAAATTAAATCAAATTAACCTGTATCAGGGATCTGTAAATAGTAGTTATATAGTGGGGGTTCTAGACCAGGTCAAATGAGGTCAAACTGGTCCAGCTCCCCCATTACTTTTCATCGAGCGGTCATTGACCTTTCATTTGTTGTCGAGCTTGTCGGTGCACGTGGCTGACCTTGCCAGCTGGTCCAGCTCCCCCATTACTTTTCATCGGGCGATCATTGACCTAGTCGTTGCTCGACCTTGGTCGTTTATTGCCCTCGTTCATCTCGAGATCTATCCCCTCTTTTCGTTTAGGTCGGGGAGGGATCTCGGACGCAATCTCGCATCCCCACTTCCGTTTTATACTTGTATAAAAGTCGATGGATTCGTGTGTAAGAATTAATTAGTTTTTTGAATTCAATTATTTAACACTTAGAAATGTCATCTTTCATTTCTACCTTGAATAAAGAGTCTCACTTGCAAGCTTTTGTGAGTGCGAAAACTTTAGAAGAAAATAAAAAATTTTTAACAAAAAATTTTAGTAAACTGTCTACAAAGTACGGTGACAAGATATTTGTGCAACTTGAAGAGTCTAGAACGATACTTCCACAGAGATTTACCGACAAATTCACCGACTCAGTGATCAGCGATCTGAACCAGAAGATCGTGAACGGCTTGAAATTGTACTTGGTAAATAGAGGTCCGATCGGTCGAACCATCAATATCGAATTTATCGAAGAATGAAGAAGGCATTGGTTCATGTGGAAAACAAATCAAGTGCAGTTAGACTGCTTCGTCGTAGATTAGAATTACATTTAAAACGAATTAGTTATTTAAAAGAAGCAATTAAAATGTATGAAATAAGAACTAAATTGAATAATCTTAAGCTGTAATAGAAATTATAATAAATATTATTTAATTCGTTCGGTGTATTATTTTCCCCAGTCTCATGTAAAAAATATTTGATTGCAAACTGTCATGAATAACAGACGTGTTTGTTTCGACAAAGTTCCGGTTATTTTCTTAATAAATGATAAAGAAAGCCGAATTAATACTTGGTTATACGATGTTAAAAGATTTCAAATGAATGTGGAACGTTTCGAATTGCAAATAAAGCCCTTAATCGAAAAAATGATGGAGAAGAAGCGAAAATTTAGAGAAACAATCGAAAAATTGGATTCAGAATTGAAAATTATTCAGCAAAGAAAATCAGTTAAATAACTGTGCACATTGCGGTTAAACCACTGCGTCGTAAATTAGATTTAAATTTAAAACTTATTAGTTTCTTAAAATGTATAAAATACGAACTAGTTTGTATAATCTTAAGCTGTAATTGAAATTATAATAAATATTGTTTATTTCGTTTGGTGTATTATTTTCCCCAGTCTCATCTAAAATTATTTAATTGGGAATAACAGCAACGAATAAAAGCCGTGTTTGCTCCGACAAAACTCCTGTTATTTTCTTAATAAATAAATGTTCATCAGCAACTTTCTGCCGATTTAAGCTTATTTGTCCGTGATTATTAGAATAAAATCTCAAATGTCAGAAGGCGAGTGTGTTGTTAAAAATTAAAAAAATTGTTACTTACGACATTGAAAACAGGCAATAAAATCATCCGTTCTCCCTCGAAAACATTCAAATACACGCACACTTCACAGAAGCCACCATTTAGTTCAACAAAACCACCTTTTTCCCAAATCTTTTCACGGTAAAATTCATAAACCGAAACACGCCGCCCGTCATTATTACAACACAGAATGAAATAACGCGATGCTGTTTCAGCAAATTCTTACGGAACTGGACGCTTTTGTCGCAATAGACAGGGACGTATTCGGAAATATTAAAAAAAAAAAGAATTATCGCTTGAGGGTGATAAAGGGCAGAAAGTTTGTTAAAAAAATAAAAATGCATCCCTATAAACTAATGACACATTTGTGTAAAAATAAATGTGGGTTGGAGGTGCAATAATTGTTTAAATATAAAAAAAAAATGTATTACTCGAAGACGGTAAGAGATACGAGGTTCGTGCAAAGAACAAAAAAGTTCCTAAAATACGAAACACATGCACCTGTGTCGACGGTTTTTAGTTTGAGTTTAGCATTTCGGAGAAAAGGGCAAAAGTTTGTGGTGACCAAACGGAATTAGTTAAAAATTTGTTTTTTGTGTCAAAATATTTTTGGATGAATAATCAATAGGTCCATGTAATTAAATATGTGAAAATTTGAGTTTGGGGCGCAACAATTTTTGTCAAAAAAGGTTGTCAAAATTCGAAAAAAAGTTTTCCTTGAGCAGTAGGAAAGTAAATTAGAAGTTTTGGTGAAAAAAAAAATTTAAAAAATTCAAAGAATCCAAAGAAAAATTAAAACAAAAAAAATCTCAAAAAAAAAATCCAAATTTTGAAAAGTTTGTTTTTCCACAAAATCAAATGCATATTCATGAAGTACTATCTAATCGTGTGTAAAAATGATTATGACTCATAGGTGTATCTACCGTTTAAATAGAAAAAATTTTTGTTACTCGAAAATGGTAAGAGATAGGAGGTTCGTGTATAGAGCAAAAAAGATTGACAAAAACAAATAATATCGACAGCCGTCGACGGTTTTTCGCTAACTTTTGACATGACTGTGAAAAGGGCAAAAGTTTGTGGCGCCCAAACGGTAAAACTTAAAAAATATATTTTTGTACCAAAATATTTCTGAGTGAACAGTCTATAGGTCCACTTAGCAAAATAAATATTTTTTGCTACCGTTTAGTAGTAATAACGAAAAAACGTCATAGTTCGTAAGCGGTAAGAGGTAGCATGTCGGCTCAGGGGAACGGGGAAATGCTAAAAAAATTAAGGCATATGTTGAACAAAAAAAATTTTGAAAAAAGTTGAAAATAAGGGAGAAAAGGGCAAAAGTTTCTAGTGTCCAAATGGTAAGAAATAGAATATCGGTTGCATACAGCAAAACCTTCTTCTGGAACGAACGCATAAGTTTGTTCAAAAAAATCGATTCTGTCCACGTCAACCTTGATACAGGAGCCATTTTTAGTTTTTTCGAGGTCGCTACGTAAAACTTTTTTCAGGTCGAAAAAAAGACCATCGAAAAAGGATTCGAATAAGCCCAACATGCAACACTTAAAAAAAAAAAAAAAAAAAAAAAAAAAGCGAAATAGGTTATTCTTTATATTTATTGTTATATGACTACTACCATCACAACTAAATATACTAAGACAGTAAAAAAAAAAATTCCAGTTAACCGAAAACCGCTTTTTGTTGAATTTTATATGAAAACAACAAAAGATCATTAAAAAAAAAAAAACGAAAACCTATAAACAGCCATCAAAAATCAATAAAAAAAAGAAAAACATCAAAAACAAATAAAAAACCAAAAAACTATCAAAAACCAACAAAAAACCATCAAAAAGCACTATTAAAAAAAAGATATATATATATATATATATTGATACTTCTACTACTTCTAAATTTGTATATGTTAGCCTATGCTGTGGTGGTGGATCATGATGAGTCATATCGTGCTGCTGGACAAATAATTTAAAACGTATTAAATAACTTGTTGTTGTATTAAATCGTAGTTGCTAAATCTTTCTGAATTAGTGAAACTCTTGCATTTTCGATAAGAGAAAAACAACTGAATCGTCAACTTGAAATAAAAATTAGAGAGGGAAAAAGAGTAAAAGAAGGGATTAATTTCGTATATAAATTCAAGACTATATGAAAGATGTGATTATAACTGATTAACTAGTATCAAGAGAATTAACCAATAGATATCTAGGGACATGGGTAAGGTTATATTTTTATTACAGTATGTAAATTTCATATATTTTTTTTTGTTTTGTTTAGAGGATTTTATAGTTTGCCCATACGATAGGAGCCATCGAATGCTAGAGGGGAGACTCCAGAGGCATATATTTAGGTGTCATAGGGAGGCTTGGGAAAGGGAGCGACAGCTCCGCGAAGCTGCACTTCCCAAAGCATCACCACCGATACCATCTCAACCATCAAAATGGTTCAATTCTGAACCCCCAAAAGTAACATCACTCGAAAATTGGGACGACGACGCCAGTGGGACGTACGTTCCATCGTTGAAGGATGACTTGATGCTCGACAAGACATCAATAAATTTTTATAACGCTGTGTTCGGCAAAAATAAACAAAAATAATTTTTTGTTTTTGTCTGTCTCTACTCGTTAATTTGTACCACCCTACCAGAACTTACCATCTCTACAAGCTACCTCTCTAAATACTAACAGCGATACCATTCCCAAGGAGAACATGGACTTTTGTTTAAGAAATGCTCGTGTATGGTTTGTCACAATATTCCTGATATTATCGATACATCGATCCCACTACAGTATAAACAAGAATTTGTCTTAAGAAACAAAAGCCGCTGCAAGTCACCTAATTACACCATTATTGACGATTATAGTGGTTCCAAAAATTTTAGCGAAAATGCTACAGGATATTGTTTGGCAAAACCATTGATTTGGATATATACTGCCCAACATGCAACACTTAAAAAAAAAAAAAAACAAGCGAAATAAAATACTTATATTATTTATTGATATATAAATATTACTATTACAATACAAGCACCACTATCACTACTAATTCTACTACTAAAACATTTCAACACTTTTAACGCTACTAACACTACTACTGACACTATGAGATTATATACATTTTAAGCAACAGGGAATTGGATATTATGTTTAGAAGTAAAGAATTACATGAATTTGCTCCACCAGTACAATCGATAACAAATACTTGGACTATTAAAACTTCCTTAGAAAAACCTCAGTACATACTTTTTGCATTACAGCAAGGAAGAAAAAACCAATTGAAGAAAAACTACAGTCAGTTTGATCATTGTAATCTGAGAGATGTAAAATTGTACCTTAATGATACCATGTATCCCTACGACAACCTGAATGTTGATTTCACAAATAATCGGTATGCAATTCTCTATGATATGTTTAAAGAATTCCAGACATCGTTCTTATCCAAACAAACCAGCGAACCATTATTCGATAAGGATGAATTTAAAGAAAAGACGCCTATAATAGTAATCGACTGTTCTAAACAAACGGAAGCTTTGAAGAGAGGCCCCGTTACAATCACTTTGTGGTTTGAGACGATCTCTGGTATTCCTGCAGACACTACAGCCTACTGTCTTATTCTTCACGACCGAATGGTAAAATACATCCCTGCACAAGATGTCGTCAGAGTGTTGTAAATAATTTAACCTGTTATTGTATTATTATTATGTTTGGGGGTAAATAAAACTACATATAACCCATTTCTGTGTGTTTTATTCATGGCTACCAGAAATTACATGTAAAGTTTTCTTATAATCATCTAACTTAATCGAGGGCCATTTTGTTGAATCCGGTCCCTCAGTCCATCCTAATGGTATTTCAGGATTGGCTTCTCCTTTGACAATGTTCTTTTTGATCCAGTTGAAAATTCTTCGGTGCTCCTGATTTTGAGAAGGTTGAAATGCGAAAGAATCGTAATTTATTATTTCTAAAGACTCATAGAAAGTACTGAGCGCTTTATGGTTTGCCAAATACGCAGCCCGACACATAAATTCATCCACGCACTGGTCGATCCTTCGATAATTTTTCCGGATATTCTCAACAGGATAGAATATATCTCCAAGATTCTGCCAGCGATTATCACTCAATAATTTATAAATAAAACATTTATACGTTAGAGTATTGTCCAAATAGTTGGTGGTCATCAAAAACTCCAAAGCAGCATAATTTAAATTTTCAATTTGGTCTCTTTCGCATACATGTAGAAATGCATCAATGTAACCATCGACACATTGCTTTCTTTGTAGCAGAATACAAATGTCAAGTGTATAAAAGTCACTTTCACTTTCGGCAATCCATTTAAACACTTCGTCCGGTACAATAAAATCTTTTTTATCGATGAGATGAAGGAATAAATTTAATTTCGTTCGATCACTCGCAGCGGCTTTAAGATATGTTTTGTACACATTTTCGGATGCACAAAATGCTTGTAAATCAACAAATTGTCTCAAGTCAGACATTGTTGTAATAATGAAATAACCAACATCGAATAAATCATCTGTGAAATTTAATTGCTTATATATGGCAATCCCCACTTTTTTTAACTTACGTGCGAAATATGATATCCCCAAGGTTTCGTATCCGTTGCAAATCTTGTGACAATCCTTTTATCATCATTTGGGCTGAGAACTACTTTTTCTTGTTTTACTGTGTAAACAGTATGATGTTTGGACTTGATGAGTCTTTGTGATTTTTCGTAACTTCGATTATTAAATAAACATTCTTTGTAATTTTCAAACGTTATTGTTTTAAGTGATGCTTTTGTACTACCTTTGGATTTTTTAACTAATTTTTTATTGAAATCGTCACTTGCAATTCTATATGCGTACATTTTAGATCTGAGACCCACAAATTCTAGCATAATCTTACCGTTATTTTCATCTTTCATTAAACCTGGTACTTTCTTATTTTTCAGTTCTATATCATAAATATTATATAAATCATAGTCAGAAGTATCAAATCGATGTGAGTCTTTCTTAATATATTTGTATATATCGTCTACGTGAAATTCATAAATTAGGCTGTCAGTGTCGGTATAAAGTAACTTAGCATTATTTTTAAATGTTTTTTTAATATAGTCATAATGAAATTCATAGAGAAAAGTTTTAGAAATATCTAAAATGCAAAAACCAACATAAATTGGTTTATTCAAAAATACTTCTAATTTACTCATTTCGATTATTGCTGAATCATCGTCAAATACAACAGAACTGTGAAAATTTGGTTTAGATATAAGAGAACGAACTCCCCATCTTCCCTCCCATTTACTAACCAATCGAATATCGCGATGTTTTCTTACATTTTCCATGCATTTACCATAAATAGCATTAATCATTAATTTAAAAAAATCTTTTTCAAAATCGTTCTTTGCTTGCTGCCTAAGTTTTGTATTTAAATCTATATATTCCTTTAACCACGCAGATTGTTTGAATTTCATAACACGATGTACACATTTTATTTTCATACCAAATTTTGTATACATTTTTAAATTCCGATAATGAATAATATATTTTTTCTTGGGATATAAAGTCAACAATAACTTCTTAAGTTTAGATCTTGAAATGGGCGGTATCATATGCTCTGGAGCTAATGGTAAATCACTATGAATTTCATGTAAATCTATTGGATAATCTAAATCGCATTCAATAATATAACCGATTGCTGAATTTTCTGGGGTATCTAAGATATCAGCTATATTGAAATTTTCTACAAACTCAAATTCTCCATACGGTAAGTATTGAGACATTGCCGCTCCGTAAAGGTTGTTAACATCAAAATACATTAAATAGGTACTATCTTTCGAAGGATCATATTCTTCTTTTGGCATGTATTTGTTATTGGCTTTACCATATCTATTGGAACACTGCGAAACTCCACCTCTAATACCTCTTTCTACAAATAGAACTTTATCTATATCCGTTAAAAGTTCTAGTTTAATTTCTGTTGTTTTTAACATAGCATCAAATGTTAGGCCCGGAGCAGTATAATAATGCAACGGATCAAGTTGATAAGTATTTAAACAAGTAGTTCGAAAAGCTTCAAATACATCGGCTAGAAGAAGCACATCAGTTTTTAAATATAAATCAGAATATTCTCCTAATGTATGAATATTAAAAGTATTCCATACATTGGTAGCATGGGAATAATCTTCATATTTAATATTTTCATCGTATAAGCGACTATAGAAATCCTCCTTTTCGGGCAATTTTGTTTCAAGTAGTTTCTCCCAGGAGTTTATATAATCGTAAGGAAAAACTCCCTTTCTGTTTAACAAATCAAATTCTTCCATATTATTACAATTTGCCAACGTAATAATTTTCTGAGAATTATCTAAATTAGAGGAAAGTTTGTCTAAACTATGTGGCATAAATCTGAAAGAATCAATAAACCGTAAACTAACTTTCGTGTCTTCGACAAATTTAGTAAACGAGATATATCTTTCTTTGTTAATGGGAAGTAACTTAATATCACCTTTTATTGAATTTGAAAGTTCTTTAATAAAAAAATGGGCATCATATCCGCTCATATTATGAAAGACCACGGGTATAACACAAATATCTTTATAATTTAAATTACAACTTTGATGGGCAGCGCCTCTATACATTCCAGTTAAATGACTATGATCGCGTACTTTTATGTTCTTTTCCGAAAATCCTTTTTTACATATATGACATATTTGGGAGGATTCAAACTGCTCACGTTCTTCCGTAGTTAATGTTTCCATAGAAATAACGTTCTGAAATTTATCGTTGCAGAAATGAGCCATTCGATGTAACTCCTGAACGAACCATTGAATGCAATTTTTACCTCGATACAAACGAAATTTAGAAAATGAATTATCATATGAGCAGTGAAAATAGTAAGCAATGCTGTGCGCAATATGTTTTTGATAAGTTTCGGTCTTATTCGTGGTGGACATATGCTGTTTGGTACAATCAAGAAGAATACTCTCGAGATCTGCATAAATAGTAAAAGGTACTTTTTCTTGATGTCTATAATTTTGAAAATACAAGTAATTTTCGTTTTCTGTTGGCAGTCTTATGGAATATTTATTAATACTCTGGCATGAAGTTTTATGTTTTTGGAGCAATTCCTCTGTGGTGAAATGATTTAAGCATCTTTCGCATATATGAAATTTACATTTATGGAGGGAAAGTTGCGTAGCTAAAAGAGCTGACAAATTTTTGATCCATACGAAATGATAGAGCAATTGTTGATCTTCAAAGTTATCATTACTGTTATTAGTATTTTGTATTTGTCTTTCAGCGGGTAGCATAAGCAAATTAATTGCTTTATAAGAATTTGAAAATCTAGTGCTTAAACGACAAGGTAAAATTTTTTTCTTCTCGATGCAGTATAAATTAATGGCAAGATTGTTGAGTTCCTCAAATTTTTGAATGTCTTTAATTGTGATTGGGAAGTCTAAATTATCATATTTCAACACATTTTTGAAATGAGGATACGATGATTTTCGGTCTGAATGTTTATCGGTAGGAAATAAAGCCGAAACTATGGCCCAAAGAAAACAATATTCATCATTATTTTGTACATTAATTATTGCATGTTTTTTTTTTATAAAATCTGGTGTGGATACAAAAGTTGAATAGCCGAATTTAATTGGGTCGTATTTATTTATGTTAATTTTCAATCCTAAAATTTCATACAACGCCCAACCGGAATCCTTTTCTGCAAATTCCTCTAATTTTTTCATGATTTTATCAATGACGTTTTCTTCGTACCATTCCTTTAAATTTGTGTATTGATCAATGTGCTGATTTTTTGTTGAAAATGTTTTAATGTCTGTTTCACCAGAGTGCGGTTGAATAAAATTTGCCGAAAAAATTACATTTACCTTAAGCATTGAGTTTTTCCGTTCTTTTTTAATTCTAAACATAAAGCATTTAAAAGATTGTTGAAAAAACTGAAGAGGATCTTTAATGTGGTGGTTACTTATAAATCCTGTACGAATTCGTTGTTGAAAACAGGATTCGACATCCTGCCATGTTACATTAGTCACCGGTTTAAATTTGACTGTTTTAATATAGCCTTCACCAGTTTTTATAGATAATTGTTTTTTCTTATTTAAAAGCTTTAGGCGATAAAATTTCAAATACGCCAAACTTGTTTCTAAGGAATTTGCGTTTTCCAACATATTTTCTCGATGGATTTTACATTTGAGTGCTTTTCTAATTATTCTAATACTGGTATTGATATAAACTAAAAAATGTTTAGTTTCTTCGATTGTTTTGATTTTACTTATGTATTCATGAATTAGCTTAAGAGAGTTTTTACATATAGCCGTCACTGATTCTTGTGATTTCATTTTTTGTCGTGAAACTTGCTCACCACAGCAGAAAAAAAGAAACACTACTATTTCCCGTTGACTAGTTTCTTGTTTATATGAGAATTAATTTGCAAGTTACAACTTGCAAGTCGTAGTTGAAAACGTGGTCGTAAAAAATAAATTCAAGTCAGCGAAAAATGAAACATGAGGAAAGCAACTGAAGGAGGGAAAAAAGTAGGGGTGGGGATTAATATAGTGTATAAATTAAAGATCACACAAAAGAACAGATTAATAAGTGTTCTGCAAGTACATATCATAAAAATTAATTAACGACAGAAATGGGTAAGCTTATATATATATATATTTTTTGTAGTATTTAATTTTTTTTTTTTGTATAGAGAAATTTGTTATCTGCCCCTATGATGTCAGCCACAGGCTTTTAGAGAATAGGCTGAGAAAGCATATTTTCAAATGCCACCGGGATGCCTGGGAAAGGGAGCGAAAACTCTGGGAGAATGCACTTCCAAGACCATCTACACCACCCCCACCACCATCAAAGTGGTTCAGCCAACCACCACCAACACCACCGCAAGTGGAAAACTGGGACAACGAATTCTCAGGGACCTATGTGCCAAAGTTAGATAGATCCCTGTTTTTAGATAGAACAGCCTTAAACGCCTACCATGCGACATTTAACAAATATATAAGAAAACAATAATTTGTTATTTCTATCGCTATCACCCCACCACCATCATTTACCACACCATCATTTACCACCTCTAAAAACTTCTTCCCTACAAATATCAACGACCACAACTAAGTATTTGTGTCTGTGTACAAGAAGATAAGTCTAAGATGTTTCTGCCTAGCAATGTGTTAATACTATTAAGTGTGCTAGTTGAAAACAACTTGTATATTTACACCACTTCAAATATAAGTCTGCTGTATATTCAGACGTACGAAAAAGAATTTTGGGAAAAAATGACTCCGATCAATCTAATCGAAACCAGTTATCACCTCTTCTATGCGAAAAATATAACAATGCAGAATCATTTGACGTACAAGATAAAAACGGAAGAAGAAAATCACCAATTTTCCAATTGGTTAATAATAGAAAATACTAAGAACAGTCGCAGTTCAAAGGAGGTCATTGATTTTTGTTTAAGAAACGATCGTGTATGGTTTGCTTCATTTTTTGTCATATTCACGATAATGACTGTAATAGTGGGATGTTGGGACCTGGCTGCTCGTTAATGGTGGTGGTGATGGTTGTTGCTATATATATAGAATTCCGCAACAACAAACTATTCATTTCATCCAAACAATGTTCGGCTTAAACTGCACACTTGTTCTATCAACCATTCTAATTCAGAAAGATTTTTATTTATTGACTGATAGCAATGTTACTGATGTCTATCTACAAACTATTGATAGTAGTAAAGAATGTACTGTTAGAAAAATGTTAGAAATTAAAAATGGGCATGAACAACTACGTATGTTTTATTCAAAATATGTATCTTCCTCGAACCAACTGCAATATCGGCTAGAATTAGTCTTCAAAGACAACACTCGATGCAAGTCTCCGAATTACACCATCTTTAACGATTATAGTGGATACAGGAATTCTACAGGTGCAAATGTTACAGAATATTGTTTGGCAAAACCATGGATATGGATATTTACTTCAGTAGGAGCAATTATTTTTGCAATCGTATTTTGTCTGTTACTTTATTTAGTACTAATTTGTTTCAGTTATTTTAGTAAATACAATACTCAAACAAATGTATGATTCAATAAAACAATTAGTTACTATTAATAGTTTTATTTAATGTCCTTTAACATATTTATTTAACAGCATCAGTACTACGATTTAATACAACAATAAGTTATTTAATATGTTTTAAATTATTTGTCCAGCAGCACGATATGACTCATCACGATCTACCACCACAGCAGTGATTTTTGATGATTGTTTATAGGTTTTTGATTTTCGTTTTTTAATGATGTTTTGTTGTTTTCATATAAAATTCAACAAAAAGCCGTTTTTGGTTAACTTGAAATTTTTTTTTTTAATGTCTTAGTATATTTAGTTGTGATGGTAGTAGTCATATAACAATACATATAAAGAACAACCTATTTCGCTTTTTTTTTTTTTTTTTTTTTTTTAAGTGTTGCATGTTGGGCTTATTCGAATCCTTTTTCGATGGTCTTTTTTTCGACCTGAAAAAATTTTTACGTAGCGACCTCGAAAAAACTAGAAATGGCTCCTGTATCTAGGTCGATGTGGACAGAATCGATTTTTTTGAGCAGACTTATGCGTTCGTTCCAGAAGAAGGTTTTGATGTATACAACCGATATTCTATCTCTTACCATTTGGACACTAGAAACTTTTGCCCTTTTCTCCCTTATTTTCAACTTTTTTGAAAATTTTTTTTGCTCAACATATGGCTTAATTTTTTTAGCTTTTCCCCGTTCCCCTGAGCCGACATGCTACCTCTTACCGCTTACGAACTATGACGTTTTTTCGTTATTACTACTAAACGGTAGCAAAAAATATTTATTTTGCTAAGTGGACCTATAGACTGTTCACTCAGAAATATTTTGGTACAAAAATATATTTTTTAAGTTTTACCGTTTGGGCGCCACAAACTTTTGCCCTTTTCACAGTCATGTCAAAAGTTAGCGAAAAACCGTCGACGGCTGTCGATATTATTTGTTTTTGTCAATCTTTTTTGCTCTATACACGAACCTCCTATCTCTTACCATTTTCGAGTAACAAAAATTTTTTCTATTTAAACGGTAGATACACCTATGAGTCATAATCATTTTTACACACGATTAGATAGTACTTCATGAATATGCATTTGATTTTGTGGAAAAACAAACTTTTCAAAATTTGGATTTTTTTTTTGAGATTTTTTTTGTTTTAATTTTTCTTTGGATTCTTTGAATTTTTTAAATTTTTTTTTTCACCAAAACTTCTAATTTACTTTCCTACTGCTCAAGGAAAACTTTTTTTCGAATTTTGACAACCTTTTTTGACAAAAATTGTTGCGCCCCAAACTCAAATTTTCACATATTTAATTACATGGACCTATTGATTATTCATCCAAAAATATTTTGACACAAAAAACAAATTTTTAACTAATTCCGTTTGGTCACCACAAACTTTTGCCCTTTTCTCCGAAATGCTAAACTCAAACTAAAAACCGTCGACACAGGTGCATGTGTTTCGTATTTTAGGAACTTTTTTGTTCTTTGCACGAACCTCGTATCTCTTACCGTCTTCGAGTAATACATTTTTTTTTTATATTTAAACAATTATTGCACCTCCAACCCACATTTATTTTTACACAAATGTGTCATTAGTTTATAGGGATGCATTTTTATTTTTTTAACAAACTTTCTGCCCTTTATCACCCTCAAGCGATAATTCTTTTTTTTTTTAATATTTCCGAATACGTCCCTGTCTATTGCGACAAAAGCGTCCAGTTCCGTAAGAATTTGCTGAAACAGCATCGCGTTATTTCATTCTGTGTTGTAATAATGACGGGCGGCGTGTTTCGGTTTATGAATTTTACCGTGAAAAGATTTGGGAAAAAGGTGGTTTTGTTGAACTAAATGGTGGCTTCTGTGAAGTGTGCGTGTATTTGAATGTTTTCGAGGGAGAACGGATGATTTTATTGCCTGTTTTCAATGTCGTAAGTAACAATTTTTTTAATTTTTAACAACACACTCGCCTTCTGACATTTGAGATTTTATTCTAATAATCACGGACAAATAAGCTTAAATCGGCAGAAAGTTGCTGATGAACATTTATTTATTAAGAAAATAACAGGAGTTTTGTCGGAGCAAACACGGCTTTTATTCGTTGCTGTTATTCCCAATTAAATAATTTTAGATGAGACTGGGGAAAATAATACACCAAACGAAATAAACAATATTTATTATAATTTCAATTACAGCTTAAGATTATACAAACTAGTTCGTATTTTATACATTTTAAGAAACTAATAAGTTTTAAATTTAAATCTAATTTACGACGCAGTGGTTTAACCGCAATGTGCACAGTTATTTAACTGATTTTCTTTGCTGAATAATTTTCAATTCTGAATCCAATTTTTCGATTGTTTCTCTAAATTTTCGCTTCTTCTCCATCATTTTTTCGATTAAGGGCTTTATTTGCAATTCGAAACGTTCCACATTCATTTGAAATCTTTTAACATCGTATAACCAAGTATTAATTCGGCTTTCTTTATCATTTATTAAGAAAATAACCGGAACTTTGTCGAAACAAACACGTCTGTTATTCATGACAGTTTGCAATCAAATATTTTTTACATGAGACTGGGGAAAATAATACACCGAACGAATTAAATAATATTTATTATAATTTCTATTACAGCTTAAGATTATTCAATTTAGTTCTTATTTCATACATTTTAATTGCTTCTTTTAAATAACTAATTCGTTTTAAATGTAATTCTAATCTACGACGAAGCAGTCTAACTGCACTTGATTTGTTTTCCACATGAACCAATGCCTTCTTCATTCTTCGATAAATTCGATATTGATGGTTCGACCGATCGGACCTCTATTTACCAAGTACAATTTCAAGCCGTTCACGATCTTCTGGTTCAGATCGCTGATCACTGAGTCGGTGAATTTGTCGGTAAATCTCTGTGGAAGTATCGTTCTAGACTCTTCAAGTTGCACAAATATCTTGTCACCGTACTTTGTAGACAGTTTACTAAAATTTTTTGTTAAAAATTTTTTATTTTCTTCTAAAGTTTTCGCACTCACAAAAGCTTGCAAGTGAGACTCTTTATTCAAGGTAGAAATGAAAGATGACATTTCTAAGTGTTAAATAATTGAATTCAAAAAACTAATTAATTCTTACACACGAATCCATCGACTTTTATACAAGTATAAAACGGAAGTGGGGATGCGAGATTGCGTCCGAGATCCCTCCCCGACCTAAACGAAAAGAGGGGATAGATCTCGAGATGAACGAGGGCAATAAACGACCAAGGTCGAGCAACGACTAGGTCAATGATCGCCCGATGAAAAGTAATGGGGGAGCTGGACCAGCTGGCAAGGTCAGCCACGTGCACCGACAAGCTCGACAACAAATGAAAGGTCAATGACCGCTCGATGAAAAGTAATGGGGGAGCTGGACCAGTTTGACCTCATTTGACCTGGTCTAGAACCCCCACTATATAACTACTATAAGGATTAGAAAATCTAAAATTTAAAAATCGAAAAACTGAAAAATCAACAAATCGAGAAATCGTAACTTGACAATTAAAACAATTAGAAAATTCGAAAATTGGATAACTCAAAAATCGGAACATCAAAAAATCGAAAAGCCGAAAAGTTAAACATCGAAAAATAAAAAAAAAACGGGAAATCGAGGAGTCGAGAAGTCGATAAATCGAAAAATTGGAAAATATAAGAAAAATTGAAGAATCGAAAAACTGAAAAATCACAAAATTGAACGAAATATTCAAAAATTCGGAAATTAAAAAATTTAAAAATTTAGAAATCGAAAAGCCAAAAATGCAAAGGCGAAAAATCAGAATCACAAACCGAAATTTTGAAAAACCAAAAACCTGAAAAATCGAAAAATTGAAGAACTGAAAGATCGAAACTTTGGAAAGTCGGGAAGTGGGAAAATTGAAAATAGATTGATTAAGAAATCAGAAAACTGAAAAATCAGAAACGTCAAAATTTGAAAAATTAGAAAATACTGATGAGCTGAAAAATCGAAAAGTCAAAAAAGCAAAGGCGAAAAATCAGAATCACAAATCGAAATTTTGAAAAATCAAAAACCTGAAAAATCGAAAAATTGAAGAACTGAAAGATCGAAGCTTTGGGAAGTCGGGAAATGGGAAAATTAAAAATAGATTAATTGAGAAATCGGAAAACTGAAAAATCGGAAACGTCAAAATTTGAAACAATTAAAAAATACTGATGAGCTGAAAAATCGAAAAGTCAAAAAATCTAAAATTTAAAACATTGAAAAATTAAAATATCGTAAAATTGAAAAATGGAGAAATCTAAACATCAAAAAATTAAAAAAAAATAAGGATTAGAAAATCTAAAATTTAAAAATCGAAAAACTGAAAAATCAACAAATCGAGAAATCGTAACTCGACTGTTAAAAAAAATTGGAAAATTCGAAAATTGGATAATTCAAGAATCGGAACATCAAAAAATCGAAAAACCGAAAAGTAAAAAATCGAAAAATTCAAAAAAACGAGAAATCGAGGAGTCGAGAAATCGATAAATTGAAAAATTGAAAAATATAAGAAAAATTGAAGAATCGAAAAACTGAAAAATCACAAAATTGAACGAAATATTCAAACATTGGGAAATTAAAAAATTGAAAAATTTAGAAATCGAAAAGTCAAAAAAACAAAGGCGAAAAATCAGAATCGCAAATCGAAATTTTGAAAAATCAAAAACCTGAAAAATCGAAAAATTGAAGAACTGAAAAATCGAAACTTTGGGAAGTCGAGAAATGGGAAAATTAAAAATAGATTAATTGAGAAATCGGAAAACTGAAAAATCGGAAACGTCAAAAGTTGAAAAATCTAAAATTGGAGAAATCGAAAAATCTAAAGGTCAAAAAACGAAAAACTGAAAATCCAAAAAATGAAAAATCGAAAAATCCGACATATCGAAAAGTCGAAGAAATGAAATGTTAAAAAATGACAAAACTGAATGAAATATCCAAAAATTGAGAAATTAAAAAATTGGAAAATTGAGAAATCGAAAAACCAAGAAACCAAAGTCGGAAAATCGAAGAATTGAAGAACGAAAAATCGAAGTTTGGAGAAGTCGAGAAATGGGAAAATTAAAAATAGTTTAATTGAGAAATCGGAAAACTGAAAAATCGGAAACGTCAAAATTTGAAACAATTAAAAAATATTGTTGAGCTAAAAAATCGAAAAGTCAAAAAATCTAAAATTAAAACATCGTAAAATTGAAAAATGGAGAAATATAAACATCAAAAAAATAAGGATTGGAAAATATAAAATTTAAAAATCGAAAAATTGAAAAATCAACAAATCGAGAAATCGTAACTCGACAGTTAAAAAAATTGGAACATTGGAAAATCGGATAATTCAAAACTGGAAACATTGAAAAGCCGAAAAGTAAAAAATCGAAAAATTCAAAAAAACGAAAATCGAGAAGTCGATAAATTGAAGAATTGAAAAATTAAAATATCGAAAAATTGAACAAGTGAGAAATCGGATTATAAAATGTCGAAAATTTAAAAATCTAAAGTTTAAAAAACGAAAAACTGAAAATCCAAAAAATAAAAAATCGGAAAATCGAAAATTCCAGACGTCGAAAGTTGAAGAAACGAAATATTGAAAAATGCCAAAACTGAAAGAAATATCCAAAAATTGAGAAATTAAAAAATTGGAAAATTGAGAAATCGAAAAACCAAAAAACCAAAGTCGGAACGGGGGAACGAAAAATCGAAGTTTGGACAAGTCGAGAAATGAGAAAATCAAAAATAGATTAATTGAGAAATCGGAAATCTGAAAATTTAGCAACGTCAAAATTTAAAAATATAGAATTACTGAAGAATTGAAAAATCGAAAATTTAAAACATTGAACAATTAAAATATAGCAAAATTGAAAAATCGAGAAATCTAAACATCAAAAAATCAAAAATAAAAATTCTAAAATGTAAAATTTAAAAGTTGAAAAACTGAAAAATCGACAAATCGAAGTTCCAGAATTTAAAAAATTGAAAAGTCCAAAAGTAAAAAATCGAAAAACCGAAAAATCAAAAAATCGAAAAATCCAAAAATTCAAAACTGAGACATCCAGAAATCGAAAAATCAGGGCATCGAAAAATCCAGGAGTCGAAAGCCGAGAAGAAAATTAAAAATTGAAAAATTGAACAACCGAAACATGGAAACATCTGAATTCGATAACTCGAGAAATCCAAAAATTAAAAAATTTGCAAAATTGAAAAATTGAAATATAGAAGAATTGAAAACTCGAGAAATCTAAAAACCTAGAATTTTAAAAATTGAAAAATTAAAACATCGAAAAGTTGAAAAATGGAGAAATCGAAGCATGAAACAGTTGAAAAATTGAAAAACCTAAAGTTTAACGAAAATTCCAAAAATCGAAATATTGAAAAATTCCAAAACTGAAACAAATATCCAAAAAACTGAGAAATTAAAAAATCGGAAAATTAAGAAATCGAAAAACTAAAAAAGCCCAGTCGAAATATCGTAAGCTTAAAAGATCAAAAATCAGAAACCTGAAAACCCAAAAAATTGAAGAATTGGAGAAGTGAAAAATCGAAACTTTGGGAAGTCGAAAATTGGGGAAATAAAAATAAATTACTCCAGAAATCGGAAAACTGAAAATTTAGAAACGTCAAAATTTGAAAAATGTTGATTTTTTTTTCAAAAATTTTGACGTCTAAAAACTCAACACGGATTCATAAACCATAAATGAAGGGTAAAAAATTTAAATTACATACATCTAGTATTGTAAAATTTGGAGATTACGTGATTCTTATTGTTGGTGACCAATTTTGGTGAGCGTTTTACCATTAATTTGATAATACAATTTGAAATGTAAATTTTGTCATTTGGGAACATTATATCTTAAATCGTTAAGATGTTCAAAAACTTTATTCACTTATTCGTAGTAAAGTCCGACCAGGAGGAAAAATAGGTTTCGTGTTTCCGTCTGTCCGTCTTCTGTGTCAAACCTCCACGATATTCGTTACTATTAAATTGTGACGGTCGTCTGTCACCGCTTTCGGAATCCTTTAAACTTAAGCTCCATCAGAATGAGTGACAAAAAGATTATTTGCAACGATTATGGAAACAAACGATTACGGTTTCACATGGCTTCTTTAATCAAATGTTTAACGATTTTGAACAAAGAAAATTCAAGCTCTGTTTGGTTTTTGTTTAATTTTTGTTGGTCAAAATGTTGTCAACTTTTTAAGACCAAGTTACTGCTTTATTTGTACTTTATTCACCCGAAAAAAATCGTCTCAAAAAAATCATTTCATTAAAATGAAATATATGTATTTATTGTATTTGTATTTTTTATTTTTTCAGACTTTAATTAATTAATAATAATAAACGATAATTTTTTTGCGTCGCGATGGTCCGAAGACCGTCGAAATAGTTTTCGTTTACGTGGGGTGGGTGGCGGTCCCGCTCCGGGCCGGCCCGCGTTCGCTAGCGTTCCGGGCTTTTTCTTCGTCGCGCAATAGTCGGCATTGTTTATTCCGGAAACAAAAGCTGCATTGTAGCGCGGAAATAAAGAATCGCACAGGAGGCAGAGGCAGGTATAATGCTTTATAAAGCACTCATGTGGTAATTGTAATTTATTCTATTTATAATGAACAATGGCGAGTAATCCTCGCCGCAAAGACCTCAATATCCCGCTTTCTCTATATTCCAATTTCTAATTAGCTCGAATACGAAATTAGCCAAACAAAAGGTATATATAACTATGTAGCGCCGGTATATTGCTTGATAATAGGAGGCGAACCGGTTGTTTCCGTTCTTCATTCATTTCTGTGCGATGAGCACAAACAATCGCATGACACTGCCACATTGTAGTGCCAACAATGGGCCTACCGCCAAAGATGGCCGACTCTCCTGCCTGCGCTCCTGCTCTGCCCTGCTCCGGGCCTTGTGTTTGTGTGGTCAGTATTGTGGGGCTATTGTGACAAGACAAAACATCGCCACAATGAACCGAAGATAGTGTACGCCGGAGTTCCCGGAGCTGACCCGGAGCGGGGCCGGAGGCGGCCGCCCTGCGATGCCGGATTATCCTGTTGCGCGGGCCAAAGTTCCGCTCGCATGTAAATCAACGCGCTCGGACCGAGAACTGTCAATACGTCGCCGGGATTTTTATAGAATTGTGAATGAAGCACTAAGTACAACGTCTTACGGCTTAGCCAGATTATGGGAGCGAATTTTAGAGATGAAGGAAAAACGCCACTAAGACGGTTATTCATATTTTTTAAACGTAAATAAAAATTCACTAACTTGACAATTTCGAAGAGGCGGCAAAATTTCTTTGCTTGAAGCATTTGTATTCTTAACGAGAAGTAAAGGGATGAAAGCACAAGTTAGAAAAATATTGCATACCCAAGGAGAATTCAATAATGGCCCATTACCAGTGTTGGGGACAGATACTTTTAAAAGTATCTAGATACAGATACAAGAAAACAGAAACTTTTTGAAGCTTTGGCGAATAAAATAAGTGAAAACATGTTTATGTATTTTTTTATGTATTGTTTAATGAACTTTTTAAAATTAACAACATTTCGAACGTTTTGTCACCTAAATTATTTCTTCTTGGTGTCAGAATTTGGTTTCCGCTACTAAACACCCGTTCCACAGGTGCAGAAGAAGGGATTGTGGTATTAAATTTAAAAAATAAACATTTTACTGTAGCATAGTTATTCAAGACTGAAAAATCTTTTCTTTTTTCCTGCAAATAGGCCATCGCTTCGCTGTTTGATGTGTCGCAAATTGTGCAATATTTATTACGTACGCTTAAAAAGAATATTTTTTTTTGTTTTTATTCCCATACTACAGTGTCCAAATTGTGTTTGAGTATATCTAATAATTATCTCCAGCATTAAAATTAATATTTCAAAAGAATACGGGAAATGATTATTCTGTGCTGAAGGTCTGTTGCCGGCAACCTGTCATAAAGTATTATTTTTCAATGTCGGCTTACGATGTTTTTATGACCATGTCCGGTAATCGTCTATCCCGGTGCGGCATTTTAGGAAGAATTGCTGGTTCCGTTTAAGGCAAAATAAGTACAATTTCTTAGAAAGGTATTTAAACCCCTTATAGGATCAAAGGCTGCCTGACAGGCCGGAATCACCAGAGTGCAACTTTAAATTTTCAGATTTTTGTTGAAACTCATTTTATTTTAATCTCGTTTCACGATTTCTCAGAATATATCACGATAAATTATTCTACCCAAGGTTGTAAAAATATTAATTTTATTGCCCAAGATAATTACACTTAAACATAATCGGCATTCTAGGGCAAAACGCACCTGCCAAGCCCGCCTCGCGTTAGGTCCAACAATGAAAAAGTGAAGAAATGACACATGTGGCAACAGGAAAAGATGCTACATTTGTCTGAAAAATAAAGGTATAAAACAGTAACAAATATGCGATTTATGCGAGAAAAATGTACGTATTGAACATTGGATTAGTCGATTACAGAATTAATTTGTGCTAATTGAAAAAATTAATCATTATGTAACACGCAATTATTATTTTCTCAAAATAATAACATACCTTAAACAAATATTTTTACTATTAAAATTACCCTTATTTAATAACACAAATACAACCAGCGGGCCTACCTGATCCGGGTTGCCAGGTACACAGATAAAATGCATTGCCCCGATAAGCGTAAAACGCAGTGAATAGTGAATTGTGGTTTATTGTTTTTAAAACACCATCTTACAATGGCTTAGATTTATTACCCCTCAGGATTATATTTAAAGATGTATAAGTACTGAAGGCTACAATGTAGGAAATGATGGTATTTAAAATATGAAAATTTCCGTGACAGAACACTATTAGTGGACCTCTTACCTCTATTTTTGTTAATGTGACCAAAATCACCAACATGAAGTATCAAAAATTACTACTAGTATAATTCAACTAATAGCTACTGAAAAAAAGTGAAATAAAAAATGTATCTGTATCTGCGCAATTAATTTTGTATCTAGATACAGATATTTTGTGCTTAAATTCGATTTTATCTAGATACACATACTAGATACCCAACAATGTATCTAGATACTTTATTTAGATACAAGTATCTAGATACTGCCCAATACTGATAGATGATCATGAAATGTGTCAAGTGATGATCATGGAATGTGTCAAGTGCATCATCGACGTCAAGACATTTTTCTATAAAGGTCTAGTCAGTACTAAGGAGGTCATCATATAAATATGAAAAATTGTCTTTACGTAAGTTATACCTTCTAGTTTTTGCAGAGGGGAAAACGATGCATTTGACTAAGACGGACATTCAACGAATAGTGACAAGCCCGGGTGATAAAAGGAAAGTAATTAAATAAACAAACTGAAATTTCCAAAATATTATTTAGTCAAAAATTTAGAAAACAATTCAGTACTTCGTAAAAAATTCTAAATATTTAAAAAAGGGACTAGTTGATTTTGAATTTGACCTTAATGTAAATACAAGTACAACAATACAAACACTTACTAAAACACCAACACCAAAAATATCAAATAATAATATGTGTTACACGAAGTGGAAGAATTGCAAAGTCTTATTAAAAGTTATTATATTTTGGAATTAAAAAAAAGATGTGTAATAATTAGTATTACTTTTATATAGATTATAAATATAGTTAGATAAGATAGTAGTTAGCTAGAAAACGGCAGAATAAAAATAAGACAGAATTTTGGAAAATAAAGAATTTTTGAAAACCTATGACTTTATACCGGGTGTCTGGAAAATGGTTAAAATTGGTTCTTCTGCTACGTTTAACAACTAAACAACACATTCATTATCACAATAACTAGTAGGGATAATAAAACTTTCAGTTAATATTTCTCTGGCCAATGACCATGTTTAACTACTATTTCAGTTAGAATGTACAAAGATATGGTTGTATTGTTTTTGTAATAATTTGATAAAATTCCAATTTGAGAACAATGTTTACCTGATATAAAGCGAAGGTACAAATCAGCAAAAATCGAGTAAGCAGTTGAAAGTGCTTCACGTACCAAAAGTTGTCAAAAGTTTCAAAACCCTAGGTTTATATAGTAAAGTTTTGGATCAACTTTCATTCAGACCAGATAAAATAGATCACTGAAATAGAGGCGGGGTTGATTATATGTTCTTGTGCAGAATAGGAGTGAGACTGTTAAAAAATTACTTTCAGATTTATTTATTATTTTAAAAGAAAAAATAATAATGGGCGGGTGGACGGGGCTAAATTGAAATTTTTCCTGCAGAGTCTTCTATAAGGATGCAATAGCCCCGCCCATCCGCGTTCTCTTCTTTCTTGATACTACTCTTAACATTGTGCAGTCTTATCTTAGTAAGTACTAACTCTGCTCATCCACCCTCTATTTTCTTAAAGGCTCTCATTTGTCAAAATCAGTGTTATCTTAGCAGGTGCTAGTCGCGCCCACCCGCCCTCTATTTTCTTAAAGGGTGACACTGCCCAAATTCAGTCTTATCTTATCAAGTATTAGCCCCGCCCACCCGCCCTCTGTTTTCTTAGAGATTACGTCATCTGTCAAAATTAGTCTTATCTATCTATATATCTTATCTGGGCAAGTACTAAGATAAGAGTAATTTTGGAAAATGAGATACACTCTACGAAAAGAGAGGGTGGGTGGGCCCGCTAATACCTGCCACGACAAGAGTGATTTTGGTAAATGAGATATCCTCTAAGAAAAGAGAGGGTGGGTGGGCGGGGTTAATACCTGCTACGACAAGAGTGATTTTGGCAAATGAGATATCTTCTAAGAAAAGAGAGGGTGGGTGGGTGGGGCTAGTACCTGTTCAGATATAACTAATTTTTTTGCAAATTATTTAAAACAGTTTCGGTGGACTTCGGTGTTCTATTTTTGGAAAATTCTGACCTTACCTGTTTTTGATTTAATTATGGGACTCCATTTTTTTTTTGAAAAATGTAGAACAATCCTGAAGTTCTAGGTATTCCTGTTTGGGAAGAATTTGAAACTGCTTTGGGGAGCTTCTAGTGTCTTTTCTTATAATAATTTAATTAAATTTCTTAGAGGATAGGTCATTTTGCTAAAATTTGTATCATCTTAGCAGGTACTAGCCCCACTCACCCGCCCTCTCTTTTCTTAAAGGGTATCTTATTTGCCAAAGTCAGTGTTATCTTAGCAGGTGCTAGTCGCGCCCACCCGCCCTCTATTTTCTTAAAGGATGACATTGCCCAAATTCAGTCTTATCTTATCAAGTATTAGCCCCGCCCACCCGCCCTCTGTTTTCTTAGAGATTACGTCATCTGCCAAAATCAGTCTTATCTGGGCAAGTACTAAGATAAGAGTAATTTTGGAAAATGAGATACACTGTACAAAAAGAGAGGGTGGGTGGGTGGGGCTAGTACCTGTTAAGATAAAACTGATTTTTTTGTAAATGATTTAAAACCGTTTTGGTGGACTTCGGTGTTCTATTTTTGGAAAATTCTGACCTTACCTGTTTTTGATTTAATTTTGGGACTCCGTTTATTTTTTGAAAAATTAAAGCAATCTTGGGGTTCTAGGTATTCCTGTTTGGAAAGAATTTGAAAGTGCTTTGGGGAGCTTCTAGTGTCTTTTCTTTTCTTATAATAATTTAATTAAATTTTTAGAGGATACTCCATTTGCTAAAATCAGTCTTATCTTATCACCCTCCCGTCTTCTATTTTCTTAGAGAATGTCATTTGCCAAAATCAGTCTTATTTTAGCAGCTACTAAACCCGCCCACCCACCCTCTCATTTCTTAGAGGATATCTCATCTGCCAAAATCAGTCTTATCTTAGCAGCTACTAGCCCCGCCCACCCACCCGTTCATTTATTAGAAGGTATGTCATTTGCCAAAATTAGTTTTATCTTGGGAAGTACTGCTGACTGACTTTTACAAAAAATTATCAAAATTTGGAAACTGGAGTGACACTGTTAAAAAAGAAAAAAGGGGCTAAGAGTATTTTTTTGTTATACTATTTACTTTAAGATTCATTTATTATTTTAGAAGAAAAAGTAATAATGGGTGGGTGGGCGGGGCTAAATTGAAATTTTTCCTGCAGAATCTTCTATAAGCATGCAATAGTCCCGCCCATCCCCGTTCTCTTCATTGTTGATACTACTCTTAACATTGTGCAGTCTTATCTTAGTAAGTACTAAATCCGCCCATCCATCCTCTATTTATTTAAAGGCTGTCATTTGCCAAAATCAGTGTTATCTTAGCAGGTGCTGGTCGCGCCCACCCGCCCTCTATTTTCTTAAAGAGTGACATTGCCCAAATTCAGTCTTATCTTATCAAGTATTAGCCCCGCCCACCCACCCTCTGTTTTCTTAGAGATTACGTCGTCTGCCAAAATCAGTCTTATCTGGGCAAGTACTAAGATAAGAGTAATGCTGGAAAATGAGATACACTCTACGAAAAGAGAGGGTGGGTGGGCGGGGCTAATACCTGCCACGACAAGAGTGATATTGGCAAATGAGATATCCTCTAAGAAAAGAGAGGGTGGGTGGGTAGGGCTAATACCTACTAAGATAGGAGTAATTTTGGAAAATGAGATACACTCTACACGAAAACAGAGGGTGGATGGGCGGGGCTAATATCTACCACGACAAGAGTGATTTTGGCAAATGAGATTTCTTCTAAGAAAAGAGAGGGTGGGTGGGTGGGGCTAGTACCTGCTAAGATAACAGTGATTTTTTTGTAAATTATTTAAAACAGTTTCGGTGGACTTTGGTGTTCTATTTTTGGAAAATTCTGACCTTACCTGTTTTTGATTTAATTTTGGGACTCCGTTTTTTTTTTAAATTTAAAATAATCTTGAGGTTCTAGGTATTCCTGTTTGGAAAGAATTTGAAAGTGCTTTGGGGCGCTTCTAGTGTCTTTTCTTATATCTTGAGGTTCTAGGTATTTCTGTTTGCAAAGAATTTGAAAGTGCTTTAGAACCTCTAGTGTGTTTTCTTATCGTAATTTAATTAAATTTTTTAGAGGATACTCCATTTGCTAAAATCAATCTTATCTTACCAGGTACTAACCCCACCCGCCCGCCCTCTATTTTCTTAGAAAATATGTCATTTGCCAAAATCAGTCGTATTTTAACGGCTACTAGCCCCGCCCACCCACCCGTTCATTTATTAGAGGGTATGTCATCTGCCAAAATCAGTTTTATCTTACCAGGTCCTAGCCCCGCCCACCCACCCTTTCTTTTCTTAGAGGATATGTCATTTGCCAAAATCAGCTTTATCTTAGCAGGTACTAGCCACACCCACCCACGCTTTCTTTTCTTAGAAGGTATGTCATTTGCCAAAATTAGTTTTATCTTAGGAAGTACTGCTGACTGACTTTTACAAAAAATTATCAAAATTTGGAAACTGGAGTGAGACTGTTAAAAAAGAAAAAAAGGGCAAAGAGTATTTTTTTTGTTATACTATTTACTTTAAGATATTTATTATTTTAGAAGAAAAAATAATAATGGGCGGGTGGGCGGGGCTAAATTGAAATTTTTCTTCTATAAGCATGCAATAGCCCCGCCCATCCGCGTTCTCTTCATTCTTGATACTACTCTTAACATTGTGCAGTCTTATCTTGGTAAGTACTAACTCCGCCCATCCACCTTCTATTTTCTTAAAGGATGGCATTGCCCAAATTCAGTTTTCTCTTATCAAGTATTAGCCCCGCCCACCCACCCTCTGTTTTCTTAGCGATTACGTCATCTGCCAAAATCAGTCTTATCTTGGCAAGTACTAAGATAAGAGTAATTTTGGAAAATGAGGTACACTCTACGAAAAGAGAGGGTGGGTGGGCGGGGCTAATACCTGCCACGACAAGAGTGATTTTGGCAAATGAGATATCCTCTTAGAAAAGGGAGGGTGAGTGGGTGGGGCTAATACCTGCTAAGATAAGAGTAATTTTGGAAAATGAGGTACACTCTACGAAAAGAGAGGGTGCGTGGGCGGGGCTAATACCTGCCACGACAAGAGTAATTTTGGCAAATAAGATATCTTCTAAGAAAAAAGAGGGTGGGTGGGTAGGGCTAGTACCTGTTAAGATAAAACTGGTTTTTTTTGTAAATTATTTAAAACAGTTTTGGTAGACTTCGGTGTTCTATTTTTGGAAAATTCTGACCTTACCTGTTTTTGATTTAATTTTGGGACTCCGTTTTTTTTTTAAATTTAAAATAATCTTGAGGTTCTAGGTATTCCTGTGTGGAAGGAATTTGAAAGTGCTTTGGGGCGCTTCTAGTGTCTTTTCTTATAATAATTTAATTAATTTTTTTAGAGGATACATCATTTGCTAAAATCTGTATCATCTTATTAGGTACTAGCCCCACCCACCCGCCCTCTATTTTCTTAAAGGGTGACATTGCCCAAATTCAGTCTTATCTTATCAAGTATTAGCCCCGCCCACCCGCCCTCTGTTTTCTTAGAGATTACGTCAGCTGCCAAAATCAGTCTTATCTTGGCAAGTACTAAGATAAGAGTAATTTTGGAAAATGAGATACACTCTACGAAAAGAGAGATCTTCTAAGAAAAGATAGGGTGGGTGGGTGAGGCTAGTACCTGTTAAGATAAAACTGATTTTTTTGTAAATTATTTAAAACAGTTTTGGTGGACTTCGGTATTCTATTTTTGGAAAATATTGACCTTACCTATTTTTGATTTAATTTTGGAGGATACGTTATTTCCTAAAATCAGTCTGATCTTAGCAGGAATTAGCCCCATCCGCCCGCCCCCTATTTTCGTAGAGAATATGTGATTTGCCAAAATCAGTCTTAATAGGTACTAGCCCCACCCACCTACTCTCTTTTTTCTTAGAGGGCAGATCATTTGCCGAAATCAGTCTTATTTTAGCAGCTACTAGCCCCACCCACCACCCTCTCTTCTCTTAGAGGGTATTTCATCTGCCAAAATCAGTCTTATCTTAGAAGCCACTAAGCCGGCCCACCCACACTTTCTTTTCTTAGAGGGTATGACATTTGCCAAAAACATTACGAGCTTACTTATAGGTACAAGGCAGGAGTTTTGAATTTTTTTTTCACATTGAAGAAATTCTTATTAACTCAGTACAAAATTTTATTCAGCCTCTTTTTTACCACCAAAAAGTAAATGGAGGGCATTTCGAGCATCTTTTGCAGAAAGGAGAAATTTAATTTTGGTTTCGGTTGTTATTGGTTAATTTCAGTTTGCCATTTCAATCAGAAAAAAAATATAATTGTGCTATATCAATGAATTAAAAAAAAAACTCGATTCAAAAATGGTAGTGCCATTTGAAAAAATCAGGTTGGCTTTGCATCTCGAAAACAAATAACGCAAAAAAAAAATTTTACGATCAACTAGAGGACAACTTCTTAAAGATTTGATTCTCAAGATATTTAACCGTTTCCATACACTTTAGCGACCTTGTTTTGAAAAAAGTTTGGGAACCACGTGACCTTGCTTCCAGGAACTAGAGGCCCCGCCACATCTACCCGGTGTTAGATCGCACATCGATCTGGTGTCCAAGACGAACCGATGACGTCATTTATCAGACAAAAGGCCTCTTGATTCTCATTGTATGTTTGTTCCAGCGGCTTTTATCATTCTCAAATACACAGCCAAAGCCAACTCTCCTCCTTTATGATTCCATGGCTTTACTCTTTTATTTTGCAAGGAGCTGAATAGTGACAATTGAAACCGCGCTCTTTGTTCAAATGTTTTTTGTTTCCGTTAGGTGGGAGTAGAATGGCCATTGTTTAAACGTCTTACAACGTCGATTGTTATGTAATGCAGGAAAATGTCAAATGCTCGAGGCGGACTTGTTCAACCTTGTTACTTCTTGCTGCTGCCGGTCGCGGTGGCGCTTTTTTGTCGAGGGGAGGCGGCGAGAGGGTTAATTCTAATAGCGGGCAGGTACGGAGCGGGTAAGACGCCGTTGCTGTATTATGTTTACAAAACAATCGAATCGGGGAAAGCGGTTCAACAATGGCGGAAGAGGAGGAAATTGGGGAGTTTTATTTGAACGGGATTTTGTTTTGAATTTTTAATAGTACGCTACGTTATAAATGGGATTGCTATAAACTTGAGATGGATTGTTTTTGTTTCTTTTCTTGGAATAGATGTCGGTCGAAGGGTTAGTCTCCGTTTCTAAAAGGCGACACAATTAGTGAGTAGTCCTTTTTGTAGCTAGCAGCACGCTTCCGTTTAAGCGATGACTAAAAATGTCTTCGTTGTTAAGGAAGTTTGGTCAGGTCTGTGTTATTTCGAGCTGTAATAGGCGTGACGTGAATCAGTTATTTCCTAACCACATCGTATCAGGTAGTATGGGATCTGAAATTTATTAATTTAAAAATAACTTACAATTCTGAGTTTTTTCGAGAATTAATTAATTACATTTTTTTGTCCGCTAAACCATTTACAGCGACCTGTGAGAAGTGCTAACTATGTCAGTAGCAGACCCAACTTTGAATTTTTTTCAACTGTCGAAGTAATACACAAATATGCATAAAATATGTATTCGCTTTCTTGGAAGCGTCCAACCTCAAACTGTAACTCAAAATTAGACATTTCCTATCTATGATAAAAAAATTGGTCTAAAGAGTTTAGACAGTACTTCCCTCGCTGTCGGAAACTTGACGACTGCATGCCTATTGTGTTTTTTCTCATTACATTTTTGTAGTGGGAATTTAAAAAAAAATTGCGATGACGTCATCAACATTTTTGCAAGGACACGTATATCAGTTTGGGATAGATGTAGTGTAATACTAAGAATAAAATTATTATATTCTCAAATTTTCAGGAAAATGAATTGGGTCGTTTTGAATATTGATTTGTAATAATCAATAAAATAACGAAACAATTTACTCACGTATACGTATCCCAGGCAGCTGAAAATCGTGTATGTATAAACATTCTTAATTTAAGATGACAGGCGTAACAGCATACTTGAGAGTCAAACAGAGAAACTGTAAACAAAACGACCATCGGTTTTATTGCTTCGACTTCCGCTTATTATATAAAACATTGGGTTTTATTTTAATTCTTGACGGTGAAATTCACAATTGGTTGATTAT
Organism: Zophobas morio; assembly: GCF_036711695.1. Taxonomy (NCBI): domain Eukaryota; kingdom Metazoa; phylum Arthropoda; class Insecta; order Coleoptera; family Tenebrionidae; genus Zophobas; species Zophobas morio. Next base: position 6,808,486 of record NW_026972123.1, on the reverse strand, counting down.
AAACATGTCTATTTCACATTCGCGGAACCAAGTGAACGCATAAAACAAATGCAGGTCTGTAATGTTAAAGTCGATGTAAATAAGCATGCTACCCTTATGTTTCAACCGAGTTTTTCCTTTAACAAATTTTTTGTCTACCAAATTGGGTTGGTTGGGGTGTAATACTAATAATAAGTGTTGCCTTTAATTTAATCAATAAAATAAATTGACTTCATTAATTTTTTTGAACCACCTCTTAAGAAAATCTAAAAAATATGAATGGAATGATAAATCACAAGTATAAACTCATCATATTTTTTGCATTTTAGATAGGATTTATTCAGCAAAATTTAAGGGTGACGTCATCAATTTTTTTAGGAGGGATGAACAAATACATTTTGAACACAAGTTTACCATGCTTATAATAACTTTAGAATATTCCCAAGATTTCAAAGCATTAGGTTTTGTAATTCCTGATTAAATCGATAAAATAAATTCAAGCCTTCATTAATTTTTTTGAGTCACCCTGCATATGCAAATCCAAAAATATGAATGGAATGATAAATCACAAGTACAGACTCATCATATTTTGTACATTTTAGATACGATTTATTCAACAAACTTTTGAGCTGACGTCATCAGTTTTTTGTAGAAGATAACCAAATATATTTTGACTAAAAATTTATTATGCTCTTTATAACCTTAAAACATCTGCAAGATTTCAAAGCATTCGGTTTTGTAGTTCCTGATTAAATCAATAAAATAAATTTACGCATTCATTAATTTTTTTGAGTCACCCTGTATATGCAAATCGAAAAAATTTGAATGGAATGACAAATTACAAGAAGAGACTCACCATATTTTGTACATTTTAGATAGGATTTATTCAGCAAAACTTTGTGGTGACGTCATAAATTTTTTAGGGGGGACGACCAAATACGTTTTGATCAAAAATTTACCATGCTTATGATAATTTTAAAATATCTTCAAGATTTCGAAGCATTCGGTTTTGTAGTTCCTGAGTAAATCAGTAAAATAAGTTTACGCTTTCATTTATTTTCTTGAATCACCCCGTATATGCAAATCCAAAATATCTGCACTTACCTGGCAACAATTATTGTAACTTGGTCCAATTTTTAAAATTTGGAGATATATATCCTCAATGACACTCACTCTTCAACAGTTTTTTTCGAATTGGCTTCGCATTTCGCAATCGCAACTGTTTCGTCTCGCCACCCAAACAAGTGATTCCCCCCGCGCCCCTCGTCGTTACCAACTTCCGCTTTTTGCTATGGCTGGGAGTTTGTTTATATAAACTATGTCTCAACGTGCGATAAAGAAATGACACGGTCAGTGGCGTAACTGAAGCAAATGCATATGTACTTTTTCTCTGCTTCTCTCGATGTATAAACATTAACAGTCGAAGTTAATCATGTATTGACAATATATGAAATGATTAAGAGATATTCTTCCGATCACAAAAAAAATTTCAACATTTGCTATTTATGGTGCTTATTCACGAACACACAATAACAAATAAATAAATATTATAACATTATTGTTGCGAAAATCGGAAGTGCTGTTCTTGATTTGATGGGCGAAAAAAGTTGGAAGTGCCGGGATCTGTTACCGGAACTTCTAATTGCACTGCACACTCCACCTCCACTAAACCACAGGCCACAGTTGCTTATGTTAAAACTCATCATATTTTGCACATTTTGAGTTAAACTTTTTTGGCAAAAATTGTAGATGACGTCATGAATTTTTTCGGGGGAATAAACAGATATATTTTCATTAACAATTTACCATGCTCACAATCAATTTTAACCATCTGCAAGATTTCAAAATATTCAGTTTAGCAATTCTTGATTTATTCACTAAAATAAAGTGACTGATTCATTTCTTTTTTTGAGTCACCCTGTATAAGCAAGTTAAAAAATTTGAATGCAATGATTAGTTACAAGTGTAGTCAGATCATATACTTTATTCAGTAAAATTGTGAGAAGACGTAATGAATTTTTTTTGGGGTTGATAAAGAGATACATTTTGATTAAACAGTTACCATGCTTACAATAACTTCAAAACGTCAAGATTTCTAAGTATTCAGTTTTGCAAAATCAATTCACTCCGTCATTAATTTTTTTCAGACACCCTGTATAAGCAAATATCAAAAATTTTACAAGTATAGTCAGATCATATACTTTATTCAGCAAAATTCTGAGAAGACGTAATGAATTTTTTTTGGGGTTGATAAAGAGATACATTTTGATTAAACAGTTACCACGCTTACAATAACTTCAAAACGTCAAGATTTCTAAGTATTCAGTTTTGCAAAATCAATTCACTCCGTCATTAATTTTTTTCAGACACCCTGTATAAGCAAATATTAAAAATTTTAATGCAGTGATAAATCACAAGTATGGACCCATCATACTTTACACATTGAATGGCATTTTTTCAGCAAAATTTTGGGGTGACGTCATAAATTTTTTAGGGGGGACGACCAAATACATTTTGATCAAACATTTACCATGCTTATGATAATTTTAAAATATCTTCAAGATTTCGAAGCATTCGGTTTTGTAGTTCCTGAGTAAATCAGTAAAATAAATTTACGCTTTCATTTATTTTCTTGAATCACCCTGTATATGCAAATCCAAAAAATATGAATGGAGTGATAGATCACAAGTACAGACTGATCATATTTTGTGCATTTTAGATATGATTTATTCGGCAAATTTTCGAGCTGACGTCATCAAGTTTTTGGAGGGGATAAGCAAATATATTTTGACTAAACATTTATTATGCTCTTTATAACCTTAAAACATCTGCAAGATGTCAGAGCATTCCGTTTTGTAGTTCCTGATTAAATCAATAAAATATATTTTCGCATTCATTAATTTTTTTGAGTCACTCTGTATATGCAAATCCAAAAAATATGAATGGAGTGATAAATGACAAGTACAGGCTCATCATATTTTGTACATTTTAGATATGATTTATTCGGCAAACTTTCGAGCTGACGTCATCAATTGAAAACCCATTTACTATGTACAATTTTGAAATGACGTCATCGCTTTAGTGGTGGGGATGATTCGACAAATTTTGGTTAGCGTTTTACCATCTACATGATATTCTTAATATAAGTACAAAATTTCACAACAATCGGTCGAGTACTTTCGGAGATTATCTGTCTAATAAAAATCCGGGACAACAGACGGACAGACGGACAGACGGACAGACGGACAGACGGACGGACAGACGGACAGACGGACGGACAGACGGACAGACGGACGGAAATGGGAGACCTATTTCTTCGTCTTCTAGGGGTCATGAAAGATCGAGAAAACGTAAAAGTAGAGAGTCGGCCGACGGACTCGATTACAATACTTCCTTTGCTTACGCTCGGGAAGTAAAAATACATAAAACTGGTGTTGATTTTTCAGAGTAAATAGTTTTTTTTCTATATTTTATAATTATTTCTTTCTAATATTGTCACTTTTTAGTTCTGTTCTGACTGTGAATGGAGCACGAAATCGGAATTTGCCATTATCTTTCCTTGTTTTTTTTTCTTTCTGATTTCAACACGTTTTTAGACGTTGGGATAAAAAAATATTCGTAATATTTTTTCCAAAAAAATTTTGTAATCGAATTAGTTGCTATTGTTTCACTAGTACTTAGTTTGCGAATAATTTCTGCAACAACAATCGCCTTCCAAAACTTTCAGACTTTGCTGACAGATTTACTTCTAACGTTTTCAATATTTTTGTTGATGTCATATTTTAAATTATTTTGTATATTTTTGCTTTCCGCCAGCTGAGAAGGTATTATGATAGGGTTCACATCTCGAATGACTACTTTCGTGATTGTTCGCAAATTTTGTATATGAAATATAGGTATGTATATATGAAAAATTTTAAAAATCGAAAAACCGTGATATGGCGAAATCGAAAAATTAAAATATTAACATAATTAAAAATCGGGAATAGGTATGTATATATGAAAAATTTTAAAAATCGAAAAACCGTGATATGGCAAAATCGAAAAATTAAAATATTAACAAAATTAAAAATCGGGAATTGGAAACATCAAAAAATCGTCAAATCGATAAATTGAAAAATTGAAAAACTGAAAAATGGACACATTGAAAAATTGGAAAATCGAAAAATCGAAAACCCGAAAAGCCAAAAAATCAAAAATCGAGAAATCGAAAAAGTGAAACATCGAGAGATCAAAATTTTATTTATATAAAATTTTTCAATTTTTAAGTTTTGGACGATTTCAATTTCCTGATTTTTTATATCTCGGACTATTTTTAATAAAATAGTCCGAGAAAAGTCGAAAAATCAATTAATCGGTGAATCGAAAAATCGAGACGTCAAAAATTTAGAAACCCTAAAAATTGAAAAATTGAAAACTTCGAAAAATTGAAGAATCGAAAAATTAAAGAATAAAAATACTGAAAAATTGCAAAACTGAAATATGAGAAAATCTAAAAATGGAAAAATTGAAAACTGAGAAATTGAAAAATCGAAAAATTGAGAAACTGAAAAGTCGAAAAACTGAAGCATCGATAAATCGAAACATGAAAAGATGGAGAAGTCGAAAAATCAAAAATGAAGAAATTGAAATTGAAAACTAACAACTGAAAAACTGAAAAATTTGAAATAAAAAAGAAAAGTCGAAAACTTAATTAATCGGGAAATCGAGAAATCAAAAAATAAAAAATTTAGGAACGCCAAAAATGAAAAATTAAAATTCGAAAAATTGAAAACTCAAAAAATCATAGAATAAAAAAACTCAAAAATCGCAAAACTGAAATGTGGGAAAATCAACAAATGGAAAAATTGAAGATTCGAAAAACTGCAAAATCCCAAAACTGAAGTATCCAAAAATTGAAAAATCAAAAAAAACGAAAAATCGAAAAACTCAAACATCGAGAAACCGAAATATGAAAAAGATCGAGAAGTCGAAAACTCAAGAAACTGAAATAGCCCAAAATTGAAAAATTAATAATCGAGAAATTGAAAAATCAAAAATTTAGGAACGCAAAAATTGAAAAATTCAATAATTAAAATTCCAAAAATTGAAGAACAGAAAGGTCATCGAATCAAAAAAAATGCAAAACTGAAATATGGGAAAATCGAAAAATGGAAAAATTGAAAATCGAGAAATTGAAAAATCAAAAAATTGAAGATTCGAAAAACTACAAGATCCTAAAACTGAAATATCGAAAAACTGAAAAATCGAAAAGTCGAAAAATCAAAAAAACCGAGAAATCGAAAATCTCAAACATCGAGAAACCGAAATATGAAAAGATCGAGAAATGGAAAAATCGAAAAATCAGGAAACTGAAATAGCACAAATTTGAAAAAATAATAATTGAAAAACTGAAAAATTTTAAATAAAAAAATCCGAGGAAAGTCGAAGAATCATTTAATTAGGAAATCTAGAAATCGAAAAATTAAAAATTTGGGAACGCAAAAATTGAAAAATTGAAACATTTTAATTAAAGAAAATCCCAGAAATGTCGAAAAATCAGTTAATCGGGAAATCGAGAAATTGAAAAATCAAAAAATTAGGAAAGCTAAAAATTGAAAAATTAAAAAAAAAATAATTAAAAAAACGAGGAAAGTCAAAAAATGAATTAATCAGGAATTCAAGTAATTAAAAAATCAAACATTCAATAACTACAAAAATTGAAAAATTGAAATATGGGAAAATGGAGAAATTGAGGAATCAAAAAATTGCAGAGTCAAAAAACTGAAAAATCTGAAAACTGAAAAATCGAAAAATTGAGAAATTGAAAAATTGAAAAATTAAAAAACCGGGAAATCGAAAAAGTGAAAGATCAAAAAATTGAAATAGCCCAAAATTGAAAAAAGAATTGAAAAACTGAAAAATTTTAAATAAAAAAATTCCGAGAAATGTTAAAAATCAATTAATCGGGAAATCAAAAATCGAAAAATCAAAAATTGAAAAATTGAAAAATTAAAGAATAAAGAAACTGAAAAATCGCAAAATCGCAAAAAATATAGGAAAATCGAGAAATGGAGAAATGGAAAATTCAAAACTTTAGGAATGCCAAAAATTGAAAAATTTTGAAAAATTTATTTAACAAAAACGAGGCAAGTCAAAAAATTTATTAATCCTGAAATCAAGTAATTGAAAAATCAAAAATTCAATAACTACAAAAATTGAAAAATTGAAATATAGGAAAATGGAGAAATTGAAGAATCAAAATATTGAAGATTCAAAAAACTGAAAAATCGAAAAATTGAGAAATTGAAAAATCGAAAAATTAAAAAACCGGGAAATCGAAAAAGTGATGAAAGATCAAAAAATTGAAATAGCCCAAAATTGAGAAAAGAATTGAAAAACTGAAAAATTTTAAATAAAAAAATTCCGAGAAAAGTCGAAAAATCATTTAATCAAGAAATCGAGAAATAGAAAAATAAAAAATTTAGGAACGCAAAAATTGAAAGACTGAAAAATTTTAATTAAAGAAAAACCGAGAAAAGTCAAGAAATCAATTAATCGGGAACTCGCGAAATTCTTAAATCAAAAATTTGGGAATGCTAAAAATTGAAAATTTAAAAAAAAATTAATTAAAAAAAAACGAGGAAAGTCAAAAAATGAATTAATCGGGAAATCAAGTAATTAAACACTCAAAAATTCAGGAACGACAAAAATGGAAAAATTGAAATATGGGAAAATGGAGAAATTGAAAAATCGAAAAATTGAAAATTCAAAAAGCTGAAAAATCGAAAAATTGAAAAATCGAAAAATTGAAAAATTGAAAAATCGAAAAATTAAAAAACCGGGAATTCGAAAAAGTGAAAAATGAACAAACTGAAATAGCCCAAAATTGAAAAAGTAATAATTGAAAAACTGAAAAATTTTAAATAAAAAAAGATCCGAGAAAAGTTGAAAAATCATTGAATCAAAAATTTAGGGACGCAAATTTTAATTAAGGAAAATCTGGGAAAGGTCGAAAAATCAATTAATCGGGAAACCGAGTAATTAAAAAAATAAAAATTTAGATAAGCCAAAAATTGAAAATTTGAAAAATTAAAATTCGAAAAATTGAAGAATCAAAAAATTAAAGAACAAAAAAGTTAAAAATCACAAAACGGTAAAATGTGAAAATCTAAAAATGGAAAAAATTGAAAATCGAGAAATTGAAAAATCGAAAAATGAAGATTAAGAAACTGAAAAATCCCAAAACTGAAATATCGAAACACTGAGAAACTGAAAAATTGAAAAGTTGAAAAAATCAAAAAACCGAGAAATCGAAAGCTGAAACATCGTAAAACCAAGAAATTGAAATAGCCCAAATTTGAAAAATTGATAATAATCGGAAAATTGAAAATTTTTAAATAAAAAAAAAACACGAGTAAAGTTACAAAATCAATTAATGGGGAAATCGAGAAATCAAAAAATCCAAAATTTAGAAACGCCAGAAATTGAAAAATTGAAAAATTAAAATTCGAAAAATTGAAGAATCAAAAAATGGAAGAACAAAAAACTGAAAAATTGCAAAACTGAAATATCGAAAAACTGAAACATCGAAAAGTGGAAAAATTAAAAAAGCGAGAAATTTAAACATGAAAAGATTGAGAAGTCACAAAATCGAAGAATCAAGAAATTGAAATAGCCCAAAATTGAAAAAATAATTGGAAAACTGAAAAATTTTAAATCAAAAAATCTGAGTAAAGTCGAAAAATGAATTAATCGTGAAAACGAGTAATTAAAAAATCAAAAATTTAGGAACGCCAACAATGAAAAATCAAAACTCGAAAAATTGAAGAATCGAAAAATTAAAGAACTAAAAAGCTGAAAAATCGCAAAACTGAAATATGGGAAAATCAAGAAATGGAAAAAATTGAAAATCGAGTAATTGAAAAATCAAAAAACCGAGAAATCGAAAAACTGAAACAGCGAGAAATCGAAACATGAAAAAATCGAGTAGTCGAAATTGAGAACTTGAAAAATCAAAAAATTGAAAATTGTAAAACTGAAAATCACAAAACGGAAATATCGAAAAACTTAGAAATCGGAAAAATGAGACATCGAGAAATCGAAAAGACTAGATCGAGAAGTCGAAAAAGACAAGATCGAGAAGTCGAAAAATCGAACAATCTAGAACCTGAATTAGCTCAAAATTGAAAAGATAATACTTAATTGAAAAACTTTGAAATTTAAAAAAAAAATCCGACAAAAGTAAAAAATTGAATTAATCGGGAAATCGAAAAATCGAAAAATAAAAAATTTAGGAACGCTAAAAATTGAAAAATTGAGAAATCCAAGAATTAAAGAATAAAAGACCGAAAAATCGCAAAACTTAAATATGGGAAAATCGAGAAACGGAAAAATTGAAAATGTAGAAATTGAAAAATTAGAAAATTGAAGATTCAAAAAACTGAAATATCGAAAAATTGAAAATCTGGAAAATCGAAAAAATGAAAAATTATTATACAATTATTATACAACGGATTCACAAATTGCATTTTTTTTGCATTTTACCTGATATTCCTAACATACGAGTACATACAAAATTTGACAACAGTGGGTCCAGTAGTTTCGAAGTAGGTATACATATCTAATATAAATCGACACAGAGAGACATACAGATACTCAGACGACAGAAAATGGAAGACCACTTATTTCGTGCTCTAGGGGGTATGAAACGCCGAGAAAACATGAAAGTAGCTAGTCCCCGACGATCCCGATTACAATATGTAGTTACTTCGCTTACGCTCGAGAATTAAAAATCGATTGTTTTATCAAAATTTATTCAGACATATTTTTCGTATTTCAAGTAAGATGTAAGTAAATTCTTGCCATGACGTCATCAAAATTTTGGTGGGGATGTATAGACCAATTTTAAACCTGATGATAATACAAAAGGAAAAATTACAAGTCATCTAATTTTTAACCATGATTGCAACAATTTGCTGTGTAAGTTCTCGCAACACTCGGCTTCGTATTTTTGAAGATAAAGTTTCAAATTTTTTTGCACTATTCAATTTTTTTCCAAAATTAGAAAGATTAAATGTGTACATATACATATTCAAGGCAAAAAATTTAAATAGCATTTATATGGAATTTTGTAGCAAAAATTTTGAAATGACGTCATCAAATCGTTGGCAGGGATGAACAAACAAATTTTAGTAAGTGTAAACTATAAATTTTGACAACGTTGATTTTTGTTTACTTGGGCAAATATAGCCCTACAGTCGTGACATCTAGTACAAATTCCAAAGCTTAAAGCGTTTCCACAACGTGAAGATGTCCCGATTTTGCCTCCAACTACCGGACTTCGACTAAACGCTTCAAGAACTACCCCACCCCCGCCGCCCCCGGCCGCACACACGCCGCCGTCCGCGCCGAACATATTCTCCTTTTCCCGTCGTGAGAAGCCGCAATTAGCCCCGCCACATGTGGCACGAGGACGTCTCCGCCGCCACCGCCGCCGCCGCCGCCGCTGCGCTGCTGATAACAGTGTGTTTGAAATGGCATTAAGCTTGCTTCTATAGTTCTATTATATGTATACAATACTGAATACAACACTATTGTATTGTATTCATTGTATGTTGTATTGTAGAATCTTTGTCCCTTTATAATATTCATCTGTGCACAAAAGCGCCACATCGCGAGTTATCTGGCGCGCGCTATTGATATTTTTAACAGGATGCTTGCTGCGAGCTGCTCCGGACGAATGGAATAAAATTATTACTTCGTTCTTCGGTGAATCGCAGACACTTAACTTTGTTTGGTTTTATAATAGGGACTAATTATTGTCGACGACGGATTGCCGCTACAATGGAAAGAGGCTTTGGGTATTGTTGGCGGCGGAGGCGGCAGGCACAATACACCTGAGCGGGAGTCGCGTAATTCGGACGGAAGTACAACACCTGCTGCAGGACTGGGGCAGGAATTTGCGATCCGATGATTTTGTAGAGATTGAAATCGTGGAAGTTTCACGTCGAAACGTAGGTTTTTGGCGTGATCATGACCTAAATTGACGTTATTAGATTTACTGAAAAGTCCGGAACTACGTACACTAATTTTGACCAAAATATGTACAAATAATAATAAATGATAACTGTCGTCAAAAGGACGGCTACATGGTGTTCGATTTTTTTTTTTTTTTGGAAATGTTATCGTCTTTAAGTAAACCTTAAATATCGTTCTCCCATTTCCGTCGGTCTGTCTGTTGGCACTTTGGTAGAAATAATCCTGTGGATGGTTAAACGCCAACCAAAATTTGCTTGTTTATCCCTACTCAAGTTATAATGACGTCATCTCCAAATTTTTGCTAGTGATGATACTGATAATGATACGTTTATGAACTGCAATGCCTTTATATGAGGATTTTTTTTACTCTCCATCTTATCCATCTGTTTTAGATGAGACGCTATAATTTTAATTGCATTATTTGATAAAGCTTATTTTTCTGCATATGAAAATGTAGTTGATTGAATAATATTAAGAGTGGTCACTGGAATGAAGAGGGGGTCGGTAGGCGGGGCGTCTGTTTGCTTAGAAAACTCTGTAGAAAAACCTAAACTCAGCTCCGCCCACTTCATGATTTTTCAATTTTTCGGTTCTTCAATTTTTCAATTTTTATTAATTTTTTTTAGTACAACATACTTGCTAAGATAAGACTGATTTTAGCAAATCACATACGTTTTAAGAAGCTAGAGGGTGGGTGGGCGGGCCTAGTACATGCTAAGATAAAACGAATTTTGGCAAATCACATACCCTCTAAGAAAATAGAGGGTGGGTGGGCGGGGCTAGTACTTGCCAAGATAAGATTGATTAATATTTAGAGTGGTCACTGGAATGAAGAGGGGGTCGGTAGGCGGGGCTACTGTTTGCTTATAAAACTCTATAGAAAAACCTAAATTCAGCTCCGCCCACTTCATCTCTTCATTTCACTGGCTTTGATTTTTTAAATTTTTGTATTTCGCAATTTTTCAGTTTTTTATTTTCGTTTTTTTTTTCACTTATTCGAATTTTCAGTGTTTCCATTTTCTGGAGTTTCAGTAAGACTGATTTTTCGATTTGCAATTTTTCAATTTTTTATATTTAGGCTTAGCTCCGCCCATTGCGCCAGTTTTCGGATTTTCCAACTTTTCTATTTGCAGTTTCTCCAATTAACAATTTTAAAATTTCTCACTTTTTGGATTTTTTAATTTTTCGAATTGCAACTTTTCAATATTTATTTTTTTTTTTTGTTTTTTTTATTCTTAAGATATGCGACTCCTCGAGTTTTCATTTAAAAATTTTTCAGTTTTTCGATTTTTCGATTTTTGGATTTTTCGATTTTGTAATTTTTCTATTTGCAATTTCTCGAATTTTCAATTTTTAATTTCTCACTTTTTGGATTTTTCAATTTTTCGGTTCTTCAATTTTTCAATTTTTATTAATTTTTTTTCGTTAGTACAACTTACTTGCTAAGATATGACTGATTTTAGCAAACCACATACGTTTTAAGAAGATAGAGGGTGAGTGGGCGGGCCTAGTACATGTTAAGATAAAACTAATTTTGGCAAATCACATACCCTCTAAGAAAATAGAGGGTGGGTGGGCGGGGCTAGTACTTGCCAAGATAAGATTGATTAATATTTAGAGTGGTCACTGGAATGAAGAGGGGGTCGGTAGGCGGGGCTACTGTTTGCTTATAAAACTCTATAGAAAAACCTAAATTCAGCTCCGCCCACTTCATCTCTTCATTTCACTGGCTTTCATTTTTTTAAATTTTTGTATTTTGCAATTTTTCAGTTTTTTATTTTCGTTTTTTTTTTTTCAGTTATTCGATTTTTCAGTGTTTCCATTTTCTGGAGTTTCAGTAAGACTGATTTTTTGATTTGCAATTTTTCAATTTTTTATATTTAGGCTTAGCTCCGCCCATTGCACCAGTTTTTAGATTTTCCAACTTTTCTATTTGCAGTTTCTCCAATTAACAATTTTAAAATTTCTCACTTTTTGGATTTTTTAATTTTTCGAATTGCAACTTTTCAATATTTTTTTTTTTGGTTTTTTCATTTTTAAGATATGCGACTCCTCGTTTTCATTTAAAAATGTTTCAGTTTTTCGATTTTCCGATTTTTGGATATTTCGATTTTGTAATTTTTCTATTTGCAATTTCTCGAATTTTCAATTTTTTATTTCTTGCTTTTTGGATTTTTCAATTTTTCGGTTCTTCAATTTTTCAATTTTTATTAATTTTTTTTAGTACAACATACTTGCTAAGATAAGACTGATTTTAGCAAATCACATACGTTTTAAGAAGATAGAGGGTGGGTGGGCGGGCCTAGTACATGCTAAGATAAAACTAATTTTGTCAAATCACATACCCTCTAAGAAAATAGAGGGCGGGTGGGCGGGGCTAGTACTTGCCAAGATAAGATTGATTAATATTTAGAGTGGTCACTGGAATGAAGAGAGGGTCGGTAGGCGGGGCTACTGTTTGCTTATAAAACTCTATCGAAAAACCTAAATTCAGCTCCGCCCAGTTCATCTCTTCATTTCACTGACTTTCATTTTTTTCAACTTTTGTATTTTGCAAATTTTTATTTTCGTTTTTTTTCACTTATTCGATTTTTCAGTGTTTCCATTTTCTGGAGTATCAGTAAGACTGATTTTTCGATTTGCAATTTTTCAATTTTTTATATTTAGATTTAGCTCCGCCCACTTCACCAGTTTTCAGATTTTCCAACTTTTCTATTTGCAATTTCTCCAATTTTCAATTTTTAATTTCTCACTTTTTGGATTTTTCAATTTTTCGAATTGCAACTTTTCAATTTTTATTTTTTTTGGGTTTTTCATTTTTAAGATATGCGACTCCTCGAGTTTTCATTTTAAAATTTTTCAGTTTTTCGATTTTCCAATTATTGGATATTACAGATTTTGCAATTTTTCTGTTTGCAATTTTTAATTTCTCACTTTTTGAATTTTTCAATTTTTCGTTTCTTCAATTCTTCAATTTTTATTTATTTATTTTTTTGTTAGTACAACATACTTGCTAAGATAAGACTGATTTTAGCAAATCACATACCTTTTAAGAAGATAGAGGGTGGGTGGGCGGGCCTAGTACCTGCTAAGATAAAACTAATTTTGGCAAATCAGATACCCTCTAAGAAAATAGAGGGTGGGTGGGCGGGGCTAGTACTTGCCAAGATAAGATTGATTAATATTAAGCATGGTCAGGTCAGGTCAGGTCAGGTCAGGTCAATGAAGAGGGGTCGGTGGGCGGGGCTACTATTTGCTTATATAACTCTTTAGAAAAACCTAATCTCAGGTCCACCCACTTCTTGTCTCCATTTCACTGACTTATTTTATTTACTGTAAAATGTGAATTGAATTCTATTTTAACAAGCGGTAGAATTATTCCGATTTCATCATTCATTATTATTGGCTCTAAAGTATTTCGCGAGTTTTCAATTTTGACTTATTCAATTTTTCGCAATTTTTCGATTTTTCAATTTTAAAATTACAAAATCGAAAGAAATATTGAAAAAATAAAGGGTTTGTAGAAAAGAAAAACTGTATAACAAAAAATTCAGAAAATTAATAACAAACAACAGAACAATAAAGTTGGTCGAAGGTTATTTCGATAGAACTTCCCTCGCCTCTGAAGAGAATAAATCCCATTTCCTTGAAGAATTAAAAAAAATTTGTGATTTTTGTTTTCTGATAACCTCTGTAAAATAAAATCTCTAGCGTAAATAACACTCCCGCAGCTTTTTTTAGTTGAATTTTTCAATTCTGCACTTTTTCATTTTTTCTGTTTCTTCAGTTTTTCGATTTGCAATTTTTGAGATGTTTAGTTTAAATTTTTCAGTTTTTGAATATTCCAGTTTTTGGATTTTGCACTTTTTTTTTTTTTTATTTTTCGATTTGCAGTTTTTCGTTTCGGTTTTGTATTTTCTTTATTTTTTCAATTATTCAATTTTTCTGTTTCGGTTTTTCGATTTGAGATTTTTCAATTTTTCGTTTTCTTGTTTCTTTCATTTTTATATTTTGTAATTTTTCGATTTCAAATTTCTTGAGTTTTCAGTTTTGAACTCCTCAATTTTTCGTTTGGATTTTTATTTTCTTTATTTTTTCACTTTTTCGGTTTTTCAATGTTTTTTTTAATTTTAGGATTTTTCAATTTGTCGGTTTGCTTTTAGTTTGAGTTAAAATTTTTCGATTTGTCAACTTTAAATTTTTCAGTTTTTTGATTATTCACTTTTTCGTTTCTTCAATTTTTGATTTGGAATTTTTCTAGTTTTTTTATTTTGAATATGTCATAATAATAATTTTTAAAATATTTCGTTTCTTCAGTTTTACGATTTTAGAATCTTTTCATTTTTCAATTATTGGATTTTATAATTTTTTCACTTTTTCGACTTTTCAGTTTTTCAGTGTTCTAATTTTATAATTTAGAAATGTACATAATTGAAAAACCCAAAAATCGAAAAATCGTTAAATTGAAAGATGGAGAATTCGAAAAAATAAAAAACTTAAAAATTGGGGAATCAAAAAATCGAAAAATCCGTGAACCGAAAAATTGAAGAATCGAATAATTAAAAAGTCGAAATACTGGGATCTCCAGAAATCTATAATTCGAAAAATCGAAAATTCAATAATCGAAAAATTCAGAGATAAAGAGAATCCAAAAATCGAAAAATGAACCAACCGAAAATAGAACAATATAAAAACTCAAACATTTTTCAGGTCTCTGATTTTCCCACTTGTTTCAATTTTAAGACTTTGCAATTAACTCGGTTTTTCAATGTGATTTACTCATTTTTCGTTTTTTTAATGTGAATTTCTATTTTTTTTTTGTTTTTTAATTTTTCGAATTTTTACATTTATATTTTTTAATTTTTCGTTTTTCAATTTTAGATTTTTCAGTATCTCGATTTTTCAAATTTTCGTTTCTGCAAGTTTTGATTTGCAATTTTTCTAGTTTTTATTTTAAATATGTATCTAATAACAATTACTAAAATTGTTCACTTTTTAATTTTTCTGTTTTTTGTTTTCCAATTTCTCGATTTTTAATTCTCCAATTTTTCCATCTTTCGATGTTGCAGTTTTTCGACTTTATAATTTTGATATTCTACATTTTTTGGATTCTACCATTTTTGGGTTTTCCAATATTTCGATTTATCAGTTTTTCTCGTTTTCTAAGTTTACCGATTTTTAGTGTTTCAATATTTCGATGTTTCATTTCTTCAGTTTTTTGATTTGCAGTTTTCGATTTTCCACTTTATCGATTCTGTAATTCAATTTTTCGTTTTTGCAGTTTTTCAATGTTTCTAATTTTTTCCGATTTTTCAGTTTTTCGACTTTTCAACTTTTCGAATCAAAAAATGAAAAAAATTGCAAAACATTCTAACTCTGATAATTCGGAAAATCGAAAATTCAGAAATCGAAAAATTCAGAGCTAAAGAGAATCCAAAAATCGAAAAATGAACCAACCGAAAAATATAAAAATTTAAAAATTCAAAAATTTTTCAGTTCTCTGATTTTCCAACTTGATTCAATTTTGTGATTTGAACTTTTACGAGTTTTCAATTTTTAACTTTTCATTTCTTCGATTTGCAATTTTTCGGTTTTCAATTCGATAATGTTTTACATATTTCACTTTTTCAATTTGTCGATTTCTAAATTTCTCGATTTTCTGTTTTTCGAAGTTTCGATTTTTCGCTTCTCTGGTTTTTCTCATTTTTTTTTAATTTTTCTGTTTCTCACAATTTCAATTTTGCAAATTTTCGATTTTTAAGTTTTCCGATTTTATATTTTTTTGTTTTTTCAATTTCAATTTTTTTTAGTTTTCGGTTTTTCAATTCTTCAAACGGCAATTTTTAAATTTTTTATTTCTTCAATTGTACGATAAATTCAATTTTCCGATTTTCCAACTTTTGGATGTAATTTCACGAGTTTTGAATTTTTCATTATCCAATTTTTAGACATTTCAATTTTTCATTTCTTCATTTTTTAAATTTGTCATTTTTCGTGACGGTTTTTCATGCTCTTTAATTTTAAATTTTTTCGGTTTTTCTATGTTCCGATGCTATATACAATTTTTGGTTTTCTAACTCCAATATTTTCTACTTTTCGTTTCTCGAATTTTTCGATTTGCAATTCGTCAGTTTTTTATTTTATTTTTTTTTTGTTTCTTCAGTATTACGATATGCATCTCTTCCAATTTTAAATTTTTTAATTTTTCAGTTTTCCGATTTTCTGTTTCTTCAATTTTTCTATTTTTAATTTTTTTTATTTTTCATTTGTTCGGTGTTTCAATGTGATTTACTCATTTTTCGTTTTTTTAATCTGAAAATTTTCATTTTTTTGGGTTTTTTAATTTTTCGAATTTTTACATTTAGATTTTTTAATTTTTCGTTTTTTCAATTTTTGATTTGCACTTTTTCTAGTTTTCATTTTAAATCTGTATCTAATAATAATTGTAAATATTAAAATTTTTCACTTTTTCAATTTTTCGATTTTTTGTTTTCCAATTTCTCGATATTTAATTCTCAAATTTTTCCATCTTTCAATGTTACAGTTTTTCGACTTTACAATTTTGATATTCTATATTTTTTGAATTCTACCATTTTTGGGTTTTCCAATTTTTCGATTCGATTCGATTTTTCTTTTCAATAATTCGATTTATCAATTTTTCTCGTTTTCTAAGTTTCCCGATTTTTAGTTTTTCAATATTTCGATTTTTCGTTTCTTCAGTTTTTTGATTCGCAGTTTTCAATTTTCCACTTTTTCGACTCTGTAATTCAATTTTTCGTTTTTTCAATTTTTCAATATCTCTAATTTTTTCCGACTTTTCAATTTTACGACTTTTCAACTTTTCGAATCAAAAAATGAAAAAAATTGCAAAACATTTTAACTCTGAAAATTCGAAAAATCGAAAATTCAAAAATCGGAAAATTCAGAGATAAAGAGAATCCGAAAATCGAAAAATGAACCAACCGAAAAATATAACAATTTAAAAACTCAAACATTTTTCAGTTCTCAGATTTTCCAACTTGTTTCAATTTTTAGACTTTGCAATTTTGTGATTTGCACCTTCACGAGTTTTCAATTTTTAAAATTTCATTTTTTCAATTTTTCGGTTTGCAATTTTTCGGTTTTCAACTTTCGATTTTTCAACTTTTAGATTTTTTAGTTTTTATTTTTTCAATTTTAAATTTTTCAGTTTCTCGATTTTGCAATTTTTCATTTCTTCAATTTTTGGTTTGCAATTTTTCTATAATGTTCTGATGTTTTAGATATTTCACTTTTTCTTTTTTTCGATTTCTAAGTTTTTCGATTTTCTGTATTTTAATGTTTCAGTTGTACGATAGATTCAATTTTCCGATTTTCCAACTTTTGGATGTGACTTCAGGAGTTTTCAATTTTTCATTATCCAGTTTTTAGATATTTCAAATTTTCATTTCTTCAATTTTTCGATTTTTAATTTTTTTTTAGTTTTTCATTAACTCTGTTTTTCAATGTGATTTACTCATTTTTCGTGTTTTTAATGTGACTTTTTTAATTTTTTTTGTTTTTTAATTTTTCGAATTTTTTCATTTAGATTTTTTAACTTTTCGTTTTTCAATTTTAGATTTTTCAGTTTCTCGATTTTTCAAATTTTTGTTTCTGCAAGTTTTGATTTGCAATTTTTCCACTTTTTATTTTAAATATGTATCTAATAACGATTATTAAAATTGTTCACTTTTTAATTTTTCTATTTTTTGTTTTCCAATTTCTCGATTTTTAATTCTCCAATTTTTCCATCTTTCGATGTTGCAGTTTTTCAACTTTATAATTTTGATATTCTACATTTTTTGGATTCTACCATTTTCGGGTTTTCCAATATTTTGATTTATCAATTTTTCTCGTTTTCTAAGTTTCCCGATTTTTAGTTTTTCAATATTTCGATTTTTCGTTTCTTCGGTTTTTTGATTTGTAGTTTTCGATTTTCCACTTTTTCGATTCTGTAATTCTATTTTTCGTTTTTTCAGTTTTTCAATGTTTCTAATTTTTTCCGATTTTTCAATTTTTCTACTTTTCAACTTTTCGAATAAAAAACTGAAAAATATTGCAAAACATTTTAACTCTGAAAATTCGGAAAATCGAAAATTCAGAAATCGAAAAATTCAGAGATAAAGAGAATCCAAAAATCGAAAAATGAACCAACCGAAAAATATAACAATTTAAAAACTTAAAAATTTTTCAGTTCTCTGATTTTCCAACTTGTTTCAATTTTTTGATTTGCAATTTCACAAGTTTTCAACTCTTAATTTTTCATTTTTTCATTTTTTTTTTTTTTAATTTATAAGCGTCTCGGGAGAACTTAGTGCTTAGAATTACGTGTAAGGTCATTATTCTGGCAATATGTTGCTAAACAATGAACATCGTGCCTCCAGTACCAGGAAATATTAAATTTTTTTTTCTAATTTTGATAAAGTATCTCAGTCACGAATTCTTTTTCCCGGATGTTGTTCTCAATATTATATTGAATCATTTGTAAAATAGGACCCAAAAATGCCAATTATTTAAAAATGTTTCTTTCTTTTTAAAATGCAAAGAATACAATGTAATACAAAAGAAATGCGAAAGTGGATCTGCATTATTCTTAAATCTGGTAGACCCTGAAGTTAGGTGTGTGCTCCTTAAATGTGCTAAGTCATGAATTGCTAATCAAACCAAATGTGAAGTATTTACTTACAATAATAGAGACGTTTCAGTTTTTTACAACGCCAAATTACAATTTTTTCTAGGTATATCGGAAATTACTGAAAGTATTTGAAAAATTTATCAGCGGCTAATCAACATATGCTAGTAAAAAACCCTCATGTCGTGACTATAATGCGGAAATAACACTTGTTGAATGAAGGCGAACATTGTTCTTAATTATATAAAAAACAGTTAGCAATAGTAAGCAATATTTAAATACAAGGAATGAAAATGGAGATATTACGATTCCTTACTCTTGTTAGAAATCTGTCATCAACAACAGCAATCTCCTTAATGCCGCCCACACCTTTGTGTGAAAATTTAATAAAACCTGAAAAATTCCTCTGTGGAAACGGCAGCCATAAAACTACAATTAAACTACCCTGAAAGGGTTGGCAAGCACTTATCCTAATTTTTAAGTACTCGACGAAGACATTAAAATTTATGAAGCGGTTTACAGATTCTAGACACGACTGTCGAATAGTTCGGGTCATCATTCCTCAAAAAAAAATTGCAATAAAATACTACTCCATAAATAATAAACAGAATTATTCACTGCATGAAAGTGGGCTCCTATAATTCTTTCAAATTATTTAAAAAAATAAACATCACAGATTTAATATCTAGATATAAAAACTCGACCTTGAAAATGCTGTATATATTTCATAGTACTTCAGGAGCGAGGAAAGTTCTGTCGAAACAACTTTCGACCAATTTTTCATTTCCGAATTTTCAGTTTTTAAATTTTTTGTAATTTTTTTAATTATTTTATTATCGAATCGAATCGAAAAATTGGAAAACCCAAAAATGGTAGAATCCAAAATTATAAAGTCGAAAAACTGTAACATTGAAAGATGGAAAAATTTGAAAATTAAATATCGAGAAATTGGAAAACAAAAAATCGAAAAATTAAAAAAGTGAAAAATTTTAATAACTATAATTATTATTAGATACAGATTTAAAATGAAAACTAGAAAAAGTGCAAATCAAAAATTGAAAAAACGAAAAATTAAAAAATCTAAATGTAAAAATTCGAAAAATTAAGAAACCCAAAAAAATGAAAATTTTCAGAAAAAACAACGAAAAAAGAGTACATCACATTGAAACACCGAACAAATGAAAAACTAAAAGAAAATAAAAATAGAAAAATTGATGAAACTAAAAATTGAAACAGAAAATAATCGGAAAACTGAAAAATTTAAAAATTAAAATTGGAAGAGATGCATATCGTAATACTGAAGAAACAAAAAAAATAAAAAACTGAAAAATTGCAAATCGAAAAATTCAAGAAAAGAAAAGTAGAAAATATTGAAATTAGAAAAACAAAAAATTCTATATAAAATCGAAAAATTTTAAAATTAAAGAGAATGAAAATCGTCACGAAAAATGACAAATTTAAAAAATGAAGAAATGAAAAATTGAGATATCTAAAAATTGGCTAATGAAAAATTGAAAACTCGTGAAATCATATCCAAAAATTGGAAAATCGGAAAATTGAATTTATCGTACAATTGAAGAAACAAAAAAATTAAAAAATTGCCGTTTGAAGATTTGAAAAAACGAAAACTGAAAAAATTGAAATTGAAAAAACAAAAAAATATAAAATCGAAAATTTGCAAAATGGAAATTGTGAGAAAGAGAAAAATTGAAAAAATGAGAAAAACCAGAGATGCGAAAATTCGAAATTTCGAAAAACAGAAAATCGAGAAATTTAGAAATCGACAAATTGAAAAAGTGAAATATGTAAAACATTATCGAACATTATAGAAAAATTTCAAACCAAAAATTGAAAAATTTAAAATTGAAAAAATAAAAACTAAAAAATTTAAAAGTTGGAAAATCGAAAGTTGAAATCCGAAAAATTGCAAATCGAAAAAATGAAAAGTTAAAAATTTCGTGAACTTGTAAATCAAAAAATTGAAACAAGTTAGAAAATCAGAGAACTGAAAAATGTTTGAGTTTTTAAATTGTTATATTTTCCGGTTGGTTCATTTTTCGATTTTTGGATTCTCTTTATCTCTGAATTTTTCGATTTCTGAATTTTCGATTTTCCGAATTTTCAGAGTTAAAATGTTTTGCAATTTTTTTCATTTTTTGATTCGAAAAGTTGAAAAGTCGAAAAATTGAAAAATCGGAGAACATTAGAAACATTGAAAAACTGAAAAAACGAAAAATTGAATTACAGAATCGAAAAAGTGGAAAATCGAAAACTGCAAATCAAAAACTTAAGAAACGAAAAATCGAAATATTGAAAAACTAAAAATCGAAAGATGGAAAAATTGAAAAATTAAAGATCGAGAAATTGGAAAACAAAAAATAGAAAAATTAAAAAGCGGACAATTTTAATAATTGTTATTAAATACATATTTAAAATAAAAACTAGAAAAATTGCAAATCAAAACTTGCAGAAACAAAAATTTGAAAAATCGAGAAACTGAAAAATCTAAAATTGAAAAACGAAAAATTAAAAAATCTAAATGTAAAAATTCGAAAAATTAGAAAACAAAAAAAAAATAAAAAATTCACATTAAAAAAACGAAAAATGAGTAAATCACATTGAAAAACCGAGTTAATGAAAAACTAAAAAAAAAAATAAAAATCGAAAAATTCAAGAAATCAAAAACTGAAATATCTAAAAACTGGATAATGAAAAATTGAAAACTCGTGAAATCACATCCAAAAGTTGGAAAATCGGAAAATTTCAAAAACAGAAAATCGAGAAACTTAGAAATCGATTAATTGAAAATGTGAAATATCTAAAACATCATCAGAACATTATAGAAAAATTGCAAATCAAAAATTGAAGAAATGAAAAATTGAAAAATCGAGAAACTGAAAAATTTTAAATTGAAAAAATAATAACTAAAAAATCTAAAATTTAAAAAATCGAAAGTTGAAAACCGAAAAATTACAACTCGAAAAAATTTAAAAAAAATTTTAGTTTTAAAATTTTTTGTAATTTTTCAATTATTTTGATTCGAAAAGTTGAAAAGTCGAAAAATTGAAGAAACGAAAAATTAAAAAATCTGAATGTAAAAATTCGAAAAATTAAAAAACCCAAAAAAATGAAAATATTCCGATTAAAAAAACCAAAAATGAGTAAATCACATTGAAACACTGAACAAATGAAAAACAAAAAAAAAATTAAAAATAGAAAAATTGAAGAAACTAAAAATTGAAACAGAAAATCGGAAAACTGAAAAATTTAAAAATTAAAATTCCAAGAAATGCATATCGTAATACTGAAGACAAAGAAAAATAAAAAACTGAAAAATTGCAAATAGAAAAATTCAAAATAATTCGAAAATATTGAAACTGGAAAAGCAAAAAATTCTATAAAACATCGGAACATGGAAAAATCGAAAAATTTTAATATTAAAGAGAATGAAAAACCGTCACGAAAAATGACAAATTTAAAAAATGAAGAAATGAAAAATTGAAATATCTAAAAATTGGACAATGAAAAATTGAAAACTCGTGAAATCACATCCAAAAGTTGGAAAATCGGAAAATTGAATCTATCGTGCAATTGAAGAAATATTAAAAAACTAAAAATTGGGAAACTTAGAAAACGAGAAAAATTAATAAATCGAAATATTGAAAAGAAAAAAACGAATCGAATCGAAAAATTGGAAAACCCAAAAATGGTAGAATCCAAAAAATATAGAATATCAAAATTATAAAGGAAAATTGCAAACCAAAAATTGAAAAATTTAAAATTGCAAAAAGAAAAACTAAAACATCTAAAAGTTGGGAAATAGAAAGTTGAAAACCGAAAAATTGCAAATCGAAAAAATGAAAAAATGAAAAGTTAAAAATTGAAAACTCGTGAAATGCAAATCGAAAAATTGAAACAAGTTGGAAAATCAGAGAACTGAAAAATTTTTAAGTTTTTAAATTGTTATATTTTTCGGTTGGTCCATTTTTCGATTTTTGGATTCTCTTAATTTCTGAATTTTTCGATTTCTGAATTTTCGATTTTCCGAATTTTCAGAGTTAAAATGTTTTGCATTTTTTTTCATTTTTTGATTCGAAAAGTTGAAAAGTTGGAAAATTGAAAAATCGGAAAAAATTAGAAACATTGAAAAACTGAAAAAACGAAAAATTGAATTACAGAATCGAAAAAATGGAAAATCGGAAACTGCGAATCAAAAAACTGAAGAAACGAAAAATCGAAATATTGAAAAACTAAAAATCGGGAAACTTAGAAAACAAGAAAAATTGATAAACCGAAATATTGGAAAATCCAAAAATGGTAGAATCGAAAAAATGTAGAATATCAAAATTATAAAGTAGAAAAACTGCAATATCGAAAGATGGAAAAATTGAAGAATTAAAAATCGAGAAATTGGGAAACAAAAAATCGAAAAATTGAAAAAGTGAAAAATTTTAATAATTACAATTATTATTAGATATAGATTTAAAATGAAAACTAGAAAAAGTGCAAATCAAAAATTGAAAAAACCAAAAATTAAAAAATCTAGATGTAAAAATTCGAAAAATTAAAAAACCCAAAAAAATGAAAATTTTCAGATTAAAAAAACAAAAAATGAGTAAATCACATTGAAACACCGAACAATTGAAAAACAAAAAAAAATTAAAAATAGAAAAATTGAAGAAACTAAAAATTGAAACAGAAAGTCGGAAAACTGAAAAATTTAAAAATTAAAATTGGAAGAGATGCATATCGTAATACTGAAGAAACAAAAAAATAAAAAACCGAAAAATTGCAAATCGAAAAATTCAAGAAACGAAAAGTAGAAAATATTGAAATTAGAAAAACAAAAAATTCTATATAACATCGGAAAAGTCGAAAAATTTTAAATTTAAAGAATGAAAACCCATCACAAAAAATGTCAAATTTAAAAAATGAAGAAATGAAAAATTGAAATATCTAAAAATTGGATAAAGAAAAATTGAAAACTCGTGAAATCACATCCAAAAATCAGAAAATCGTAAAATTGAATCTATCGTACAATTGAAGAAACAAAAAAATTAAAAAATTGCCGTTTGAAGAATTGAAAAAACGAAAACTGAAAAAAATTGAAATTGAAAAAACAAAAAATATAAAATCGAAAAATTTAAAAATCGAAAATTTGCAAAATTGAAATTGTGAGAAAGAGAAAAATTGAAAAAATGGGAAAAACCAGAGAAGCGAAAAATCGAAACTTCGAAAAACAGAAACTCGAGAAATTTAGAAATCGACAAATTGAAAAAGTGAAATATGTAAAACATTATCGAACATTATAGAAAAATTGCAAACCAAAAATTGAAAAATTTAAAATTGAAAAAATAAAAACTAAAAAATCTAAAAGTTGGAAAATCGAAAGTTGACAACCGAAAAATTGCAAATCGAAAAAATGAAAAGTTAAAAATTGACAACTCGTGAAATTGCAAATCAAAAAATTGAAACAAGTTGGAAAATCGGAGAACTGAAAAATTTTTGAGTTTTTAAATTGTTATATTTTTCGGTTGGTTCATTTTTCGATTTTTGGATTCTCTCTATCTCTGAATTTTTCGATTTCTGAATTTTCGATTTTCCGAATTTTCAGAGTTAAAATGTTTTGCATTTTTTTTCATTTTTTGATTCGAAAAGTTGAAAATTTGAAAAATTGAGAAATCGGAAAAAATTAGAAACATCGAAAAACTGAAAAAACGAAAAATTGAATTACAGAATCGAAAAAGTGGAAAATCGAAAACTGCAAATCAAAAATCTGAAGAAACGAAAAATCGAAATATTGAAAAACTGAAAATGCTAGAATCCAAAAATGTAGAATATCAAAATTATAAAATCGAAAAACTGCAACATCGAAAGATGGAAAAATTGGAGAATTAAAAATAGAGAAATTGGAAAACAAAAAATAGAAAAATTAAAAAGTGAACAATTTTAATAATTGTTATTAGATACATATTTAAAATAAAAATTAGAAAAATTGAAAATCAAAACTTGCAATAAAAAAAAATGAAAAGATTCTGAAATCGTAAAATTGAAGAAGCGAAATATTTTAAAAATTATGATTATACCATATTCAGAATAAAAAAAAAACTAGAAAAATTGCAAATCCCAAATTGAAGAAACGAAAAAGTGAATAATCAAAAAACTGAAAAATTAAAAATTGCAAATCGAAAAATTTTAAACTCAAAAAAAGCAAACCGTCAAATTTTAAAATCAGAACACTGAAAAACCGAAAAAGTGAAAAAAAAAAGAATAAAAATCTAAACGAAAAATTAAGGAGTTCAAAATTAAGAACTCAAGAAATTTGAAATCGAAAAATTACAAAATCTAAAAATGGAAGAAACAAGAAAAATGAAAAATTGAAAAACTTGAAGAAACGAAACTTTGAAAAAATTACAATTGAAAAAACAAAAAATTATAAAACCGAAACAGAAAAATTGAATAATTGAAAAAATAAAGAAAATACAAAACCGAAACGACCAAACTACAAATCGAAAAATTAAAAATTTCGAAAACATGCAAAATCCAAAAACTGAAAAATTTAAACTACACATAAATAATAAACTGAATTATTCACTGCATGAGAGTGAACCAGACTATGCTGTGGCCAATCATCTAAAAACAAACTTAACACAGCCCAGATCCAATCAGCTCATCAATTTTTCCAATTGAGTCGTCGCAAGTCACCGACTGTTACCTCAATTGTGACCCAACATCTCCATTCCTGCTGCACCTCGCATTCCGAGTCCTCATCATGATTAACGACCTTACCATGCAATACAGAATTTCTTTTATCCTCTTAGAGCGTAATCTCCCGATTGAACACGGAGTGCAGTGTAATAAAGGGTGCCAACAATGATACCCGCCGTGGTGGCATTAAAAAAAAGAGAAAAGAAAAACCGAATCGCGTGTCGCCTATGACATTATATTACGTCCGACACGTGGTGGTGTCTGGAAGGGTACCACGGATTGTTTTATGGCGCAGATTTATGGGTAGGGCGAGGGACGTCGATCTCTTTGTAGCTTTATTATTTCGACAACCATTAACTGTTCAATTTGGCGTGGGGCGGCGGTAATTAGCGGGAGAGTGGCTTTTTGCCTTTTTTGGGTAGGGTGTGGACTTTTTTCCATGAAAAAGAAGTTTGCTAAATGAAAAAAGAGTATTTGATTAAAAATGAAATAAGTTGTTAAAAAAATGGTGATCACAGTTAGTTCCAGAGGAGGTAGTACGATCAGTCTTTGTTAATTATTTTTCGGGGACACCGGCGAACCGGCCACTGGTACCAAATTGGTTTAACCTCGGATAGCTATGGATCACCGCGATTGGAGGAATGTAGATTAAATATATATTTTTGCGTGGGCGACATTCAATAGTGAGATATGGATAACAAAAAAGATGAACTCAGATTTTCTTTCTAACTTTGTTCATGAAGACGAAATTTCGGAAGCGGCACAAAATTTTGTTAAAATGGTTTGATGTGTATACGGTATTGGACAAAAGAATTACATAATCATGAATTAAAAAATGAAAAAGTAAAATTATGTTTGATTGTTTGATTAAATTCATAGGTTAACTACCTAACTAATCCTTTTTTTTAATTCCAAAACAATAACTTTTAATAAGTCACCTTTGAGGGAGCTTTACAACTCTTTCACTTCGTGTAACATACATATTATTATTTGATATTTCTTGTGTTGGCACTTTTTTGGAAAATTTTCGGAAATTTTGAATCCAGTTTTCGTGTTTATTGGAACAGATATCGTGACGGCGATTTCAGATTCGTAACTAGCGAGAAGATTATCTACAATTTGACACCAATTTTCGGTCAATTGAACCAATTTTAACCACTTTTTTGGAAAATTTTTGGAAATTTTGAATTCAGTTTTAGTGTTTATTGGAACAGATATCGTGACGGCGATTTCAGATTCGTAACTAGCGGAAAATTTTCCACAATTTGGCACCAATTTTCATTCGATTGAACCAATTTTAACCACTTTTTTGGAAAATTTTTGGAAATTTTGAATTCACTTTTCGAGTTTCTTATAATAGATATCGTAACGACGATTTCAGAATCGTAACTAGCGGAAAATGATCTACAATTTGGCACCAATTTTCGGTCGATTTTTCGATTGACAAGACGACTTGTAGTACTCATTCGTGGCACAATAGTGGCCTTTTGAAATACGTGTAGTAATCCACTATTTGATAATTTAATTTGACGCATTTGTTATTTTTTTGACGTGGGGCGGCGGTAATTAGCGGGATAGTGGCTTTTTGCCTTTTTTTGGGCAGGGTGTGAATGTCGTGTCATTGTTAATTTTTTCCGTGAAAAAGAAGTTTGCTAAATGAAAAAAGAGTATTTGATTAAAAATGAAAAAAGTTGTTAAAAAAAATGGTGATCGCAGTTAGTTCCAAAGGAGGTTTGTACATATAGGTCTTTGTTAATTATTTTTCGTTACACCGGTATCAGTTTGGTTTAACCTCAGATAGCTATGGATCACCGCGATTGGAAGAATGTTGATTAATTATATATTTTTGCGTGGGCGACATTCAATAGTGAGATATGGATAGCAAAAAAGATGAACTCAGATTTTCTTTCTAACGTTGTCCATGAAGACGAAGTTTCGGAAGCGGCACAAAGTTTTGTTAAAATGGTTTGATGTGTATACGGTATTGGACAAAAGAATTACATAATCATGAATTAAAAAATGAAAAAGTAAAACTATGTTTGATTGCTTGATTAAATTCATAAGTTAACTACCTAACTAATCCTTTTTTTTAATTCCAAAACACAATAACTTTTAATAAGCCAACATTTGAGGAAGCTTTACAACTCTACCACTTCGTGTAACATACATATTATTATTTGATATTTCTTGTGTTGGTACTTTTTTGCAAAATTTTTGCAAATTTTGAATTCAGTTTTCGCGTTTATTGGAACAGATATCGTGACGGCGATTTCAGATTAGTAACTAGCGGAAGATTATCTACAATTTGGTACCAATTTTTGGTCGGTTGAACCAATTTTAAGCACTTTTTTGGAAAATTTTTGGAAACTTTGAATTCCCTTTTCGAGTTTATTGTAACACATGTCGTAACGGCGATTTTAGATTCGCAACTAGCCCAAGATTATCCACAATTTGACACCAATTTTCGGTCGATTGAACCAATTTAAACCACTTTTTTGGACAATTTGTCAAAATTTTGATTTCACTTAACCTGTTTATTGTAATATATATCGTGACGGCGATTTCATATTCGTAACCAGCAGAAGATTATCAACAATTTGGCACCAATTTTCGATGGATTGAACCAATTTTAAGCACTTTTTTGGAAAAGGTTTGGAAATTTTGAATTTAGTTTTCGTGTTTATTGGAACAGATATCGTGACGGCGATTTCAGATTCGTAACTAGCAGTAGATTATCTACAATTTGACACCAATTTTCGGTCGATTGAACCAATTTTAACCACTTCTTTGGACAGTTTTTGGAAATTTTTAAATCACTTTAGGAGTTTATTGTAATAGATATCGTAACGGCGATTTCAGATTCGTAACTAGCGGAAGATTATCTACAATTTGGCACCAATTTTCGGTCGATTAATCCAATTTTAACCAGTTTTTTGGAAAATGTTTGGAAATTTTGAATTGAGTTTTCGCGTTTATTGGAACAGATATCGTAACGGCGATTTCAGATTCGTAACTGGCGGAAAGCTGTCTACAATTTGGCGCCAATTTTCGGTCGATTGGACCAATTTTAACCACTTTTTTGGAAATTTGTTGAAAATTTTGAATTCACTGTTCGAGTTTATTGTAATAGATATCGTAACGGCGATTTCAGATTCGTAACTAGCGGAAGATTATCTACAATTTGGTACCAATTTTCGGTCGATTTTTCCATTGATAAGACGACTTGTAGTACTCATTCGTGGCACAATAGTGGCCTTTTGAAATACGTGTAGTAATCCATTATTTGATAATTTAATTTGACGCATTTGTTATTTTTTTGACGTGGGGCGGCGGTAATTAGCGGGAGAGTGGCTTTTTGCCTTTTTTTTGGGCAGGGTGTGGATGTCGTGTCATTGTTGATTTTTTACGTGAAAAAGAAGTTTGCTAAATGAAAAAAGAGTATTTGATTAAAAATGAAAAAAGTTGTTAAAAAAATGGTGATCGCAGTTAGTTCCAAAGGAGGTTTGTACATATAGGTCTTTGTTAATTATTTTTCGTTACACCGGTATTAGTTTGGTTTAACCTCAGATAGCTATGGATCACCGCGATTGGAAGAATGTATATTAATTATATATTTTTGCGTGGGCGACATTCAATAGTGAGATATGGATAGCAAAAAACATGAACTCAGATTTTCTTTTTAACGTTGTCCATGAAGACGAAATTTCGGAAGCGGCACAAAATTTTGTTAAAATGGTTTGATGTGTATACGGTATTGGACAAAAGAATTACATAATCATGAATTAAAAAATGAAAAAGTAAAATTATGTTTGATTGTTTGATTAAATTCATCGGTTAACTAGCTAACTAATCCTTTTTTTTTAAATTCTAAAACACAATCACTTTTAATAAGCCAACCTTTGAGGAAGCTTTACAACTCTTCCACTTCGTGTAATATACATATTATTATTTGATATTTCTTGTGTTCGCACTTTTTTGGAAAATTTTTGGAAATTTTGAATTCAGTTTTCGTGTTTATTGGAACAAATATCGTGACGGCGATTTCAGATTCGTTTGTAGCGCAAGATTATCTACAATTTGACACCAATTTTCGGTCGATTGAACGAATTTCAACGACTTTTTTGGAAACTTTTTGGAAATTTTGAATTCACTTCTCGAGTTTATTGTAATAGATATCCTAACGGCGATTTCAAATTCGTAACTAGGGGATGATTATCTACAATTTGGCATCAATTTTCGGTCGATTGCACCAATTCTAACCACATTTTTGGAAAATTTTTGGAAATTGTGAATTCACTTTTTGAGTTTATTGTAATAGATATCGTAACGGCGATTTCAGATTCGTAACCAGCGGAAGATTATCTAGAATTTGGCAATAACTTCCGGTCGATTGAACCAATTTTAACCACTTTTTTGGAAAATTTTTGGAAATTTTGAATTCAGTTTTCGTGTTTATTGGAACAGATATCGTGACGGCAATTTCAGATTCGTAACTAGCGGAAAATTATCGACAATTTGGCACCAATTTTCCGTCGATTCAATCAATTTTAACCACTTTTTCGAAAAATTTTTGGAAATTTTTGAATTCACTTTTCGAGTTTATTGTAATAGATATCGTAACGGCGATTTCAGAATCGTAACTAGCGGAAGATTATCTACAATTTGCCACCAATTTTAGGTCGATTGAACCAATTTTAACCACTTTTTTGGAAAATTTTCTGAAATTTTGAATTCACTTTTCGAGTTTATTGTAATAGATATCGTAACGGCGATTTCAGATTCGTAACTAGCGGAAGATTATCTACAATTTAGCACCAATTTTTGGTCGATTTTTCGATTTATAACACGACTTGTACTACTCATTTGTGCCACAGTTGTAGCCTTTTGAAATACGTGTAGTAATCCACTATTTGGTAATTTAATTTGACGCATTTGTTATTTTTTTGACTTGGGGCGGCGGTAATTAGCGGGAGATTGGCTTTTTCCTTTTTTTGGGCAGGGTGTGGATGTCGTGTCATTATTGATTTTTTCCGTGAAAAGGAAGTTTGCTTAATGAAAAAAGAGTATTTGATTAAAAATGAAAAAAATTTGTTAAAAAGATGGTGATCGCAGTCAGTTCCAAAGGAGGTTTGCAGACAACCTTTGAGGAAGCTTTACAAACTCTTTCACTTCATGTAACATACATATTATTATTTGATTTTTCTTGTGTTTGCACTTTTTTGGAAAATTTTTGGAAATTTTGAATTCGCTTTTGGAGTTTATTGGAACAGATGTCGTGACGGCGATATCAGATTCGTAACTAGCGGCAGATTATCTACAATTTGACACCAATTTTCGGTCGATTGCCCTAATTTTAACCACTTTTTTGGAAAAATTTTGGAAATTTTGAATTCACTCTTCGAGTTTATTGTAATTGATATCGTAACGGCGATCTCAGATTCGTACCTAGCGGCAGATAATCTACAATATGACATCAATTTTCGGTCGATTGAACCAATTTTTACCACTTTTTTGGAAAATTTATGGAAATTTTGAATTCACTTTTCGAGTTTATTGAAATACATATCGTAACGGCGATTTCAGATTCGTAACTATCGGAAGATTAACTACAAATTGACACCAATTTTCGGTCGATTGAACCAATTTTAACCACTTTTTTGGAAATTTTTTTGAAATTTTGAATTCAGTTTTCGTGTTTGTTGCAACGGATATCGTGACGGCGGCTACAGATTCGTAACTAGCAGTAGATTATCTACAATCAGGCACCAATTTTCGGTCGATTGAACCAATTTTGACCACTTTTTTGGAAAATTTTTGGAAATTTTGAATTCAGTTTTCGTGTTTATTGGAACAGATGTCGTAACGGCAACTTCAGATTAGTAACTAGCGGAAGATTATCAACAACTTCGCGCCAATTTTCGGTCGATTGAACCAATTTAAACCATTTTCTTGGAAATTTTTTGGAAATTTTGAATTCAGTTTTCGTGTTTATTGTGTTTATTGGAACAAATATCGTGACGGCGATTTCAGATTCGTAACCAGCGGAAAATTATCCACAATTTGGCACCCATTTTCGGTCGATTGAACAAATTTTAACCACTTTTTTGGAAAATTTTTCGAAATTTTGAATTCACTTTTCGAGTTTATTGTAATAGATATCGTAACGGCGATTTTAGATTCGTGACTAGCGGTATATTATCTACAATTTGACACCAATTTTCGGTCGTTTGAACCAATTTTAACCACTTTTTTGGAAAATTTTTGGAAATTTTGAATTCACTTTTCGAGTTTATTGTAACAGATATCGTAACAGCGATTTCGGATTCGAGACAAGCGGTACATTATCCACAATTTGACACCAATTTTCGGTCGATTGTACCAATTTTATCCAATTTTTTGGAAAATTTTTGGAAATTTTGAATTCAGTTTTCGTGTTTATTGGCACAGATATCGTAACGGCGATTTCAGATTCGTAACTAGCGGAAGATTATCCACAATTTGACACCAATTTTCGGTCGATTGAACCAATTTTAACCACTTTTTTGGAAAATATTTGGAAATTTTGAATTCACTTTTCAATTTTATTGTAATAGATATCGTAACGGCGATTTCAGATTCGTAGCTGGCGGAAAGCTGTCTACAATTTGGCGCCAATTTTCGGTCGATTGGACCAATTTTAACCACTTTTTTGGAAATTTGTTGAAAATTTTGAATTCACTGTTCGAGTTTATTGTAATAGATATCGTAACGGCGATTTCTGATTCTTACTAGCGGAAGATTATCTACAATTTGGTACCAATTTTCGGTCGATTTTTCCATTGATAAGACGACTTGTAGTACTCATTCGTGGCACAATAGTGGCCTTTTGAAATACGTGTAGTAATCCATTATTTGATAATTTAATTTGACGCATTTGTTATTTTTTTGACGTGGGGCGGCGGTAATTAGCGGGAGAGTGGCTTTTTGCCTTTTTTTTGGGCAGGGTGTGGATGTCGTGTCATTGTTGATTTTTTACGTGAAAAAGAGGTTTGCTAAATGATAAAAGGAGTATTTGATTAAAAATGAAAAAATTTGTTAAAAAAATGGTGATCGCAGTTAGTTCCAAAGGAAGTAGCACAGCACGTGATATTCTTTGTTAATTATTTTTCGAGAAACCGGTATCAGTTTGGTTTAACCTCGGATACTATGGATCACCGCAATTGGAAGAATGTAGATTAATTATATATTTTTGCGTGGGCGACATTCAATAGTGAGATATGGATAACAAAAAAGATGAACTCAGATTTTCTTTCTAACTTTGTTCATGAAGACGAAATTTCGGAAGCGACACAAAATTTTGTTAAAATGGTTTGATGTGTATACGGTATTGGACAAAGGAATTACATAATCATGAATTAAAAAATGAAAAAGTAAAATTATGTTTGATTGTTTGATTAAATTCATAGGTTAACTATCTAACCAATCCTTTTTCTTAATTCCAAAACACAATAACTTTTAATAAGCCAACCTTTGAGTAAGTTTGACAACTCTTCCACTTCGTGTAACATACATATTAGCATTTGATATTTTTTGTGTTGGCAGTTTTTTGGAAATTTTTTGGAAATTTTGAATTCAGTTTTCGTGTTTATTGGAACAGATATCGTGACGGCGATTTCAGCTTCGTTACTAGCAGAAGATTATTTACAATTTGACACCAATTTTCGGTTGATTGAAACAATTTTAACCACTTTTTTGAAAAATGTTTGGAAATTTTGAATTCACTTTTCGAGTTTATTGTAATAGATATCGTAACAGCGATTTCAGATTCGTAACTAGCGGAAGATTATCGACAATTTGACACCAATTTTCTGTCGATTGAACCAATTTTAACCACTTTTTCGGAAAATTTTTGGAAATTTTGAAATCTTTTTTCGTGTTTATTGGAACAGATGTCTTGACGGCAATTTCAGACTCGTAACTAGCGGAAGATTATCCACAATTTTTCATCAATTTTCGGTCGATTGAACGAATTTTAACGACTTTTTTGGAAAATTTTTGGAAATTTTGAATTCAGATTTCGTGTTTATTGGAACAAATATCGTGACGGCGGTTACAGATTGGTAACTGGCCGTAGATTATCAAAATTAGGCACAAATTTTCGGTCGATTGAACCAATTTTTACCACTTTTTTGGAAATTTTGAATTCAGTTTTCGTGTTTATTGGAGCAGATATCGTAACGGCGATTTCAGATTCGTAACCAGCGGAAAATTATCTACAATTTGACACCAATTTTCGGTCGATTGAACCAATTTTAACCACTTTTTTGGAAAATTTTTGGAAATTTTGATTTCTCTTTTTGAGTTTATTGTAATAGATATTGTAACGGCGATTTCAGATTCGTGACTAGCGGTACATTATCTACAATTTAACACCAATTTTCGGTCGATTGAACCAATTTTAACCACTTTTTTGGATAATTTTCAGAAATTTTGAATTCACTTTTTGAGTTTGTTCTAATAGATATCGTGACGGTGATTTCAGATTCGTAACTATCGGAAGATTATCTACAAATTGACCCCAATTTTCGGTCGATTGAACCAATTTTAACCACTTTTTTGGAAAATTTTTGGAAATTTTGAATTCAGGTTTCGTGTTTATTGCAACGGATATCGTGACGGCGGTTACAGATTCGTAACTGGCGGTAGATTATCTACAATTAGGCACAAATTTTCGGTCGATTGAACCAATTTTTACCACTTTTTTGGAAAATTGTTGGAAATTTTGAATTCAGTTTTCGTGTTTATTGGAACAGATAACGTGACGGCGATTTCAGATTCGTAACCAGCGGAAATTTATCTACAATTTGGCACCCATTTTCGGTCGATTGAACAAATTGTAACCACTTTTTTGGAAAATTTTTGGAAATTTTGAATTCACTTTTCGAGTTTATTGTAACAGATATCGTAACGACGATTTCAGATTCGTAACTAGCGAATGATTATCTACAATTTGACACCAATTTTCGGCAAATTGAACCAATTTTAACCACTCTTTTAGAAAATTTTTGGAAATTTTGAATTTAGTTTTCGTGTTTATTGGAACAGATATCGTAACGGCGATTTCAGGTTCGTAACTAGCGGAATATTATGTACAATTTGACACCAATTTTCGCTCGATTGAACCAATTTTAAGCACTTTTTTGGAAAATTTTTGGAAATTTTGATTTCACTGATCGAGTTTATTGTAATAGATAGCGTAACGGCGATTTCAGATTCGTAACTAGCGGATGATTATCTACAATTTGACACCAATTTTCGGTCGGTTGGACCAATTTTAACCACTTTTTTGGAAAATTTTTGGAAATTTTGAATTCAGTTTTCGTGTTTATTGGAACAGATGTCGTGACGGCAATTTCAGATTCGTAACTAGCGGAAGATTATCTATAATTTGGCACCAATTTTCGGTCGATTGAACCAATTTTAACCAATTTTTTGGAAAATTTTTGGAAATTTTGAATTCAGTTTTCGTGGTTATAGGAACAGATATCGTGACGGCGGTTACAGATTCGTAACTAGCAGTAGATTATCTACAATTTGGCACCAATTTTCACTCGATTGAACCAATTTTAACTCCTTTTTTGGAAAATTTTTGGAAGGGTGTGGATGTCGTGTCATTGTTGATTTTGTCCGTGAAAAAGAAGTTTCCTAAAAAAAAAAATTGTATTTGATTAAAAATGAAAAAAATTGTTAAAAAAATGGTGATCGCAGTTAGTTCCAAAGGAGGTTTGTACGTACCGGTCTTTGTTAATTATTTTTCGTTATACGGGTATCAGTTTGGTTTAACCTCAGATAGCTATGGATCACCGCGATTGGAGGAATGTAGATTAATTATATATTTTTGCGTGGGCGACATTCAATAGTGAGATATAAGTAGCAAAAAAGATGAACTTAGATTTTCTTTCTAAAGTTGTCCATGAAGACGAAATTTCGGAAGCGGCACAAAATTTTGTTAAAATGATTTGATGTGTATACGGTATTGGACAAAAGAATTACATAATCATGAATTAAATAATGAAAAAATAAAATTATGTTTGATTGTTTGCTTAAATTCATAGGTTAACTATCTAACTAATCCTTTTTTTAATTTCAAAACACAATAACTTTTAATAAGCCAACCTTTAAGGAAGCTTGACAACTCTTCCACTTCGTGTAACATACATATTAGCATTTGATATTTTTTGTGTTGACACTTTTTTGGAAATTTTTTTTGAAATTTTGAATTCAGTTTTCGTATTTATTGGAACAGATATCGTGACGGCGATTTCAGATTCTTAACTAGCGGAAAATTATCCAAAATTTGGCACCAATTTTCATTCGATTGTACCCATTTTAACGACTTTTTTGAAAAATTTTTGGAAATTTTGAATTCCATTTTCGAGTTTATTGTACTAGATATGGTAACGGCGATTTCAGATTCGTAACTAGCGGA
This sequence comes from Zophobas morio, assembly GCF_036711695.1. Classification (NCBI taxonomy): domain Eukaryota; kingdom Metazoa; phylum Arthropoda; class Insecta; order Coleoptera; family Tenebrionidae; genus Zophobas; species Zophobas morio. Next base: position 6,772,661 of record NW_026972123.1, on the reverse strand, counting down.
AGATTATCTACAATTTGGCACCAATTTTCGGTCGATTTTTCGATTTAAAAGACGACTTGTAGTACTCATTCGTGCCACAATAGTGGCCTTTTGAAATACGTGTAGTAATCCACTATGTGATAATTTAATTCGACGCATTTGTTATTTTTTTGACGTGGGGCGGCGGTAATTAGCGGGAGAGTGGCTTTTTGTCTTTTTTTGGGCAGGGTGTGGATGACGTGTCATTGTTGATTTTTTCCGTGAAAAAGAAGTTTGCTAAATGAAAAAAGAGTATTTGATTAAAAATGAAAAAAGTTGTTAAAAAAATGGTGATCGCAGTTAGTTCCAAAGGAGGTTTGTACACATAGGTCTTTGTTAATTATTTTTCGTTACACCGGTATCAGTTTGGTTTAACCTCGGATACTATGGATCACTGCGATTGGAAGAATGTAGATTAATTATATATTTTTGCGTGGGTGACATTCAATAGTGAGATATGGATAACAAAAAGATGAACTCAGATTTTCTTTCTAATGTTATCCATGAAGACGAAATTTCGGAAGCGGCACAAAATTTTGTTAAAATGGTTTGATGTGTATACGGTATTGGACAAAAGAATTACATAACCATGAATTATACAATGAAAAAGTAAAATTATGTTTGATTGTTTGATTAAATTCATAGATTAACTAGCTAACTAATTCTTTTTTTTTTAATTCCAAAACACAATAACTTTTAATAAGCCAACCTTTGAGGAAGCTTGACAACTCTTACACTTCGTGTAACATACATATTAGCATTTGATATTTTTTGTGTTGGCACTTTTTTGGAATTTTTTTGGAAATTTTGAATTCAGTTTTCGTGTTTATTGGAACAAATATCGTGACGGCGATTTCAGATTCGTTACTAGTGCAAGATTATCTACAATTTGACACCAATTTTCGGTTGATTGAGCGAATTTCAACGACTTTTTTGGAAAATTTTTGGAAATTTTGAATTCAGTTTTCGTGTTTATTGGAACAGATATTGTGACGGCGATTTCAGATTCGTAACTAGCGGACAATTATCTACAATTTGACACCAATTTTCATTGGAAAATGTTCGAAATTTTGAATTCACTTTTCGAGTTTATTGTAACAGATATCGTGACGGCGATTTCAGATTCGTTACTAGCGGAAAATTTTCTACAATTTGGCACCAATTTTCGGTCGATTTTTCGATTTATAAGACGACTTGTAGTACTCATTTGGGCCACAATAGTGGCGTTTTGAATGGCTTTTTGCCTTTTTTGGGCAGGGTGTGGATGTCGTATTATTGTTGATTTTGTCCGTGAAAAAGAAATTTGCTAAATGAAAAAAGTGTATTAGATTAAAAATAAAAAATGTTGTTAAAAGAATGGTGATCGCAGTTAGTTCCAAAGGAGGTTTGTACATATAAGGTCTTTGTTAATTATTTTTCGTTAGACGGGTATTAGTTTGGTTTAAGCTCAGATGGCTATGGATCACCGCGATTGGAAGAATGTAGATTAATTATATGTTTTTCCGTGGGCGACATTCAATACTGAGATATGGATAACAAAAAAGATGAAATCAGATTTTCTTTCTAACGTTATCCATGAAGACGTAGTTTCGGAAGCGGCACAAAATTTTGTTAAAATGGTTTGATGTGTATACGGTATTGGACAAAAGAATTACATAATCATGAATTAAAAAATGAAAAAGTAAAATTATGTTTGATTGTTTGATTAAATTCATAGGTTAACTAGCTAACTAATCCTTTTTTCTTAATTCCAAAACACAATAACTTTTAATAAGCCAACCTTTGAGGAAGCTTTACAACTCTTCCACTTCGTGTAACATACATATTTTTATTTGATATTTCTTGTGTTGGTACTTTTTTGGAAAATTTTTGGAAATTTTGATTTCACTTTAGGTGTTTATTGTAATAGAGATCTTGACGGCGATATCAACTTCGTGACTAGCGGAAGATTATCTACAATTTGGCACCAATTATCGGTGGATTGAACCAATTTTAACCACTTTTTTGGAAAATTTTGGGAAATTTTGAATTCAGTTTTCGTGTTTATTGGAACAGATATCTTGACGGCGATTTCAGATTCGTAACTAGCGGAAGATTATCTACAATTTGGCACCAATTTTCGGTCGTGGCACCAATTTTAACCACTTTTTTGGAAATTTTTTTGAAATTTTGAATTAAGTTTTCGTGTTTATTGGCACAGATATCGTAACGACGATTTCAGATTCGTAACGAGCGCAAGATTGTCTACAATTTGACACTAATTTTCGGTCGATTGAACTAATTTCAACGACTTTTTTGGAAATTTTTTGGAAATTTTGAATTCACTTTTTGTGTTTATTGTAATAGATATCGTAACGGCGATTTCAGATTCGTAACTAGCGGATGATTATCTACAATTTGGCACCCATTTTTGATCGATTGTACAAATTTTAACCACTTTATGGAAAATTTTTGGAAATTTTGGATTCACTTTTTGAGTTTATTGTAATAGATATCGTAACGGCGATTTCAGATTCGTAACTAGCGGAAGATTATCTAAAAGTTTTCATCAATTTTCGGTCGATTTTTCGATTTATAAGACGACTTGTAGTACTCATTCGTGCCACAATAGTAGACTTTTGAAATACGTGTAGTAATCCACTATTTGATAGTTGAATTCGACGTATTTGTAATTTTTTTGACGTGGGGCGGCAGTAATTAGCGGGATAGGGGCTTTTTGCCTTTTTTGGGCAGGGTGTGGATGTCGTGTCATTGTTAATTTTTTCCGTGAAAAAGAAGTTTGCTAAATGAAAAAAGAGTATTTGATTAAAAATGAAAAAAGTTGTTAAAAAAATGGTGATCGCAGTTAGTTCCAAAGGAGGTAGCACTTATTGGTCCTTGTTAATTATTTTTCGAGTCACCGGCATCAGTTTGATTTAACCTCGGATACTATGGATCACCGCGATTGGAAGAATGTAGATTAATTATATATTTTTGCGTGAGCGACATTCAATAGTGAGATATGGATAACAAAAAAGATGAACTCAGATTTTCTTTCTAACGTTGTCCATGAGGACGAAATTTCGGAAACGGCACAGAATTTTGTTAAAATGGTTTGATGTGTGTACGGTATTGGACAAAAGAATTACATAATCATGAATTAAAAAATGAAAAAGTAAAATTATGTTTGATTGTTTGATTAAATTCAATGGTTAACTACCTAACTAATCTTTTTTTTTAATTTGACGCATTTGTTATTTTTTTGACGTGTGTGTAATAATTTAATAAAACAATGAATTGCTAACACAAATAAATTATATAGGTGTATTATGTTATTAGATTCCCTTTTTTATATATTTCATATTGTCTTTAAATCGAAGCTCATGCGACAAATTTTATGAAATAAACACTGTTACAGTTCTTCGAACTGTCATCACTGTACGTCCTGGTTACATCAAGCTATAATCGATTATTTTCGCACGAAGTTTCTATAAAATGTTCAAAAAGTATCGTCTCAAATCCAAGGATTTAAGCAATTCGTCATTTAAAACCTGCAGTGAAATAATTTGTAAACGACCTTATCTGTTGACCAAAATTTTGGAGTTTACTAAAAACCTTGACATGTTTTTGCATTTTTTTCAAAACGGTGCGCTTTTCAAGAATTTCGTATTAAAAAAAAAAATGGGAAAAAACTACATATAAAAAGTGAAATAACATTTTAGCGCAACCCCTCGTCCACGTCACATGATTTTCACACCTCATCAACTACGCTCCGCCAATGTAAAAGCAGGGCGATAATAACCAAAACACCCCAAAACCATCTCATTCATAAATAAAATTAAAATCCTCCCGCGGTTCCAGCGATCTTCGCCCTCCTCACCATACTGGCGTAGTAACGGGCCATCACCTATTGTTAGTTCTTGTGTTTCATCATCACACGTCCATTGTTAAAAGTGTAATATCACGCATTGGCCGTGCGTGGCGGCGCGCCGTATTTCCATCTGCCCCCTGTTTGCACGGCAATTATATTTTATGACTTAATTCATTCGGGCGCAACCGACCGTACATTAATTTAATTAAAGACGTTGTGCCACGCCACTCGATTGACTGACTACAACTGCATCGCTGATTCTTTTTGCGGCTTTTGTAAGGATTGAGCGGATGCGAAATGGGGCTGCGACGATGAGAATGGTACATGTGTGTTCAAAAAACCCATTGTTGGCGGTTCCAAAAGACGACAGTTTTTAGTGTAGCTTTAATTAATTTCAAACAGCGAAGGCAAGATAAAGCCGGATTGTGTGCTTTTATAAATTACACACTGGGTGGTTCTGGTTTTTCCAATTGTTTAAAATGTTAGTACTAGTTTGAATCCTACTTATAATCCGTTTACCGAACAGATGGACCGATCACATGTTTACAAACAGGTGAATAACCACGTAAAACCTTTACGCACAATTTAAAAAGCTATAGTGTTATTGTCGTCGGAAATTACAAGAATCCCGAAAGGTCATTCCAATATCTACTTATCAAATTTCGGGCGTCCGTTGTTTTAGCGCCGCAGAAATAGCTAACAAGGGTAATCTGAAGTTTCTTGAAAGCTAATGCGACCTTTGTTATTTGTACTTTATTATTTATCACCTGCTAATTACGCCTCGTGGGTTAATTTTTTTTGACATTTCCGTCGTCCCGTGCGCCACCTGTCCGCCGCCGCCCCCTCCTTACTAAAACAAACCCCGACAAAAAGCGAAATTAATTAGATTCGCGTCCTTTATCGGCACACAATAACGGCGAGCAAATAATAAAAATTGTCGAAATAAAAAAATCATTATCGACATCCATTTGTTGTGGTATGTATTGTTTACTGGGAGCTTCTATATGTCATCGCGTACTCAAATTAATACACAATGGCCGCGGCGAGAGCGCTTTGTTATTTGGCCGCATTGTGTCGCTGTCAATTAACCTGCATTGAACGACTATCCTGAAATATCCAAGACAATACCGGCACTGGCCTCGCCCCACGCTCTTCCCCTGCGTCGATTGTCTACCGGACACCTTCGCCATGGGCGCCTCTATTATGCATGCGGCCGCCCCTGCCATTCTTTTGAATGCCACGCGATGCTACACTATCGAAAAATTAAGCGCCGATGGGGTTTTGTTTCCTGGGAGGGTGGGCTCGGCGCCGGCGACGACAAATGGGTTGTTTGATGGGGTTGCTAAAGCGAGCTTCGAGTAAAATAACTGCATTATATCTACGATTCTTGACGAAGTGGATTCGCAACGATAGTCCACAATTTTGAACTTGTCTTCTCGGTTTCAGAGATCTTTCAGATTATGCAATTAAACAAACACATGTGTAATGTTGGTTTAAAATTTTTAACTTTTAAATTTAAATAATTAAAAATTTCGTGTGATATACCTGGGTAGAATTTGATATGCTCCATTTTCCAACGTAAGTACGCGAAGGTGACAATAAATAGTTTAATTTTAATAAAGATGCATACCCTGAAGTAGCAACAAATTTTGGTAGTACTTTCCTAAACACTCGATAAAGAAAAGGGAGAGAAAGGAGGATCAAAAGACAAAGCAACGACATGGAGAATTCAGACTCTGAACCAAAGAATGCACTGTTGCAAAAAGAATACCCAAGCAAGCACACCGATGGAACTCGGAACGAAATCTATAGGTCGCAGCGCTCACACGCCCAAGGGAGAACGCAGCCGCATAGATACAGGGCCGACTGACCTCATCCTTTTGGGATGATGAACCTCATCTTTTTGGGATGATGAACCTCATCCTTTTAGCGTCTAAGGGCCAACAGAACCCCCCCAGGCCAGAGCGTCTGACGACATGGAGAATTCAGTCTCGGAACCAAAGAATGCACTGTTGCAATATTAAAACCCAAGCAAATGCACCGTGGAAACAAAGGATTTGCACCACTGGAGCTAAACTGGCAAGACCCAAGTTAAGTTAGTAACACATACAATATACAGTACAAAATGCTTGAATTACAAAAGTTACATTATACAAATTTCTCCACGTTTGCCACCAAAGACCGATGACTCTGCTCGCTCGTTGCTGTTGCCCAGCAAGAACCAAACAATACGAGAAGATCTGAAGTGCGTCTTGCCATTAAAAGAGAGGACTAGGGTTTGATAGCATGGGTGAAGGACACCGTATTTTGTAAATTTGGACGCCGTACTTTAAAAATGATGCATACGGTATTTTGTGAATTATAAGTATAAGTATAAGTTTATTTTAGCCAAAAGACAAAAAATACATTTTTGTATATGACACGTCAGAATTAACAAACAATAAACAAGTATATAAACTAACTACATTCATACATGTATATTGACATGATCATGGCAATTACAATAACATTTACAACAGAAAATCATCTACGCTGTAACATGCTTTTTCGAGTAATAAAGTTTTTACAGTCCTACAAAACTTCTTAACATTATTGATAGATTTAATATCATCCGGCAAAGCATTAAAAAGCTTAGGCCCAAGATAGTTGGGAGAGCGTCTATATAATTCCAAATTAGGTTTAGCTAAATAAATTCGAGTATTTCTAGTATTGTGTTCATGGATGTTTTTATTTAAGATAAATTTATTACGGTTTTGGAATGTGTAAACCAAAAGAGTTAGAATATAAACTGAGGGTAATGTTAGTATTTTTAATTTTTTAAAATGCGGTTTACAAGAACACGCATAGTTATGAACGCAGTACTTTGTATAATCTAAAGTCGCACTTTATCAGTGCTGCATGCATGTTATTAGCAACAAATTTCAAAAAAACTCGGCCATTTTCGGAAAAATATCCACTTTCCTTCGTGTTCACAGCACTTAACACAAAGCATTTTTGCTAATATTTATTAACAATAAATTAGAAATTCGCGAACACGTGCTACTTTTAACCCAAAACGGAGCTCCAGTGTTGCTGCTACCAGACCGGAATCAAAACTGAACACAAAGGATCGAAAATGTGACCTTTTATCAGGTAGCTCACGTGATAGTGACGTCATCGTACGTTACGATGAGATTGCAAAAATTATTTTTCATATTTTGGCCGGGAAAATGCAGATTCTCGGGGATAATTTAACATTGTTTAAACAAACTAATTTGTTTTTGCTAACCTCGTGTTCTTAGGAAAATGGATTTCGGTTTAATTATCATATATTGATAGTTATCATATTTAAACATTATGAATTGTATTAATTATATTTAAATTTTATTTAATTATATCGCGAAAATGTATAGCTTTGACACACCAACTTCAATCGTTTCGAAAATTTTTTCAAAATTTAAACATTGTCGAATAAACGAATCATGGAATCCAATAAATTAAAACTGAAGTCGTACTTACCCTGTTTTCAGTCCTTTTCGGAAAAATATCCATTTTCGTTCGTGTTCACAGCACTAATACAACAAATTTTCCTTAATATGCATTATTAATAAACTAGAAATTCGCTAAAACGTTCTACTTTTACGCCAAAATGAAGCGACGATCTTGACGCAATCACACAGAAATTAATACTGAACACAAAGGACCGCAAAACGTGACTTTTATACAGGTAGCTCATGTGACATTGACGTCATCGTACGTCACGATGAGACTGCAAAAATTATTTTTCATATTTTGGCCGGGAAAATGCCCATTTTCGGGGATAATTTAACATTGTTTAAACAAATTGATTTGTTTTTAATAATTTCGGGTTTGTAGGAAAACGAGTTTCGGTTTAATTATCATATATTGATGCTCATCATATTTAAACATTATAAATGATATTAATTATGTTTAAAATTTATTTATTTATATCGCGAAAATGTATAGCTTTGATCAACCGACTTCAATCGTTTCGAAAATCTTCTCTAAAGTTAAACATTGTCGAGTAAACAAATCATGGACCCAATAAATTAAAACTGAAATCGTACTTACCATGATTTTCGGCCTTTTCGGAAAAATATCCACTATTCTTCGTATTCAAATTCGCGAACACGTGCTACTTTTAACCCAAAACGGAGCTCCAGTCTATCTAATCTGAAAAATATGAATGCAATGATAAATTACGAAAATATACTGATGATATTTTGCACATTTTAGATAGGATTTATTCGGAAAAATCTTGAGATGACGTCATCAAGTTTTTGTGCTTGATAAACAGATATATTTTGATTAAAAACGTACCATGTCAAACAGTAACTTCAAAACGTCTGCAATATTTCGAAATTCAATTTTGCAATCTTGATTTAATCAATAAAAAAATTGACTCAATGATTATTTTTTTGAGACACTCCCTATAAGCAAAACTAAAAAATATGAATGGAATGATAAATCACAAGTATAGTCTGATCCTATTTTGGACATTTTAAAAACGATTCATTTGTCAAAATTTTTGGCTGACGTCATCAATTTTTTGGAGTAAGTAAATGTTATTTTGAATAAAAATTTATTATGCTTATCATATGTTTAAAACATCTGCAAGATTTCAAAGCATTCGGTTTTGCAGATTCAAAATTAAATTGTAGGTGAAACGAAGTTCACGGGGTCAGCTAGTTATTATATAAAACTCGAATTTTTATTTTATTTATTTTATTTATTTTATTGATTTAATTAATTGTATTATGTAAATTAAGTTAATTTGTACCCCGACGGGGAATCTTATTTGGCCTGTAAGGCAAATAATTAATTAATACTAGAAGATTCAAAAGATAACCTGACCTGAGACTTTTTATTTACACCAGAATTTTAATTTTAATATTTTGCTTAGAGTATTACTGGCTGCCTAAAAGTTGAAACTTGTGTTAAACTTCGGAAAATAGGGTAAAATAAACTTTATTTAAATTTACAAAATTATCTAAAATGTCTTGCATCATGCTCTAACAAAAGTCAAACACTTCTTTCCATATTTTCAAAAACATTAATCAAAAACTGAGGTGACAATTTCATTGATAACATGGTTCGTCAATGTGATTCCTGAACACGGTATTTTTAATATGGCCGAATAGAAAAAAATAAATATCAATTTTGCAATTAAGCTCCGCCCCTCGATCTGACAATCAATGAAAAATTCATCACGATTGAGATCGAGACGGATGGGTGGGGCTTCTCTTGTGGTTTTCTTTTTTAATTGATACATCTAGGGCCGGTTTATAGAAAAGCGAATTAAATATTTCACATGGTAATTTCTGGTACAAAAGTAAAAATCATCAGAATTGACATAGGGCGGATGGGCGGGGCTTATATTTTGCCTTTTTAAAACATACATAGCCATCTTTTCACAACAAAAAACTTAGAACATCGTTAAAATGGTACATTTTTGCAAGGAAATATAGATTTTGCAATTTCTTTAAACAAATTTTCCATTTTAAACATGTTTTAAGTTTCATGTTATGAAAATAAGTCTACACATATTGAAACAAAAAGGGAAAATATAAGCCCGCCCACCCACCCTACCTCAATTGTGATGATTTTTTTATTCGCTGTGAACCAAGGGAGCGCAGCTTAACTGTGAAATACTTATTTCTTTACAAGAGATCAAAAACATGTTTTTAAGTCACGCGTTGTTCAAAGAATACTATGTATATTAAGAAAAAATTGCAAAATATAGTATATAGTTTCTCTTTTTCCCAAAGATATGTTACGCCTGTGGTTTGATTGGTTACATCTCACTACTGCTTGCCACTCATCCGTAATTATATAATTAGATTTCGTAGAGCACACGACTGGTGATCTATAACCTCCGAGGCAAATAAGAGAGAAATACGATGTCGAAGTATCCAAAAACAGTAATGAATAATGACCACTCCAAAAATAATTATCAAACGCGAAAAACAAATATTATGATAGTACTCTGGAGGTGGCTGTGATCACGTTTTGTGGTTGTAAATGAAGACATAATTATTACGGTGGAAATATTATTATTATTGATAGGGATTTTATAATAATTAATCGTATTTTACATGTAGTGACCCGTGAAAAAAAAAAGTTGCAGATTTGCCGTTCTTTCTAATAATGGACACTTTCAATTTCAATTAATATCTCATTAGTCACAATAATGTATAATTATGAGTAATTATAAAACAAAATTTCTATTTGAAATAAGACTAAAAAAAAAAAATAAAAACTGTTCTCCGTTCTCCAATTGGTTATATCTCACTACTGCATGTCGTTCAAGGTTAGTTATATAATCAGATTTCGAAGACAGCATCATCGGTGATCTGTAACTTCCGAGGCAAATGAAGAAGAAGAAGAAGAAAATGCCCGCATGAACGCGTTCGTCGGCATATCAAAAATAATAATGTAATACGCAAGTAAAACGCCTACTCTGGAGGTTATCCATGATCACCTTTTTGTGGTTGAAACGAAAACGTAACTCTAATTATTGCTTTGGAAATATAGGGCGTCTTTAGGTTTTACATATGCAGTGACTTATGAAATTTAAAAACAAGTTTGCCACTCACTCAATGTAATAATGGGCACTTTTGGAGTTTTAATTAATGTTTCATTACTGTCAGAATAATTATGACGTTCTGTGAATCTTAGAATTTGTTAAGTTTCTCCGGTTTCCGAAGATATGGTACGCCAATGGTTTCATTGGTTACATCTCACTACTGCTTGCCATTTATGCATAAGGATATAAATAGATTTGGTAGAATAAAAGACTGGTGATCCATAACCTCCGAGGTAAATGAGTGAAATATGAAAACGAAACCCCGATTGTCAATAATGATCAAGACCATTGATTGGCATTCCAAAAAATAATTATTATCAAACTTGCGCATGAGATAACTCCTCTGGAGGGTGGTTGTTTGTTGATCACCTTTTTTGGTTCTAATTACTGGGTTGGAAATATTTATAGGGCTTTTTTATAATACAATTAATTGTTTTGTATATGACCTGTGAAATTTAAAAATGTTGCAGATTTGCCGCTTTTCTTAATGATGGACACTGAGCTTTTATTTAGTATATACGTCAGAATAATTATTATTATTATATTAATATGAATTTAACCAGTACATCTCGGAAATTATGTGCTACAAAAGCCATTTACTCTATTTATGCCAAGATTAATTAGAGCTTATCATTAATATATCTTGTTCAAAAAACTGAAATCATTAGAATTTTTTTAAGACTTTAATTTTATTATTTGGAAGTTACTTATTTCGGAAAGAATTATGAGTATGTAAAATAATGTCTTTTTTTCTTAACCATTGTTTCTAATTTTAATTTTTTTTGAAAATGTTCTATTATCCATTCACGATCTTCATATAGTAAAGTAGGCTTTGATATTTTTTCTTTAAGTTGGATAACTGATTTGATGATTTAGTTCTTTGTCTTGGGCTTAAAAGATTCTTGACACTACAATTTTTTTCCTAATTAACAAAAACCAAATAAATACATTTTATAAACCAAATAACTCATTTTTTTTCCTTTACTCCATCCCCCCTTGCCCCAGCCTTACTCTTGTCCTCTCCACTTCTTTCATCCAAACCACCCCTCTTCTGTCACACCCTCCTCTCTTCCTTTGCTCTCCTCACAGTCATGCATCATGCGCTCTATCGTCTCTCGCCCTTCTCCACACATCCTACACATTCTCTCACCTTCGCTTACCCAAAACTTATTATTTCTTTCTTCATTTCCACACCTAAATCTCGCAATTATTTTTTTTTCTTTCGCGCTTTCTCTGTCTAGGTACTTTGGTATTGTTTTTGTTATTATCTTTCTATAGTCTACATTGTACCTAGATTTACTTACACTCGCTCTTCTCTCTTGTTTATCTATGTCTCTGTCACGCATACACAACTCTTCTCTCATACTCACCCCCATTTCTCTCTTTCTCGCTATTTCCATCCATGCGTATCCTAGTCTTTCATAATATCCTTGTCTACCCTTGTGATGTTCTTTCCCTGCTTCCTTTTTTTTTCCTTCTAGCATTCATACAATATCCTACATTCCTCTCTTTCTTTCAACCTTTCATCATACTTTACAGCTCTTTTCCCAGTGTATACCCTTAATTTCTCTCGTTTACATTCTTCTCTTACTATATAGCCTGGCGTCTCTTTCCGTAGCCCTAACATCCACCTCAAATATTTTTCTTGTACTGCTTCCATCTCTGCATATTCCTTCCATCCCCATATCTCCACTCCATACATTAATACACTCCTAACTAAACTATCAAACATTTTCATCCTTCTTCTTACGTCATGTCCAAATATTCTCTCACCTATACTCCACACCATTCCCATTATCTGCATTGCTTTGACCCTTCTTTCTCTTATGTGTGCTTTTACCGTGTTAGTTGTTGTAAACTTAAATCCTAAATATTTAAACTCCTTTACTGCGTCTATGATTCTATCTTCCCAACGCCACACTTTTTCCTCCCCTTTTCTCCCTTTTTTTCTAAACACCATAATTTTTGTTTTTTCTACATTTACCTCCAATTTCTTTCTTTTAAAGTATCTTTGCAGATTTTTTTCATCTCATTCATTCCACATTCATCCTTCGCAATATTACCAAATCATCTGCAAATGCCAAACACCATACCTTTTCTCTTCCCACCACAATTCCTCCCGCTTGTACCCCTCTAAACATTTCCTCGATATCGCTTATGTAACAAGCAAACAGACTGGGACTTAATGGGCATCCCTGTCTCAATCCTTTCGTCGTCCAAAACAATTCACTTTCTATTCCTCCCACTCTCACACTAGTAACTGTCTCTCTATAAATCTCTCTTGCTGCTACAATTAACTTTTCACTCAGTCCTCTTCTCTCCATGCATTCCCACAAACATTCTCTGTCCACTGTATCAAACGCGGCTTTTAGGTCTACAAACAGTGCATATACCCGACCTCCTTCCTTTAGCAACTCTTTTTCTATTAGATGATGCAGGATATATACATTGTCCATACCCCATCTACCTCTTCTAAATTCCGCTTGACTTTCTGGTAATATACTCTTTTCGTTCGTCTCTGTCACCAACCTTTCATTTAACACCATTGCGTACACTTTATATGCATATTGCGTATTTAGGAGAGTTATTCCCCGATAATTCTCTACTTTTCCTTTGCTACTCTTTTTATGAGTTGGGCATATTTGCCCTACTCACCATTCCCTGGGAATTAACTCGCTCAATCTTTCAATCATCGCATCCGTCCCAAATATCCACACTTCGTTTACCAACCCATCCCTCCCGGGTGCTTTTCCTCTTTTCAGTCTTCCTACTTGTTTTCCTACTTCCTCTACTCGAATCTCAGCCTCCCTTTCTCTACCACCAATCCCGGTTTTACTATCTTGCACTACCATTCTGTCTTCCTTTCCATTCAACAGTTCCATAAAATGTTTCTTCCACTGTATTATAGGCATGTCTTCACTAATCGTGATTTTGTTCTTCCGTTCTTTATTTATATACTGCCATGCCTCTTGCTCAGTTCTTATGGCTTTAATTTTTTCTTCTTTTTTTTTGCTGTATCTCTTCTTTCTTTTCTTTGCATCGTTTTCTATAATTATTTTTTGCTTGCTAGTATTCTTCTTTTATACCTTTTCCCTTTTTCCACCTTGGTAAACATTTCCTTGCTTCTGTTTTTAAATCTCTGCATCTGCTATCCCACCATCTATTTCTCTTTTCTCAATTTCTCGTTACAATTTCTATTCTTATGGCTGCTTTTTCAATTTCTCTTTTTAATTCTTCTATTTTTTTTTCAGTTCCTTTTTCTTTAAATTCCACTTCCAACATTTTTTTTTATAATGCTCAATTCCTTTTTCATTCCATACCCATATCTTCTTCTCTTTTCCTACTTCATTCCTTAAGCATCCGCTCCTTCTACTTACTTATGCCCCTCTTCTATTTCTTTTATATCTTTCTTCACTCCTGTTATGATTCCACCTTTTGTTCTATCCTTGCGTTTTTCTTTTTTTGCCCCTTGCAATTTCCACTGAAATTCCTTTGGCAACACGTCTTTCAGTTTGTTCCAGTCTCTCTCTAGCATCCATCTTTCTATTAGTCCCACAAAATCAAAATTTTTCACGTAGTCCCAAAATAAATTATCTTTCTTTTTCAAACCCGCAATATTCCAAAAGAGTAATTTTAAACCACGTTTATCTTCCCCATTCTTCTTTCCTATTCCCCTGTTATGTACAAAATCTACATTCTTAAACCTAAAGTCTTTATTTGTCCCATTATTACTACCCCTCCCCTTTGTGTTTCTTTCTTCGGTTAGTGCTGACTTGATTTGAGAAATTTTTCTTCCAATTTTCCTTTATTTTCATTCCATGTATACATTTTATCCCCTACTTCCAGCTTCTTATATCCCACCCTTGTTGTGTATCCTTTTTTTCTTTCCTCTTTAGCTATTTCCCTAATTCCTTTTTGAATTTTTTGCTCTTGTATTGTCCAATCATTATCAATATATATTCTCTTTCCTCTCAGTTTATTTTTATTCTTCATCACCTCTTGTTTTCCCCCAAAGTGTCTTAACCAGTATTTTCTTGCTTTCCTCTTTCCCTATAATTATTGTTTCCAACACTTGTACTTCTACCTCAATTTCTTTTTTCAAAAATTCCTCTACTTCTTTTGCATCTCTTTTTTCCCTTATTTCCATATCCGTAATTATGAAATTGTTTCTTCTTTCTTGCCTCTCTTTTTTTTCAACTTCTTCTCTAAATTATTGATTCTTTCTTCGAAGCTTCTCTTCTTTTCTTTCCATTCTTCTCTTTCTCTTTCCAGTATTCCATTTATTGTCTGTAGGGGAAAGGTGCCTAAAATGATCCCCGTAAGGGAGAAATTCTTTAAAAAATACAAATTATTATTATTCATGTAAAACTGTAGCATTATTTGTAAGAACATTGATTTATCTAGGTAACAGTATAAGCCAATTAGTGATTCGATAATTATAAAAAAAGTTATTAACGTTTTTCCAGGACCTTACAAAAGGATCATTTTAGGCATCCCCATAGGTAAAATGATCCCTCGGCATGGGCATAATGATCCCTTTGAATTTTGACCATAAGGGGACAGCATCAACAAGAAAAATCAAATCATGACATAACTGATAAATATTTTATTTCCAAAATTAACAAAAAAATAAATTCTTAAAAAAAAATAAACAAAAAAGTTTGAAAAGCACCGAAAATACGGGGTGTATAATTTCTGGAAGAGTTGGAGACAATACTTTAGTCATCAGTACGTGCTAAGATAAGACTAATTTTGCCAAATGGGATACCCTCCAAGAAAAGAGAGGGCGGGTGGGCGGGCCTACTACCTGCTAAGATAAAACTGAATTTGGCAAATGATATACCTTCTAAGAAAAGAGAGGGTGGGTGGGTGGGGCTAGTAACTGCTAGGATAAGACTGAATTTGACAAATGACATACACTCTAAGAAAAAAGAGGCTGGGTGGGTGGGGTTAGTAAGTGCTAAGATAAGACTGAATTTGGCAAATGATATAGCCTTTAAGAAAAGAGAGGGCGGGTGGGCGGGTCTACTAACTGCTAAGATAAAACTGAATTTGGCAAATGATATACCCTCTAAGAAAAGAGAGGGTGGGTGGGTGGGGCTAATACTTGCTAATATAAAACTGATTTTGGCAAATGAGATACCCTTTAAGAAAAGTGACGGCGGGTGACTGGGATTAGTACCTCTTAAGACTGAGAATTTCCCAAAAATAGAACACGAAAATTCCTAAAATTCTTTTAAATTATTTAAATTTCCCCGTCTTAAGAGTTACTAGCTCCACCCACCCTCCCTCTCCTCTCTTAGAGGGTATTTCATTTGCGAAAATCAGTTTTATTTTAGCAGGTAGTAGGTGGGTGGGGCTAGTAACTGCTAAGATAAAACTGGTATTGGCAAAAGGTATTCCCTCGAAGAAACTAAAGGGTGGGTGGGCGGGGTTAGGATATGTCATCTGCCAAAATCAGTCTTATCTTATTAGGTACTAGCCCTCTAACAAGATAAAGGGCGGATGGGCCGAGCTAGTGCTTGGCAAGATAAGGCTGATATTGGCAAATAACATACATTCTAAGAAAATAACGGGCGGGTGGGTGGGGTTAGTACTTGCTAAGATAAAACTGATATTGGCAAATGGTATTCCCTCAAAGAAAATAAAGAGTAGGTGGGCGGGGTTAGAGGATATGTTATCTGCTAAAATCTTACCAGGTACTAACCCCACCCGCCCGCCCGCCCTCTATTTTCTTAGAGAAAGTCATTTGCCAATATCAGTTTTATTTTAGCAGGTACTAGCCCCGCCCACCCACCCTCTCTTTTCTCAGAGGGTATATGATTTGCAAAAATCAGTCTTATCTTAGCAGGTACTAGCCCCGCCCAATGATCCGGGATCATTTTGCCTCAAGAAAAAGGGATCATTTCGCCTTAGGTAGCATATCCGCATTCAAAAATTGTAAACTAACCTTCAATTTTTACATGCGGAAAAAAGATCATAACTAACCTACGACTGAAATGTATCTAATTCTGTCAAAACAACTACCACCGCTATAAGACCTTTCAAATGGAAGTAATGGACTTTTAAAATATATCTTACCTTAGATCAGAGGTGCTTATTTTACATATTTTGGCACAAAACTGTGCAGAATACACAGAACGCCATCAAACTTTCAGAAGCTACTAATTACAGAGCGCTTAATCAAATGACAGTTATGTTTGGTAGATGGAGCCACAAATTTTCTTACAATTGATGGGGATCATTTGACCTGAGGGGATCATTTTAGGCACTTTTCCCCTAATTCTTTTTTTACCCCTCTATTTTCTTCTCTCAGTTTTTTCATTTCTTCCATTAGTTGCTTCATCATTTCCATCAAGGTTTACTATTCTCTACGCGAGTTGTTCAACGGGGTTCTTGGATGGATGTAACAATTTTTTAAATTCAAAAAATAACGATAGATACTCATAAAACGATGGACGGGACAAAAAATATGGGAAATCTTTCGTACGAATCTATCTCTCCTTTCATTATTTCGCTAGGTGAATCTGATTCAGAATCTGAATTTGAAAATGACGATGATGATACAGATTTTCATAGCGAAATAATGGAAATGGAGTGAATTGTAACTTGTCGGGGGGTGATATTTTTACGCATCTTTCGTTCTAAATTTACCAAGGTAGTATGTGAAAAACTACCTGACGTACAACAAAATAAGTATAATTTTAGTTAGATCGTCCACGGTGTTACTTTGCACCAAATTTTAAGCATTTTCATTTTTTTTTTTTGTAACTCTTCATGGACCTGGAGAAGGCGTATAGTAACGTTCTTATTAATAACCGTTTGGAAGTACTTACTAAAAGCAAATAAAGAGCACTTAGGTAAGCATTAGTAGTAGCTATATAGATAAATCATTCAATTTAAGGCCGGAGAAATGTTTCAGAAGAGCTAAACCCATCAAAGCACTAGAGCAAGGTTGTTGTATTTTATCAACCCTTTTAGTAATCTTAGAAAAGTGAAAAAAGAAGTTGAAAGATATGGAAATAGGCGTTCACAAAGGTCGAAATTTCCATTTTTAAGAAGAGTCGGCGAGCAGAACGAACTGATGATTGATAATTAAAGATGAGATGCTAAATGTGGCATGCGACAATAGTCGTATGCAGAACCCCCATTCATATAAAAGCAATGTTTAAGTGAAATTTTAGTGTGTGTTTCTTACATATGAAATAAACACTTACAAAAAGCCGAATAACTGTTTTAAATAGCGTAAAGTTTTATGCTTTCTAAGAAATGGATACCGTTAACTTGGTCATTGCTACTGAAAACTGAAAGTATCGGCAACAATGTTTATATTTCTGGCATATTTTTGAACCTTTAATTTAATAAAACATAACCTAACGAAAAAAGTTCTGGGAATTTTTATTCTTCTGCATTGAATACCAACAAACTCACTAGATTTTCATGGCCAACCCTATTATCGTGAACGGATAATAGGTTAAGTTGTCAAAATAAGAATAATAAAAAAACATTGAAAATCTTGGAAATAATGTTTAAAAAAAGGTCTTTGAAACTCTATACCGAGTTACCACTTTTGAACATACTCGGTTCGATTATGTTTATTATAATTAGATAAACAATAATAATAATAAAAGATCTGCGAAAGCTACATAGCACCAAGTATTAATTTGGTTGAAAGCGAAAATCGTTCCGATTAACCAAAGAGGCAACGTTTTTCCCCTCCGTTCGCGTACTTATTTCCGTCCTTTTCGCAACTCCCTCCGTCAAAAATATAAATAAAAGCTCCGAATGCAAAACGAGGACTTTTATTATCTCTTTCGAAACCCGAGATAAAATGCAAATAGCATCGCTGAAAAGTCTATTCAATCTCGTCATCTTCGACTGCAATGCATCCCAACCGGAGCCATTGTTCGCCGTCCATTGTTCATAATCAAATGAAAACCCATCTGTATCAACAGTCCTCGTTCGACGACTTCGTCACAAAGTAGAATCCTCGGCAGGACTCAGCCGCGATCCTCCTTCCTGTTGTCGTTACGCAATTATCCGTTGTTATTGCGCCTCGCCCCGAATCCGCCGACTGTCCCCTAAAATTCGGCTCGAGTTTTAATCGCGGAGGTCGATCCCAATTCACCCATTCAATAAATCCCGAATTAAAATATCCGAACGAGGAGCAACAAAACAATATAATATCGGTCCGGTGTCCGAACAATGGCTACGGCCGGAGTATTCCGGGCCGATGAATGGGGTCCAGACGGTCCGGACTCGACAGACGCTTGCCTTGCTGCCTTGCTCATTGTGAGCGCCTGACAATGAGCCTTTCACAAACTAACCGCTCTCTGCCTATTCAACACTGCATATTAGATAGGGCGTTAATCATTCCGACGCCAATTTATAAGATATTGGACGTGTTCGGAGGCGCTCGGAGACGGACGCCGCTGCCCATTATCGGGGCGACCGCAGGGACGGGCGGGGCGGCGGGACCGGTTCGAGGTGCACTTGCAGATTTTGGACAAAGGACACGCGAAATTGGCGGAGGCGCCGGGTTGCTTTCGGGAGAAATGCAATTCGAAATTTATTTTTTGGCGACGTGTTTTAAAATTGAAAAAATGTAATTGGGTTAGCTAAAAGCACCATTTGACAGAGTTTTGCGTTGACCAGATTTTTATTATTTTTGCACAAGGTACCATGTAATTTTGGACGTATGTCTTCTCAGTTTCGAATACTTTTCAGATTTTGCAGTTAAACAAACTCAATTAGGATATTGTTTCGATATCTTTGCGCTGTTATTGTCTCACCAACGCGGCTGAATGTATCAAAGACAATCAGAACGCACGGTATATGTCTATATACAGGGTCTCTAAAAAGTATGGAAGCAGTTGAATATCGCAAGAACGGTTTGTGGAATCCTTTTCAAATTTGGACTACCCCTAGGAATACTCAAGTTCTATTTTCTGCAATTTTTCAAATTTTATGCTTCATTTGTCTTTGAGATGCAGGGCTAGCTTGATTTTTTTTTTTAAATAGCACTAGTAGTCAAAAGTTCCGTTTTTAAATATTGTATTTTTTTGTGAATTCAGAAATGTAACGGATGCGATATTTTATTTTTATCCAAGATGGTAAAAAAATTGTCAAAATAAAAATACTGAAAATCAGAAAATTGTAGCTAGCCTTGACAATACTATCACTTGTCATACTTAGTCCTGGCGTAAGACGTTTTATTCAAACATTCCACTAGGGCCCAAAAATTGTAAATATTGTAATCATGATAGAACTGTGGGCAGATAAACTGAAATAAAGGTCGATTTATAAACTTGCCGTTGACGTTGCTGTTCGCCGTTGACGTTGCCGTTGGAAGATAAATATGAAGCAAAGGTGGGTATCCGTCTTTTATATCTTGCGTTGACGTTGCTGTTGGCACGCCGTTTTTCTTAATATACGTAGTCTTCTTTTCACAACAAGAAAGGTAAAACATGCTTAAATTGGTAAATTTTTGTAAGAAAGTATCGATTTTGCAATTAAGCTCCGCCCCCTTGGCTCATGACGAATAAAAAACTCGTCACAATTGAGATAGGGCGGGTGAGCGGGGCAACATTTTGCCTTTTTACTTCTCTACTTTTACGTTTTCTCGATCTTTCATGACCCCTAGAAGACGAAGAAATAGGTCTCCCATTTCCGTCTGTCTGTCCGTCTGTCTGTCCGTCTGTCCGTCTGTCTGCCGTCCCGGATTTTTATTAAACAGATAATCTCCGAAAGTACTGGACCGATTGTTGTGAAATTTTGTACTTATATTAGGAATATCATCTAGATGGTAAAACGCTAACCAGAATTTGTCTAATCATCCCCACCAGTAATGCGATGACGTCACTTCAAAATTGTACATAGTAAATGGGTCTTAAATCGTATAAAATAACATAGTCCTATACATGTTGTTTACGACTCCGAATTAAGTTTTTAACCGAAACGTCCAGATTTTTGAAAAAAAAATCAAAATTATATAACAACATTTTCCAATTTAATTTTGAATCTGCTAACCCGAATGTTTTGAAATGTTGCAGATGTTTTAAGGCTCTAAAGAGCATCATAAATCTTTAGTCAAAATATATTTGGTTATCCCCCCTAAAAAGTTTATGACGTCACCACAAAATTTTGCTGAATAAATCCTATCTAAAATGTACAAAATATGGTGAGTCTCTTCTTGTGATTTATCATTCCATTTAAATTTTTTCGATTTGCATATACAGGGTGACTGAAAAAAATTAATGAATGCGTCAATTTATTTTATTGATTTAATCAGGAATTACAGAACCGAATGCTTTGAAATCTTCGAGATGTTTTAAAGTTATCATAAGCATGGTAAATTTTTTATCAAAATGTATTTGCTCTTCCCCCCTAAAAAATTGATGACGTCACTCCAAAATTTTGCTGAATAAATCCTATCTAAAATGTACAAAATATGATGAGTCTGTACTTCCATTCATATTTTTGGATTTACATACACAGGGTGACTCAAAAAAATTAATGAATGCGTGAATTTATTTTATCGATTTAATTAGGAATTACAAAACCGAATGCTTTGAAATCTTGGAGATATTTTAAAGTTATTATAAGCATGGTAAACTTTTGTTCAAAATGTATTTGTTCATCCCTCCTAAAAAAATTGATGACGTCACCCTTAAATTTTGCTGAATAAATCCTATCTAAAATGCAAAAAATATGATGAGTTTGTACTTGTGATTTATCATTCCATTCATATTTTTTAGATTTTCTTAAGAGGTGGCTCAAAAAAATTAATGAAGTCAATTTATTTTATTGATTAAATTAAAGGCAACACTTATTATTAGTATTACATTGGACCAACCCAATTTGGTAGACACAAAATTTTTTAAAGGAAAAACTCGGTTGAAACATAAGGGTAGCACGCTTATTTACATCGACTTTAACATTACAGACGTGCATTTGTTTTATGCGCTGACTAGGTTCCGCGAATGTGGAACAGACATGTTTATAATCAACCAATTGTGAATTCCACCGTCAAAAATTAAAATAAAACCCAATGTTTTATATAATAAGCGGAAGTCGAAGCAATAAAACCGATGGTCGTTTTGTTTACAGTTTCTCTGTTTGACTCTCACGTATGCTGTTACGCTTGTCATCTTAAATTAAGAATGTTTATACATAAACGATTTTCAGTTGCCTCTCATATTATTTCGTTATTTTATTGATTATAACAAATCAATATTCAAAACGACCCAATTCATTTTCCCGAAAATTTGGGAATACAATAATTTTATTCTTAGTATTACACTACATCTATCCCAACTGATATACTTGTCCTTGCAAAAATGTTGATGACGTCATTGCAATTTTTTTCAAATTCCCACTACAAAAATGTAATGAGAAAAAAACACAATAGGCATGCAGTCGTCAAGTTTCCGACAGCTAGGGAAGTACTGTCTAAACTCTTTAGACCAATTTTTCTTAATATGTATCGTTATCATTTCACAATAAGAAACTTAAGACACATTTAAAATGGTAAATTTGTTTAGGGAAATATCGATTTTGCAATTATGGTCAGAATTGAGATAGGGTGGGTGGGTGGGGCTTATTTTTGCCTTTGTTTTTTTCTTAATATACATAGCCATCTTTTCACAACAAGAAACTTAGAACATGGTTAAAATGGTACATTTTTGCAAGGAAATAAAGATTTTGCAATTATGGGACGGAGTCTAATTACAAAATCGATATTTCTTTACACAAATTTTCCTTTTTAAACATGTTTTAAGTTTCATGTTGTGAAAATAAGTCTCCACATATTAAAACAAACAGGCAAAATGTAAGCCCGCCCACCCGCCCTATCTCGATTGTGATGATTTTTTTTATTCGCCGTGAACCAAGGGGGCGGAGCTTAATTGCAAAATACTTATTTCTTTACAAAAAATTAAAAATGAGTATTGTGTTGTTCAAAGAATACTATATATATTAAGAAGAAAACGGAAAATATAACCCCTAATCATCACAATTGCGATAGGGCGGGTGGGCGGGCGGGCTTACATTTTGCCTTTTTGTTTTACTATATGTAGACTTCTTTTCATAACATGAAACTTAAAACATGTTTAAAATGGAAAATTTGTATAAGTAAATATCAATTGTGCAATGAGGGTCCGCCCCATAATTGCAAAATCCATGTTTCCTTGCAAAAATCATTTTAACTAGGTTTTAAGTTTCTTGTTATGAAAAGATGGCTGCGTATATTAAGAAAAAAAAAAGGCAAAATATAAGCCCCGCCCACCCGCCCTATCTCAATTGTGATAATATTTTTATTGGTCCTGAGTCAAGAGAAGGAGTTTAACTGCAAAATACCTATTTCTGTGCAAGAAATTAAAAACCTGTTTTTGAGAAATAATAAGAATTTTGCAATTAATTTCCTCTCCTGTGGCTCAATCTTGAGATAGGGTGGGTGGGCGGGGCTTATATTTTTCCTTTTCTCTTATTATACGTAGAATAAGAAACTTAAAACATGTTTAAGGTGGTAAATTCTTCTAGACAAATATGGATCTTGCAATTAAGTCCTACCCCTCGATCTGACAACCAAGGACAAATATATCACAATTGCGAATTAAGATCGGGTGAGGCCTAATCTTTGGATTTATTTTTTCTTAATAGATATACTATATATTATATAGTATTCTTTGAACAACACGATAGGTACTCAAAAACATGTTCTGGTAGAGATATAAGGATTTTGCAATTAAGCTCCGCTTTCTTGGCTCACGATGAATAAAAAAAAATCATTACAATTGAGTTAGGGCGGGTGGGTGGGGCAACATTTTGCCTTTTTTTTATTAATATGTGTAGATTTCTTTCGACAACAAGAAACTTAAAACATAAAATGTAGTATACAACTTAACAGCAACTTGGTAACGGAGTTTATAAATGACAATTTTCAGCTCTAAAAGCAACGTCAGCATGAACAGCAACTGCAACGGGAACTTCAACGTCAACAGCAATTCTATAAATCCTACTTAAAGCCAGCGTAACGAATTGATTTAAATGCTGTTTCTAAATAATTTACAAAATATTCTAAAAATAACCATACTTCGTAAATAGTGAATACATTATGACAGCTTTTTGAAAAATTTAAATAAAAAATTGCATTAACGAAGAAAGATCAAATTAATATATAGGTATTAAACAATAGTTTTAGAACAAATATTCGAAATTTACTTACTTTACCACCTTTTGCTTTACTAACCATTTACTTCCTGACAACAGTAAATACGTTGCACACAATTTTCAAATGAATTTGTTAGAATATTAGGAGGAATATCAGCAATCACATTTAATATTCTTCCTTGGAGTTCTTCATTCTTTAACATAAACTCGATTTTTTACATAACCTCACAGAAAAAAGTCAAGTGGGGTAAATCGGATGACCTAGCTGGCTATATTAACAGATGTATTTGGTGCATAGTTTAACGCACTATTTAATCTCTTTTGTAACTACTGTCTTTTTCTTTCTTTCTTTCTTTCTTTCTTTCTTTCTTCTCCACGCTTTTTGCTCTGTTATAATAATCACTGTTATTCTATCTTCTTCCTCTTTTTTATTTGATTTAAAAATGAATTAGGGCAGAGGCTGGAGCCTGCTTTGCCCAAGGGACAATTGTTACAAAAATAATTTAAACACAAGCTATGTATTATCAGTTGTGATAACCGTCGAACCAGGTATCTAGTGCTATCTTGAAACTTATTAAAGAAGAATTTTGATTATACGTGGAGATACGGAGTTTCAAATACCGAAAACCCGCTCCGGGAGGAAAAATTGTCTCATCCTTGTTTCGATTTATGTAGTTTTAGTTCATGCCTTCGTGTTCTTGAATCAACAGATCTTGAAAAAAGATAACGAATAGATGAATCGAGTTGTGATATTATTTTAAATCCGCTTTTAAAACATTATTATTTTTCGAGGTGTTATTATACATTTGCAAGTCGTCAACGAGCAGAGCGAAAGGACTGGAAATTTATACAGTAAGATCGGCGATAAAAACTATGAATACTAAAGGGCCTAAAATTGTTCCGTGTTGAACCCCACTTAGACCCTTGTGTGAATTACTAAGGCATCCATCAATTTTTACTCTAAATGTTTTAAACGATAAAATGTCTTCGATCCACTCAAGTAATCCACCTCTAACTCAAAGTGCTCAAGTTTGTGCAATAGGCGATGCGTCTGGACTTTATCAAATGCTTTGATGTAGTCACAATAAATTACATCGACAGGATTATCGTTGTCAAGTTCTCTAGAGCAGTCATTGAGGCCACAGAATCTATTTATAAAAAGACTTAGGGTTTTTATTTCGAGCAAGTTGAGCTTCACATGAGGATTTAGCACTTTTAATTTTCGAAGCTAACTGATTTGAAAAAGTTCGGTGAGGGGCATAATCTATCACATTACCAGTACCTTTGAAGGAGCGCCACAAATTTCTTTTGATACGGATCATTTTAACCAATTGATAATTAATCTAAAGTTTTTTTGGGGGACTTCATAAATACTCTAGGAATGTAGTTGAGAAGGGTTAGCTCTTGAAGCTGAAATTTAAACGCTTTCCAATTTTCAAATATAGTATTGTACTTAACGGATGATGCCCAGTCAACTTCAAACAGATCTTTCTCTAACATTTGACTTTGTAGCGACCAATTCAACACAGGCATATTAAGATCTCCACAAATGAGAAGATTGTTGTAGTCATTAGCTAAGACGGTCAACGCATTAAAGAACTATTAAATCACTATCAAAATCACTCGATGGGGCGCGATATAGACAACCAAGAACAATTGATAATGATTTTCCAGCTACTTTCAGGAACAAGGCTCCACGTTCGAAGTGTCACTATCAACAACAGAGACTGTAAAATTAGACATTACAAAATCAGATACGTATATGCAGACTCCTCTTCCTTTTATAGATTGACGGTCTCTCCTAACCAAGATCATTAACCAAGGAAAGAATGACATCATGGGGAATACTGGGGCAAATATTTGATATGATGACTCTTTGCGCTGAAGTAGTGAATCGTCGAATGCCAACATAATCGGTTAGTTTGTTGTCATTGATTGCATTGAAGATGATGCCTTAGTCTTTCTTGGGGAATTGTAGATGGGAATGAGAAGATGGTGAAGGTTTTTGTTTCTGCTTTTTACTTTTTTCGCATTTTGTTCTGTAGTTGTTTCCTATTTTCAGATAATTGTCTTCACTCGCCTTGTTTTTACTCCAATCCCTTAAAGTTTTCCCCGTATTTTTCTTCAATTCTTTACATTCCCTGTCAAGCCAGCTATTTTTTGCTTCTCTTGTGTGTTTCTATTGCTTCATTCAGGCTTACACTGAGTCCTTTCACTTTTTTTATTTTTTTTTTTTAATCTTTTAAACTGTCTATTTTTCTGATTTATAGAATAAAAATTCTCCATGTTTTGTTTCCTGTTGACTTCGAAATTCGATTTTGGAATTTTCAAATGAAAACTGCAATATTATCGCAATATGTCATCAAATTTTTAAAAAACATTTTTGCCGAACGAATTAGCATTTATTAAAATGAACTATCAACTTGTTTCGGTGACGATTACAAAACTAGGAACAGGGTGCATGCCCTTAATTGAATCTGTGCAGTTAATTAAAAATTTTCAAATCAATTCTTTAAAAATAAAAAAAAAAAATTAAAGAAGTTTTTAATAAAAATACTGGTTACAAGCTCCTAGAAAACATCAGTTTAATTTTAAGTGGCGAATCAGTAGATATTAATGTAGAATTAGGGGGGTGGATATTATTATTACCCTAAAGTACACACTAATTGCATCTGTTGATGTAGAAAGATGTTTCTTTTTCATACGAAACGTTATTGACATATAGAAGACAGTTCAGTGGTGTGGTGAATTTTACCATCAAAAGTGTCGTCTGGCCATGGGAAACCAGCTTTTAGTTGGAAAACTTATACCCCATTAAAAAAAAATCTTCCAGCATTAGTTTTTCAAAGAATGTACTAGTCACGGGTTTAGGCGTTTAAATGATATTTTAGCACATTTAACTGGTAACAACAGGCTGTTAGACATGCTACAAATATATCACTTCATTATACAATAAAATTAAATTTACAATCGAAGTTGAAAGTAATAAATTTATTGATTTTTAGATTTTATATGTAATTTTTTTCAATTTTTCGATTTTAAATTTATCGATTTTTCATTTATCAATTTTGTAATTTTACAGTTTCTGGATTTATCGAGATTTCGGTTTTTTGACTATTCAGTTTCTCGATTTTTCGATGTTTTAGTATGAAATCTTTAAATTTGTTAATTTTTAACGTTCCGATTGCTCGATTTTTTTTAAGTTTCGTTTTCTCGATGTTTCAGTTTTGGAATTTTTCGATGTTTCGGTTTTTCAATTTTTCGTCCAATTTTCAATTTTTCGATATTTCAATTTTGGTATTTTTCAATATTTCGATTCTTCAAATTCTCGATACTTCAAATTATTATGTTTCAGTTTTACGATTTCTCAATATTTCGCCTCTTCAGTTTTTCGATTTTGAAATTTTTTAATTTTTCCATGTTATAGTTTTGGGGTTTTTCAATTTTTCGATTATTCAGTTTTCCTTCCATTCCTCAATTTTTCGATAATTCAGTTTTGAGATTTTTCAGTATTTCGATTCTTCTATTTTTCAATTTTTCGACATTTTACAATTTCTCTAGTTTTTAACTTTTTGGATTTTTTTTGCCGAACGAATTAGCATTTATTAAAGTGAATTATCAATTTGTTTCGGTAACGATTACAAAACTAGGAACAGGGTGCATGCCCTTAATTGACTCTGTGCAGTTAATTAAAAATTTTCAAACCAATTCTTTGAATATTTCAGGAAAATAGGCGATTCTCTAAATAAAAAAATCAAAGAGGTTACAAGCTCCTAGAAAACATCAGTTTAATTTTAAGTGGCGAATCACTAGATATTAATGTAGAATTAGGTATGGACATTATTATTACGCTGAAGTATAACACTAATTACATTTGTTGGTGTAGAAAGATGTTTTTTTTTCATACAAGATGTTATTGACAGATAGAAGACAGTTTAGTGGTGAATTTTACCACCAAAACCGTGTCGTCTGGCCATGGGAACCCACCTTTTAGCTGAAAAACTTATATCCCATTTGGAAAATAAAATCTTCCAGTAATACTTTTTCAAAGAATATAGTAATCACATATTAAATGATATTTTAGCACATTTAATTGATAATAACAGGCTGTTAGACATACTAAAAATATATCACTTCAATATACAATGAAATTAAATTTACAATTGAAGTAATAAATTTATTGAATTTTAGATTTTATAAATAGAGATCACAACATTTATCACGAATTTAATATCTTCCATAAACCCACACACCCACACAGAGAGAGAGATTAAACCATTGTCTGAAAATAATAATTTTTAACACGAGAAAACAAAATAACTAATTTGGTTCGTTGCGTTGATCAATGAAATTATTTGCCTATATACCGTTCAGGGTGGTTTTAGAGAGAACGTTTTGCTGGTGTATTTTGCAAAAACAATGAAATCATCCACACTCCACACTATGGTCGCAATATTCAGTGTTGGTGACAGATACTTTTAAAAATATCTAGATACAGATTGTTTTAGATTTTTTTGAAATATATCTAGATAAAGATACAAGAAAACACATACTTTTTGAAGCTTTGGCGAATAAAATAACTGAAAACATGTTTATGTATTTTTTTATGCATTGTTTAATGAATTTTTTTAAGTTATCAACATTTCGAACTTATAGTCACCTAAATTATTTCTTCTTGGTGTCAGAATTTGGTTTCCGCTACTAAACACCCGTTCCACAGGTGCAGAAGAAATTTAAAAAATAAACATTTTACTGTGGCATAGTTATTCAAGACTGAAAAATCTTTTCTTTTTTCCTGCAAATAGGCCATCGCTTCGCTGTTTGATGTGTCGCAAATTGTGCAATATTTATTACGCACGCTTAAAAAGAATATTTTTTTTGTTTTTATTCCCATACTACAGTGTCCAAATTGTGTTTGAGTATATCTAATAATTAATTATCTCCAGCATTAAAATTAAAATTTCAAAGAATAGGGGAAATGATTATTCTGTGCTGAAGGTATGTTGTCGGCAACCCGTCATAAATTATTATTCTTCAATATCGGCTTACGATGTTTTTATGACCATGTCCGGTATATAATCGTCCATCCCGGTGCGGCAGGTATATACATTTAGGAAGAATTGCTGGTTCCGTTTAAGGCAAAATAAGTACAATTTCTTAGAAAGGTATTTAAACCCCTTATAGGATCAAAGGCTGCCTGACAGGCCGGAATCACCAGAGTCCAACTTTAAATTTTCAGATTTTTGTTGAAACTCATTTTATTTTAATCTCGTTTCACGATTTCTGAAAATATATCACGATAAATTATTCTACCGAGGGTTGTAAAAATATTAATTTTATTGCCCAAGATTTACACTTAAACATAATCGGCACATTCTAGGGCAAAACAGACCTGCCAAGCCCGCCTCGCGTTAGGTCCCACAATGAAAAAGTGAACAAATGACACATGTGGCAACAGGAAAAGATGCTACATTTGTCTGAAAAATAAAGGTAGAAAACAGTAACAAATATGCGATTTATGCGAGAGAAATGTATGTATTGAACATTCGATTAGTCGATTACAGGACTAATTTGTGCTAATTGAAAAAGTTAATCATTATGTAACACGCAATTATTATTTTCTAAAAATAATAACATACCTTAAACAAATATTTTTACTATTAAAATTTGTTGGCGGAAATGAAAACACCACGGAATCGGTTACTAACGTATATTACATTATGGCACATTACAAGAGAATATTCGACGAGCGTAACATAGTCGCGCTGGTAGCCACGCGGACGGTCGTACCAGAAGTGTCTAAAAATATGGCGTCTTCAAGTGGCGCTGTGTCGCTCTGCGCAATATAGCCGCCTCGTGAAGGCGACTACACGAGCGAGCCTCGCACGGCCGACACTAGGTGTCGCTCCAACACTTCCCCTCGAGGTGACGGTCGTGTAAAAATGTCCACTAATCAACAACGTCAAGTCCGCACGACTTCGCGCACCTCACATGCTTCGGCTTTGACAGTCCTTTGGTTAAGAAGTCCGCAACTTGATCGTCTGTGGGCACATAACTAACCCTGACTTGTCCGTTCTTGAGAACATCGCGCACGAAATGATGGCGGATGTCTATGTGTTTGCTTCTCCCGTGGAAGGTGGGATTTTCAGCAAGCTGCAGGCAACTTCGGTTGTCGCAATGAATGACCAAGTTAGCTAGGTCGTCAAACCCCAGCTCCCGGAGAAACCTCTGCAAGTACAGACCCTCCTTGACGCACTCCGACAGGGCCATGTACTCCGCCTCCGTTGTGGATAATGCAACCGTCCGTTGCTTCTTCGCTTCCCACGACAAAGGCCCACCGTTCAAAAGGAATACATAACCGGTGTACGATCTCCGGTCCTCAGTGCTCGCTCCCCAGTCGGCGTCGGCGAATGCCCTGATTGGCCCATCGTCCGCTCCGAATGCGAGCCCCACGTTCATCGTCCCCTTCAGGTATCGCAGAACTCTTTTGGCTGCCCTCCAGTGCTCTGGGCCATAGCAGTTGTTAAACTGCCCCACACGACTCACAGCGAAGGCGATGTCGGACCTCGTAGTCGATGATAAGTAAATGAGCGCCCCCACGAGCTCGCGGTACGGGAGCGCGAGATCCTCTTGACTCTGGTCGATGTTTTTCTCTAGCTTCGTCCCTAGATCAATCGGCGTTGCGACCGGCTTGCAGTCAGACATGCCGAATCGCGAAAGTACGTCCTTTATGTACCCTCGCTGATGCATCGTTACCCGGCCGTCCTCTCTCTGAAACTCCACGCCCAAACAGTGCTTTACATCTCCCAGGGCCTTAATTTCGAATCGTTGGGCCAACTCTCTTCCTATTTCGGCGATTTTCTTTCGGTTGCGGGACGCGATCAATATGTCGTCCACATAGATCGCGATTAACACCACGTCCCGCCCTGATTTTAGGCGAAACAAACACGGGTCTGAGGCCGTCGGGATTGCGCCGAGCTCTTTCAGAGTCGAGTTCAACTTTGTGTACCAGTTCCTACCGGCCTGTCGTAGGCCGTAGAGCGATTTCTTGAGCAAACAAACTCTATCGCCTTTGCGCAACTCCTGGAGCAGACTGGTGGCCTTCGCTACAGTCGAGCTGTCGGTCTCGTTGTCGATGATGCTGCCAAGGGCCCTCTGAAGCTCCTTCGGCGGTTCCATGAATACTTCCTCGTTCAGCTCGCCGTTCAGATACGCAGTTTCGACATCAAACTGCTTAATTGCCATGTCGTGGCGGGCGGCAAGGGAAGCCATCAGCCTAATGGAGCTGAAACGAGCAACAGGAGCAAATGTCTCGGTAAAGTGTATACCTGGTTGTTGGCTGAAGCCCTGGGCGACTAATCTAGCCTTCCTTCTCTCAAAGGTTCCGTCCGATTTGTACTTGTTTCTGAGGACGATGCGACTCCCCACCACCTTGTCTCGCTGTGGACGCTCCACCAAAGCGAAAGTGTCGTTCTTGATGATGGACGTTAGCTCAGCCACTATGGCCTGTCGCCATTCGTCTGCATCGGGACCGCTCAGCGCCTTTTTCATTGCAACCTCGGATACGAAGCTTTGTTCGATGGCATCGACGATGTTGGCACCGGGATTCGGCACCGTCCGAAATTGCTTCCTGGGTCGGCCACGTCGACCTGTTCTTACAATTCTCGGGCGACCTGGAGCCCTCGCACGATCCGCATTGTTGTCATCGTCGATGATGTCGCGCTCGTCATCTTCTTCAGCAGTCGTCACGTCCCGCTCCGACCTATCGTTCGATTCACCGTCGGCGTAGACGCCGTCTGGGACGTCGGCGGGGCGATGGACCTCGACCTCGACCTCGATGACGTTCCGCGGGTCGTTGACCGTCGCCGGCGGCGCTCCACCAGCTGGAGGAGGGTGCACGATCTCGACCGAACGCCGAACCTCCGGCGAAGTCTCTCTGCTCCGTTGGGTCTGAGCAGGATTGTCGACGTGACGCCGTTCCTTGTCGTCCTCTACGAACACGACGTCGCGGCTTATCAGTACGGTCCTTTTTACTGGTGACCAGATTCGGTATGCCTTGGATTCGTCGGCATAATCCAAGAAAACGCCTTCTTCTCCTCGCGGGTCGAACTTCCCTTTCCCCGGTCGCCTGTCTAGGTAGTATACCCTGCTGCCGAAAGCTCTGAAATTGGTGATGTCGGGTTTCTTACCGGTCCATGCCTCGTACGGGGTTCCACCACCCAGGCATCTGGTGGGCAGGCGATTTCGCAGGTAATTGGCAGTGTTAACCGCCTCCGCCCAGAACGAGTCCGGTAACCCGGCGTCAATCAAGAGACACCTGGCCGTGTCTAGGAGCGTGCGGTTCTTCCGTTCTGCGGTGCCGTTTTGCTCCGGATTGTACGGCGCCGTCAGCCTCCTCGTAATTCCTCGCGCCTTGAGGTACCGGTCGAAGTCGCGGCTTGTGTACTCGCCGCCGTTGTCCGACTGTAAGCACTTGACGGTTTTCCCCGTCTGGTTCTCGACGAGAGCCAAGTACTCCGTCGTGGCCTGGAACACCTCGTCTTTCGATTTCAGGAATCGAGTCTCGCACCATCTGGACTTGTCGTCGATGAACTCTACGAAGTACTTCGCGCCTCCGAGAGATGGCGTCCTCATCGGCCCGCAGACGTCGGTGTGCACCAGGTCCAGTAGCTGCTCTGTGCGCCGGTTAGAGCACTTTGGGAAGGGGGACCTGGACAACTTCCCCTGGATGCAGATGTCGCACTTAACCGCCTCCGCACAATCCTTCAGCTGGACGCCGCTCACTCGATTATTTCGTATGGCCTCGACGAGGTCCCTCGCGTTCGCGTGTCCCGATCGCTTGTGCAACAGTCCGAGCGGAATTTTGTCCTCACCACAAGCCGAGCGCGCATCATGCTTGTGTCCGCTCACGTAGTATAGGTCTCCTATTCGTTCCGCACACAACAGCACGTTGCCGTCTGGATCCACTACCACCGCTTCGTCGCGCCGAAAATTAACCTCGAGTCCGCGGTCCGTGATTTTGCTCACGGACATTAGATTGGTCCTCAGATCGGGCACATGCAGAGTCTCACTCAACGAAACGTTTGCTGTTTCGCCTAACACGCGAGCCGCGAACTGCACCGTACCAACACCCAATGTCGCGGTAGACGATTCGTTCGCGAGGTTCAAAATACCTGTTTTCGATCTATCGATCTTCGTGAATTGGCCCCCATCATTGCACAAATGCGCTGAGGCCCCACTGTCCAGGCACCAGTCCGAGCTTGAGTTGGCGGTTTCTTCGCGCTCACTCATTCGCAAACATACGTTCCTTGCGTGTTTCGCGCTCCTTTCCTTGCTCCGGCACTCTGATGCCTTGTGCCCTAGTCGCCCGCATTTGAAGCAGCGAAGTTTGGAGCCCCCGTTGTTCCGTCTTCCGTTGGGACTTCCGCCAGCTTCCGCTCTCTCCTTGTTTTCCCGCCAGCCGCCATTTTTGTTATCCCGCCAACCGCCATTTTTGTTGGCGACCATGGCGCCGGACGTGCCGCTTCCGCCGCGTGCGCAGTTCTTGCGCGCGTCGCTCTCTTCCACGCAGCGCAGCGCTTCCGGCGACGGTAAATCATCTCGCGATTCGATCGCACATCTAAAAACCTCGAAACTCGCGGGTAGGCTGTAAATTAGTAAGATGGCCAGGAGATCCGGATTGATGTCGACGTCCATGTCGCTCAGTTTATCCACGGAGTCGAAGAACTCGCGCAGATGCTCGCGCACATCGCCCCCATCGTCCATTTTGCATAAGATCAAGCGTTTCAAGAGTGTCGCTTTTCTCGCAGGCCCCTTCGACTGGTAGATCTCCTCCAGGCGTAGCCACATGCTTCTGGACGTGTCGCAATTCTTTATTTGCTTCAGTTCTGTCGGACTGATCGAGAGCACAATATCCGACCTCGCCTTGCTGTCGTTCTTGACCCATTCAGCAATGGCCGCCGCGTTCGTCGCTGTTGCCTCAGGCTTGACGCAAGTACCGCTCACGTACTCCCACAGGTCGCCTTTGATCAGCACCGCCTGCATTTGTAATTTCCACGTATCGAAGTTGTCCTTCCGCAGCAACTCGATGCGCGACGAATTTCCGGCGTTCATCTTGACGGCGTACTTTAACACAACACGTGCACACACTTCAGTACCTTCGAATATACGCGATTCCGTTTATTCGCGCTCTGGGCCCATAACCTGTTGGCGGAAATGAAAACACCACGGAATCGGTTACTAACGTATATTACATTATGGCACATTACAAGAGAATATTCGACGAGCGTAACATAGTCGCGCTGGTAGCCACGCGGACGGTCGTACCAGAAGTGTCTAAAAATATGGCGTCTCCAAGTGGCGCTGTGTCGCTCTGCGCAATATAGCCGCCTCGTGAAGGCGACTACACGAGCGAGCCTCGCACGGCCGACACTAGGTGTCGCTCCAACAAAATTACTCTTATTTAATAACACAAATACAAACAGCGGGCCTACCGGACCCGGGTTGCTCAGGTACACAGATAAAATGCATTGCCCCGACAAGCGTAAAACGCAGTGAATAGTGAATTGTGGTTTATGGTTTTTAAAATACCTTCTTACCATGGCTTAGATTTATTACCCCTCAGGATTATATTTAAAGATGTATAAGTACTGAAGGCTACAATGTAGGAAATGATGGTATTTAAAATATGAAAATTTCCGTGACAGAACACTATTAGTGGACCTCTTACCTCTATTTTTGTTTATGTGAACAACATCACCAACATGAAGAATCAAAAATTACTACTAGTATAACTCAACTAATAACTACTGAAAAAAAAGTGAAATAAAAAAATGTATCTGTATCTGCGCCATTAATTTTGTATCTAGATACAGATATTTTGTGCTTAAATTCGATTTTATCTAGATACAGATACTAGATACCCAAAAATGTATCTAGCTACTTTATTTAGATGCAAGTATCTAGATACTGCCCAACACTGGCAATATTCGATGGTAAAAGCGAGTTTAAATATAAAAAATGGCATAGATCTAGAAAAATTTTCAAAACTAAGAGCGTAGAAGTACCTAATTTTTTAAAATTGGAAAATCCCAATGAATATAGCGGATATTGCTTACGTTGCAGGCCTGCCACTCTCCTTGTAAATGCTAGAGGTGACACTGTATCTCTCAAAAGACACGGAGGGTGGAATTTTACATTTAATATCAATTTTAAAATTTAGAAATGACGTAATGTGTTTAATTATTAATAAAATTATAAAATATTAAACAACATTATTAATATTTTCAAAATTGCCGAAAAAATATAATTTGAGATTAATTATTATTATTTGTTGTGTCATGTTTTAAGACGGCTAGAGAAAAAGTAATTTTTCGTCCTTCCACCTGTTCCTTTCAAGAGTCCGCCGCCCGCCCGCCTCCAGCTCGCCGCCACCTCGCACAATAAACCCCCACACATCGGCGTCCGTCCACTGTTTTTGTGAAAGGATACGTGAAGCAAGTGACATTCAGCGATTCAGCGCGATCGCAAATCCATGCAGCTCGCGGATTTTCCATCCTCTATGTACACACGATAAAAATGTCACCGCATTTCCCATTGTTATGTCCTGAATGCCGCATCGAGCCATACATAAAGAGACTGCGATAATGGGAAGGACGGCGCTACGGCCCGAACGGACGCCAGACAGGGACGGAATCCTTTCATCACCAAGGAGATATGATGGCATTGTTTAGCTAAACAATAGACAACTTTTGTTGTCAATGGTGACATGCAAAGAAGTCATTTTAGTCTCCTTTCAGAGCCGGACAATGTTTGACACAAGTTTCAATCGGAACTTTTTGCCGCGATGGAAATGCGCGCAAAGTTCGGGGCGGGGGCGGGGGGCGCGAAGAACGGCGGGCGCGAGGAGGTGGACGGCTGCAACTTTTACCCAATTATTTGTGGGAATTATCAGGAAAGCGCGAACTCGGGAATGTGAGTCTGAATGCAGTCTGAAACAAAATTAAGGTCGGGACTGAAAACGCTAGATGGCGCCACAGTCGGAGCACAGTACGTGGATGGACGTTGCCGGCTATCACGTAGTAAACTGTTCAAACAGTTACGAATGTTTAATTTAGAAGCGGTTGTAAGGAGTAGCTAGTCATTCAGCCAATGTTCCACTTAAAAGGTTGTAAATTTTATATTTTGGCCACTGTCCACCTGTGGAGTTAGTGTGAATATTTCTAGTTTTTCAAATTTTACATGATCGCAATAATACAATTTTTGTATCATGGTAGTTGAATATTCTTTCGATCAGCAAAATTTTTAAAAATTAGAAAATAAAATTTTCATTATGCAACCAAATATACATTTTACTGTGTCCCTATCAAAGTCCAAATTTGACAGATTACAGTCAAAACAATACCATATAGGATGTTTAACTAATAACTAATAAAAAACGATGCTCTAATATAATTTGCGGATTCAAGTTTTGTAATTTATCTAAGAAATTGTATTTTTTTCCTTGTGCGACGCCAATTCTGTTTAAATGATTTACGAACAACATTATTTATACTCGATTTCTTTTTTTTCAGGTGACCATGAGCGTCACGGATACCTCAGTTCTTAAAAAATGGTAAGAAAACTAAACTATTATTTTTTTACTCGTAGATCGCTTCAGTTATGAAGTTTTTACTATATTTTTAATGTAAAAGTGAAAGAAATTTTGAAATTTTTAATGTCTGATTTATGTCTCCATTTAAGATAAGGAATTAAAAAATCAGGATTTTGGGTTTCCATTTTAAAAGATTTGTTTACTCGATTTTCTTTAAAATTTCTTGTATAGGGGTGGTTTGAAAAAATAACTAACTTTAAAAAGTAATTCTGTTAATAGAGGTGCTAACTATTGCTCATAAACTGGAGTCAATTTTGACATGTGATAAAGTTCTAGTCTTAGATAAAGGGTGTATTAAAGAATTTGGGCAACCGGTTCAGTTGTTAGAAAATAAGAATAGTTTTCTCTGTATTTCACGTAGAATGTACAAAGATAATAATGGTTGTGTTATTTTCCTAATAATTTGATAAAATTCAAATCAGCAAAAATTGTGATTGAGCTTTTAGTGTTTTATTTTTTACGAATTTGAAAAAGCCTTTTTTATTTGGAGAGACTCTTGGGTACCCATGATGTATTTTGGGAGCCCGCGGAGATTTTCTTTTTAGTTATTTAAAACAATTTTGGGACACTTTGGTGTTTTATTTAGGAAAATTCTGACCTGACCTGTTTTTGAGTTAATTTTGGGATCCCGTTTTTTCTTTAAATTCAAAGAAGTCTTGAAGATCTGTTTGGAAATAATTTGAAAGTGCTTTATTAGAGTCTCCAGTGTTTTTCTTATAATAATTTAATTAAATTTCTTAGAGGATACGTTATTTGCTAAAAACACTTTTTTCTTAGTAGGTACTAGCCCCGCCCACCCCCCCTCTATTTTCTTAGAGGGTATGTCATTTGTCAAAATCAGTCTTATCTTAGGAAAGAGAAAGTGGATGGATGGAGCTAGTATCTACTAAGATAAAATTGATTTTGGCAAATGGCATAATCTCTAAGAAAAGAGAGGGTAGCTGGGACGGGCTAGTACCTGCTAAGAAAATAAGGGGTAGTGCTAAGAAAATAAGGGGTAGTGGGTGGGGTTAGTACCTGCTAAAATAAGGCGGATTTTGGCAAGGTACTGACCCCACCCACCCACCCTCTCTTTTCTTAGAAATTATGTCATCTGCAAAAATCGATATTATTTTAGGAATTACTAACCCCGCCCACCCACCCTCTCTTTTGTTACAGAGTATCTCCTTTGCCAAAATCAGTCTCATCGTAGCATCTACTAACCCCGCCCACCCGACCTCTATTTTCTAAGTACCTGCTAAAATAAGACTAATTTTGGCAAAAGACACATCCGCTAAGAAAAGAAAGGGTGGGTGGGTGGGCCTAGCATCTACTAAGACAAAATTGATTTTGATAAATGACATACCCTGTAAGAAAAGAGAGGGTGGGTGGGCGGGGCTAGTACCTGCTAGGAAAAGACTGATTTTGGCAAATGACACGCGCTACAAAAATAGAGGGCGGGTGGGCGGGTTTAGTACCTGCCAAAATAAGACGGATTTTGGAAAGGTACTGACCCCGCCCACCCACCCTCTCTTTTCTTAGAGATTATGTGATTCGCAAAAATCGATATTATTTTAGCAACTACTAACACAGGTAAATATGCGTGAATTTTGGTCAAAACGTACATATATCGGTTGTTCAGGTGAAAAACTCATCAAGTTAGCCTTGATTTTTTGTAAACATTGTGAACTATGTCTACAATAAACTTGAAATTTAGATTACGCGAAAGGGCGAAAAGGGGGAAATAAAATGAACGTTTTTTAACACCTTTGTCAAATGTGAATTATATACAACAGTATAGATTAATAAAACACGTACGTTTGTCGCTACGTTTTCTTCTTATAAAGAAACAACGCCAACTTGACGACTTTTTCGGTTGAACACTCCCGACTGAGCGAGTGGTAATTTTTATTTTAATGAATGGAAATTTATTCCTTTTACCAATATTTTATCTCCTAACATATCACAATGATTTATGAAATGAGTTCATTATTACCACTCCATTTTATATATTTTATCAATGTTCTTCTTAATGTGGCGGAACTCTGTAAACTGCATAAACGAAGGAAGTATTGTAATCGAGCCCATCGGACGACTGCTATTTCCATATTCTCTCGACGTGTCATGACCCCTAGAGTACAAAATAGTTGTTTCCCGTTTCCGTCCGTGTGTCGCCTGTAGTTTTTGTCAATTTGTATTAGACAAATATCTCTGAAACTACTTGATCGATTTTGTATGTATTTTAGGTATATCACATCAAATGTGGCTAATTATCTTCACTAATAATTTAATAATGTCCGTCATCTCAAAAGATTCTATATTAAAATGATTTAAATGTTATAAATGATAAACAAGTTTCTCCTTTAGACTGCCAAACTATAAAGAATATTGTTCAGTTTTCTCTTAGCAATTACTAGCCCCGCCCACCCGCCCTCTATTTTTTTAGAGAATATGTCATTTGCCAAAATTAGTCTTAGCAAGTACAAACCCCGCCCACCTACCCTCTCTTTTCTCAGAGTGTATGTCATTTGCCAAAATCGGTCTATTGTAGCAGGTATTAATTAGCCCCGCCCACCCACCCTCTCTTTTTAGAGGGTATGTGATTTGCCAAAATCATTTTTATCTTAGCTAGCATAGTTCGATTTTGGCAAATCACATACCTTCCAAGCAAATAGAGGGTGGGCGGGCGGCCCTAGTATTTGATAAGATAAAATTGATTTTGGCACTTTTTACATTTTCGACTTCATTTCTTCGGAAATTCCTACCGTTTTTCGAAAATCGCCAATTGAAATATATCAATTTTTACAGTTCCTTCAAAATAGCTCAGTATAAAAATTTTATAGACAAAAAAGGAAATAATCATTAATTTTTATTTCACAAAATACAATTATTTAAAGAATGTACTTTGTGGCTTTTACATATTCACAGAAATGTTTAAAATTTGTTTATTTGCGACAATAGAAAAGTCAGGACAGGTCAGGTCAGGTCAGGTCAGGTCAGGTTAGGTCAGGTCAGGTCAGGTTACGTCAGGTCAGGTCACAATGAGAAGAGGGGGGGCTAGTACTTTCTACGATAAAACTGATTTTGGCAAATCACATACTTTCCAAGAAAATAGAGGGTGGGTGGGCGGGGCTAGTATTTGATAAGATAAAACTGATTTTGGCATTTTTGACATTTTCAACAATTTTTCAACTATTTTTGGGTTCATTTCTTCGGAAATTCCTACCGTTTTTCCAAAATCGCCAATTGAAATATAGCAATTTTCACAGTTCCGTCAAAATAGCTCGGTACAAAAGTTTTGTAGATGAAGAAGGAAATAATTATTAATTTTAGTTTCACAAAATACAATTATTTTAAGAATGAACTTTGTGGCTTTTATATATTCACAGAAATATTTAAAATTTGTTTATTTGAGACAATAGAAAAGTTAGACCAAGTCAGGTCACGTTAAGCCAAATCAGGTCAGGTGCATGAAATAAGAAATATAGCAAATAGTATACTGAAAAAAATACTATTGACGCTTGTTTTTACTTTTTTACATCCTTTTTCTACTCCCACTCAACAAAAGAACATAATTAGCCCCGCCCACCCACCCTGCCTCCTTTTCAGGGATCGATTTTATCCGATCTGAATGAAATGAATGACCTTATATTTTCCACCATTTTTCAACTATTTTCGAAATAGTTGAATTCATTTTCTTATAGATTTCGATATTCAGAAGTCATTTTCGGGTTAATTTCTTCGGAAATTTCTATCGTTTTTCCAAAATCGCCTTTTTACAGTTCCATCAAAATAGCTCGGAATAAAAATTTTGTAGATAAAAAAGAAAGAAATAATCAGTAATTTTTGTTTCATAAAATACACTTATGTTAAGAATGAATTTTGTGACTTTTATATATTCACAGAAATGTTTAAAATTTGTTTTTTGACACAATAGAAAAGTCAGACCATGTCAGGTCACGTTAGGCCAAATCAGGTCAGGTGCATGAAATAAGAAATACAGCAAATAGTATAACGAAAAAAGGTACTATTGGGGCTTTTTTTACTTTTTTCACATCCTTTTTCTACTCCCACTCAAGAAAGAACATAATTAGCTCCGCCCACCCACCCTGCCTCCTTTTCAGTGATTGACTAGATCCGATCTGAATGAAATGGATGATCTTATATTGAAAAGAAATAAAATTAGTCGTTAGAACGAGAAGAGGGGGGAGGCTAGTACTTGCTAAGATAAAGACTGATTTTGGCAAATCACATACCTTCCAAGAAAATAGAGGGTGGGTGGGCGGGCCTAGTATTTGATAAGATAAAACTGATTTTGGCACTTTTGATATTTTAGACCATTTTTCAACTATTTTCGAAATAGTTGAAGTCATTTTCTTATAGATTTCGATATCCAGAAGTCATTTTCGGGTTAATTCCCCCGGAAATTCCTACCGTTTTTTCAAAAGCGCCTTTTTATAGTTCCGTCAAAATAGCTCGGAATAAAAATTTTGTAGATAAAAAAAGGAAATAATCATTAATTTTTGTTTGACAAAATACGATTATTTTAAGAATGCACTTTGTGGCTTTTATATATTTACAGAAATATTTAAAATTTGTTCATTTGAGATAATAGAAAAGTTAGACCAAGTGAAGTCACGTTAGGCCAAATCAGGTCAGGTGCATGAAATAAGAAATAAATTTTATAGCAAATAGTATAACAAAAAAAGTTGCGATTTTCGCTTTTTTTTACTTTTTTCACATCCTTTTTCTAGTCCCACTCAACAGAAGAACATAATTAGCCCCGCCCACCCACCCTGTCTCCTTTTCAGTGATTGATTTTATCCGATCTGAATGAAATGAATGATCTTATACTGAAAAGAAATAAAATTAGACATTAGAATGAGAAGAGGGGGTGGATGGGGCTAGTACTTGCTATGATAAGACTGATTTTGGCAAATCACATACCTTCCAAGAAAATGGGGGGTGGGCGGGCCTACTATTTGATAAGATAAAATTGATTTTGGCACTTTTGACATTTTCGACCATTTTTCAACTATTTTCGAAATAGTTGAAGTCATTTACTTACTTACTTTATTGACGGAAAAACATCCTTAAATAATACAAAGAAAAAATAATAAAATCACATGAGAATGTTACAATATTTTTAAAATAAGATTTGCCTTAACTTAGTTTGAAACTTAGGAAAAGTATCTGAATAAAAATCAATTCTGCTATAAATAGAATTACAAGTAAATAATATATTATTAAGTGGTGAAAACAACAAATAATTCGTATAATTGAATTTAATGTAGAACAAGGGAGCTTGTCTAACATTGAACTGAGGAACATAGAAGTTAATAGAATTAAGAATGTCAGAATCGCACATATTGTTTAAAAGTTTATACATAAAACAAATTTTGTAAAAATCACGACGTACACTTAATAAAGACAAACCCAAATAAGATTTACTAAGACTAGTAGAATGAGAGACCTTAAGTGGTAATTTGAACAAAATAGATTTGACAAACTTATTTTGAATGCGTTCAATTCTATTCTTATGTATCTGATATATAGGATCCCACAGTATGCACCCATATTCCAAAACTGAACGGACCAATGATGAATATAATACTAGAGAAGTACGAATATCATTAAAATCATGACAGTATCTCTTTATACACCCTAATACTTTATTAGCTTTTGAAACAATATATTCGCAATGCAAGACAAAGGATAA
The DNA here is from genome assembly GCF_036711695.1 of Zophobas morio. Taxonomy (NCBI): domain Eukaryota; kingdom Metazoa; phylum Arthropoda; class Insecta; order Coleoptera; family Tenebrionidae; genus Zophobas; species Zophobas morio. The sequence continues at coordinate 6,730,687 of NW_026972123.1, read as the reverse complement.
TTTGCTGTCTAAAATGATACCAAGGTCTTTTACGGAAGAAACAACTTTTAAGGAATTGTTGTCAATAGCATAACACGGAATTGATGCCAGAATTTTACGACTAAAACATATTACTTGACATTTACTATAATTTAATTTCATTAAGTTATCCTTACACCACAATGAGAGAGAATCTAAGTCGCTTTGCAGTAAAAGCATATCGTTACTATCCCTAATAGTTTTAAATATTTTTAAATCATCAGCAAACAGGCTAAAATTACATTTGAGTATATTAGACACATCATTTATATAAATGGAAAAGAGCAAAGGCCCAAGAATTGACCCTTGTGGGACCCCAGAGGTAATAATCTGCGAAGACGAGAAGCAATTTTTGAATTTCACAATCTGAGATCGATTATCAAGGTAACTAGTAAACCATAGAAGTAGATGACCAGAGACACCATAAGCGCTAAGTTTATTTATTAATATTTTATGACTAATTTTGTCAAAGGCCTTGCTGAGGTCAGTATACACAGTGTGAACTTCAGCACTCTCAGAAAATGACTTAATAACATTATCAGTAAAACTTAACAAATTAGTTATAGTTGACCTTTTACGAAAAAAACCATGCTGATTCAAAGAGATAATATTTTTAAAAGCATAAGAAATATAAGTGTGTACTATCGATTCCAATATCTTACAAGGTGTTGACAGGATGGAAACAGGCCTATAATTTTCAATGGAAGACTTACTACCTGCTTTATGTATAGGTACAACATGAGTGACCTTCCATAATGACGGAAACTTACCAGATTGTAATGATAAATTGAACAACAATTGCAGCGGTAATGCTAAAGACTTACCACAGTTCTTATAAAATTTCGATATCCAGAAGTCATTTTCGGGTTAATTTCTTCGGAAATTCCTATCGTTTTTCCAAAATCGTCTTTTTATAGTTCCGTCAAAATAGCTCGGAATAAAAATTTTGTAGATAAAAAAGGAAATAATCATTAATTTTTGTTTGACAAAATACAATTATTTTAAGAATTGACGTTGTGGCTTTTATATATTTACAGAAATGTTTAAAATTTTGTTATTTGAGACAATAGAAAAGTCAGAATAAATCAGGTCACGTTAAGCCAAATCAAAGGCTCATGAAATAAGGCATACATTTTATAGCAAATTGCACAACAACAAAAAAAAGTTGCGATTGGCGCTTTTTTTACTTTTTTCAGAAGAACATAAGTAGCCCCGCCCACCCACCCTGCCTCCATTTTAGTGACTGATTTTATCCGATCTGAATGAAATGAATGATCTTATACTGAAAAGGAATAAAATTAGTCGTTAGAATGAGAAGAGGGGGATAGGTGGGGCTAGTACTTGCTAAGATAAGACTGATTTTGGCAAATCACATACCTTCCAAGGAAATAGAGGGTGGGCGGGCGGGCCAAGTATTTGATATGATCAAACTGATTTTGGCATTTTTGACATTTTCTTGTAGATTTCGATATCCAGAAGTCATCCTTGGGTGCATTTCTTCGGAAATTTCTACCGTTTTTCCAAAATCGCCAGTTGAAATATATAGCAATTTTTAGAGTTCCGTCAAAATAGGTCGGTATAAAAATTTTATAAATAAAGAAGGAAATAATTATTAATTTTTGTTTCACAAAATACAGTTATTTTAAGAATGTACTGAGTGACTGACTGACTGACTGACTTACTGACTGAGTGACAGACCAACTGACTGGATCATTAATTGACTGACTGAATGACCGACTGACTGATTGATTGAATCAGTTAATTTGCCAAAAGGGCACAATTGGGTTAATTTTTCACATTCTGGCATTTGTAGAAAAATTTCAGAAACGTTACTTTTAAAGCGTTTTCTTGTGTTTTTTATCGTTTTATGACCCCTAGAGTACGAAAAAATTGGTCTCTCATTACCGTCTGTCTGTCTGTCTGTCTGTCTGCCGTCTATCTAGATTTTTATTAGACACATAATCTCCGAAACTACTGGATAGATAACACAGGTCTACAAAAAAAGTTGTAAGTCATACGCTTTTCGTCTTTTGGGCATAAATGACTTCCTTGTATCCTAAAACTTCTATAAAAATGATTTTTGCCGTTTGTGCACGTCTAGTTTAATTTTTACTGGAATTCGAAATACGAAAAAACACGATTTTAACACTTTTCAAAAAAATAATACCTTGCACAATAATAATAATTTTTATGAAATAATTAGCAAATTTTATTTATAAGGATTTGAATAAAAGGTTTCAATTAATTTTAAATGCTTAAAATCGTTTTCTTTGTGTTTGACGACTGCAACAATTGGATGAACACTACCTTTGCAGGAAGCAACAATAATCTCCCATTGTTTATCCTGATCCCTTACTTTGAAACCGAAATACTGGTGATATATCAATTTAACAATATACGATATATGCAGACGTTGACATTTTATAGCATATTGACCGCAGATGTAACAAAATACATTAGGGTTGTTCTTACACATGTACAATTGGTTTAAAAAAAAACGGGACAAATGATAGTGACATAAACGTCATATTCCTATTGCTTTTCGATCTATGAGCACCTGATGTACTCATCTTGTCCCATTTTTTGTGAAACCTATTGTAAGTGCGATCTTTTTTTAGTATTACACTCATTTTGAAAAAATTACACACAACAGGAATTTTGACGTAACTTCTAAATATCATTTAAATTGTAACACATGCCTACTTGGCGAAATCATCAAATCCAATTTTTCCAACTCGTGTAATAAGGGCAGTACAGACGCACGTTTTATGCTAAAAATGGCAATTTGACGATATAAAATTACGTGTAGCACAAAAATGTGACGTGATGGAAAAATTTGGAGAGCAGATTTGAAATCTACATAAAAAACTGCATTAAGTGCACACATTTTTATTAAAAGAGTATTTTGGTTGTTGACCAGTGTAATTGTCAAATATTGAATGTATATCATATATAATATCGTGTAGATGGTAAAACGCAACCAAATGTGATTAATCATCGTCACCAACAGTAGGATCACGTTCCTTAAATTTTGTAGAATTACATACTCCTCCATGTGTGACTGAAAAATCGGTCTTGAGTTTTTACTTTAGAGGCATCTAGTTTTTTGGAAAAAAAATCAAAATTTAACAATTTGATTCTAAAAAATATAAAAAAAAATAGATGCTCAGATGTTCGGAAATCATAAATAAATTTTATCAGACCTAACTGTAGATGTTACGAGTACTGTAGGAAATAATAGTTTCAATTTTTTTTTGAACTGACAAAGTAAAAAGTTATATACATTACGCAAATTTAGATGCAGTGACCGTTTTTTAACAAAATTTATGGAACACTTGATACTGATATTTTACCGTCGAAACGTTGTAAACGAAGTGTTTCTAAAATTTTATTGTTTGCGAAAAAGTTTATAAATGAACTCCTAAAAACGCAAGGACGAGAATATCTTTTTTCGATATTTAGATATTGCCCCATCAACTTGTCAATTCTAGTGTGTTTTCGTAACAATGCGTTCAAATCATAGACCGTGGCGGAGTATGGGTGATTAAAGTATGATACGGTAATGAAACAAGAAAAACAATCTCGACAAAAAATGTATACTATCATTAAAGAAAAAAGTGATTTTTCTAAGAAACGACCAATTTTTTATTTCCATATTAGATGAAAAAATGCCCTCCGAATTTATCCGAAAATTTTTCAAACGTTTAAAAATAATACCAAATTAACATCAAATTCTCAACTTTCGTACAGTATTGTGTACAGTAATTGTACTGTTTACAACTTTGGCAACCAATAATGTGTTTAATATCTACACAATTAATTTTGTTTGTGTTTGAAGTTTTCATAAATTTTATATAATTCTTGTTTGTATGTTTTTGTACTCTGTGTGGGATAATAATTTCACAAAATACAATTTTGTTCGCAGAATGAATGTCTTTATAATTCAGAATTTTATTACATAGCATGTTGCCCTGAGGAAACGTATCTACTGTAACTTAAATTTCGTTGGCTAATAATAATGTTATTGGCGTCAATATAGGTACTTTCACAGAGTTTTTTGATGACTGAGTAAACTTTAACTTTTAAATCGAAAACTACACTTGCCTCTCAGTGGCGGCTGCATCGCCGGCCGACTTCCGACCCGCCGCCGAACAAAACACTATCACTCGTCCGTTGCGATTCCGAAGGAGACAAAAGCACCGAGACAAAGAAATAATATCAAATAAAGGTCCCTTAAAATCTTAGAAACGGCAGCAGAGACAATAGCCTTCACATATACAAAGTATAATGGAAATGAACAAAAAAGTCATCGCGGATCGGTCGAGGTGCGGTCGGGGGCGGAGGAAAGGAAACTGGTAACAATACACAATGCTCGTGTGGTGGCTCACAATGGGGGCTAAAAGAATAGCCGAATGCACCGGCCGTGAATGCCGCATAAAAGAAGTCACTTCTATATAATTGTGTAAATAAAGGACACGCTTTTCAAACGCTACGCTATGCAAAAGAGACGATTTTTTACCGTGCTGCTGGGGCCTAACGCTGCGTGGCGGAAGGCGGGGGCGGGGGCGCCTACGAAAAAATAAATGGATTAGTGGGCCGAGGGGCGTACTCGGCCAGAAACTTTCCCGGTTTAAAAAGAATACGCATAATGAGCAGTTTTTTTGTCGAACGGTTAGGCAACCTTTTATACACCAAGACAACTGAAAACTGTAATTTTGGAACGAATTTTCGTTCAAGTGAACTTCATCGGAGGTACAATAATAATAATGGTAGCTGTAGCTGTGGGTTTAAACTACAATAAAAATCTTTTGTCCGCCGTGAAAGAATTCGATCCGTCGGTATTGTGTTTTTAATTCGCCATCTCCCTAGGATTTCTTTGTTCGCTTTATAATTACACACTTATGTTTTTGATACGTTATTAGGGAGCAATTTACGATTTATTGTTGCTGCTGTCGGATTTTATTCTTCTTTGATTCGTGTATTGTGGTGGACAATGTTGCAATTTGTATAAGAAGGTATCCAGGCAATCAAGATATGGCTTTTAATCTGGCAGCCGTACTGGAAAGGTAGAGACCTGACGGAAGTCGCCGGATAATAACAAAAAAGAAAGTTTATCTTGACGAAAAAAAGTATGAATAAGCGTTAATATGATTAATCAAAGAGTTGAATCCTTTTTGAACGATGCAAACAAAAATGTTGATTGGGGTCGGAAAGCGCCACGAATGTTGTGGTTTGGTGGATGTGGCGCCACCTAACGTCACTATACACAATCCTCGACAAGACCTCTGTAAGGTCGAGTGCTGCGTTAGTGTGGGTATTATCGACGAGAGGTCGCCGTTACGGAGACCGGAATCAACAAGTGGTTCTTAAATCATGACGGCTTTCCGGAATCCTGGAGCCCCAGGTCATAAACATTTCTGCACGAAATTGAGACGGATATGTTTGAGAACTGGAATCTGTTAAGACGGTGACATCTGTTGCTTTTTACAATAAAACTAAAATTGTTTGCAATTTTTTGTTTCACTTTGTGTTAGATTGTCCAAACTTTTTGAAACAGGTATGCGTTAATTAATTGTACACAATTAATGATAATGAAGCCCAAAATTAAAAACACCGGAGCTTCAATAAAACAAAATCAAGATTTCCAGTGAAATTTTACTTTATTTTATGAGTAAGCAATCAACAAGATCGGTTTAAAACCAGTTATTTTAGCATACGTTCGAATTGTCGTACTGATAGTGATGGTTCTTTATTTCACTCAACTTTAATTTTTTTGTTTATAATTATTATTCAATTGAAAATGAAATAAATATTTAAGTGCATCATATCTGCAACGTACTCAAAACAATATCGTTCACAGAATTTCAATATCTACCTAAACTCACGGAGTTTTAACTAGGGCCTGTTTATTTAGGTGAAATGGCAACAGTGCTTCCTACAATTTTACGATTTCTAAATATTTCGATTTTTCAATTTTTGACTTTTATAAACTCTTTATTTGTCGATTTTTCAATTAATTGATTTTTCAGGTCTTTTGGTTTTTCAATTTTTCTATTTTTTCAGGTTTCGATTTTTCAACTTCATTTTTTTGATTTTTCGATTTCCCAATTTTTAAATTTTTTAATTTCTCAGTTTTTGGACATTTGAGTTTTGGGATTTTTCAGTTTATTTATTATTCAATTTTTCGCTCTTACGATTTTGCAGGTTTTTGATTTTTCAATGTTTCGATTTTTTTAAAGTTTCGATATTTCGACTTCACTTTTTTGATTTTTCGATTTCTCAATTTTTCGATTCTTTAGATTCCCAGTTTTTGCATATTTCAGTTTTTCGATTCGTCAGTTTTTCTTTCATTTTTCAGTTTTTTGATATTTCAGTTTTGGGATTTTTCAATATTTCTGTTCTTTGACTTTTCCATTTTTGACTTCTGGATTTTCCGATGTGTCGACTTTTTACTTTAATTTTTCAATATTTAAAATTTTTGATTTTTCGATTTCTCGATTTTTCATTTCAGCTCTTCCATATTTCAATTTTTCAAATGTTTCGATTTCTTAATCTTTCGATTTTTCGACGTCCCGGTTTTAGATTTTCTGTTTTTTAATTATCGTTTTTTCACTTTTTCGATTTTTAAATTTTAGATTTTTCAGTTTTTTGATATTTTAATTTTTCAATATTTAAAATTTTAGATTTTTCGATTTCTCGATTTTTCATTTCAGTTCTTCGATATTTCAATTTTTCATGTTTTCGAATTTTTCAAATGTTGTGATTTCTTCATCTATCGATTTTCCGACTTCCCGGTTTTACATTTTCTGTTTTTCAATTGTCGTTTTTTCAAATTTTCAATTTTTTAATTTTTCAAATTTGACATTTAAACTGTCAATTTTTCGATTTTTCAATTAATCGATGTTTTGATTATCCCATTTCTTGACTTTCTAGGATTTCGATTTTCCTGTTCTTCAATTCCTTAATTTTTCGATTTTTCATTTTTTAGTTTTTTAAGGTTTCGATTTTTCGACTTCACTTTTTGTATTTTTCGACTTTTTAGGTTCCCAGTTTTTGGATATTTCACTTTTCGGATTTTTCAGGTTTTCCATTTTTCAGTTTTTCTTTCGTTTTTCAGTTTTTGGATATCTCAGTTTTGGGATTTTTCAATATTTCGATTCTTCGACTTTTCGATTTTTCAGTCCTGGATTTTTCGGTGTCTCGATTATGTTACTTTTTCGATTTTTAAATTTTAGATTTTTTAATTTTTAAAATTTCAGATTTTTCGATTTCTCGATTTTTCATTTCAGTTCTTCGATATTTCAATTTTTCATGTTTTCGAATTTTTCAAATGTTTTGATTTCTTAATCTATCGATTTTCCGACTTCCCGGTTTTACATTTTCTGTTTTTCAATTGTCGTTTTTTCAAATTTTCGATTGTTCAATTTTTCAAATTTGACATTTAAACTCTCAATTTTTCGATTTTTCAATTAATCGATGTTTTGATTTTCCCATGTCTTGACTTTCTAGGATTTCGATATTCCTGTTCTTCAATTCTTTAATTTTTGGATTTTTGATTTTTTAGTTTTTTAAGGTTTCGATTTTTCGACTTCACTTTTTGTATTTTTCGACTTTTTAGGTTCCCAGTTTTTGGATATTTCAGTTTTCGGATTTTTTAGGTGTTCCATTTTTCAGTTTTTCTTTCATTTTTCAGTTTTTCGATTTTTGACTCCTGGAATTTTCGGTGTCTCGATTATTTTACTTTTTCGATTTTTAAATTTTAGATTTTTTAATTTTTAAAATTTTCGTTTTTTCGATTATCTATTTTTCAATTCAGTTCTTCCGATATTTCAATTTTTTAAGTTTTCGAATTTTTCAAATGTTTCGATTTCTTAATGTTTTGATTTTTCGACTTCCTTGTTTTAGATTTTCTGTTTTTCAATTGTCAATTTGTCAAATTTTCGATTTTTCAATTTTTCAAATTTTACATTTATAAACTGTCAATTTTTCGATGTTTTCTTTTTCTTGACCTTCGAGTGTTTCGATTTTCCTGTTCTACAGTTCTTTAATTTTTTGATTTTTCAGGTTTTTGATTTTTCAATTTTTCGATTTTTCAGTTTTTAGATATTTCAGTTTTAGGATTTTTCAAAATTTCAATTCTTCCGCTTTTCTATTTTTGACTTCTGGATTTCTTCATGTGTCTACTTTTTACTTTTTCGATTTTTCAATTTTTGGATTTTTAAATTTTAGATTTTTCAATCTTTTGATATTTTAATTTTTTAATATTTCTTAATCTTTCGATTTTTCGACATCTTGGTTTTAGGTATTCTGTTTTTCAATTTTTCGATTTGTTAATTTTTCATTCCCGATTTATCGAGATTTGATTCTTCAGGTTTTCGATTTATCAGTTTTTCAATTTATTATTTTGCCCTATTTCGGTTTCTCAGTTTCTCCAGTTTTCCAATTTTTCGTTTTTTGATTTTTGTGCTTTTCCAATTTTTCAACTTTTAACTTTTTTGATTTCTCGATTTATCGAGATTTGGATTTTTCGATATTTATAAATTGTTCAATTTTTAACTTTTCGATTTTTTGATTATGGCCTATTTCGGTTTCTCATTGTTCGACTTTTCGACTACACGATTTCTTGATCTTTCGATTTTTCAGTTATCCGATTTTTTAAATTTGGGAGTTGCGATTTCTCGATTTTTCGTTATTCGGTTTTTAAATTTCCCATTTTTTCCATTTTCTGATCTTTCATTTTTCGATTTTCAATTCTTCGATATTTCGATTTTTCAATGTTTCGGTTTTACGATTTTTTAAGGTTTCGATTTCTCGATTATTAGATTTCTCGATTTTTCGATTATTTTAATTTTTCATTTTTTTTTTCACTGTTAATATCATCCAGTGTTTCGAAAACAATCACAAAAATGTTTACTAAAAGCATTTAAAAAATCATACAAAATAGAATACAGTGTTTCCAAAACATTTTCCCGAAAAAAATCCATTGGGTTACTACCATTTGAACAATATTCTTAGTTTAAGATGTTTTGCTAGTATAAAACACAAATAAAGAAAAGTTAAACAAAATATGTAAAATCATCTAAATATGTACCAAAAATATTCACTGAGTCGTTATAAAAACCGACCAAACAACTATTCCCCGCAGAAATTATAGTCCAAACCAATCAAATCGCTTCTGAAAGCTTAGAGTCCACATTGGCCTGAGCGCGCTCTGGTCTGTAGATCAAACAAGTTCTCAGGCGACGAGTTGTAGTGAAACAAGTTTTTTATTGGCATCGATTTTTCAGTTTCTCGTTTTTTCGATTTTTCCATTTTAAGATATTTTTATTTTTTGATTTTTCAATTGTTGTTTTTTCGATTTTTTTACTTTAGTTTTTAGATGATTATTTTGACATTTTTGGATTTTTCAATTTAATTTTTTTGTATTTTTCGATTTTTTAGAGTCTAGATATTTTAATTTTTCGATTCTTAATTAATCAGTTTTTCGATTTTGAGTTTCTTTATTCTTGCAGTTGTTCGTATCTCAATTTTTAAATTGTTGGGTTTTTCAGTGTTTCTTTTTCGATTTTTCAGTTTTTAATTTTTTGATCTTTCAATTTTTCAGTGTTACAATTTTCCGATTTTTTGATTTTTTAAAATTTCGGTTTTAATAAATTTGTGCTTTTGTTGAAAAATTAAAAAACGAAAAATTAAAAGTAAAGTACTTTCGAGTAGGTAATTCCAAATTATTTTGTTTCTTCGATTTTTTGATTTCTCAATTCGAGATTTTTATATTTTTCGTTTTTTTAACTGATAATAATTTTTCGATTTTTCCGTGTTTCGTTTTTACATTTTTCGAATTCTCCATTTTTTAGGTTTTCGATTTTCATTATGTAATTGTTGGATTTTTCAGTAAAATTTTTGTATTTTTAGATTTTTAATTATCACTTTCAGGTTTCAATTCAATTTTCGATTTTACAGTTTCTATCTTTTTCCGAGTTGTTCCATTTTTTAATTGCTTTTTTCGTTACCCATTTTTCACTTTGCCACTTTTTTCAATTTTTCATTTCTTCAATTTTTTCATTTTTTTGCAAATTTACATTTTTTTTAAATTTGCCGATTTTTAAATTTTCACTTTTTTCAAATAATTATTAGGGTTTTTATTATTCAATTGTACAATTCTTGGCTTTTCCATTATCCGGTTTTTCTGTTTCTGTACTTTGTCAATTCTTCGATTTCTCAACTTTAAAATTTTTCGGGTTTTCAGTGTTTCGTTTCTTCGATGTTACAATTTTTTAAATTTTTCATGTTTCGTTTTTACAATTTCTTAATTTTTTATCGATTTCTCGATTTTTCAATTTTCCGATTTTTCAATTTTTCATTTTTTTCAATTTTTTGATGGTTTAATTTTCCAATTTTTAAAACTAGATTTTTCAATTTTACAGTTTTTTAGTTCTTTAATTTATGCAATTTTTCCAATGTTTAAATTTTAGATTTTTCGGTTTTTTTATGTTTTGATTTCTCGATCTATCAATTTTTCAACTTCTCGGGTTTAGATTTCCAATTTTTCAATTTTCCAATTTCTTGATTTTTCAGTTTTTCACTTTTCGATTTTGGGCTATTTTGAATTCTTAATTTGTCGATTTTTAAACTTCTCGGCTTCTCGACTCCTCGATCTTTCAATTCCTCGATTTTCCATTTTTTTTCTATTTCTCCATTTCTCAGTTTTCCAGCGTTTCTGTTATACGATTTTTCAATTTTTCGGTTTTTTAAATTTTTGATTTTTCCACTTCGATGTGTCAACTTTTCGATTTCTTGATTTTCCAATTTTTCGAATGCTTAATTCACCGATGTTTCAGTTTCGGGAATTTTTCAAATTTTCGACTCTTCATCTTTTCGACTTTTTAGCTTTTAAATTTTGGTTTTTATAATTTTCCGGTGTGTCGATTATTTGATATTTTGATTTCTCGATTTTTAAATTTTTCGATTTTTCAATTTTTCTTCGTTTTTGCCAATTTTCGATGCTGCAAGTTTTCATTTTTAAAACTACATATATTTCAATTTCCCAATTTTTCAGTTCTTCAATATTTCAATTTTCAATTTTTCGAGTGTTTAATTTTTAGATTTTTCAGTTTTTTGATGATTCCAGTTTTCGATCTTCCAATTTTTCAACTTCTCGGCTTCTTGATTTCTCGATTTTTCAATTTCCTGATTTTCCATTTTTTTTCAATTTCTTCATTTTCAATTTTCCAATGTTTCTGTTATAGGATTTTTCAATTTTTCAATTTTAGACGTTTCTAAATTTTAGATTTTTCAATGTTTCGACTAATCGATTTTTTATTTTTTCTATTTCTTGAATTCTCGACTTCTCGATTTTTCGGTTTTCATTTTAAAATTTTTGGATTTTGAAATTAATTTTTTTATATTTTCGATTTTTTAATTTTTAGTGCAATTTCTCAATTTTTTCATTTTTAGATTTTTCAATTTTTCGATATTTCAAGTTTCATTTTAAAATCTTTGGATTTTGAAATTAAAATTTTTTGTATTTTTGATTATTAATTAATTTATAGAAATTGTTGTTTTTCGTTTTTTCAATTTTTCACTTTCTCGATTTTTAATTAATCAGGGTTTTCAGGTTTGTACATATATTACAATTTTTCGATTTTTCAGTTCTTGTTTCAATTATCCACTTGTTTAATTTCTTTTTTTTTTTATTTTTCGATTTTTCAATTTTAAAATTTTCGATATTTCAAGTTTCATTTTTCAATTTTTGTATTTCAATTTTTCTTGATTTTTTCAATTCTTCGATTTCTCAGTTTTTAAATTTTTTTGATTTTTCACTTTTATAATTTTGAGACGTTTCAATGTTAAAATGAAAAATCGATTTTTAATTATTTTGTTTTTTGATGTTTCAGTTTTACGATTTTTCGATTTTTCAAAAGTTCAATTTATTCAAATTTGTCCTTTTGTTAAACAAATAAAAAATGAAAAATCGAGAATTTGAAAAATTTGTCGATTTTTCAATTTCTCTATTTCTATTTTTTTAACACCGATAAAATAAACAAATTACGATAAAAATATATACGATTCTTTATTCAAATAATAATCTGAATAACAACATTATTGCGTGTGTCAAAATCACATTTTCAGTCTTACCAACTAACAAACAGTAATCACAGTGCGAAAGTCGCCAAAAACTAATATCACTTAAATGAGATTAAACCTAACGTTAAGTACTTACAAAAAGATATAAATATTTTATTAAAATACTGAACTATTCGCCTAATAAATGTAAAATTGTCTCGGAGGTAGGACATTACCAACATACAAACTTTAAAAATTATCATTGTCATCGTCATTTATATTTCGGCTCCTCAAACTCGCATTCTTCGAAAGGACACTTGATGGTTATATGCTCAGGAATTTGACCTCCTACTACTCGAGTACATTGAGATCGGTTTTCAAAGAAGTATTCAGCTTCGTTCCTGATCTCCGCTGGCTGGAAGTTCCAGTTCCACTGGGTGTTCGAAGCCAAGTCAAGAATGTCGCGCTCCTGGTACATTATGGTCTTGGGTTTCACGACAGAGGTACCAGGACCCGGTTTGTTAAAGCAGTCGGCGGCGTTGGCGTCCTGAAAATCAAAAGGGTTTTACTGTTGGGGCGTTTTAAGTTTTAACTTGGAGACGTACCTTTACGTGGAGCCGAGAGTTGGAAAGGGGGCCCGAATTTTTAATGAAGAAATCCGAGTCGCTGCAGTAGGATGAGATACCGCTTTCTTGGGAGGACTGCGACGACATGGAGGTCAAGATGGGTCTCTTCAGTTGGAGGGCTCCATGGTTGGACACGTCAGTTAGTTTGTCTTCGTTCAAGCCCGACGGCGACGGTGCCCTAGCTGCTGGAAAGGCCATTGTATCTGTTGTCACAGGAACTGCAGAGAGAGAAAAACAGTAAAGTTGGGGGGACAGAAAATTTCGGGTACTGTTATTAATAAATCTGCTAATCTATGAACCAAATTTCCAGCAATCAACCTTATTCGAGAATATCGAAACTGATCTGCTACAAAGTAGTAGTTGATTACATTAAAAAGATGGGAAAATTAGGTCGAATCCACCTAAGTTAAGGTTTTATTAAAGTGACGACTGACATGATTTGGCACCTACTGGTATTATCATCAGAGTTAAACGATGTAAGAATTAGCTTGCAAAAAACATTATTAAAGTTGTTACACTTACCCAAAGCACAACACTTGACGATTACGTACTTAGTTACACAACTAATGCAAGAGAGATGTTGCTGTACTGTGACCAGAGATCGAATGAGCTTTTAGCTAAAAACTTCTTCCTTATATACTTTCCACAGTCGAGATGGTCGGGGTAATTAGACAAGTTTACAACGTTGGATGGTTAAACCCTCATTCAAATTAGTGGAATTCAATAGACTTATGAGACACCGGATTACAAAGTACCGAAATTTATGACACTACCTCTTTTGCCGTTCGCCGGTTGGTTTACCAAGAAAACCCTAGAAACGATATTCAGGGCACGACTCTAATCCTTGTTCTTGGGACCTATCACCTTTCTGAACACCTACTTGACGTTTTCATTTTTGTTTAATTTGTATGATCTTCCTTGTACTATGCTAGTTTGTAAAAACTATACAAAAGTAAACTAAAGGCATCTACTGAATGTTGTGGAACCAAAAAGGTAATTGCATCATCTGTCAAATAGTCTACAGTAAAAATGTAACAAACGTCATCTATCGAGGTTTTACAAACACCCAGTAGAAAAATGTATAGTTATTATTAAAAAATTAAAAATGTCACAGAAAGAGAAAACACTAGAAGTGGGGAGGACTCTAACATAGAAAGATTTAAAAAATAGATGGGAGGGAAGAAAGGAAAGGGAACCAGTTTGTTTGGTCACACAAATTAATTCAGGTGTAAGGAAAATTTATTATATGTACAGGGTTATGATAAAGTAATTCACGGTTCGACACAAACCAGGACGATGCTGTAGACCTGATTGACGGAATTTTCAATATTCTGAGTCATTTCATTACGAACTCGTGCTTTCAGGTCGTCTAAATTATCGGGTCTGTTCATGTAAACACGACTTTTTAAACGTCCCCGTAAAAAAAGTCAAAGGGTGTGAGATCCGGGAACCTAGGTGGCCATTCTGTTACATACATTTACGTCATTATTATGCGACTTTGACAGTAGTATAGACAAATAAAAAACATATTTGTTTACAAGTCACAAACTACCGGATTACGTACAGCCAAAAAGTATTCTTTATTTTGTTAAACCAACTTTAGAAACTGCCAAAAGCGCATTTCTTTGACAGATTTTTGTGTTAATTTTTAGTTATTTGTGTTTCATTTTGTTTCATGTTCATTTCATGTTTATTTCTTTTGTTATTAATTTTCTCAATTTTTTTGTTATACAACCCCTAAATCACGCTATATTTTCATATGTAGAAAAATCAGTATTATCAAATAATCGGATCAAAACTATAGCGTCTTTTTTAAAAAAATCATTGATGACGCATAACTTTTTCCAACTAGTTACTTTGTCAGAAGCCTCTATATCAATGGCAATTTGTTTGATGATACATCGTCCACTGTACAAGAAGCCTGGTCCCTTTTATTTCAATAGTATTAGCTGATGGCAGGTATATTAGCTCTCACAATAAGCTGAACGCCTCAAGCGATCAATAAACCCCTAACCACAGCTTATAGATGCCATAAATTTGGACCGAATGCCGCGTACCATTTAGTTAGTACTTAAATAAGAGATATGCTGGGCCCAAAGAGTGGAGAGTAATAAAAATTACAACCATCCTAATCACTTCGATGAGTGACAGCACGACCGCGTCCCAGGCAGCATTCGCTCTAATTTGAGAGCCACAATACAAACTTCCACATTTGCCTATTCCTCATAGAATTAATACGTTAAACACTCGTTTATTACCAGTTTCTCTTTTTTTGTTTATACATGCATATCATGTATTATTTCAACACCAACAATTTAAAAAGACGTAATGCAGAAAAACAATGATTTTAAAAATCGCACTAGTTTTTGTGTCTATGCGGATTTTATTTATTACCGTACAACAACTTTACGTATTAGATTGCATCGCCTATTACATAACCCAACAGTGTTCAATATGAAATATATATTCTCATTATAAAAAAATACAAAGTTAATGAAATTCGCGATTAGTTAGTATAATTGTCTAGATGAATAGACCCCTACGAAATATTTTAACAATAAAAAATTCGAATTTTCGCAAAAGCCGTTGTTAGGCATTCCCTGAAGCAATTGTATTAGTTGCTAATGTCATCTCCTTTGGGTTTTCAGGTAAAAATAAAAAATACGCCAATCTAAAATGCAAAGAAAAATTTTGGAAAGTATTGTGGCATTAGAGGAAGAAGATTTTGTATACATAGTTAGATAGACAAACATTGTAGTGATTAATGTTTACTATTTACTTATTTAGTGTAGTATTTAGGTTAATTTAATAGTTTTTAGAATAGTAAATAGGTAAGTGGTAGACAGATATATTCAGGAATATGTGGCATTCATTTCAAGAAAATTCTCAGCATTTTTGGTAAACGCAAAAGTAAAAAACGACTGATTACATTGATGACTTTGGTATTTTTCAAGAGTTATAGTTTTCGCTGGAAATGAACTCTCGTTTTAAGCATTTTATTTTTATTTAAAAAATTTATAGGTTTTTAGAAAATGCAACACGGTACCTTAAACATGTTTGTCACGAGCATGTATATGTATCGCACTGGTCTTAAAATTTTGTTCTGAAAAGTTTCAGTTTCACAAATCCGGCCCTGTGCATTTTTCACAATGCACAATGGGTCCCCAGTCGTCGCTCGCAAAATCGGTTTCAGTAGTCCAAATATGAAAAAATCAAAAAAATTTAAATTGGGAAATCTAAAATTTAGAAATCGAGAAATTGAACAATCGTATAATTGAAAAATCGAAACATCGATAAACTGGAAAATCGAAAAATTAAAAAAAATGGAAAATCACCAATTTAATAAATTCCAAAATTTGAAAAAGTGAAATATGCATAGAAGAACTGAAAACTCTAGAAATCGAAAAATCTAGAATTTTAAAAATTGAAAAATTAAAATATCGAAGAGTTGAAAATTGCGAAATCGTATCATTGAAACATTGGACAATTGAGAAATCGAAAAATAAAAAAATGGAGAAATCGAAAATTTGAAGAATGGAAAAATTGAAAATGCCAAAAATTGAAATATTAAAAAATTGAAACATCAAAAGTTGAAAAATCGAAAAACCGAAAAGCCGAAAAATCTCAATAATGTATATATAAACCACAAGTTCAGGATCATGTTACTAAAAAATTGATATCGTCATCTCAAAATTTTGCCGAATAAATTCTACTAAAAATGTGCAAAATATGAGGAGTTTTTACTTGTAATTTATCATTGCATTCATATTTTCTACATTTTGCTTATATACCTAGGTGGCTCAAAAAAATTAATGAATGAGTCTAAATTGACTCAAGTTACGTGTCCTTGCAAAATGTTGATGATTTCATCACAAAATTGTGTACCTAAAGTAAAAATTTAACTCGAAAATGCTGGATATGTTTCATTGTATTTTAGGTGCGAGGGAAGTTCTGTCGAAACAACTTTCCACCAATTTTTTTTGCTGTTATATTTGAACATAAACAGTTTATTTTATATATTTTTAAAACGTTATAAAGAAAATAAAAACTTGTGTTAGATTGAACCTTGTGGGTTTCTCAATCTATTTTCCGCAGCATTTTAAACTTTCAATTCAATTTCTTTCAAAATACATACAAATGGATTTCGATGGTTATTTCCATGTACCACCCGTCATTTGAAAATAAATAAGCTTAAAGTACGACGAAAGATAATTGCAAACGCCATCAATTACTTTATGAGTCTTTAGTACTTTGGACCGCAAACCTGCCATAAAACCATTACGAACCCTTCGCAACGGAGGTACGACTTCAGCCAGAGCCGGACGTCAAATTTTGAAGCGTTCATATATGAATCATGGTGGGTTAATTTTTACTGGGATATTTCTAGGAAATATGTATTTGCAAAGATTTAAAAAGTTTTAAGAACCACTCTTTCATGTGTCCTTAAATTTTAAGAATAAAGAAATAATTCTTCTCACTGGAACCAATTTTGCGGGCGACGACTGGGGATCCTTAAGAGGGGAATATAAAATACCGATTAGGGCAGGTAAATGGTTTGAAAGCAAAATAGTTCTTGGAATATTATTAGGTAGGTGCATCTTTGAAATTTTCTTTAAAAATAATCTTTTCTATTTTGCTTGAAAATAAAAAAACTATTATTGCAATTATGTTTTTCATAATATTTTCATTTTAAGAAATTTTGGTCTTAATATGTTTGAAGTTTTTTAGTTTTAGATAATTTTCGCTTTTACACAATATTACGGTAAATTTAAAACAAATCCAGAGGATCAAAGTATTGCCGTTTTTGATAAAAGTATACAAATCCCGAGTGATTTTTTTAAAGAATGCGAAAGGATCCGAGTGTTTTTTTTTCCAAAGAATCTTGGGAACCAATTTCTTTTATATCATACCAGAGGCTACTGGGCGCCCTTAAGGGTGCTGTAAACTACCCGCAAAGTTAAACACGAAACCGGTTCATAAAATTCATATATTTTTAGCACAACTTTATTAAAAAATCAGAACGTTTTGATAGTAAACCAAGATTCAAAGTATTTGAAAAAGGCAACAGAAGCCTGAGAAAATACCATATAACGCCGATGTTTTTGTTATAAATTAATAGTTTATTTTTCAATGTCGACTTAAAAATACATTAAGCTTATTAAAGAAACAACAAAGTTATGTCAATCTGCAGTATTTCAAGTTATTAGCTAGGTTACTTGAAGTACTTTCAGTATTTCAAGTATACTCAACTACTTGAAGTATTTTCAGTATTTCACGTATATGCAAGTACTTGAAGTTATGTATTACTTGGATTATACTTCAGTTACATGAGGAAAATACTTGAGACTTGAAGTACTTTTAGGAAAAGTATGTACTTTGACTTTACTTGAACACTATTTCAAGAAGTACTTTGTACTTGGTACTTCAAGTACTTTTGTTGAGTACGTTGAACAGCTCTGGTGCCGACCAATCATAACAAAACACATTCAAACTGACGCCAAATTCAAATATTGTTCATCCTGTGTATTCAAGTGTTCATTTCCAATATCATAGATTTAGGGAAAACCATACGATTTATTTTAATATTTATCATTGTGTGGGAGTATTTTTTTTAATCGGCATCGATTTGTTAATTCTCGGGTTTTTGATTATTCTGTTTTTTAAATTTTCAGTTTTTTCATTTTTAAGTTTACAATTTTTCCTTTTCCAATTGTTGACCTCTTAATTATTTTTAATTCGATTTTGAGTTTCTTTATTTTTGCAGTTCTTCGATTTCTCAATTTTTTAATTATTCGATTTTCAACGTTTCTTTTTCGATTTTTCAGTTTTTAATTTTTTGATTTTCAATTTTTCAGTTTTATAAATTTTCGATGCATACTTCTGTGGCAATATAGCTGAAATAAACAAGTTTAAAATACGAGCGCAGCGAGCACGTTCAGGTGTCCCTTAAAATAAATATATTTGTGTCCCCCAGAAGCCAAAATATTAACAATACTGTTGTTATTTAAAATATGAGTTTAAAGATTGTTTGTTGGACTGAAACATCTTCAACATGCTCGCTACGCTCGCCTTTTGTCGTTGATTTTTTCAGAGTAATTTACCTTCACAAACCTTTATGGTACTAAATTAATAAAAACAAAAACATTCAGAATGGGAAGCTAAATTTTTTTAATTAACTTTTTTAGTGTTTAAATGAACTAAAGTCGGAGAGAGCCCGTAGCAACCAGCTCGCTGCGCTCGCATTCTAATCGTTTGTTTTTTTTTTCAATAATGTATCAGAATAAAATGAATGATCAAAACGGAATAGGGGTGGGTGGGTGGGGCTGAATTTAGCTTTTTTCTGACGAGTCTTATAAGCACGCAGCCCACCCACCCTGTCTTCATTTCAATGACTATCCTTAATATTGTTCAGTCTTATCTTAGCAAGTACTAGTCCCGCCCACCCGCCCTCTGTTCTTTTAAAAGCTATGTGATTTGCCAAAGTCAGTCTTATCTTAGCAAGTAGGTACTAATAAAAAAAACGCTGAAAATTACCAATCGAAAAATGGAAGAAACGAAAAACTGAAAAATTAAAATTGCTAATCGAAAAATTGCAAAATCTAATAATAATTTAAACAATTTGGTAAAAACTAAATTGTATTAAAAAAATGTAATCCTAGATTATATTAAGTATTTATCAATATAAAATCCAACTTCCGTTCTTCAGAGCCAGTAAGAATGAATGGTCAAAACGGAATAGGGGTGGGTGGGCGGGGCTGAAATTAGCTTTTTTCTGACGACTTTTATAAGCACGCAGTAGCCGCGCCCACCTACCCTCTCTTCATTTCAATGACGATTCTTAATATCGTTCAGTCTTATCTTAGCAACTAAACTGGCTAAGATAAATTAGAGAGTATGGCATTTGCCAAAATTAGTCTTATCTTAGAAAATGCTAGGCCCGCCCACCCGCCCTCTATTCTTCTGGAAGCTATGTGATTTGCCAAAGTCAGTCTTATCTTAGCAAGTACTAATAAAAAAAAAAAAAACTGACAATTGCAAATCAAAAAATGGAAGGAACGAAAAACTGAAAAATTAAGAACTGAGAACTCGTGAAATTGCTAATTGAAAAATTGCAAAATCTAATAATTGAAACAATTTAGTAAACACTAAATTGTATTAAAAAAATGTAATCGGAGATTATATTATTTATCAATATAAAATCCAACTTAGCCAATAAGAATGAATGATAAAAACGGAATAGGGGTGGGTGGGCGGGGCCACTTTTTACTTTGTTTTAAATCTTAGAATACACAATTTGTCAAAATGAGCCAGAGAAATAAAGAAAAGAGGTGGGCGGGGCTGAATTTAGCTTTTTTAGCAGTAGGCCCGCCCACCTACCCTCTGTTCTTTTCAAGGACTATTCTTAATATCGTTCAGTCTTATCTTAGCAAGTACTAGTCCCGCCCACCTCCCTGTATTTTCTTAGAGAGGATGGCATTTGCTAAAATTAGTCTTATCTTAACATCTTTTCTAATTTTTTGATTTTTTTAAATTTCACCTTTAATAAGTTTGTCCTTTTGTTGAAAAATTAAAAAACGAAAAATTGAGAAAATGAATGATTTAAAATTAAGTATAATACTTCCAAGTTGTTGCCTTTCTTCCATTTTTGATTTTCTCAATTCGAGATTTGTAAATTTTTGCTTTCTTTAATTGTTAATTGTTTTATTTTTCCGTGTTTCGTTTTTGCATTTTTTGATTTCTGGATTTTTTAGTTTTTCGATTTTCATTATGATTTTTATTTTTCAGTTAAATTTTGTATTTTTCGATTTTTTAATTTGCAGATATTTTAATTGTTCGATTTTCCAAGTTGCTTTTTAATTTTATCGATTTTCCATCTTTTGAATTTTAGAATTTTTCGTTTTTTCGATTTTTCAATTTCTCAATTTTCAATTTATCACTTTTTCAGGTTTCAATGATACAAACTTTCGATTTTACGTTTTTATTTTTTTCTTTTCAAATTTACAATTTTGTAATTGTTTCATTTTTAAATTTCCCGATTTTTAATATTTTACTTTTGCCAAATAAGTCTTTGGTTTTTTTTTGAGTGTACAATTCTTGGATTTTCACTTATCCGACTTTTCGATTCCTCGGTTTATAAATTTTTCGGTTTTTCGGTGTTTTGTCATTTCAATGTAACAATTCTTCAATTTTTCCATGTTTTTTTTACAATTTCTAAATTTTTTAGTTTTCCGGTTTTCATTTTAAAAGTTTTGGATTTTGAAATTTATTTTTTTTTACTTTTGATTGTTTAATTTATGGAAGTTTTTATTTTTCGTTTCTTCAATTTTTCACTTTCTCTATTTTTAATTAATCAGGCTTTCATTTTCTTTATTTTTTCAATTCTTCGATGACCCAATTTTTTGATTTTTCAATTCAATTGAAAATTCCGGTTTGAATAAATTTGTCCTTTTGTTGAACAATTAAAAAACGACAAATCGAGAAAATGAAGAAATAAAAATCGAGAATTTGAAAAATTTTAAATGAAAAATTGCAGAATTGTTTGTCGATTTCTCAATTTCTCTATTTCAATTTTTTTAATACCGACAAAATAAACAAATTACAAGAAAAATTTATACGATTCTTTATTCAAATAATAATGTGCATAACCACATTATTGCGTCTGTCAAAATCACATTTTCAGTCTTACCAACTAACAAACAGTAATCACAATGCAAAAGTCACAATCACTGCGTCTTTGGAAGCCGCCAAAAGCTACTACCACTAACACACCTTCAGGCACTAAATGAGATTAAACCTAACATTAAGTACAAAAACACATAAAAATTTGATTAAAATACTCAACTATTCGCTGAATAAATATAAAATTGTCTCGGAGGTAAGACATACCAACATACAAACTTTAAAAATTATCATTATCATCGTCATTCATATATCGGTTCCTCAAACCCGCATTCTTTGAAAGGACACTTGACGATGACGTGCTCAGGAATTTCAGCACCTAATACTCGAGTCCATTGAGATCTGTTCTCAAAGAAGTAATTCGGTTCTTTCTTGATCTCCGCGGGCTGGAAGTTCCATGTCCCCTGGAGGTTCGAAGCCAAGTCGAGAATGTCGCGGTTCTGGTAGATTATGGGCTTGGGTTTGGCGACGGGTCTTTCAGGGCACGGTTTCTGAACGCTGTCGGCGGCGTTGACGTTCTGAAAATCAAAGGGGTTTTACTGTTGGGGCGTTTTAAATTTTAACTTGGAGACGTACTTTTACTTGGAGTTGAGATTTGAAGAGCATGCTGAAAAGGGGTTTCAAGTTTTTAATCATGGAATCCGAGTCGCTGCAGATGGATGAGATACCGCTTTCTTGGGAGGACTGCGACGACATAGAGGGGCTCTTCAGAGAGAGGGCTCCATGGTTGGACACGTCAGTTAGTCCGTCGAAGTTCTTTTCGTTCAAGCCTGGCAGAGCCATAGCTGCGGGAAGGGCCATGGTAATTTTTGTCACAGGAACTGGAGAGAGAGAAAAACTGTAAAGTGGGGGGTACAGAAAATTTCGGGTCCTGTTATTAATAAATCTGATGATCTTTGAACCAAGTGTTGGCTTTCATTAATCATACATGATACGCGTGACTGTATAAGACATTGGCTAAAATGGATTAAAAAATCTTGGCAAAATTTGAAATAATCGCAAAAGGTCTATAATTAACAATGTCATGACGTTCACCAGTTTTAAAAACAGTGACTACTTTTGCAGATTTCCACTGTTTTGGAGATGTAGCTGTGCTAACTGTTAGATTGAAAAGATAACATAAAAATTTTCACAGATATTATTACTGGCAAAAACTGGGCTAAAGTAGCTTTCAAGCTTGTAAGCTTTTTGTGGTGACGTAAACATAATTTTCACTGGACGAACTTTTGGGTTGTTGTATGTACCCAACCTTACACACGAAAAAACTGGTTAATAATCCTTATTGGTTTCGGGTGGAATGGTATTTAGGCATCTTAATACATCATCATTCTTACGTTGTTTAGAAGAACTTGCATTGGATTCCGGCAAGTTAGACAACATTAAATTGTTTGAGTGGCAATTTCTTTCGTCGATTTCCTCGATAATTTCTTTATGAGGCAGCTCCTTTTTTGGGTCAGATTCAGTCACATTGTTTTGCTTACTTTTTAGATCATTTAGTTCGCGTTTTAGATGATTTAGTTCGCGTTTGAAATAATCGATTTCATCTTTTAAGGTATTAATTGAACAAACAATGTCACATTTTGCACAATAAAAATGGATTACTCTTGGAGTGGTACGAACACATTTAAATTCTTTTCGAGAAAGACCTGCACACTCCCTATGGATAATTTTGTGACATATATCACACATAACACAATCGGCAGTAGCTTTTTGGTTGCATATCTCACAAATATTTTTATTAGACATCTTGACGCACTTGAATAGTAATAAACACTAACACTTCTATTTTGAATAATAATTAAACAGAAATACAGAGAGCTGCTCGATAACACGTCCGTACAGTTTAAGGTATCTACTATTAAAGTTATTACACTCACCCAACTGGAAATCCATATGTCACGGCTGTGACAGAATGTGGACATTTTTTCCTTTTTTTTTTAAATCGGAGATATTTTAGAACAAATACCATTGGCAGCACGTAGAATACAGTGTTAAGAATTATTTATAAAAAAATCGATGAGATACAGTAATGGGTAAGAGACTGAGAAAACAAAATATGGCGTTAGGGTTATGATTCGTAGAAAATTGAGTATAATGTTTTAAAGACAAAATTTTACTATTTCTGCGAATTTCAAAACCATTTTTGTTTTTGACTTTTCGGTGTTTCGTTTTTACATTTTTCGATTTCTGGATTTTTTAGTTTGTCGATTTTTATTATGATTTTTATTTTTCAGTTAAACTTTTGTATTTTTCGATTTTTTAATTTGCAGAGGTTTTAATTATTCGATTTTCCAAGTTGCTTTTTAATTTTATCGATTTTCCTTCTTTTGAATTTTAGAATTTTTGGTTTTTTCAATTTTTCAATTTCTCAATTTTTAATTTATCACTTTTTCAAGTTTCAATGATACAAATTTTCGATTTTATGTTTTTGTTTTTTCTATTCAAATTTACAATTTTGTAATTGTTTCATTTTTAAATTCCCCGATTTTTAATTTTTTACTTCTTTCAAATAATTCTTAGGGAATTTTGCAGTGTACAATTCTTGGCTTTTGAATAATCCGTCTTTTCAGTTTCTGTATTTTTCAATTCTTCGATTCCTCGGTTTTTAAATTTTTCGGTTTTTCAGTGTATTGTCTTTTCCATGTTACAATTCTTCAATTTTTCCATGTTCCTTTTTACAATTTCTTAATTTTTTATTTTTCCGGTTTTCATTTTAAAAGTTTGCATTTTGAAATTCATTTTTTTTTATTTTTGATTATTTAATTTATAGAAATTTTTGTTTTTCGTTTTTTCAATTTTTCACTTTCTCGATTTTTAATTAATCAGAGTTTTCAGGTTTCAATATTACAAGTTTTCATTTTTCGATATTTCAATTATTAAATTATTCGATATTTCATTTTCTTTATTTTTTCAATTCTCCGATTTCCCAATTTTTTGATTTTTCAGTTCAATTCAAAATTCCGGTTTGAATAAATTTGTCCTTTTGTTGAACAATTAAAAGATGACAAATCGAGAAAATGAAGAAAAAAAAAATCGAGAATTTTAAAAATTTTAAATGAAAAGTTGCTGAATTGTTTGTCGATTTTTCAATTTCTCTATTTCTATTTTTTTAACACCGATAAAATAAACAAATTATGATAAAAATTTATACGATTCTTTATTCGAATAATAATAATCTGCGTAACTACATTATTGCGTCTGTTAAAATCACATTTTCAGTATTACCAACTAACAAACAGTAATCACAATGCGAAAGTCGCAACCGCTGCCTCTTTGGAAGCCGCCAAAAACTAATATCACTAACACACCTTCAGGCACTAAATGATTTTAAACCTAACGTTAAGTACAAAGATATAAAAATTTGATTAAAATACTGAACCATCGTCATTCATATTTCGGTTCTTCAAACCCGCATTCTTCGAAAGGACACTTCATGATGACGTGCTCAGGAATTTGAGCACCAAATACTCGAGTACATTGAGATCTGTTTTCATAAAAATATTTGGAATCACCCTTGATCTCGGCGGGCTGGAAGTTCGGATTCCACTGGATGTTGGAAGCCAAGTCGAGAATGTCCCGGTTCTGGTACATAATGGGCTTGGATTTGACGACGGGTCTTTCAGGACGCGGTTTGTTAAAGCAGTCCTGAAAATCAAAAGGGTTTTACTGTTTTGGCGTTTTAAATTTTAACTTGGAGACGTACCTTTACTTGAAGCCGAGAGTTGAAGGGCATGTTGGAAAGGGGGCCCGAGTTTTTAATGGTGGAATCCGAGTCGCTGGACCAGGATGAGATACCGCTTTCTTGGGAGGACTGCGACGACAAGCTGGGTCTCTTCAGCTGGAGGGCTCTATGGTTGGACACGTCAGTTAGTCTGTGTTCGTTTTGGCCCGACGGCGACGGTGCCCTAGCTGCGGGAAGTGCCATTGTGTCTGTTGTCACAGGAACTGGAATGAGAGAAAAACAGTAAAGTTTTGGGGGGACAGAAAATTTCGGGTACTGTTATTCATAAATCTGCTAATCTATGAACCAAGTTTCCAGCAATCAACCTTATTCGAGAATATTGAAACTGATCTGCTACAAAGTAGTGGTTGATTACATTAAAAAGATGGGAAAATTAGGTCGAATCCACATAAGTTAAGGTTTTAATAAAGTGACGACTGACATGATTTGGCACCTACTGGTATTATCATCAGCGTTAAACGATGAAAGAATTAGCTTGCAAAAAACATTATTGAAGTTATTACACTTACCCAAAGCACAACACTTGACGATTACGAACTTAGTTACACAACTAATGCAAGAGAGATGCTGCTGTACTGTGACCAGAGGTCGATTAACTTACACTAACTGAGTTTTCGTCTAAAAACCGAACTTATATACTTGCCACAGTCGAGATAGCCGGGGTAATTGGACAAGTTTACAACGTTGGGTGGTTAATCCCTCATTCAAATTAGTGGAATTCAATAGACTTATGAGACACCGGATTACAAAGTACCGAAATTTATGACACTACCTCTTTTACCGTTCGCCGGCTGGTTTACCAAGAAAACCCTACAACCGATATACAGGGCACGACTCTAATCCTTGTTCTTGGGACCTATCGCCTTTCCGAACACCTAATTGACGTTTTCATTTTTGCTTAAATTTTATTATCTTCCTTGTACTGTGTTAGTTTGTAAAAACTATACAAAAGTAAACTAAAGACATCTACTGAATGTCGTGGAACCAAAAAGGTAATTGCACCATCTGTCAAATAGTCTACAGTAAAAATGTAACAAACGTCATCTATCGAGGTTTTACAAACACCCAGTAGAAAAATGTATAGTTATTATTAAAAAATTAAAAATGTCATAGAAACAGAAAACACTAGAAGTGGGGAGGACTGTAACATAGAAAGATTTAAAAAATAGATGTGAGGGAAGAAAGGAAAGGGGTACTTAAACCAGTTTGTTTGGTCACACAAATTAATTCAGGTGTAAGGAGATTTATTATAGGTACAGGGTTATGATAAAGTAATTCACTGTTTGACACAAACCAGGACGATGCTGTAGACCTGATTGACGGAATTTTCAATATTCTGAGGAGTCATTTCATTACGAACTCGTGCTTTCAGGTCGTCTAAATTATCGGGTTTGTTCATGTAAACACGACTTTTTAAACGTCCCCATAAAAAAAGTCAAAGGGTGTGAGATCTGGGAACCTAGGTGGCCATTCTGTTACACACAATTACGTTACTTATGGAACTTTGATAGAAGTATAGACAAATAAAAAACATATTTGTTTACAAGTCACAAACTACCGGATTACGTACAGCCAAAAAGTATTCTTTATTTTGTTAAACCAACTTTAGAAACTGGCAAAAGCGAATCTCTTTGACAGATTTTTGTGTTAAATTTTAGTTATTTGGGTTTCATTTTGTTTCATGTTCATTTCATGTTTATTTCTTTTGTTATTAATTTTCTCAATTTTTTTGTTATACAACCCCTAGATCAAGCTATATTTTCATATGTAGAAAAATAAGTTTTATCAAATAATCCGATCAAAACTATAGCGTCTTTAAAAAAAAATCATTGATGACGCATAACTTTTTCAAACTAGTTACTTTGTCAGAAGCCTGTATATTAATGGCAATTTATTTGATGATACATCGTCCACTGTACAAGAAACCTGGTCCCTTTTATTTCAATAGAATTAGCTGATGGCAGGTATATTAGCTCTCACAATAAGCTGAACGCCTCAAGCGATCAATAAACCCCGAACCACAGCTTATAGATGCCATAAATTTGGGCCGAATTCCGCGTACCATTTAGTTAGTACTTAAATAAGAGATAAGCTGGGCCCAAAGAGTGGAGAGTAATAAAAATTACAACCATCCTAATCACTTCAATGAGTGACAGCACGACCGCGTCCCAGGCAGCATTCGCTCTAATTTGAGAGCCACAATACAAACTTCCACATTCGCCTATTCCTCATAGAATTAATACGTTCAACACTCGTTTATTACCAATTTCTCTTTTTTGTTTATACATGCTTCAGCCATGTAAACTTAGTTTGCTATTACTACTTATATTTTCTCACATTGTAGTTTTTTCAAATAATTTGTTAAATTTCATGTGTTATTTCAACACCAACAATTTAAAAAGACGTAATGCAGAAAAACAATGATTTTAAAAATCGCACTAATTTTTGTGTCTTTGCGGATTTTATTTATTACCGTACAACAACTTTACGTATTAGATTGCATCGCCTATTACATAACCCAACAGTGTTCAATATGAAATACATATTCACATTATAAAAAAATTCAAAGTTAATGAAATTCGCGATTAGTTAGTATAATTGCCTAGATGAATAGACCCTTACGAAATATTTTAACAATAAAAAATTCGAATTTTCGCAAAAGCCGTTGTTAGGCATTCCCTGAAGCAATTGTCTTAGTTACTAATGTCATCTCCTTTGGATTTTCAGGTAAAAATAAAAAATACGCCAATCTAAAATGTAAAGAAAAATTTTGGAAAGTATTGTGGCATTAGAGGAAGAAAATATTGTAGAAATGGACGGAACAGCCTTAGGAACATATTATTTGTGATTTGTCAGTGTAAAGTTACATAGTTAGATAGACAAACACTGTAGTGATTAGTGTTTACTATTTACTTAGTGTAGTATTTAGGTTAATTTAATAGTTTTTAGAATAGTAAATAGGTAGGTAAGTGGTAGACAGATATATCAGGAATATGGGTCATTCATTCCAAGAAAATTCTCAGCATTTTTGGTAAACGCAAAAGTAAAAAACGACTGATTACATTGATTACTTTGATATTTTTCAAGAGTTACAGTTTTCGCTGGAAATGAACTCTCGTTTTAAGCATTTTATTTTTTATTTCAAGTTTTTTGAAAATGCAACACGGTGCCTTAAACATTTTTGTCACGAGCATGTATATGTATCGCACTGGTCTTAAAATTTTGTTCTGAAAAATTTCAGTTTCAAAAATCCGGCCCTGTGCACTTTCACAATGCACAATGGGTCGCCAGTCGTCGCCCGCAAAATCGGTTCCAGTAGTCCAAACATAAAAAAATCAAAAAAATAAAATTGGAATATCTAAAATTTAGAAATCGAGAAATTGAACAATCGCATAATTGAAAAATCGAAACATCGAAAAACTGGAAAATCGAAAAATTAAAAAAAAAGGAAAATAAAAAATTTAATAAATTCCAAAAATTGAAAAAGTGAAATATGCGTAGAAGAACTGAAAACTCTAGAAATCGAAAAATCTAGAATTTTAAAAATTGAAAAATTAAAATATCGAAGAGTTGAAAAATTGCGAAATCGTATCATTGAAACATCGGACAATTGAAAAATCGAAAAATGAAAAAATGGAGAAATCGAAAAAATGGAGAAATCGAAAATTTGAAGAATGGAAAAATTGAAATATTCAAAGATTGAAACATCAAAAGTTGAAAAATCGAAAAATCTCAATAATGTATTTATAAACCACAAGTTCAGGATTATGCTACTAAAAAATCGTGATCTCAAAATTTTGCCGAATAAATTCTACTAAAAATGTGCAAAATATGAGGAGTTTTTACTTGTAATTTATCATTGCATTCATATTTTTTACATTTTGCTTATATACCTAGGTGGCTCAAAAAAATTAATGAATGAGTCTAAATTGACTCAATTTACGTGTCCTTGTAAAATGTTGATGATTTCATCACAAAATTGTGTACCTAAAGTAAAAATTTAACTCGAAAATGCTGGATATGTTTCATTGTATTTTAGGTGCGAGGGAAATTCTGTCGAATCAACTTTCCACCAATTTTTTTTGCTGTTATATTTGAACATAAACAGTTTATTTTATATATTTTTAAAACGTTATAAAGAAAATAAAAAGTTGTGTTAGACTGAACCTTGTGGGTTTCTCAATCCATTTTCCGCAGCATTTTAAACTTTCAACTCAATTTCTTTCAAAACACATACGAATGGATTTCGATGGTTATTTCCTGTACCCGTCATTTGAAAATAAATAAGCCGACGAATAATACGACGAAAGATAATTGCAAACGCCGTCAATTACTTTATGAGGGGTCTTTGGTACTTTGTACCCCAAACCTGCCATAAAACCATTACGAATCCTTCGGAACGGAGGTACGACTTCAGCCAGAGCCGGACGTCAAATTTTGGAGCGTTTATATATTATTATGAATCATGGTAGGTTAATTTTTATTGGGATATTTATAGGGAATATGTATTTGCAAAGATTTAAAAAGTTTTAAGAACCACACTTTCATGTGTCCTTAAATTTTAAGATTAAAAAAATAATTCTTCTGACTGGAACCGATTTTGCGGGCGACGACTGGGGACCCTTAAGAGGGGAATATAAAATACCGATTAGGGCAGGTAAAAGGTTTGAAAGCAAAATAGTTCTTCGAATATTGTTAAGTAGGTGCATCTTTGAAATTTTCTTTAAAAATAGTCTTTTTTATTTTGCTTGAAAATAAAAAAAAACTATTATTGCAATTATGTTTTTCATAATATTTTCATTTTAAGAAATTTTCGTCTTAATATGTTTTAAGTTTTTTAGTTTTAGATAATTTTCGATTTTACACAAAATTACAGTAAATTTAAAACAAATCCAGAGGATCAAAGTATTGCCGTTTTTGATAAAAGTACCTATACAAATTCCGAGTGTCTTTTTTAAAGAATGCGAAAGGATCCCAGTGTTTTTTTTTATTTCCAAAGAATCTTGGAAACCAATTTATTTTTATACCATACCAGAGGCTACTGGGCACCCTTAAGGGTGCTTAACTACCCGCAAAGTTAAACACGAAACCGGTTCATAAAATTCATATATTTTTAGCACAACTTTATTAAAAAATCAGAACGTTTTGGTGATAAACTTACATTCAGAGTATTTAAAAAAGGCAACAGAGAAGCATGAGAAAATACCATATAACGCCGATGTTTTTGTTATAAATTAATAGTGTATTTTTCAGTGTCGACTTAAAAATGCATTAAGTTTATTTAGGAAACAAAAAAAGTTACGTCCATCTCCAATATTTCAAGTTATTAGCTAGGTTACTTGAAGTATTTTCAGTATTTCAAGTACATATATTCAACTACTTGAAGTATTTTCAGTATTTCGAGTATATGCAAGTACTTGAAGTAATGTACTTGGATTATACTTCAAATAAATGAGGAAAGTACTTGAGACTTGAAGTACTTTTAGTAAAAGTAAGTACTTGATAGTTTACTTGAACACTATTTCAAGAAGTACTTTATACTTGGTACTTCAAGTTGTTTTGTTGAGTACTTTGAACAGCTCTGATGCCGACCAATCACAACAAAACACATTCAAACTGACGCCAAATTCAAATATTGTTCATGGTGTGTATTCAAGTGTTCATTTCCAATATCATAGCTTTAGGGAAAACCATACGATTTGTTTTTATATTTATCATTGCGTGGGAGTATTTTTTAAATGGGCACCGATTTGTTAATTTTACAGATTTTCCGGTTTTCGATTTTTCTGTTTTTTAAATTTTCAGTTTTTGCATTTTTAAGTTTACAATTTTTCCTTTTTCAACTGTTGACCTCTTAATTAATTTTAATTCGATTTTGAGTTTCTTTATTGTTGCAGTTCTTCGATTTCTCAATTTTTAAATTGTTCGGTTTTTCAATGTTTTTTTTTTATTTTTCAGTTTTTAATTTTTTGATTCTATCAATGTTTCAGTTTTACAATTTTTCGATGTTTCAGTGTTACAATTTTCTAATTTTTTGATTTTTTTAAATTTCACCTTTAATAAGTTTGTCCTTTTGTTGAAAAATTAAAAAACGAAAAATTGAGAAAATGAATTAAAAATAAAGTACTTCCAAGTTGTTTCGTTTCCTCGATTTTTTATTTTCTCAATTCGAGATTTGTAAATTTTTGGTTTTTTTAATTGTTAATTTTTTGGTTTTTCCTTGTTTCATTTTTACATTTTTCGATTTCTGGATTTTTCATTTTTAGTTTTTCGATTTTCATTATGATTTTTATTTTTTAGTGAAATTTTTGTATTTTTCGATTTTTTAATATGCAGATGTTTTAATTTTTCTATTTTCCAAGTTGCGTTTTAATTTTCCCGATTTTCGGTCTTTTGAATTTTATATTTTTCGATATTTCAAGTTTCATTTCGCAACTTTTGAATTTCAATTTTTCTTGATTTTTTCAATTCTTCGACATCTTGATTTTTTAATTTTTTGATTTTTCTATAATTTTTAGACGTTTCAATGTTAAAATGAAAAACGAGAAAATAACGAATTAAAAATTGAAAATTTGAAAACTGTTAGATCGAAAAACTGCGAAATTGTTTCTTTTTGTTGATTTTTTAATTTCTCGATTTTCAACTCGGAGAACTCGGCAGGGGATTATCCCTTTTATTTCAATAGTATTAGCTGATGGCAGGTACAGACTTTCACATCCGCCTATTCCTCATAGAATTTAAACACATTTTTATCTTGATATTTTGCAGTTTAATTTTCTTTATCACGTTAGACACTCATTTATTACCAATTTCTCTTTTTTTGTTTATACATGCTTCAGCCAAGTAAACTTAGTTTGCTATTACTACTTATATTTTCTAACATTATAGTTTTTTCAAATAATTTGTTAAATTTCATGTATTATTTCAATGCAGAAAAACAATGATTTTAAAAATCACACGAATTTTGGGTCGATGCGGATTTTATTTTATATTATTTTTATTTTAAATCATTTGTACATAAAAATACACAGTATGTTTGGTACACGTCAATATAAGGCTATAACATTAAATATGTAGAGGAGTAGATAATTAAAATGTACGACACTACTAATCTACATTACATTTACATCATTGATAAACTCTTCATATGCATAATATGCCCTATTTAATAAAAAGCTCTTTAATTTTTCTTAAAAATAGTTTGCTCTAAGTTCTTACTATTTGGAGCCAGTTTATTATAAAATTTTATTCCATAATAGTTAGTACCATTTTGCGATTTTTTTAGTCGCAAAGATTTATTACATAAGTTATTTGTAAATTTTTGTTTTTTTTAATTGTTATTTTTTTTATTTTTCCGTGTTTCGTTTTTACATTTTTCGATTCTTGGAGTTTTTAGTTTTTCGATTTTTATAATGATTTTTATTTTTCAGTAAAATTTTTGTGTTTTTCGATTTTTTAATTTGGAGATGTTTTAATTTTTCGATTTTCCATCTTTTGAATTATAGAATTTTTCGTTTTTTCGATTTTTCAATTTCTCAATTTTTATTTATCGCTTTTTCAGGTTTCAAATTTACAATTTTGTAATTGTTTCATTTTTAAATTTCCCGATTTTTAATTTTTTACGTTTTTCAAATAATTCTTAG
Source organism: Zophobas morio (assembly GCF_036711695.1). NCBI lineage: Eukaryota > Metazoa > Arthropoda > Insecta > Coleoptera > Tenebrionidae > Zophobas > Zophobas morio. Next base: position 6,697,916 of record NW_026972123.1, on the reverse strand, counting down.
GGTTTTTTGAAGTGTACAATTCTTGGCTTTTCAATTATCCGACTTTTCAGTTTCTGTATTTTTCAATTCTTCGATTCCTCGGTTTTTAAATTTTTCGGTTTTTCAGTGTTTTGTCTTTTCAATTCAATTTTTCCATGTTCCTTTTTTACCATTTCTTAATTTTTTAGTTTTCCGGTTTTCATTTTAAAAGTTTTGGATTTTGAATTTTAATTCTTTTTTTACTGTTGATTATTTAATTTATAGAAGTTCTTCTTTTTCGTTTTTTCAATTTTTCAGTTTCTCGATTTTTAATTAATCAGGGTTTTCAGGTTTCAATATTACAAATTTTCGATTTTTCAATTATTTTTGCAATTGTCCAATGGTTCAATTTCTCAATTTTTTTCTTTTTCAATTTTTCAATTATTAAATTTATCGATATTTCATTTTCTTTATTTTTTCAATTCTTTGATTTTCGAATTTTTTGCTTTTCCAATTCACTTCAAAATTTTGGTTCGAATAAATTTGTCCTTGTGTTGAACAATTAAAAAATAACAAATCGAGAAAATGAAGAAGTAAAAATCGAGAATTTGAAAAATTTTAAATGAAAAATTGCAGAATTGATTGTCGATTTTTCAATTTCTCGATTTCTATTTTTTTAACACCTACAAAATAAACAAATTACAATAAAAATGTATACGATTCTTTATTCAAATAATAACCTGCATAACCACATTATTGCGTCTGTTAAAATCACATTTTCAGTCTTACCAACTAACAAACAGTAATCACAATGCGAAAGTCACAACCGCTGCGTCTTTGGAAGCCGCCAAAAACTAATATCACTAACACACCTTCAGGCCCTAAATGAGATTAAACCTAATCGTTAAGTACAAAAAGACATAAAAATTTGGTTAAAATACTGAACTATTCGCCGAATAAATATAAAATTGTCTCGGAGGTAACACATTACCAACATACAAACTTTAAAAATTGTCATTGTCATCGTCATTCATATTTCGGTTCCTCAAACTCGCATCCTTCGAAACCACACTTGATGGTAACGTGCTCAGGAATTTGAGCACCTAATACTCGAGTATATTGAGATCTGTTCTCAAAGAAGTATTTCGTTTCGTACTTAATCTCCGCGGGCTGGAAGTTCCACTTCCATTGGATGTTCGAAGCCAAGTCCAGAACGTCGCGGTTCTGGTACATTATGGACTTGGGTTTGACGACGGGTTTTTCAGGGCGCGGTTTCTGAACGCAGTCGGCGGCGTTGACATTCTGAAAATCAAAAGGGTTTTATTGTTGGGGCGTTTTAAATTTTAACTTGGAGACGTACCTTTACTTGGAGTCGAGTGTTGAAGAGCATGTCGAAAAGGGGGCCCAAATTTTTAATGAAGGAATCCGAGTCGCTCCAGAACGATGAGATACCGCTTTCTTGGGAGGATTGCGATGATATGGAGGTTAAGCTGGGGCTTTTCAGTAAAAGGGCTCCATGGTTGAACACGTCAGTTAATCCGTCGAAGTGGTCTTCGTTCAACCCCGACAGAGCCATAGCTGCGGGAAGGGCCATTGTAGCCGTTGTCACAGGAACTGAAAAGAGGGAAAAACTGTAAATTTGGGGGTATACAAAATTCGGGTACTGTTATTAATAAATCTGATGATCTTTGAACCAAGTTTCTAGCATTCGAGACTATTGAAATTGATTTGCCACAAAGTAGTAGTTGATATATTAAAAAGATGTGACAATTAGGTCGGGTCTACATATGTTAAAGTTTCATTAAAATGACGACTGAAATGTTCTGGCACCTACTGGTGTTATCATCAGAGTTCGTGCTTTCAAGTCGTCTAAATTATCGGGTCTGTTCATATAAACACGACTTTTGTCCATAAAAAATCAAGGAGTGTGAGATCCGGAGACCTAGGTGGCCATTATATTGGTCCACGCCTTCCAATCCATCTTCCATCAAACTGATTATTTCAGCAAAAGAACAAATTTATCCAAACTAAAATATTGGAAAATCGGAAAAGTGTATCATTGAAACAATGAAGATTACAAATATTTTAAAATGAAAAATCCAAAAATGTCAAAATGAAAATCGAAACAATAAAAAATCGAAACACCGAAAAATTGAAAAAATGTAAAACATGGAAAAATTAAAAATGAAAATGCAAAATCGGATAATTGAAAAATTGGAAAAACGAAAAAATAAAAAATACCGAAATTGAAACATCAAAAATTCGAAAAACGAAACAGGTTTGCAAATTTTTCAATTTTAAAGTTTTCAAGTTCTTGATTTTCAATTTTAATCAAAATGAAATTTTGTAAAATCGAGTAACTGTAACACCGAAATATTAAAAATGCAACAATTAAAAATCGAGAAATTGAAAGTCGACAAAACGGAGCAATTCTGCAATTTTTCGGTATAAAATTTTCAAAATTCTCGATTTTTCATTTTTTAATTGTTCAACAAAAGGTCAAATTTATTCAAACTGAACTTTTGAAAAACCGAAAAATTGTAACACTGAAACATCAAAAAACACAATAATTATAAATCGAGAAATTGAAGAAATCAACAAAATGGAACAATTTTGTAGTTTTTCCATATAACATTTTTCAAATTTTTAATTTTTAATTCTTTATTTTCACGATTAAGGACAAATGTATTCAAACCGAAATTTAGAAAAATTTAAAAATTTGCAACAATGAAACGTCAAAAAATTATAAAATTGAAAAATCAAAAAGTTTAAAATTGAGAAGTCCAAGAATTGAAAAAATAAAAAAAGATTGAAAAAACCGGAAAAATGAGAATCAACAAAAAGAAACAATCTTGTTTCTTTTTGTCGATTCTTGAATGAAAATTGAAATATCGAAAAACTTTAAAATTGAACAAACGAAAACTGAAAAGAATGAGAAATTAAACACGTGGATAATTGAAAAAACAATTGAAAAATCGAAAAATTGTAATATCGAACCCTGAAAACTCTGATTAATGAAAAATCGAGAAACAGAAAAATCGAAGAATTGAAAAAATAAAGGAAACTTAAAAAAACTGAAAAAATTAGACTTAAAACTGAAAAATGAAACTTAAAATATCGAAAATTGAGAAATTGAACAATGGGATACTTAACTGAAAACCCTGATTAATTAAAAATCGAGAAAGTGAAAAATTGAAAAAACGAAAAACAAAAACTTCTATAAATTAAATATTGAAAATATAATAAAAAAAATTATTTCGAAATCCAAAAATTTTAAAATGAAAACCGGAAAACTGAAAAATTAAGCAATTGTATAAACGAAACATGGAAAAATTAAAAAATTGTTACATCGAAAAAACGAAGCACTGAAAAACCGAAAAACTTAAAAGTTGAGAAATCGAAGAATTGAAAAAATAAAGAAACTGAAAATCGGATAATGGAAAAGTAAAGAATTGTACAATTCACTAATAAAAACCCTAATAATTATTTGAAAGAAGTGAAAAATTAAAAATCAGCGAATTTAAAAAAAAATTGTAAATTCGAAAAAAAAAATTTAAATGGAAAAACTGAAGAAATGAAAAATTGAAGATCTAAAATTGAAAAACCAAATTTGAAATATCGAAAAATTGAAAAAAGTGGCAAACTGAAAATTGGGTAACGAGAAAAGCAATTAAAATCGAAAATTTGTAACATTGAAACCTGAAAAAGTGAAAATCGAGGAATTGAAAAATCGAAAAAACGAAAAATTATAAAAGTCAACAGATAAAAATGGAGGAATCGAAAAATGTAACAATGAAACACGGAAAAATCGATTCTTTATTATTAATGATTCAATTAAAAAAACGAAAGATATAAAAATCTCGAATTGAGAAATCAAAAAATCGAAGAAATAAAATAATTTGGAATTTCCTACTTTATTTTCAATTTTTGATTTTCTCAATTTTTCGTTTTTTAATTTTTCAGCAAAAGGAAAAATGTATTAAAACTGAAATTTTAAAAAATCAAAAAATCGGAAAATTGGAACAATGAAAAAACAAAAATTAAAAAATGAAAAACTGAAACTCAATAATTTAAAAATTGAGACATCGAAGAATTGAACAAAAAAAGAAACTCAAAATCGAATAATTAAGGAGCCAACAATCGGAAAATGAAAAATTGTAATGATGAAAATGAAAAAACTGAAAATTTAAAAAACAGAAAAATCCAACAATTGCAAAATTGAAAATCAAAAGTAGAAAAAACGAAATTTGAAACACCGAGAAATTTATTTTTAATTTAAAAATTGTAATCTTAAAACTAGAGAAATTGAAAACTTCGATGATTGAAAAAACAACTGAAAAATTGAAAAAAATCCAGAAATACAAAAATACGGAAAACAAAATTTTCTAGAGATAGAAAAATCAACAAATTTTAAAACTCAAAAATTGAAGAAACGAAAAATTATAATATCTAGACATTAAAATGTCGAGAAATACAGAAAATTTAAATTGAAAAATCCAAAAATGTCAAAATAGACATCGAAAAATTGTAAAATTAAAAAATCGGAAACTGAAAAAATGAAAAAAACCGAAACATTGAACAATAAAAAAAATGAAATACATACCGAAATGTTGAAAAAATAGTGAAATTTAAAAAATCGGATAACGAAAAAAACAATTGAAAAATTAAAAAATTAAAATATCTTAAAATGGAAAAAACGAAAAAACTGTCAAATCTAAATATCAGCCAGTACTTGCCAACAAAAATCTTATTTTGGCAAATGACATATCTTCTGAGAAAATAGGGGGCGGGTGGGCGGGCCTAGTACTTGGTAAGATAAGAGTGATTTTGGCAAATCAGATACCTTCTAAGAAAAGAGAGGGTGGGTGGGCGGGCCTATAAACCTGCTAAAAAATTCCAAAATAAAAATCGAAAAACTGAGATCTCCAAAAATCGCAAAACTATGAATCTTAAAAACTTCAAAAATCGATGCGAATTAAAAGAAATGCCCAGACCACACAGATGAAAACAATAATATTCGACTTTGGGCCAGTTTGAATTTAATTTGAAGTGGGCATGTTGCGCTCCTAGAATTAACATTTTCGATTTCGTATGTGAATTTTATTAAAGGATGGATAGAATTGATTGAAAATACAACTTTTGTGTCACTAACAAATAAAGATTAAGAAATTAAATTAAATCACAGCCACTAGTAGAATTGTGTACATTATTAGACTCAATATAGTATTTGGTTATCTCACTGTTGAAAAACTAATGCAAAATTTTGAATTGTTTTTGAAATATGAAGTGCTAAAAAACCAAAAAAAAAACAATTTTAAAGTAATTTTTTTGGATAATCAATTTGATGAAACGCGTGGATTAATAGAATGGCCTGTTGGGACCCACCAGCGCGAGGTATAAGGCTTCTCCGCCTCCTTTTTGCGCTTTTCCATAATCCCATAAACACTCAGATGTATAGAATAATGTGGATAAGTACAACAATAACGAGAATTTTATTAAATATTTGTGTACTGTGAAATTTGGTTTACAATTATGGTGTTGTATGGTGGAATCGTCCGCATGTATTTAAGATAGAAAAAAAACACATCAGACGCAATTCTTAAATAATAATTCTACTATCAAAACACAAAACTCATTGTTTATCATTGTTTGTTACGATTATCAAGTTAAGCAAACAAGATAAATAATTACCAACTCAGTTTCAGAGTGAATGTGATAATAATTAAGTTTAAAAAAGCGCTAAAAACGAAACTATTTTTTTAATAACAATTCGGCTCGTTATGGAGATAAAGTAACAAACAAAATTCCACAACAAAAGTATCAATTATTCCTTATCTCAAGTTCATCACGATCCGTTAGATAACTTAACAAGCCTGTTAACTTATCACTGATTCATGCAACAGGTAGTACGATTATTATTAGATAAATTGACCCCTTGCCAATTAAAATTGTATTTTTACTTCAGCTTATTATAAACAGGACAATTTCAGATCGAATTATCACTATTTACATTGAAACCCAAACCAGCACATTCATGTACCAATAATTAATAACATCCATAAATGTCACTCTACAAACCTCAAACAAGCTCTCAGCACGTGTACACGTGGACTTTGATTCCCCTAATAAAACAATAAACTTAGTAATTACAACAGGTAGCACCCACCTTAACCACTCTCCGCCAAACAAACGCACAACATCACGCTACAATTATGCAGAAATCACTGTCTTTCCTCATTATCAACCAAAGCAAACAAGATATCAAGTTATCAACATCACCTCCAAATAAACAATTTTTCCCGAAATATGAAAAAATCAAAGACTTACGTTTCGGGACTCACACACACACACGCATCGACAACCGCGACCCTCTTCAATGTCAAAAGCTACATTTCGTGTATTTTTGCGTTAAATCTTATCATACTTGGTAAAAAATCTCGATAAGGGGATAAATTTATTTTCTTTGGAAATGGCGGGAGCGCTCGATAGATGGCACGAGGTCGACGAGTGAGCGAAGCAGCGACCGGCAAACACGACGCGCATGAGTTCAGCTAGTCACCACTAGAGGGCGCTTAAAGAAATCTGTAATTGCGTTAATTGCATGAAACATTTTATAGTTACGTTATATATATTTGGACACGTATTTTAGTTTTGGTCGAAGTGGTTTAATTTTGCGGCTACCGTTGGAACGAAATGTATAAATGTGGAGGCGCTCTCTCTCGGTAAGGTGCTCTACTAACAGCAGAGTGACGCATCGCTTTATGAAAGTGTAGTCGTGACAACTAAAGTTGGCGGGTTTCTTTATGTCTAATAAATACATAATTTGGTGATTATGCAACCAACTATTCAGGTGTGTGGCTGGCTGCCTATGCACCTTTCGTGCTCTTTCAACACCCCATTCTTTTTCTTCTCGTCTCTTTTCTCCGCTACGTTCACGCAAACCGAATCCACCCCCTTCTTGAGCAACAATGTATAAATAATGAGGGTGTTTCGACAGTAGCTATCGCGTGTCTTTCCAAATTAATTCAGTGGAGTGTGTTTATTCGATTATTTATTTCATCATCACGGCTCACCCTCCATTCTTCTCGCGTTACTAATCGCGATTTGACATGCCACGTCTATTTTAATTCCTCCCCGTAGAGCCGACAACACAATTTTTGCGGACGGCCCTGATTTGATGTGTGTTTTGGTGGATGCGGACGTCAAGCGATCATCCCTTTAATGTCGTGGTGATGTTTAATTCATGGCGGAGGGAGCAGATGGAAGCCCGGTTTATGGAGTTGTTGTGCGGAAGAATATAGCTGGAAGAGATCAGGTGGCGGTTGGCTGATTTCCGAGGTTATTTCGTCTTCAAAACCGAAAAAACTGTATTGAGTTTAGTTTAGTTCGTAATTAAGTTGTTCATTTTCAGCGTGATTGTTTCTTTTTAAGTTTTTTCGGCCGCAACCGCACGCACCGCCCCCCGCGCACGTCGCACTAACCCGGTCATCTCCTCGGCCGCCCCCAATCATTACCGCCGCTCCCGCCGCCAATCGATATCGCTCCGCCACCGCGGGGGTGCGAGTGGCGCGATTTCCTCCCGATTCATTTCCGTCTGTCTAGTGTCCGCATTCTTTGGAACCGCTTTCCCTCGTCGGTGGCGTAGGTCATGAACTTAACAATCAATGATATGTTAACAATAGTCGTTACGTCATGGCATCGTAAACATATTTGCATACATGAAGGAAAGTGGCGAAATGTCGGCGGCGGCGAGGTGCGTGCGCTTCGGTGGCGGCACGCCGCCGGCGCGCCGCCCTCCAATCGCAGAGGTTTAATGGCCGAATGCCCGCTCCGATGGCGTGCTACAGGCAACTGGTGATGATGTTTGGACGCAGGAACTAATTAGGCGACGGCGGCTGGAAAGGGGCCGATTGCGATGCGGGATTTGGCGGCGGCGAGGAAATGCCAAGTCGGTGTGCGTGGGGCGGTGGATGGGTTTTCAGGTGGCAGAAGGAATCGGGGCGGGGAGATAAGATCATGGGTTTATGGGTTTTGGAGAGAGTCAAGGTTTGAGTTTTTTAAAAAATTAACAACTTTATAAAGGTAGATATGTTAGAGAACTAAGTAAATGTTTTTTTTGTACTTTTAAGGGTCAGTTAGGTCTAGACCAACGGTGTTTTTGTTTTAATAATTTAGCTAAAACTATGTTGTAAATTTTGTTTCGAATTTCGAGAGGTTCAACAGAGATATTTGTTTATCTAGATAGAACTGAATATGTAGGTTCCATGTTATGAAATATTTATCTGTTGTGATGAGAATCTTGTAATTCTGGTAGTCAAGGTTGATATAAACTAAGAAAGTAAACTTTTCATCTCAATACAATTGTTAAAACATAGAATTACAGAAAATAATCATCGTTCATCACACAATTACTTGCACTTTTCTGTCCATGCACATTCAATCATTTTCACATCTGTCCTTTACAATCCAGAAGTTTAACTTCTAGATTTGTTCTATTTTCTATATTTCCATGAATTTCTTAACTAAGTTTGACTTTTTATCAGATCTAAGACTGTCGTAAAATATTTCCGTGACTTAAATTCTACATTTCTAAAATATCGTATCGAGTACAAAAAAGTGATCTCCCGCTTTGTTTTTATTGGATGATCTCCGAAACTACTTAACCGATGACGTCATGATTTAAATGTTATACAACAATATACTCCTACATTTGTGGTGTACGAATCGGCTTTGACTTTTTCCTCTAGGCATCCAAATTTTCGCAAAAAATCCATGTATAATTTCCCCAGTTCTAATTTGGTTTTATGATAGTACTCCATTGTGTAAAAGTGAACTTCCTTAAGAATGGACTATTACTACTGCCGGTGATATAGGATAAATTAAACCATTATACAGTATAATGGTAACGGCATGGTTAAATCCTTATTTATGACTATTCCATCAACGGCAGTAGTACTCTGTTGTTAAGGAAATTAACTTTTCCACATCATAAAACCGAATTAGAACTGGGGAAACTATACCTTTTATGCTAAAAATCTAATTACGTCTCCGTTTTATTTTTTTTTTATCGTAAACCGCAAATCTTTTCTATATTTTTTATTGATTAAATCACAATGGATTCACTCTTTTTTTATTGATTTTCTAGTTTACGTTTTTTTGTTTTTTGTGGCCATTTTTTATGTTTCAATGTCTTATTTTTTCTGATTTTGGAGAAAAAAAAATAACAATTCGAAATAATATGAAAAAAATCATGTCTGCGTCTATCAGGAAATACAATCCAAAATTTGGTTCGCAGCTCTTCGCAATTTCTGTTTGAATAAATTTGTTCTTTTAGTTGAAAAATTAAGAAATTGAAAAAATGAAGAATATATAAATTGAAAAAAGACAAAATTGCATAATTGCAAATCTAAAACTCTAAACTAAAAATCTAAAAACTCTGAAGTTGAAGAATAAAAAAAATAAGGAAATTGAAACATCTAAAACATTAAAATTACATGAATCGCATAATCGAAAAATCAAAAAACGAAAATGGAAAATTCTAAGATTGCAAAATTGAAAAAGTGACGAATCGAAGAATCGAAAAATTGAAGAACTGAAAATTCGAAAAATAAAAAATAAAAAATTAGAAATAGAAAAATTGACAAATCAATAAATTAAAAAATTGAAGGATTGAAAATAAAGGAAAATTAACATTTTGAAAAAAAGAAAAATTAACGTTTTAAAAATTAACTAAATTTGAAAAATCGGATAGGTCATGGAGGAATATGAACATGGCAAAATTGTAAAATTGAAAAACTGAAAAGTTGAAAAACCAAAATTGTAATATTGAAACATCCAAACATGAAAAATAAAAAATCGAGAATGTGAAAAATTGAAAAAGCGAAAAATGTTAAAATTGAAAAATTCTATGAAATACTGAAAAATTGAGAAATTAAAACTCAGAAAAATAAAAAACTGAAGAATCGTAAAATTGACAAATCCATAAAATCAAAAATCGATGAGTTCAAAAATAGAACGATTGAAAAATTGCAAATTAAAAACTTGAAGAATTTGAAAAAAAAGTAAATTAAATATTTGAAAATTAACTAATATTCGCAAAATTTTAAAATTAAAAAACCCACATGTTGAAAATCTAGAAACTGAATATCGAGAACTAGAAAAATTAAAAATCTGAAAACTGAAAAATCCAAAAACTGAAAAATCTAGTGAAAAACCTAGAAATTGAAGAATCTGAAAAATGCAAAAACCAAATATCCCACAATCCCACAATGATTAAATTCAACAATCGAATAATTGGAGAATCGAAAAAGTGAAAGTTGACGAAAAATTAAAAATCAAAAAATCCAAAAATCGTAACAATGAGAAATCACAGAATTGCAAATTAAAAAATTAAATGAACGAAAAAGGAAAATTCTAAAATTACAAAATCGAAAAACTGACGATTCAATAAATTAAATACTCGAATAAACGGCTGAAGTGAAGAACAGAATCATTAAAATTTAAAAATTGAAAAGTCGAAGAACTGAAAAAAAGGGAAATTAAAAATTTTAAAATGAACTAAATTTGAAAAATCGGATAATGGAGAATTCTGAACATTGCGAAATTGTAAAATTGAAAAATCTGAATATGAAAAAATAAAAATCGAGAATTTGAAAAATTGAAAAATTGAATAAGCAAAAAATTTTAAAATCGAAAAATTCTTTGAAATATTGAAAAATTGACAAGTTAAAAATCAGGAAAATAAAAATCGGAAAAACGAAAAAAATGAAGAATTTAAAAATTTTTAAAATCGATAAATTCAAAAATCGATGAGTTGAAAACTAGAGTGATTGAAAAATTGCACCTTACAGACTCGAAGAAATAGAAAAAAAGGAAATTAAACATTTAAAAATCAACCAATATTCGCAAAATTGCAAAATTTTAAAATGAAAAGACCGATATTTTGAAAAACTAGAAACTGGAATTTTAAATGTCGAGAACTGAAATAAAAATTGAAAAATTGAAAAATCCAAACTGCAAAATCTATTGAAAAATCGAAACATTGAAAGATTAAATATATAGAACTGGAAAAATTAAAAATCGAAAAATGGAAAAATCAAAAAATGCAAAATTATTGAAAAATCTAAAAATTGAAAAATCTGAAAATTGCAAAAACCAAAAATCCTACAATTGCGAATCGAAAAATTTAACACACGGGCCATGAAAATTCTAAAATTTGAAAATCGAAATATTTGGAGGATCGACAATGTGAAAAGTCTAGGAACTGAAAGTTAACGAAAAAATAAAAATAAAAAAATTCAAAAATCCAAAAAATGAGAATTCACAGAATTGCAAACCAAAAAATTAAATTAACGAAAAAGAAAAATTCTAAGATTGCAAAATCGAAAAAAAGACGAATCGAAAAACTGGCAAATCGATAAATTCAAAAATCTAATAGGTAAATCGGTGAAATGAAAAACAGATCATTAAAATTTGAAAATTGAAAAATCGAAGAATGAAAAAAGAGGCAAATTAAAAATTTAAAAATTAAGTAAATTTGGAAAATCAGATAATGGAGAAATCTGAACATTGCAAAATTGTAAAACTGAAAAATCGAAAAGTTGAAAAACCAAAATTGTAAAATTGAAACATCCAAACACGAATAAAATAAAAAAAATTTTAAAACCCAACAATTCTTTGAATTATTGAAAAATCGAGAAATTAAAAATCATTAAATTAAAAATCGGAAAAATGGAAAAACTGAAGAATTGAAAAATTGACCAATCGATAAATAAAAAATCGATGAGTTGAAAAATATGTAGAATGATTAAAAATCGTAAATTAAAAACTCGCACAATTGGAAAAAAAGGAAAATTAACTATTTGAAAATTAACTAATATTCGCAAAATTGCAAAATTTTATAATTGAAAAACCGAGAACTGGAAAAATTAAAAAGTCCAAAAACTGAAAAATCTATTGAAAAATTAAAAAATTGAAAAATCTGAAAAATGAAAAAACGAAATATCCCACAATTGCGAAACGAAAAATTTAACACACGAACCATGAAAATTCTAAAATTGAAAAATCGAAAAATCGACAAATGGTTAAATTCAAAAATCGAATAATTGGGGAATCGAAAAAGTGAAAAATTTAGAAAGCCAACGAAAAATAAAAATTAAAAAATTCAAAAATCGAAAAAATGAGAAATTACAGGTTTACAAATCAAAAAATTAGATAGGCGAAGAAGGAAAATTCTATAATGACAAACTCAAAAAACTGCCGAATCAATAAATTAAAAACCCGAATAAACGGCTGAAGTGAAAAACAGAATCATTAAAATTTAAAAATGAAGGAAATTTGAAAAATTTTAAAATTGAAAAATTCGATGAAACATTGAAATATCGAGAAATTGAAAGTCGTGAAAATATGAAATGGGAAAAATGAAAAACTGAGGAATTGAAAAATTGACAAATCGATAAATACAAAAATTGATGAGTTGAAAAATAGAATTATTGAAAAATTGCAAATTGAAAACTTGAATCATTGGAAAAAAAAGGAAAATTAAATATTTGAAAATCAACTAATATTCGCAAAATTGCAAATTTTAAAATCAAAAAACGGATATGCTGAAAATCTAGAAACTGAAAAATTAAATATCGGGAACTGAAATAATTTAAAATCGAAAAATTGAGAAGTCTAAAAACTGAAAAATCATTGTATTGAAAAATCTGGAAAATGAAAAAACGAAATATCCCACAATTGCTAATCCAAAATTTAACACAGGAACCAAAAATTAAAAAATAGACAAATGGATAAACTCAAAAATCGAATAATTGGAGAATCGAAAAAGTGAAAAATCTAGGAATTGATAGTTAACGAAAAATTAAAAATCAAGAAATTCAAAAATCGAAAAAATGAAAAATCGCAGAACTGCAAATCAAAAAATTAAATGAAGATTGCAAAATCGAAAAACTGATAAATCAATAAATTCAAAACTCAAATAAGGTCTAGTGAAGTGAAAAAAAAGCAAAATAAAATTTAAAAATTAACTAAACTTGGGAAATCGGATAATGGAGAAATCTGAACATTGCAAAATTGTAAATCTGAAAAATCGAAAAGTTGAAAAACCAAAATTGTAAAACTAAAACATCAAAACATGAAAAAATAAAAATCAAGAATTTGAAAAATTGAAAAATTGAAAATGCGAAAAATTTTGAAACCAAAAAATTCTTTGATTCATTGAAAAATCGAGAAATCAAAAATCAGGAAAATAAAAAATCGGAAAAATGGACAAACTGAGGAATTGAAAAATTGACCAATCGATAAATAGAAAATCGATGAGTTGAAAAATAGAATGATTGAAAAATCGCAAATTAAAAACTCGCACAATTGGAAAACAAGGAAAATGAACTATTTGACAATTATCTAATATTGGCAAAATTGCAAAATTTTACAATTAAAAAACCGATATGTTTAAAATCTAGAAATTGAAAAATTAAATATCGAGAACTGGAAATATTAAAAATCGAAAAATTAAAAAGTCCAAAAACTGAAAAATCTATTGAAAAATTAAAAAATTGAAAAATCTGAAAAATGAAAAAACGAAAAATTTAGAAAGTCAACGGAAAATTAAAAATCAAAAAAATTCAAAAATCGAAAAAATGAGAAATTACAGAATTACAAATCAAAAAATTAAATAGGCGAAAAACGAAAATTCTAAGATTACAAATTCAAACTGCCGAATCGATGAACTGACGAATCAATAAATTCAAAAATCGAATAAATCGGTGAATTGAAGAACAGAATCATTAAAATTTAAAAATTGAAAAATCGAAAAGTTTAAAACCAAAATTGTTAAATTTATTGAAAAAATAAAAATCGAGGATTTGAAAAATTTTTAGATCAGAAGATTATTCTGAAACATCGAAAAATGAAAATATCAAAAATCATAAATTGAAAACTTGAAAATCGGGACATAGAAAATCGAAAAAATGAAAAAACTGAAGAATCGAAAAATTGACAAATTGTTAAAAACAAAAATCGATGGGTTGGAAAATAGAATAATTGAAAAATCGAAGAATTGAAAAAATAGGAAAATTAAAAATTGGTTGAAAAATAGAAACATTTTAAATTCGAAAAATTATTATATTTGAACGTCGAAGAAGTGTAAAATAAAAATCAAAAAATGGAAAAATTGAAAAACGGAGAAACTGAAAACCTCGAAAAGTCGAAAAAATGAAAAATTGAAAATTCTATAACGAAAGATCCGAAAAACTGGAGAATGGAAAAATCGCATAATTTGAAAAATGAAAGAATTGATAAATGGGAAAATTGAGAAAGCGAAAATCAGCTAGAACTCAAAAAAATGTTTAAATAAAAATCATCAAATAGAGAAATCTGATAATAATACAATTAAAAATGACAAAATTGCAAACGGCACACCCCAATATTTTATTAATAGTAGTATGCACGCTGCACGTGTCGGAATTGACATACGTGTCTTTGCTGAAATAATGTTGATCGGAATATTATCAAATGGGAAAATTCGCCAAAACTATGATATTTTACGTGTTTATTTTTTTTTTAACTGTATTTCTTTCCAGTTTGCAAGGCGATTTTCAGGTGTATCGTGTTATACAATCATTTACTCGACGTCCACACAGCCTGGATGAACAAATTAAAAAATACATAGTGTTTGTTGAGCAAATAAACAAATCATATGTGTTTTTAATTTACTTTCACTAAAGTCTCAAAAATAATAATTGGAGATAATTCGGGTAATCCAATATACCCATCGATACCAAGTTAGTAAATTTTCTACATTGCTGGACTCCTCTGACGTTAACCAGAACTTTTTCAACCCTCAAAAAAAATGTTTACCCTTCTCACTTTCTAGAACGTTAAACCTCGAAACACACACACCTTCCAGTACGTTCCTGGAAGCCCCCGCTCGTCGACCTCCAAAATGCAGCTGAAAAATCGCCCCCGGCCCCACCAGGTGCCATCATTCACCGTCCCATCCGCAATCTCCGAACCTGTCTAGGTAAAAAATCGTCAGTCTTGTCCTCGTGTCATATCACGAAATATTTACCATTTCCGACCGAGTTTATACATCGTATCCAACACAATGGGTTCACCAGCTGGTCGGCTTTTCAGTGAAGGCATGTGGCAAAATCAATATGAGCTCAGTGGCGCGGACTTGCGGCGATGCCCGGAACCGCTATTGTTAACATCCTAGCCGATATTACATCACCATATTACATTTTAATATCGAACGAAGGGTCCACGGCCGCCCTGCCGATGCCAGGCCGAGACGCACTTCGAGAACACTTATTAATTGCTTCTGTGGCCGGGGAGGGATTAAGATCGTCGGGTGGAAACTTCTTGTTCTTAGTAGTTCTGTTGTGTGGTAATTATTCAAAGAGCGGATTTTAGACTAAAAAAGCCAAAATAGGCGATAAAAACGGGGAATTTTTGACAAGATTTTCTCAGCAGGAAGGAGTTCCTGTTGCAACATAAATTTAAGCAATGGGTCCAAACCATTAGCCAAAAAATGTTATAGAACACTTTTAAAAGTAAGAACAAAGAGTAAACATATGCCTTGAGAACAAAATTGTGAACATTTTCAACATTTACTGTGGTATTTAATTACAATAAATTTGTTTATTTGTATTGTAAGTTAATTTTTTAATAACATAAGATATGAAGCACTTAGGCAACCAGTTATGCACTTGAGTGTGGTATTTGTCGTGCGTCCTTGGGCATTTAGTACAATACACATAAAGTGATAGGCGGCACGCTTCCAGGACCTACCTATCTTTTGTTGTTTCTGAAGTAAAAGTATTCTAATTTTTTTTTCTCAGGCTTTTAATTTCCAAAGAGGTCAATTTTGAAATAAATCACCTCCAAAATGATTGATCACTTTGAAATGTATCTGAAATATCATTTGAAAACATTTAGAAAAACATCAAAATCACCTCCAAATTTTTTTCAAATTAAAAAAAAAATACAAGGAAGTTTCAAGATATCATTTTTTTCTTTAAAAAAGACACAAGGGGTTCCAAGGTTGTTTCAATTTTTTTAAATAAAAGGGGCAGTAGGCTGAAATTTTTAGAATAAAAAAAATATTTATTTTAAAATCGTACATTTTGAAAATGTTACGTGATGAAAATAAACGCGCTATATTTTTGAAATCAGCACGTCGAGCCCTGAAATTTTTGAGAATTTTTAGATAACTTTTTTAAAAGTGAAATTTTTATTCAAATTTCGAAGCATTTTTGACCATTTTCGAAACTTAACCATAAACATGTTCCTGTAGATTTCTAGCTTGTAAGTCACTTCATCCTCGTTTCTTTGATAACTTCAACAGTTTTTGCAGAATCGGCTGTTGAAATATCGAAATTTTCGGAATTTTTAAAGAATTTGACTTTAAAGTGAGATTCATAAACTTGCATAAGATATGTTTTAAGTTTCTTGTTGTCAAAATAAGTCTACACATATTAAGAAAAAAAAGGCAAAATGTAGCCCCGCCCACCCGCCCTGTCTCAATTGTGATGATTTTTTTAATTCGTCGTGAGCCAAGAAGGCGGAGATTAACTGCAAAATCCTTATGTCTCTACGAGAAATTAAAAACTTGTTTTTGAGTATCGGGTTGTTTAAAGTATACTATGTGTATTAAGAAAAAATTAAAGCCAAAGATTAAGCCCCACCCATACCTGCCCTAAAATAGTATTGAAGTTTTCATTCGTTGACAGACCTAGGGGCGGAGTCTAATTGCAAAATACATATTACCATTTTAAAGGCGGGGTTTGTATTTTGCATTTTTTTTCTTAATGTACTTAGTATTTTTTTAACCGCACGATACTCACTAACATGTTTTTAATCTCTTGTAAAGAAATAAGTATTTTGAAGTTAAGCTCCACCTCCTTGGCTGACGGCGAATAAAAAAAATCATCACAATTGCGATTGGGTGGGTGGGGGGGCTTACATTTTGCCTTTTTGTTTTAATCTGTGTAGACTTCTTTTCACAACATGAAAGTTAAAATATGTTTAAAATGGAAAATTTGTATAAGGAAATATCGATTTTGAAATTAGGCTCCGCCCCATAATTGCAAAATCCATATTTCCTTGCAAAAATGTACCATTTTAACCATGTTTGAAGTTTCTTGTTCTCAAAAATTGGCTATGTATATTAAGAAAAAAAAAGGCAAAATATAACATATGTGTTTGTGTAGGAGATACTAATATCAGTAGAAGAAAAAATATTGATCATCTGAGACAGGGGTGACGTTTCTAGAGTATTAGATTTTTGCCGTGTCATGATGCAGTAGATAAAATTTCCTAATATTGAAACTGGGAATGTTGAAATCGATTTTCCCCTTTTGGTCGGGACAGTCAATTTGATAATAATTAAGCTTTGGCGCTTAATCTTTGGCTTCCTTTTGTACTTGATAATTATAGTTTTCTTTAAACATAATTTTTTAAGAACATGTTTCAGATGGTAATTTCCTGCAGAAAAATACGAATTTTGCAATTAAGCTCCGCCCGTTGCTTCACGACGAATAAGAAAAATCATCACGATTGAGACTGGGTGGGTGGGCGGGGCATATATTTTTTTTGTTTTTTTCTTAATATAAGTAGTTTTTCACTACAAGAAACTTAAAACATGTTTAAAATGGTGAACTTTTGCAGGGAAATATTATGTTACGGTCGTTGGTGTGACAACGAATGAAAAATTCATCAAAATTGAGGTTGGGGCGGATGTAGGTGGGGCTTAATTGTTGGCTTCCTTTTTGACTAGATAATTACAGTTTTCTTTGAACATAATTTTTTAAAAACATGTTTCAGATGGTCATTTCTTCTAGAAAAATACGAATTTTGCAATTAAGCTCCGCCCCCTGCCTCACGATGAATAAGAAAAATCATCACATTTGAGATTGGGTGGGTGGGCGGGCATATATTTTGTATTTTCTTCTTACTATAAGTAGTTTTTTTTTCACAACAAGAAACTTAAAACATGTTTAAAATGGTAAATTTTTGCAGGGAAATATGGATTTTGCAATAATTGTGCTACGCTCGTCGATGTGGCAAGGAATGTAAAAATTCGTCACAATTGAGATCGGAACAGGTATAGGTGGGGCTTAATTGTTGACTCTTTTTTACTTGATAATTATAGTTTTCTTTGAACATAATTTTTTAAGAAAATCTTTCAGATGGTAATTTCTTGTAGAAAAATACGAATTTTGCCTCGCGATGAATAAGAAAAATCATCACAATTGAGATTGGGTGGATGGGCGGGGCATATATTGTGTTTTTGTTTTTTTCTTAAAATACGTAGTTTTTTTCATTACAAGGAACTTAAAACGTGTTTAAAATGGTGAATTTTTGCAGGGAAATACGGATTTTGCAATAATTATGCTACGTTCGTCGATGTGACAACGAATTAAAAAGTCATCACAATTCAGATCGGGGCAGGTATAGGTGGGGGCTTAGTTATTGACTTCCTTTTTAACTTGATAATTATAGTTTTCTTTGAGCGTAATTTTTTAAGAACATGTCAGATGGTAATTTCTTGTAGAAAAATACGAATTTTGCAATTAAGCTCCGCCCGTTGCTTCACGACGAATAAGAAAAATCATCACGATTGAGACTGGGTGGGTGGGCGGGGCATATATTTTTTTTGTTCTTTTCTTAATATAAGTAGTTTTTCACTACAAGAAACTTAAAACATGTTTAAAACAGTGAACTTTTGCAGGGAAATATTATGTTACGGTCGTCGGTGTGACAACAAATGAAAAATTCATCAAAATTGAGATTGGGGCGGGTATAGGTGGGGCTTAATTGTAGGCTTCCTTTTTGACTAGATAATTACAGTTTTCTTTGAACATAATTTTTTAAAAACATGTTTCAGATGGTCATTTCTTCTAGAAAAATACGAATTTTGCAATTAAGCTCCGCCCCCTGCCTCACGATGAATAAGAAAAATCATCACATTTGAGATTGGATGGGTGGGCGGGCATATATTTTGTATTTTCTTCTTACTATAAGTAGTTTTTTTTTCACAACAAGAAACTTAAAACATGTTTAAAATGGTAAATTTTTGGAGGGAATTATGGATTTTGCAATAATTGTGCTACGTTCGTCGATGTGGCAAGGAATGTAAAAATTCGTCACAATTGAGATCGGAACAGGTAGAGGTGGGGGTTAATTGTTGACTTTCTTTTTTACTCGATAATTATTGTTTTCTTTGAACATAATTTTTTAAGAAAATCTTTCAGATGGTAATTTCGTGTAGAAAAATACGAATTTTGCCTCACGATGAATAAGAAAAATCATCACAATTGAGATTGGGTGGATGGGCGGGGCATATATTGTGTTTTTGTTTTTTTCTTAAAATAAGTAGTTTTTTTCATTACAAGGAACTTAAAACGTGTTTAAAATGGTGAATTTTTGCAGGGAAATACGGATTTTGCAATAATTATGCTACGTTCGTCGATGTGACAACGAATGAAAAATTCATCACAATTCAGATCGGGGCAGGTATAGGTGGGGGCTTAGTTATTTACTTGCTTTTTAACTTGATAATTATAGTTTTCTTTGAACGTAATTTTTTAAGAACATGTTTCAGATGGTAATTTCTTGTTAAAAAACACGAATTTTGAAATTAAGCTCCGCCCGAAGCCTCACGACGAATAAGAAAAATCATTACGATTGAGACTGGGTGGGTGGGCGGAGCATATATTTTTTTTTGGGTTGTTCTTAATACAAGTAGTTTTTCACCACAAGAAACTTAAAACATGTTTAAAATGGTGAACTTTTGCAGGGAAATATTATATTACGGTCGTTGGTGTGACAACAAATGAAAAATTAATCAAAATTGAGATTGGGGCGGGTATAGGTGGGGCTTAATTGTTGGCTTCCTTTTTGACTAGATAATTACAGTTTTCTTTGAACCTAATTTTTTAAGAACATGTTTCAGATGGTAATTTCTTCTAGAAAAATACGAATTTTGCAATTAAGCTCCGCCCCCTGCCTCACGATGAATAAGAAAAATCATCACATTTGAGATTGGGTGGGTGGCCGGGCATATATTTTGTATTTTTTCTTACTATAAGTAGTTTTTTTTCACAACAAGAAACTTAAAACATATTTAAAATGGTAAATTTTCGGAGGGAAATATGGATTTTGCAATAATTGTGCTACGCTCGTCGATGTGGCAAGGAATGTAAAAATTCGTCACAATTGAGATCGGAGCAGGTATAGGTAGGGCTTAATTGTTGACTTTCTTTTTTACTTGATAATTATAGTTTTCTTTGAACATAATTTTTTAAGAAAATCTTTCAAATGGTAATTTCTTGTAGAAAAATACGAATTTTGCAATTAAGCTCCGCCTCCTATCTCACGACAAATGAAAAACATCATCACAATTGAGATTGGGTGGGTGGGCGGGAAGATATTTATTTTTTGTTTTTTTTCTTAAAATAAGTAGTTTTTTTCACTACAAGAAACTTAAAAGATGTTTAAAATGATAAATTTTTGCAGGAAAATATGGATTTTGCAATAATTATGCTACGCTTGTCGGTATGACAACGAATGAAAAATAATTCATCACAATTGAGATTAGGGCAGGTATAGGTGGGGGCTTAATTGTTGACTTCCTTTTCCACTTGGTAATTACAGTTTTCTTTGAATATAATTTTTTAAGAACATGTTTTAGATGGTAATTTCTTGCAGAAAAATACGAATTTTGCAATTGAGATCGGAGCAGGCATAGGTGGGGCTTAATTGTTGACTTTCTTTTTTACTTGATAATAATTATAGTTTTCTTTGAACACAATTTGTTAAGAACATGTTTCAGATGGTAATTTCTTGTACAAAAACACAAATTTTGCAATTAAACTCCACCCTCTGGTTCACGATGAATAAGAAAAATCATCACAATTGAGATAGGGTGGGTGGGCGGGGCATATATTTTGTGTTTGGTTTTTTTCTTAAAATAAGTAGTTTTTTTCACTACAAGAAACTTAAAACATGTTTAAAAGGGTGAATTTTTACAGGGAAATGCGGATTTTGCAATAATTATGCTACGCTCGTCGATGTGAGGACGAATGAAAAATTCATCACAATTGAGATCGGGGCAGGTATAGGTGGGGCTTAATTGTTGACTTCCTTTTTTAATTGATAATTATAGTTTTCTTTGAAAATATTTTTTTAAGAACAGGTTTTAGATGGTAATTTCTTGTAGAAAAACACTAATTTTGCAAATAAACTCCTCCCTCTGGTTCACGATGAATAAGACAAATCATCACAATTGAGATTGGGTGGGTGGGCGGGGCATATATTTTGTGTTTTTTTTTTTAAATATAAGTAGTTTTTTCACAACAAGAACATGTTTTTTAGTGAGATAAGATGCGTCCAGAATCGTTTTGGATTTATCTTGACGTCATAGTTTAGATCAGAAATAGAGGTTTTGTAAGAAGTTTTAACTTTTTTTTTAATTTTTGGCATTAAAACTATGAATAATACTTAAATAATCTTCTTGTTTCCCGGATTCCTGTTTCTGTTTAATTAGCTTAGTGATGTGCTTGGTAAACTAAGAAGGATGTGTTCCAAGAGAGGGAGAATTTTTTGGAACTTTGGTTCTACCTTCAAAATCCTTTCCTCTGTATTTTTAAAATTGTATTTTAAGTGCACTTTGATCCAGAAGATTTCGTCTACGACTTAAAAGTTAAAAGAAAACGTTTTACCTCAATATTTTCATGTTCAAGATTTTAAAGATAAAGTACCAATTAAAATTGAACAAACAATTAATGAACAAAACATCAAAATTTAAAATTTAATAGCCACTGAAAAAGAATTATTAGCTCCGAATCGAGTGTTTAGGAAAGTACTACCAAAATTTGTTGCAGCAGAAAGAAGACAAAATTTGTTGTTTAAAAGGAAAAATTAACAGTTTGAATTTTTAAAAATTAAAAATTAATGACAAACTGGTGATTGCAAGTAAATTTGGAGTGAACAAAGAAGTACTTACAAATGCACTTAAATAAAAAAAATTGAGAGGGTGGAACCTCGAGACTGTAGAAAAAGTACTGTCCATTAAATTTTCTTGTGGTTCTATGAGTCTTTATTAAAATTAAACTATTTATTGCCATCTTTGCGTACATTACGTTGGAAAATAGAGCATATCAAGTTCTAGCCAGGTAGTCGTACCTTTATCACACGAAATTTTTTATTATATAAATTTAAAAGTTAAAGATTTTAAAGACTATGAAAAAGACTGGTGTTTATATTTAGATGAGACGGCTTTAACGCCTGGAAGGCAATACTGTACAGCTTCCTCTACCATACTAGGATACCCTGGAAAACTTTTCAGCGATAGCCACTCATTCTTTAGTTATCATGATAGGTGGAAACAAGTAAAAATTACGACAGATATGGGTGAAGCAAGTCAGGCGATGTGGAAATATTTTGGCATTAAATCTAGAAAAATTGTTTTTCAAAATTTCATTTCTAACCCAGCTGATGAATCAAAAAATATATTTCTGGCAGATCCTTTACACATTTACAAAAATATTAGGTCTGCATCGGTAAATAACAAAATTATGATAATTCCGGGCAAGTTTGTTAATAAATATGCATTACCAAGCAATGAGGTTAATTAAATACATTGAGGACTTTGCGGAATTTCAAGAAAATTTCGAATTAAAATTAGCACCAAAATTAAGTAGTGATTTGTACAATGTGAATCATTTTAACAAAATGAAAGTTCGAGGTTTAATAGTTTTTAGATCGTTTGTATCACATTTATCAGATAAATCTTTAATCTGCGTCAATTTTTTGAGATCATTTAATTAAAGATTTATCTAAATGGATTTTGACACTTAAGAATTAATCTCCCATTTTTTATTTGCTTAAGTTTAGAAATGCCAGTCTCATTATCTGGATTAACGTTGGAAATAATGTCTGATTTTGTTTTAGTTGTTGATTGGGACTAATCCTTAGCTTTAATGACAATAATAATATAAATTCATTATTTTATGTAACATCCAAATCTTCTGAAAAGTTTGCCGTAAGCGACGTTTCTTTGTTACTAAGTGAAACACCGAGGTCGTAGAAAAAATCGTGTCTATAAATCTGGTCGAAAGCGCACTTTCCGCTCTCGCGCTATTACCGAGCAAAACATATCACCTATCGACACCGCGAGTCCTCGTAGCTGTGACACGCCGCGTCCCTCTCGCCGCCCCCAGGTGCGCCCCTCCCCCCATAAATCATCGCCAAACTGAACCTAAAATCAACACACAATAGCAGCGCATAAAACAAATGACGCTTAAAAATGAGCGTCGCAGTCGGCGCTGAAAAGCTCGAAATGCTGCGATATTTCACGGCGGCGGCGGCGGCGGTCGTGGATTCGTGGAAGTCGTCGCATTCTCCAGGTGTCAGCGTGACTGATGACCCCCCGCGTCACTTCCTCCGCGCTCAAAGCAGCCAAAATAAAAATAAAATATATCGACGACACGTCAATGGGAGAGGGCCCATTCATGGGCACCTGAGGAATGTCGCGCTGTCGGGTTGTAGATGGCGCTAAGGGTGGGGGCGGGCGGGGGCCAGGTGGCGGACTTTTCGTTTCGTACCTGCACCGGACAATTGAAGAGTGCGCCGAGTTTCGAGGAATGTGCAAGGAAGCGAACACCTTGCCGGCATTAATCTTGCGGCTGTCAATGGGCGCGATTTTTATGGGCCGGGGTGCGGATTTAATTGATGGGACTGGGACGGGAGAAGGAAAGAAGTGAAATATATTTACACGTTTGGGTAATGCCTTTGCTCGAATTACCATGATGGTTTTCTGGGGGAATAAATTTGCAAGGACGCAAACACCTTGGAAAACAGTGGCCGGTGAAAGTCGTAATCATAATGGAACGGCGTTGTTGGTGTGAAGTAAATAATGAAGAATTAAATTTTAAGAATGGGCACTAGTATTACGCTGTCAAGTATTTAAAATTATCGTATTGACTTTTCTAAAATTTAGCTGCCATGTAAAAAAGTAAATGTTCAACAGGTTATGGGCCCAGAGTACTCGCCAAGTACTAAGGTAGAAAAATTGAAAGATGAGACTACGCATCAGTTATGAAAACATTTAAAGTATATGATCTGCTTGAAATAGTAAATGTTAGTACTACTATTATTATTGTTATTATTAATTCTTCTAGTTTCCATTATTTAATTTTTCAATTTTTCGAATTTGCAACTTTTGCACGTTTGTATTTTAAGATTTTGCAATTTTTCGTTCTTAAATTTAAAATTTTTCAGTTTCCCGATTTTTCATTTTTTCGTTTATTTGATTTTTGGATTTGCAATTTTTCTAGTTTTCGTTTTAGATAATTTTAAATATGTACATATTAATGTCTAGTAATTTTGAAAATTTTTCAGTTTTGTTAATTACTGAATCTTAAAACTTTCTCATTTATTCCATTTTTCAATTTTTAATTTTATAATTTTTGGATTTTTAAATCTTCCATTTCTGCAATTTTTCGATTTTTCTACTTTCAGATTTTTTAATTTTTCGTGTTTTCAATTTCTCAATTTCTTAATTTTTCATTTCTTCGATTTTTGATTTGCAATTTTTCTAGTTTTCATTTTAAATATGTGCCTATTAATAAGTAAATTTATGATTTTTAAAATATTTCACGATTTTAGAAGTTTTACAGTTTTCAAATATTGTATTTTAAAACTTTTTCATTTATTTCGCTGTTTTTCGGTTTTTAATGTGTCAGTTTCCCATTATTTGATTTTTCAATTTTTTGATAAATTAATATCACAGTTTTTCAACTTTACAATTTTGATGATCCTGTAATAAAATTGTTCTATTTTATAATTTTTGGGTTTTCCAAATTTTTTATGCAATTCGTTTCTTCATTCCAAATTTTCGATACCTTTTTTTTTATTTTTAAGTTTCTCCTTTTGCAGTTTTTCAGTGTTTCAATTTTTCATCTTTACAATTCTTCGATTTATAATTTTCTGATTTTTCACTTTTTCGTTGTTTCTGTTTTTCGACTTTTGATTTTTTTCCGATTTTTTAACTTTTCGCATCAAAAAAATTGAAAAACTACAAAACTCTAAAGTTCAAAAATCAGCAATGAAAAACGAAAAATTTTAAAATGAAAACTGAAAAATCTAAAAAATGGAAATCAGAAAAATGGAAAGCGTGGAAAATCGAAAAAACGAAACATTGTAAAATTGAATTATTAATAATTAAAGAAATCTGAAAGTTGGATAATAGAGAAATCCAAAAATCGCAAAATTGAATAATTTTAAAACTGGAAAATCGGAGAACTAAAAATCGAACATAGAAAAATTTGAAAAAATAAAGCAAAGGTAGACACTCAAAATTGTGATACAATATCGAGAAAATGAAAATTAAAAAATCGGAAAAAATAGTAACTGAAAATCAAAAACTTGAAAAATTGAGGAAACGAAAAATTGAAAAATTTAAAAAGTAGAAATCTGAACTTGGAAAATTGTGAAACTTAAAAATCGAAATAATGCAAAATCGAAAAAACGAAATATTGCAAAACCGAATTGTTGAAAATTAAGGAAATCGGAAAATGGGACAGTTATCCCATTTAGAAAATCCAAAAATTGCAAAATTTAAAAATTTAAAATTGGAAAATCGGGGATTTAAAAAAGCGAAAATTGAAAATTTGAAAAAATAAAACAAATGTAGACACGCAAAATTGTGATACAATACTGAGGAAATGAAAATTAAAAAATCGGAAAAATAATAAATGAAAATCAAGAACTTGAAAAATTGGGAAACTTGAAAATCGAAATAGCGTAAAGTCGAAAAAACGAAATATTCTAAAATCGAATTGTTGAAAATTAAGGAAATCGTGAAATCGGATAATTGAGAAATCCAAAAATTGCAAAATTGAAAAATTAAAAAATTGGAAAATCGGGGAATTAAAAAATCGAAGATTGAAAATTTGAAACAATAAAACAAATGTAAACACCCAAAATTGTGATACAAAATCGAGAAAAGGGAAACTAAAAAATCGGGAAAACAATAATTGAAAACCAAAAATTTAAAAAATGGAGGAAACGAACAATTGAAAAATATAAAAGCTGGAAATCAGAACTTGAAAAATTGTGAAATCTAAAAAAACAAAATATTGTAAAATCGAGTTGTTGAAAATCAAATAATTTGGAAAATTGGATAATTAAAAATAAAAAAAATAAAGCAAATGAAAACACGCAACAGTGCGATATAATATCGAGAAAATGAAAATTAAAAAATCGGGAAAATAATAAATGAAAATTACGAACTTGAAAAACTGGGGAAACAAAAAATTGAAAAACCTATAAACTGGAATTCAGAACTTGGAAAATTGTGAAACTTAAAAATCGAAAAAATGCAAAATCGAAAACACGCAATATTGTAAAATCGAATTGTTGAAAATTAAAGAAATCCGATTATTGTATAATTGAGAAATCCAAAAATTGCAAAATTGAAAAATTGGAAAATCGGACAATAATAATATAAAATCGAAGATTGAAAATTTAAAAAATAATAATAGTTCTGTTAATCTAATCAATGCATATCATTACTTGGTCTTAGTACCCGATGATAGAAGTCTTGCCTGAATGCCGGTCATTTCCGGGTCAGTGGTGGGTCTTAAAAACAAATGTAAACACGCAAAATTGTGATACAAAATCGAGAAAACGGAAATGAAAAAATCGGGAAAACAATAATTGAAAACCAAGAATTTGAATAATTAAGGAAACGAAAAATGAAAAATCTAAAAACTGGAAATCAGAACTTGGAAAATTGTGAAATCGAAAAACCCAAATATTGTAAAATCGAGCTTTTGAAAATTAAAGAAATTGGAAAATTGGATAATTGAGACATCCAAAAATGGAAAAATTGAAGAATCGAAGAATTTAAAAATTGGAAAATCGGTGACTTAAAAAATCGAAGATTAAAAATTAAAAAAAAAATAAAGCAAATGAAAACACGCAAAAGTGTGATATAAAATCGAGAAAATGAAAATAAAAGAATCCAGAAAAAAATCGGGAAAATAAATGAAAATCGAGAACTTGAAAAATTGAAAAAATGAAAAACTGGAAAACACAACGTGAAAAATTGGGAAACTTAAAAATCGTAAATGTAAAATCGAATTATTGAAAATTTAAGAAATTGGAAAATTGGACAATTAGGAAATCCAAAAATTGGAAAATTGATGAATGCAATAATAATTGGAAAATCGGGGAATAAAAACATTGAAAATTGAAAATTTGAATTAATAAAACAAATTAATGTAAATATGCAAAATTTTGATACAAAGCCGAGAAAATTCAAATTGAAAAATCGGGAAAATAATAAATGAAAATTATGAACTTGAAAAAATGGGGAAATGAAAAATTGAAATATCTAAAAACTGGAGATCAGTAGGTACTTGGAAAATTGTGAAATTTAATAATTGGAAAATCGGGGAATCGAAAAATCGAAGAATGAAAATTAAAAAAAAAATAAAAGAAATGAAAACACGTAAAATTTTGATATACCTAAAATCGAGAAAATGAAAATTAAAAAATCGGGAAAATAATAAATGAAAATCAAGAACTTGAAAAATTGGGGAAACGAAAAATTAAAAAATCTAAAAACTGGAAATCAGAACTTGCAAAATTGTGAAACTTGAAAATCGAAAGAGTGCAAAATCGAAAACACGGAATATTGTAAAATCGAACTGTTGAAAATTAAAGAAATTGGAAAAATGGATAATTGAGAAATGCAAAAATTGCAAAATCGAAAGAAATTAAAAAAATTAAGGAATTAAAAAAGCGAAGAATGAAAATTTGAAAACATGAAGCTAATGAAAACACAAAATTGTGACATAAAATCTAGAAAATGACAATTAAAAAATCGGGAAAATAATAAATGAAAATCAAGAACTTGAAAAGTTGGAAAAACGAAAAATTGAAAAATCTAAAAACTGGAAATTAGGATTTTGAAAATTTTGGAACTTAAAAACCGAAAGAGTGCAAAATCGAAAAACCGTAATATGTATTGTAAAATCGAATTGTTGAAAATTAAAGAAAATTGGATAATTGAGAAATCCAAAAATTGCAAAATTGAAAAACTTAAAAATTGGAAAATCGGGGAGTTTTAAAAAATTGGAGATTGAAAACTTGAAAAACAAACAAATAAAAACACGCAAAATTGTGATACAAAATCGAGAATTTGAAAATTAAAAAATCGGGACAATAATAAATAAAAATCAAGAACTTGAAAATTTGAGGAAACCAAAAATTGAAAAATCTAAAAACTGGAAATTAGGACTTGGAAAATTGTGAAATTTGAAAATCGAAAAAGTGCAAAATCGAAAAAACGAAATATTGTAAAATCGAATTTTTGGAAATAAAGAAAATCGAGAAATTGGATAACTGAGAAATCCAAAAATTGAATAATGGAAAAATTAAAAAATTGGAAAATTAAGGAACTAAAAAATCTAAGTTTGGAAATTTGAAAAAATAAAGCAAATGAAAACAGGCAAAATTGTGATATAAAATCTATAAAATGAAAATTGAAAAATCTGGAAAATAATAAATGAAAACCAAGAACTTGAAAAATTAGGGAAATGAAAAATTGAAAATCTATAAACTGGTAATCAGAACTTGGAAAATTGGGAAACTTAAAAACCGAAGTGCAAAATCGGAAAAACGTAATATTGTAAAATCGAATTGTCGAAAATTAAAGAAATCGGAAAATTGGATAATTGACAAATCCAAAAATTGAAAAGTTGGAAAATTGTGAATTATAAAATCGAAGTTCCAAATTTTGAAAAAATAAAGTAAATGAAAACAAACAAAATTGTGACATAAAATTGAGAAAATGAAAATTAAAAAATCGAGAAAATAATAAATGAAAATCAATAACTTGAAAAATTGAGGAAACGAAAAATTGAAAAATTTATAAACTGGAAATAAGAACTTGGAAAATTGTGAAACTTAAAAGTCGAAAGAGTGCAAAATCGAAAAAGCGAAAAATTGTAACATCGAATTGTTTAAAATTAAAGAAATCGGAAAATTGGATAATTGAGAAATCCAAAAATTGCAAAATTGAAAAATTGAAAAGTTGGAAAATTGGGAATTATAAAATCAAAGTTTGAAATTTTAAAAAAATAAAGCAAATGGAAACACCCAAAATTGTGACATAAAATTGAAAAAATGAAAATTAAAAAATCGGCAAAGCAATAAATGAAAATCAAGAACTAGAAAAATTGGGAAACTAAAATTTGAAAAACCTAAAATCTGGTAATCAGAACTTGGAAAATTGCGAAACTTAAAAATCGAAAGAGTGCAAAATCGAAAAAACGAAATATTGTAAAATCGAATTGTCGAAAACTAACGAAAGCGGAAAAAGGCAAGAATTTTTAATTACTATTCTGTCAAATGAGGCCCGCAGGGCTCCATATTGGGACCCACTCTTTTTATATTATACACCAATGATCTAGGACGTCATGTTCAGTGCGATACATTATATATTTATGCATTAATAAAAAGCCGTAATGATGTGAATAAATAAATACTTAGTTAAATTTTCATTTTGATTGAAAATAGTTGCCATGTAGAAACAGTAGAATAAGAAAATAAAAACTAAAAAGTCGTTGTTTCCAATACGCTTGGAGTAAAATAAGTAAAAATAAAAACCGAGAGTATATCCATCAGTCACTAGCCACAGCCTCCTCTTGTTTACAAGCTCCCACTGAATCCCCCTACCGCAAAGCCCTCATCTTGTCATCTGCAGAAAGCGTCACTTCATAGCCTTCTTTCTTGTTGCAGATCAGCCCTGTCGGCCATTTCGAGGTAAGTCACGTGGTGATCCCGGACTTCATTAAAACGTATTTAAGTCGGCTGTAATTGAAAGATGGGATTTGTTCATTGTGAACGGGGCCCACAATGGACGAGTATTTTAGTCCAGGGAAGCGGAAGAAGCTCGGACAATGCGCGGATTAAGCGCCTTGAGACGGACGTGCTGGACGTCTAGCATAAATATGGCGGCGCGGGATCAAAGCCACGAAAGCGGGCTGCGCTTTTCGAGAAGACAAGGTTGGCATCATCGGGACAGCTGGAACAAAAGTCGCCAATCTACAAATCGGCATTTTTCCGGAAACTCTCTTCTGTTGTTGGGGTAATCGACGAGTGTTCGCCGTGTGTGACGATGATGAAGTGAGCAAAACAGCAGCGCAAGAAGTGGCGTTAACGAGTCATATCCAGCCAGTGCATTAATTTATCTGTTAGGGAGGGGGATGAAAAATAATCTATTTTCTTTGTAAACTACTTTAGACGGCGTTCAAAGCTGTCGCTTGTAATTATTCAAGTGGGTGTAGTGGCTGCTGAACTTGTAAAGCTCTTAAGTTTTGTTGGCAGGCCTGAGTTCGCTCTACGGTTGCCAACTTTGCCCATTAATTACTGCACAAGCGACTTAACGGAACTGCTTCTTATAGTCGGCGGTTTTTTTTTGGCAAAAATTAACGAATTCTAATTGGGAGATGCGGCGACGAAATTCCTCGGGAAACTAATTAATTATTAGATGGTGGCTATTAATACTTGTGCAGATGCTTTAATTACAATTATTTTTAAGCAAGAAATAAGTAGGGGAACGAGGGGCTTGTTGTAACAGTTTTTAGGAAAACGAATATAATTTGGTATCTATTAGCTGTTTGACCATTATAAAAGTATCTATTGGTAGTCTAACTATTCCTCTATTGGACTGAACAGGCAAAAGATCAAAATTGTTCATCTTCACTTCACACCAGGCATTTTCTTAAAAAAAGTGCATTGTTACAACTTGCCCCGTGGTTGGGGCTAGTTGTAACAGCCATGAGACAGGTAGTACCAGTAAAAATAAAGCTGATGTTGATACATATTTAGACTTTATTTTTCAAAAATCAACACAACACTTCATTATATACATTTTTTTTTCAGTAAAACTGAAATAAACTTTTAGAAAAAGAGTCAACATTAAAAATTTGAGTGTTGTCTTCCTTTTTCTTAATATATCTGGAAAGCGATATATGGCATAGGTCAAAATTTTGGCTCGCTTTTCGTATGCTAGGTACGAGATTTTTAGAAGTGAATTTGGGATAAGTTGTAACATGATACAACTTGCCCCAAAGCTATTGTTACAACATGCCCCGTAGCACAATTTTCTACATTTA
Source organism: Zophobas morio (assembly GCF_036711695.1). NCBI lineage: Eukaryota > Metazoa > Arthropoda > Insecta > Coleoptera > Tenebrionidae > Zophobas > Zophobas morio. Next base: position 6,666,765 of record NW_026972123.1, on the reverse strand, counting down.
ATTACATTTCGACAAAATTATGTGGCTTAGCGTCAAAATGTGTAAGGAATATCAAAGCTGAGTAATTTTTGAGCTACATGGAAAACTAAAAGTTTTAAATCAATTAATAACTGATACGAAAAACCAAATTTTACTAAAGCAATATTTTACATTACTTGGCCAAAACGAAACACGTACACACATCCACTCACTGCGCTGGCTCAAGGAACAGTGATTGTGATGACATGATATCTTATGGTGGAAGAATTAAATTCAGTAAAATACCTGACGTTAAAGAGTTTAAATTGTGGGTAAAAATTTAGTGTTACAACTTACCCCTGTTACAACAAGCCCCTAGTTCCCCTATACTAAAGCAAGCTGATTTTCTGCCATAAAATATCTGCGGGTATCGAACGAAAGCGGGGTATTAGCCTCTACACACATCGATTATTAACAAAGCATTTTCCGTTTGAATAAGTGCCGCTTTGTCGATCGAACTAGCAAATAAAACGAGTAGCGAACGCCTACTATTTTTGATTATGACATTAAAATTGGATTTTTTTTGACTTAATTTTTTCGAACGTATCATCGTTTTCTAACATTTTTAGGATTTACACCATCTCAAGTTATCTCCCTTAAATGGATTCCAATTTGTCTCTTTAGTAATTTGACCCTCCTGAACAGGAATCAGAGCCCAAAGGAGGGTCCAGGACCTCCTGATTTTTCTATTGTTCTTTTTTATTTTTTACTTTTCGAAAAGTGACATCTTTTGATGAATATGTTTGTTGATTTCAAACAGACATAGAGTTCGGCCTAAAAATCAATCAATGCCATTAAAAACTTCAATAAATGGAATGCTGGAAACCGTAACTTCAAATCTTATGCCGTTTCGGACTTATGGCCAGTCAAATTTTGAATTTGGTTTTTGAGTATGCGTTAGAGAAATATTTCGTTTAAAATAGTGAAAATGTTCGACAACTGTTCCCTGAAATGAACTCAGCAGGGCAAAATTAGTCTAGAAGCTTAATTTCAGTCAAATCCGAAGTTTTTCGACTTTATTTTTTCGAAGGGTTCGTTTGTGAAATTTTCATGATTTAATCCCCCTGAACATGAATCAGGCCTCAAACGTTGCTCCGGAACCTCTTTATTTTTTTTTGTTTTGTTTTAATTCTCGAAAAATGACAATTAAATTTGTTAAATTCAAACGGACGTAGAATCCGGCATGAAAATCAACCAAGGTGATTGAAAAACTTCACTGAATTGATGATGTCATCTTACAATTTTGTCGAATAAATGTTATTTAAATGTTAAAAAGTAGTATAATCCTGAACTTGTGGTTTATAAATACGCTATTGAGATTTTTCGGGTTTTCGATTTCTCGATTTTTCAACTGCAGATATCTCAATTTTTCAATATTTCAATTTTGGGGTTTCTATTTTTCGATTTCTCAATTTTCCTATGTTTCAATTATACAACTTCTCCATTTTTGTCCTCTTCAATTTTACGATTTTTAAAAATATCGATTTTTCAATTTTTAAAATTTTGGCGTTTTTAAATTTTCAATTTTCCGATTTATGAACTAATCTTTTTTTTATTTTCCCATTTCTCGACTTCCCAAAGTTTCGATTTTTTTCAGTTCTTCAATTTTTCGATTTTTCACGTTTCTTAATTTTTCAATTTTTCGATTTTTCAGGTTTTTTGATTTTTCAATTTTTCGATTTATTAAGCTTACGATTTTTCGACTTTGCTTTTTTAGTTTTTCGATGTCTCAATTTTCCAATTTTTTAATTTCTCGATTTTTTGGATATTTTTTTCAGTTTTGGGATTTTTCAATAATCCAATTTTTCGACTTTTTAATTTTTGGACTCCTGGATTTTTTGATTTCTCGGTTGTTTAGTTTTTGGATTTTCAATTTTTCGTTAATTTAGATTTTTCAATTTTTCAACTGTTTCATATATATTTGGACTTTCAACGTTTCAACTTTTCGATGTTTTAATGTTCCGAATTTCTAAAATTTTCGATTTTTTCAATTTTACTTTTTTTAAATTTTTCGATTTTTCTACGTCTCGACGTTTCGACTTCTCGACTTTTCGACTCCTCGATTTCTCAATCTTTTGATTTTTCAATTTGTCGATGTCTGATGTTTTTGAATTTTTCTATGTTTCGATTTTTCGATTTGTGGATTTGTCAATTTTTTATTTTTCGGCTTTTCAATTTTTCGATGTTTCGATTTTTGAATTATCCGATTTTTCAATTTTCCAAATTTTTCAATTTTTAGAGTTTCGTTTTTTCGATTTGTTGGTTTTTTATTTTTTCAATTTTTAAATTTTAGATTTTCGAATTTTAATTTTTTTGATTTTTTAATGTTTCATTTCTCCATTTTTCAATTTTACAATATTTTAATTTTTCAATGTTTTAAATTTTAGATTTTTAGATTTTTCCATTCTTCAGTTCTTCAATATTTTTTATTTTTTCAAATTTTGGCGTTTCTGAATTTTCAGTATTCCGATTTCTCAATGAATCTATTTTTTGATTTTCCCATTTCTTGACTTCCCAAAGTTCTTCAATTTTTCGATTTTTCAGGTTTTTGATTTTTCAATTTTTTAACTGTTTCATACTTCGATTTTCATTTTTCAACTTTTCAATGTTTTAATTTTTCAGTTTTTGAAATTTCAGGTTTTTCGTTTTCTCGTGTTTTCAGTTCTTCTATACTTCAACATTATTGTTATTGTTATTATTGTTATTGTTATTCAATTTTTCAATTTTCCGAATTTTCAAATTTTCGATTTTTCCAATTTTTTTTTAATTTTTCGATTTTTCTACTTCTCGAGCTTCCAGTTCTCCTATATTTCAATTTTTCATTTTTCCGAATTTTTAAATTTTCGATTTTTGATTTTGGCCTATTTCGGTTTCTCAATTTTTCGTTTTTTTTACTTCTCGACTTTTTGACTCCTCCATTTCTCGATCTTTGGATTTTTCAATTTCTCGATGTCTCATGTCTCATGTTTTTGAATTTTTCTATGTTTAGATTTTTCGGTGTTTCGATTTTTGAATTATCCGATTTTTCAATTTTCCAATTTTTCAATTTTTGTAGTTTCGTTTTCTCCGTTTGTTGATTTTTTAGTTTTTCGATTTTTAAATTTTAAATTTTCGAATTTTTATCTTTTTGATTTTTTAATCTTTCGATTTTTCCATTTTACAATTTTACAATATTTTAATTTCTCAATGTGTTAAATGTTAGATTTTTCCATTTTTCAGTTCTTCAATATTTTTTAATTTTTCAAATGTTGGCGCTTTTGAATTTTCAGTTTTCCGATTTTTGAACTAATCTTTTTTTATTTTCCCATTTCTCGACTTCCCAAAGTTTCAATTTTTTTCAATTCTTCAATTTTTCGATTTTTCAGGTTACTTGATTTTTCAATTTTTCGATTTTTAAACTTACGATTTTTCGACTTTGCTGTTTTAGTTTTTCGATTTCCCACTTTTACAATTTTTTAATTTCTCAATTTTTTGGATATTTCTTTTAGTTTTGGGATTTTTCAATATTTCGATTTTTCGACTTTTCAATTTTTGGATTTTGATTTCTCGGTTTTTTACTTTTTGGATTTTTAATTTTTCGTTAAACTTTGGAATTTTCAATTTTTCAACTTTTCGATGTTTCAATTTTTCAATTTTTAAAATCCTAGGTTTTTCGATTTCAGTTCTTCTATATTTCAATTTTTCAATTTTCCAAATTTTTAAATTTTCGATTTTTCCAATTTTTTTTTAAGTTTAGGATTTTTCAATTTATCGAGTTTCCTGTTCTTCTATATTTCAATTTTTCATTTTTCCGAATTTTTAAATTTTCGAATTTTGATTTTGGCCTACTTCGGTTTCTCAATTTTTCAATTATTGTACTTCTCGACTTTCGACTCCTCGATTTCTCGATCTTTCGATTTTTCAATTCCTCGGTGTCTCATGTCTCATGTTTTTCAATTTTTCTATATTTCGATTTTTCGATTTGTCGGTTTGTCCATTTTTTATTTTTCGACTTTTCGATTTTTTGATTTTTCGATTTTTGAAATACCCGATTTTTCAATTTCCCAATTTTTCAATTTTTGGAGTTTCGTTTTCTCGATTTGTTGATTTTTTAGTTTTTCGATTTTTAAATTTAAAATTTTCGAATTTTTATTTTTCTGATTATTTAAAGTTTTGATTTCTCCATTTTTCAATTTTACAATATTTCAATTTTTCAGTGTTTTAAATTTTAGATTTTTAGATTTTTCCATTTTTCAGTTGTTCAACATTTTTTAATTTTTCAAATTTTGGCGTTCCTGAATTTTCAGTTTTCCGATTTCTCAATGAATCTATTTTTTTTATTTTCCCATTTCTCAACTTCCCAAAGTTTCGATTTTTTAGTTCTTCAATTTTTCGATTTTTCAGGTTTTTGATTTTTTAATTTTTCAACTGTTTTATACTTCGATTTTCAATTTTTCAACTTTTCGATGTTTGATTTGGGCCTCTTTCGGTTTCTCAATTTTTCGTTTTTTCTACTTCTCGACTTTTCGACTCCTCCATTTCTCGATGTTTTGATTTTTCAATTTCTCAATGTCTCATGTTTCATATTTTTGAATTGTTCTATGTTTCGATTTTTCGATTTGCCAGTTTTTCAATTTTCTATTTTTCGGCTTTTCGATTTTTCGATTTTCGAAATATCCGATTTTTCAATTTTCCAATTTTTCTATTGTTGGAGTTTTGTTTGCTCGATTTGTTGATTTTTTAGATTTTCAATTTTTAAATTTTAGATTTTGGAATTTTTATTTTTCTGATTTTTTAATATAACGTTTTTTCCATTTTTCAATTTTACAATATTTTAATTTTTCAATGTTTTAAATTTTAGATTTTTAGATTTTTCCATTTTTCAGTTCAATATTTTTTAATTTGTCAAATTTTGACGTTTCTGAATTTTCAGTTTGCAGATTTTTCAATGAATCTATGTTTTGATTTTCCCATTTCTCGACTTCCCAAAGTTTCGATTCTTCAGTTCTTCAATTTTTCGATTTTTCAGGTTTTTGATTTTTCAATTTTTCGATTTGTTAAGTTTGCAATTTTTGGACTTCGCTTTTTTGACTTTTCGATTTTCCAATTTTTTAATTAGATATTTCCATCAATTTTGTGATTTTTTAGTTTTTCGATTCTTCAATTTTTCTTCTATTTTTCAATTTTTCAATATTTCAGTTTTGGGATTTTTTAATATATCGACTTTTCGATTTTTTTTTTAGACATTCTAATCGCTTAGAGTCGACATTGGCCTGAGCACGCTCCGGTCCGTGGATCAAAGAAGTTCTCAGGCGACGAAATTGAATGGTGAAAGCCGGAACCCGGAATCTTATGCCGTTCCGGATTTATGGGTAGTCAAGTTTTAAATTTGAATTTCAAGTATGGGTTGAAGAAAGATTTGGTTTATAGTAGTGAAAATATTCAACAACCGAAGCTGGAAACGTATTCAGTGGTACAAATTTAATCTACAAACCGAAATTTGAGTCAGATCGGAATTGGTTTTTTTTTGACTTAATTTTTTGGAGAAAAATTTCTGAAATTTTCAGAATTTAAGCCACGTCAAGTTGAATGGGTTCCGATTTGCCTCAAAATTGCTCTCTTCAATAATTTGCACTCCTGAACAAGAATCAGAGCTGAAAAGTGCCTTCAAAACCATCTGATTTTTTTTTTAATTTTCAACTCTTTCAAAAATGATATCGTCCGATAAATTCGTTTATTAATTTCAACCGGACCTAGAATCCGGCATGAAAATCGACCAATGCGATTAGAAAAGCTCAATAAATTGAATGATGAAAACTGGAACCCGGAATTCTAATTTTAAATTTGGCATTTTTGACCTCATTTTTTTGAAAAGATCGTATTGTGAAATTTTCAGGATTTATGCCATTCTAGCTTAAATGGACTCCGATGACCGCAAAATTGCTTTCTGCAGTAATTTGACCCTCATGAATAAGAATCAGCGCTCAAAAAATGGCTCCGGGACCACCTGTTTTTTTTTTGTTTTATTTTTTAATTCTCGACTCTTCGATAAATCCGTTTGTTAATTCAATTCCAAAACTTGGTTTTTGAATTTGGGTTACAATAAATCTAGAAACCTAATTTCACTCAAATCGGATATTTTTACTTAATTTTTTCAAAGGGATCGTTTGTGAAATTTTCAGAATTTAAACTAAACTATCTCGCTTAAATGGTTTCCGATTTGTCTCAAAATTGCTTATTTTAGTAAATTGACCCTCCCGAACAATAATCGGAGCTCAAAATTTGCCGTGGACCCCTTGAATTTTTTTTTTAGTTTTTTAATTTTCGACTCCACGACACTATTCGATAAATTCCTTTGATAATTTCAAACGGACGTAGAATCCAGCATGAATATCAATGAATGCGATTCAAAAATTTTCAGTAAATGGTGAAAACCTGAACCCGGAATCTAACGCCGTTTCGGATTTATGGGTTATCCAAAAATTGAAGGAGTGAAAATCTGAAAATCCAGAAAACGAAACAACGAAAAATCAAAAAATCGAAAATTCAGAAACACCAAAAATTGAAAAATTAAGAAACTGAACCTTTTTTTGGCTAGATTTACAAAACAGGCACAGAAGTAGTAGGGGAGCGAAGGGGCTTGTTTTAACAATTTTTAGAAAAACGAACAACTTCATATCTATCTTATAAAGATAAGACTGATTTTGGCAAATGATATACCATCTAAGAAAATAAAGGGCGGGTGGGCGGGGCTTGTACTTCTTAAGATACGATGATTTTTCAAATTGAGATTTTTTGGCTTTTTCTCGAACACTTTCGAAACTTAGTAAACAAGATGTTTTTGTTGATTTAGATACTTTGAATTTTATGACTTCATTTCTTCGAAAATTTCTACAATTTTTCCAAAATCGCCAAAATGAAATATGAAAATTTTCATCATTTCCTGTTAAAAAGCTATGACTCGTGATCATTTTAGGGATCGCTGAAGCACCCCATTTGCAATGAACTCTAAGTCAAAATGATTTTTAAATCCAGTATTGCATATATGGCGCCCTTGCTCCACGTGTTAAGTGGTCCTTCGCGCCGGATCGGGTCCGATGTTACCAATTTCCTTAATCTGGTGCCGCTCCGTGGCGGCCCGGTCCGGCCCCGCCGCCCCTCGACGATTGATTTAAGAACCCGGCCGGGCCCTAATCACCCGTCCACATAATCCTCGGCGGCGGCTCCGGGCTCCGGTAGCCCGGACGAAATCCGGCGGGGCTTAGAGCGGCTCACGAGCCCGCACATAATCGGATCGCAGTTATCATCGCCCACTCTCCCTCTAATCAGCGCACGCTACCCAAACACGGCATATGTGCACGTTAATGCGACACGAACGCCCGGATCCGATTCCGGGAACGACGAACGAATTCGATAATGAACCGAAAACATTAATTAACTCCGGCTTTGAAAACTGTTTCGACGTCGACGGACAGCGCGCGTTCATAATTCAGGACGAGGCAATTGATTGGATTCCAGGAGTTGCGGGCCTATTAATTTGAATTATGGCCGATAATTAGCCGGAGGTTGTCGGAGCGAGGGTGGCTCGCGAAAAACTCTATTAATAACGCACAAGTGCGTCCGTGTTGCGTTTTTTCGCGAAATTGGAGCGGGTAACGAATGGGAAAACAGCGGACGGGGGTTGTCGCGGTCGGGGCGGGGGCGGGGAGGGGGGGAGAAATAAATTATTTATCGACGTGATGGAGCGAGAGCGAGGTGATGGATTCGATTAGGTGGAAATAGTAAATTTTTGCCGAGGAATAGATAAAGGGAGGATTTCGGACGAGGTTTTCTTTTTACTTTGAATTTATGATTGCGAATACGGGTAGAGTTTCCGGGTTTGCTGAAAAAATTCCAGACCGATTTTTCGAAATGAGGTTGCAACCGAACAAAAGTAGGAAAAGTTCAAGTTTAAATGGGTCTTAAAATTTTTTCAAAAGTGGTGGATTGCAACTCAGATCACATTTTGGATTGATATCATCTCAAAGTTTTATAAAATAAATTCTACTTAAATTTTAGCACAACGTTCTTGGAAAAAAAAACTTACAATCGCTAAAGAAAATTATTTTGTTTGTCCCCTCCAAAAACTTGCTTACGTCATATCAAAATTTTCAAGGATAAAATATATCTTGTCTAAAATAAAAAAAAAATTAAAAATTATTTTGGTATTTTGTAACATAAATTCTATTTAAATTTTATAAAATATGTTCCTATACTTGTGGTTTATTATTTTGCCTTTACATTTTATGTAAATCTAGACTTTTGGAAAAAAATCAGTATTTAAAAATTCATTTTCCAATTTATCATACAGCATTCAATATGTTAACGTTATCAAAAAACAACCTATAGAGTTGAATCAGTTTTATCTTGTTTCACTACAAACAAGGAAAATGATTGAAATGTGTTCCATGGTAGAAAACATCTTGAAGTTCCTAGTATTAGTATTTTGTTTTTGAAAGAATCTGAAAAAAACCTGAAAAACTTATATTGGATTCTGGTACACAAGAACCTTGGGTGTTACGGAATTTTGGGTGACTTATTGTTTTGTTTTTGAAATAGATTAAAATAACTTACTTTGGGTATCTTTAGTGTCTTGTATTTGGAAGAATTTGAAACAATCCTGAGAACTCCTGGTGTTTTGAAGAAATTTAAAAGAGCCTTGAGGACTCATGGTGTATTATTTGTAAAAAAAATTGCAGCTCCTATACTGTCTTTTTTTTAAACGAAGGAATTATAGGCGTGTTTTTGAAATAATTTGAAAAAATTATGATGGGCCCTGTTTTTTTTTTAAAGAGATTATAAAAATTTTCGGCGGCTTGGTATAGTGCTTTAGAAAAATACTGAAAACATTTGGTGAGGAGGAGGATGTTTTCTTTCAGAACGAATTTGAAAGAATTTTCAGAGTCGTTGTATTTTGAAAAATACTGAAATATTTTTGAGATTCTGAGAGTCTTTTTTTATTTAAAAGGTGACTTAGTCTTTTGTGTTTGTAAAAAAATTTGCAACTCCTATACTTAGAACTCCAGGTATTTTGTTTGCGAAAAAATATAGGGTTATCTTTGATATACTTTGAAAGAATCATAATGGATTCTCTTTCTTTTTTTGAAGATATAAAAAGAGCCTTGGAGGGTTTTGGTCTTTTGTTTTAGAAAGGATTGCAAACAAATAATTTGCAATCTTTTGGCGTTTTCTTTTTTAAATGATTGGGGGGGGGGGCTAGTACGAATTTGAAAAAACCTTTTGTTTTGTTTTTGAAAACTTGTAGTGTTTCATTTTATAACAAAATTAAAAGAATTTTGACACCCTCTGCTATTTTCATTTTGAAAAAAATTGATAGAATCTTGGGGGCCTTTGGTGTTTTATTTTTGATAGAATTTGAAAGAATCTTAAGGGCTCCTGGTATTTGCTAAAAAATTTTTATTTAAAGAATTACCAGGATTCCTGGCATTTTTTTGTTTTTGAAAGAGATTAAAAGAACCTTCGGGGTCTTGCAATGTTTTGTTTTTGAAAGAATCTGAAAGAGCCGTGAAACTCATGGTGTTTTGCTTTTTAAATGATAAATAATATTGATGATCCCTTGTGTTTTGTTTGTGAAAAAAAAAAAATTGAAAAATCTTGGGGTTTCTTCTGTCTTTTGAATTGTAGGAAATATTGACGTGTTGCTTTAGAAAGAATTTGAAAGAACTAGGAGTATGAGGCCCTATGGTATTTTTTTGACGAGATTAAACGAGCCTTGGGGCCTTTAATATTTTGTTTTAGAAAGAATTTGAAAAAATTTGAAGGCGATGCTTTGTTTTTGCAAGAATTTGAACGAATCCTGCGATCAGTGGTGCTTTCTTTCAGACGGATTTTTGCAGGAAAGCATCGATTTTGCAATTAGGCTCTGCCCCTCGGTCTGACAACAAATGAAAAATTCATCTCAATTGAGCTTGGGATGGATATGGGCGGGGCTTAATTTTGGCTCGTTTTTTTAAATATACATAGTATTCTTTGAACAACACGATACTCAAAAACATGTTTTTTATTACTTGTAGAGAAATAAGAATTTTACAATTAAGCTCCGCCCCTTTGGCTTACGACGAATAAAAAAATCATCACAATGAAGATAGGGTGGGTGGGCGGGGCTTACATTTTGCCATTTTTTCTTAATATGTATAGTCATCTTTTCACAACAAGAAACTTAAAACATGTTTAAAGTGATAAATTTGTATAGGGAGATATCGATTTTGTAATTAGGCTCCGCCCCTCGGTCTGACAACGAATAAAAAAAGTCGTCAGAATTGAGATAGGGCGGGTGGGTGGGGCTTATATTTTGCCCTATTTTCTTAATATACATAGCCATCTTGTCACAACAAGAAACATTGTTAAAGTGGTACATTTTTGCAAGAAAATGTGGATTTTGCAATTATGGGACGGGGCCTAAATTCAAAATCGATATTTTCGTATACAAATTTTACATTTTAAACATGTTTTAAGTTTCATGTTGTAAAAAGAAGTCTACACACAGTAAAACAAAAAGGCAAAATGTAAGCCCGCCCACCCGCCCTATCGCAATTGTGATGATTATGGGTTATATTTTCCGTTTTCTTCTTAATATACATAGTATTCTTTGAACAACACAATACTCATTTTTAATTTTTTGTAAAGAAATAAGTATTTTGCTGTTAAGCTCCGCCCCCTTGGTTCACGGCGAATAAAAAAAATCATCACAATAGCGACAGGGCGGGTGGGCGGGCTTACATTTTGCCTTTTTGTTTTAATATGTGGAGACTTTTTTTTCACAACATGAAACTTAAGACATGTTTAAAATGGAAAATTTGTATAAAGAAATATCGATTTTGTAATTAGGCTCCGTCCCATAATTGCAAAATCTTTATTTCCTTGCAAAAATGTACCATTTTAACCATATTCTCAGTTTCTTGTTGTGAAAAGATGGCTATGTATATTAGATAGATAGATAGATAGATAGATAAGTTTATTGCACAACAGTACAAACGGTTAGTTAACAGTGTATACCTACTGATAATTAACTTAACTAACCTAAGAATAAAACAAATAAAATCATACATCAAACACAATAAAAAAGAACACAAATTTAAAATTTATTAAAGGAAATGCCTAAGTCGGTACTTCGTAAAATATCAAAAATTAGCTGCTTTTTAATGACTTGGCTCGACATATCAAGAAATTGATCTAAGTGATTCACAATATAGGGAGCTAGATATGAGAAAGATGATTCAAAACGAGCAGTCATATGAGTGGGTATAGTCAATTGTTTTTCAACAAATCTAAGCTCTCTACTATGGGAATCACTTCTTTTACACAGTTTAGAAAATAAATAATCCGGCACTTTTTTAGCCAGCACCTTGCTCACAAAAGACACATCTTAATATATATAAATCTCGTGTCACAATGTTGGTCCTCAATGGACTCCTAAACCACTTAACCGATTATAATAAAATTCGCACACCATGTGCAGTTCGATCCAACTTGAGGGATAGGATAGTTTAAATCTCAAATTATAGTCGCAATTTTAATTTATTGCTAATTATTTGTCTGCTATTATTTGACAGTCACAATTATCTGTTAACTCCAAATGATTCTAACAGATGTCGATACCTTTCGACTGGGTTTCTAATATTTAAACGATTAAATTATTATTGTCAGTCAAATGCCACCGAAAAAATCTAACCTCAACAACGCGAGCAGCAAAGGGTCACGACGCAAACGTGTTGAAAGAGCTCAGCAATTACCAGAACAAATCGAAACAAGAAATGCAGCTGAAAGAATCAGGACTGCAGTAAGTCGTGCACAAGAATCTCAAGAACGACATGTTATCCCTCGCAAGCACAAACTTTGTGGGAGAAATATAAAAATTGTATGACAGAAGACATCTTGCACCGAATTAGACAAACATATCAATGCCAAAACATAGATTATACACCAGAGATGTACAATGAAGCATTGGTCTTGATCGAGGATTTATGTGTTCTTATTTCAAATTTACCACTTGATCATTATGGTATGACATCACCTAATCGTCCAGCCACCGACTTAGTCAATACCGATTTACAACGAGAAAATCAATATGACCATGGAAGTTTAGCAACAATTATCATGAACAGTGAACCATTACTGACAGCAGAACAAAAAATTATTTATGATTGGATTATGCTGGCTGTTGCTGCTGAACAAGGCGGTTTTTTTTTCTTGGATGCACCCGGTGGAACCGGTAAGACATTTTTAATATCGTTGATTCTTGCCAAAATACGGTCGCAACAAAAAATCGCATTAGCAGTAGCATCGTCAGGCATTGCGGCTACTTTACTGGATGGTGGGCGAACAGCACATTCAACATTCAAGCTGCCATTGGACGTTCATAATAAACCAGATGCAATGTGTAACATCAAAAAGAATAGTGGAATAGCTGCAGTGTTGCGGAAGAGTTCTATAATAATTTGGGATGAGTGCACAATGGCACACAAATATTCACTTGAAGCATTAAACAGAACTATGCAAGATTTAAACAGCAATAATAAACTTTTCGGTGGTGCTATCTTACTTTTGTCTGGTGACTTCCGGCAGACCTTACCGGTTATACCACGCTCTACTTTCGCGGATGAGATTAATGCATGTTTGAAACAATCATTCTTATGGCGAAGTGTTGAAACACTTCGATTGACCATAAATATGCGAGTACAATTGCAAAATGATCCATCAGCACAAATATTTTCCGAACAACTACTAGATATTGGGAACGGTAAAATAGAACTGCAACCAAATACGCAATGCATTAAACTACCAGACAATTTTTGCACTGTTGTTCAGGATAAAAATGAATTGATTCAGAGTATTTTCCCGGATATACAGAATAATTATTTGAATCATGAATGGCTTAGTCAACGGGCGATTTTGGCAGCCAAAAACGTTGATGTTGACGAAATTAACTTCCAGATACAACAGTTGTTACCAGGTGATCTGATGTCTTTTAAATCAATCGATACTGTTGTTGATGAAAATGAAAGTGTAAATTTTCCGATTGAATTTTTAAATTCATTAGATATCCCTGGAATGCCACCACATAATCTTCGATTAAAGATTGGTTACCCTATTATTCTCCTCCGTAATTTGAATCCACCTCAATTATGTAACGGTACGCGTTTGGTCATCAAAAAGATCACCGGAAACATTCTTGAAGCAACCATTTTGGCTGGGAAGTTTAAAGGAAAAGTGGTCCTGCTGCCACGTATTCCGATGATACCATCAGATTCTACCATACCCTTCAAAAGGCTACAGTTTCCAATTCGTTTAGCTTTCGCCATGTCTATAAATAAATCTCAAGGTCAAACAATGTCCATTTGTGGTTTAGATTTGGAAAATCCATGTTTTTCTCATGGGCAACTATATGTTGCGTGTTCACGTGTTGGGAAACCGTCGAATATATTTGTGTTAGCTAAAGACAGGTTAACCAAAAACATTGTGCACCGATTGGTGTTAAATTAAATTGAAATTGAAAGTATTTATAATTCAAAAAAATAGATATTAATGTTTAAAACTTTAAGACTGTCTGCCTTGCCTACCTCATTCATGAGTTTAAGCGTCACATGTTATTTACTGTATTATACTGTAATATACTTATATTTGTTATAAAATTAAATGGAAATAATAAATCTGATAAATTTTTATTTTGTACCTATTGATTTCTGCTTAATATCAAGTGTAAGAACATTTTAATTATTTGTGTTCAACGTACTTCCCCTTCAAATCTCAATCCAGTGAATTTGTATACCAACATCAACATTTTCGTCTTTGTTCGTAAATAATTTCATTGTACTAAAGGGTTATAGTAGTAGAAAGTCAAATAAGGAGATCACCATATTTTTTTACAAATACCATCTGTGTGAAAAAGCATAGTGGACTCCGTGACTGATGTTCTCTTATTGTTCCTCTTAGATTGTTTACTATAATGTAATATAACAAAAACTTTAGCCACAGCAACGCGTGGCCGGGTCAGCTAGTAATGAATAAAACGTTGTTCATTAAGTTTAAGCTGGCCTAAAGATCGCAAATAGGGTGTTACATGATTAAAACGTGGCACATAGGTCGTAAACCTCACACAATTATACTGGATTTTTTGTAATTTGTATTTAAGATTTTCGGTCAAACATGGACCATAAACTATGTCGCAATACGTCAAGTGAGAAAGAACGAGCGAATTAATCAAAACTAATTTAGAACCTTCATCCAAGATTGTTCTAAGCGGAGCTAGTTGTTTTAATCTAAAGTAAGACATTCTGCAAAGAAGAGAAACGTGTTGAGAAAATTCCAATTTCGAATCTAAAGTAACACCCAAACTTGTTACAGTATTGTGACATGGAATTTTGATGTTATTAATAAACAAATCGTGTTGCAGATTCTGAAGTTGATTGGGATTGCCGAATAATATGTTAACACATTTTTTAGAGTTAAGAAACAATGAGTTGCAACTAGTCCACTTATAAATTTCTTCTAAATCGAGGTTAACTTTCTGCCGAGCAAATTCCTCATCCTGTGGATCGAAGCTAAAATATATTTGGATGTCATCAGCATATAAGTGAATTTTGCAATACCTCGGGACAAATTGAATATCCGATATAAAAATAGAGAACAAAAGAGGCCCCAAGATTGATCCCTGGGGAACTCCACTTTCCACCTTGCGTAAACTAGAAATTTCTTGATAAGTGTTAAAATTAATACGACACAACTGATGACGGTTGTTTAAATAACTTTGAAACCACTCTAATGTCAAATCACCAACTCCATAATATGCAAGTTTCTCCACTAAACAATTAATATCTAGGGAGTCGAAAGCCTTCGACAGATCTAAAAGGGTTAGTGACGTGATACGCCTAGCATCCGTATTTCTTAATATGTCATCAGTTATAGACAGGAGTGCAGTTGCCGTACTATAATTTTTGCGAAAACCAGACTGTACTTTGGGCAAAATGTTTAATGTAGAAATATAATCCGAGAATTGTTCATATATGACAGTTTCTGCAATCAACAAAAGAACAGGTTGTATGCTGATCGGTCGAAGATCATTTAGACCGTCTACCTTAGAACGCTTTGGAATTGGTGTAACATTAGAAATCTTCCATAAGTTTGGAACCAAACCTTGTTCGAAAGAAAAATTAATTATATGAGTGAGTTGATTACATATGAACGGCAAGGAAAGCTGGAGCATGCGAGCTGATATTCCATCATATCCTGTCAAAGATGATTTTAATTTTAGAGTCACTTTAGCTATTTTCTCGACCTCAACAGGTGAGTATATAAATTTAGGTTTATTGGAATTAGAAAAAGTGGCACGTTTAAAATAATTTCTAAACTGTGGGGAGGCAGTAGTTTTTGGAATGGAATCAATAAAGAAATTATTCACAGTGTCCGCACTAAAAAGATCGGGTGGAATTGAATCTCTAGCCGTTGGAGCAACAAAATTCCACTTTCTCAAATTTGACCAAAAGAGCTTAGGATTTTTTTTACAGTTGTTTTTGAAATTAAAAGCTAGAAAACTTTGTTTCTCACGTTTCAGAGCAAGATTGTAAAAATTCCTCAACTGACAATAATACTGTCTATGTAGCAACAATCTGGATTTGCGATAACGATTCCACGCTCGTTGTTTTAAAATCTTTAATCGTCGTAAATTCGACGTGAACCATGGTTGATAATTTTTACGCGTTCTTCGGATAAGCGGTGTTAACGGTGCATGGATGTTAAATAATTGAATTAGACAATCATTAAAATAATGAACTTTTTCATCTAAGCTGTGAATTAAATATATGCGATCCCAGTTAAAACGCTCCACATCGTGACAAAAAACTTCAAAATCAAAATTTTTATATGAACGTACAAACTTCCCTGCGGGAGCCTGATCATTCTCAACAAAAGAAATAATACAGTTGACAACATGATGATCAGACGGAAAACAATCTGACACCCACGAACTGGTTACATTCATATTCGAATCTGTTATTATTAAATCTAAAAGCGATTCGCTATCTTTTGTTATTCTGGTAGGTTCTTTAATTAGCTGGACGCAGTCCAATTCATAAAATATATCATTTACAAAATTACTTTCAGTGTTAACATTTAACATATTTATATTAAAATCTCCCATAAAAATGTAATAAGGAAGACTACTGGCATTTAGAAAAAGAATTACATCGTAAATTAACGTCATATACTTATAAGAATTTTTTGGGGGTTTATAAAAGACCCCAAGAACAAGAATTTTTTTATGAAGCTTAACCTTGACTAGAATATAATCAATGTTTGAATTATTATTAGCATTGTCAGCAAAATTCAGAATATCATATTTATAACTATTCTTAATATAAAGTGCGACTCCACCGCCACAAGTTTCACGGTCTTTTCTAATTAAATTATAACCAGAAACACAAAACTGTTCATCAGGAAGATTTGGGTCGAACCATGTTTCACTCACCCCTATGGCAAAAAAATCTTTCTCACGGACAAAATTTCTAAATACGTGCATCTTATTACACAAAGATTGCGCATTTATATGGCCACATGTAAGAGCCACAACTTGATGTTTTTGAATTATTAAGAAAAAAAGGCAAAATATAAGCCCCACCCTATCTCAATTCTGAATGAATTTTGGAAGTTTCTGGCTTTTTGGTTTTCAGAGAATAAAAAAAAAATGTGGGTGGAATATTTTGTAAGAATTTGGAGTAATTTTGGGACCGTTCGCTTTTTGTTTTAGTTAAAAGAATTTTGAAAAATCCTGGTGCCTTTTTACAGAATGAATTTGAACGAATCTTCTGGCATTTGCGTTTTGTTATTGAAAGTATTTTGAAAGCTTCTTGTCTATTTTAGAGCAAATTTGATAAAAAATTGCAGGCCCCTAGTATTTTCATTTTGAATACATTTCAAAGAATCTTGAGATTTGTAGTGTGTTTTATTGAACAAAGTTAAAGGAATTTCGTGTTCCTTGGTGTTTTTTTTTAAATCATTTAAAAGAGCCTTCGGGGTTTTTGGTGTTTTATTTTTTAAAGAATTTAAAAAATCAAAAACGTTGGGGGATGTTTTATTTTCTTTCAAAATGAATTTGAAATAGTCTTCTGGGGCTTCGTGTTTTGTTTTTGCAAGAATTTTGAAAGCTTTTGGTAAAAACATATAAGGCGCTTGTGAATTAAAAAAAATTATGAGCGACCTTTAAAAAGTAATATATTGAGCTAAAAATTTGGGAAACTTATTTGTTTTTCGTCTATAAAATATTACCGTAACAAGAAAAACAAAATTAAACAAGAAAAGAAAATCAATTTTTGACGATTTGGGAACTTTGTAAAAATAAAATAACAAAATAAACTAACATATTTTCTATTTATAAAAAATTGTCGTTTTTTTGCGCCACCCCAATGTGTAGTCTTCTTTTCACAATAAGAAAGGTAAAACATATTTAAAATAGTAAATTTTTGTAGGAAAGTATCGATCAACAAATGAAAAAGTCATGATGGGATGGATATGGGTGGGGCTTAATTTTTGGCTTGTTTTTTTTTTAACATAGATAGTATTTATTGAACAACACGATACTCAAAAACATGTTTTTTTTATTACTTGTAGATAAATAAGCTCCGCCCCTTTGGGTCACGACGAATAAGAAAATCATCACAATTAAGATAGGGTGGGTGGGCGGGGGTTACATTTATCCATTTTTTCACAACAAGAAACTTAAAACATGTTTAAAATGATAAATTTGTATCGGAAGATATTGATTTTGTAATTACGCTCCGCCCCTCGGTCTGACAACGAATAAAAAAAGTCGTCAGAATTGAGATAGGGCGGGTGGGTGGGGCTTATATTTTGCCCTTTTTTCTTAATATACATAGCCATCTTGTCACAACAAGAAACATTGTTAAAGTGGTACATTTTTGCAAGAAAATATGGATTTTGCAATTATGGGACGGGGCCTAAATTCAAAATCGATATTTTCGTATACAAATTTTGCATTTTAAAGATGTTTTAAGTTTCATGTTGTAAAAAGAAGTCTACACATAGTAAAACAAAAAGGCAAAATGTAAGCCCGCCCACCCGCCCTATCGCAATTGTGATGATTAGGGGTTATATTTTCCGTTTTCTTCTTAATATACATAGTATTCTTTGAACAACACAATACTCATTTTTAATTTTTTGTAAAGAAATAAGTATTTTGCAGTTAAGCTCCGCCCCCTTGGTTCACGGCGAATAAAAAAAATCATCACAATAGCGACAGGGCGGGTGGGCGGGCTTACATTTTGCCTTTTTGTTTTAATATGTGGAGACTTTTTTTCACAACATGAAACTTAAGACAGGTTTAAAATGGAAAATTTGTATAAAGAAATATCGATTTTGTAATTAGGCTCCGTCCCATAATTGCAAAATCTTTATTTCCTTGCAAAAATGTACCATTTTAACCATATTCTCAGTTTCTTGTTGTGAAAAGATGGCTATGTATATTAAGAAAAAAAGGCAAAATATAAGCCCCACCCTATCTCAATTCTGAATGAATTTTGGAAGTTTCTGGCTTTTTGGTTTTCAGAGAATAAAAAAAAATGTGGGTGGAATATTTTGTAAGAATTTGGAGTAATCTTGGGACCGTTCGCGTTTTGTTTTATTTAAAAGAATTTTGAAAAATCATGGTGCTTTTTTACAGAATGAATTTGAAAGTATTTGGAAGCTTCTTGTCTATTTTAGAGCAAATTTGATAGAAGATTGCAGGCCCCTAGTATTTTCATTTTGAATACATTTCAAAGAATCTTGAGATTTGTAGTGTGTTTTATTGAACAAAGTTAAAGGAATTTCGTGTTCCTTGGTGTTTTTTTTTAAATCATTTAAAAGAGCCTTCGGGGTTTTTGGTGTTTTTTTAAAGAATTTAAAAAATCAAAAACGTTGGGGGATGTTTTACTTTCTTTCAAAATGAATTTGAAATAGTCTTCTGGGGCTTCGTGTTTTGTTTTTGCAAGAATTTTGAAAGCTTTTGGTAAAAACATATAAGGCGCTTGTGAATAAAAAAAAAAATATGAGCGACCTTTAAAAAGTAATATATTGAGCTAAAAATTTGGGAAACTTATTTGTTTTTCATCTATAAAATATTACCGTAACAAGAATAACAAAATTAAACAAGAAAAGAAAATCAATTTTTGACGATTTGGGAACTTTGTAAAAATAAAATAACAAAATAAACTAACATATTTTCTATTTAAAAAAATAGTCGTTTTTTTTGCGCCACCCCAATGTGTAGTCTTCTTTTCACAATAAGAAAGGTAAAACATATTTAAAATAGTAAATTTTTGTAGGAAAGTATCGATCAACAAATGAAAAATTCATGATGGGATGGATATGGGTGGGGCTTAATTTTTGGCTTGTTTTTTTTTTAATATAGATAGTATTTATTGAACAACACGATACTCAAAAACATGTTTTTTATTACTTGTAGAGAGATAAGCTCCGCCCCTTTGGGTCACGACGAATAAGAAAATCATCACAATTAAGATAGGGTGGGTGGGCGGGGGTTACATTTTGCCATTTTTTCACAACAAGAAACTTAAAACATGTTTAAAATGATAAATTTGTATAGGAAGATATCGATTTTGTAATTACGCTCCGCCCCTCGGTCTGACAACGAATAAAAACAGTCATCAGAATTGAGATAGGGTGGGTGGGTGGGGCTTATATTTTGCCCTTTTTTCCTAATATACATAGCCATCTTTTCACAACAAGAAACTTAGCACATGGTTAAAATGGTACATTCTTGCAAGGAAATATGGATTTTGCAATTATGGGGCGGGGCCTAATTTCAAAATCGATATTTACTTATACAAAAAGGAGTCTACACATATTAAAACAAAAACAAAAAACAAAATGTAAGCCCGCCCACCCGCCCTATCTCAATTGTGATGATTTTTTTCATTCGCTGTGAACCAAGGGGATACAGCTTAACTGCAAAACACTTATTTCTTTACAAGAAATTAAAAACATGTTTTTTGTGTCGTGTTGTTCAAAGAATACTACATATATTAAGAAAAAAAAGTCAAAATATAAACCCCACCCACCCACCCCATCTTCATTGTGATGATTTTTTTTATTCTTAGAAACTTGAAACACGTTTAAAATGGTAAATTTTTGTAAGGAAATATGGATTTTGCAATTAGGTTCCGCCCCTAGATCTACCACTTAATGAAAATAAGAGTTTTGCGTTTAAATTTCGCTCCTTTGGCCCTCGATGTTTAAAAAAAAAATTATCACAGTTGAGATAGGGCGGGTGGGGGGGATACATTTTGCTTGTTTTTTCGTAGCATGTGTAGACTTATTTCAGCAACAAGAAACTTTAAACATGTCTAAAATGGTAAATTTTTGTAGTAATCAACTTGAAAAGTTGAACATCAAAGTTACTAAGTTTATAAATCTTACTTCAAAGATTGATATTTGACTATGGTTAGAATTCATCATCCTAGTTGGAAAGAATTTGAAAGAATCTTGGGGGCTTCTGGTGTTTTTTTTTTTGAAAAAATTTTGTCGAATCTTGCAGTTTCTGGTGTTTTTTTTTTTTTTTTCATTCGAATTCGAAATATTTGTTCAACTTTCCACATTCTTCCCAAAACACTCTCGTATTTAGACGGCAGTAAATATCAGTAATAATCAGTATGATTATTTGTCTCATTGAGTATTTTCCAATAGGCTAGAATTGTTTTTGAAAAACAATGTTGTTAATTCGAAAAATCCTAAAGAACTACGTAAATTAATTAATACCTCACCACCACTTGATTTTACGAAGCTAATGTTTAGCAGTGTTAGCATGATTAAAATTGAGAGCATAAGGTTGGGATAGTGCGACCAACCCATCAAGGTGCGCTCACACTCCTCGTCCGCCACCATTACCGGGTGACATATTACGCCACAATGCCCCATAGATCTCTCTTTATTTGAAACAAGTGGACACCTCGCGTAATTGTTAAGCTCCCTAACCACGCGTGTCTAAACAGCCAAGAGACGTGAATGCCTCTAGATTGCAAATTATGCCCCAACCACCGTCCGCCGACTTTAATTCACCGCTGCTACCATTGTCATCCTTCATCTCTATTACGTGTTTACACTCGCAGCGTGCATTTAAAAGTCCACATTGTACATTGTAGCGCCATTCAGCCCGAAAAGGTCGTTCGAGTCGCATTACGGGATTAAGCGCTTGTATTTCGACGGAATCGTCAGGCGTTAAATAAATTTCAATAAGGCGCTCGTTCGAGACGAAAAAGTCGAAAACGATTGTTATTCAAATGATCGAGACAACGAGGTCTGCCCGTGACACGAGATGGGTATCGCTGACAAGCACGAGGAGTGACGTCAGAGCACGTGGCGGGACGCCCCCTCGTTTGCTCACACTCGAACTATTTAACCTACAATTTTCGTGTTATTAAAAAGGCAAATATTTGGGGAGCGTGCGAACGGAGCGCTGCGATCCGACGAGTTTAAAGTTTTTCGAAAACAAACAAGGGTTTAGGGTTACAAGGGAAACACAACATGAGTTGAAGGACAAACCGACAAACGACGTTCGCGTGCGAGAACCCAGAACGTCGTCGCTCTTTAATAACCAGAAAAATCGGCGACTTTTCTCTTCCGAGATTTCTCTCCCTCGTAATTAATTAAAATTCGGCGTGGCGATGGGCGTCAGCAAAGTTTTCCAGTTTCCATCGAGCGATTTCTGCTCCCGTGAAGAAAATGAAATCGCAACAACGTTCCCCGCAAACGTTTATGCTTCGCTCGCGTCTTTGCAATTAGTTAAACGAAGTTCCTCAGATGTCACGTGGAATACAGATGGAATTTGCGACGCTGCTGCACATCATCCAAATTACTCCTATTCATTAGCCGAGCACTTGCCAGGTGGAACGGCTTCGGCCAGGAGCGGACTCCGAAAATTGAAACAGGTCTCTTGTAATAGTAAAGACGAACAGTGAAATGTGTAATCGGGTCCTCCTTCGAATTGAATCCGTATGTCTTTTCTGAAATGATCCGTTTAACTTGGACAATAGTACGCAGGGGCAGGTGGGACAATTTTCAAGAGGTGACTGTGAAACACCAGAATCCGAGGCTCCTGAAACCAAATTTTATTAGTTTAAATGAAGTAAATTTTCGGCCTTCGCCCCTGATCGTGGGACTCCGAGATTTTTTTCAAAATACTTCAAAAACAAGACACAAACATGGAGTCTTAATGATTTTTTTCAAATTACTTCAAAAACAAAACAAAGGTTTCCCGAAATTCTTTCAAATTACTCCAAAAACAAAATACAACGGGTTCCCGAGACAAGGGATCCCAAGATTTTTTCAAACTTTCAGCCAATTTCAAAAACAAAAGGGGTCCTCGAGATTCTTACAAACTAATTTAGAAGCCAGAAAAAAGGGGTCCCCATGATTCTTTCAAACTACTTCAAAAACAAAACACGAGGGGTGCCCGAGATTGTTTCAAACTACTTTAAAAACAAAACACAAAGAAGTCCCTGAAAATCTCTTAAACTATTCCATAAAAAAACATTAGGGTTTCACAAGATAATTTCAAATTACTTCAAAAACAAGGCAAGGGTTCCCTGAGATTCTTTCAAAGTACTTCAAAAATAGAACACAAGAGAACTCCAAGATTGTTTCAAACTGCTTCAAAAACAAACTTCAATAGGTGCCTGAGATTCTTTCAGACTGCTTTAAAAACGAAACACAAGGGGTGTGAGAGGATCTTTCAAACTACTTTAAAAACAAAACACAAGGGATCCTGAAGATTATTTAAAATTACTTCAAAAAGAAGACAAGCTACCCCCAAGATTATTTCAAATTACTTCAAAAGCAATACAAGGGTTTCTCGACATTCTTTCAAATTACTTCAAAAACATGATAAAAGCTCACCGAGATTCTTTCTAACTAGTTCAAAAAGAAAAGATAAAGGAGTCCTCGGAAATCCTTCATATTATTCCATAAAAAAACACTGCGGTTTCGTGAGATATTCTCAGATTACTTCAAAAACAAGACAAGGTTACCCCGATATTCTTTAAAATTACTTCAAAAACAAAACGCAAGGGGTGTCCAAGATTCTTTCAAACTTCTTCAAAAACAAAACACAAGGGTCCCCCATGATTTTTTCAAACTACTTCAAAAATAGAACGCAAGTGGTCCACGAGATTCTTTCAAATTGCTTCAAAACCAAAACACAAGGGGTCTCCAAAATTCTTTCAAATTACTTCAAAAACAAAGCAATAAGAGATCCCTGTGATTTTTTCATAATACTTCATAAACAAAACACAAGTGGTTCGCAAAATTCTTTCAAGTTACTTAAAAAACGAGATCAGGGATCCCGTGATTCTTTCAACTCACTTCAAAAACAATACAAGGGATATCCAAGATCTTTTCAGCCCGCTTCAAAAACAACACAAAAGGTCCTCCAGGTTTTTTCATACTACTTTAATAACTACACACAAGGGGTCCCTGTGATTATTTCAAACTAATTCAAAAATAAAACACAAAGAGTTTGAGAGATTCTTCCAAATTACTTCAAAAATATGATAAAAGCTCACCGAGATTCTTTCTAACTTCTTTAAAGACAAAACACGGAGAAGTCCCGGAAAATCTTTCAAACTACTTCAAAAACAAAACATAAGGGATCCCGGAGATTCTTTAAAATTACTTCGAAAACAAGAGCGACCCCCAGGATGCCTTCAAATCACTTCAAAAACATGACAAAAGCTCCCCGAGATTCTTTCAAACTACATAATTTAAGAATAAATAACAAAACATGAAGAAGTCCCCAAAAATCTTTCATACTATTCCAAAAAAAAAACTTGAGATTTCGTGAGATAATCTCAGATTACTTCAAAAACAAGACAAGGTATCCCCCAGACTTAGTAGACAAAACATAAGTAGTCTGTAAGATTTTTTCAAAATACTTCAACAACATGATAAAAGGTCACCGTGATTCTTTCTAACTACTTTAAAAATAAAACACGGAGAAGTCCCCGAAATCTTTCAAACTACTCCAAAAACAAAGTACAAGGGATCCCGGAGATTATTTAAAATTACCTCAAAAACAAGACCAGCGACCCCTAAGATGCATTCAAATTACTTCAAAAATATTATTAAAACTCCCCGAAAATCTTTCATACTATTCCATTAAAAAAAAAAACACTTGAGATTTCGTGAGATAATCTCAAATTACTTCAAAAACATGATAAAAGCTCCCCGAGATTCTTTCAAACTACATACTTTAAGAACAAATAACAAAACATAAAGAAGTCCCCGAAAATCTTTCATACTATTCCATAAAAAAAAAACACTTGAGATTTCGTGAGATACTTTCAGATTACTTCAAAGACAAGGCAATGTATCCCCCAGACTTTTTCAAACGACTTCATAAACAAAACATAAGTAGTCTGCAAGGTTCTTTCAAATGACTTCAAAAACATGATAAAAGCTCACCGAGATTCTTTCTAACTACTTCAAAAACAAAACACAAGGGATCCCGGAGATTATTTAAAATTACTTCAAAAACAAGACAAGCGACCCCTAGGATGCATTCAAATTACTTCAAAAACATGATAAAAGCACCCCAAAATTCTTTCAAACTACATACTTTAAGTACAAAGAACAAAACATAAAGAAGTCCCCGAAAATCTTTCATACAATTCCATAAAAAAAACCACTTGAGATTTCGTGAGATACTCTTAGATTACTTCAAAAACAAGGCAAGGTATCCCCCAGACTTTTTCAAACGACTTCATAAACAAAACACAAGTAGTCTGCAAGATTCTTTCAAATTACCTACTTCAAAAACATGATAAAAGCTCACCGAGATTTTTTGTAACTGCTTTAAAAACAAAACACGGAGAAGTCCCCGAAAATCTTTCAAACTACTTCAAAAACAAAACACAAGGGATCCCGAAGATTATTTAAAATTACTTCAAAAACAAGACAACCGACCCCCAAGATCGCTTCAAATTACTTCAAAAACATGATAAAAGCTCCCCGAGATTCTTTCACGCTACATTCTTTAAGAACAAAGAACAAAACATAAAGAAGTTCCCGAAAATCTTTCATACTATTCCCTAAAAAAAAAAAAAACACTTGAGATTTCGTGAGATACTCTTAGATTACTTCAAAAACAAGGCAAGGTATCCCCCAGATTTTTTCAAACGACTTCATAAGCAAAACATAAGTAGTCTGCAAGATTCTTTCAAATTACCTACTTCAAAAACATTATAAAAGCTCACCGAGATTTTTTCTAACTATTTTAAAAACAGAACACGGAGAAGTCCCCGAAAATCTTTCAAACTACTTTAAAAACAAAACACAATGGATCCCGGAGATTATTTAAAATTACTGCAAAAACAAGACAAGCGACCCCCAAGATGCCTTCAACTAACTTCAAAAACATGATAAAAGCTCCCCGAGATTCTTTCGCACTACATTTTTTAAGAACAAAGAACAAAACATAAAGAAGTCCCCGAAAATCTTTCATACTATTCCATAAAAAAACCACTTGAGATTTCGTGAGATAATCTCAGATTACTTCAAAAACAAGGCAAGGTATCCCCCAGACATTTTCAAACGACTTCATAAACAAAACACAAGTAGTCTGCAAGATTCTTTCAAATTACCTACTTCAAAAACATGATAAAAGCTCACCGAGATTTTTTCTAACTATTTTAAAAACAGAACACGGAGAAGTCCCCGAAAATCTTTCAAACTACTTCAAAAACAAAACACAAGAGATCCCGGGGATTATTTAAAATTACTGCAAAAACAAGACAAGCGACCCCCAAGATGCCTTGAAATTACTTCAAAAACATGCTAAAAGCTCCCCGAGATTCTTTCACACTACATTTTTTAAGAACAAAGAACAAAACATAAAGAAGTCCCCGAAAATCTTTCATACTACTCCATAAAAAAAACCACTTGAGATTTCGTGAGATAATCTCAGATTACTTCAAAAAGAAGGCAAGGTATCCCCCAGACATTTAAAAGCTCACCGAGATCCTTTCTAACTACTTTAAAAACAAAATACGGAGAAGTCCCCGAAAGTCTTTTAAAAAACTACTTCAAAAACAAAACACAATGGATCCCGGAGATTATTTAAAATTACTGCAAAAACAAGACAAGCGACCCCTAAGATGCCTTGAAATTACTTCAAGAACGTGATAAAAACTCCCCGAGATTCTTTCAAACCACTTTAAGAACAAAGAACAAAATATACAGAAATCCCTGAAAATCTTTCAAACTATTCCATAAAAAAATACTTGGTTTTCGAAAGACACTTTCAAATTACTTCAAAAACAAGAAAAGGAATCCCCGAAATTATTTCAAATAACTGCAAAAACAAAACATAAGGGGTCTCGCGAGATTCTATGAAATTACTTCAAAAACAAGAACTTCATAAGCAAGGAATCCCTGAAATTGTTTTAAACTACTTCAAAAACAAGACAAAGGTTTCCCGAGATTCTCTCATATTACTACAGAAAGAAGACCCACAAGGGATCCCCGAGATTTTTTCAAAGTACTTCAAAAACAAAACACAAAAGGTCCTCGAGTTTCTTTCAAATTACTTCATAAACAAGACAAGGGAACTCTGAGAAGCTTTCAAACTACTTCAAAAACAAGACAAGGTATCTCGAAGATTGTTTCAATCTACTTCAAAAATAAACACAAGGCATCCTTGAAATTTTTTCAAATTACTTCAAAAAGAAGACAAGTGATCCTCGAGATTCTTTCAAAGTACTTCAAAAACAAGACAAGGGATCCCCGCGATTATTTCAAACTACTTCAAAAATAAAACACAAGTGGTTTCCGAGATTCTTTCAAATTGGCTCAAGTACAATACAAAAAAGCTCCTCAACTGTTTTCAAATTACTTGAAAGATAAGACATATCTTATATACTTTTAAATGAAGTAATATTTCGGCCTTTCAAGCACCGGTCTAAATTTTTCCTGCTCTGATTCAGTAGGTCTCTGATAGTACGCTTCACTTTTCCGAAAGCCGGCACAGTCCAAGTTCGGTTCGCGTTTCCGCGAGGCGGCACACTTCAACCCACCGTATGTAAGAATGTCGCGAATTCCCCGTCCCGGCCTTTTTGCGAAACCGCCCCCGCGGGCCGCCCCAACGCAATTACGGCCTTATTGCGCGAAACAAGCGGCCACGTCGAGCCCACCAAATATAATAAAGTGGACAATATAAAATCAAGCAAACCACGTTTGACGTAATTACGCGTCGTGCTAGGGGCTGCCGTAAGTCGATTGACCCGCCGCCTGTCGGCGGCTGTGTCAGACGCAAGGTACGGACATAACGCCACTTCATTTAGTATTCTAATTGAAGCGGCTCGCAGATCACCCCTCCCTGTTTAAATTCAATCAAATTGTTAATCGACTATATTAAATATACGTTGACTTTGTATGCGCAAACGGGGGCGGATTTTAACGAGGTCGAAGCCCCAGAGGGACCCCACGCGAAAAACGTTATGACGAATCGAGATTTTGTAAACAGGGACGATCGTGACGGCGAGGGTGGGCCCGAGGGGGCGATTTGCATGTCGCGGGTTGACCCCGGACGGTTTTTTCAAGTTCTGCCAGTGTTGGACTGAGTACTGAAATGTTCGTCGCTTTCTGCGCGTTGTCGAGGTCAGTCCTGCCCCCGCCCTGTGGCAATAAATCCGAAAATAAGGAGTTTTCCGGCAAACGCGGGCGGCGGAGTCGATTTATCGCGCAAACATTCAGCCGCCGCTCCCGGCATACACAAGAAGATGACGACGTCGCAGAAATGCATCCATATAAAGTTGGGGTGGCTTTCCACTTTGTCTTAGCGCTCTCGCTTCCTGCGAGGAACTTTGCCAATTCATCTCCCGACAGAAGATGCTTCCTCTCTCCCAGCTCCTTACTACAAATGCCTTCCGAACTAGATTTGCTGCCACTAAAGAGGCGGCGATATGTTTGTATTACGAAACTGCGGGATTTGCTGCGCGCCGTGCCGACAACATCTTCGCCAGAATATTTATGGACCTGGACGGCTCCATTATCGGGTTGCAGGAAAACGCTTATGCAACGAATGACGATGGGGTTGTTTGATGAACGCTTCCGGTGTGGACAGCGGTTCTGATTAGGACTTAGTAATTAAAAAAATATTTACATGAATTGTAGCTATAACGGGACACAAAAGGGCTTGAATGTTTTGATACAAAAACAACTAGGTCTAATGGTCTAAATCCAGAAAATTTCATACCTTCAAAAAAAATCCAGTCTGGCGAAATTCGGTTTCTAGGCGCATTTTGCACTGCTGAGTGCGCTTCTTTTACTTAAAAACCATATTTCGAATTTGACTACCCATAAGTCCGGAACGGTAGAAGATTCCGGGTTCCGGATTTCATCATTCGATTTATCGATTTTTTTTAATACACAGTGGTTGATTTTCAGGCCGGATCCTACGTCCGTTTGAAATCAACAAACGGATTTATCGGACAGTGTCATTTTTCGGAAAAGTCGAGATTTAAAAAAATCTTAGAAAAATAGGAGGTCCCGGAGCCATCTTTTGGGCTCTGGTTCTTGTTCAGAAGGGTCAGATTATCACAATTTCACACACTTCGGAAAAAATAATCAAGTAAAAAAATCCAGTCTGACTGAAATTAAAGAGAATAGGTATCTCAAAAATTTCCATATTTTTTTCTGAAATTTTGAAAAATTGTCGGAATTTTCGGGGAAACGAAGCCATAAAATAATTTACGGGAATTTAATCAACAAAAAAATCTCCTTTATTAAATTTCGTAGAACTTCGAGAAGAGGCCACAAATTTCAATTGAAAAATTATTGAGATTTTCGAAAAGTTGCCTAAAAATCCACAAAAAATTCTGGAAGATAGATTTAAATAAGCTGCATCTAAAAATATACTATGTTAATAGTTCTTCCCTTAGATTGAAAGCTGTCATCGAAAATTCCAGGGTAATTGGACTTTTGTTAAGGATATATTTCGCTCGATTCCAAAAACTGTAACGCCAAAAATTATGAAAAAAAAATCGTGCTTAAGTCGATCTAGTACTTGCTAAGATAAGGCTGATTTTGGCAAATGATATACTCTTTAAAAAATAGAGGGCGGCTGGATGGGGCTACTACTTGTTAAGATAAGACTGAATTTGGCAAATGATATACCCTCTTAGAAAATAAATGGGGGTTGAGCCACTTCTGACTTTGTTCAAAATCGTAAATTCGACCGTTTTTCAAAATAGAATTCAATTTCCATTTTAGAGTAATTAAATTAAGTCAGTGAAATGGAGAAAAGATATGGGGGGCTGGGTTTAGTTTCTTCTACACCCTCTTCTTTATTTTAGGACTACTCTTGATATTGTTCAGTCTTATCTTAGTAAATATTAGCCCCGCCCACCCGCCCTTTATTTTCTTAGAGGATATGTTATTCGGCAAAATCAGACTTATCTTAGTAAGTATTAACCCGTCCACCTGCCCTTTATTCTCTTCGTGGTTCTTAAAAAATTAGGAAATCTAAAAATTGGAAATCTCAAACATCGAGAAATTAAAAAATTCCATACTGAAATCAGGAAAACTCGAAAAATCTAAAACTTGCAAAGCCGGAAAGTCGAGAAACTGAAAAACCGCGAAATCAAAACATCGAAAAATCGAGAAATGGAAAATTCGAGACGTTGAAAAATCGTGAAATCGAAAAGTTGAAAATGAAAAATTGGAAATTAAAAATTACAAAAAATTTAAAAAGTCGATAAATTGAAGAATTCCAAAACTCAAATGACGAAAAATTTGGATATTGGAAAACTGGAAAAGTGAAAAATCGAATCGAAAAAGCGAGAAATCAAAAAATCGAAACATCCAAAAATTGAAAAAACTCGAGAAATCGAAAAATTGGAAAGTCGAGAAGTCGCAAAATATCGGAAAATTTAAAATTTTAAAAATATTGATAAGTAGGGAAAGAGAAAGATAGAAAAATTGAAAAACTTAAAAATCGAAAATTTTAAAAATCGAAAAAATAAAAAACCGAAAAATCAAAACTGAGAAGTCGAAAAATCGAAAGCTGTGAAATCGAGAAATCGAAAGATCGGGAAATCGAGAAATCGAGAAGAAATCAAGAAATCGAAGAACCTAAAATTTAAAAAATTGAAAAATTAAAAGACAGAAGAACTGAAAAATCGAGGAATCGAAATATCAAAAAAATAGGAAAACCAGAAGATGCAGAAATCGAAGAATTGAGAAATTCAAAAGTGGAAATATCTAAAAATTGGAAAATCGAAAAAAATTGGAGAACCTAAAAACTGAATAATTCCAAAACTAAAATATCAAAAAATTAAGAAATCTAAAAATTGGAAATCTGAAACATCGAGAAATTAAAAAATTCCCCACTGAAATCAGGAAAACTCGAAAAATCTAAAACTTGCAAAGTCGAGAATCTGAAAAACCGCAAAAAATCAAGAAATGGAAAATTCGAGACGTCGAAAAATCGGGAAATTGAAAAGTTGAAAATGAAAAATTTAAAATTAAATAATACAAAAAATTGAAAGATCTGAATCGAAAAACATGGCGTGTTTATGATCCTGCATCAAAATTTTCGAAATATTCGGTTTGAAAGTAATTTTTTTTCAAAATTTTAAAAATTATTTTATATTTTGAATAAATGAGGCCGTAATAATTTCTGGAGGTCGAAATATAGAATAATTCTCTTTGGGTAATGTTTGAACGTGCTCCAAAAAAACAAAAAAAAAATCGTAAGGCGTATCGAGGAATTGAGTTTTTGGAAGTTTGCTAAAAATCCACAAAAAATTCATGAACATTCGAATTATTCAAATCTCTTGAAATTCTAAATTTTTAAGACGTCCAAAACTGTAGAATCTCTTGAAAATTTAAATATTTAGAAAACTTTAATTTTCTGCCAATTCCAAAATTATTACATTTTTCAAAAATTCTTGGAAATTCTTCCCTGCAATATTTCCAGAATCTTCGATACCCCAGATTTGGCCGAATTTATGAAATTACTAAAGACTCTTCGAAACTGTAGAATTTCTGGAATATGTAAATTTACAGGAATTTTGAAAACTTCGCATTATTTAACGTGTTTGAAATCTGAAAATTCAAAAATCTCCAGTAGTCAGAATTTCGAAAATTTCAAAAAATTAAAAGTCCAAGAATGTACAGAAACTCTTGTTCTGTCCTTTATGAAACCTTCAAAATGTGTAGATTTTTCAAAATATCCAGAATTTTAGAATTTTTAGATCTTGAAATTCTTGAAATTTCTAATTCATAGAACCCTGTAAACTCTTGAAGTAATAAAGTTTCTAAGATACTTACTTAAAATTGGGAAATTCTAATTTTTTTAAGACCTCCAAAACTGTAAATCTCTCAAATATTTAAATATTTAGAAGATTTTAATTTTCTGCCTTTTTCAAAAATTTTTGAAAATTCTACGCTTAAATATTTGCAGGATCTTCGAATATAAATTACCAAAATCTTTCAAATTGTTAACATCTCAAATTTGAATATTTTGATTTTTTTTATTCTATAATGTATCCAACAGCCGCAGGCCCAACTACAGGAAACATGGTTGAATTTATGGAATTACTAAAGACTTCCAAATTGTAGAATTTCTGTAATATATAAATTTGTAGAAATTTGGAAAACTTCGAAATATCCAACGTGTTTGAAATCTCTGAGAATTCAAAAATCTCAAAAGTGACCAGAATTTCAAAAATTTCAAAAAATGAAAGGTTCAAAAACGTATAGAAGCTCCTGTTCTGTCCTCTCTGAAATCTTTAAAATGTTTAGATTCTTCAAAATGTCCAGAATTTTAGAATTTTTATACCCCGAAATTCTTGAGACCTCTTGATCACAGAATCCTCTAAATTCTTGAAGTAATAAAGTTTCTAGCATACTCAAAATTCTGAAATCCTACATTTTTTAAGACGTCTAA
Organism: Zophobas morio; assembly: GCF_036711695.1. Taxonomy (NCBI): domain Eukaryota; kingdom Metazoa; phylum Arthropoda; class Insecta; order Coleoptera; family Tenebrionidae; genus Zophobas; species Zophobas morio. The sequence continues at coordinate 6,634,757 of NW_026972123.1, read as the reverse complement.
AACTGTAGAATCTCGTGAATATTTAAATATTCAGAAGATTTTAATTTTCTGCAATTTCCAAAATCATTATTAAATATTTCTAGAATCTTCGAATCTAAATTAACAAAAACGTTCAAATTTTTAACACCTCAAATTTGGCCCAATTTATGAAATTACCAAACTGTAGAATTTCTAAAATATGTATGTAAAAACTTCAAAATATCTAACGTGTATAACTAAAAATTCAAAAATCTCCAGAATTTTAGAATTTTTGGACCTCGAAATTCTTGAAATTTCTAATTCATGCATAGAACCCTGTAAATACTTGAAATAATTAAGTTTCTAAGAAAATTAAAATTGTGAAATTCTAAATTTATGAAGACGTTCAAAACTGCAGAATCTCTTGAATATTTAAATATTTAGAAGATTTTAATTTTCTGCCATTTGCCAAATTATTGAATTTTTCAAAAATGCTCGAAAATTCTACGCTTAAATATTTCCAGAATCTTTGAATCCAAATTAACAAAATCTTTCAAATTTTTAACACCTCAAATATGGCCGGATTTATGAAATTACCGAAGACATCGATATTGTAGTAGAATTTCTGAAATATGTGAATTTGCAGATATTTTAAAAACTTCGAAATGTACAACGTGTTCAAAAATCTCCAGAGTAGCTAGAATTTCGAAAATTTCAAAAGATTGAAAAGTCCAAGAATTTACAGAATCTCTTGTTCTGACTTCTCTTAAATGTTTAAAATGTTCATGACGAGCCGATTCGAATAATATTGCATGTTTATGGTCCCGCATTAAAATTTTCGAAATGCTTAGAAAGGAAGAACTTTTAAAAATCCATATCTAATTTTGTCGATACAGGAAAAATGGTAGAAAATTTCCAAGAAACAAACCCCAAAATAGCTTCTGGAGGTCGAAATCCACAAACAAATTTCGTTCGGTAATTTTCTAACTGGCTCGAGAAAAGTTCAGAAGCTTTGCTATTGAAAATCTTTTGGAGAAATTGCCTAAAAATCGACAACAAATTCTCGACAAGTTCTCCAGAAAAATATTGCGTGTTATAGGTCACGGATCGAGATTTTTCGAAATATTGGAAAATTTTGAAAATTCTAAAAATTGCCAATTTCATATATGGTAATTTTCGAAGAAACGAAGCCGAAATTTTAATAGTCTTAGATTCAACCGTTTTTCAAAATAGAATTCAATTCCCATTTTAGAGTAAATAAAATAATTCAGTGAAATGGAGAAAAGAGTTAGGGGGCTGGGTTTAGTTTCTTCTACGCCCCCTTCTTCATTCTAGGACTACTCTTGATATTTTCAGCCTTATCTTAGCAAATACTAGCCCCGCCCACCCGCCCTTTATTTTCTTAGAGGGTGTGTTATTCGGCAAAATCAGTCTTATCTTAGCAAGTACTAGCCCCGCCCACCCGCCCTTTATTTTCTTAGAAGGTATATCATTTGCCAAATCAGTCTTATCTTTACAATATAGACATGGAGTTATGATCGTTTTTCTAATTGTTAAGACAAGCCCTTCGCTCCCTACTACTTCTGTGCCTAGATATATCTTATAAAGGAAAATTGTTATATGATCAATTTGAAATTTGCAGTGCTCTTAAAATGCATTTTTGTTCCGTTTTCGATGATGACGTGTTTTTTATTCAAATTTTATTTCCACTTCCGTTGTAAATGTAAGTTCTATATTTTTTAGTGTTTTAGAAATCGAGGTTGAATTGTATAAACTCAACACTAGGAAAGACCTAATACCATCTATGTTTTACAAAAATTGCAGCAATCCTTGCAGATTTTGTTTAATTTTTCTGCTAGTACAAGTCGTTTTCCATCCTTGTGCGTTTATAACTCCAGTTCGTAAATCTGGCCCAAAAAACAAAGTAGAACATTATCGTCCAATCTTGATTTTTTTGTCCATCACTGGTAAGATCGTAGAGTCTGTTTCTGGAAATATTCGGTTTCAAACTCAAATTTATAAGAGATCTCAAAAATGCTTAAATTTTATTTTGACGGTTTTGGAAAAATTGTCGGAATTTTCGAAAAAATAAAACCACAAAATAAATCAGGTTATCTAAATTAACAAAAAATCTTCTCTACTAATTTTCGAAAGTGAAATATTGAGATTGTCGAACAGTTGCCTAAATATCCACGGAAAATTCTGGGAGATAGATTTAGACGAGCTGAATCCAAAAATATATCACGTTTTGGAAATATTCAGTTTCACACACAAATTTTTAAAATATCTCAAAAATTTCCATATGTCATTTTGGAGATTTTGGAAAAAATATAGGAGTTTCTAAAGAAAGGAAGCCATAAAATTTTTCATAATTTATTTTGGTGATTTTGGAAAAACTACAAGAATTTTCGAAAAAATGAATTTATGAATTTTACGGTCATATTTCGCACGGTTCCAAAAAAATGGAACCCCAAAAATGATTAAAAACGCCATGTTAACGCAGGAATTACAATTTTGAAGATATTCTGTTCCAAAGCGAATTTTTAAAATTTGACCACCCGTAAATCCTGAATGGCTTAAGATTCCGGATTCCGGTTTTCACGATTCAATATATTGAAGTTTGTTAATCGCACTGATTGGATGCTACATCCATTTGAAGTTAATAAATATTTTTATTTATTTATTTATTTATTTATTTATTTATTTATTTATCGAACGGTGTATTTTTTGGAAGAGTCGAGAATTAAAAAAAAATCACGTTCCGGAACTATATTTTTAGTTCTTATTCTAATTCTAATTCAAGAGATCAATTTTGAGGCAAATCGGAGCAGCTTGGTATGGCTTAAATCCTAAAAAAAATCACCAACAGTTCTACATATAAAGAAAATTCCGATCTTTTTCTGAATAAAATAGTAGGAGCTCCCAAGATTCCGTCAAATTCTTTCTAAAATCAAATACCAGAAACTTTCAAAATTCTTTCGAAAACAAAATACAAAGGCCCCGGAGATTCGTTGAAATTCGTTCTGAAAAAAAAACACCAGCTTTCAAAATTTCCATATTTCATTTTGGAGATTTTGGAAAAATTATAGGAATTTTTGAAGAAAGGAAGCCATAAAATATTTCAGGGGATCTAAGTCATAAATAAAATTTCGGTTATTAAGTTCCGAATGTGTTCGAGAAGAGGCCAAAAATTTCAACAGAAAAATTGTGATTGTTAAATAAGTTGTTTAAAACTCCACAAAAAATTCTGGAAGATGGACTTAGATGAGCTGAATCCAAAAATTTATCATGTTGGTGGTTTCTGCTCAAGATCGAAACCAAAACTTATGTAAAAAATCTTGTCTACGCAGGAATCAAGGATTCATTAGGGTGAATATTCAATCGATAGGATAACTGGTTTTGGAAATAAGTATTCCGTTTCAAATTAAAATTTTTAAAATACATGTCTCAAAAATTGTTCATATTTTATTTTGGAGATTTTGGAAAAACTACAAGAATTTTTGAAAAAATGAAGCCATACAATTTTTCAAGGAATCTAAGTTAACAAAAAATTGTCCAAAAATACACAAAAAAATTCTAGCAAAAATAACCAATTTATTATTACAGTCGCCGAAACTATGGAACCGATTACTTTAAAATTTCAAGTGCGTTAGTTAACATACAACTCTTTTGTGGGAATCAATGCTGTTATACTCGCCTTTCGACTAACCGTTTGCGTAAAAACGTTCATTACGCGTATTTTTTTCATCGGCAGCTGCCGTCTGCGCCGCAGACGCCATCATCCCTTGATTTATCATCAAAATCTCTCCGTTCGCCTCTAATTCGACCCCTCGCCGTTTGTTTAACCTCAAGTTCATGGGAAGCGGAGAAAGAACCGGTCGTCTCCTGCTCCGGAGAACAGGTCCGGCTGCTGGGGTTCTTCTCACGTATAACGATTTTTAAGAAGGTCCGGATTTCCGGTCAAGGCCCGACACGATTATCATAGTTAATCAGTTTTGACGGGAATCGGCGAATATGAGCGGGATTGTTCCGGGCCAAGTCACATCACATGGAGCTAACAAGGCCTGACAATTATTCCGGGTAATTAAGTCGAGGGAACTTTTCCCGGAGTCGCTTTCAGCGGTGGTAATTAAGAGACTTAGTTCGGGTGGGCACGTCTCAGGATGTGCCCGGAATGTGCGAGGATTTGATTACCTCCTTTTGTCTTCCGGATTGATTCGATGGGCTCTCAGCCAATGGAAAAATCCTGACAGGGTTCGCCGTTCGTTCGCGTGGAGGGTTATCACACTTGTTTCCTTTTTCTTTATAGCAAAGTACTAATGAATAGTAATAATTGGGGATAACTGGAGGCGACGCCGGTTCACCCTGCCGCGTCGTAGGTTGCATAAACTTTAAATATTCAAGGAAAACACGATCAGAATCAGAAGCTTTCGTTTGTTTTAGAGTACTAGCGTCCGTGACCAGCGTCCGCCGCCTCCTCCACCCCCATCCCTTAAGTGCCTTAAGCGAGATTAGCCCTCCCGAATCAAATAAAGTCGATTTTTATTCAGCTCAGCCCCGGCCGCCTCTCTAAATTCTAAAATGCACCGCCGCACCTCAATCTTCATTCTTCGTCCGTTCCTTCCCCTAAACCCTCTTATCTCAAACTGCACTACCCCAGTTAAAATTCCTATCGGCGTACCATAATTGAATCGAAAAACACATTGAGCGTGTGTCTGGGGCCGGGCGGCTTAATCCAATCGTCCGCGCCGCCGACACAATTCATTAGCGCCCAATCAAGTCGGCGCGGGGCGGCGGCGAAAAATCCGCACAAGACGGACGCAATTACGTGCCCGAAATCGTAAATCAGGATAACGGGGAGGCGGCGGTAATGCATGCAGGAGATAGTGGGCGCGTGGGCACGAGACGTCCGATAATTTTAACTTATGTAAAGCATTATGTCGTGCCGGTGCGGTGGCTCGGCCCGAGCCAAACGAGGAAATATCGCGCCCGCCGAACACAACTAACGCTGATAAGGCGCCTTTATCTAAACCGCTTTTTACTGGGGCTTCCGGGGGCGGCGGGGCGATAAAGCGCCAAGAAGGGCGCCGCGGGCGCGCAGACGGCAGAGGTCAGCGGCTGAGGACGCAGAGGTCGACAACTTTTTCTTTAATTGAGAGCGAAGAACGGACGTCGACTACCAACCTGAAGACTGGAGGAAACGACTACTTATATCTGCAATTCGACTGTCACAGCACGTAAACATTTGAAACAATAGAAGAAAACGTAGCGAAAAGCGCATGTGCATGATTAATTCCATAATTGATATTTGACAGTGGTTTGACATTTTTGACAACCAGAATTGTTTACACTAAAGTCGTGGAATTACTCCAAGTAAAAATTTTTCTCTTTCTGTCTTATGCACTTTGTGCGAGACAAAAAATCACCAAATTTTGAGTAGGTCGCAGAGCTTTTTGTCAATTTTTGAAATTTGTCATTTGTCCCAGTCAAAAATGAAGCGATTTAACGACCAAGAAAAACAAATAATTTTAAATGTGTTAAACTGTCTTGATAGAACCCAAGATGTTTCGGAATTTAAGAAAAAAAGGAAGACAGAACTGGCCGCAGAAATGTTGAAAATTTCGGAAAGATCTATCTACACGGTACAAAAAATCCAGGAGTAAGCGACATTGAATACAAGAAAAATATGTTTTTTAGAATTAGTCACATAAAAACAAAAGTGAATCCTGTAGATTTAATGTCAATCAAAGCTAGTAGCTGATAAGATAAAACTGATTTTGGCAATAACATACCCTCTAAGAAAACAGAGGGCGGGTGGGCGGGGCTAGTACTTGCCAACATAAGACTAAGAAATGACACTAGAGGCTCCAAAGCACTTTCAAATTCTTTCCAAACAGGAATATCCAGAACCTCAAGATTGTTTGAAATTTTTCAAAGAAAAACGAGGTCTCAAAATTAACTCAGAAAGAGATCAGGTCAAAATTTTCCAAAAACAGAACACCAAAGTCTCCTAAAATTGTTTTAAATAATTTACAAAAAAATCTCCATGGGCTCTCGTGAATCGTCAAAAATTTTGAAAAATTATAGAAATCTCGAGCCACGAAACCTTGTGAAATTCTAAGAAATCTAGAGAAGTCTTGAGAAATCTTAAGACACCCTAAGAAATTTGAAGAAATTCTGAGAAATCTTGAGAAATCTTCAGGAAATCTCGAAGAATTTTCGGAGAAATTTCGGAGAATGCTTGAAAAATCTCCTAACCTGTAAATTTTAAGAAATTCTGACAAAATTCTGGGAAATGTCGAGAAACCTCAAGAATGTCTGGAAGAGATCTTGAGGAATCTCTGAATCTCAAAATCTCAAACCTGTAAACGTCTAGAAATGTTGGGGAATCCTGAGAAATGTTGGGAAATCTCAGAAATTCTGGGAAATCTTAAAAAAATCCCGAGAAACCTTGAAAAATCTTGCGAAACCTTGAGAAATTCAGAGAAATCTAGAGAAGTCTTGAAAAATCTTAAAACACCTTAAGTAATTTGAAGAAATCCTGAGCAATTTTGAGAAATCTTCAGGAAATCTCGAAGAATTTTCGGAGAAATCTCAGAGAATTCTTGAAAAATCTCGTAACCTGTAAATTTTAAGAAATTCTGACAAAATTCTGGGAAGCGTCGAGAGACCTCAAGAATGTCTGGAACAGATCTTGAGGAATCTCGAAATCTCAAAATCTGAAAATCTCAAAACCTGGAAACGTCTAGAAATGTTGGGAAATCCTGAGAAATGTTGAGAAATCTTCAGAAATTCTGGGAAATCTTAAAAAAATCCCGAGAAAACTTGAAAAATCTTGCGAAACCGTGAGAAATTCTAAGAAATCTAGAGAAGTCTTGAGAAATCTTAAGACATCCTAAGAAATTTGAAAAAATTCTGAGAAATCTTGAGAAATCTTCAGGAAATCTCGAAGAATTTTCGGAGAAATTTCGGAGAATTCTTGAGAAATCTCGTAACCAGTAAATTTTAAGAAATTCTGAAAAATCCTGGGAAGCGTCGAGAAACCTCAAGACTGTCTGGAAGAGATCTTGAGGAATCTCGAAATCTCAAAATCTCAAAACCTGGAAACGTCTAGAAATGTTGGGGAATCCTGAGAAATGTTGAGAAATCTTCAGAAATTCTGGGAAATCTTAAAAAAGTCCCGAGAAAACTTGAAAAATTTTGCGAAACCTTAAGAAATTCTAAGAAATCTAGAGAAGTCTTGAGAAATCTGAAGACACCATAAGAAATTTGAAGAAATCCTGAGCAATTTTAAGATAAGATAAGATTTATTGCCCAAGAGAATACAAAGTTCCATTAATAGGACAATTATATATATGAAAATATAAAAAATTAATCAAAACCCCTCAACTTAATAATTAAATGATCGAAATACATGTATCCTTAACTGTTTGATTTAAAGTTCTTAAACTGCAGTTGAAAATATCAATATCTCTACTTAATTCTAATTTACTTAGTAAATATATGATAATGTAAACAGGACTTTTCCTACCAATTTTGACAAATCTTCAGGAAATCTCGAAGAATTTTCGGAGAAATCTCAGAGAATTCTTGAGAAATCTCGTAACTTGTAAATTTTAAGAAATTCTTAAAAATCCTGAGAAATGTCGAGAAACCTCTAGAATGTCTGGAAGAGATCCTGAGGAATCTCGAAATCTCAAAGTCTCAAAACCTGTAAACGTCTAGAAATATTGGGGAGTCCTGAGATATGTTGAATCAGGAAATCTCGAAGACTTTTCGGAGAAATCTCAGAGAATTCTTGAGAAATCTCGTAACCTGTAAATTTTAAGAAATTCTGAAAAATCCTGGGAAGCGTTGAGAAACCTCAAGAATGTCTGGAAGAGATCTTGAGGAATCTTGAAATCTCAAAATCTCAAAACTTGGAAACGTCTAGAAATGTTGAGGAATTTTGAGAAATGTTGAGAAATCTTCAGAAATTTTGGGAAATCTTAAAAAAAACCCGAGAAAATTTGAAAAATCTTGCGAAACCTTGAGAAATTTTAAGAAATCTAGAGAATTCTTGAGAAATCTTAAGACACCCTAAGAAATTTGAAGAAATCCTGAGCAATTATGAGAAATCTTCAGGAAATCTCCAAGAATTTTCGGAAAAATCTCAGAGAATTCTTGAGAAATCTCGTAACCTGTAAATTTTAAGAAATTCTGAAAAATCCTGAGAAATGTCGAGAAACCTTAAGAATGTCTGGAAGAGATCTTGAGGAATCTCGGAATCTCAAAATCTCAAAACCTATAAACGTCTAGGAATATTGGCGAATCCTGAGAAATGTTCAGAAATCTTCAGAAATTCTGGTAAATCTTAAAAAAATCCCGAGAAAACTGGAAAAATCTAGAGAAGTCTTGAGAAAACTTAAAACACCCTGAGTAATTTGAAGAAATTCTGAGAAATTTTGAGAAGTCTTCAGGAAATCTCGAAGAATTTTCGGAGAAATTTCGGAGAATTCTTGAGAAATCTGGTAACTTGTAAATTTTAAGAAACCCTAAAAAATCATGAGAAATCCTGAGAAGTGTCGAGAAACTTCAAGAATGTCTGGAAGAGATCTTCAGTTCTTGGATTTTCCACATTTTCGCTTTTGCAATTTTATTTTTTACAGTTTTTGGATTTTTTTACTTTTCGAATGAAAAAATGGAAAAAATGCAAAAATTGAAAATAAAAATGAAAAAACGAAAAAGTATAAAACAAAAATTTTAAACAATCCAAAAACTGGAAATGAAAATTTTGAAAAATTGAAGAAACGAAAAAAAAATTTGAATTGAATTAAAAATTGAGAAACTTAAAAATCGGAAAAACGAAACTTAATATTCATTGTAAAGTCGAAATATTGAAGATTTAAGAAATTAGAAAAACACATAAATGATTGGTAATTCAAAAATTGTAAAATTAAGAAATTTTAATAATTGGAAAATCGAGGAATTAAAAAATCAAAGAAAATTTGAAAAATTGAATAAACGAAAAATGAAGCCAATGAAAAAAAGAAAAATTGTAATTGAATTAAAAAACGGGAAAATGAAAAATAAAAATAAAAAACTCGCAAAATTGAGGAAACGAAAAATTGAAAAACCGAAAAATTAAAAATTGAGAAACTGGATAATCGAAAAATGAAAAATTGTAATCTTGAAATTGAAAAATTGAAAAACAAGCTGAAAGAACGAAACATTGAAAAATGAGAAAAATAAAAATTGAGAAACTTAAAAATCGAAAAATTGCGAAATCGAAAAAACGAAATATATGTTGTATAATCGAAATATTGAAAAATAAAGAAATCGAAAAATCGGGTAACTAGAAAACCAAAAATTGATAAACTAATTTAAAAATTGTAAAGTCAGGAAATTAAAAAATCGAAGATTGAAAATTTGAAAAATTGCAAAACGCAAAATTGAAGGGGCGAAAATTTGAAAGGTTTGGAAGTCGAAAAATTGAAAAAATTAAAGTTGAAAGAATTGTGGACCTGAAATATTGAAAAATGGAAAAACTCAAGATGGAAGAAAATGAAAAAAGGAAAAACTGTCATATAAAAAATTGCAAAATCAAAGAAAAAGCAAGTTCATTTTCCAATTTTGGATCTTTCAGTGTTACAGTTTTTCGGCTTTTTTCCAATTTGATTATGGAACGGAAATATTGAAAAATGGAAAAACTGACGACAAAAGAATATGAAAAAACGAAAAATTGCAAAATCAAAGAAAAAGCAAGTTCATTTTCCAATTTTGGATCTTTCAATGTTACAGTTTTCGACTTTTTTCGAATTTTAATGATTCTATAAATTTTTTGATTTTACAATTTTTAGGTTTTCTAGTTTTTCGATCCGATTCGTTTTTCCTTCTTTCTAAACTCACGATTAATTTTGCTTTAATTCTTTAATGTTTAAACTCTGTAACTTTCATAAAAGAATTGAAAACAATTTTGTTTCGATTTTTAAATTTCTCAATTTTTAGTTTTTCAGTGCTTCAGTTCTTCGATTTTCCACATTTTCGCTTTTGCAATTTTATTTTTTACAGTTTTTGCCAAAATCATTCTTATCTTAGCAAGTACTAGTCCCGCCCACCCGCCCCATACTTTCTTGGAAGATATGTCATTTGCCAAAATCAGTCTTATCTTAGAAAGTACTAGCAGCGCCCACTCACCTTCTTTTCGTTCTAACTACTAATTTTGTTTCTGTTCAGAATATGATAATTCACTTCATATTAAGCTCCACCCCTCGGCCTGACAGCAAATGAAAAATTTATCACGATTGTGGTGGGCGGGGTTAATATTTTCCCTTTTTTTTCCTTAATATAAGTAGTTTTTTTTTTTCACCACAAAAAACTCAAAACATGAAACAAATAAACATGAAACAAATAAAAAAATAAAAAGAGTAAGCTTCTGGAGGCCGAAGTCTTCAACGAAATGTTTTTGGTTGAATTTCGAAAATGGTCAAAAATAGCCCAAAATTTGAACAATGCTGTAAGATTGAAACATTTTGTTTTTGAAAAAGTTGCCGAAAAAGTCACAAAAAACTCATGGCAAGACGCTTTAGTAAACACTACGTACAATGTTAATTCTGAAAATTCAAAGGTTATAAGATGCCAAAAACTCTAAGGATTACAAGGATTTTAGGAAGGATTCCACAGATTCCAAATATTTAAAATGATAAAAATCCTAAAGATCTGAAAATATTTCTAATCTGAAAGTTCTAAAGGTTATAGAAATTCTAGTGATTCTAGATTCTAGAGATTCTAAAGATTCCAAAGTTTCCAGTGGTTTGAAAGATTCAAAAAGTGTAAATTATAGAAGCTTTCACGGATTACAGCTACCAGAAATTGTGAATTGTAAAGACACTTAAGATTCTAAATAAACTAAAGTTCTAAAGTTCTAAATATAAAAAAGATCCAACAAAATCTTAAAAATTTTAAAAAACTTGGGGGTACTGATGATCCTAGAAATTGCAGACATTTTAGGCTTTGTAAAACTCCTAATAAGTGTTCAAAATTTCGATAGATTCGAAAGGCTCTAAAGAGTCTAAAGACTCTACGGATTCTAAAGGGTCAAAAGCTAAAATCCTGTTTGGAATACTTGAAAGATTCTAAAGGTTCTAGAGAAATTCAAAAAAGCCAAATATTCTAAAACTTGTAAAAATCGCGTGAATTCTTAAAATGTCAAAGATTTTGAAATTCCAAAATCTTAAAAAAAAAACAAAAATCTCAAAAGACCTGAAAATTGTAAAGATGGGAAAAATGCTTTCTTTAATTTTTATAAATCCTAAAAGCACTGAAGATCTTAAACACCCTAATTGTTATCTTGTAAATCTTGGAGATTCCAGAGATTCCAAAAATTCCAAAGATTTAGACTCTTGAAATCTATAAATTTTGGAAAATCTGAAGAAATTTGGAAAGTGTGGGGAAAATGTGGTAGACCTAGAAATCTTGAAAATATGGGAAAGGTTGAATTTCAAAATAGTGGTAGATATAATTTTAGAAATTTTTGAAAATGTGAAAACTGGTCATTTTGTGTATTTCTGAAAATCTGAAAAATTGGGCTAATCTAGAATTTTGAAAATTTTGCAAATTACGAAAATTCCAGAAAATTAAAAGGAAATAAAAAATATTAAATTTCAAAATTTCAAAAGATTACACAATCTTAAGTTTGTTGACTTTCTAAAAATTTTAAAGTTTCCAAATGTTTGAAGTATTTAAAAGGCTTTTCAAAAATTCTAAAGACTCGACACATTCTAAAAATTTTTAAGATTGCATACACTAAAATTTGCGAAATGTAAAGACACCAAAGACGCTAAATAAACAAAAGTTTTAGGTCCTAAGTAGAAGAAACATCCAACAAAGTCTTAAAAATTGTAAAAATCTTGGAAGTATTAATGAAGAATTCAAAATTGCCAAAGATTGTTAAGACTCTTAAGGGTTCAAACGTTAAAAAGGTTTTTAAAATTCTGTTTCAAATCTTATTTCAAAGATTCTATAATTTGTAAAAAACGCATGACTTGACAAAATTTTAAAGATTCCAAACCAAAAATCCTAAAAATATAAAAATCGTAAAAATCTGAAGAATCCTTTCTTTAATTTTTATAAATCCTAACTATTGTCGTGCACATCTCAGAGATTCTAAAGATTCCAGAGATTCCAAAAATTTCAAAGATTTAAAGACTCTTGGGGTCTATTAATTTTAGAAAATCTGGAAATATCTAGAAAGTGTTAAAAATGTGGAAGACCTAGAAATTTTGAAAACTGAGGAAAATGTTGATTTCTGGCATATCCGAAGACTGATATTTTTATAACATTTAGAAAAGCTGGAACTCCTCGAAATTTCGAAAATTTACTCAATTCTAGAAATTCTAAATATTTTACTGAATTTGTGAAAATATTCCAAATACTGTGAAAGTTCAAAGTCTTCAAAGATTTTGAGGATTCCAGGGGTGCCTAAATTCTAAGGAGTACTAAGTTGATATATGTGCCCATGCTAAAATGTTAATAACGCTATCAAACAAAATTTATTTGGAAAAACTGACTAAACTTAAGAAGCTGACAAATGCGATTCTCTTTTGCAGATTTTTGTTTTAATTTTTAGTTGTTTGAATTTCAACTAAAAAAATCCTATATCAAGCTACATTTTCAAATGTAGAAAAAATTATAGCGTCCCATTTAAAAAAATCATTGATGATTTTTACAAATTTGACGTAAAATTTTTTGACACATGTCAAAATTTTGAGCACTACTTTATCATAACCCTGTATATTTATAATTATAGCGTAGGAAAACTGCTGCCAGTGATTTCACACTTTTTTTTAAGTTCAAGTTTAGAAAAGTTACAAGTTCCGGAAGGGCGTCCCGGTCCCCTATTAATCAGTATCAACCTCGGCTCGCGCCGGCCACGTGTCCGCACTAGGTGCCCCCGAGGCTTACACCCACTCGGCCGCTTTTCGCCCGCGTTTCCCACATCCAAGACGGCCGTGATGGATGCGACTACTGTGACAACTGGGGTCGAGCGACACTTCATCCACTGTTTGGTTTTATAGGGTGCAATGAATACGCACTCTATTGATGAATTAGATGTCCTCGATCCAGGCGCAAATTATTGGCGCGACCCATGGGGCGGCGCTGGGTAGGGGTGGTGTGCTGACGCCAATTAAAATCGTTGGGAGCTGGCGGCATTTCGGCGGTAATGAACGGGTTGAAAGGGCACAGAACCAATTTCGATGTTATTTCTGTTTTAAATTACATTTTAATCCGTTGTTGCGAGAATATTTACAGATGTGTAAGCAGAATCGAATTTGGTGGCTTTGTGGGTGAAATTGCTGGAACAATGGACGGTGGTGGAACACGGAGCGGGCAAGCGGGCACGCGGAAAGTGACCTTTTGCCCAGAAGGAACGGACCGGATTGTCAAGAAGTACAATTACAAATCAAGGCGGATTCATAAGCTACAAGTACAGGAGCATCTTACTTTTAAATGATAAAAAAAACAATATGAGTTTCAGGAATGCTGTTGTTTTGTCTCCACAACCCACTAATAATACCACCTCAATTTCAGCCGAAAACCGTTCTCGCGATTTTGATTTTCCGCATCTCCGCCGACATAAAAGTCGTCAATTAAGTTTCAAATTTAGCCGATGGCGTAGGCGTATGATGTTTTTTGTGAAAGCGCATCATCAAATCCGGTCCATTACCGTACCGTAAAAAGGTAACGATTTCGCGCTCGTCGAAAGAGAAACAGCAAATAATAAAAAAGCTGCAAAGTGAATTGATCAAAGGCGCTGCCGGAGAAAAACAGACTTGTGCAGGTATTGAGGTGTGCGTACCGGCCGAATGCACCCAGGAGTGCTTTCAAAATATCAAAAACCCGCTCTTTGCGAGCTTAAATTCGAATGTAATTGCTCGAATATTCCGAGAGCTGCTTTCGCGTCCTGTTTTTATCCGATAAGGAATATTATTCGTTCGAGGAGAAGCTCGTGATGGATTACGACGAACGGAATGTCGCGACGAGGCAGAAATTATCCGAGAAAACACAATTATCCGATTTCGGAATTCACAGGAAAAAATCCGGTCTTAGTTTTCCGGTCACATACAATTATGAACGTAAAAACGATCTCTTCGAAAAACAAACATTTCAATTAACCCCTCTCTAGCCCGCCCCACGTACAGAACTAATTAACGTCTTCGCCGCCCCCGATTCGAACATCCCCGGTGCGCAGCTCGTGTTCCCTTTTTCCCAAAACAAGAAAAATCCGCCCCGACAAACCGCCCCATAATTGGAAACGTTTTAAACAAAAAAATAAGCATGTTGGCGGCGGCGTCGAGCGAACGAAATATCAAACATCAATTTAGCGTCGTGAGTCGACTTTCCCCCGAGATTGAATTCGAACGATGCGAGCGAACCGCGGGGGGGAGACTGGGGAGACTGGGGTGACAATCCGCGTGTTGGCAAATACGAGTGCGAGGGGCGGTCACCCTGGTAACACTGCACGACCGCCGGGGCACTCACGCACGATTATAGCTATTAAACTAGGATTTTAGAGCGACACGGACCGAATTACGATACGCGCACTTGCCGCAATCCTTAGCTCCGCTATTAATTTGTTGCCTTCTGCGAGATGGGGGCGGCGAGGCAGTTTCGTGACAAATGAGCGGAATTATGGGAAAAAAGGATGGGAAGTGGATGGGTTTCACCTTACACAATCAATATTGTGCATATACTGTTAAAAAGCAACTCTACTTCTTGGACAACCCTGTTTCGATTATATAGTGTTGACAAACTTTTCCGTTGGAATTCTGATAGATTTTTTTGTTTTTCCAAGTTTTATAGGATTTTCCCAAACAAATACGTACCTACGTAAGGTACCAATTTTTTTCTACAATCATTTAACCAAGAAAAGTTGGGGTTGCCATTAAAAAAAAATCGTTGATCACGTCACTGTGCAAAAACGTCAAAAATTATCACTGACCTGTCCGAGACTTTTTATGTTTGACGTTTAGTATAAATTCCAGAACGTTCTCGATTCTGTATCAGCTGAGTCCTATTTTCTCTCTAAAGTCTAAATTTTACGTTTTGAGTTTTCAACTAATGTAGAATTTTCTCAAAAGTCGTTCCACATCACAGTAATAGTATGAATATTAAACTTTTAAGCTTAATTTCTTTTCGTATACAACCTTTTAGAAATCCTCCGATTCTTTTCAATAACTTTAATCTACCAGTCCAAATATTGCTGTCCCCGTTGCTTCTTAAATGGAATCCTAGAATGTCACTTCTCTTCTATGTTCTAGAACTTCATCGAAAATCCTCTGTTGATAACCCTCTGTTCTGCACTATTCTCAACAAAACTCACGTTTTTCTTCAATTTTCTTTTAGAACTTTTTGCTATAACTTTTTTTTTCTGCTTTTTTCTGGCAGAGGTAATAATTTATTACTTTTGATTCTTCTAACCTGTTTTTTGATCCCTTTCTTTCTTGTTAAGTAGTTTCTATAGTTAAAGTTGATAGTTATTACGAATTTATACTTTTTTAACAAAAAATAAAATAGGTTGCAATAATAAAATACAGGGTGTTCCATTTGAAAAAACTGATATATCGATATATGAAAATTGGAAAGTTTAATTTCTTTTATAGACACTCAAAAAAAATTGGAATAATGTAGCAACGTCGTATCGGAATTTCAAAAATAAACGATGATTAGAAAGTCTATGAAGAGTCTAATAAGAATATGTAACAATATATAGGGTATTCTATTTAAAAATCTAAGTTGTGTAAGTAACTAACGAGATGATGGGGTCCTAAGACAGGCCAAATGATTGACAAAAATAGTGAGGGTCCTAAGACAGCTTAAATTAATCGACAAAAAATTATAACAAATGGTTGTCAAAAAGTAATGGGGGTCTTAAAAGAAGCCCAAGTTTTGGACAAAATGTAAGGAGGTCCTAAGACAGCTCAAATTGTTCGATAAAAAGTAGTGGGGGCCTTAAAACAGGCCAAATTGTTCGACAAAAGTAAAGGCTAAATTGGTCGACAAAACAGGAAGGAGGTCCTAAGACAGCTCAAATTGCTCTACAGAAAGTAATGGGGGTCCTAAGAGAAGTCAAATTGTTTGAAAAAAAGTAGTGACGGTTCCCAAAACGCCAATGGTTCACAGAAAATGATGGGGGTCGTATGACAGGTCCCATGGTCGACAAAAAGTAATGGGAGTCCTAAGACCGGACAAATTGATCGACAAAATGTAATGGGGTCCTAAGACAGATGCATGATTTACAAAAAATTATAAGTGTCCTTAGGCACGACAAATGGTCGTCAAAAAGTAATGGGGATCCTAAAATAAGTCAATTTTTTCTACAAAATGGAATGGGCGCTATGACAGGTCGAATTAGCCTATAAAAAATGATCGGGGTCCTAAGACAGGTCAATTGGTCTAAAAGAATTATGGGGGTCTTATGACAGGTCAAATGGTCTACCTAAAATGTTGGATTCCTAAAACAGATCAAATTCGTCTACAAAAAATGACAGGGGTTCTAAGACAGCTCAAATTCGTCCTAAGGCAGGTCGAATTAGCCTACAAAAAATGACCGGGGTCCTAAGACAGGTCAAATTAGTCGAAAAAAATTATGGGGGTCTTATGACACGTCCAATGGTCGACTTAAAATGTTGGATTCCTAAAACAGATCAAATTCGTCTACAAAAAATGACAGGGGTTCTAAGACAGCTCAAATTCATCCTAAGGCAGGTCGAATTAGCCTACAAAAAATGACCGGGGTTCTAAGACCGGTCAAATTAGTCGAAAAAAATTATGGGGGTCTTATGACAAGTCAAATGGTCGACCTAAAATGTTGGATTCCTAAAACAGATTAAATTTGTCGACAAAAAATGACAGGGGTCCTAAGACAGTTCAAATTCGTCCTAAAACAGGTCGAATTAGCCTACAAAAAATGATCTGGATCCTAAGACAGGTCAATTGGTCGAAAGAAAATTATGGGGGTCTTATGACAGGTCAAATGGTCGACCTAAAATGTTGGATTCCTAAAACAGATCAAATTCGTTTACAAAAAATGACAGGGGTTCTAAGACAGCTCAAATTCGTCCTAAAGCAGGTCGAATTAGCCTACAAAAAATGATCGGGGTCCTAAGACAGGTCAAATTAGTCGAAAAAAATTATGGGGGTCTTATGACAGGTCGACCTAAAATGTTGGATTCCTAAAACATATCAAATTCGTCGACAAAAAATGACAGGGGTCCTAAGACAGCTCAAATTGTTCGACATAAGTAAAAGGTATCCTAAGACAGGCCAAATTGATCGAAAAAATGCAATGGGGGCTCTATGCCAGCTCAAATTCGTCTACAAAAAGTAATGGGGGTTCTAAGATAGGTCGAATTGACCTACAAAAAATGATGAGGGTCTTAAGATATCTCAAATTGGTGGAAAAAAATTATGGAGATCTGATGACAGGTCAAATGTTCGACCTAATGTAATGGGTTACTAATACAGGTCAAATTCGTCCACAAAAAATGACTGGGGTTCTAAGTAAGTTCAAATTGTTCAAGGAAAGGGGGTTCTAAGACAGGCCAAATTCGTCGACAAAAAAAGAAGGCAGTCCTAAGGCAGTTCATAGAATGATGGGTGTCCTAAGACAGGCCAAATTATACGACAAAAGTAAAGGAAGTCCTAAGACAGTTGGTCAAATTCGTCGACAAAAAGTATTGGGGGTTCTAAGAATTGGTCTACAAAAAATAATGGGGTCCATAGGACAGGTCAAATTGGTGGAAAAAAATTATGGGGGTCTTATGATAGGTCAAATGGTCGACCTAAAATGATGGGTTTCTAAGACAGGTCAAATTCGTCGGCAAAAATGACGAGGGTCCTAAGACAACTAAAATTGTTCTACAAAAATAAAGGGGATTCTAAGACAGGTCAAACCCGTCGACAAAAAAAGGAAGGCAGTCCTAAGGCAGTTCAAATTGGTCTACAAAAGTAATGAACGACCCGACCACTCTAATTGACCCACAGAAAATGATGGCGGTCCTACCATAAGTCAAATGGTCGACAAAAAGTAGTGACTGTCCCCAACACGTTAATTGGCCCACAGAAAGTGATGGCGATCCTACGACAGATCCCATCTTCGACAAAAAG
Source organism: Zophobas morio (assembly GCF_036711695.1). Lineage (NCBI taxonomy): Eukaryota > Metazoa > Arthropoda > Insecta > Coleoptera > Tenebrionidae > Zophobas > Zophobas morio. The sequence continues at coordinate 6,616,652 of NW_026972123.1, read as the reverse complement.
TAATGGCAGTCCTAGGACAAACCAAATCGATCGACAAAATGTTGGAGGGTCCTAAGACAGTTCGAACTGGTCGATGGAAAATGGTGGGGGTTCTAAGACAGGTCAAATTGATTGACAAAAAAGTTATAAGTGTCCTTAGACACGACAAATGGTCGTCAAAAAGTAATGAGCATCTTAAAACAAGGGGAATTTTTCTACAAAATGTAATAGGGGCCCTATAACAGCTCAAATTCGTCCACAAAAAGTAATGGGGGGTCATAAGACAGGTCCCATTGACCCACAAAAATGAGGGGGGTCCAAAGACAGCTCAAATACTTCGACAAAAGTAAATGGGGTCCTAAGACAAGTCAAATTCGTTGACAAAAAAAGGAAGGCATTCCTAAGGCAGTTCAAATTGGTCTACAAAGTGTAATGGGAGCCCTATGACAGCGCAAATTCGTCGACAAAAAGTAATGGGGGTCCTAAGACAGTTCGAATTGGCCTACAATGATGGGGGTCCTAAGATATCTCAAATTGGTGGAAAAAAATTATGGGGGTCTGATGACAGGTCAAATATGATGGGTTTCTAAGACAGGTCAAATTCGTCGGCAAAAAATGACGGAGGCCCTAAAACAGCTCAAATTGTTCGACAAAAGTAAAGGGGGTCCTAAGACAGGCCAGATTCGTCGACAAAAAAAAGAAGGCAGTCCTAAGTCAAATTGGTCTACAGAAAGTAATGGGGGTCCTAAGAAAAGTCAAATTGTTCGACAAAAGTAATGAGGGACCTCAACACTCCAATTTACCCAAAGAAAATGATGCCGGTCCTACCACAGGTCAAATGATCGACAAAAAGTAACGGGGTCCTAAAACAGGCCAAACTGCTCGATAAAAGTAATGGGGTCCTAAGACAGGCCAAATTCGTTGACAAAAATGAAAAACGGTCCTAAGGTGGCTCAAATTTGACTAGAAAAAGTAATGAGGGTTCCCAACACCCCATATTTGCCAACATAAAGTGATGGGGGTTTCTCCGGCTTGGGGAGATAAGACTGAACAATATTTAAGGGTAGTGACTGGAATGAAGACGGAGTTTTTTCTTCAACTTTTTGATGTTTCAATTTTTTGATTTTGTAATTTTTTGAAGTGCAATTTTACAAGTTTTCAATTTTTCGGTTTTTCGTTTCTTCAGTTTTTCATTTCCTCAATTTTTTTTTTATTAATACTTGCTAAGATAAGACTGATTTTATGACGTAACCTTTGAGAAAGTAGAGGGCGGGTGGGCGGGCCTAGTGCTTGTCAAGTTAAGACTAAGTTTGGCAAATGAGATACCACCCCCAAGAAAATGATGGGCGGGTGGGCGGGGCTACTACTTGCTAAGATACGACTGAACAATATTAAGAGTAGTCACTGGAATAAAGAGGGAGTAGGTGGGCGGGGTTACTACTTGTTTATTAGACTGTAGAAAAAAGGTACATTAAGCTCCACCCCCCTTTTTCTCTATTTCATTGTCTTATTCTATATACTATAAAATGGAAATTGAATTCTATTTTGACAAGCGGTAGAATTTAAAATTTAAAACATTATTTCATTTCTTCGGTTTTTATTTTCTTTATTTTATTTTTACTATTTTTCGATTTTTCAATATTGCGGTTTTATAATTTTTTGTTTTTTCAATTTCAATTTTTCGATTTGCAATTTTTCATATTTTTTATTAGTACTTGCTAAGATAAGACTGATTTTATGACGTCCCTTTGAGAAAGTAGAGGGTGGGTGGGCGGGCCTAGTACTTGCCAAGTTAAGAGTAATTTTGGCAAATGAGATACTCCCTAAGAAAATAGTGGGCTGGTGGGCGGGGCTACTATTTGGTAAGATACGACTGAACAATATTAAGAGTAGTCACTGGAATAAAAAGGGGGTAGGTGGGCGGGGCTACTACTTGCTTGTAAGACTCTTTACAAGAAAGGTAAATTCAGCCCCGCCCCCCTCTTTCTCTATTTCATTGTCTTATTCTATATAATATAAATTGGGAATTGAATTTTACTTTGACAAGCGGTAGAATTTAAAGTTTAAAACATTTTTTCATTTCTTTGGTTTTTATTTTCTTTATTTTATTTTTATAATTTTTCGATTTATCGTATTGCGGTTTTGTAATTTTTTTTTTTTCAATGTCAATTTTTCGTTTTTTCACTTTTTCGATTTGCGATTTTTCAATTTTTTTTTATTAGTACTTGCTAAGATAAGACTGATTTTATGACGTACCCTTTGAGCAAATAGAGGGCGGGTGAGTGGGCCTAGTACTTGTCAAGTTAAGACTAATTTTGGCAAATAGATACCCCCTACGAAAATAGTGGGTGGGTGGGCGGGGCTACCATTTGCTAAGATATGACTGAACAATATTAGGAGAAGTCACTGGAATAAAAAGGGGGTAGGTAGGCGGGGCTACTACTTACTTGTAAGACTTTTTAGAAAAAAGGGACATTCAGCTCCGCCCCGCTTTTTCTGTATTTCATGGTCTTATTCTATATACTATAAAATGGAAATTGAATTCTATTTGGACAAGCGGTAGAATTTAACATTTAAAACATTCGATTTTTCAATACTGCGGTTTTATAATTTTTTGTATTTTCAATTTCAATTTCTCGTTTCTTCTTCAATTTTTCGATTTTCAATATCTCTTTTTTTTTATTAAGTAGTACTTGCTAAGATAAGACTGATTTTATGACGTACCCTTTAAGAAAATAGAGGGCTGGTGGGCGGGCCTAGTACTTGCCAAGTTAAGAGTAATTTTGGCAAATGAGATACCCCCGAAGAAAATAGTGGGCGGGTGGGCGGGGTTACTACTTGCTAAGATACAACTGAACAATGTTAAGAGTAGTTGCTGGAATAAAGAGGGGGTAGCTGGGCGGGGCTACTACTTGCTTATAAGACTCTTTAGAAAAAAGGTAAATTCAGCTCCGTCCCCCTTTTTCACTATTTCATGGTGTTATTCTATATACTATAAAATTGGAATTGAATTCTATTTTGCCAAGCGGTAGAATTTAAAATTTAAAACATTTGATTTTTCAATATTGCGGTTTTATAATTTTTTGTTTTTTCAATTTCAATTTCTCGTTTCTTCAATTTTTCGATTTGCAATTTTTCAATTTTTTTTTTTTATTAAGTAGCACTTGCTAAGATAAGACTGATTTCATGACGTACCCTTTAAGAAAATAGAGGGCTGGTGGGCGGGCCTAGTACTTGCCAAGTTAAGACGAATTTTGGCAAATGTGATACCCTCGAAGAAAATAGTGGGCGGGTGGGTGGGGCTACTACTTGCTAAGATACGACTGAACAATATTAAGAGTAGTCACTGGAATAAAGAGGGGATAGGTAGGCGGGGCTACTACTTACTTATAAGACTCTTTAAAAAAAAGGTACATTCAGCTCCGCCCTTTTTTTCTATATTTCATGGACTTATTCTATATACTATAAAATTGGAATTGAATTCTATTTTGACAAGTGGTAGAATTTAAAATTTAAAACATTCGATTTTTCAATATTGCGGTTTTATAATTTTTTGTTTTTTCAATTTTAATTTCTCGTTTCTTCAATTTTTCAATTTGCAATTTTTCAATTTTTTTCTTATTAAGTAGTACTTGCTAAGATAAGACTGATTTTATGACGTACCCTTTAAGAAAATAGAGGGCGGATGGGCGGGCCTAGTACTTGCCAAGTTAAGAGTAATTTTGACAAATGAAATACCCCCTAAGAAAATTGTGGGCGGGTGGGCGGGGCTACTACTTGCTTATAAGACTCTTTAGAAAAAAGATACAGCCATCTCCGCCCCCCTTTTTCTCTATTCATTGACTTATGCTATGCAGGGTGTTATTGAAACAACAAAATTGACAGTTATTCGGGAAGTCTAAGAAGTCTGAAAAACTTACTTTGTGTTATCAAAATTATAGGGGGGAAATTAACCCTTATCCAACCTTTTTAGACGCTACTGGAGGATAAATAGGTAAAATTAATTTATTTTAGTAAACCCTGGCAAATGTAACAATAAAACTTTTGTCAAGACTAAATGTTGCTATAGAAACGAAAGATGATATTTTTATCAGAGGCGTACAACGAATTTGGACATAAGTTTTAGTAATTTTTATCTCTAAAAGGAGACCACTTTTACCTGAACTTTTTTTACTTTTAGCACCCATACTTCGAGACCAATTGCCGATTTTATTTTGTACGTACCTTTCAATGACATGCTGTATACTATAAAATGGGAATTGAATTCTATTTTGACAAGCGATCGAATTTAAAATTTAAAACATTTTTTCATTTCTTCGGTTTTTTATTTTCTTTATTTTATTTTTACAATTTTTCGATTTTTCAATATTTCGGTTTTATAATTTTTTGACGTACCCTTTGAGAAAGTAGAGGGCGGGTGGGCGGGCCTAGTACTTGCCAAGTTAAGACTAATTTTGGCAATTGAGATACCCCCTAAGAAAATAGTGGGTGGGTGGGCGGGGCTACTATTTGCTAAGATACGACTGAACAATATTAAGAGTAGTCACTTGAATAAAGAGGGGCTAAAACTTGCTTTTTTATAAGACTCTTTAGCAAAAAGGTAAACTCAGCTCCGACCACCGATTTTCTCTAATTCATTGTCTTATTTTATTTACTGTAGAATCGGAATTGAAATATTTTTTGACAAACGATAGAATTTAAAATCTAAGACATTTCATTTTTTCGGTTTTTAATTCCTTTATTTTATTTTTACAATTTTTCGATTTTTCAATAATGCGATTTTATGAATTTTTGCTTTTTAAGTTTCAATTTTTCGTTTCTTCAATTTTTTTTTGTTTCCCCAATTTTTCGAGGTTTTATTTTAAAATTGTTCAGTTTTTGGATTTTCCAATTTTAGAGTTCCCTAAGGTATTCCCTCTCCAGAGAGGGAACTCGCACCTGAGCAACCGCCCCCATAGAAGGCGTCATCTCCTGGTGTAAAAGTAACCTTATCGCCTAGGCCGGTCAGGGGTGCCTCAGCGGTACTAGAAGCGTTGCTAACTTTTAAATTGCCTATTTCCCTAGATTAGCCACAATTTGTCCCTAGATTTTTTCATTGTTTCCTAGATTTTCTTATTTTTCTGAAATCAATAATAATACTAATCATGATTTTTTTAGTTAATCTGTTTTAGTTTTAAAATATTACATATTAAAAGTCATACATATCATATTTTTGTAATAAAAACCACAAAATGCAATGTAATACCTATATAAATAAATAAAACTGTAAAAAAAATGATTTGAATCTATTTAATACATGAAACATACATTACAAAATACAATAACAAAAAAAAACTTGTAAATAGGAAAAGTATTTTTTTTTAATAATTGGATTAAATGAACAGTATGAGACCCGATCAACTTCACAGCAATTGCAACCTAAAAAAAATATATTTCAGTCTGTTGAGAATGATTGAATACAAACTTCAGTTAATGAACAATATAACAACAACAATTAATTATTATCTTCACCATCTCTAAAATAAGTTCGTTTGTGGTCGAATAAAATATTTATTATCAGTATTTGGGTTTACTACATTGACACTGACATTTAGGACATGCTTGGATATTATCACCAGCCGCATTGATCGATCGCTTCGTATATGTAATTTATTAATCCACCCATATTTTTTATAAAAATTTCATGTCAACGAAACCTGCATGTACCTATAGTTTAAAAACTTTACATCAATTTTTTGAATAAAAATGGTTTTATTTTTCTGCATTTGTTGAACTATGCACATGGTTAAGTCATCACAAATTCGAATATTCAAATTTGGAAGGAACACGAAGAGTTCTAAGTTTTGGGAGCTCGGATTAATATTGAGTGTATTGACCTGACCTGACCTGACCTGGCTTGACCTGTTGACACTTAAGGTTGTGTTGTGCTTAGATTTTGTATTTTGTTTAATGTATTTAAAATAAATGGTCGTTTTGGTACTCGATATATTTTAATCTCACCAAAAGTCTCTCCGGGATTCTTATTCACGTTCATGAAATTAAACATCTCAAATCTTGTCCAGTACTATGACGACCCGTCATCATTTACTCCTATCCACCTCGACGCCACAGCCCAAAATACCCGCCCCGTCGCCAATCTCCACCGCAAAACAGAAACTAATGGTCCACTTGAACTCGGCACCCAACTTCCGTAACAAGATCCTCCTCGCGGAAAACAAAAACCAAAATCTCGCATTGAAAGCCCACACGAACAACTCTTCATCGGCGAGGTGGCTGCCATAGGTCTGCACACTAATTGGACCCTCGAGCCATCTCTCCAGCAAGTGGAAGGCGACAAATTAAATTAAATCTTCCTTATGGTGGCACACCTCCGACAGCGGTGCAACGCCGGGAGTGCCTCAGACTGGCAATTTGCATCTACACATCCAACTAAAACAGATTCATCTGCTGGAATGTTGATGAGAACGCGACGTTATATTCATTACCTCCGACGCCCTCGCATTCAGCAAAAATGACGCGCCGCGAATGCGGAATTAGGGGAGCAGGGGCGGATTTTTGATTTTTTTACAGGTTTTAGAAATTTATTGCTTTAATAATTTAGTAGCGAAAACTCAAGTGTTGATGATTGTGAGATCATTTATAATTTTGCGAAAAAATTACGGGCCTAGAGCTGGTCCTTGACGACCGCCACACCTTCCACACACACAAGTGGAATAAACGCGGCAGAAAACATTCGTGTACAAGGTAGCGCCGCATCCGCCCCTCTAAAATTATGCAAACAACTCGTCTTCCACCCCGCCGCCGCCGCCGCCGCCCCCGTCCTCCGCCCCTTTAAAAAAACAAGAAAGTAAAAAGTAGAAACAGACGTTTAGATAAACATAAAAACTGCAAATGGCTCGAGATTACTCCCATTTCATAACATCTCGAGTCCCCTTTATATCGGCTGTTAAAAATATCTTAATGTAACTTTAAATTCTATCTGGAGTTAAGTGCCGGGCAAATAAACCGGCCGATGCAGCGGCTGGATGGCAATTACTTCTCTTATTTCTTCTTCGTGAACTTTCGCCTCTCGAGACGGATGTCTTTGAATGCGCTGGCTCCGCGATGGCCCAGAATTTGAATATATTATGTGACATTGTGAAGGTGGCGGTCTGGGAACGGATCAATTTGTCCCTTTTAATTAGATGCGAGCGGTGAACTTTGACTCGGGGCTTCGGAGGTACAAATAACGCTCGACGGGGAGTCCGAATTTTGTGTATAACACAACAAACTCTAACCCCGGCGCATCCGCCATATTTATAAACTTTGCAACGACAAATTGTAACCGTTACAACTAAAACATATATTATTAATTTGCGTTTCCGTTTTCGCCTAACCCTCTCCCCCGTCGCCTGTCATCGCGCTTCAATAATCCGTCACGAGTAGTGACAGATGCGTCGGAAACTAGGCCTAACGAAGCATTGAACCGCCGCCGATATCCACAATTAACGATAATCTTGGGTGAATCCCCAGCGGAAACTCTAATACGTAATGACGCGTGGAGTGACGAACGGTACGCTAGTAAGCCGTTCTAATCCCTGATAGGGTCCTGAAGGAGCCTCCATATCCCATATCCTGTTAGTTCGATTATCGCGCGCGATTCCCATATGGACGCTGGCGGCGACGGGCGCCACGCGTGCACGACGACGCCCAGACCATAAACCCCGTGTTGGACCAACAGATCTCGATGGGGTGGGTCTGATTTAATTCGACGGCGTTTTTTCAAGCGAAGGGGTGGGAGCGTAATAGTTTTAGCGTAAATGGGTTCGTGGAGTGGTGATCTTATAAACGTTGTTTTTATTTCTTCAGTTTAGGATACATAAATTCTTTAATTTTGTTACTAACTAGAACAAAAGCAATTACAAGGCTCACATCTGACACAATTGCTGTTTATTACTTACTGGTATCATTCTCTAAACAGGTACTTGAACCGTTTTGAAATGGTGAACCTGTAATCTCGAAATACTCATTAAGATACAGCTCCTCAGTAAGATAAACAGGATGACAAACAACTTATTGCCGTCAAAAATCCAGAAGATGTATGAAAAGTTTTATTCTCAATTTATGGATTGGAGAAAGGAAGACAAGGTTAGCAACTTTTCAGAAAATATTTTGATTGTGTATTTCGATGAATTTTCCAAAAAACGAAGGTCAAAAGCTTATGGACTCATTATTCGGTTTTGAAATCTGCGTTATCAATTAATCATAAAGTGGACTTAAATAAATTTGGAAACATGGAAATAGAGATTGCCATTTTCTTAAATCTTGCAAATCCTAATTTATATACTGGACACTGCTTTCGTTGCATTTCTGCGACAATACTAATCAACGTGATGATATAACTTACAAAATTCCTCATGCAATTGCACATTTAATAATTAACTTAGTAAAAAAACAACGTTTCTTTGTTACTATTAAACTTCAAATATTTTCGTATCTCATTTCGTTTATTTCCTTGGTATATCTAGTTGTAACTTATGAATAATACATTTTTAAAATAGAGGTCTTCCATTATTGTAATTGGTCGTAGAGAAAATAGTGTATTTGTAATTCTCATACTCATACATTTGTATAATATATATACATTTTGCATATATCTGGTAAATATAGGTCCAAGTAATTTTTTCATTCAAAAGTGGAGACTCCTAAAATTTGCTTAACTTGCCAATATAAGCCTCAAGAGTACGAATCCGAGTCGAAAATTGACATAAAGAATTTTTTGCTGTTTATAATTCCCGAGCGTAAGCTGTGGTCATCGAGTCCATCAGACGAATGGTCACTTTAATATTTTCTTGAGGTTTCATGACCCCTAGACTACGAAAAAGTAGTCTCCCATTTCCGTCCGTCTGTCTGTCTGTTTGTCTATCCGTCTGTCTGTCTGTCTATCTGTCTGTCTATCTGTCTGTCTGTCTGTCTGTCTGTCTGTCTGTCTGTCTATCTGTCTGTCTGTCTGTCTGTATGTCTGTCTGTCTGTCTGTTTGTCTGCCTGGTGTCTATATCTTTATTTAAAAATGCAAAACCTTCTCAGGTGCGAAATGTTTTTTTTTAAGAATGTGAAACCTCGGGGGTCCCAACTGTTTTTTTTTTAAGTAAAACCCTGGGTCCCAATTGTCTTTTTTAGAAATGTAAAACCTTCTCGGAAGCCCCAAATGTCATTTCTTAATGTGAAATCTTCTCGCGGGTCCCAAATGTCTTTTTTAAAAATGTAAAACCTTCTCGGAAGTCCCAAGTATCTTTTTTTAATGTGAAACTTTTTCGAGGGTCCCAAATGTCCTTTTTGAAAAATGTAAAACCTTCTCGGTGGCTCCAAATGCCTTTTTTTTAAGAATGTGAAACCTTCTCGAGGGTCCCAATTGTGTATTTTAAAACTGTAAAACCTTCTCGGGAGCCCCAAATGTCTTTTTGTAAGAATGTAAAACCGTGTCGGAGGCCCCAAATGTCTTTTTTTAAGAATATTAAACCTTCTCAGGGGTCCCAGCTGTCTTTGTTAAAAATGTAAAACCTTCTCGGGTGTCCCAACTGTTTTTTTAATGTAAAACTTTCTGGGAGGATCCCAGTTGTCTTTTTTTAAAAATGTAAAACCTTTTCGGAGGCCCCAAATGTATTTTTTTAATATGAAACCTTCTCGGTGGTCCCAAATGTCTTTTTTCAAAAACGTAAATCGTTTTAGGGGGCGCCAAATGTATTTTTTTAACAATGTGAAATCTTCTCGGGGGTCCCAACTGTTTTTTTTTTAATGTAAAATCTTCTTGGAGGCACCAGAATGTTTTTTTTTAATGTGAATCTTTCTTCGGGGGCCCCAATTGTCTTTTTTAAAAATCTAAAACCTTCTCGGAGGCCTCAAATGTCATTTTTTAATGTGAAATCTTCTCGCGGGTCCCAAATGTCTTTTTTTAAGAATGTGAAACCTTCTCGAGGGTCCCACTTGTCTTTTTTAAAATTGTAAAACCTTCTCGGAGGTCCCAAGTGTCTTTTTAATGTGAACCTTTTTCGGGGGTCCCAAATGTCTTTTTTGAAGAATGTAAAACCTTCTCGGGGGCCACAAATGCCTTTTTTTTTAAGAATAAAAGCTTCTCGGGGGCGCCAAATGCTTTTTTTTAAGAATGTAAAACCTTCTCGAGGGTGCCAATTGTCTTTTTTAAAAATGTAAAACCTTCTCGGGGCCGCCAAATGTCTTTTTTTTAAGAATGTGAAACCTTCTCGGGGGTCCCAACTGTTTTTTTTTTAATGTAAAACCTTCTTGGAGGGTCCTAATTGTCTTTTTAGAAATGTAAAACCTTCTCGGGGGCTCCAAATCTCTTTTTTTAATGTGAAACCTTCTCGGGGGTCCCAAATGTTTTCTTTTTAATGTAAAATCTTCTTGGAGGCAACAAATGTCTTTTTTTTGAATGTGAAACTTTCTTGGGGGGGCCCAATTGTCTTTTTTAAAAATCTAAAACCTTCTCGGAAGCCCCAAATGTCAGTTTTTAATGTGAAACTTCCTCGCGGGTCCCAAATGTTTTTTAAGAACGTGAAACCTTGTCGCGGGTCCCAAAGGTCTTTTTTTAGGAATGTGAAACCTTCTCGAGGGTCCCACTTGTCTTTTTTAAAATTGTAAAACCTTCTCGGAGGTCCCAAGTGTCTTTTTAATGTGAAACTTTTTCGGGGGTCCCAAATGTCTTTTTTGAAGAATGTAAAACCTTCTTGGGGGCCACAAATGCCTTTTTTTTTTAAGAATAAAAGCTTCTCGGGGGCGCCAAATGCTTTTTTTTAAGAATGTAAAACCTTCTCGAGGGTGCCAATTGTCTTTTTTAAAAATGTAAAACCTTCTCGGGGCCGCCAAATGTCTTTTTTTTAAGAATGTGAAACCTTCTCGGGGGTTTTTTTTTAATGTAAAACCTTCTTGGAGGGTCCCAATTGTCTTTTTAGAAATGTAAAACCTTCTCGGGGGCCCCAAATCTCTTTTTTTAATGTGAAACCTTCTCGGGGGTCCCAAATGTTTTGTTTTTAATGTAAAATCTTCTTGGAGGCAACAAATGTCTTTTTTTTGAATGTGAAACCTTCTTGGGGGGGGGCCTAATTGTCTTTTTTAAAAATCTAAAACCTTCTCGGAAGCCCCAAATGTCAGTTTTTAATGTGAAACTTTCTCGCGGGTCCCAAATGTTTTTTAAAAATGTAAAACCTTCTCGGAGGTCCCAAGTGTGTTTTTTTAATGTGAAACTTTTTCGGGGGTCCCAAATCCCTGTTTTTTAAGAACGTGGTAAGAATGTAAAACCGTCTCGGAGGCCCCAAATGTCTTTTTTTTAAGAATATGAAACCTTCTCAGGGGTCTCAGCTGTCTTTGTTAAAAATGTAAAACCTTCTCGGGGGCGCTAAATGTCTTTTTTTAAGAATGTGAAACCTTCTCGGGTGTCCCAACTGTTTTTTTTAATGTAAAACCTTCTCGGACGCTCCAAATGTATTTTTTTTAATGTAAAACCTTCTGGGGGTCCCAACTGTCTTTTTTAAAAATGTAAAACCTTCTCGGAGGCGCCAAATGTCTTTTTTAAGAATGTGAAACCTCGGGGGTCCCAACTGTTTTTTTTAAGTAAAACCTTCTCGGAGGGTCTCAATTATCTTTTTTAGAAATATAAAACCTTCTCGGAAGCCCCAAATGTCATTTCTTAATGTGAAACCTTCTCGAGGGTCCCACTTGTCTTTTTTAAAAATCTAAAACCTTCTCGGAGGTCCCAAGTGTCTTTTTATAATGTGAAACTTTTTCGGGGGTCCCAAATGTCTTTTTTGAAGAATGTAAAACCTTCTCGGGGGACCCAAATGCCTTTTTTTTAAGAATGTAATAGCTTCTCGAGGGCTCCAAATGGCCTTTTTTTAAGAATCTAAAACCTTCTCGAGGGTGCCAATTGTCTTTTTTAAAATTGTAAAACCTTCTCGGGGGACCCAAATGTCTTTTTGTAAGAATGTGAAACCTTCTCGAGGGCCCCAACTGTCTTTTTTAAAAATGTACTCAAGCGATTTCTGGAATTTTTGTATCTTTTATGTTTATCGCTCTATTAAACCCGAATAGTTAATTAATCCCACCCGAAAAATCATTTTCTAGGGCTAAAAAGGTAACCAATCTGTCGATGAACTCGATTACAATACTTCCTTATTTTACGCTCGGGAAATAAAAGTCAAAAACATGAAAAATCGAAAAAACGAAAAATCGAAAAATCGAAAAATTAACTAAAAAATCAAAAAATAAAAACTATAATATCGAAAGATTGCAAAATTGAAAAATTTGGAAGTCGGAAAATTGGAAAATTGAAAAAATTGAAGAAAAAAGAACATTAAAAACGAAAAATTGTTATATCAAAAATTTCGTCGAATGTAAATAAATCTAGATTTTTCGAAAAATTGTAAGATTTAATTTTGCGAATTTTTTATTACCTAATTTTGATTTTTTTTCCATAAATCTGTATGCCCAGAGTAAAACCTGAACACGGATTCATAAACTACATGTGAAGGATAGTTTTATTTTATTTTATAAAATTGAAATTATTTATTAAAAAGAGATAGTGGGAAATCCGACTTTAATAACAACAATTTTTCAATATTGCCGACATCCAACCTTCTCTTTTATGAATGCTCGCTATTGTACAATTTTTAAATATTATAATACACTGTAATAGTATAATGGAAATATTTTTATTATTAAAGTCGAATTTTTCACTATTTCTATTTAATTTGTCTTGATGAATAAATTGCTTGCCTATAAAAGACTCTATAAGAAAAAATTAAAATTAGCCCCGCCCACCCACCCGTTCTCTAATTGTTTTTTCTGTTGAAATAAAAAATAAATCTTACAACAAATAATACAAAAAAAAGTTACGTTTTTGGTGCTTTTTTACAACCTAGTTTCTATCAGTTACTTACCAATCCCACTCTGTGGAGAACATATAGTAAACTCCGGTCACCCATCCGATTCGATTTCAGTGATTGATTTTATATAAAAAAGCACTACCCCAATTGTAGAGAAGAAGAAGAGGAAAATTAAAACATGTGTATAATAGTAAATTTTTGTAGAAAAATATGGCTTTTGCAATGAAACTCCGCCCTGCTATCTGACAACGAATTAAAAATTGATCACAACTGAGATAGGGGCTGTTGGGTGGGGCTTAATTGTTTCTCTACAAGAAAATACCATATGGATCATGTTTTAAGTATCGTGTTGAAAGAAAACTACACATATTAAGAAAAATAAGACAAAAATTAAGACCCACCCACCCGCCCTGATCTCAGTCGTGATGAATTTGTTATTCGTTATGAGATCAGGAGGCGGAGCTTAACTGCAAAGTCCATATGTCTGAGGCACGATCATCTTGTAGGAAATAGACAATTTTGAAAAAAAGTACGTAATGAATATTCCTATTCTCTCAAGATTAAACTACGTCCCTCAGAAAGGATTCTGTCTAATACAATTTCGAACAGACAGACAGAAACGGTTGACCAATTTTTTCGTACAGGAGGGGTCACTAAACGTCAAGAAAACATAAACTCAGGAAGTAAAAAAGTAAAACGCTGCTCTAAGCGAAAGTAGCAAAAATCTCTCCGAAAAAAGTAATTAGAGCCCCTATTAGTGCCCGTCCTCCCGTCCCGCACACAATGGCGGTGACTCACGACCCGCCGCCACCTCTGCCGCCGCCGTCGATCCGGCATCAGCATCTCCCGAATTGTAGCGAAGAGAGGCCTCGCTTCTGCCGCCGTCATTAGCACGCACGCGCTCGCTTCCGTTTCCGTTTCCGTTCGTCGCCCCCACGCCCGTCTTAACTTAACCCCGTGTTCCTCCGTTTGCGCTAATGCAGTTTGAATTTTTAACTTGATTTATGTCGCCCTTTGCGCCGCCTAATTGAATATTCTTGTTTGTTTTAAAATAAAATTTGTCATGGTGGAGTTAGTTCGGCTAAATTGGCCGACTTCGAAAAACGAATTTTCGACGGATGCTGGAGGCCGACGAGCGCTGGTTCGGTGAGCGGCTCCAGGTGCTCGACGATTGTCATGCAAATTGGGCCCAGGTGCGCCGGAGGGGGCGGGGCGACACCCGGTTGGGAGCCGGACCGGTCGGGGACGACGGCTTCGAGGGAGGTCGGACGGAACGGAGGAATTTGGCGAGGGAGACCGTGGATTGCGGGTCGGAGGTGTTTAGTTGGTTGCCTAATCACTAATAACGAATTAAAATTTATAGTCCTGGAAATACTCCTAGTCAAAAACACTTAGAGTGACATTTTTTAGTAACTTTGAGTAGGTGATTTCTTATATGTTACGAATATGTTGCTATGGATAAATCTAAATTTCAAATTCGCAATTATTGAAAAGTTCAAGTACTAAAAAGGGAAAGTCAATGAGAGAAATTTTTTGTAAATTGAATTTTTAAGTTGAGAGAATCGATGTTTCTCTACAAAAATTTACCAATTTAAATATGTTTTAAGTATGAGTCTTGTCATTCTTATTGAGAAAAAAAATCAAAATATAAGCTCCACCCACCCGCCCCTATTTCAATTGTGATGATATTTTTTAGATCGTCGGGAGGGGCGGAGCCTAACTACAAAATCTTTATTCCTCTACAAGAAATTACCATTTGACACATGTTTTTAATTCCTATGGTGTTGTTAAAAAATCCTGCATATATTAAAGAAAAAAGAGCAAAACTTAAGCTTGTGATGAATTTTTCATTCGTTGTCAAGTTGAGGGGGGAGCTTAAATGCAAAGTTCATATTTTTGTACTAGAAATTACGCAAACATGTTTTAAATATTATCATATTGTTGGAAAATACATCATTTTAAGAAAAAGATGGCTATGTAACTCCTCCCACTTATGACAACAACACAAAACATAAACATATGTTTCAAATGATAGTTTCTTGTAGGAAAACCAGGATTTTGCATTTAAGCTCCGCCCCGGGCTAATGGCGAATAAAAAAAAATCACGCAATTGCAATAGAGGCGGGGGGCGGGCCTTACACTTTGCTTTTTTCTTAATATACGTGGTCTTCTTTTCACAACAAGAAACCTAAAACATGTTTGATATGATAAATTTTTTAGGGAAATATGAATTTTACAATTATGCCCCGCTGCTCGGCCTAACAACGAATACAAAAATTCATCACAATTGAGAACGAGGTGGGTATAGTCGGGGTTATTTTTCGGCTTTTTTTTTACTTAATACATATAGATTCCAAGATTTCTCAAGATTTTTCAAGTTTTCTCGCGATGTTTTTATGATTTCTCAAAATTTCTGAAGATTTCTCAACATTTCCCAATATTTCTCAACATTTCTAGACGTTTCCAGGTTTTGAGATTTTGAGATTTCGAGATTTCTCAAGAATTCTAGGAGATTTCTCGAGATTTCCTGAAAATTTCTCAAGATTTGTCAGGATTGCTTCAAATCTCATAGGGTGTCATAAGATTTCTCAAGATTTTTCAAGTTTTCCCGGGATTTTTTTAAGATTTCCAAGATTTTTTGAAAATTTTTCAACATTTCTCATTATATCTGTGCATTTCTAGACGTTTCCAGGTTTTGAGATTTTGAGATTTCGAGATTTTTCAAGATCTCTTTCAGACATTTCATTCAGAGGTTTCTTGACACTTCCCAGGATTTTTCAGGATTTTTCAAGATTTCTTAAAATTTACAGGTTACGAGATTTCTCAAGAATTCTATGACATGTCTCGATATTTCCTGAAGATTTCTCAAAATTTGTCAGGATTTCTTCAAATTTCTCAGGGTGTCTTAAGATTTTTCAAGATTTTTCAATTTCTCTCGGGATTTTTTTAAGATTTTCCAGAATTTCTGAAGAGTTTTCAACATTTCTCAGGATTTCTCAACATGTCTAGACGTTTCCAGGTTTTGAGATTTTGAGATTTCGAGATTTTTCAAGATCTCTTTCAGACATTCTTGAGGTTTCTTGACACTTCCCAGGATTTTTCAGGATTTTTCAAGATTTCTTAAAATTTACAGGTTACGAGATTTCTCAAGAATTCTATGACATGTCTCGATATTTCCTGAAGATTTCTCAAAATTTGTCAGGATTTCTTCAAATTTCTCAGGGTGTCTTAAGATTTTTCAAGATTTTTCAATTTCTCTCGGGATTTTTTTAAGATTTTCCAGAATTTCTGAAGAGTTTTCAACATTTCTCAGGATTTCTCAACATGTCTAGACGTTTCCAGGTTTTGAGATTTTGAGATTTCGAGATTTTTCAAGATCTCTTTCAGACATTCTTGAGGTTTCTTGACACTTCCCAGGATTTTTCAGGATTTTTCAAGATTTCTTAAAATTTACAGGTTACGAGATTTCTCAAGAATTCTATGACATGTCTCGAGATTACCTGAAGATTTCTCAAAATTTGTCAGGATTTCTTCAAATTTCTCAGGGTGTCTTAAGATTTCTCAAGATTTTTCAATTTCTCTCGGGATTTTTTTAAGATTTCCCAGAATTTCTGAAGAGTTTTCAACATTTCTCAGGATTTCTCAACATGTCTAGACGTTTCCAGGTTTTGAGATTTTGAAATTTCGAGATTTTTCAAGATCTCTTTCAGACATTCTTGAGGTTTCTTGACACTTCTCAGGATTTTTCAGGATTTTTCAAGATTTCTTAAAATTTACAGGTTACGAGATTTCTCAAGAATTCTATGACATGTCTCGAGATTTCCTGAAGATTTCTCAAAATTTGACAGGATTTCTTCAAATTTCTTAGGTTGTCTTAAGATTTCTCAAGATTTTTCAAGTTTTCTCGGGTTTGTTTAAGATTTCCCAGCATTTCTGAAGATTTTTCAACATTTCTCAGGATTTCTCAAGACCTCTCTCAGACATTCTTGAGGTTTCTTGACACTTCTCAGGATTTCTCAGGATTTTTTAGGATTTCTTAAAATTTACAGTTTACGAAATTTCTCAAGAATTCTCTGAGATTTTCTTCTCGAGATTTCCTGAAGATTTCTCAAGATTTGTCAGGATTTCTTCAAATTTCTTAGGGTGTCTTCAGATTTCTCAAGATTTTTCAAGTTTTCTCGGGATTTTTTTTAATTTTCCAGAATTTCTGAAGATTTTTCAACATTCCGCAGGATTTCTCAACATTTCTTCAAATTTCTTAGGGCGTCTTCAGATTTCTCAAGATTTTTTTAAAGAGTTCCCAGAATTTCTAATGACTGGTCATCATTTCTCAACATTTCTAGAAGTTTCCAGGTTTTGAGATTTTGAGATTTCGAGATTTTTCAAGATCTCTTCCAGATATTCTTGAGGTTTCTTGACACTTTCCAGGATTTCTCAGGATTTTTCAGGATTCCTTAAACTTTACAGGTTACGAGATTTCTCAAGAATTTTATGAGATCTGTCAAGATTTCTTGAAGATTTCTCAAGATTTGTCAGGATTTCTTCAAAGTTCTTAGTGTGTCTTAAGATTTCTCAAATTTTTGCAAGTTTACTCGGGATTTTTTTAAAATTTCCCAGAATTTCTGAAGATTTTTGAATATTTCTCAGGATATCTCTACATTTCTAGACGTTTCCAGGTTTTGAGATTCTGAGATTTCGAGATTTCTTTAGATCTCTTCTTTCTTGACACTTCTCAGGATTTCTCAGGATTTTTCAGGATTTCCTAAAATTTCCAGGTTACGAGATTTCTCAAGAATTCTATGAGATTTCTCGAGATTTCCTGAAGATTTCTCAAGATTGGTTCAGATTTCTTCAAGTTACTTAGGGTGTCTTAAGATTTCTCAAGATTTTCCTTGTTTTCTCGGGATTTTTTTAAAATTTCTCAGGATTTCTCAGGATTTTTCAGGATTTCTTAAAATTTATAGGTTCCGAGATTTCTCAAGATTTCTATGGGATTTCTCGAGATTTCCCGAAGATTTCTCAAGATTTATCAGGATTTCTTCGAATTCCTTAGGGTGTCTTAAGATTTCTCTAGATTTTTCAAGTTTTCTCGGATTTTTTTTAAGATTTCCCAGAATTGCTGAAGATTTTTAAACATTTCTCAGGATATCTCTACATTTCTAAACGTTTCCAGGCTTTGAGATTTTGAGATTTCGAGATTTCTCTATATCTCTTCCAGACATTCTTGAAGTTTCTTGACACTTCTCAGGATTTCTTAGGATTCTTTAGGATTTATTAAAATTTACGGTTGCGAGATTTCTCAAGAATTCTATGAGATTTCTCGAGATTTCCTGAAGATTTCTCAAAATTTGTCAGGATTTCTTCAAATTTCTTAGGTTGTCTTAAAATTTCTCAAAATTTTTCAAGTTTTCTCGGGATTTTTTTAAGATTTCTGAAGATTTTTCAACATTTCTCAGGATATCTCTACATTTATAGACGTTTCCAGGTTTTGAGATTTTGAGGTTTCTTGACAGTTCTCAGGATTTCTCAGGATTTTTCAGGATTTCTTAAAATTTCCAGGTTACGAGATTTCTCAAGAATTCTATGAGATTTCTCTAGATTTCCTGAAGATTTCTCAAGATTGGTAAGGATTTCTTCAAGTTTCTTAGGGTGTTTTAAGATTTTTCAAGTTTTTTCGGGATTTTTTAAAATTTATCAGAATTTCTGAAGATTTTTCAACATTTCTCAGGATATCTTTACATTTCCAAACGTTTCCAAGTTTTGAGATTTTGAGATTTCGAGATTTCTCAAGATCTCTTCCAGACATTTTTAGGATTTCTTAAAATTTACATGTTACGAGATTTCTCAAGAATTCTCTGAGATCTTTTTCTTGAGATTTCCTGAAGATTTCTCAAGATTTCTCAGGATTTCTTCAAATTTCTTAGGGTATCTTAAGATTTCTCTAGATTTTTTTAAGATTTCCCAGAATTTCTGAAAATTGGTCAGCATTTCTCAAGATTTCTCAACATTTCAAGACGTTTCCAGGTTTTGATATTTTGAGATTTCGTGATGTTTCAAGATCTTTTCCAGACATTCTTGAGGTTTCTTTACACTTCTAAGGATTTCTCAGGATTTTTTTTTAATTTTCTTAGGGTGTCTTCAGATTTCTCAAGACTTCTCAAGATTTCTTAGAATTTCTCGAGGTTTCGTGGTTCGAAATTTCTATAATTTTTTAAAATTTTTCACGATTTGCGAGAGACCATGGAGATTTTTTTTGTAAATTATTAAAATAATTTTGGGGGACTTTGGTGCTCTGTTTCTGGAAAATTCTGACCTGACCTCTTTTTGAGTTATTTTTGGGACCCCGTTTTTTTAAAACAATCTTGGGGCTCTAGATACTCCTGTTTGGAAAGAATTTGAAAGTGCTTTGGAGCCTCCAGTGTCTTTTCTTATAATAATTTAATTACATTTTTTAGAGGATACGTCATTTACTAAAATCAGTCTTATCTTAGAGGATATCTCATTTGCCAAAATCAGTTTTATTTTGACAGCTACTAGCCAGGAAGACTGACTTTGGCTAATGAGATACCTTCTAAGAAAAGAGAGGGTGGGTGGGAGTGGCTAGTACCTGTTAAGGTAAGACTGATTTTGGCGAATCAGATCTCTCTAAGAAAATAGAGGGTGGGTGGGCGGTCTTGGTACCTTCTAATCTAAGATCAAATAGGAAAACTGAAGAAACGAAAATTGAACAAATTTACATTGGACACACAAAAAATAAAAAATCGTAGCAGTGGAAGATTCCAAATCGAAATACCCAAGAAACAAAAAAAAATGAAAAATTGGTTAACCTTCAACCATTTTTTTTTCACAATCAATGTACTACTTTTGAAATAAAAAATAAAAAATGTGCAACTTTCAAATTGGCCAATTGACCGTCCGGGAGACATTCCAAAGATAAAGAACCTAATCATTGTGTGTACGAAGAAAATGTAAATTAATGACACGTCTTAACCCAATCACCTGTCATTGTCCGGCAGCGGGCACAAAAACTGGTACCTATAATTAATCATTGATCCCGTCTAATTAGATCGCTATTTCAACACTTCTTCCGCACGAACTGACCGCTAAATCAACAAGTCCTTAAAAAACGCCACTACTCGATGATTCTTAGAAAGAGTTTAAAAGCTTCTTGGCGTGGTCTTGTGGGAACAAAACCCACGTTCGAGGTGATATGGTCGTCTGAGTGGAATCGCTAACCTATAAAATTCTGACGAGTCAGCATAAGGAAAAAACTGATGACTTCTTGTGCGAACGGTTATCGATTAGGTTGCGAAAAGATTTTTCCACTGTTGATATAGAAACGACGTTTTTATTTGTATTGCTTATTGAAACAGATCTACCGTAACAATTTTCAATACTAAAAGTAAATGTACAGTTGTGGTAGTTTGAAAAATTTGTACCTGATCGAAGCAAATACAAAACCTTGACGAAATTTGTCTCCCAGTTCCATTTTTACAAGTCTGGATTAATTGAATGAATGCCGCTGCCTTACCACCCCGGTACAAGAGGGATGGGAAAGCAATTAAGATGATTGCAAATCTGGGAATTGCTGCATTCCGTTAATTATTGGGTAATTACCCCCTTTCCCGGCCCCGCTTCCTCTCGACTCTAAAGCCACCCGAACGGGCGCAATTTTCCCGAATCGAATAATACACGGCACATTCCAAATTTCACCCTAATTCGCAAAGACTGAAAAAACGCCATAACTCCACATTCCGCATTCTTCCCCAGGAAACTGACGGGCGATCCCCACACCGCTCCGTATCAATTCTTACACTAGACAAGATCCCATTTCCAGTAATAGACTTACATCACTCTTATCATCCGAAATCGACACCCATGGGAAGCCGCACAGACAGTATGATCGAACCGCAAAACTCTCCATGTGGAAAAATATAGCTTCCATTTAGAAAAATTCGTGCTTTGAAATAGGTGACTTTAATATACCTGAGATAATTGAGTGCCAAAATGGTGCCGACAAGCCTGACATTTATACAGTGTGTATAGGTAATCATTTTCTGGCTATAAATAGCATGACTCAACAAAACAAGCATTCCGTTCTGGATATAATTCTGTCAAAGTTATATCTAATTGTATCCAATTTCAACCTCGAAATCAGATCCAGACTGTCTTATATATAGATGTATTCAGTTTTCAACAGTAAAATACTCGATCCATGAGTAGGAATTAAATATTGTCACTCCCACTCAAAGAGGTGACTTGATGCTTCTAAGTGCGTGTTTTTTTTTAAGTGTAGAGGTTTATTCTTACAGCAGAATCCAAACAAACAAGCCGATAAAGAAGTTTAAAATGCGAGCACAGCGAGCACGTTTAGGTGTAATTTAAAAAAATATTTATGGGTGTTCCTGGGAAGAATAATTATGTCCTTATTTAAAAAATGTGAGTTCAAAGCTTATTGTGATCACTAATGTCTGTAGGATTAGAACAATATGAATTCAATTTTTTGAGAGAAATTTATCTTAGTGGTGTGTATTTTTGAAGAAGTGGGGCCAAAAGTAACCTCTAGACGTCGAAATTTACAAAAAAATAGTCTAGGCTATTTTTGAATTTGATGAAAAAAATGTATCTGTGTATTTGGGATAAGTATATCCCAGATTTTTTTTATTTTTTTTTTATTACTTACCTATAAAAGACTCTAGGAAAAGTTAACATAAGCTCCGCCCACCCACCCAGTCTCTTATTGTTTTTCTTCAGAATTAAGAAATTAATCTTATAACAAATAGTATACCAAAAAAAGTTGCGATTATTTGTAACCTGTCAGTTAAATTCATCGCTTTCATTGTTCCAAAGTTTTTCATGTGTTAATTATAGTAATTCTCGTCGGTACAGTCTCAAAACAGTGAAACCAAAAAATAGAGTGTTAATAGTCCAGGAGTAAAACTTTAGAAATATGTGGTTTTGAAGTCATTTATTCTCAAAAATCGTAAAAATTATGCTAATTCATTTGGAGGTTCCAATTAAATGGTGTGTATTTTTGAAGAAATCGGGCCAAAAGTAACTTCAGGAAGTCGAAATTTGCAAAAAAGACTCTGGGCTATTTTTGAATTTGATGAAAAAAATGGCCAAATTTTCAAAACGTGGAATATTGAAAAAATGAGCTTTTAAACAAGTTATCTAAAAATTCACAAAAAATCTTGGCGTACTAATTCGAAAAATATAGCGTATTAATAGTCCAGGAAGAAGATTTTAGAAATATTTGGATTAAAAATCAATTTTTTTCAAAAATCTTAAAAATTACGCTTATTTCATTCAGAAGTTTTTGAACAAATTGTAGGAACTTTTGAAGAAATGAAGCCGGAAGGAATTTCTCGAAGTCGAAATCTACAAAAAAACTCGTTAGGAGATTTTTGACTGTGGCCCAAAAAAAAGATCAAAATTTTCATAAGGGGAATACTGAAAAATTGAGCTTTTGAGACACTTGTCTAAAAATTTACAAAATAATCTGGAATATTATCCCAGATTTAATTTTTTTTTTATTGCTTGCTCATAAAAGACTCTAGGAACCTTACTCTCTCATTGTTTTTAATGTGAAATAAGAAATAAATCTTATAGCAAATAGTACAACAGAAACAGTTACTATTAGAGCTTTTTTTTTACTTTTTTTACGGCATGGGTTCTATCAATTCCCAAGAAAAAATAATTAAGCCCGCCCACCCACCCGCCTAGAATCTAGACTTTTTTTAGTTTGATGGAAAAAATGTCCAAATTTTCAAAAAGGGGAATTTTGAAAAAATGAGCTTTTGAATAAGTTTTCTAAAAATTCACAAAAACTTTCGACGTATTAATTAAAAAATATAGCGTATTAATGGTCCAGAAAGACGATTTTAGAAATGTTTGGTTTGAAAATCAATTTTTTTCAAAAATCTTAAAAATTACTCTTAATTCATTCGGAGTTTTTGAACAAATTGTAGGAGTTTTTGAAGAAATGAAGCCAGAATGAACTTCTCGAAGTCGAAATCCTCAAAAACCCGCTAGGAAATTTTTGACTGTGGTCCAAAAAAAGCTCAAAATTTTCATAAGGGAGAATACTGAAAAAATGAGTTTTTGAAAAAGTTGTCTAACAATCCACAAAATAATCTGGGATATATCCCAGATTTGTTTGTGATTTTTTTTATTGCTTGCCTATAAAAGACTAGGCAAAGGTTAAAATTAGCTCCACCCACCCACCCAGTATCTCATTGTTTTTCTTCTGAAATAAGAAATAAATCTTATAGCAAATAGTACAACTAAAAAAGTTAGAATGAGAGCTTTTTTTTACCTTTGGTACAGCTTGGGTTTTATTAATTCCCAATTCTACACTACAGAAGAAAAAATAATTAACCCCGCCCACCCACCCGCCTCTATTTTAGTGATTAATTTTATCTGCTCTGAATGAAAGGTGAAACTTATACTGTATCGGAATAAAATTTGTCGTTAGAATGCGAAGAGGGCGGGTGGGTGGGGTCAGTGCTTGCTTAGATACTACTGATTTTGGCAGATCTTATACTGACAAATGACATACTCTCTAAGACAATACAGGTGTTCCACTTGAAAAACACCTTGTATACAGGGCTTTAATAGATTTCAAAAATCCCGCCTCACTGGAATTATGCCTCATTATGACAGTTCTCACTTGTCATTAATGTCATTTCTAACCTGTCAGTTAAAGTCATCGCTTTTATTGGTCCGAGATTTTTCAAGTGTGAATTACAGCAGTTCTTCTCGATACAATCTCAAAAAAAAGTCTGTTAATGGTTTAAGAGTAAAACTTTAAAAATATTTGGTTTTGAAGTCAATTTTTTTCAAAAATCGTAAAAGTTACGCTAATTCATATGGACGGTCCAAACAAATGGTGTGCATTTTTGAAGAAATGGGGCCAAAAGTAACTCCTAGAGGTCGAAATTTACAAAAAAGAGTTGAGGCTATTTTTGAATTTGATGGAAAAAATCTCCAAATTTTCAAAAGG
The DNA here is from genome assembly GCF_036711695.1 of Zophobas morio. NCBI lineage: Eukaryota > Metazoa > Arthropoda > Insecta > Coleoptera > Tenebrionidae > Zophobas > Zophobas morio. The sequence goes on along the minus strand of NW_026972123.1, from coordinate 6,592,792 downwards.
GGAAATATTGATACAGTAAGTTTTTGAATAAGTTATCTAAAAATTCACAAATATTTGGTTTGAAAATCAATTTTTTTCAAAAATCTTAAAAATTACTCATAATTCATTCGGAGTTTTTGAACAAATTGTAGATGTTTTTGAAGAAATGAAGCCAAAAGGAAGTTCTCGAAGTCGAAATCTACAAAAACACGCTAGGAAATTTTGCTCGGGGGTCCAAAAAAAGGTCCAAATTTTCATAAGGGGAATACTGAAAAATTGAACTGTTAAAAAAGTTTTCTAAAAATTCACAAAGTAATCTGGAATATATCCCAGATTTTTTTTTATTTTTTTTAATTGCTTGCATATAGAAGACTCTAGGAAAAAGTTAAAATCAGCTCCTCCCACCCACCCAGTCTCTCATTGTTTTTCTTCAGAAATAAGAGATTAATCTCAGAGTAAATAGTACAACAAAATTAGCTACGATTAAAACTTTATTTTTACATTTTTTACAGCCTGGGTTCTAAACAATCCCAATTCCACTCTATAGGAAAAAATAATTAAAATCATCAAAATTACGTTAATTCATTTGGAGTTTCTCAACAAGTGGTGTGTATTTTTGAAGAAATGGAGCCAAAAGTAACTTCTGGAGGCCGAAATTTACAAAAAAAGAGTCTAAGCTATTTTTGAATTTGATGGAAAAAAATGCCCAAATTTTCAAAAGGGGGAATATTCAAAAAAAGTTTTTAAACAAGTTATCTAAAAATTCACAAAACATCTCGACATACTAATTCCAAAAATATAGCGTGTCCAGTAAGAAGATTTTAGAAATACATTTTTGGTTTGAAAATCAATTTTTGTCAAAAATTTTAAAAATTACTCTTAATTTATTCAGAGTTTTTGAACAAATTGTAGAAGTTTTTGAAAAAATGCAGCCGAAAGGATCTTCTCGAAGTCCAAATCTACAAAAAACTCGTTAGAATTTTTTTTATTGAGGTCCAAAAAAAGGTCCAAATTTTTTTACAGCCTGGGTTATATTAATTCATAATTCCACTTTACAGAAGAAAAAGTAATTAACCCCGATTATTTTAGTGATTAATTTTATCTGCTCTGAATGAAAGGCGAAACTTATTCTGTACCGGCAGAAAATTTGTCGTTAGAATGAGAAGAGGGCCGGTGGGTGGGGTTAGTACTTGCTAAGATACTACTGATTTTGGCAGATCTTATGCTACCAAATGACATACTCTCTAAGAAAATAGAGGTGTTCCACTTGAAAAACACTTTATATACAGGGCTTTTATAAATGTTCTAAGGGTGTAGATGGCCATGGATTTCAAAAATCCCGCCTCGCTGAAATTATGCCTTATTATGACAGATGATTGCTCATTATGACAGTTCTCACCTGTCATTAATGTCATTTCTAACCGGTCATTTAAAATCATTGCTTTTATTGTTCTAGTGGGAATTACAGAAGTTCTCGTTAATGGTCCAGGAGTAAAATTTCAGAAATATTTGGTTTCGAAGTAATTTTTTCTCAAAAATCGTAAAAATTACGTTAATTCATTTGCAGGTTCCGAACAAATGGTGTGTATTTTTTAAGAAATGGACCCAAAAGTAACTGCTGGTGGTCGAAAATTACAAACAAGAGTCTAGGCTGTTTTTGAATTTGATGAAAAAAATTTCCAAATTTTCAAAATGGGAAAATTGAAAATATGAGCTTTTGAACAAGTTATCTAAAAATCCACAAAAAATCTCGACTATTAATTCGAAAAATATAGCGTGTTAATGGTCCAGCAAGAAGATTTTAGAAATACATATTTAGTTTGAAAATCACTTGTTTTCAAAAATCTTAAAAATTACCTACTTTTTACTTTCATTCATTCGGAGGTTTTGAACAAATTCTAATAGTTTTTGAAGAAATGAAGCCGAAAGGAACTTCTCGAAGTCGAAATCTACAAAAAACTCTTTAGGAAATTTTTCATTGTGGTCCAAAAAAAGGTCCTAATAAGGGCGATAGTCAGAAATTGAGCTTTTGAAAAAGTTGTCTAAAAATTTATAAAGTAATCTGGAATATATCCCAGATTTTGTTGTGATTTTTTTTATTGCTTGCCTCTAAAAGACTCTAGGAAAAAGTCAAAATTAGCTCCGCCCACCCACCCAATCTCTCATTGTTTTTCTCTTGAAATAAGAAATAAATCTTATAGCAAATAGTACAACAAAAATAGTTACGATTAGAACTTTTTTTACTTTTTTTACAGCCTGGGTTTTATTAATTCCCAATTCCACTCTAAAAAAGAAAAAATAATTAACCACGTCCACCCACCCACCTCTATTTTCGTGATTAATTTTATCTGCTCTGAATGAAAGGTGAAACTTATACTGTACCGGAATAAAACTTGTCGTTAGAATAAGGAGAGGGCGGGTGGGTGGGGTTAGTATTTGCTCAGATACTACTAATTTTGGCAGATCTTATACTGACAAATGACACACTCTCCAAAAAATAACGCTGTTTCACTTGAAAAACACCTTATATACAGGGCTTTTATTAATGATTCTAAGGGCCTAGGTTGCCATGCAATTCAAAAAACCCGCCACGCTGAAATTATGCCTCATTATGACTGTTCTCACTTGTCATTAATGTCATTTCTAACCTCTCAGTTATAGTCATTGCTTTTATTGTTCTAAAGTTTTTCAAGTGTTAATTACAGTAATTCTTGAAGAAATGGGGCCAAAAGTAACTTCTGGAGGTCGAAATTTACAAAAAAGAGTAGGTTATTTTTGAATTTGATGGACAAAATGTCCAAATTTTCAAAATGGGGAATATTGAAAAAATGAGTTTTTGAAAAAGTTATCTAAATTTAAATAAAAGATCTTGACGTACTAATTCGAAAAATATAGCGTAGTAACGGTCCAGGAAGAACACTTTAGAAATATTTGCTTTCGAAAATCAATTTTTTTCAAAAATCTTAGAAATGACTCTTAATTCATTTGGAGCTTTTGAACAAATTGTAGGAGTTTTTGAAGAAATCAGGCCGAAAGGAACTTCTTGAAGTCAAAATCTACAAAAAATTTGTTAAGAAATTTTGACTGTGGTCCAAAAAGGGGTTGAGGAAATTTTTGAATTTGATGGAAAAAATGTCCAAATTTTCGTAATGGGAAATGTTGAAAAAATGAGCTTTTGAACAAGTTATCCAAAAATTCACAAAAAATCGCGACGTACTAATTCGAAAAATATGGAGTGTTACTAGTCCAGGGACAAGATTTTAGAAAGATTTGGTTGGAAAATCAATTTTTTTCAAAAATCTTAAAAAATAATATTAATTCATTCGAAGTTTTTGAACAAATTGTAGGAGTATTTGAAAAAATGAAGCCGAAAGAAACTTCTCCAAGTCGAAATCTCCAAAAAACTCTTTAGGAAATTTTTGACTGTGATCCAACAACGGTTCATATTTTCATAAGGGGGAATACTGAAAAATTGATCTTTTGAAAACGTTATATAAAATTTCGCAAAATAATCTGGGATATCCCAGATTTTTTGTCATTTTTTTTGTTTTCCTATAAAAGACTCTAGGAAAGGTTAAAATTAGCTCCGCTCACCCACCCAGTCTCTCATTGTTTTTATTCTAGAATAAGAAATAAATCTTATAGCAAATAGTACAACAAAGAAAGTTACGAATAGAACTTTTTTTACTTTTTTCTATTAATTCCCAATTCCACTCTACAGAAGAATAAATAATTGACCCCGCCCACCCACCCGCCTCTATTTTAGTGATTAATTTTATCTGCCCTGAATGAAAAGTGAAACTTATACTGTACCGGAATAAAATTTGTCGTTAAAATGAGAAGAGGGTGGGTGGTTGGGGTTAGTACTTAATAAGATACTATTGATTTTGGCAGATTTTATACTGACAAATGACATACTTTCTAAGAAAATAGAGGTGTTCCACTTGAAAAACACCTTATATACAGGCTTTTATTAATGATTCTAAGGGCGTAGGTGGCCATGGATTTAAAAAATCCTCCCTCGCTCTAATTATTTCTCATTATGACAGTTCTCACTTGTCATTAATGACATTTCTAACCTATTAGTTAAAGTCATCGCTTTTATTGTTCTAACGTTTTTCTAGTGTGAATTACAGAAGTTCTCGTCGATACAATCTTAAAACGAAAAAACAAAAATAGTGTGTTAATGGTTGAAGTCAATTTTTCTCAAAAACCGTAAAAATTACACTAATTCATTTTGAAGAAGTGGGGTCAAAAGTAACTTCTGGAGGTCGAAATTTACAAAAAAGAGTTTAATGCTATATTTGAATTTCGTGGAAAAAATGATTAAATTTTCCCAAGGGAGAATATTGAAAAAATGAGCTTCTGAACAAGTTATCTAAAAATTCACAAAAAATCTTGACATATTAATTCGAAAAATATAGCGTGTTAATGGTCCAAGAAGAAGATTTGAGAAAAATTGTGTTTGAAAATCTTTTTTTTTTCACAATCTTAAAAATTACTCTTAATTCATTCGGAGTTTTTGAACAAATCATAGGAGTTTTTGAAAATACGAAGCCGAAGTCGAAATCTACAAAAAACTCGTTAGGAAATTTTTGACTGTGGTCCAAAAAAGGTCCAAATTTTCACAAAGCTGAATACTGAAAAATTGAGCTTTTTAAAAATTTACAAAATATCACAGATTTTTTTGTGATTTTTTTATTGCTTACCTATAAAAGACTCTAGAAAAAAGTTAAAATTACCTCCGCCCACCCACCCAGTCTGTCATTTGTTTTTCTTTAAAAATAACAATTAAATTTTATAGGAAATAGTCAACAAAAAAGGTTACGATTAGAACTTTTTTTACTTTTTTTACAGCCTGAGTTCTATTAATGCCCAATTTCATCTACAAAGGAAAAAATAATTAACCCCGCCCACCCACCCGCCTCTATTTTAGTGACTAATTTTATCTGCTGTGAATGGAAGGTGAAACTTATACTGTACCGGAATAAAACTTGTCGTTAGAATAAGAAGAGGGGTGGGGTTAGTACTTGCTAAGATACTACTGATTTTGCCAGATTTTAAATTGACAAATGACCTACTTTCTAAGAAAATAGAGATGTTCCACTTGAAAAATACCTTATGTACAAGGATTTTATAAATGATTCTAAGGCCATTTGTAACCTGTCAGTTAAAGTCATCGCTTTTCTTGTTCTAACGTTTTTCAACTGAAAATTGTAGTAGTTCCCGGCGATACAATCTCAAAACAAAAAAAGAAAAATAGTGTATTAATAGTTCAGGAGTAAAACTTGAGAAATATTTGGTTTTGAGGTAAATTTTTGCTCAAAAATCGTAAAAATTAGAATAATTCATTTGGAGGTTCCGGATAAAAGGTGTGTATTTTTGAAAAAATGGGGCCAAATGTAACTTCTGGAGGTCGCAATGTACAATAAAGAGTGTAGGCTTGTTTTTGAATTTGATTGAAAAAATGTACAAATTTTCAAAAGGGGGAATATTGAAAAATGAGCTTTTGAACAAGTTATCTGAAAATTCACAAAAGATCTCGCGGTACTTATTCAAAAAATATAGCTTGTTTAATGGTCCAGGAACAAGATTATAGAAATATTTGCTTCGAAAATTTTTTTTTTCAAAAATCTTAAAAATTACTCTTAATTCATTCGCAGTTTTGAACAAATTGTAGGAGTTTTTGACTAGTTGAAATGCGACCTAAAGTAACTTCTCAGGGTCGAAATCTAAAAGAACAAAAATGTTTAGGTAATTTTTGAATGTGTTTCAAAAATGGTCCAAATTTTCATTAGGGGGAATAATGAAAATCGAGCTTTTGAAAGACATCTAAAAATTCACAAAAAAATCTGGGGCATAGTTTTCGATGTACTGATTCAAAAAAATAGTGTATTCATGGTTCAAGAATAAAACTTTAGAAATATTTCGTTTTGAAGTAATTCTTTTTTCAAAAATCGTAAAAACAACGCGAATTCATTTGGAGACCAGGTATAAACAAGTGTGTTTCAAATCACAAACAGTGGCGTAGTAGGTATATGTGTTTACAAACTCTATATGTATAGTGCCATTAAAAAAGTTGCATGTCGTAGACAAACATAAAGCCTTTTATAGGTCGTCAATACACATTTGCAGGATATCATTTGATTCTTACACTTTTACAGGTACTGTTTTTCTATATTTGTTTTGTTGTTGTGTTTAATTCTAAATCCCCTCGTTACAAACTACGCAGCTCGCTCCATCCATCTTCGCCATATTTTCACCCCTAATTCCACTAGCACATTGTTTCAATGATCACCATCCATAACAATTCATTCAAGCCGCCGCCACGCAATATGAAATCCACTTTTGATTCCGATCGGACTATCAGATTTAAAGCCCGCTCCACTCCAGCCGGGCCTCCTTCCCGTCCAATCGGCTTCCGATTAGCTCCCAATTTTGTTATTCCGAGCCGAGCATCGTATCATCCAGACCCATCCTAATTCGAAACAATGAATGGACCCTCGGTCGGCACATCAAACGCCATCAGATCGCTATCTCCGTCCGAGCATCGGTGTTCCGGCCACGGGGGGCCCTTTCAAAACGGCCGGACCACTGTTTTAATCTAGACGGACTTCCAGAAGCCCGCACGGATTTGCCGAATTATTTTCTCGGCTCGGATTACGGCCCTTGCAGGTACGCTGTCTCTTTCGGAATGCCCAGTTCGACGACATTCGATATGATTTGGGCGCCCGGGTTCCCAAGGGGCTCGATTTTCGGGTGATAAGAGTGATGTAACTCTATTAACTACTAGTTTACGTGGCGTCGACCCAATTTACCCACCTAGTTTTTCCAATTTTCGGCGTGTTTGACTGTTTGCCGTCGCCGCCCTTCCGCAAGGCGATCCGTCCAAGGTGCGCCCCGCGGAAGCGCTCCGTTTTTGCCGTCAACCCTTTCGTCTCCCCGATATTGTTTCGTCGCATTGTTTTGTCGTCGAGGTGCCCCGCTGACAGCTAACTAAGTGCGTGCCTGTCAAAAGCAGGCCCGGCCCAGCCAGCTATCGCCGCAGTTCCGGACCATTACGCTCGCACCATTGTCTTTGCTGATGGACATGTCTACGACATTCGCGATAAGATATTGATATGTCCACTAGCGCACACCCCGACACAACAATGCCGCCGATTTGGCGGCGGCGGTGGCGGCGGGGTGCAGCACGTCACGTCCACCGACTCGCTCGAATCCCGATTATCCCGTGTTGGGCTGTTGTGTGTCAGGCGGCCGAATAGTCGGACAATCGCAGACATGTTTATTAATATTTAAAGAGGCATTAATCCGAGTACGAGAATGCAGGCGTGCACACGGACTCGCAGGCGGTTAACAAGAAAAACCAGCACGGATAATGCGACGAGGATGTGGACGGACACGATCGGGTCTTCTTCGAACAGGACTTAACGCGCGGGAAGGCTGTGGAGGCATGCTCCGAGGACATCCGTCATTTGGAGGCGACGAATATTAACGAAGCGGTGTGGAGATTTCGGAGTGGTTATGATGGCTTTCGGGGCCGGAATCGCCGAATTGTAGTACTGAGTTGAACCAACACAATGGGGAGTAATAAAACGCGGATTTTGGAGAAAACGTGACACAAAAATCACCAAATAATCGTCAATAAATTACCACGCTTTTATGTTTAGTGAAATTTTGGTACATTCCTGGAATTTTGAAGTATTTCTAAGACAATTCTTGTATATACTCGTACGTTTTACCATCTACATGATATACCTAATATATATAAATAGAAAATTTGACAACATTCGGTCCAGTACTTTCGGAGATTTATTTGTCTAATAAAAATCTGAACAGGCGGTACACAGACTGAGCCACGATACCTAATTTTTCATACTCTATGGGTCATGAAATGTCGAGAAAACATAAAAGTACCCAGTCGCTCCCCGATAGACTCGATTACAACACTTTCTTTGCTTACGCTCAGGAAGTACAAAAAAAATTCGCAAAATTAAATTTAATACTTTTTTGAACATTTTGTATTTTATAGAACGTGTATTTTCACAACACCGAAAACACACAAAATAGTTGTCGACGCGTTTCGGCAACCACGTTGGCATTATCTAGACAAAGCTAACCCTAGATCACATTTTTGTTCACAAAAGTCTCACTTATGCATCCATTAAGGAATCAGTGCATTGATTGATGTATCGTACCAACAATAATGGAAAAATATGAATGCGTTGTAAAGCACATAGACAAACTACAGTGTTATCATAACAGTTATCTATTCTATCATTGTATTCTCACATTGTGAAATTGGGATGGGCTGTTTCTGATTTAAAGGGAAAAACTAGTTCCGGACAGCCTGCTTCCTGCATGAACAATTACGGGAATGCGGGAAGCAGTCTTCACGAACGTGTTGTGTACCTACAATATTTTTCCAACGAATAAACTTTTATAAGCAAAACGCACCTGTGCGGGAAATTCGGCCTCCCGTATCCTGGTGAATGCGCGAAAGCCAGCACATTATCAACGGGAATAAAGCTATCCGAGCAATATGCGTAGTATTAAACATGTTATTGTTTATACATTGGAAGAATGTCACGTAGACATTTGTTTAATTTGAATGAGTTTATCGCCTCAAAACAGATGACTAAAATTATTCACAAGCCTTAATTGAACAAAATATTCTGAATGTTATTATTATAATTCTTACCTTATCATTATTTTATTGTTATAAAGACGAGAAATTTACTTATTCATTAATTTTTTTTATAAGCAAACCTAAAAAATATGATTGCAATAATAAGTGTGCTCAAAACCCTACCTTTAAAATGTTCGTAGTTAATTTTAGGTCCACTGGTATTTTATTTTCGGATAAATTTAAAGGAATCTGATGTTTGTTGCTGGATGCACTTGAAAAAAGCCTTTGAGCTTTTAGTGTTTTATTTTTTATAAATCTGAAAAAGTCTTGAGTGCCGCAGTGTTTTTTTTTCGGGAGACTCTTGTGTACTCATGGTGTATTATTTTGGGAGCCCATGGAGATTTTTTTGTAAATTATTTAAAACAATTTTAGGGAACTTTGGTGTTCTGTTTTTGGAAAATTCGGACCTGACTTGTTTTTGAGTTAATTTTGGGGCCCCGTTTTTTTTCTTTGAAAAACCTAAAACAATCTTGAGGTTCTAGGTATTCCTGTTTGGAAAGAATTTGAAAATGCTTTGGAACCTCTAGTCTTTTTTTATAACAATTTAATTACATTTCTTAGAGAATATGTCATTTCCAAAAAAGTTAAATTGGAAACAAAACAGGGCAAATTGTTGGATTTTCGGAATTCAGTCGGGTTCAAAATTCGATTCGCTGCGACGAAAGCAGTGTCCGGTGTATAACTGGTATTCTGAAGATTTAAAAAAGGAATCTCTTTTTCCGTGTTTTCAAACTTATTTATTCCAACGTTTTGCCCTGTGTATTTTCTGTAGACCCAATTGATAAAACAAGATGGGGTTATCCAATTTTATGTACAAAGATTTATGTACTTGATGCATATTTTATAAAAATTACCTAAAAAGATTTTTTTCTTAATTTCTAGTTGCAGAAGTTATTTTCGGCTTCATTTCTTCGAAGATTTCAACCATTTTTCCAGAATCGCGAAAATGAAATATGGCCATTTTTGGGAGATTTTAAAATTGTAATTTTGAAAATGCGTCATATTTTGAAAATCTTGCTCAGAGACTATCAACAGGCTATTTATTGCTTTTGGAATCAACTCGTCGTGATCTACATCACAGAATTTTTTGTAAATTTGTAGGCAACTTGACCAAAATCTCAAATTTTCAATAAACTATGAAATTTTCCTTCTTTTCCAGAGCATTTTCGAGAATTATCTAGAGACATTTTTTATTCATTTCGATTTGCAGAAGTTATTTTCGGCTTCATTTCTTCTTAATTGAACAAAATATTCTGAATGTTGTTATTATAATTCTTACCTTATCATTATTTTATTGTTATAAAGACGAGAAATTTACTTATTCATTAATTCTTTTAAGTAAACCTAAAAAATATGATTGCAATAATAAGTGTGCTCAAAACCCTACATTTAAAATGTTCGTAGTTAATTTTAGGTCCACTGGTATTTTATTTTCGGATAAATTTAAAGGAATCTGATGTTTGTTGCTGGAAGCACTTGAAAAAATCCTTTGAGCTTTTTTTTGGTGTTTTATTTTTTATGAATTTGAAAAAGTCTTGAGTGCCGCAGTGTTTTTTTTTTAGTTCGGGAGACTCTTGTGTACCCATGGTGTATTATTTTGGGACCCATGGAGATTTATTTGAAAATTATTTAAAACAATTTTGGGGAACTTGGGGGGCAATTGACACAGGTACTTTATTTTGACCAATTTTTATAATCAGAACCCACGATTATCTGAACATCCAGTAATCCGAACAAAGGCTATTTGAAATCGATGCCTCTTTAATCCGAACAAAAACTCTGCAATCCGAACTGAACTTGAAAACATGCAGCTACTTGCAAAATGACGAAATATCTTTCTGCGTATGTTGCATGGAATGTTTTGAAATTTTTAAAAACTGCGATGTTTCAATGCACTGAATTAATTAACTAATTCTGGAAAAAGGGTTGAAGTTATCCAAGAAATGAGGCCCGAAATCTACAAGAGAAAGTATTTAGTTAAACTTGCATGAAAAAAATTTCATTTTTGAAAAAGTTTTCTAAAAATTCTGAAGTAATTCAGGCATATATATCCCGACGTGCTAATTCCAAAAATATAGCATGTTTATGGTAATGGAGCTATATTTTTGGAAAATTCGGTGTGACATTCGAATTTTTCGAAATTTTTAAAAATTGCGATATTTCAACTCGACTATTCTGGAAAAATGGTTTAAGTTATCGAATAAATGAAGCCAGAAGTGACTTCTGAGGCCCCAAATCTACAAGAAAATGTATTTAGTTAAAATTTGAAAAATCGCCGAGAATGGGTCGAAATTTGCATAATGGAGGTAATACGAAAAATGCATCTAAAAATTCTGAAAAGATTCAGGGTATAGATCCCGGCGTATTGATTCCAAAAAGATAGCGTGTTTTTGGTCACGGAGTAATATTTTTTTAGTATCTATTATCCATTATTGCTTAAAAATTCTTTAATTTTGTTTAATCAAATTAAGGTTTATTTCTTGAAGTTTGTTTTTAGCTGTGTATGAAGTTGTTATTCAATTCCTTTTCAGATTTTTGGGAAAATCCTCCCCCCCCCCCCCCCCCCCCCCCAAAACGAAATTCTGTATCCGCGCCTGGTCTTTCATTATAACAATTTAATTAAATATGTCACTTTCCAAAATCAGTCTTAACAGGTACTAGCCCCACCCACCCACCCTTTCTATTCTTAGGGGATATCGCATTTGCCAAAATCGATCTTATTTTAGCAGCTATTAACCCCACCCGCCCACCCTCTCTTTTTTTAAAGGGTATGTTATTTGCCAAAATCAGTTTTATCTTAGCAGGTACTAGCCCCACCCACCCGCCCTCTCTTTCCTTAGAGGGTATCTCATTTACCAAATTCAGTCTTATCTTAGCAGGTACTAGCCCCGCCCACCCACCCTCTCTTTTCTTAGAGGGTATGTCATTGCCAAAATCAGTTTTATCTTAACAATAGGCTGATGACTGACTTTTTTAAAAAATGATCAAAATTTGGAAATAGCGTTTAGTTGGTTATGCTTTGATGGATTTTTCTTTTGTTGATTTTGTTTTTATTTATAATTTATAAATGGCATATTAAATGATTTGTTCTCTTTTATTTAGTAATGAAAAATAACAGCTTGTTTAATTAATAATAATGCAAAACGATTAATGACTACTTAATCGTGTTGTTTAAAACAAACTATATATATATATATTAAATAAAAAAAGTCAAAAGATAAGCCTCGCCCATCCGTTTCGATCTCATCTGGCTTTAATTTTTAATATACTTAGTAAGTACATAGCATTTTTTGAACAATACGAAGCTCAAAAACATGTCTGACGTGGTAATTTCTTGTAGACAAATAAGGATTTTGCAATTAAGCTCCGCCCTCTTGACTCAGGACGAATAAAAAAAAATCATCACATTTGAGACCGGGTGGGTGGGTGGGGCTTACATTTTGTCTTTTGTTTCTTAATACATAACCCCATTTTCCAGACGCTCGGCAACCTTAGAATATTTGCAAAATTTTATAGAATTCGGTTTTTGCAGTTGCAAAGTTGAATCCCAACATACAATTTTGATCTTCCCAAAGGATTAACAATTATTGATTCAATAAAAATATAAATGCATTGATAAAGGGCAAAGTTGTGCCTGTATTTCTAGTGACTTTTGCCATTTGAAAATGTTCCGATCAACATTATTAATAATAAAACACTAAGATATAAATCGAAAACAATCTTGAAGTTCTAGGTATTCCTCTTTGGAAAGAATTTGAAAATGTTTTGGAACCTCTAGTCTTTTCCAGGCGCAGATCAGGAAATGGTGCAATTTTTATTTTGACCAATTTCAAAATTTTGAAATCGCACTTCATTTTGTAAATACAGTACAACCTCTATAATTCGAACCCACGATTATCTGAACATCCAGTAATCCGAACAAAGGCTATTTGAAGTCGATGCCTCTTTAATCCGAACAAAAACTCTGCAATCCGAACTGAACTTGAAAACATGCAGCTACTTGCAAAATGACGCAATATCTTTCTGCATACCTATGTTGTATGGAATATTTTGAAATTTTTAAAAACTGCGATATTTCAATGCACTGCCAAAGTCAGTTTTATCATAGCAGGCCAGCCCCGCCCACCCGCCCTCTCTATGCTTAGGGGATATCTCATTTGCTAAAATCGATCTTATTTTAGCAGCTATTAACCCCACCCACCCTCTCGTTTTTTAAAGTGTATGTTATTTGCCAAAATCAGTTTTATCTTACCAGGTATTAGCCCCGCCCACCCGCCCTCTCTTCTCCTAAAAGGTATCTCATTTGCCAAAATCAGTCTTATCTTAGCAGGTACTAGCCCCGCCCACCCGCCCTCTCTTCTCTTAGAAGGTATCTCATTTGCCAAAATCAGTTTTATCTTATCAGGTACTAGCCCCGCCCACTCGCCCTCTCTTCTCCTAAAAGGTATCTCATTTGCCAAAATCAGTCTTATCTTAGCAGGTACTAGCCCCGCCCACCCACCCTCTCTTTTTTTAAAGGGTACCTATGTTCTTTGCCAAAATCAGTTTTATCTTAGCAGGTACTAGCCCCGCCCACCCGCCCTCTCTTTTCTTAGAGGGTGTCTCATTTACCAAATTCAGTCTTATCTTAGCAGGTACTAGCCCCGCCCACCCGCCCTCTCTTCTCTTAGAAGGTATCTTATTTACCAAATTCAGTCTTATCTTAGCAGGTACTAGCCCCGCCCACCCACCCTCTCTTTTCTTAGAGGGTATGTCATTGCCAAAATCAGTTTTATTTTAACAAGAGGTGATGACTAACTTTTTTAAAAAATGATCAAAATTTGGAAATAGTGTTTAGTTGGTTATGCTTTAATGGATTTTTCTTTTGTTGATTTTGTTTTTATTTATAATTTATAAATGTCTTATTAAATTATTTTTTTCTTTTATTTATTAATGAAAATTATTTTTCATTAATAATAATGTACAACGATTAATGACAACTTAAACGTGTTGTTTAAAACAAACAATATATATTAAATAAAAAAGTCAAAAGATAAGCCCGACCCATCCGTTTCGATCTCAATCTGGCTTTAATTTTTAATATACTTAGTAAGTACATGGCATTTTTTGACCAATACGAAGCTCAAAAACATGTCTGACATGGTAATTTCTTGTAGACAAATAAGGATTTTGGAATTAAGCTCCGCCCTCTTGACTCACGACGAATAAAAAAATCATCACATTTGAGACCGGGTGGGTGGGTGGGGCTTAAATTTTGTCCTTTTTTTTTTCTTAATACATATACCCCATTTTCCAGATGCTCGGTATAATAACCTTAGAATATTTGCAAAATTTTATAGAATTCGGTTTTTGCAGTTGCAAAGTTGAATCCTAACATAGAATTTTGATCTTCCCAAAAGATTAACAATTATTGCTTCAAAAATATGAATTGATTGATAAAGGGCAAAGTTGTGCCTGTATTTCTAGTGACTTTTTGAATTATTAATAATAAAACACTAATAAGATGTACACTTGAAATTTAATTTAAAAAAGTAGGGTGCATCATTTTTTATTTAATTAATTAATAGACAATAAGATTCACAATATAAAATAAAAAAAGAAAGCACCCAGTCAGCCTCATCACAGGTGCGAAGACGTAATTAAACTGTTGGATGTCTATTAATAATAATTGATATAATTTTAATATAGTAAGGATCATAAAAGTCAAGAAAATATGAAAATTTTGTAATTGATTTTATTAAAAAATCAAAACACGTTCAAAGATAGCCATGAATTTTAGAAAATTTGTCTCGGATGGGATTTTTAACTTGCCAGATTACCCTCAATTTGAAAGTTGAAGTTGAAAATGCAACGGTCAAAGACAAACTTTAGAAAATTCAAACCTGTCTTTGACAACGTTTTTTCCGTCCGTCTGCCTGTCTGTCTGTTTGTGTACCGTCTGTGTCGATTTTTGTTAAACAAATAATCTCCGAAATTACGAAATCGATTGTTGTCAAATTTTATGAATATTGTGTAGATGGTTAAACGCTAACCATACTTTGTCTAATCGTCTCGTGATGACGTCATTAGAAAATTGTACATAGTAAATTGGTTTTAAATTTGATAAAATAACATATTCCTATACGCGCAGTTTATGAATCCATGTTAGGAATTTCAGCGGGTTCCACTTTTAAATCTTTTTCTACATTTTCGACTTGTCATATTTTGCTGACAAGTTTAAGCTGTTGGTGGCCGGTGTTTTTCTGTAAAATATCTGGCAGCTTTTTAAATGCCATTTCACCTACTCTAAAAAAAAATGCAGAAAAGGCACTCATGATCAAAAATAGCTAATCCGTTCTTTAGTTGTTATACTATTACCATACTATTACATCATTGATATCTTTTGTAAAAAGGAGACCACCTAAATTGCAACCTTGCACAACCCCACTCTTTAGGTATATCAATTTTAGAAAACTTAGATTATTTGTACCATTACCATCCCGTCGAAATCACCACCATCAGCGCAATTTATGGCCGGTGCTGTACGCCACATACCAGCTCCGCGCAACAACCACTTCCCAAGTGTACCCCGTCTCCACGGCCCAGGTGTGCGAAAATCAGTGTCCGCACCCGCCCAGCTGGGCCCTGGGTGTCCCGTGCAGGTCGCGCGCCCACGGCCCATCTGGTCCGCTCCGTCGGTCCCCATTGTTCGCGAGGGAGCCGCAAGTTCACGTGCGGTGCGCCTCAAGGGTAAGTTTCCATGGGCGATTTATGGGGCCGCGCATTTTTTACGACACATACTCTTTAAGTCCGAATTCGGCGCGGTGCTCCTAATAACAAGAAGGGATTCCGTCGTCGTCATAGCGAGTGTTCTGCTTCAAGTTGGCGGTGGTGGTATCGGTAATCGATGGCGGCTGTGAGTGCGGCCCATTGTTGTCAGAGCGTCCATTGTTAGCACTCCAGCCGAACCGGAAGTCGCCCGTACGGACCTAGTAAGCACCGACGGTTCGAGCGAGGAGATGACTGCACCGAGATGGGCGACGGACGATGGGGTTGGGGATTTTTCGAAATTTTGGATTCGGGGGAGGTTTAATTGGAAAATGGGGGGTGGGAAAGTAATGAAACGAAGAGCGAAAGTGGCGGTGGTCTGTGGGGTTAGGAAGCGAGCAATTGGCGAGGAAAGTTTGGGGAAAAGAAGTCATTTCTTTGGGTGAAATACGAATCGGGAAAAGTGCACGGGAATTGGAAAGATCACTGTAATTTATAAACTTGTTAGGAGTCCGGAAAAACGAAAGAAATCAATTACTTTTGCTATTCATTTCATCTAAGTCACTTATTTACGTGTTATCACTTATAATCTTAAATTTGTTCAAAATTTATTTGATTTTCTTTCGCCACTATCTCTACTGAGGTGTTTCGAAAGCAATTAAGATGTCGACATTTTACACAACAAACAAAAATTTTTCAAAATAAAGTTGAAAAATGGTTTCAAAAAAAGTTAAATTGGAACCAAAACGGGGCAAATTGTTGGATTTTCGGAATTCAGTGGGTTTCAAAATTCGATTCTCTGGGACGAAAGCAGTGTCCGGTGTATAACTGGGATTCTGAAGATTTAAAAAAGGAATCTCTTTTTCCGTGTTTTCAAACTTATTTATCCCAACGTATTGCCCTGTGTATTTTCTGTAGACCCAATTGATAAAACAAGATGGGGTTATCCAATTTTCTGTACAAAGATTTATGTACTTAATGCATATTTTATAAAAATTACCTAAAAAGATTGTTTTCTTGATTTCTAGTTGCAGAAGTTATTTTCGGCTTCATTTCTTCGAAGATTTCAACCATTTTTCCAGAATCGCCAAAGTGAAATATGGCCATTTTTGGGATATTTTAAAATTGTAATTTTGACAGCGCATATTCTGAAAATCTTGCTCAGGGGACATCAACAGGCTGTTGTTTTTCGAATCAACTCATTGTGATCTACATCACAGAATTTTTTGTCAATTTGTAGGCAACTTGAGCAAAATCTCAAATTTTCAATAAACTATGAAATTTTTTACCTTTTCCGGAGCACTTTCGAGAATTACCTAGACACATTTTTTGTTAATTTCGATTTGCAGAAGTTATTTTCGGCTTCATTTCTTCGAAGATTTCAACCATTTTTCCAGAATCGCCAAAATGAAATATGGCCATTTTTGGGATATTGTCAAAATGTAATTTCGAAACCGCATATTTTGAAAATCTTGCTCAGGAACTATCAACAGGCTGTTGTTTTTCGAATCAACTCGTCGTGGTCTACATCACAGAATTTTTTGTAAATTTCTAGGCAACTTGAGCAAAATCTCAAATTTTCAATAAACTATGAAATTTTTTACCTTTTCCGGAGCACTTGTGAGAATTACCTACAGATTTTTTTTGTTAATTTCAATTTGTAGAAGTTATTTTCGGCTTCATTTCTTCGAAAATTTCAACCATTTTTCCAGAATCGCCAAAATGAAATATGGCCATTTTTGGGATATTTTAAAATTGTAATTTTGAAACGCATATTTTGAAAATTTTGCTTAGGAAACATCAACAGGCTGTTGTTTTCGAATCATCTCGTGGTGGTCTACACCACAGAATTTTTTGTAAATTTGTAGGCAACTTGACCAAAGTCTAAAATTTTCAATAAACTATGAAATTTTTTACCTTTTCCGGAGCACTTTCGAGAATTACCTACAGACATTTTTTGTTAATTTCAATTTGTAGAAGTTATTTTCGGCTTCCTTTCTTCGAAGATTTCAACCATTTTTCCAGAATCGCCAAAATGAAATATGGCCATTTTTGGGATATTTTAAAAATGTAATTTTGAAACCGCATATTTTGAAAATCTTGCTCAGGAAACATCAACAGGCTGTTGTTTTTCGAATCGTCTCGTCGTGATGTACATCACAGATTTTTTTGTAAATTTGTAGGCAACTTGATCAAAATCTCAAATTTTCAATAAACTATGAATTTTTTTACCTTTTCCGGAGCACTTTCGAGAACAACCTAGAGACAGTTTTTGTTAATTTCGATTTGTAGAAGTTATTTTCGGCTTCATTTCTTCGAAGATCTCAACCATTTTTCCAGAATCGCCAAAATAAAATATGGCCATTTTTGGGATATTATAAAATTGTAATTTTGAAATCTCATATTTGGAAAATCTTGCTTGGAAAATATCAACAGGCTGTTGTTTTTCGAATCAACTCGTCGTGATCTAGATCACAAAATTTTTTGTAAATTTGTAGGCAACTTGACCAAAATCTCAAATTTTCAATAAACTCTGAAATTTTTTACCTTTTCCGGAGCACTTTCGAGAATTACCTAGAGACATTTTTTGTTAATTTCGATTTGTAGATGTTATTTTCGGCTTCATTTCTTGGAATAGTTCAACCATTCTTACAGAATCGCCATAGAAATATGGCCATTTTTGGAATATTTTAAAAATGTAATTTTGAAACCGCATATTTTGAAAATCTTGCTCTGAAACTATCAACAGACTGTTTTTTGAATCAACTCGGCGTGATGTAGATCACAGACTTTTTTGGAAATTTTTAGGCAACTTTGCCAAAAGCTCAGACTTTCAATAAATTATGAAATTTTTACTTTTTCGGAGCATATTCGAAAATTCGCAAAGGACATTTTTTTGTTGATTTCGACTTGTTGAAGTTATTTTCGGCTTCATTTCTTCGAATATTTCAACCATTTTTCCAGAATCCCCATAGAATTATGGCCATTTTTGGGATATTTTAAAAATGTAACTTTGAAACCGCATATTTTGAAAATCTTGCCGTGGAACTATCAACAGACTGTTGTTTTTCGAATCAGCTTGTTGTGACCTACATCACAGAATTTTTTGTGAATTTTTAGGCAACTTTGCCAAAAGTTCAAATTCTCAATAAATTATGAAATTTTTTACCGTTTTCGGAGCAAATTCGAAAATTAGCCTAAGATTTTTTTTGTTGATTTCGACTTGTAGAAGTTAATTTCGGCCTCATTTCTTCGAATATTTCAACCATTTTTCCAGAATCGCCATAGAAATATGGCCATTTTTGGGATACATATTTTAAAAACGTAATTATGAAACCGCATATTTTGAAAATCTTGCCGTGGAACCATCAACAGACTGTTGTTTTTCGAATCAGCTCGTTGTGACCTACATCACAGAATTTTTTGTAAATTTTTAGACAACTTTGCCAAAAGTTCAAATTTTCAATAAATTATCAAATTTTTTACGTTTTTCGGAGCAAATTCGAAAATTGCCCAAATATATTTTTTGTTGATTTCGACTTGTAGAAGTTATTTTCGGCTTCATTTCTTCGAATATTTCAACCATTTTTCCAGAATTACCAAAATGAAATATGGCTGTTTTTGGGATATACCTACTTATGTACCTACTTATTTTAAAAATGTAAATTTGAAACCACATATTTTGAAAATCTCACTCTGGAATCGTCAACTGACCCGTGTTTTTCGAATCAACTCCTGATATATACTTCACAGAATTTTTCGTAAATTTTTAGACAACTTTACCAGAAGCTCAAATTTTCAAAAAATTATGGAATTTTTTAAGTTTTTCGTAACACATTAGAAAATTACCTAAAACATTAATTTTTTGCTGATTTCGACTTGTAGAAGTTATTTTCGGCTTCCTTTCTTCGAGTATTTCAACCATTTTTCTAGAATCGCCAAAATGAAATATTTTTGAAATATTTAAAAAACTTTATTGTGAATTGGTATATTTCGAAAATTTCGTTCTGGGAATAGGACTTTGGACATTTAATTGTAACATTTACTTTACAATCTTATTGAAAATGTTTACAAAAATTTTGTACTGCATAATTTTAGCGAATTGTTTGAAAAAAAAAAAAATAAGTAAAACTTCTACTAAAATTATTATTATTCCTCAAAAAATAGAGAAGGTACATAATTTTTAAATTTGCTACGTTATCAAAAGATCAAAACTACTTTTCATTAACGTCTGTTTTATTAACAAAAAATTGTTTGAATATCTTTAAAACAAATGGCTTTTTTAATTTTTTCAGTGGAGTGGTCGTTTTTTAATGTTTTTTTACCTATTTTTTGCCACATAATTCGTCATTAAAAGTAGGCAGCAGTGTTCTAAATCACTCTGTATAACATAGTTGGGAAATGTACATAAAACAAAACTAGTGGCTGTTTGCAACAATAATTTTTAATATAGTAGGTGTAGATATACTTAGTTGATAATAATTTTATTATACTTATTACTTGTTTTCTCTTTTTTTTGTAAGTTTTTGGAAACATTTTTTCTATATTACTTAGTAGGTATCAACGTTCAATCACAAACTGTATAATCTGGAAATAAAGGTATAAATACAAAATAAGGGTGAAAATAATGCAAAATAGTCTCCACAAAATTAAAAAACACTCATTAATACAGTAAAATTAGAAATAAATCCCGTTTTTTTTCTTTGAAAAATTTAAAACAATGATGAGATTCTAGGTATTCCTGTTTGGAAAGAATTTGAAAGTGCTTTGGAACCTCTAGTCTCTTATCTTATAATAATTTAATTAAATTTCTTAGGATACGTCATTCAAGTCGTCTCTCATTGGCCAAAATCAGTCTTATCTTAGCAGGTACTAGCCCCGCCCACCCACCCTCTCTTTTCTTAGAGGGTATCTCATTTGCCAAAATCAGCCTTATCTTAGCAGGTACTAGCCCCGCCCACCCACCCTCTCTTTTTTGAAGGTATCTCATTTGCCAAAATCAGTTTTATCTTAGCTATTACCTGCAAATTACAAATCCTTTTTAGAAAATAGAGGGCGGGTTAAAACTTGCTAAGATAGAACTGAACAATACTAACTTAGTAATTTTTTTATTATTTTTTTGGGTATAACATGTTAAATCGTTTAGATTTTTTTTTAACTTTTTCAGTTTTTTTTTAATTTGCATTTTTAAATTTGAACTTAAACTATCATAAGCGTTTTTAGTAAAATTAGAACGTTTGTTATTAATTCCTCTTTAGACAAATTAAGGGATTTTTAAGACAATGAAACATGATTCTTAGAAATTAGAAATTTCAGTTATAAAAATTTTGAAATTTTAAGAAAGAAACAAACTGGGCGCTGAGGCTAAATGGTTTTCTCAAATGTTTGAGTCTAAAATAGAATTAATTGTATGCCTTTTTGAATAAAAAATAATACCGCAATTTTAAACTTTTATTCTTAAGCAGGTATAAGTATTTAAAAAACGTCCCCTGCATTACGATTTCTTAATTAGAACCAGTTTTCCACAAAAATAAGTTTAATTCGTTTAGTAATTGCTGTAGTTGGTTAATAAAAAAATTAGAGAATCTTTAATTTTAATAAAAATAAGTAATGTAAGAAACTTTCAAAGTGTCTTTACAATATAGTGAGTTCAACAATCTAAATATAAGTAATTTCTAATTATATGCATTATTATTTTGTAAATAGTTAGGAAAATAGAAATGTATCAACAATATATTATCGTTTAATTTGCCTCAAAAATATTTTTAATTGGCGTATTTTTTAAATTTGTGCTCTAGTTGGCCATGACGCTTACGTCAGCCGTTTCAATTGCACTGCTGACGTAGGCGTCATTGCCAACTAGAGCAGAAGTTTAAAAAAATCACCCAATAATTAAGTACGTTACACTGGTATAAAACTATCATTAGAGTTTTTTATTGGAAAATGATTCGTTTATCTCAAATATGATAACTCTACTACCTATGATGATTTTTAGTTTTCATGAAAATTTTGTTAAACAGGTGTGGAATATAAAAGCATTTCTTCTAATAATTCTGGCACGATTTAAAAAACTACCCTTAAACGCATTCGATTAAACATACGCTTCTATGAGCCATGTTCCGTCCACCCCAACCCTTTGTCACGGAAAAATGATTCCAAACACGTGTTTGATAAATCGCATGGGATTGGCACTTATCCAGTGGTGAGTATTACAAAAATTGAGAATATTATTCCAGTTAAAACAACATTCATCCTTCGTAAGAATTCCAGACTGAAATAAGGGGTTGTCACCGTTTCTATTCAGAAGCCACTCGTAAAAGTTGCTTTTGGAAATAGTCATTCGTGCTTAAGCTTTGTAGGACTCATTGAAGGCGGAATGGATAAAGAGGAGAATTTATAAGGACTCTCTTGAACTTAAAAAAAAAATAATTTTAAGGTGAAGCCAGAAACGGAAAATTAACATTTCTGTTAAGCTGGATGCAGTAGATTTGTAATATTAATTTCGGAAAAAATGAGCGTTGTAGATTGGAATCTTTAATTATGTTGTGCTTGTGCGACACGTGATAATAAAAACTGGTTTAAATAAAATCATCACAAATTGACGAAATAAACACTATAAAAGATGTTGATTTCAATGTTCCAATGAAACTGTTTGAGTACCTATGTTGCTTAATAAATCCAATCAAAATTCACTATGAAACTTCTCCGACTTCGATGATGCTTCAGCTGAGAGTTTCCGGATTTCTTACATTTCGTATTTCGACTTGTTTCCGAATTTTTACAAATATTAACTAAAAAGTAAAAGTGGATTCATAAGTTGCTCAATGAGTCGCAAACGCCCGATTTCTTCATTTTCCTTTCGTTTTTCTCTTAGAAGTCACTCTCCGGAAATAAAAAAGTGTCACATTTTCCTCCACCATTTCCATTTAATGATGAAAATCCCAACTAAACATCACATCCGCACCACCCATCCGTCATGCCACCCTCGACCCTCACATTGGCAGCTAATTTTCCTTCTGAAATATTCATATTTTCCACGCAATCCTCTCAGGTTTCGGCTCCGAACTGGAATCTCGATCCCGGTGGCGAGAGTGGGGCCGCGGCCACGCCCCGCGAGGGCGGTCCCCCTCGCCCCGCCCCTCTCTCGCCCCTCCCGCGCCCCGGCCGAGTCGATCATTCCGATCATTTGCATATAAATCTGCGATCGGAAAGAAGAGCGCTTATTAGCGCCGGAGGCGTCAACAGATCAATCTTTCGGCAATTATCGGCTGCGATCGCGCGATCCGCGAAATCCGCCCGTACGCCCTCCCGCATACGGCGCGCAAATACGCAC
This sequence comes from Zophobas morio, assembly GCF_036711695.1. Lineage (NCBI taxonomy): Eukaryota > Metazoa > Arthropoda > Insecta > Coleoptera > Tenebrionidae > Zophobas > Zophobas morio. The sequence continues at coordinate 6,570,044 of NW_026972123.1, read as the reverse complement.
AAGAATGACAATATTATTATGGTAATTCTATTAAGTATTGTCGACAATAGTACAACCTGTTGGTTTTGAATCGGAGCCGTGAAACGGACAACAAAATTATTTGATAACAAATGTCGACGGGGCGACAAAAGATGCGGCGTTTTGTTTCCGGGCGATCGACGCGAGCTCGGAGGGCTTTGTTTACGGGGAAGCGATGGATTTTTAATGTGGCAAATTGAGAACGAGGACGGTGACGATTGCGTAATTGGGGTTAGTGGGTAGTCGGAGCGGGGCTATTGTTTTTCGCCCGTTTTCGGGTTTGTTTACGATTTTTGCGCTTGTTTGGGTCGGGACAATGGCGAGGGGGAGGGGAAAGGGGTTGGAACGGCGACGTACAGAAATGTCGAATGTGGGGATTTTCTAAAATTTATTTATTTTTTTCAGGTACGGGGTGGCTTGTTGAATACACTTTTCCACGGTGGGATGGTAAGTGTGGCGCTAAATGAATAAAACCATCACGTGATATTTTAGAGGGGTGTTTGCTTAACTATACATTCAAAAATAAACTAATTAGAAACAACCCTACCAAACTAATAAAGTTTAAGGGTAGCAATGAAGGTTCAAAATAAATGTTCAACTTTGTAAAGTACATTTCTTTTAATCCTTAGTTTCATCGTCGTATTATTAAAAAGGTCTTTTCCAAGACCTTTTTAATAATACAAGAAAGTCATGCAAGAATATTAGGTAAGGATATTTCCAGCAGGATAAGGCTACAGCTCATAATAAAAAACATATCCGCTGACCAGCTAGATTGCTAGGTTTAACTCATCTAAACTATTCAACTTTTAAGAATATCAAAGACACGGTTTTCAAACATAATGAAGAATTTGGATTACCTATCTATCTAATGTTCCAAATCAAAAATTGCTACGTTAATGTGGGTTAAGAAATAGAACAGAAGATTTTTTGTGGGAATACCTGGCTGAATATCATTAAAGCAGGTGATACACAATATTCTTATTTATGTAATTTTTAGATTATAGGTATATGTAATAAATTGTTTGGTAAAATAAGGAAACAAACTTTCATTAAGAATGCAGGGAGCGAAAAATTTCAATATCAATTTATTGTAAACATTCTGTTTGCTTTTTTTTTTTAACTTCTTTTTCCCACACTGACATTTTTAGTGTTTAATGTAATCTTGCAGCTGATTCTGTTTTGCCTTAATTTCTATTTTTTCCCTTCTTGCCCTTTAATGATAACTCCTAGGTATTATGAGGAGATCACGTCTTCAATTTGTACGTCCCGACCCTACGCTAAGGAAGTATTGTATTAGGGTTCATATATGGCGAATGGCCTTTTATATTGCTTCGACGTTTTTTGATTTCTAGAATTGGAAAAAGTAGGTTTCCCGTTTGATATTAATAAATTTTACCAATTTGATGACATCACCTAGTAATTTTGCATACTAAATGCTATTTAATTTTATAGAGGAACGTACATCTGTACCTGTGATTTATGAATCCGCCTTAATTTTTTACCTAGGCTTCCAGATTTTCGCACAAAAATTGTATAATGGGACCATTCGGAAGGGCTCCATGCCTCACGCGTGTTAATAACACGAAGATCGCGGATTTGATCGATTCCGGGTTCGATTCCTCCATGAGCCACTTTTTTTCCTACACTGTGATTGGTACCTTTTTTTTAAACATGAGACCAGATTTTTAATGATAATTGATATAATGTGGGTTTTTAAGTTTTTTATTTTTTTAGACCATTTTCGAAAATTAGCGAAAGAGATTTTTTTGTCGATTTCGACATTCAGAAGCTATTTTTTGCTTCATATTTCAATGAAATAGGGATAACAATTTTTAGCACTTTAAAAAGATTCTATTTGAAGGCTAATAATTAGAAAATCTTAATCTGAGTCTATAAACACACAATTTTTTTCAAATCAGCTCATCACGATTTAGTACCTACTTATATCCTAGAATTTTTTGTGGATTTCTGGGCAACTTTTTCAATTTGTCAATATTCCCTCTTTTGAAATTTTCGGCTCCTTTTTAACCATCTTTGAAAGCAACATAAAAAGAAGTTTTGTAGATTTCAAAATTTTCATTTCTTCGAAAATTCCTAGCATTTTTACAAAATCGCCAAATCAAATAAGTCAATTTTAGCAATTTCAAAGAAATTTGAATTTGAAATTTCATCCATGACCATTGACAAGCTATGTTTTGAGAGTCAGTTTGTCGAGATCTATATAAATTTTTGTGAATTTTTTGTAACATTTTCAAAATTCTTTCAAATTTTCAACCCTTCTTCGACCATTTTTTGTAAACTTCGATCTCTAAAATTTACTTTCGGTTTCATTTTTGCGAAAATTCGTATAATTTTTCCAAAATCTCCAAATGAAATACCTTTGGCAATTTTTTAGGATTTCAAAGAAATTTGTGTTTGATAGGTATCAAATATTTAAAAAATCACCACTTTTTTTTGTAGATTTGGTTCTCGAAAATTTTTTTCGTTTTGATTTCTACTAAAATTCCTAGAATTTTTTCAAACTGACCAAAGGAAACATGATGATTTCAATAAATCTCTAAAAAATTTGGAACATGGAACTATGAATAAATATTGGTTTAAGAATCAACATCTCAAGATTTCGGTCTTACAATTTTCTATGGATTTTTGTGTAACTTTCCCAAATCCTCATTTTTTTCTTTTGAAATATTCGACCCTCTTTCGACCACTCTCTAAAATTTTTGAAATACATTTTTTTGTAGATTCCGACATCCAAAATATAGTTTCGGCTTCATTTCTTTGAAAATTTCTAGCATTTTCTTAAAATCGCCAAAAAAAATGTGGTAATTTTTAAAATTTCTAAAAAATTTTAGTTTGAAACAAATTATTTCGAAAATGGGTATTTGAGACCATCGATATATAAGCTATGAAGTACAATAGGAACTCGTAAAAATTTATATCCCTAATTTTTTTGCGGATTTTTAGGCAATTTTCCCAAAATCGCAATTTTCGACCCCTTTTCGACGACTTTCGAAAATTATGCAAAGAGAACTTTTTATAAATTTCGATTTCTAAGATTTACTTTCGGCTTCATTTTTGGAAAATTTGTATCATTTTTCCAAAATTTCCAAATGAATTGCAATTTTTTAGAATTTTGAGAAGGATACCGAATATTTAAAAAAATTGCCAACTTTGAAAATTACCTAAAGAGATATTTTTTGGTATATTTCGATTTGGAAAATTTATTTTCGTCTTCATTCCTTCGAAAATTCCTAGCATTTTCTCAAAATCGCCAAAAGAATGGTAACTTTTAAAATTTCTAAAAAATTTCAGTTTTAAACAGATTATTTCGAAAATGGACATCTGAAACATTGATATATAAGCTATGAAGTACAATACGAACTCGTCGAAATCTATATCCCCGATTATTTTGTGGATTTTTAAGCAATTTTCCCAAAAATCGCAATTTTTTCTTATGAAATTTTGACCCTTTTTCGACAACTTTCGAAAATTATCCAAAGAGAACTTTTCATAAATTTCGATCTGTCAGATTTACTTTCGGATTCATTTTTGGAAAATTCGTATAATTTTTCCAAAATCTCCAAATGAATGGCAATTTTTTTGAATTTTGAGTTTGGTACCGAATACATTTCAAAAATTGCCAACTTTGAAAATTACCTGAAGAGAATATTTTTGTATATTTCGATTTGGAAAATATACTTTCGTCTTCATTTGTTTGAAAATTCCTAGCATTTTTTCAAAATCGTCAAAGGAAATTGGTGATTTTTAAAATTTCTGAAAAATTTGAGTTTGAAACAGAATATTTCGAAAATCGGCTTCTGGGTCCATCAGTAGGGCTATCTAGACCTTACAATTTTTTGTGGATCTTTTGGCAACTTTTCAAAATCTTCATTTTTTTTCTTTTGAAATAAGTATTTGACCTTCTATCGACCAATTTTTTATTGACTTTCACCCCCATTTCTTCGAAAATTCGTAACATTTTCTCAAAATCGCCAAAAAAAATGTGTTGATTTTTAAAATTTCTAAAAAATTTGAGTTTGAAACAGAATATTTCGAAAATCGGCATCTGGGTCCATCAGTAAGCTATATTTTGAGAATCAGGATGTCATGATCTAGACCTTACAATTTTTTGTGGATTTTTAGGTAACTTTTCAAAGTCTTCGTTCATTTTCTTTTACAATTTTCGACCAATTTCGAAAATTATTATTGAAAGATATTTTTTTGTAGATTGTGATCTCTATTTCTTTGAAAATTCCTAACATTTTCTCAAAATCGCCAAAAGAATAAAGTGATTTTTAAAATTTCTAAAAAATTTCAGTTTTAAACAATATTTCGAAAATGGGCATCCGGGACCATCGATAAGTACATGAAGTACAATAGGAACTCCTTTAAATCCATATGCCTGATTTCTTTGTTGATTTTGAGGCAATTTTTCCAAAACCGCAGTTTTTTCTTATGAAATTTTGACCCTTTTTCGACAACTTTCGAAAATTATCCAAAGAGAACTTTTTATAAATTTCGATATGTAAGATTTACTTTCGGATTGATTTTCGGAAAATTCGTATAATTTTTCCAAAATCTCCAAATGAATGGCAATTTTTTTGAATTTTGAGTTTGATACCGAATATATTTCAAAAATTGCCAACTTTGAAAATTACCTAAAGAGAATTTTTTTGTGTATTTCGATTTGGAAAATTTATTTTCGTTTTCATTTGTTAGAAAATTCCTAGCAATTTCTCAAAATCGCCAAAAGAATATGGTAATTTTTTAAATTAAAAAAAAAAATCACTTTGAAACAGAATATTTCCAAAATGGGCATCAGAGACCATCGATAAGCTATGAAGTACAATAGGAACTCTTCCAAATTTATATCCCTTATTTTTTTGTAGATTTTTAGGCAATTTTCCCACAACCGCAGTTTTTTCTTATGAAATTTTCGACTCTTTTCCATTACTTTCGAAAGTTATCCAAAGAGAACTTTTTGTAAATTTCGATCTCCAAAATTTACTTTCGGCTTGATTTTTTCGAAAAATCATATAATTTTTCCAAAATCTCCAAAAGAAATATGGCTATTTTTTAGAATTTCTAAGAAATTCGTGTTTGATACTGAATATTTCAAAAATTACCACCTCTGAAAATTACCTAAAGAGATTTTTTTTGTAGATTCCGAACTCCAAAATTTATTTTCGTCTTCATTTCGGCGAAAATTGTGTAGCATTTTTTCACGATCACCAAAGTAAGGATGCTGATTTTTGATTTTTTTAAAAATTTGAGTTTGAAACACAGGATTTCGGAAATCGGCATCTGGAACAATCAATCAAGTCAAGTCATACTTTGAGAACCAGCATGTCATTTTTTTCTTTTGAAATATTCAACCCTCCTTGGACCACTTTCAAAAATTATTGAACGACATTTTTTTGTACATTTTGACTACAAAAAATTCTAGCAGTTTTCCAAAATCGCCGAAAGAAATATGGTAATTTTTAAAATTTCTAACAAATTTGGGTTTGTATCAGAATGTTTTGAAAATGGGCATCTGGGACCATCAATAAATAAAGTATAATGTGAACTCGTCGAAATCTTGTATCCTTTTTTTGGATTTATAATCAATTTTTCCAAAATCTCGATTTTTTAATGGGGAAGGTTCTTAACTTTTGTCGAGAGCGTTTGAAAATTACCTAAGTAAATTTTTTTATAGATTTTCTAGAAGATTTTTCGGGTTCATATCCTCGAATGTGCCATTTTTCTAGTATCGCCAAAATCTGTCACTTTTTTGGATTTTTCTAATTTTTAACGGAGTATTTTTAAAATTTTTAAGGCGGACCATAAACAGGCAGTGTTATTTAACGGTTACGTAACGAGATTTTTTCTAGATTTTGACTTCCTGAAGTTATTTTCGGCTTCATTTCTTCGAAAATCCCTACATGTTTCCCATAATAGCCAATTTTTTGAATTTTGAAAAATTTTACTTTCAAACCAAATATGTATTTCGACAACATGAACCCGTCGAGATCTATACAATCCACGTTTTTTTTTTATTTTTAGTTAACTTTTCCAAAAGCTCAATTTTCAAAAACATACATACTACTAATTTTTTGACTTCTTCAACCACTTTTGGAAATTACCGAACGATTTTTTACTTCCCGAGCGTAAGCAAAGGAAGTATTGTAATCGAGTCCGTCGGCCGACTCTCTACTTTTACGTTTTCTCGATCTTTCATGACCCCTAGAAGACGAAGAAATAGGTCTCCCATTTCCGTCTGTCTGTCCGTCCGTCTGTCCGTCCGTCTTTCCGTCTGTCCGTCTGCCGTCCCGGATTTTTATTAGACAGATAATCTCCGAAAGTACTCGACCGATTGTTGTGAAATTTTGTACTTATATTAAGAATATCATGTAGATGGTAAAACGCTAACCAAAATTTGTCTAATCATCCCCACCACTAATGCGATGACGTCACTTCAAAATTGTACATAGTAAATGGGTTTTCAATTGTATAAAATAACATAGTCCTACACATGTAGTTTACAACTCTGAATCGACTTTTCACCCGAAACGTCCAGATTTTTGGAAAAAAAATCAAAATTATAAAACAACATTTTGAAATTTAATTTTTAATCTGCTAACCAGAATGCTTTGAAATGTTGCAGATGTTTTAAGGCTATAAAGAGCATCATAAATCTTTAGTCAAAAAATATTTGCTTATCCCCTCCAAAAACTTGATGACGTCAGCTCAAAAGTTTGTGGAATAAATCACATCTAAAATGTACAAAATATGATGAGCCTGTACTTGTGATCTATCACTCCATTCATATTTTTTGGATTTGCATATACAGGGTGACTCAAAAAAATTAATGAATACGTAAATATATTTTATTGATTTAATCAGGAACTACAAAACGGAATGCTCTGACATCTTGCAGATGTTTTAAGGTTATAAAGGGCATAATAAATGTTTAGTCAAAATATATTTGCTTATCCCCTCCAAAAACTTGATGACGTCAGCTCGAAAATTTGCCGAATAAATCATATCTAAAATGTACAAAATATGATCAGTCTGTACTTGTGATCTATCACTCCATTCATATTTTTTGGATTTGCATATACAGGGTGATTCAAGAAAATAAATGAAAGCGTAAATTTATTTTACTGATTTACTCAGGAACTACAAAACCGAATGCTTCGAAATCTTGAAGACATTTTAAAATTATCATAAGCATGGTAAATTTTTGATCAAAACGTATTTGGTCGTCCCCCCTAAAAAATTTATGACGTCACCACAAAATTTTGGTGAATAAATCCTATCTAAAATGTACAAAATATGGTGAGTCTCTTCTTGTGATTTATCATTCCATTCAAATTTTTTCGATTTGCATATACAGGGTGACTCAAAAAAATTAATGAATGCGTAAATTTATTTGATTGATTTAATCAGGAACTACAAAACCGAATGCTTTGAAATCTTGCAGATGTTTTAAGGTTATAAAGAGCATAATAAATTTTTAGTCAAAATATTTTTGGTTATCTTCTACAAAAAACTGATGACGTCAGCTCAAAAGTTTGCCGAATAAATTGTATCTAAAATGTACAAAATATGATGAGTCTGTACTTGTGATTTATCATTCCATTCATATTTTTGGATTTGCATATGCAGGGTGACTCAAAAAAATTAATGAAGGCGTGAATTTATTTTATCGATTTAATCAGGAATTACAAAACCGAATGCTTTGAAATCTTGGGAATATTTTAAAGTTATATTATAAGCATGGTAAACTTTTGTTCAAAATGTCTTTGTTCATCCCTCCTAAAAAAATTGATGACGTCACCCTTAAATTTTGCTGAATAAATCCTATCTAAAATGCAAAAAATATGATGAGTTTGTACTTGTAATTTATCATTCCATTCATATTTTTTAGATTTTCTTAAGAGGTGGTTCAAAAAAATTAATGAAGTCAATTTATTTTATTGATTAAATTAAAGGCAACACTTATTATTAGTATTACACCCCAACCAACCCAATTTGATAGACACAAAATTTGTTAAAGGAAAAATTCGGTTGAAACATAAGGGTAGCACGCTTATTTACATCGACTTTAACATTACAGACCTGCATTTGTTTTATGCGCTCACTTGGTTCCGCGAATGTGAAATAGACATGTTTATAATCAACTAATTGTGAATTTCACCGTCAAGAATTAAAATAAAACCCAATGTTTTATATAATAAGCGGAAGTCGAAGCAATAAAACCGATGGTCGTTTTGTTTACAGTTTCTCTGTTTGACTCTCACGTATGCTGTTACGCCTGTCATCTTAAATTAAGAATGTTTATACATACACGATTTTCAGTTGCCTCTGATACGTATACGTGAGTAAATTGTTTCGTTATTTTATTGATTATTACAAATCAATATTCAAAACGACCCAATTCATTTTCCCGAAAATTTGAGAATATAATAATTTTATTCTTAGTATTACACTACATCTATCCCAACTGATATACGTGTCCTTGCAAAAATGTTGATGACGTCATCGCAATTTTTTTTTAAATTCCCACTACAAAAATGTAATGAGAAAAAAAACACAATAGGCATGCAGTCGTCAAGTTTCCGACAGCGAGGGAAGTACTGTCTAAACTCTTTAGACCAATTTTTTTTTGTAGGTCTCAACCGACGAAAGTTATTTTCTTCTTCATTTCTTCGAAAATTCCTACTCTTTACAAAATCGCCAATAGAATATTTCAGTCTTTAGAATTTTCAAAAAAATTTAGTTTCTAATCGAATTTGAAACTGTACTTTTTGTCAACAATCTTGTAGGATTTTTATTAGACAGATAATCTCCGAAACTACTGGACCGATCGTTGTCAAATTTTATACATGTATTGTCAATATCATGTAGTTGGTAAAACGCTAACCGAACTTTGTCTGATCATCTCCACTAATAATGTGAAGACGTCACTTCAAAATTGTACATAGTAAATGGGTTTTAAATTGTATAAAATAACATAGTCCTAGATACATATGTAGTTTATGAGTCCGTGTTGAGTTTTACCCAAAATCTTATCTAATATGTCAACTTAAAACACTTTGCATTTTTATAAAATGATTAAAACATCTGTTTTTGATTCTGTCCCTCGTGACTTACGCAACCTCGCCTCCTTCACCAAAGCTGGAACAATACCCCCCCAGAATCCAAAGAATCCGCCCGAATTTCTCTTATTGCCATATCCGAAAGCTGACCACAAACGCAAGTCATCAAATGATCATCACAATCATTATAACGACTTAGCTCGCTCTCGACCGTACAATTATATCTGCATCGGACCATTGGAGTAGTCGGTGGGCGAGGTGGCCCGCCGGCCCACGACGCTACTGGACCAGACTCGAAAATATACAACTTCACACCGAAATTAAACGTTAGTCGCCGGATAATGATTGATCGTTACGCCAGAGACGGACTTAGCTAATGACATGGTACGTGACGGGCGGCGTGTCATCCCCTGCATTACCTCGTTAGATCGAACTCGGGATCTACCTGTTTACTTTTTTCGACTAATAACTGTCATTATTGGGATTATTTTGCCACAGAAAGGCGCCAAATGAGGCGGCTGCCGCACGGTATTGGGGTGGCGGCTCGTGGGAAGAGCGTTTAAGGAGTTTTATTTAAATTATAGATCGGGGGTTGGGACAATGGGGCGTTATTAAGGTTATTGTTAAAGTAAACATGCCCGAGGAGAAGTCGCGGTGACGACGGCGGGCTCGAAGTGTCTTTGTGACGCATCAGCTGCTTTTGCACGTGTGGCGTGCAAATTGGCGTTTTATGTAATTGCATAATGGCCGGATTGGCGCTTTGTGTGTGTTTTGCTAAGCGAGGAAACTGCTAGAGGTAATCGGGGGTTTACACGCTGCAATTTTTTTCAACGTGCGAGTTTCACCAAATTGTCTATATTTTCAAAGATTACGTCTAATTTCACACAACTACATGGCTACTCTAACCTTAGGTGATTTTGATTAAATCAGGACGAAAACCAGTGTATACACCGGACATTGCTTTCATCGCAGTTCTACTACAATATTAATTTCTCATATTCTTGTTTTGATGGCTGTCGTTAAATATTCGTTATATAATGTACCATTTAGTGTCAAGATTCTTTACTACATCATTGAAAAATATTACAAAAAGCAGATGACCTAAATTGCAGCCTTGCGTAACCTCACTATTTACATCACTTTCAAAGAACTGCCATCCCCCGTATTCAAGATTTCAATAATAATAATCACAGATTATGACAAAGAGCAAACATTTCAAGTTAAATTTTAAAAGGACACGATGATCAAACTAAAAAAATGTTTGACAATTTCTAAATCGTGCAATTAAATTCAGTAATCGACATTTTCAAAGTGTGTCAACTGTAGAGTATAGGTACTTGTATTTAAAATTGGTTAATTCATACAAGGACGTCGTTGGGACTTCACACAAACTTCTCGAACAACGCAAACAAGATGCTCCCACGAATAATTCATTAATAAATTAATCGTTAAATGGAGTTGCTCTAAACTGGGTATTTGGGTAATGGCGTGAGTAGTGCAAAGAATATTTTGCGTTATACAGAATGTACTGTAAATTTATTTTACCGATATAAGTAGTTTTTGAAGAAAATGTACAAGTATAACTGAAAGTGTTTAAAAATAGATATACGGACGTTCTAATTTGGGTAATTATTTATGTTAATTACTTGAAACAGCTTTTTAAACAATCATTTAAGCTTGAAAAAATTACAATATTTTTTAAATATAAAAAAAGAAACGAATTTAATCCCCCGGAAAAAATAGAATTCTACAAGTTTGTTGAGAAAAATTTACGCCCGAACAAAGATTTTCAAAATCTTAAATTTCAAATTAAATTTTTCTGAAAATACTAAAACTTGCCATATTTTATGTTGACGATTCTGGAAAAAGATTGGGAATTTTAATAAATGAAGTCACCATATCTTCAGGAAATCGAAATGTAGAAAAAAATTATATCGTTGGGTAATTTTCGAACGTGCTATTGAAGAATTGAGGTTTTGGAAAAGTTGTAAATTTTGACGAACTAATTCGGTTAACAAAAATTGTAGGACGTTTCGAAGAAATGATTCCCAAAATAACTTCTGGAGTTTGAAATCGCCAAAAAAATTTCGTTAAGTAATTGTGGAACGCCTTCGAGAAAACGTCAAAAACTGTTGCTACTGAAAAATTGCACTTTCGGAAGAATTGCCTAAAAATCTACAAAAAAAAACAGAAAAATTTGTCAAATATCGAGTTTGAATATTAGTCTTTGTTAAGATAATACTGATTTTGGCAAATGATATACCATTTAAGAAAATAGAGGGCGGGTGGGGGGGGGCTAGTACTTGCTAAGATAACACTGATTTTGGAAAATGACGTATACCCTCTAAGGAATTAAAGGGCGGGTGGGTGGGGCTAATGCTTGTTAAGATAAGACTGACTTTGGCAAATGATATATCCTTTAAGAAAATAGAGGGCGGATGGGCGGGGCTAGTACTTGCTAAGATAAGACTGATTTTGGAAAATGACATACCCTCTATGAAAGTAGATGGGGGGCGGGCCACTTTTGACTTTGTTTAAAATCTTCAGATTCAACCGATTTTCAAAATAGAATTCAATTCCCACTTTTTACTGTAAATAAAATAAGTTAATGAAATAGAGAAAAGAGATGGAGGGCTGGGTTTAGTTTTTTTCTACACCCCCTTCTTCATTCTAGGACTACTCTAGATATTGTTCAGTCTTATCTTAGCAAATACTAGCCCCGCCCACCCGCCCTTTATTTTCTTCGTGGTTATGTTATTTGCCAAAATCATTCCTATCTTAGGAAGAACAAGCCCCGCCCACCCGCCCTTTATATTCTTAGAGGGTATATCATTTGCCAAAATCAGTCTTTACAAGATAGATATGAAGCTATGTTCGTTTTTCTTGAAAACAAGTCCCTCGCTCCTCTACTACTTCTGTGCCTAGATATATCTAATAAAGAAAAATTGTTGTGTGATCCAGAAACATTACGTATTTGCGGAAGATTTTCGAAATATTCACTTTCAAATTAATAGAAAAAAAATTCCTTCTCACATATCACAATAACTAGTAATAAAACTTTTAGTTAATATTTCTCCCCCATGACCATATTCAATTACCATTTCAGTCAGAATGCACAAAGACATGGTCTATTATTTTGGGAGCCCATGGACATTTTTTTGTAAATTATTTAAAACAATTTTGGGGGACTTCGGTGTTCTATTTTTGAGATAATTTTGGGCCTCGTTTTCTTTTTGAAAAATTTAAAACAATCTTGAGGTTCTAGGTATTTCTGTTTGGAAAGAATTTGAAAGTGCTTTGGAGCCTCTTGTGTCTTTTCTTATAATAATTTAATTAAATTCCTTAGAGGATACGTCATTTGCTAAAATCGGTGTTATCGTAGCAGGTACTAGCCCCGCCCACCCACCCGCTCTTTTCTTGGAGCGTATGTCATCTGCCAAAATCAGCTTCATCTTAGCAGGTACTAGCCCCGCCCACCCACCCTCTCTTTTCTTAGGGGTATGTCATTTGCCAAATTCAGTCTTATCTTAGCAGATACTAGCCCCGCCCACCCACCCTGTCTTTTCTTAGAGGGTACGTTATTTGCCAAAATCAGCTTTATCTTAGCAGGTACTAGCCCCGCCCACCCACCCTTTATTTTGTTAGAGACTATGTGATTTGCCAAAATCAGTCTTATTTTATCAGCTACTACAAAGTAAGCCGGAGATATTCACGCACTAGGTGCGTGCAGTGTTGCCAAATTTACTTTTATAAAATTAGATTTTTTTCGTAATCTACATCACAAAGAATTTCCCGCAACTTCCGTACATAACGTACTGAGGAGTTAATCCGCCATTTTCCAGACACCCGGTATTTTCTGTTTTCAAGAAATGAGGCCAAAAATAACTTTAGAAAGTCGAAATCTTGAATCAATCTCTTTGGGTAATGTTCGAACGTGTTTACAAAAAAAAATCATAAGTGAAGAATTGAATTTTTGGAAATTCGCCTAAAAATCGCCAAAAAATTCATTAATGTAGATCTGGATGAGCTGATCCGAATAATATTGTGTGTTTATGTTAAAATTTTCGAAAAATACAAAAAACTCGACGAGTTCATCGGAAAAATAGTGTGTGTTCAAAGATTTGCGAAATATGTATTAGCAAATTTTGAAAATTCTAAAACTTTCCAATTTCATATAATATGGCAATTTTTGAAAAAATGAAGTCGAATTTATTTATGTAAGTCGAAGTGTAGAAAAAAATTTTACGAAAGAAAAAAGTACAAAAAATCGAGAAATATAGATTTCACCGAGCTGAATCGAAAAAATAGCGTGTTTATGATCCCGCATAAAAATTTTCGAAATATTCGGTTTGAAAGTCAAATTTTTGGGAAATTCTAAAAATTATTTTATATTTTGAAGAAATGAAGTCAAAAATAATTTTAGGAGGTCGAAATCTGGAATAAATCTCTTTGGGTAATATTCGAACGTGTTCGAAAAAAAAATTGTGCACGTTCAAAGTCGCTGATCAAAATTTGGGAAATATTGGACAATTTTGAAAATCCTAAAAATTGCCAATTTCATATATGGCAATTTTCGAAGAAATGAAGCAGAAATTATTTATGTACGAGTGGGTCGAAGTATAGAAAAAATTCCGTTAGACAATTTTCGAAAATAGTCGAAAAAAGTCAAAATTAGGTACGTAAAAAGGAAAATTTTACAAAAAAAATACAAAAAATTGAGAGATAAAGATTTCACCGAGCTGAATCGAAAAACGTAGCGTGTTTATGATCTCGCATCAAAATTTTCGAAATATTCGGTTTGAGAGTAAAATTTTTGTAAAAATCTAAAAATTATTTTATATTTTGAAGAAATGAGGCCGAAAATAACTTTAAAAGGGCGAAATCTGGAATAAATCTCTTTGGGTAATATTCGAACGTGTTCGAAAAAAACATTGTGCGTGTTCAATGTCGCTGATCAAAATTTGCGAAATATTGGAAAATTTTGAAAATCCTAAAAATTGCCAATTTCATATATGACAATTTTCGAAGAAATAAAGCAGAAATTATTCATGTAGGTCGAAGTGTAGAAAAAATTTCGTTGGACAATTTTCGAAAATAGTCGAAAAAAGTCAAAATTAATTATGTGAAAAGGAAAATTTGATTTTTGGAAAATTTTACAAAAGAAAAAAATACAAAAAATTGAGAGATATCGATTTCACCGAGCTGAATCGAAAAAAATAGCGTGTTTATGATCCCGCATCAAAATTTTCGAAATATTCGGTTTGAAAGTCAAATTTTTGGAAAATTCTAAAAATTATTTTATATTTCGAAGAAATGAGGTCAAAAATAATTTTACAAGGTCGAAATCTAGAATAAATCTCTTTGGGTAATATTCGACCGTGTTCGAAAAAAAAAAATTGTGCATGTTCAAAACTCTGATCAAAATTTGCGAAATATTGGAAAATTCTGAAAATCCTAAAAATTGACAATTTCATATACGGCAATTTTCGAAGAAATGAAGCAGAAATTGTTTATGTAGGTCGAAGTGTAGAAAAAATTTCGTTAGACAATTTTCGAAAATAGTCGAAAAAAGTCAAAATTAGGTACGTAAAAAGGAAAATTTGGCTTTTGGAAAATTTTACAAAAGAAAAAAAAATTCAAAAAATTGGGAGATTTCATCGAGCTGAATCGAAAAATAGCGTGTTTATGATCCCGCATCAAAATTTTCGAAAAAATCGGTTTGAAAGCCAAATGTTTGGAAAATTCTAAAAATCATTTTATATTTTGAAGAAATGAGGCCGAAAATAACTTTAGGAGGTCGAAATCAAGAATAAATCTCATTGGGTAATGTTCGAACGTGTTAAAAAAAAAAAATAAAAAAAAGGGGTATTGAATTTAGCTTTTTGGAAGTTGCCTAAAAATCCACAAAAAAAAAACGTGCTTATGGTTTTGAAAATAGTCGAAAGAAGTCAAAATTACGTAGAGATTGGAAAATTTGGTTACTGGAAAATTAAAAAATATAAAAAAAATGAGAGATATAAATTTCAACGAGCTGAACCGAAAAACAACGTGTTTATGGTCTCGCATCAAGATTTTTGAAACATTCGGTTTGAAAGTCAAATTTTTTGAAGATTTTAAAAATTACCATACTACATATTTTGAAGAAATGAGGTCAAAAATAACTTTAGGAGGTCGAAATCTAGAATAAATCTCTTTGGGTAATATTCGAACGTGTTCGAAAAAAAAAGTGTTCAAAGCCGCTGATCAAAATTTGGGAAATATTGGAAAATTCTGAAAATCCTAAAAATTGACAATTTCATATACATCAATTTTCGAAGAAATGAAGCAGAAATTATTTATGTAGGTCGAAGTGTAGAAAAAATTTCGTTGAACTATTTTCGAAAATAGTCGAAAAAAGTCAAAATTAGGTACGTGAAGAGGAAAATTTGGTTTTTGGAAAATTTTACAAAAGAAAAAAAAATACAAAAAATTGAGAGATACAGATTTTATCGAGCTGAATCGAAAAAAATAGCGTGTTTATGATCCTGCATCAAAATTTTCGAAATATTCGGTTTGAAAGTTAAATTTTTGGAAAATTCTAAAAATTATTTTATATTTTGAAGAAATGAGCCCGAAAATAACTTTAGGAGGTCGAAATCAAGAATAAATCTCTTTGGGTAATGTTCGAACGTGTACCAAAAGAACAAAAAAAAATCGGAAAGGGTATAGAATAATTGAGCTTTTTGGAAGTTGCCTAAAAATCCACAAAAATTTAAGAATTTAGGACCTCGACGAGCTGATGTGAATAATATTGCATCAAAATTTTCGAAATGGTTAGAAAGGCAAAACTTTGGAAATTCCAAAAAACTGTCACATCTCATTTTGGCCATACTGGAAAAATGGCAAAAAATTTCCAAGAAACAAACCTCAAAAATGACTTCTGGGGGTCGAAATCGACAAACAAGTTTCGTTAGGTAATTTTCCAAGTGGCTCGAAAAAAGTTCAGGAACTTTATTATTGAAAATGTGATCTTTTGGAGAAATTGCCTAAAAATCTACAAACAATTTCACGGATTTGGATGAGAAATATAAGAAAAATAGTGCGTGTTTAAGGTCGCGAAACAAGATTTGCGAAATATTGGAAAATTTAGAAAATTCTAAAAATTGCCAATTGCATGTATAGCAATTTTCGAAGAAATGAAGCCAAAATTACTTATGTAGGTCGAAATGTGCAAAAAAATCTCGTTAGGTAATTTTCGAAGATAGCCGAAAAAAATCAAAAATTACGTAAAGAGGAGGCTGTCGGAAAATCTGGTTTTTGGAAAAAAAAATACGAAAAATTGAGAGATATAAATTTCAACGAGCTAAATCGAAAAACATAGCGTGTTTACGATCTGATATTCGGTTTGAGAATCAAATTTTTTGGAACTTCTAAAAATCATTTTGTATTTTGAAGAAATGAGGCCGAAAATAATTTTGGGAGGTGGAAATCTAGAATAAACCTCTTTGGATAATGTTCGAACGTGTTCTAAAAAAAAAAAAAACAAAAAAAGGGGTATTGAATTGAGCTTTTTGGAAGTTACCTAAAAATCCACAAAAAATTCATGAATGTAGAAGTAGATCTCGACGAGCTGATTTGAATAATATTCGAAATGCTTAGAAAGACAAAACTTTTAAAAATCTAAAAAATTGTAATATCTTATTTTGGCGATATTGGAAAACAGTAGAAAATTTCCAAGAAGCAAATCTCAAAATAGCTTCTGGAGGTCGAAATCCACAAACAAATTTCGTTAGGTAATAATTTTCCAAGAGAGAAAAGTTTAGAAACTTCGTTATTGAAAATTTGCGAAATAGTCGGCTTGAAAGTCAAATTTTGAAAGTTCTAAAAATTGCCATACCTATTTCATATAAGAGTGGCAATTTTCAAAAAAATTAAGTCGAAATTATTTCACTTCGACCTAAGTCTACAAAAAATCTCGTTAGGTAATTTTCGAGGATACCTAGTCGAAAAAAGTCAAAAATTACGTAAAGAGGGGGTTATTGGAAAATTTCAGCGAGCTGAACCGAAAAACAGCGTGTTTATGGTCTCGCATCAAGATTTTTGAAACATTCGGCTTGAAAGTCAAATTTTTGGAAAATTCTAAAGATTACCATACTACATATTGGCGATTCTAAAAAAAAAAAGATATTTCGAAGAAATTTAGCTGAAAATAACTAAAAATCCACAAAACATTTCGCTCGGTGACTTTTCTTTTCTGAGGATTTCATAAACAAAGTTTTTCATTTTCACCCTTCTCTAAGCTATTTTATAAATGTAACAGTCGTTGATATCATAAATTTGTTCGAAATAACTTAAGATAGTCAACAAAAAGAAGTATATATTAGTAAATTTGATCAGGGACGTCGTTCATAAATGGTATAAATAACAGAGGCCGTAAGTTTGATCCTTGGAAATACCAAATGTGCTTGTGACAAAATTATTACATCAAATGCTCTGTTTTTTATTCGATAGAAATTAATTAAAAAGCAGAATAAGGAAATCTGAAAACTTATAAACTTTTTCATTCAGATCCAAAACTGAAAAATTTTGGACGGTTGCATTTAGTTTTTAGTTAGTTTAGTTTTTAGTTTACTGTATTAAACATATAGCGCAAAAATATCTAAAAGTGAGAAATACAATCCTCTCCACTCATCATTAACCCCCTCATCGACCCGTCCGATGACTCAGGTGAAATTCTCCGTTTCCTAATTTCCCGGCGCCGTCCCCTCGTGCCGCCGCCCCCCAAAATAATCCTCCCGTTAATCGACCCCGGACAAATGGCCGAATTTATTTCCGTCTCGGCGGGACGCTTATTATTTACTTATTCCTCGTCCATCGACACAATCAATCTGCACTAAACATCCCCCGACGACAGTAACAACGCCATAAACGCCCCGGAATCCCTAATATTTTTATGGTCGATCGAAGATACCGATGGGTCAGCCGACCTAATCGCTTCCGGGCATGCATCAACCGGAGCGCAAAAGCCCGGACTCGCAACTCCGGCTCGCCGGAAACGGACCGGATTACGGAAAGCCACGTGTTTTATTAATATGGCCGCGGCGACGTCTCGGGTCCGTGCGACGACAAACAGACCAAATGACTTATTCACGAGCTTTCTTTACACAAATTTGAAGAACAATTCGTGTGGACGATATCGTGCTAATTTATCGATTTAATGGCCTCGAACTCGGGCCGGAATGAGTTATTCAGGAGTTTTTTCCGCAGGTGACGCCGACGAAGACTGTTTGTGATGGTTGATGGCATGATTGATCCGGGATGTCTTGCGGAGCGGCCATGCCGTGCATAATTTATAAGGCTTGCTGCATTCATGTCATCGCGTAATGGATGTGCTCTGGAAATTAATTTCACTAGTTCTAAAAGATAAATTAATAATCCTAAATGGGAGTGTGGACGCGGAGCGAAGAAGCACACTTTTCTCCCGGCGGAATGTTAATGGGCGGATGGGACGGCTGGACGGGCCGGAGATGGGCACTAAGCGCAGATAAATACCGTCCGGGACGATTTTTTGTGTTAATCTGAGATTGATGAACGCCGGTCAAGGCTAAGACAGCGTTTTTCAATTTAACGGGCAATTTTGCTGTTTCAAGATGCTCGCACTCTTCGATTCGACACTTTCCCTTTTACGCGTGATCCGCGCGATTTCCTCCTCCCCGATAAGCAGAAATCAACATCGACTTATCAATTCCGGCAGAAGCAAATGAATCGTGAAATTAGCGTTTAGGCTTCGCGCCCGTAAATAATATAAAAGTCGCGGCACGTCATTATCGGAAACTGTTTTGCATAAAGATCAGCGCGGCCGATAAAACAGCACGCTGAATTATGCACCGATCCCAAATTGGCCACTTATTCGAAATTTACTTTATTTTCGCTCGAAATTACTATTGATTTATGCGGGGCTTTTGTCGATGCGGTGTATATCTGCAACCAGTTGAATTCCCGGCCTTTGTTTGAATTATTAGTTTTGAGCTTGGAGACGGCGGAATGCGGCGGCGGCGGCGGTTTCCTTCGTTTTGTGTTATTGTATCGAGTGAGGCGGTTTTTCATATTGTTTTAAATTTGAACGTCACGTGTTCTCCGACACTCATCGAATGAATATTAGTAGAGAGCGGATTTATAAGCACAAAAAAATTGGTCTAAAGAGTTTAGACAGTACTTCCCTCGCTGTCGGAAACTTGACGACTGCATGCCTATTGTGTTTTTTTTCTCATTACATTTTTGTAGTGGGAATTTAAAAAAAAATTGCGATGACGTCATCAACATTTTTGCAAGGACACGTATATCAGTTGGGATAGATGTAGTGTAATATTAAGAATAAAATTATTATATTCTCAAATTTTCGGGAAAATGAATTGGGTCGTTTTGAATATTGATTTGTAATAACACTGGTCAACAGCTAAACTCTAACTTTTATTATAGCAGCCAATTATTATTTAATTAGCAATTTTAAATGATATTATAAGGGGCTAAACCAAAACTTAGCTCTCATTTAAAAGTAATCTTAAAATATTATCCTTTGAAAAATACAAAAATCGTACTATTAAGTAATAGGAAACTTTCTATAAGGTGTATTTTTTTGTTGTCAAATTGCTACAAACTTCTTGGGAAACAATAAGAAAACTACGTTTAGTAAGTACAAAACATGTTATCATCATATAAAAAATTTAAAATTAACATATTCTTAAAAGTGCATTTTATGCATTCGCACCTTGATTTTTTCCCCAAAAATTGTGACGACGTGAGTGACCAACATGGAGAACGTTTCCATCTGGGCATTTTGTCGATAGAAAAACGTTACCAAGATCGATGGAACACCTAAATGCTCGCAGAATACTGCGGGACCATCAAGCGAGAGATCTCCAATGAAATCTATAGAAGGCAACCGAAAAAACGTCGGTCTTAGCTGTTTCTTTTGTTTTTTTCGTTTTTTTAACTACATTCGTTGTTTTTTTCTTATTTATGGTTGTTCTTTTGTTAATACTACACTTTTTGCCGTTAAAGATACAAAAATTAAATTGTTTTACCTGATTTTGTGTTTCTAACATCAAATATGCATATATTTTTTAATTGAGCTAAGTTATAAGATTTATGCTCTTTGTTACAAACACAGAGACAAATTAAACGAAAACATTACAATTATGTCAAAGTTAGAGAGAAAAAATTAAATTTTGTTGACCAGTGTAATCAATAAAATAACGAAACAATTTACTCACGTATACGTATCAGAGGCAACTGAAAATCGTGTATGTATAAACATTCTTAATTTAAGATGACAGGCGTAACAGCATACGTGAGAGTCAAACAGAGAAACTGTAAACAAAACGACCATCGGTTTTATTGCTTCGACTTCCGCTTATTATATAAAACATTGGGTTTTATTTTAATTCTTGACGGTGAAATTCACAATTGGTTGATTATAAACATGCCTATTTCACATTCGCGGAACCAAGTGAGCGCATAAAACAAATGCAGGTCTGTAATGTTAAAGTCGATGTAAATAAGGGTGCTACCCTTATGTTTCAACCGAGTTTTTCCTTTAACAAATTTTGTGTCTACCAAATTGGGTTGGTTGGGGTGTAATACTAATAATAAGTGTTGCCTTTAATTTAATCAATAAAATAAATTGACTTCATTAATTTTTTTGAACCACCTCTTAAGAAAATCTAAAAAATATGAATGGAATGATAAATCACAAGTACAAACTCATCATATTTTTTGCATTTTAGATAGGATTTATTCAGCAAAATTTAAGGGTGACGTCATCAATTTTTTTAGGAGGGATGAACAAATCATTTTGAACAAAAGTTTACCATGCTTATAATAACTTTAAAATATTCCCAAGATTTCAAAGCATTCGGTTTTGTAATTCCTGATTAAATCGATAAAATAAATTCACGCCTTCATTAATTTTTTTGAGTCACCCTGCATATGCAAATCCAAAAATATGAATGGAATGATAAATCACAAGTACAGACTCATCATATTTTGTACATTTTAGATGCGATTTATTCGGCAAACTTTTGAGCTGACGTCATCAGTTTTTTGTAGAAGATAACCAAATATATTTTGACTAAAAATTTATTATGCTCTTTATAACCTTAAAACATCTGCAAGATTTCAAAGCATTCGGTTTTGTAGTTCCTGATTAAATCAATAAAATAAATTTACGCATTCATTAATTTTTTTGAGTCACCCTGTATACGCAAATCGAAAAAATTTGAATGGAATGATAAATCACAAGAAGAGACCACCATATTTTGTACATTTTAGATAGGATTTATTCAGCAAAATATTGTGGTGACGTCATAAATTTTTTAGGGGGGACGACCAAATACGTTTTGATCAAAAATTCACCATGCTTATGATAATTTTAAAATATCTTGAAGATTTCGAAGCATTCGGTTTTGTAGTTCCTGAGTAAATCAGTAAAATAAATTTACGCTTTCATTTATTTTCTTGAATCACCCTGTATATGCAAATCCAAAAAATATGAATGGTGTGATAGATCACAAGTACAGACTGATCATATTTTGTACATTTTAGATATGATTTATTCGGCAAATTTTCGAGCTGACGTCATCAAGTTTTTGGAGGGGATAAGCAAATATATTTTGACTAAACATTTATTATGCTCTTTATGACCTTAAAACATCTGCAAGATGTCAGAGCATTCCGTTTTGTAGTTCCTGATTAAATCAATAAAATATATTTACGCATTCATTAATTTTTTTGAGTCACTCTGTATATGCAAATCCAAAAAATATGAATGGAGTGATAAATGACAAGTACAGGCTCATCATATTTTGTACATTTTAGATATCATTTATTCGGCAAACTTTCGAGCTGACGTCATCAAGTTTTTGGAGGGGATAAGCAAATATATTTTGACTAAACATTTATTATGCTCTTTATGACCTTAAAACATCTGCAAGATTTCAGAGCATTCGGTTTTGTAGTTCCTGATTAAATCAATAAAATATATTTACGCATTCATTAATTTTTTTGAGTCACCCTGTATATGCAAATCCAAAAAATATTAATGGAGTGATAGTTCACAAGTACAGACTCATCATATTTTGTACATTTTAGATATGATTTATTCCACAAACTTTTGAGCTGACGTCATCAAGTTTTTGGAGGGGATAAGCAAATATTTTTTGACTAAAGATTTATGATGCTCTTTATAGCCTTAAAACATCTGCAACATTTCAAAGCATTCTGGTTAGCAGATTAAAAATTAAATTTCAAAATGTTGTTTTATAATTTTGATTTTTTTTCCAAAAATCTGGACGTTTCGAGTGAAAAGTCGATTCAGAGTTGTAAACTACATGTGTAGGACTATGTTATTTTATACAATTGAAAACCCATTTACTATGTACAATTTTGAAGTGACGTCATCGCTTTAGTAGTGGGGATGATTCGACAAATTTTGGTTAGCGTTTTACCATCTACATGATATTCTTAATATAAGTACAAAATTTCACAACAATCGGTCGAGTACTTTCGGAGATTATCTGTCTAATAAAAATCCGTGACAACAGACGGACAGACGGACAGACGGACAGACGGACAGACGGACAGACGTACAGACGGACGGACAGACGGACAGACGGACAGACGGACAGACGGACAGACGGACAGACGGACAGACGGACAGACAGACGGAAATGGGAGACCTATTTCTTCGTCTTCTAGGGGTCATGAAAGATCGAGAAAACGTAAAAGTAGAGAGTCGGCCGACGGACTCGATTACAATACTTCCTTTGCTTACGCTCGGGAAGTAAAATTAAATTTCAAAATGTTGTTTTGTAATTTTGATTTTTTTTCCAAAAATCTGGACGTTTCGGGTGAAAAGTCGATTCAGAGTTGTAAACTACATGTATAGGACTATGTTATTTTATACAATTGAAAACCCATTTACTATGTACAATTTTGAAGTGACGTCATCGCATTAGTGGTGGGGATGATTAGACAAATTTTGGTTAGCGTTTTACCATCTACATGAGATTCTTAATATAAGTACAAAATTTCACAACAATCGGTCGAGTACTTTCGGAGATTATCTGTCTAATAAAAATCCGGGACGGCAGACGGACAGACGGACAGACGGACGGACAGACGGACGGACGGACGGACAGACGAACGGACAGACGGACAGACGGACAGACGGACAGACGGACAGACGGACAGACAGACGGAAATGGGAAACCTATTTCTTCGTCTTCTCGGGGTCATGAAAGATCGAGAAAACGTAAAAGTAGAGAGTCGGCCGACGGACTCGATTACAATACTTCCTTTGCTTACGCTCGGGAAGTAAAAATAAGAATAAGCACAACATTTTCAATAAAAAAGTTTTATTTTAAGCAAAAAAGCATTAAATAAGCATAACATTTCCTTTACAAAAGTTTTATTTTAAGCAAAAAAGCATTAAAAACATAATCATATTACAAATCAAAGAACACTTCTTAGAACTTTGGATAAAATATTATTACAATAATTCTAGACATTATATTTTACACACGTATTTCAGTTTTCTTTAAAACAATTTATGATTGTAATATGTTCCAAGTTGTCCACTGTAAAATTTTTTTCGCCGATCATTTAAAATGTGTTTAAAATTGGAGAATGTGCGTTCAACATCCACACTCGTTGTTGGCGCAAATTTGAATTTTGCAGCTAATGTTGAATCTAACTCCAAATTTTCCACCTTCTGGCCTTGTAAAACACGAGCAACGTCGGAAAGAACACCGAAATCTGCATTTTTATTTAACACTTCGTCAAGTTTTTGAGATACGCTAGTACCAATATCACCCCTTACTGCGTTTGCTTGTTGTTTAAATTCTTTCACTAAGTTTATGGCATCTACCAACAACATGTTGGGTTTTTCTAACTTTTCTATTACCTCACATACGAATTGATAATTGCTTCTTAGAAAAGCTAGATTTTGTCGCAAATCTTTGTTTTCCCAAATATTTATGCAATCTTTAATCGATTGAGAAGAATCTTCGTTAAACTCCGTAACTACTTCCTCAAATTCTTTGATATATTTGTCATAATTACTACCAAGTTTATTAGATACAATAAAAAATCTTAGTGAAACTGTTGACGCATTAAAGCAACAAATAACAAATTTAACATCAAATCTACCTAAAAATGACTCTAACTATGATAACGAGAGTATGGTACAAGAGGTAACTGAACCCCAAAAACGTAAAACTAATATAATTTTATATAATATGCCTGAACAAGATCCGTCTCTAAATAATGAAACCAGAAAGAACAAAGAAGCTGAATTGGTTTCCGATTTTCTGAAATTGTTACAACATGATTCTGGTAATGAGCGTTCTTCCATCCCACAACTAATTTCAACTCCAATTCGACTTGGCAAGTATGTTACCAATAAGATTCGACCTATCAAATTAACACTTAAAGAAGGAAAAGATGTATTCAATTTATTAGGCTTAATAAAAAGGAAACGTCGTAATATTGATGCTGTTCCGCACTTTAAATCTGTGCATGCGTCATCAGATAAAACTGATAAGCAAAGGCTGTATTATAAGGAGTTACTGAACCAGATAACAAACAGACGTGAAAAAGGTGAGCTAGATTTGTTTATTAAATACATACGTGGTGTTCCGACAATCCAGAAAAAACCTTCTTTAAACTAGGCCTGCCCAATTCTGTAAAAAAGTTCTACTTATACTACCAAAATGTTCGTAGCCTCAAAAACAAAATGGATGATTTTTTGGTTTCTTCAAGTGATTCTGATTTTGATATAATTTGTTTAACGGAAACGTGGTTAATTGACTCTATAAATAATTCTGAATTTATCTTAACAGATGTTTACAATGTGTTTAGTTCTGATCGAAATTTGATAACAAATAACGTAACTCGTGGTGGTGGTGTATTATTAGCTGTCAAAGGTAACATTTCAGTTGAAAAAATCGATACTCAAGCTTTTCAAACTAATAATCCATCTATAGATCTTGTTGGATGTAAATTAAAACTTGGTTTTCAATCTCTCTCGGTTTTTGTAATATATTTTCCTTGTACTCCGTCTTTTGACGGTTTAAATGCTGTTTGTGATTTCTTTGAGGAAGAGTTAGTGAGTCTTAATAACATAATTCTAATAGATGACTTCAATATTCCAAATTTTAATGACATCATCCCTAATAAAACAATTCTTCGTCTACAGACGTTTGCACATTTTTTAAATTTAAGTCAAATAAATAATATTTTCAATTCTAATAATAAATTGTTAGATTTAGCATTTTCGAATATTCAATGGGAAGTTAGCCACTTTGATAATCCAATGGTAATAGAAGACAAGTATCACCCAGCACTATCTTTAGTTTGCACCTTCTCAGTTGATAAACCGATTAATTTTCCACGCCATGGTAATGATAACCATAATATAAGTGCCTTTAACTTTCGTAAAGCTGACTTCATCTCTCTTTACAATGATATCCTATTAACTGATTGGTCATTATTATCAACTCTTTCTTCTGTAGATCTGATGGTTGATTGTTTTTATAATATCCTGTTCAATTTATTCCGTAAACATGTACCTGTCTTTCGGTCAAAAAAGCGGCGTTACCCGCCATGGTTCAATAGGGAAATAATAAATAATATTAAATTTAAATTCCGATACCTTAAGAAATACAGAGCTTCAGGTCTACATTCTTACCTACTGAAATTTAAAGAAATTAGGTCCCTTTTAAAGAAGCAAATAAATACTGCTTATAAATTGTATATTAACAACATTCAAATTAACATACATCATGATCCTAAGCAATTCTGGGATTACATTAATGCTAAAAAAGGTAAAACTAGAATTCCAGGCCAAATGTCATTTGGTATAAACAAGTTTGAAAATCCTATGGAAATAGTAAATGCCTTTAGTGATTTCTTTAGATCTACCTATACTGAATCTGATCCGCTTGATGAATATTATTTAGCTGATACTGTAAATTCTACCTCATGTGTTGTAAATATATTTAAGATCACGGAAGATGATATAATAAAAGCCATCACAAGATTGAAACCAGGTATGACATCAGGTTCAGATCAGATTCCAAGTTTCATAATGAAGGACTGTAAGTTTCAAATTGCTAAACCACTCCTACTAATTTTTAATAAATCCCTTGAAACAGGGGTTTTTGCTAATAAATGGAAAGAATCTAAGATCTGTCCTGTCTTGAAGTCCGGTGATGCATCTAAAATTGAAAATTATAGACCAATCTCCCTGCTTTCTAATTTTGCTAAAATTTTTGAATTAATTCTATATTCCCATATCTACGCCGAAGTGAAAAATTATATATCAAAGTATCAGCATGGTTTTTTAAATTATAGATCAACAACAACAAACCTCATAATGTTCTCACAATTTGTCTCTGAAAGTTTGGAAAATCAATCACAAGTCGATGTCATCTATACGGATTTTACAAAGGCATTTGATCGTATTGACCACAATATTCTTCTTAAAAAACTTGTAAATTTTGGTTTCACTTGTAAATTATTAAACCTTTTTCGATCCTATCTTACTCTCCGTACTCAATTTGTGCAGTATAACAACTTTGTATCTTATTCTTTTATTGCTAGCTCAGGAGTTCCTCAAGGATCTATATTAGGGCCACTTCTCTTTAATTTATACATAAATGATCTACCTTCCAGCATACACTGTTCAATTTTGTTATTTGCAGATGACGCGAAAATATTTCATAATATTAACTCATTAACAGATGCTATCTTTCTTCAAAACAACTTAACCAGGCTCTATGAGTGGTGCATCAGCAATAAATTTAAATTGAGCCTTCCTAAATGCAAAATTATTTCATTTACTCGAAAAAAGAACATTATTACTTATGATTATGAAATAGATCAAAGCATACTCCCGCGATATAACACTGTAAAAGACTTAGGTATATACTTTGATAAGGCTTTTCGATTTGATCAACATTATTTTAATATTATTTCATCCTGTAATCGGACGCTGGGTTTTATTATACGTAATAGTAAATCTTTCTATAATACTGACTGCCTCGTAGCCTTATAGAGAACACTTATTTTGAGCAAGCTTAAATATGCTTCCATTGTGTGGTATTCTATATACCTGATGTCATCTTTATATAATGAAGTTTGTAATGATATTGACATATTTCATTTGAGATATTCAACGTTTAAAAAATGTGTTGAAAGATTTTTTTTTGAAAAAGTAGGTAATATTTAGTAATATTCATTAATTTTTGTATTAATTTAGTATTAGTTTAGCCACTAATCTATCTATCGTTTCGTAGTTTATTTTTCTTTTTATTTAGTTTCTTTTTATTTAGTTCTTTTTTTTTTACATACAATTGTTCTTTTAAGTTGTACCTGTAATTGGTGTATTTTACACTGTTGGGCAATAAAGACATTATTATTATTATTATTATTATTATTATAATAAAATGTGGCCTGTAACCATGTTTCCCACTTCGTTATAATCGGCTCTGGGGGCAATGGTATGTTTGGAAATTTTTCCTTAAAATGTTGTACTCCTAGTGGGGCTTTAACAAAAATCTTTTTACCATTTGTCACTAATTTATTAACAGTAGGAAACTGCAAACGTATTCCTTCAGCCACTCTGTTTAAACCGTGGGCAATGCAAGTGGAGTGAATTAAATTGGGGTACAATATTTTTAGATTATTCCCTGCTTTCAACATATAACGAGCTGCATCCGAGATCATCAATAAAATTTTATTGGCAAAAATAGTGACGTAAGACTGTCATTTACAAATCTGGTAATCGTATTGCCATTTGTTTTATCTAAAATTTTCAAACTTACTACATACCCTCGACTAGGGAAATTTTCATTTAAGATTCCAACAGTTAAACTTGCCACGTATCTTCCACAACTATCGGTTGTTTCATCGACAGCGAACCATAAATAATTATCTCCAATGCGATGTTTAATTTCGTTGTCAACTTGCTGAAACACTGGGCCTACATAATTTTTTCGGAGAGTACTTTCAACCGGAATATGTCGATTGCAGTGTTTTTCAAGGAATTCTTGAAGAGGGCCTTTCTCCAATTTTTTTAAGGTATATTCGACTGGATCATCATTTTACATAAATCGAAATTAAACTGAAACTGCTCATCTTTTGTGGAAGTAGATGCAACAGATTCATGTATGGTCTGCTGTTTAATTTTAGAAACTTCAAACATTTTCTTCCTTTCTACATGAAGAGTCGTTCTGACATGTTGCGTCACGTTATATTTTTTATCACTTTGAATCTAAAACAACGTACATATACAGGATTAACAAAGGAAAATAGATAAAAAAAAATTAGTGGGCTTACGGTTTTCACACAAGCTCTGCAGAATATTTTGTTGTTTTCTAATTTTAATTCTAAAGAATCCCTTATCCACTCATCCGGCGTCGATTTTACTTTCGGCATTCTTTTAAAATATTAGTAATATTACCAAAAAGAACTCAACATGTAACAAGGGAGAACCATGTATCACACTGTACTACGACAGATGCGATACACTGATGGTTGTGAAATAAACGGTTCATTTACTTAAAAGTTTCCATTAGAAAAATTTTAAGGTAGGTAGTTGGGTACAATAATCCTTTTTTCTAGAAAATCTTCAACGGTCTTGCCGCAAAATGCCGAAAAAGAACATCTGGTTAAAAGCTTTAATTCATTATCAACGGAAGTAAGGATTTAAAGTCATAAAATCTATGGAGTATTTTTCTAATCCTATAATAAAATTTTATTACCCAAACGACCGGAACCTATTCACGGAAAGGGTCTTGAGTAAGTGTACTTCAATGGTCAAGTCCAGGTAAAATGCATACGATACGATACGGCTAACTATCAAGTACCTATTTGTCGTCCCGACAAGGCCGGCATTTGAACAAAATATGCATTAAACTCATATTCGTCGAAAAAAGCATTAAATAAGCATATAAGTTTTAATATGCATAAAATTGAAAAAAAAGCAAAAAATAAAAAAATGTGTCAAATGACTCCAAATTGTATCATAGTTACAGATATAAAAAAGTTTTGAAGTGCTTACGTTTTTCACAAAAAGCATTAAACCTAGAAATCCGCTCTCTAAATATTAGTGTCAGCGTGACTAAAACACCCGCACACTTTGTAATAACTTAATAGCTAATCGATACGACATGCATTAGTTACGATGGACCCATTAAGCGCCAATGACACGAAGAAGTTGGCTCTCGTCAAGTGCCAGACACTCTGTTTGTTTTAAGGGTAGCACATGCATTTCCAATCTACTCGAGTGTGTTTACATGTGCGAGTGTCTCGTAACGATTAGTCGCCCCCTGCCTACCTAAACCTCAAATTATCCCGAAATTCGAACCTGCCGCCTTTCCCAATACATGACATTATGCTCTTACCTAACAAAAACACCACTCGCAACCCCTAATCAGGCGCGACTCGGACAAAAGGAAGCCTCGGGTGTTTAATTAATGACCGAATCACGCAACGAAGTCATTTACTAAGAAAATTTACAACAATTATCGGGTTTTATTAAAACGGTGGTGAACACCGCGTTCTGAAATTTCCATAAACATTGATCAAAAAACTTTAGAACGAAATCAACGCTAAATCAAACCTAATTCCGGCGGCCGTAAATCGGGCTCATTATGTGGCGGTAATTTGAGCGATGATTGGGCGAAAACTTTGTTTCAGATGCTGCACCGGACCAACAATTACACACCACTTAACGCGATGTCGATAAGTAATTTCACGTTGCAAATTTGATTAATTATGTTTTGATTGGTATGACCGTGTGTGATTTTGTATCCTTGATGGTGGGTTTTGTTGATGGGATTTTTTCGGAGTGGAAGTGTACCATATTTGGTGCACAAAGCCACGGCAAACTGCGGGAATTGTACGTGGTTTTTACGGATTCGGGTTGTAATTGGCGGTTGTCAGGAGGTGTTGTCTTTTTGGATGACGAGTTAGATGAGGGAGATTGCTGGGGAAGAGGAAAATAAACACCTTCGCACCGGTTTGTGTTTGGTAAAAACAGTTATGGTTTTATTAAAGCGGTTTGGAGGTTTGTATGGAGGATCAGTGTAGAAGTGTAGATGAAAATAATATAGTGCTAGAAGATGAACGAGAAGACAATTGTAGTACAAAAGGTGCTGCAACTATTATTCAAAGAATGTTTTTATAAAAGTCTCTTAATTGCACAAACAGAAGAAAAGAGTCGACAAGTCCATTGCTGGATCTGTAGACCAAGAGATATTTTTTGACTTTGTGTTTGCCATTTACGATATTTCCGTTGGATAACTTCATCAGAATTCCGTTGAAACTCTCAAAAGTTGTCTCTTGTTCTAACAGTCTACCAAGAATTGAACGAAATTTCTAATCTCTTCTTTATTTGAAGCAGGATTTGTTCCTTCTTATCAAAATTATTGAATTTTTCACATTGTCAAGCTTTCTGGAGTCAAGTCAGGTCAGGTCCGGTTAGGTAATTTTTCAAGTGAATAACTCCTTCTTCTGTCCAAAAAAGGAAATAAGAAAATCCTGATTAAGACGCTTTGCAAGAAGAAAAAGGAGGTGATGTAGAATAAAAACCAACTACGAGGAAAAAGGATACAGTAATTAATAACGACTGGACAACAGAGGAACAAAAAATTCAAAAAAGAATTAGAGAGGTAGCAAAGGAAGAAAGTGAAAGTGAAAGCTGCTAAGTTAGATAATAGCCCCGCCCACCCACCCACCGTCTCGTTTCTTAGAGGGTATGTCATCTGCCAAAATCAGTTTTATCTTAACAGGGACTAGCCCCACCCACCCTATCTTTTCTTAGTAGGATAGTTATTTGCCAAAATCAGTTTTATCTTAACAGGTACTAGCCCCACCCACCCACTCTTTTCTTAGTGGGTATGTCATTTGCCAAAATCAGTTTTATCTTAGAGGCCATCTCATTTGCCAAAATCGCTCAGTGCTAAAATAAAACTGATTTTGGCAAATAACTATCCTACTAAGAAAAGAGAGGGTGGGTGGGCGGGGCAAGTAGCTGCTAAGATAAGATTGACTTTGGCAAATGAGATACCTTTTAAGAAAAGAGAGGGCGGGTGGGCGGGGCTAGTAATAGTCGCTAAGTTAGATACTAGCCCTGCCCACCCACCCACCGTCTCGTTTCTTAGAGGGTATGTTATCTGCCAAAATCAGTTTTATCTTAACAGGTGCTATCCCCGCCCACCCACCCTCTCTTTTCTTAGTGGGTATGTCATTTGCCAAAATCAGTTTTATTTTTGAGGCCATCTCATTTGCCAAAATCACTTAGTGCTAAAATAAAACTGACTTTGGCAAATAACTATCCTACTAAGAAAAGAGAGGGTGGGTGGGCGGGGCAAGTAGCTGCTAAGATAAGACGGATTTTGACAAATGAGATACCTTCTAAGGAAAGAGAGGGCGGGTGGGCGGGGCTAGTAATAGCTTCTAAGTTACATACTAGCTCCGCCCACCCACCAACCGTCTCGTTTCTTAGAGGGTATGTCATCTGGCAAAATCAGTTTTATCTTAACAGGTACTAGCCCCACCCACCCACCCTCTCTTTTCTTAGTGGGTATGTCATTTGCCAAAATCAGTTTTATCTTAGAGGCTGTGTCATTTGCGAAAATCACTCAGTGCTAAGATAAAACTGATTTTGGCAAATAACATGCCTACTAAGAAAAGAGAGGGTGGGTGGGTGGGGCAAGTAGCTGCTAAGATAAGACTGACTTTGGCAAATCAGATGCTCTCTAAGAAAAGAGAGGGTGGGTGGGCGGGGCTACTAGCTGCTAAGTTAGCTACTAGCCCCGCCCACCCGCCCTATCTTTTCGTAGAGGGTGTCATTTGCCAAAATCAGTTTTATTTATTGATGACTTACTTTAAAAAAAAATTATCAAAATTTGGAAACGTTCTATTTAAAGAAACTGAAGTATCGGTAATTTAAAAGTTATATAATGAAAGAGAAAATTATAAACACTATGTAATAGGCAGAGTTAGGAATAGCCGAATAGATGATCAATTAGACAATTATTAAATACGACAGCGCGACGGCAGGTGATAAATTTGGCTGGCCGACTGTGCACTCTCATCCTCAGTTCAGGGTTTATTTGATCAAGATCATCACGAAAATTGTGATGTTGAACAGTCATTCTTAATTTTTAAAGGAATTTTAACATCTAGGAGAACTCGTGTAACTGAGGAAAACCTAGAAAAAGTAGTCATTCTTATTAGAAATTCCCGAAGTTGTAGGCCACAACTGCAATAGCGCTGGCGATCGGACGGGAATGAGGATCACTTCCGGTATGCCGAAGATTGGTAATAAGACTCAATTTTATGTTTATCTCTCTACAAAATATTCTATCGTATTTTGTGAACCCTTGCTTCTAATAATCATGTATTTATATATTTTTTTTATGTTAAAATATATGTGATTCGAAAAGTTTTAAAATATCAATTTTTAAAATTGTAAAAAGCATCGAATTGTGAAGAATTTAAACATGAAATTTCAAGTCAAGATTTTTTTTATTTCTAATAATAAATGAGATATCGAGATGCGCGCCAGTTTAGTGACTCACCCTGTATATAAAAGATATCTTTAAAAGACGTGAGAAGCTTTTAAATATTTTCGGAGATTTTTTTTATTGTAGAATTTGGGAAACGTCGAGAAAATTTCGTATGACAGAAGTTAGGTACATTGAAGATGAGCTTTTGAAAATTTCCGAAACAAGTGATTATTATTATTATGCAGGGATTTCTGTTTTTAAGGCGCAACAGACAACTTAGCTTTTCAAATCAAACACCCTATATATTTGTACATATTTGATTTTTTTGACCTCTTCTTAGCCTTTACAATCACAGTTTACTTTTGATATTCGCAACGTTGCCACGCTATTCAAATTTTCTTGAAATTTTTTGGCACAAAAAATTGCAATAGGGTTAATTTTGAAATCTGTTTTACAATATTTTGTGGAATGATAAATAAAGGTATGCGCTTTGTTGTCGTATTAACTAAATCAAATTTTAGTAGACAGAGTGTTTAAAAAAAATTTAAAACTTTGCAATTTTCAAAAATATCCATATTTCAGTTTTTTCAAATGGAGTATGAAAAAGGAGGTTTCCCGCTTTCGCGTATCTATCGTCTGTTGGCAATTTTATTAGACAGGTAATCTTCAAAACTACTACACTGATTGTTGGTAAATTTTAGATATACGTATTCTAGGAGTAGTAAAATAAATAAAATTTATCTGATCATTCTCGCCAACAATTTGATAGCGTCTTCTCAAAATTTTACATATTAAAACCTACTTAAATGTTAAAAAATTAGCTTTTTGTACAAATTATGTATTAGTGCGCCTTCATATTTTAATTTTGACGTTTTTGAAAAAAAGCAAATCAAAATTGTAGAACGACATTCACAGTCTGCCTGCAATTTAGCTTACAAAATCTACCAACTGCTCTGACATTTGGCAAATTTTTTTACTCAAAATTGACGTCGTCCTCCCAAAAATTTTCCGGATAAAATATGGGTCTACATTCGTGTTTTTTTCAGCCCATGTTCGCTTTTTTAGTCGCTTTTTTGTCGTGTTTAATGCTTTTTTTGGTTGCATTTTTTTCTTCGTTTTTTTGTTGTTGCTTTTATTTTGGTTTTTCTCATTTTTTATTTTTATTAATGCTTCTTTTTTTCTTTTTCCGCTTTCTTTTTGATGTTGGTTTTTCGTTTTTATTTTTGCATTTCATTGTTTTTTCGTTGCCTCTTTTTTTGGGCGTGCTTTTTAGTCGCCTTTTCTTTCGTTTTTATGTCATCTTAAATATTTTCTGTACAAAACATGGGTCTACATTGTGGTTTGTCATGTTTTTAACCGATTTTTAGTCGCCCATTTTTTATCTTTTTTCTTTGTGCTTTTTTTCATATTTTTTTGTTGATTAGGTACATTTTTTTTTAGTTTTTTGTGACCTCTTGTTGTCGCGTTTTTTACCTCTTTTTAACGCTTTTTGGATGATATATAGTTTTGCTTTTCTGGATGTTTGCTTTTTTAATCGTATTCTAGCTTCCTTTTCGATCGCATTTTTTTCTTTTAATTCTTTTAATGTCATTTTTTGTGGACTGTTTTTACCACATTCTTGCCTCTTTTTTAATGCTTCTTTTTTCCGCTTTTTTTCTGATGTTGGTTTTTCGGTTTTGTTTGCATTTCTTTGTTTTTTTTTGGCGTGTTTTTTTAGTAGTCTTTTTTCGTTTTTTTGTCATCTCAAATATTTTCTGGTCAAAATACGGGTCTATATTTGTGGTTTATCAGTCTATTCATGTTTTTAATCAATTTTTTGATCGCCTAGTCTTTATCCTTTTTCTTTGTAGCATTTTTGTTGACAAGGTGTGTTTTTTTTTGTGACCTTCTTTTGTCGCGTTTTTAACATATTTTTAATATTTTTTGGTTGATATTTTTTCTTTTTTGCATCTTTGTTTTATCCTCTTTTTGGTCGCATTTTTTGTTTTTCGTTTTTTTTTTTTGTTGCTTTTTATATTCGTTTTCCTCGTTTTTTAATTCACTTTTTTTAATCACATTTTTTGTGGACCGTTTTTATGGCATTTTTTTGTCCCCTTTTTAATGCTTCTTTTTTCGATTTTTTCTGATGTTGGTTTTTCGTTTTTTGCATTTTTTAGTTGTTTTTTTGCTGCCTATTTTTTGCCGTGTTTTTGGTCGCCTTTTTTTCATTTTTTCATGTCTTTTTTCGTATTTTGTATTTTTGTATCACCTTTTTCTTCTTTTTTTAGACTTTTTTAGGTAATGTTTTTCTTTTTTTAGTCGGATTTTTGTGATCTCTTTTTATCACGTTTTCTTGACGCTATTTTTAACGTCTTCTGTTGTCTTTTTTCCGTTTTTTTTGTCGTCGCTTTTTTGGCATGTTTTAATATCTCTTTTTTGTGTACCTTTTTCCTCGCATTTTTTCTTCTTTTTTGTTGCTTTTTAGACGCGTTTTGTATACCTGGTGTCTGGAAAATGGCGGAGTTTTCGGGAATCCCAAAAAAATAATAAAAACATTCATTATGATGTAGATTTTGAAAAAAACGTAATTTTATAAAAATAAAATTGGCAACACTGCACGCAATAACCATAACAACCAGTACTCATTAATCGCTGCGCATGATTATTAATAAAACAAGCTGTTACTTTTCATTAATAATAATTAAACCAAAAACGAACATTTAATAAGTTATAAATTATAAACAAAAACAAAACCAACAAAAGAAAAATCCATTAAAGCATAACCAATTAAGCACAAGAGAAGATGTTCGAAATTTCTGCCTTGTGCACAAGTAAGTTCGTGATGTTTCCAAATTTTGATCTTTTTTTTGTAAAAGTTAGTCATCAGTGCTTGCTAAGATAAGACTGATGTTGGCAGACGATGTACCTTCTAAGAAAAGAAAGGGTGGGTGGGCGGGGCTAGTACCTGCTAAGATAAAACTGATTTTGGCAAATGGAATACCCTCTAAGAAAAGAGAGGGTGGGTGGGTGGGCCCAGTACCTGCTAAAATAAGACCGATTTTGGCAAATGACATTCTCTAAGGAAAGAGAGGGTGGGTGGGCGGGGCTAGTGCCTGCTAAAATAAAACTGATTTAAGTATCACTATTTTATTTTCCAAAAATGTGGAAACACGATTTGGAAGACCATTTTACGAAACTGCTGTGGTAGAACAAGAGCGGAGAGTGACAAATTCTTGAATGAAGGTGGAAGAGGAGTAGGCGGATGAAAGAAGTAGAGTGGACTAGAAGAAGTCTGGGGCAAGGGGATGCTATAAAAGAAAAAACTGTTGATTTTTGTAAACAAGAATAAAAAAATAAACGGAAACACCCAGAAAAAGTTCCCCAAATGAGCGCTTCGTCGGGTCCGCGACTACACACGTTCAGCACACCACATCCAAGAAATTTTCGCCCGCATCTCCCCCACGAAAACAGACGCATATCAGATTAAACCCCGTAAAGTAAACCGCTCATTCAAAGCGTTAGTTCATAAGCAACTCGAGAAGGAAAAAAAAATAAAGAACACGTGAGAAACCAGCCCGCGATCCCAATCGTTCCATTTGTGTTGCGAGCAGCAGCATGTCGAGATTTTCTTTAATTTTGAAGTGCAGCGAGTGCTTTCAGAATTACTCGACTGAAATCGAGGGGATCGTTTTGTAATGAATCTTGAACATTCCTTGCAAGTTGGAGATCATAAGGCTGATAAGGAAATAGTTGCAGGGCGGTTTTAATCGAGTACTAGTCGCTTTACGCCGCATCAAAGTTTTCTCCGTATCTCTCAGTCGGTTCTTGGCACGTTTGTTTCCATCCGTCGCGACGCTTTTTCCCCTCGGCGAAAAAGCTCATATGTGCATTTCTGGGGATTATTTTGGTAAAGTGCCCCATTGTCCTTCCATTTATTTATAACGCGGCATTAATCCCGGCCCTGATGATATCTTATATAGAATTGCAATGTCTGAGTGCTTTAGGTATGCGGGCAATGTCTGCGCGGAATGCGGTTTTCATTTTTAGCCCCATAAATCAGCCCCAAACGTTTTAATAAAACAGCTCCACCTTACAGTCGTGGAGATTTGTCGACGGAACACCAGCCATTTCCATCCGCAAATATTTTTATACTCTGCACTTTGTCTAAGGGGATGTGTTGATATTTTTCATCGCAAGACGGCGCGGGGATGCAGGACCGGAACAGCAACCCCATTTTTTAATCCATTTATTTTGTTGATGACATCTTTTTTAATATCAATAAGTTATTGAAATATGGATGATATATTTAATTACTTACTAGAGAGCGGATTATATGCAATTTGCGCATCCGGTATTTTTGATAAATACTTTAGTGTATATCTGAACTACTACATAAATCAATTTACAAATGAAGGTTAGCTCTTGATTGTTGAAAACTAGAAAAACTAGTGAAAGAAAATAATAATAACTTCTGCAGATGTGTGAATAAGTTTACTTAAAAGGCGAAAACAAAGTTAAACAAACTGTTGGAAATAGTATCCGGAAACGTCCTCTAAGGTCATGAAACGTCGAGAAAATTTAAAAGTAGCAGTTGTCCAGACCAATTGATAAACCAACTCGATCATGAAGAATTGTTCATTTTTCTAACTTGTCTTCTTTCCTGTTTGCTCGCTCCTGCCCTGCTCCCGGCCCCTCGCTCCCCATTCCGCCCCTCGCAGCGAAAAATTCCACGAAAATCAGCCCATGACTTGGTGATGAGATTCGACAGCGTTGACCTCAAATCCCTGTTAAGAGGGTGGGGGAGAGTAATTCGGCGCACCCTCGTCGTCGTCCGCAGGGACTTTGGGGATGGAGCGCGACGCTGTTTACAATCGCATTGAATATTTATAACTCGCCAGTTGATGAGCGTAGCAATATGCTCGGTATTTAGCGGAGGGAGGACTCGGCGGTGGCGATGATGTACGGAATATTGATATTGATTCAATTTAAACTAATATTTGCGGGGGTAATCTCGCGAGTAATTTCAAACGTAAATTTGATCAACGGCCGGAGTGGATGGAGGCGATTTGTCCGGGGGCAGCGCAGACGCTAGTTTTTACACTTCGGGGTGGATGTTTATGATATGAATGTCGTGTTTAGTAGATTCTGGGTTGGTCTTTTTGTCATGCTTTGAATGAAGTTCTTCATCGTTGTTCGTCATATATCACAACCAGTGGTTGGTTATTATGGACGACGATGTGATTATTATTCGTGGAATAATTAAATACTGACTAACGGAATTAATAATTATTAAAATTAGTTTTTAAATTAACACGTGTAGTGCACAAGATCCGTTCCGAGAAAACAACGTAGGTAAATATAAATGAGTCCATTAATAAAGGAGTAGTTTAGTACTTACTAGCACTACTTAGATTTAAATTTTTCGGCTTAAGCGACACGGAAGAAAATCTGCATTAATGCTGTGAAGCAACAAAGAGAAGAAGATATTTACCATTCAAAGAAATCTGTCGGCTAAAATGAGTACTCATTAATTCTTGTCGTTGCTGACGGTACGCGAGGCACCATTATAATAAATCAGATTTTATCCACAACACCATTTGTTGTGGTACGTACTGGAAAAGTATTACCTATACGTTGGTGTAAAGGACAAATTTTGCTCAATCCGTGTACGAACCGAGTTTGAATCAAATTGTGGAGGAACTTTCTAGCATTTAAAGCAATGATAACTATAGTCGTGGAAATACCCCTAGTCAAAAACACTTAGATGTGACATTTTTTAGGTGATTTCTTATATGTTACGAATATGTGGCTATGGATAAATCTAAATTTCAAATTGGAAATTATTGAAAGGTACTAAAAAAGGAAAGTCAGTAAACTGGATCCATTATTACTTTAGTTTTTTTCAAAAAAAGACACGAGGGATCTCAAAATTTTTTGAATTTTTTTCAGAATTAAATAGTAGAGGCTTCCGAAATTATTGTGTTCGTTCTAAAATCAAATACAAGAAACTTCCAAACTTCTTTCAAAACCAAAACACAAAAGCCACTATGATTTTTCCAAATTTATTCTGAAAGAAAACACCAGCGGTCCCAAGAATCTTTCAAATCCTTACAAAAACACAAACATCCCTCACAAATTTTTCAAATTGTTTCAAGAACAAAGCACCGAGGCACTTTTAATCGCATTAAAATAAAATGCCAGAGTGCCTCATACTCATAATTCTGTCAAATTCTTTTTAAAACAACACCCCAATATTTCCTCAAATTTAAAAAAGAATGAGTGGATTTATTTTGTTGATTTAATCAGGAACTACAAAACCAAATGCTTTGAAGTCTTGGAGATGTTTTAAAGTTGTCATACGCATGGTAAATTTTTAGTCAAAATGTATTTGCTCATCCCCCCTAAAAAATTGATGACGTCACCTTAAAATTTTGCTGAATTAACCCTATCTTAAATGTGCAAAATATGATGAGTCTGTAGTTGTGATTTATCATTCCATTAATATTTATTGGATTTGCATATACAGGGTGACTCAAAAAAATTAATGAATGGGTGAATTAATTTTATTGCTTTATAATCAAGAATGGCAAAACTGAACTTGGAAATCTTGCAGACGTTTTAAGGTCATTGTAAGCATGGTAAATCTGTTCGTTTCCTCCAAAAAATTTATGACGTTATCTCAAAATTTTGCCGAATAAATTCTACCCAAAGTGTGCAAAATATGATGAGTTTTTACTTGTAATTCATCATAGCATTCATATTTTTTATTGATCAAATTAAGAACGAATGACCCCATTTTCCCGAAAATGTGAAAATACAAACATCTTTATTTAATAAGAATTATAATAATGATATTCAGAACTTTTTGTCGATTGTAGCTTACTAGTTACCTAATTGTTCGAGGGAAGTAGTGTCTAAACTCTTTAGATCAATTTTTTATTACAAAAACTTGCTTTTTCCAACAATAAATTGAAACAATTTTGAAAGCCTTTAGTGCTGTATTTAGAATCAAATTGAATGAATCCTGACGCTATTTTTATTTTGAAAAAAAAAAAAATCTTGAGGTCCTAGAGTCTTTTGTCATTTAAAAAAATTTTGGGTGACTTGGTGTTTTATTTTTGAAATAATTTGAAAGAATCCTGAGAACTCCTGGTGTTTTGTTTTTTGAAAGAATTTAAAAAAACCTTAAGGACTCCTGGAGTTTCGTTTGTAAAAAATTTTGAAAAAAATCTCCCCTTGCTGTCTTTTTTTTTAAATCAATGAAAAATGTTGTGTTTTTTCTAAGGTATAAAAAGAATCTTGCAAGCTCTTAGTTCCTTTTTAAAAAACATTGAAAACGTTTAAAGGGTTTTTGTCTCAGAACGAATTTAAAAAAAATTCAGGGACTTTTTGTTTTATTTCTGAAAGAATTTTGACGGCCTCTCATTTTGAAAAAAAATGGAAGAATCTTGGGGTACATAATGTTTTTTTTTTATATTTAAAGGTATTTTATTAATTGAAATAAGTAGATCAAAAGAATCTCGGAGGCCTTTGGTGTTTTATTTCTGAATGTATTGGAAATAATGTTAAGAGCTCTTAGTGTTTTGTTTTAGAATTGGAATCAATCTTGAGGTTTCTACCGTCTTTTTTTATTTAAACAAATGTTGGAATGCCTGGTACATTATTTTTGAAAGAGATTAAATGAACCTTTAATGTTTTGTTTACGAAAGAATTTAAAAGAACCCTAAAACTCCTGGTGTTTTATTTTTTGAACGAAAAATAAATCTTGAGGACTCGTAGTGTTTGGTTTGTGAAAAAAAAAAAGAAAAAATTTTGGGGTTAGTACTTTTTGGAGGGGATAAGTAAATATATTTTGATTAAAAATGTATCACGCTTATCATGACTGTAAACATCTGCAAGATTTCAAAGCATTCGGTTTTGCAGATTCAAAATTAAATAGCAAAATGTTGTTTAGGAATTTTGATTTTTTTTTCCAAAAATCTGGACGTTTCGGGTAAAAACTCAATTCGGAGTCATAAACTACATGTGTAGGACTATGTTAATTTATACAATTTAAAACCTATTTACTATGTACAATGACGTCATCGAATTAGTGGTGGGGCTGACTAGACAAATTTTGGTTAGCGTTTTACCCTCTACATGATATTCTTAATGTAAATACAAAATTTCACAATAATCGGTCCAGTACTTTCGGAGATTATCTGTTTAAAATAATCCGGGACGACAGACAGATGGACAGACGGACAGACAGACGGAAACTGGAGACCTATTTCTTCGTATCTAGGGGTCATGAAAGATCGAGAAAACGTACGCTCGGGAAGTAGAAGTAAAGTAGTTGGTATATTGTTTTGTTAGGATGAAAAGTGGTGTTTTTTGGGGAACAAAATTTTTAACTTGTGAGTCAAAAAACCCACTTTTAATCCGAATGAAACATACTATTTTTTCTCTAGCCATTAATGTAACACAAAAATAGGAAATAATAAAATAAAAAAAATGTTATGAAAATAGAATCTGTAGTCTGGTACCTACGTAGTCATGATTACCTATTTTTTACTTACTTTGTGGCATTAATTTTCAAAAATTATCAAAAATTGATTCGTTTTTTGCCAATAATGAATGTTGAAGAAGATTTGGCTCTAGATTTGGCCAAAAAGGCACGAATAGTGGTTGCAGACTTACTTCCGAACAAATCGGGTGAAATCTATGAGATGGTGTAAGGAAAAAAACATTGAAACCTATTATCCGTTCACGATTTTTATACAGGCTGACTGCGAAATACATGCAAAAAAAAAATGGGGAATAGGTCACAATATGATTATGTCACTGGCAAAAATTCACGGTCCTAAGTGGTAGCAGTGTCTAGAAAAAAATATTTGAAATTAAATGTAAATTGTTATACGCGCCGCTGGTAATGTTTCGTGACCTACGTAATTACTGCAATGAATGGGTAGGGGACTCGGAGTAAGAACCAAAAAAGTAACTTTATCAGGCACTTTTTTAATCACAACGTGAAAAACACGAAAAGGGTCAGTCATTATCGAGCGGTCGTTGAAATCGGTGTATGGTCCAGTTTTCCAATGCAGAGTGTGTCGATATGGTGGTACAGCATCTCCGAGATCATGGTACCTTCAACCTCAAACTCACGATCGTGGTCGTGATGGGACAGAAAGAAGAAATTGGATTTTCGCAGCTTGTAGTGCATCCTACATTAAAAGAACACGGGCACATCCATACCATGTTGACAAAGTGCACGGTTTGGAGCCCGCTGATTGTCCACGTTGTGTAACTCACTTTTTGTCCGATGGAACTCCACGTAGTCGTCAACAAG
The DNA here is from genome assembly GCF_036711695.1 of Zophobas morio. Classification (NCBI taxonomy): domain Eukaryota; kingdom Metazoa; phylum Arthropoda; class Insecta; order Coleoptera; family Tenebrionidae; genus Zophobas; species Zophobas morio. Next base: position 6,528,081 of record NW_026972123.1, on the reverse strand, counting down.
TACGATTTCAAGAGACTGTTTTCGATAAATGTGTATTGGTTGGATGAAACAATTCGTTTGTGGAAATCAACAGTGTCCAGAAATTATCGAAGAGCTTCAAAAAGTGTAAGTGGCAGCCGCTACTTCGGTGTTTTTTTACCTATCAACAAACCTCTTGCGACGCTCTGACGCCTGTATTGCTAGTCAAGGACAACATTTTCAACATTTCTTGTAAAAAGGTAGTAGCATTCTAAGTTGCTCTTATTTCTGTTCCAATAAACAATGTAAAATCGTTGTGACAAGGACCAAACATCCGTCAGAATCAAAATCACCAAAAAACTTTCACACTGACCTTTAACGATGAATGAGTAAATGAATGAACGAATGATAAGCAGCAAAAACTCGGTTTTACTTTTAATTGAAACTGAAAGTGTTTAGGTCGTTTTTATTCGAACGTTTTTCCAACTCTGTTTACAAGGTGGCTCAGTGCCTTCGTATCGAGGATGGTTCATGGGGGTTTTGCCCCATTCGATTTTTAATTTGTTTTTTCTATATTTCGGCTCTACTAGGGTGGGGGATGCCGTGGTTAAAATATTTGCACATATTTCGCAGTCACCCTGTATAGTAGGGTTGGGCATGCTTACGTAAGTGATCTTTATTTGCTTTTACTAAATACTTCCAAACGCTTATTAATAAGAACGTTACTATACGCCTTCTCCAGGTCCATGAAGAGTTACAAACAATGAAAATGCTTAAAATTTGGTACAAAGTAACAACGTGGATGATCTAACTAAAATTATACTTATTTTGTTGTACGTCAGGTAGTTTTTCACATACTACCTTGGTAAATTTAGAACGAAAGATGCGTAAAAATATCACTACAATTCACTCCATTTCCATTATTTCGCTATGAAAATCTGTATCATCACCGTCATTTTCAAATTCAGATTCTGAACCAGATTCACCTAGGGTAATAATGAAAGGAGGTATCGATTCGTACGAAAGATTTCCCATATTTTTTCCTCAATCTGCCAAAATAAGTTTTTCACAATGTTTACAAAAATTTTGCCACATGCGTGGAGTACATTTAGAAAGCGCCTCAAGCCATAAATTCTCCACCCTATTTTTGAATGAAGGTTGAGAATTTATATGCTTGTTGTAATAGTTCTTACAAAATCCCCACGCCATTTCAATTGGATTATATTGACAATGGTACAGAGGTAACCTAAGAACTTCATGGCCACTTTTTTTTAATGTCTCGTCTACCAAATATCTTTTTTTTTCTATTGTTTCTGAAGGGTTTAATTAAATCCCACAACTGTTTCTTCAAAATTTTTTTGTCAAATTCAACACTATGTTTAAAGAGTCATTCCTGCATTTGACATTTTTTACTAGAAAAAGTGGGTGGTTTATCCAACTGAACCGAATAATACGGTGCATTGTCTAAAACCACCACACATTTTTGGTTTAACTTTGCCAAAGCAGGAATGAGCTGATTAACCACCCATTTTTGAAAAATTGTTCCGTCCATCGTTTTATGATAGTCTCTATCGTTATTTTTTGAATTTAAAAAATTGTTACAACCATCCAAGAACCCCGTTGAACAACCCGCGTGGAGAATAGTAAACCCTGATCCTTCATTTTTAATTTTGGTGGGATTGATTTTTAGATCAGTATCGTGCACCCAGCGACGAATGGACGAACCATTTTGATAGATTCATGTTTCATCCAAATACACGAAAGTCAAATTTTCACAATAATTTAGAAACTGTAAGTATGTTTTAAAAAAAGTAATTTTGACTGTTTTAGTTCACATAGAATTTTGCGACCATTTACTTCCCTGTGTTTATAACCCATTGACTTAAGAATTTTGTATAATGTGGTTCGCCCCCCTTTAAATTCCAACTGTTCCCTAGAATATGCTACAAGAGTATCTACAGTGAAATATTCGTTTTTTTCATTAAGTTGCCAAATTTGTCGTTGAAGGTCTTTCCGAAATATATAATTTGTAAATAAATTCGTTGATTTTCGCTTGTCAGATAGTGATGTTTTTAAATTTTGGTCCCCTGTTGATAAAATTTTCGCCACAGTTGATGTTCCCACTTATGAGAAAAAAAAATTAAAAATAAAATATAAAAAGAGTTACATATGAGATATGTATTTTGTGTTTCATTAAAATTTGGTCAGGGTCCAGTTACCTATTATAATACTCACCTTGTGTATGTATAATTTCGTAAAAGGGTCTTCCCGTTTATTTAATAAAAAAAAATCACAAGATCTCCTCTACCCCAGTTATAATGTTAGTCTAATAATATTAATTTCGCTACCTTTAATTAACAAATCCACATCGTTACAACAGCGCAGCTCCAATTCCTCGTATGAATAATAAATACCTACTGTTTGCATGCCATTGTGTCTAATTCGAGACTCTGCATCCCCATCCCTTTAATAATACTTAATAGTGCAGTCTTAAAGTAGATGCAGTAGGTGTAATCAATCCACACAACGAAAACCATCAGTCAGCCCTCAGAAATGCCCCATAGTCCGTACCGGCATTTCATCGTCTTCTCCACTCGTTGCTTATCCTGGTCCGCGCTAGCTCCTCTCCGTGCAGATGTCGGATGCTGGTAGCGCGAGATACGAGTCGGCCGCGGCGGATTTCGCTGAAAGCTGGGGGACCATTTCAAAAGACTCAAAATTACTTTCGGGATAAGAGGGATTAGGCCGGGGCGGTCGCTTGTTTCTGGCATTAGACAGGCCTGGGTTCACGCGGCCAATGGCATTACCGACATCGCGAATTGCAGATGAAATCGCTGCCTGATTGATTTCCACCAGGTTTTTTTCTCTTCGCCTCTCTATTTCGAGCCGAATTAATTGCGCTTCGGGGGGACCGCGCGAGGGATGATGACGCAAACAGGAATTTGTCGAGTAACGCTGGATGATGAGATGACGGACGGCGAAATGTCACGAGAAATGGAACATGTCTAATGTTTCGATTCGGTCGCATTGTGCGGAACGCGGACGCTAATTAGAATTACCACAGAGGTAGGTAGACGCGGGATTGTGCGAAAGTTGATGGGAACGTGACGGCCGATGCGGTATTAGATTTTTTGAGGGAAAGTGAAATTGAGGACTGGTTCTACGGGTGCTGGAATGTACTGAGAGGAATGGATGGAGGTCTGCGAGATTTTACTTTCGAAATGAGATTTTTAGTTTTACTGAAACTTTACTCGACTGCAACTACCTACAAATTTAGCCGGATCATTTTCAACGGAATCTATTTGTCTGGCAATTTACGAGAAAATTTGCGGTCAAAATCTCGATACGCCGCAGCGGTATTGGTAAAAAAACTAATTGATTAAGTTTGTAAAATAAAAACTGATCCGGCTAGAAATAAGTAAGCTCAAGTATAATTCAGTGAGACAATTTCATGACAACAGATGTGAAAAACAGTGGCAGCGCATGACCTTTTGAAATGGGTTACACAATTTGATTGATGAGTTAAAAATGAAGATATAAAACAGGCTTACCAATTAATAGACCAAATTATGTGACAGAATTAATTCAAAAATACATTCAATAAAAGTATACAAATTATTTGTCCACATACATTCACTTTTAATCCTAGGATTTAAAAGTCTTTTAAATTATCCCTTGCAATAGTAGTATTAACAATGTTTGTCAATGTTGCTGCTATTTCATTGTCAGTTACGTCAGTTACGTCACTCCACTCGTACTAGCTTCATCTAACCGAAAAATTTTTCGCCCCACATCTTCCTTGTGTTTCACTGATTCCTCTATGTACCTCTCCGCTACACGATTCGATTTCCATCCTCCGTGTCTTTTGAGAGATATAATGTCACCTCCAGCATCTACAAGGAGAAAAAAACAGCAAAAACATTGAAAATGGAAGAAAGAGAACAAATAAAGCAAGGACAAGAGCCGTTGGTGGAAATGATGAAGCAACTAATGGAAGAAATGAAACAACTGAGAGAAGAAAATAGAGGGGTAAAAAAAGAATTACAGACAATAAATGGAATACTGGAAAAAAAGAGAAGAATGGAAAGAAAAGGAGAAGCTTCAAAGAAAGAATCAATAATTTAGAGAAGAAGTTGGAAAAAAAAGAGAGGCAAGAAAGAAGAAACAATTTCATAATTACGGGTATGGAAATAAGGGAAAAAACAAATACAAAAGAAGTAAAGGAATTTTTGAAAAAAGAAATTGAGGTAGAAGTAAAAGTGTTGGAAACAATAATTATAGGGAAAGAGGAAAGCAAGAAAATACTGGTTAAGACGCCTTGGGAGGAAAAACAAGAGGTGATGAAGAATAAAAATAAATTGAGAGGAAAGAGAATATATATTGATAATGATTGGACAGTACAAGAGCAAAAAATTCAAAAAGGAATTAGGGAGGTAGCTAAAGAGGAAAGAAAAAAAGGATACACAACAAGGATGGGATATAAAAAGCTGGAAGTAGGGGACAAAATATATACATGGAATGAAAATAAAGGAAAATTGGAAGACAAATTTCTCAAATCAAGTCAGCACTAACCGAAGAAAGAAACACAAAGGGGAGGGGTAGTAATGATAGAACAAATAAAGACTTTAGGTTTAAGAATGTAGATTTTGTACATAATAGGGGAATGGGAAAGAAGAATGGGGAAGATAAACGTGGTTTAAAATTACTCTTTTGGAATATTGAGCTCCTGAAAAAGAAAGATAATTTATTTTGGGACTACGTGAAAAATTTTGATTTTGTGGGACTAACAGAAACATGCATATTAGAGAAAGACTGGAACAAACTGAAAGACGTGTTTCCAAAGGAATTTCAGTGGAAATTGCAAGGGGCAAAAAAAGAAAAACGCAAGGGTAGAGCAAAAGGTGGAATCATAACAGGAGTGAAGAAAGATATAAAAGAAATAGAAGAGGGGGCGATAGAAATGGAAGGTATGGTTGAAAGAAAACTGACTGTAAATAAAAAAAGATGGAGAATCTGCACAATATACAAGGTGAATGCGAAATACATGCAAAAAAAAAATGGGGAATAGCTCAAAATATGATTATGTCACTGGGTAAAATTCACGGTCTTAAGTAGTAGCAGTGTCTAGAAAAAATTATTTGAAATTAAATGTAAATTGTTGTACTGTTGCTGGACTGTTTTGTGACCTACATAATTACTACAATGAATGGAACAGAGCGAGTCGGATTAAGAACCAAAAAAGTGACTTTATCAGGCACTTTTTTAATCGCAACGTGAAAAACACGAAAAGGGCCAGTTAGCATCGAGCGGTCGGTGAAATCGGTTTATGGTGAAGTTTTCCCATGCAGATTGTGTCGATATGGTAATTGGTGTGGGTGAACATTTGCATCAGTGATACAGCAACTCCGAGATCATGGTACCTTCAACTTCAAACTCACGATCGTGGCCGTGATAGGACAGAAAGAAGAAGTTGGATTTTCACAGCTTGTAGTGCATCCTCCATTAAAAGAATACGGCCACATCCATACCATGTTGACAAAGTAAAGGGTTTGGAGCCCGCTGATTGTCCACGTTGTGTAACTCACTTTTTGTCCGATCAAACTCCACATGCTCGTCAACAAGTACGATTGCACGAGACGGTTTTCGATAAATGTGTATCGGTTGGATGACACAGTTCGTTTGTGGAAATCAACAGTGTCCGGAAATTATCGAAGAGCTTCAACGAATAAAGTGGTTTTTACCTATCAACAAACCTCTTGCGACGCTCTGACGCCTGTATTGCTAGTCAAGGACAACATTTTCAACATTTCTTGTAAAAAGGTAGTAGCATTCTAAGTTGCTCTTATTTCTGTTCCAATAAACAATCTAAAATCGTTGTGACAAGGACCAAACATCCATCAGAATCAAAATTACCAAAAAACTTTCACATTGACCTTTAACGATGAATGAGTAAATGAATGAACGAATGATAAGCAGCAAAAAGTCGGTTTTACTTTTAATTGAAACTGAAAGTGTTTAGGTCGTTTTTATTCGAACGTTTTTCCAACTCTGTTTACAAGGTGGCTCAGTGCCTTCGTATCGAGGGTGGTTCATGGGGGTTTTGCCCCATTCGATTTTTAATTTGTTTTTTCTATATTTCGGCTCTACTAGGGTGGGGGATGCCGTGGTTAAAATATTTGCACTTATTTCGCAGTCACCCTGTATTGAATAAAAATTAAAGCCAGGTTGAAATCGATAAAAATTTGTGTGGCTGATGTTTTGGCTTTCTTTTGTACTTAGTAGATATAATTTGCCTTGAACAACACGGTTACTGAAGAACATGTTTCACATAGCAAAATAGGGATTTTGCAATTTTAAGCTCCGCCCCACAGCGTACGATGAGTAAAAAAAAAATTATCACGATTGAGACAGGGCGGGTGGGCGGGGCTTATATTTTACCCTTTTTTCTTAAAATCCGTAGTCGTCTTTTCACAACAAGTTTAAAATGGTAAATTTTTGTAAGGAAATATGCATTTTGCAATTACCCTCCGCCCCTCGGTCTGAGAGCCAATGAAAACTTCATCTCTATTGAGGTCGGAGCAGGGTTGGGTGGGGCTTAATCTCCTGATGAATTTTTCATTGCCAGACCGAGGAGTGAAACGTAACTGCAAAATCCGTATTTCCTAACAAAAATTACCATGTTTTAACTTTTTGCTGTGAAAAGATAACTACGTATATTTAGAAACATAAGAAAAATATAGGCCCCACCCACCCGCCCAGTCTCAATTGTGATGATTTTTTTTATTCGTCGTGAGCCAAGAGGGCGGAGTTTAACTGCAAAATCCTTATTCCTCGACAAAAAATCACCACGTAAGACATGTTTTTGAGTATCATATTGGTCCAAGAATACAATGTATATTAAATAAAAATTAAAGCCAGATTTAGATCGGGCCGGATGGGTGGATCTTATCATTTAGCTTTCTTTTTTACTTAATAGGGTAAATGTGTACAAGAGTACGCACTTAGTGGAAAACTGTCAACAACTTTTTAATTTTTTTGGATAGACAAATTTTATGATATAGGTTCGTTATATACATGTTTAGAGATCAGATATATTTAATTGTACGTCCCAACACCACTATATTTTAAGAGTAATTTCAATTTTTGTCAAGATGTGTAAATGCGCACTCTTAGACAGTTCATTGCACAAGAGTGCGCATTTGAACGCTTATGAGTACGCATTACATTTTATGAAAAAATATTTGTTTCTAAGGTGAAAATAAATGGGAATAAGTGACTACAGACTACACATAAAACGGGAGACCTATTTCTTCGTACTTTAGGGGTCTTGAAAAGATGAGAAAACGTAAAAATAGAGAGTCGGTCGACGGACTCGATTACAACACGCTCAGGAAGTAAAAATAAAAAAAAAATCACCATAACCACCACCACACAACTTGAGAAGCAGTACAAAGTAGTAGAGTTAAATAATTCATTATCGTATGATATGTATCTCCAAGACTATTAGACTACGTATTGCAAGCAATGCGCACTCTTATATAATACCTCGCTGCGCACTCTTGTACATTTGTACATAACCTAATGTTTTCAAAGTTAAAAGCTTTTGATTGACAGAAAGTGTAAAACTGTTAGTGTATAACGACACCTTAAAAGTTACAACTAATGAAAATTATTACTGTAAAATAAAAGAACTGGTACGTACCTTACAAAAAACTAAAACTATGAGTGGTAAAAATTACATCCACACAACGTGTGAACATAAAATCGTCAGTACGACCAAACTATAAACTATATTCAGGTCACTTTTGCACCTTTATGTCAGGTTTAGCATTAAATTCTGAATGGTATAACTTCATCTTACCCAGATGGCACTAATAAGCAGAAATCATCAGTGCGTACTCTTATACATATTCGCACTCTTGTACACATTTACCCTACATATACCTAGTTAGTATTTTTCGTGAAAAAATAAGGATTTTGCAATTAAGCTCCGCCCCACAGCGTACGACGAGTAAAAAAAATCATCACGATTGGGATAGGGCGGGTGGGCGGGGCTTATATTTTACCCTTTTTTCTTAAAATCCGTAGTCGTCTTTTCACAACATGTTTAAAGTGGTAAATTTTTGTAGGGAAATGTGCATTTTGCAATTACCCTCCGCCCCTCGGTCTGAGAGCCAATGAAAACTTCATCGCTATTGAGGTCGGAGCAGGGTTGGGTGGGGCTTAATCTCCTGATGAATTTTTCATTGCCAGACCGAGGAGTGAAACGTATAACTGCAAAATCCGTATTTCCTAACAAAAATTACCATGTTTTAACTTTTTTGGTGTGAAAAGATAACTACGTATATTTAGAAACACAGGAAAAATATAGGCCCCACCCACCCGCCCAGTCTCAATTGTGATGATTTTTTTTATTCGTCGTGAGCCAAGAGGGCGGAGTTTAATTGCAAAATCCTTATTCCTCGACAAAAAATTACCACGTAAGACATGTTTTTGAGTATCATATTGGTCCAAGAATACAATCTATATTAAATAAAAATTAAAGCCAGATTTAGATCGGGCCGGATGGGTGGATCTTATCATTTAGCTTTCTTTTTTACTTAATACATATACCTAGTTAGTATTTTTCCTGAAAAAATAAGGATTTTGCAATTAAGCTCCGCCCCACAGCGTACGACGAGTAAAAAAAATCATCACGATTGAGATAGGGCGGGTGGGCGGGGCTTATATTTTGCCCTTTTTTCTTAAAATCCGTAGTCGTCTTTTCACAACATGTTTAAAGTGGTAAATTTTTGTAAGGAAATATGCATTTTGCAATTACCCTCCGCCCCTCGGTCTGAGGGCCAATGAAAACTTCATCGCTATTGAGGTCGGAGCAGGGTTGGGTGGGGCTTAATCTCCTGATGAATTTTTCATTGCCAGACCGAGGAGTGAAACGTATAACTGCAAAATCCGTATTTCCTAACAAAAATTACCATGTTTTAACTTTTTTGGTGTGAAAAGATAACTACGTATATTTAGAAACACAGGAAAAATATGGGCCCCACCCACCCGCCCAGTCTCAATTGTGATGATTTTTTTTATTCGTCGTGAGCCAAGAGGGCGGAGTTTAATTGCAAAATCCTTATTCCTCGACAAAAAATTACCACGTAAGACATGTTTTTGAGTATCATATTGGTCCAAGAATACAATCTATATTAAATAAAAATTAAAGCCAGATTTAGATCGGGCCGGATGGGTGGATCTTATCATTTAGCTTTCTTTTTTACTTAATACATATACCTAGTTAGTATTTTTCCTGAAAAAATAAGGATTTTGCAATTAAGCTCCACCCCACAGCGTACGACGAGTAAAAAAAATCATCACGATTGAGACAGGGCGGGTGGGCGGGGCTTATATTTTGCCCTTTTTTCTTAAAATCCGTAGTCGTCTTTTCACAACAAGTTTCAAATGGTAAATTTTTGTAAGGAAATATGCATTTTGCAATTACCCTCCGCCCCTCGGTCTGAGAGCCAATGAAAACTTCATCTCTATTGAGGTCGGAGCAGGGTTGGGTGGGGCTTAATCTCCTGATGAATTTTTCATTGCCAGACCGAGGAGTGAAACGTAACTGCAAAATCCGTATTTCCTAACAAAAATTACCATGTTTTAACTTTTTTGGTGTGAAAAGATAACTACGTATATTTAGAAACACAGGAAAAATATGGGCCCCACCCACCCGCCCAGTCTCAATTGTGATGATTTTTTTTATTCGTCGTGAGCCAAGAGGGCGGAGTTTAATTGCAAAATCCTTATTCCTCGACAAAAAATTACCACGTAAGACATGTTTTTGAGCATCATATTGGTCCAAGAATACAATCTATATTAAATAAAAATTAAAGCCAGCTTTAGATCGGGCCGGATGGGTGGATCTTATCATTTAGCTTTCTTTTTTACTTAATACATATACCTAGTTAGTACTTTTAGTGAACAAATAAGGATTTTGCAATTAAGCTCCGCCCCACAGCGTACGACGAGTAAAAAAAAAATAATCACGATTGAGACAGGGCGGGTGGGCGGGGCTTATATTTTGTCTTTTTTTCTTAAAATACGTAGTCGTCTTTTCACAACAAGTTAAAAATGCTAAAATTTTATCTCGATCTGACAGCCAATGAAAATTTCATCGCTATTGAGGTCGGAGCAGGGTTGGGTGGGCCTTAATCTCCTGAAGAATTTTTCATTGTCAGACCGAGGAGTGAAACGTAACTGCAAAATCCGTATTTCCTAACAAAAATTACCATGTTTTAAACTTTTGCTGTGAAAAGAAAACTACGTATATTTAGAAAAACAGGAAAAATATAGGCCCCACCAACCCGCCCAGTCTCAATTATGATGATTTTTTTTATTCGTCGTGAGCCAAGAGGGCGGAGTTTAATTGCAAAATCCTTATTCCTCGACAAAAAATTACCACGTAAGACATGTTTTTAGTATCATATTGGGCCAAGAATACAATCTATATTAAATAAAAATTAAAGCCAGATGTAGATCGGGCCGGATGGGTGGATCTTATCATCTGACTTTCTTTTTTACTTAATACATATAGTTAGTATTTTTCGTGAAAAAATAAGGATTTTGCAATTAAGCTCCGCCCCACAGCGTACAAGTAAAACAAAATAATCACGATTGAGACAGGGCGGGTGGGCGGGGCTTATATTTTGCCCTTTTTTCTTAAAATACGTAGTCGTCTTTTCACAATAAGTTAAAAATGCTAAAATTTTATCTCGATCTGACAGCCAATGAAAATTTCATCGCTATTGAGGTCGGAGGAGGGTTGGGTGGGGCTTAATCTTCTGACGAATTTTTCATTGCCAGACCGAGGATCGGAACGTAACTGCAAAATCCGTATTTCCCTATACAAAATTACCATTTTAAATGTTTTAAGTTTTTGTTGCTAAAAGAGGACTACATATATATATAAAATAAAATATCTAGCAAGACACTATTAGTACTGTAAAGGCTTCGATTCTGACATCGAGAATGTGGTTAAAAGTTGTCAAGCTTGTTGTGATCTTACGAAAAATCCCACAAAGGCATCGATTCATCAATGGGAAATACCAGAAAAAATTGACGTGTACACATGGATTATGCAGGCCCATTTTACAACCATCAGTTTCTAATTCTTGTTGAAGCCAAATCCAAATGTCCAGAAGTAATTATGGTTAAAAATTCTCCTACATCAGCGAGCACCATGTATCATTTACGAGAAATCTTGGTTGTCGTGTATATGAAACCTTCTCAAGGGTCTGAATTGGCTTTTTTTAAGAATGTGAAACCTTCTCTGGCGACCTAATGGTCTTTTTTAAAAATGTAATACCTTCTCGGGGGCTCCAAATGTTTATTTTTTAATGTGAAATCTTCTTGGGGTTCCAAACTGCTTTTTTTTTGTTAATATAAACCTCGGAGGCATCGAACGTCTTTGTTTAAGAATGTGAAACCTTCTCGGGGGCCGCAACTGTTTTTTAAAAAATGTTAAACTTCCCAGGGGCGCCAAATGTCTTTTTTAAAAATGTAATGCCTTCTCGGGGGCCCCAACTGGTTATTTAAAAATGTAAAACCTTCTCGGGGACGCCAAATGTCTTTTCTTTAAGAATGTGAAACGTTCTCGGGAGTCAAACCTGACCTTTTTTAAAACTATTAAATCTTCTCTGGACTGTCAACTGTCTTTTTTAAGAATCATTTCACTTAGAAAAGGCATCTGGTAGAACACCATCAAGAGAACAAGTTGAATTTTGGACAAACTGACTGCAATCTCTCGGAATCTAAAATATTTAATCAGCCTCCAAAAGCGCCTTGCCGCATTGTCCAGCACGACTTTAGAAAGGGCCCTTCACGTCACATTTTGCTAATCAAGCCGCACTACTCCTTACGTTTTGATCCGCAATCGCCGAATGGTCAAGGTAAATACCGCACCATTCATCCCGTCGTCCTCGTTACACTTTTCCAACTTCGCCAACAACAAAACAAACTTTTCGATCAGATTTATTCGTCGTTCTCGCTTTCGAGCAGCCGCCGACTTCCTCTGCCGGCCCGCCTCCGAAACAAAGCCCGAACTGCTCCCGACTCCTCATTAAAAATCCCCGTCATCATCTTTCGGCGATTTAAAGAAACACAAAAATACGTTATTAATTATGTGGAGATAATTACGTAAGACCGTGATTAGTTCGTGTTGGAACACGTGCTTTGTGCAGCGTGACTCAGCGCTCTGCTCTTATTAAGCCCCCCGTCAATCAGGAACGGGAGAAACAGACCAAGAAATGGTAAAAAAGAAGACGGCGGGTTATAATTACCGTCGATCGGAAAAAGTCATTTTTCTCGGGCGATTTTTTCTCGGAGCGGGTGTTTAATATTTCGGCGCCGTAAGCTGGAAACAGAAGTAATACGGAGTGGTGCGAACGTGAAAGAAGCGGATTGGAAATGCGCTCACGTTCGAGCGCCAATATCCAGGCCGCGTCATGTTTTATACGTCTTAGCCAGTGTGTTTGGGGATTTTATGAGATTTTTTTCGGAGACAGATGTCCTGGTTATTAGTTCGCTATGCGGAATACGAGATTCGAGATTCGGGGGCGGCGGCGGTTTCTGGATTCGTGCGTTTGCAGTGACGGGGTTTTTGCCAGATTTAAGTGTAACGAGACTTTCGATTGCAGAACTTTGGGTTTATGTGGTGCAGGTTATTGCGTAGTTACGCTATGTGGTTGTAAAATCCGTTCCTCTGTAGTTTTCAAATTATATTTTAAGGTACACTTTAATCAAGAAGGTTTCGTCTACGACTTAAAGTTAAAAGAAAACGTTTTACTGAAATATTGTCATGTTCAAGATTTTAAAGATAAAGCACCATTTAAAATTGTTAATCCGGAACAAACAATGAATAAAAGATCAAAATTTAATAGCCACTGAAAAAGAATTATTAGCGCAAATCGAGTGCTTAGGAAAGTACCTACTGCCAAAATTTGTTGCAGCAGAAAGAAGACGAATTTGTTGTTTGAAAGGAAAAATTAACAGTTTGAATTTTAAAAAATTAAAAATTAAGGACAAACTGGTGATTGCAGGTAAATTTGGTGTGAACAAAGAAGTAACTACAAATGTTACTGTAGAAAAAGTACTGTCCATTAAATTTTCTTGTGGTTCTTCAGGCTACGAATCTTTATTAAAATTATATCAAATTCTACTCAGGTATATTACACGAAATTTTTTTGGCAAGAATTAGACGAAATTTAAAGTGTGTTAATTGTCTACAAGCAATTATTACCAAAAAATTTTCTAGGCCGTATACGAAATTCGTTTGTTTAAGAGAATTCAGAGTTAATTCTTTAACGTATCCAACATAACTTGTGTTTAATTTGTTTTTAACTATCGAAAAAATTTTCGAAAATTTAAAGAAGGTAATTCCTGAATGAAATGTTGATTTAAAAAGTCTATATTTACACGAAATGAAACTTGATTGCCAAATTGTAAGTTTGAAATTGCCAATTTCTCCTAATATTGAATTAAAAATTTTAAAACTATTTTCTTTGTTTCGGGTTCGAATACATCTTAACAAAAAACAACGCAAAATAAAGGAAAATTTTAGAAAAACGTCCAAAAATTCGGATGTCTAGGGTGAAAACTCGACACGGACTCAAGAATCACAAATGCAGGCGTATGCAATCCTATAACATTAAATATATAACACCAAATTAGTAGTAAGTAAAATGGTACGTTTCACCCCACATTTTCAGGCCAATTTTGGCGGTGAAGTGTTTTTTTTATTTTTTTATAAAAATCTCAATGTCAGCGGTTTCTATATGAATCCGTTGGAATCATGATCTTTATCTTTAGATGTCCACAACTTTTTAAAAGATAACCTTAAAAATGTAGTGCAATGTTAAAAATAATGCATTAAAAAACGACAAAAATAGACTTTTTTATTTTATAAAAAAGGAATAGAAAATTTTAACGTCAAAATTGGCCTGTTTGCTTAAAACATGATGAAGTACTTTAAAGTAGATGAAAAAACAGGTAAAAAAAGCTTAAATAGGTAGATAAAAAAAATGTGGGGTGAAGCATACCCTATTTCAATAAGCGATTTTGGACAAACGGTAGGAATTTCCGCCGAAACGAAGCCGAAAATGGCCCGATTCGAGTTATGAATTTTTCGATTTTACGACTTTTCGATTTCACAACTTTGATTTGTCGACTTCTCAATTTTGCGATTTTTAATTTGAAATCTTTCAGTTTTTCATCAAGAATTTTCCAATATTTCGATTCTTCATTTTTCGATTTATCAATTTTTCGTCTTTTACATTAAGTTTTTAACATTTTTCGATTTTTTGATGTTTCGATTTTTGTTCCATTTTTCAGTTTATTGACATTTCAGTTTTCGGATTTTTTAATATTCTTTTCTTCAATTTTTATATTTTTCGTTCAGTTTTTCGATTTATAAATTTTAGATTTTTCAATTTTTAGTTTTTTTGATTATTCGGTTTCTCAATGGCTCAACTTTCAATATTTCACATTTTTGAAACTTTACAATTTTTCGATTTATAGTTTTTTTTAAATTTTTTCAATTTTTCAAATTTGAACTTCTTTAGTTTTTCGATTTTTGTCTTATTTCGAATTCTCAACTTTTCGATTTCTCGATTTTTCAGTTTTGGAGTTTTTCAGTAGTTCGACATTTCAGTTTTGGAATTTTTTAATATTTCGATTCTTCATTTTTCGATTTATTAATTGTTGGACTTTTACATTTTACTGTTTTAAGTTTTTCGATTTTTTTATTGCGTCGATTTCTCTATCTTTCGATTTGCCAATTTCTCTACTAATCGATTTTTTATTTTTCCATTTCTTCGGTCTTTCAGTTTACCAATTCTTCAGTTTTTCAATTCATTAATTTTTCGATTTTTCAGGTTTCTAATTTTTCAATTTTTCGATTTTCGGTTTTAATTTTTCGACTTTCGTTTTCTGGATTTTTCAGTTTTTTGATATTTCAGTTTTGGTATTTTTCAATATTTCGATTATTTACATTTTCGGTTTTTCAATTCTTCGATTTTTAAATTTTAAATTTTTCAAATTTGAACTTTGCCGATTTTTCGATTTTAGCCTATTTCGAATTCTCAATTTTTCGACTTCTCGATATTTCAATCTTGGAATTTTTCAATATTTCGATTCTTCATTTTTCGATTTATTAATTTTTCGACTTTTACATTTAGTTTTTTAAATTTTTCGATTTTTTGATGGTTCGATTTTTCGACTTCTCGGTTTTAGATTTTTCGGTTTTTCAATTTTTGACATTTCTCAATTTTCATTTTTTAACAATTTCTCTAGTAATTGATTTTTTTATTTTTCCATTTCTTAGCTCTTCAATGTTTAGATCTTTCAGTTTTCCAATTCTTCAGTTTTTCAATTCATCAATTTTTCGACTTTTCAGGTTCCTGATTTTTCAATTTTTCGATTTTCGCTCTTTAATTTTTCGATTTCTCGTTTTCTTGATTTTTCAGTTTTTCGATGTTTCAGATTTGGAATTCTCCAATTTTTTCGTTTCCTCAGTTTTCCGACTTTTCGATTTCCCGATTTTTTTAATCTTCTTGATGTTTTATTTTCCAAATGTTTCACCCAGTTTTTTAATTTTTCGATGTCTTGATTTTTCAATTTTTTCCACTTATCGGCTTTTCAATTTCCCAGTTCTTCACTTTTCCGATTCTCCAATTTTCTGACCTTTTAATTTTTGCGATTTTTTTAATTTTAGATTCATCAATGTTTCGATATTTTAATTTTTATTTTTTTTTAATTTTACATTTAAAACATTGAAGGATAATTGTAAGAATATTTCACAGTATTTAGTCTTGCAACTTCAACGAAAATTGTAAAATGTAGTGACACAATTTTGATTTTATTTTTTTTCTAAAAATCTGTAGGTCTCGAGTAAAAACTCAACACAAATTCATAAAACACAAGCATAGGAACATCTTATTTTATAATGTTTAAAGAACATTACTAATGTAAATTTTGAAGGTAACGTCATCTTACTCTTGGTGGGGATGATTAGCCAAGTTTTGGTTAGCGTTTACCATCTACAAAATGTCCCAAACACACAGAAAATTTGACAACAAACAGTCCAGTAGTTTTGGAGATAAAATAAAAATCCGGACAGACGGCAGATAGATAGACAGACAGACAGAAGCGGGAGACCATTTTCGGAAGTAGTTGAAAAATGGTGGAAAATGTCAAATGTGCCAAAATCAGTCTTATCGTATCAATGCTAGCCCCGCCCAATCTCTCTCTCTTCTCATTCTAACGACTAGTTTTATTTCTGTTCAGTATAAGATCTGTCGTTTCATTCAGAACAGACGAAATCAATCACTGAAAAAGAGACAGGGTGGGTGGGCGGGGCGAATTATTTTTTTATGTCGAGTGGGAGTGTAAACTAATTATAGAATCTAGGATGTGAAAAATAGCAAATGGCGATTTTCGGAAAACGGTAAGAATTTTAAAAGAAACGAAACCGAAAATGACTTCCGGATATCGAAATGTACAAGAAAATGTCTTCAAGTAATTTTCGGAAATTATTGAAAAAGGGTGGAACATGTCAAAAGTGCCAAAATCAGTCTCATCGTATCAATACTAGCCCCGCCCACCCGCCCTCTCTTTTCCTAAAGGATATGTCATTTGGCAAAACCACTCTTATCTTAGCAAGTACTAGCCCCGCCCAGCCTCTTTCTTCTCATTCTAACGACTAGTCTTATTTCTGTTCAGTATAAGATCTGTCGTTTCATTCAGAACAGATGAAATCAATCACTGAAAAAGAGACAGGGTGGGTGGGCGGGGCTAATTATTTTTTATGTCGAGTGGGAGTGGAAACTAATTATAGAATTTAGGATGTGAAAAATAGCAAATGGCGATTTTCGAAAAACGGTAGGAATTTTAAAAGAAACGAAACCGAAAATGACTTCCGGATATCGAAATGTACTAGAAAATGTCTTCAAGTTATTTTCCCAAATAATTGAGAAAGGGTGGAATATGTCAAAAGTGCCAAAATCAGTCTCATCGTATCAATACTAGCCCCACCCACCCTCCCTTTGTTTTTTTCGAGGATATGTCATTTGCCTAAATCAGTCTTATTTTAGCAAGTACTAGCCCCGCCCAACCTCTCTCTCTTCTCATTCTAACGACTAGTTTTATCTCTGTTCACTATAAGATCTGTCATTTCATTCAGAACAGATGAAATTAATCACTGAAAAAGAGACAGGGTGGGTGGGTGGGGCTAACTATTTTTTTCTGTCGAGTAGGCGTGGAAACTAATAATAGAATCTAGGATGTGAAAATAAAAAAAAAGCGCTAATCTTTAAAATATCTGCATTTCAATTGGCCATGTTCGAAAAACGGTAGGAATTTTCGAAGAAACGAAAACGAATATGACTTCTGGATATCGAAATGTACAAGAAAATGTTTTCAACCAATTTTTTGTAATAGTTGAAAAATAGTGGAAAATGTCAAAAGTGCCAAAATCAGTCTTATCGTAGCAGTACTAGCCCCGCCCACCCACCCTCTGTTTTTTTAGAAAATATGTCATTTGCCAAAATTAATCTTATCGTAGCAAGTACTAGCCCTGCCCAGCCTCCTTCTTTTCATTCCAACGACTAGTTTTATTTCTGTTCAGTATAAGATCTTTCATTTCATTCAGATCAGATGAAATCAATCACTGAAAAAGAGACAGGATGGGTGGGCGGGGCTAATTATTTTTTTCTATCCAGTGGGACTGGAAACTAATAATAGAATGTAGGATGTGAAAAATAGCTGTATTTCAAATGGCGATTTTCTAAAAACAGTAGGAATTTTAAAAGAAACGAAACCGAAAATGACTTCCGGATATCGAAATGTACAAGAAATTTCAAGTAATTTTCGGAAATAATTGAGAAAGGATGGAAAATGTCAAAAGTGCCAAAATCAGTCTTATAGTAGCAGTACTAGCCCCGCCCACCCACCCTCTGTTTTCTTAGAAGATATGTCATTTGCCAAAACCACTCTTATCGTAGCAAGTACTAGCCCCGCCCAGCCTCTCTCTTCTCATTCTAACGACTAGTTTTATTTCTATTCAGTATAAGATCTTTCATTTAATTCAGATTAAATGAAATCAGTCACTGAAAAGGTGACAGGGTGGGTGGGCGGGGCTAATTATTTTCTCTGTTGAGTGGGAGTGGAAACTAATAATAGAATCTAGGATGTGAAAAAAGTAAAAAAATGCGCTAATCTTTATAATAGCTGTCTTTCAATTGGCGATTTTCGAAAAACGGTAGGAATTTTTGAAGAAACGAAGCCGAAAGTGATTTTTGGAAATAGAAATAAACAAGAAAATGTACAAAAATAAAAATAATTGAAAGATGGTCGAAATTGCCAAAAGTACTTGCTAAGATAAAATTGATTTTGGCAAATAAAATACCCTCTAAGAAAATGAAGGGCGGGTGGGCGGGGTTAGTCCTACTTGCTAAGATAAGACTGATTTTGGCGAATGACATATCCTCTAAGAAAATAAAGTGTGGGTGGGCGGGCGGGGCTAGTAAACGATTTCTCAACTTCTCGATCTTTCCATTTTTCGACTTCACGGTTTTTGAAATCTATAGGAGGCAACCGAAAAAACGTCGGTCTTTGCTGTTTCTTTTGATTTTTTCGTTTTTTAAACTACAATCGTTGTTTTTTTCTTAATTATGGTTGTTCTTTTGTTAATACATCACTTTTTGCCGTTAAAGATACAAAAATTAAATTGTTTTACCTGATTTTGTGTTTAACATGAAATATGCATTTTTTTTTTAATTACATTACAATTATGTCAAAGTTAGAGAGAAAAAATTAAATTTTGTTGACCTGTGTAATTAAATCGATTGTATTTTTATCCGAATCTAGTTTTACTTCCAGTAAACAAAGGAGTCGTCTAGAATCAAAAGCCGTTAAATCCACTTTTTGTAAATTTTGAGTTACAACTGTTAATTTGTTCAAAATTTAAGGCTTCATTGACTGAGACGTCCACACTTGGCACCTAAAGTATCACTTAAACTCCTAATAAAATAAATATATAGGTATTTATTAATCATTTACATATTTGTTTTATCAGTTTCAAATTACGATAAATCCCTACCATTGACCATCACACTGCGATAAATCCACAGGTTGGCATCAAAGCATGACAACTCTATTTTCACGTTTATAATTTCACCATCTCAACAGCGAAACTTTTGGTGTTTGTCGTTGTTTCGACTTAAAATAATATAAATCATGTAAACAAAAATAAGAACTTTACGTTAAATAGACTTACAAATGTGTGACAGTTTTTTGCGTTTTTCTCAAAACATAGTGTGAGGAAGTTAACGGGTTTGATTCTTGATGCCTCAGCTTAGTGAATGTTCAGTGAGTAGACCAAATTTTGTACACTAACTTCTTCCATAGTTTACGATTTCTCGTATGTTCTTGGGCCATTCCCAAGACATTCCCATATTTTGGAGACCTCCCCATAAATGTAAAACATGGTTTTCATAGTTATTCCCAATCATTTTCATGACTGGGTTTACAGAAGCAAATTTTAAGAAATTTTTATTTAACTCAAGATACCTTAATTGGAATCTTTTGCCACTTTTTGCACGTCCTTCCACTAATCTAAATTTAATAACAAATTGAACTGATAGAAGTTAATTTTTTTGCCTTTACTGTTCCTTTCCCATCACGACTAAACTTTCTCAAACTTCACAATATGTCTCCGCTCTCCCAACATTAGGTAAATGAATCGTAAACGGCGTCAAATTTCTTACCCCCGCCCCAAAAAGTGCCAAACTAAACATTTCCCGAGTAATTAATTACGCAAAACAAGGCGGCATAATCCGGTCCGAGTGCCGACTTTCTGTGCACACTGTATCGGCGTGCGCTGTCTGCGTGTAAACGTCGACTTTTGGCCCGGAGTGTATTCTTTTGTTCTAGTCAGTGATTGGTCGACAAGTTCAGGTCGTGGGGTTGGTCGAACTGGGGATCGTGCAGAGTTTGGCGTTGCCAACCGTTCGTCGGTTTCGTCTCCCACCCGAGGATGTCTTAACTCGAGGTGGAGAAACGACGGGACCAAGTTTCGGTCCGAGAACGTTCGCCGTTACGCTAATGAGTTCCACGGCTATTAGCGCAAATGGGCAATGACGGGGATGGGTTGCAAGGAATGGGCGAAGCGTAATTTTATGTATGGAATAATTTCGGCAGAAATTTTTTTTAGTTTCAAATAGCCAAAAACAAGTAGGGCTCAAATAAAAGTATTTTCCTACAACCAAAATGAAAAGGCATTTGGCGTAGAATCCGCTCTTTAATCATAATGTTTCGGATATACCTACCTACTAAGTAATAAAATGCGGAGATATTGATGGACGCGTATACGATGATGGCGTTGAGCGTGTGTATGTTCTTGGGTCTGAACCCTCTTCCTTCCACCCTTTGCTGCACTAAAGCATTAGGGAAATTATATGTAATACCGGGACGAATCGATTAAAAAACGACTCGACGGAATAGTGTCAGGGGACGATTATTTTGCGACCATGACGACGATGAGGGATTAATTAACCCCTTCGGACGCCCTCAGATGATGGTTATTAAAGTTACACGCAAATGAATATGATTCATTTCAAGTGGACGCAACCGAGGGTTGCGGAGGATAAAGGGTGATGGTTAGAAAAAAATTACTGCTGCGATTTTACACGTGAGACGATAATGACGTCATGCTAATTTATTCCGTTTGTTTCAGGTCGGTTTCGTCGCTTCGTCTCAGGGTAAGTGGTCGTCTCGCCCAATAAAGGCCAATAAAGCTGATCTTGTTAGTCCACTTATTTATAGGATATTTTCCATAATTAGGCTGTCGCGGGATGACAAAAGCGATTACGAGCACAATAGGATTAGAGTAGGTATATGATATGCCCTTTTGACGAATGCACAATTGCTTGTTTGATATTTGTAACGCTAAGGTCTTTGAATCGTTAAGTGGTCGACAATGCGCACCCATTCATTTCATTCATGATGTCGAGACTTGGTTTGTTGGAAGCCATCAGATTCTACTGACCGACCGAACTTTTCCTGCTCGGTGCTATTCAGGAAATTCGGTTTATCGGATTCGAGGATCTGATTAGGGAACATCGCGCGGATTAGTAACGAAGAGAGAGGCCGATAAAGGAGACGTAACAATTTTTTCGGGCTGTTGTGCTGATTATTTCACCCGAAAATCAGTCACAAGGTCGATTGTTGGGAGTTCGTCGGGTTTTTACAATTGGATTTTGTATTCTTTCTCTAATTCCTATTATTTTCTTGCCACAGAAAAAAGTTTATATTTGATACGGATTTGTATGCACACAATTACAGAGTGTTAATTAAGGAGTTACATCTAGCGGGCTGTGAATTGGACTTGTAAAAAAAATGTGCCGCTCTTCACAAATTTCTGCCCGTTATTTGGACTGAAGCATAATTAGATTAGATGCACAAATATTTGTCAAAATATCCACAATTTTTGCTAAATTTGGACAGTTTTATGCTTATATGATATGTAATTATATACCTAACAAACTGCAAACAAAAAAAAAATTACTTACCTACATTTATTACCTACACTACGTTTTTTTCTGACAATGCTTAGTTCCATGAACTCCCAAAATATGCTAATGTGGAGTACTGAAAAATCCTACCTTTTTTGCTGATGTCCCACTCCATCCTCAAAAAGTTGGTGTTTGCAGTATTTTTTTTAAGCTAAGAAATCGTAAGAAAATAGTAGCTTTCTCATTTTTTTAATGGTTTTGGGAAATTTAAATGCGGCTCATCGACAACAACGAAAAATTTTGACTCCACTTGTGATAAACTTCATGACGATGAACTTGAAAATAGCTGCTTCAAAAAACCAACATGGGTTTCAAAATTCTTTAAAATTCCACCAGGTTCTTTCAAATTCTTAAAAAAATAACGCTAGGAGCTCCGGACATTCTTTAATTTCTTTTCAAACACAACGCCGGCTCCTAAGGTACTTTAGAATTCCTTCAAAGACAAAATGCCAGATACCCACGAGATTCTTTAAAATAATTCTTCGGGAATACTAAAACCCCCAAGATAATAAAATACCATCAAGATTCCTTAAAATTCTTCCAAGGGCAAAACACCAGAGGCCCTTGTCACTTTTTATTTTTTTTTTTACAAAGCGCAAGGGGTCCCAAACTTCATTTTATCTTTTTCAAAAATAAAACTAGCGTTCCTACTATTCGTTTAAATGCCTAAAAAAGGTCACAAGAGTTCCCAAGATCCTTTTAAAGACAAAAAACGAAATAGGTGGCACAGAAACTTTAAAAATTCTTATTTTACAAATTCTTAAAACACCAAGAACCCGACATTCTAAAAAAAATTAAAAACAAAATACCAGTATCCCCAAGATACTTTAAAAAGTCTTCAAATGAAACAACATGAACCCCCGAGATTCTTCCAAACGCAAGTGATTACACCAGGGGCCCTCGACATTCTTTAAACTGTTCCTTTAATTTAAACACTAGAGGTGTTCCAAATTCTTTCAAAAACACAACATCAAGAGCCCTCGAAGTTGTATTTTAACAAAACACTAGGCTTCCACGAGATTCTTTAATTTTTTCCAAAGAAAAAATATCAGGGGTTTTTAAATTTCTTTAAAACTTTTTCAAAAACAAAACACCAAGGAGTCTTTGGAATGTTTTAAATAACCAACAGAAGCTTCGAATTTTCTTTACACTTTTTTCAAAAATACAAAACACCAGAGGTTCCCAAGTTTCTTTAAAATTCTTCCAAAATTAAACACTGAAACGCCAAGATTCTTTACAAAACCTTCTTCCGGAGATAAAACACCGGGAGCCTTTGAGATTATTATTATTATTATTACAAAACCCAGAAGCCTCCAAGATTATTTTTATCTTTTTCAAAAACAGAACACCAGGGCCCCTAACATTTTTTAAATTCTTTAGAAAAAATACAAGGGATCTTAAGACTCTCAAATTCAAAAAATAAAACCGGGGCTCGACATTCTATCAAAAAAATTTCAAAAACAAGACACCAGGATCCACGAGCGGCTTTCAAAAATCTCCAAAAGAAACACCATGAACCTCCGAGATACTTTAAACTTTTCCTTTAAATTAAACACAAGAGGTGTTCAAGATTCTTTCAAAAACAAAATACCAGGAGCTCTCAACGTTTAAAAAAAAACCACTAGGGTTCCAAAAAATTCTTTAATTTTTTCAAAGAAAAAATATCAGGGACTTCTAAAATTCTGTAGAAGTTTTTCAAAAACTAAACAAAATGGTAACCAAGACTCTTTAAAATTCTTTCAAAAACAAAACACCAACGCTTCTCCGAGATTCGTTAGAATGTTTTAAAAAACCATCAGAAGCTTCGAACATAGTTTACATTTTTTTCAAAAAGACAATTGGTTCTTAAGGTTCTTTAGGATTTCTCCTCAGGCAAAACACCAGAGGCTCCCGAGTTTGTTGCATTTTTTTAAATCCTTAAGAAAAGATGCAAGAGATCCCAACACTCTTTCAAATACAAAAAATAAAACAGGTGGCAAAGGGACATTAAAAATTGTTATAAAGGCAAA
Source organism: Zophobas morio (assembly GCF_036711695.1). NCBI lineage: Eukaryota > Metazoa > Arthropoda > Insecta > Coleoptera > Tenebrionidae > Zophobas > Zophobas morio. Next base: position 6,504,500 of record NW_026972123.1, on the reverse strand, counting down.
ACACCAGGGACTTGACTTAAGAATTTTTAAAAAATAAAACACCAAGCGCAGACAAAATTCTTGAAAATTCTTAAAAAAAAAATATCAGCATTCAGCACACAGCATTCTTTTTTTTCAAAAAAAAAAAATGTCGGGAGCTTCCAAAATTCTTTAAGATTTTTTCAAAAATTAAACAACATGTTATCCAAGATTCTTCAAAATTCTTTAAAAAACAAAACACCAAGGAGTCTCCGAGATTTTTTAGAATGTTTAAAAAACCACCAGAAGCTTCGAACATTCTTCAGACATTTTTCAAAAACACAATCGGTTCTTAAGAATTTTTAGAATTCCTCCAAAGATAAAATATCAGAGGCTCCCAAGTTTCTTTAAAATTCTTCCAAAATGGAACATTGAAACCCCCGAGATTCTTTAAAAATCTTCAAAATAAATTAACATGAACCCCGAATGTTTCTAAAAATTCTTCCGAAGATAAAACACCAGGAGCCCTTAAAATTATTATTATTATTTTTACAAAATCCAGAGGTCTCCAAGATTATTTTTATCTCTTCCAAAAACAGAACACCAGGGCCCATAATATTTTTTAAATTCTTAAGAAAAAATATAAGGGATCTCAAGACTTTTTCAAATTCAAAAAATAAAACTGGTGGAAAAGAAACTTTAAAAATTCTTACTAAGGCAAAATACCAGGGGCTCGACATTCTATAAAAAAAAATTCAAAAACAAAACACCAGGATCTCCGAGCGGCTTTCAAAAATCTCCAAAAGAAACACCATGAACCTCCGAGATACTTTAAACTTTTCCTTTAAATTAAACACAAGAGGTGTTCAAGATTCTTTCAAAAACAAAATACCAGGAGCTCGCAACGTTTAAAAAAACATTAGGGTTCCAAGAAATTCTTTCGTTTTTTTCAAAGAAAAAATATCAGGTGCTTCTAAAATTCTCTAGAAGTTTTTCAAAAACTAAACAAAATGGTAACCAAGACTCTTTAAAATTCCTTCAAAAACAAAACACCAACGCTTCTCCGAGATTCTTTACAATGTTTTAAAAAACCATCAGAAGCTTCGAACATAGTTTACATTTTTTTCAAAAAGACAATTGGTTCTTAAGGTTCTTTAGGATTTCTCCACACACAAAACACCAGAGGCTCCCGATTTTGTTGCATTTTTTAAATCCTTAAGAAAAGATGCAAGAGATCCCAACACTCTTTCAAATACAAAAAATAAAACAGGTGGCAAAGGGACATTAAAAATTGTTATAAAGGCAAAACACCAGGGACTTGACTTAAGAATTTTTAAAAAATAAAACACCAAGCGCAGACAAAATTCTTGAAAACTCTTAAAAAAAAAATATCAGCATTCAGCACACAGCATTCTTTTTTTTTCAAAAAAAAAAAAATGTCGGGGGCTTCCAAAATTCTTTAAGATTTTTTCAAAAATTAAACAACATGTTATCCAAGATTCTTCAAAATTCTTTAAAAAACAAAACACCAAGGAGTCTCCGAGATTTTTTAGAATGTTTAAAAAACCACCAGAAGCTTCGAACATTCTTCAGACATTTTTCAAAAACACAATCGGTTCTTAAGAATTTTTAGAATTCCTCCAAAGATAAAACATCAGAGGCTCCCAAGTTTCTTTAAAATTCTATGAACCCGGAAGGTTCCTAAAAAACCTACCGAAGCCAAACACCAGGAGACTTGAAGCTATTATTATTATTGTTATTTTTTTTTTTACAAAATTCCGAGGCTTTCAAGATTCTTTTTGTCTCTTTCAAGAACAGAACACCAATGCCCCTAATATTCTTTTAAATTCTTAAGAAAAGGTACAAGGGTTCCCAACGCTCTTTCAAATACAAAAAAAAAAAAATAAAACAGATGCCAAAGAAACATTATTCTTAAAAAGGCAAAACACCAAGGGCAGACAAGATTCTTGAAAATTCTTTCAAATACAAAACATCGGGGTTCCACGACATTCTTTAATTTTTTTTTGGAAGAAAAAATGTCAGGAGCTTCAGAAATTCTTTAAAACTTTTTGAAAAACTTAATCAGAGTTCCCAAAATTCTTTAAATTTTTTTAAAAAGCGAACCACAAAACGTAAAGGGGCCTTTGAGATTCTTTCAAATTACTTTAAAAATAAGACAAGGGAGCCGTGGAGTCTTTCAAACTACTTCAAAAACAAAACACAAGGAGCCTCTGAGAGTGTAATAAATTGCTTCAAAAATAATTCACAGAAAGATCCCTGAGATTCTTTCAAATTACTCCAAAAACAAAACAAGGGATCTCAGAAATTCCTTCAAACAACTGCAAAAACAAGATCTGTAGAAGGTCCCCGATATTCTTTCAAATTGTTTTAAAAGTAAGACTAGGGATCCCCGAGATTCTTTAAAACTACTTCAAAAACAAAACATAAGGTCGTCCACAAGATTCTTTCAAATTACTTTGAAAACAAGACAATAGGTCTCTGGGATTCTTTAAAACTATTTCAAAAACAAAACACAAGAGATCCCAGAGATTTTTTTTTAAATCACTTCAAAATACACAGAAAGGTTCCCAAGAATCTTTCAAATTACTGCAAAAACAAAATAAAAGTTGTTTTCGGGATTCTTTCAAATTACTTTAAAAATAGGACAATATTCTTGCAAACTACTTCAAAAACAAAACATAAAGGAACCCCGAGATTCTTTCAAATTACTTCAACAATAACACACAAAATGTATCAGAAATTCTTTCAAAGTACCTACTTCAAAAACAAAACATTAAGGGACCCCTAGATTTTTTCAAAAACAACCCATAAGGGGGCCCCAGAGATTCTTACGAATTCTTTTAAAAATAAGACAATGGACTTTTGGGATTCTTTAAAACTACTTTAAAAATAAAACATAAAAGGATTCCTGAGATTTTTTCAAATTACTTCAAAAACAAAACATAAGTGATTTTCAAACTACTTCAAACGCAAGACCCAGAGGGGGTCCTCGAAATTCTTTCAAATTACGTGAGAAATGAAACACAAAAGGTCCCAGAAATTCTTTCAAACTACTTCAAAAAGCAAAACAGCAGGAGTCCAAGATGCTCTCAAATTCTTTTTTCAAAAAACAAAATAGCAAGGCCACGAAGATTTTTTAAATATCTATAAAAGAAAATGGGTTCACAAGATTCTTAAAATTCTATCCTAAGAAAAAATACCAGGGCCCCTTGACTTTATAAATTTTTTTAAATAACGAAACACCAAAGATCTCCGAGATTGTTTAAAGTTTTTCAGAAAAAACCATAAGCTCTCAACATTCCTTAATTTTTTTTTTTCAAAAACTCAATTGATTTCTAAGATTCTTTAGAATTCGTTCCAAAACAAAACCCACCATTCTTCCAAAACAAAATTCTTAAAAAAATACACTTGAGATTCAAAGATCCTTTTAAACCCTTTTAGAAACAAGACATCAAAGTCTTCAAAATTCTTTAAGACTTTTTCAAAAACTAAACAAAAGGTTATCTTTAGAATCCTTTTAAAAACAAAACACCAAGGAGTCTCCAAGATTCTTTAGATGTTTTAAAAAACCACTAGAAGCTTCGAACATTCTTTAGACTTTTTTCAAAAACACAATCGGTTTTTAAGATTTTTTAGAATTCGTCCAAAGGTTTTAAAGTATCAGAGACTCCCAAGTTTCTTTAAAATTCTTCTAAAATGAAACATTGAAACCCCCGAGATTCTTTAAAAACCATTAAAATAAACCAGCATGAACCCGGAAGGTTCCTTAGAAATCTTCCAAAGATAAAACAGCAGGAGCCTTTGAGACTATTATTTTTTTTTTATAAAATTCCGAGACCTCCAAGATTATTTTTATCTCTTTCAGAAACAGAAGACCAGGGTACCTAATATTCTTCCAAATTCTTAAGAAAAGATACAACGAATCGCAAGACTCTTTCAAATACAAAAAATAAAACAGGTGGCAAAGAAATATTAAAAATTCTTATAAAAGCGACTCGACATTCTTTAAGAATTTTCAAAATAGAAAACACCAAGGGCAGACTAAGAATGTGAAAAGTTCTCAGGGGACCCAACTGTATTTTCTAAAACTGTAAAACCTTCTCGGGGACGCCAAATTAATATTTTTTTGAATGTGAAACCCTCTGGGGGGTCCCAAATATCTTTTTTAAAAATGTAAAATCTTCTTGGGAGCGCCAAATGTCTTTTTTTTTAATGCGAAACCTTCTCGGGTTCCCAAGTATCTTTTTTTAAGAAGGTTAACCTTTCTCGGGGGACCCAACTGTCTTTTTTCAAGAAAATGAAACTTTCTCGGGGGCCCCAAATCTATTTTTTTAATAATGTGGAACCTTCTAGAGCGTCTCAACTGTCTTTTTAAAAATGTAAAACCTTGTCGGGGGCGCCAAATGTCTTTTCTTTAAGAATGCGAAACCTTCCCGGGGACCCAACTTTCTCTTTTTTAAGAATGTAAAACCTTCTCGGAAGCCTCAAATGTCTTTTTTTAAGAATGTGAGACCTTCTCAGGGGTCCCAACTGTCTTTTTTAAAAATCTAAAACCTTCTCGGGGGTCCCAGATATCTTTTTTACTTCCCGAGCGTAAGCAAAGGAAGTATTGTAATCGAGTCCGTCGGCCGACTCTCTACTTTTACGTTTTCTCGATCTTTCATGACCCCTAGAAGACGAAGAAATAGGTCTCCCATTTCCGTCTGTCTGTCCGTCTGTCCGTCTGTCCGTCCGTCTGTCCGTCTGTCCGTCTGTTGTCCCGGATTTTTATTAGACAGATAATCTCCGAAAGTACTCGACCGATTGTTGTGAAATTTTGTACTTATATTAAGAATATCATGTAGATGGTAAAACGCTAACCAAAATTTGTCTAATCATCCCCACCACTAATGCGATGACGTCACTTCAAAATTGTACATAGTAAATGGGTTTTCAATTGTATAAAATAACATAGTCCTACACATGTAGTTTACAACTCTGGATCGACTTTTCACCCGAAACGTCCAGATTTTTGGAAAAAAAATCAAAATTACAAAACAACATTTTGAAATTTAATTTTTAATCTGCTAACCAGAATGCTTTGAAATATTGCAGATGTTTTAAGGCTATAAAGAGCATCATAAATCTTTAGTCAAAAAATATTTGCTTATCCCCTCCAAAAACTTGATGAGGTCAGCTCAAAAGTTTGTGGAATGAATCATATCTAAAATGTACAAAATATGATGAGTCTGTACTTGTGATCTATCACTCCATTCATATTTTTTGGATTTGCATATACAGGGTGACTCAAAAAAATTAATGAATGCGTAAATTTATTTTACTGATTTACTCAGAAACTACAAAACCGAATGCTTAGAAATCTTGAAGATATTTTAAAATTATCATAAGCATGGTAAATTTTTGATCAAAATGTATTTGGTCGTCCCCCCTAAAAAATTTATGACCTCACCACAAAATTTTGCTGAATAAATCCTATCTAAAATGTACAAAATATGGTGAGTCTCTTCTTGTGATTTATCATTTCATTCAAATTTTTTCTATTTGCATATACAGGGTGACTCAAAAAAATTAATGAATGCGTAAATTTATTTGATTGATTTAATCAGGAACTACAAAACCGAATGCTTTGAAATCTTGCAGATGTTTTAAGGTTATAAAGAGCATAATAAATTTTTAGTCAAAATATATTTGGTTATCTTCTACAAAAAACTGATGACGTCAGCTCAAAAGTTTGCCGAATAAATCGTATCTAAAATGTACAAAATATGATGAGTCTGTACTTGTGATTTATCATTCCATTCATATTTTTGGATTTGCATATGCAGGGTGACTCAAAAAAATTAATGAAGGCGTGAATTTATTTTATCGATTTAACCAGGAATTACAAAACCGAATGCTTTGAAATCTTGGGAATATTTTAAAGGTATTATAAGCATGGTAAACTTTTGTTCAAAATGTATTTGTTCATCCCTCCTAAAAAAATTGATGACGTCACCCTTAAATTTTTCTGAATAAATCCTATCTAAAATGCAAAAAATATGATGAGTTTGTACTTGTGATTTGTCATTCCATTCATATTTTTTAGATTTTCTTAAGAGGTGGTTCAAAAAAAGTAATGAAGTCAATTTATTTTATTGATTAAATTAAAGGCAACACTTATTATTAGTATTACACCCCAACCAACCCAATTTGGTAGACACAAAATTTGTTAAAGGAAAAACTCGGTTGAAACATAAGGGTAGCACGCTTATTTACATCGACTTTAACATTACAGACCTGCATTTGTTTTATGCGCTCACTTGGTTCCGCGAATGTGAAATAGACATGTTTATAATCAACCAATTGTGAATTTCACCGTCAAGAATTAAAATAAAACCCAAAGTTTTATATAATAAGCGGAAGTCGAAGCAATAAAACCGATGGTCGTTTTGTTTACAGTTTCTCTGTTTGACTCTCACGTATGCTGTTACGCTTGTCATCTTAAATTAGGAATGTTTATACATAAACGATTTTCTGTTGCCTTTCATATTACTAGACAGCGGATTTTTGTCGGGCTACGTCACGATTATAGGTGGGGACGCGCTGGATCGCCGGGACTCAGTAGCGGGTGATAGATAATCACTGAATTTAATCAGTACTAATTCCATAAATATAATTAACGATTTATTAATCAAACGGCTAAGTAAATGAGAACGGGAATTAACAGCAGAGTGCAACGAAACAGCGTTATTCTAATCTCAAATAAACGAAGTGCAGTCCGCAACCGCAATGAATTCGCATCCCGTACGAGCCGTACCGAGTTTGGCCTTGCCTAGCCCGACAGAAATCCGCTCTCTAGATATTACACACTGGCGCCGTATACGTGAGTAAATTGTTTCGTTATTTTATTGATTATAAGAAATCAATATTCAAAACGACCCAATTCATTTTCCCGAAAATTTGGGAATACAATAATTTTATTCTTAGTATTACACTACATCTATCCCAACTGATATACGTGTCCTTGCAAAAATGTTGATGACGTTATCACAATTTTTTTTTAAATTCCCACTACTAAAATGTAATGAGAAAAAAAAAACACAATAGGCATGCAGTCGTCAAGTTTCCGACAGCGAGGGAAGTACTGTCTAAACTCTTTAGACCAATTTTTTAAGAATGTGAAACCTTCTCGGAGGACCCAAGTGTCTCTTATTAAGAATGTGAAACTTTCTCGGAGGCCCCAAATGTTTTACTTTAAGAATGTGAAACGTTCTCAGGGGACCCAACTGTATTTTCTAAAACTATAAAACCTTCTCGGGGGTCCCAGCTATCTTTTTTTAAGAATGTGAAACCTTCTCGGGGGTCCCAACTATCTTTTTTAAAAATGTAAAATCTTCTTGGAAGCGCCCAATGTCTTTTTTTTAATGCGAAACCTTCTCGGGTTCCCAAGTGTCTTTTTTTAAGAAGGTTAACCTTTCTCGGGGGACCCAATTGTGTTTTTTGAAGAATATCAAACTTTCTCGGGGGCCCCAAATCTATTTTTTTTTTAATAATGTGGAACCTTCTAGGGCGTCTCAACTGTCTTTTTAAAAATGTAAAACTTGTCGGGGGCGCCAAATGTCTTTTCTTTAAGAATGTGAAACCTTCTCGGGGACCCAACTTTCTCTTTTTTAAGAATGTAAAACCTTGTCGGAAGCCTCAAATGTCTTTTTTTAAGAATGTGAGACCTTCTCAGGGGTCCCAACTGTCTTTTTTAAAAATCTAAAACCTTCTCGGGGGCGCCAAATGTTTTTTTTTAGAATGTGAAACCTTCTCGAGGGGGCCAAATATTTTTTTTTAAGAAAGTGAAATCATCTCGGGGGACCCAACTGTCTTTTCTAAAAATGTAAAACCTTCTCGGGGGCGCCAAATTAATGTTTTTTTTAATGCGAAACCTTCTCGGGGGTCCTAGCTATCTTTTTTTAAGAATGTGAAACCTTCTCGGAGGACCCAAGTGTCTCTTATTAAGAACGTGAAACTTTCTCGGAGGCCCCAAATGTTTTACTTTAAGAATGTGAAACGTTCTCAGGGGACCCAACTGTATTTTCTAAAACTGTAAAACCTTCTCGGGGGTCCCAGCTATCTTTTTTTAAGAATGTGAAACCTTCTCGGGGGTACCAACTATCTTTTTTAAAAATGTAAATTCTTCTTGGGAGCGCCAAATGTCCTTTTTTTTAATGCGAAACCTTCTCGGGTTCCCAAGTGTCTTTTTTTAAGAAGGTTAACCTTTTTCGGGGGACCCAACTGTCTTTTTTGAAGAATATGAAACTTTCTCGGGGGCCCCAAATCTATTTTTTTAATAATGTGGAACCTTCTAGGACGTCTCAACTGTCTTTTTAAAAATGTAAAACCTTGTCGGGGGCGCCAAATGTCTTTTCTTTAAGAATGTGAAACCTTCTCGGAAGCCTCAAATGTCTTTTTTTAAGAATGTGAGACCTTCTCAGGGGTCCCAACTGTCTTTTTTAAAACTCTAAAACCTTCTCGGGGGCGCCAAATGTTTTTTTTTAGAATGTGAAACCTTCTCGAGGAGGCCAAATATTTTTTTTTAAGAATGTGAAACCTTCTCGGGGGACCCAACTGTCTTTTCTAAAAATGTAAAACCTTCTCGGGGGCGCCAAATTAATATTTTTTTTTTAATGCGAAACCTTCTCGGGGGTCCCAACTATCTTTTTTAAAAATGTAAAACCTTCTCGGGAGCGCCAAATGTCTTTTTTTTTAGAATGTGAAACCTTCTCGGGTTCCCAAGTGTCTTTTTTTAAGAAGGTTAACCCTTTTCGGGGGACCCAACTTTTTTTTTTAAGAATGTGAAACCTTCTCGAGGGCCCCAAATCTATTTTTTTAATAATGTGGAACCTTTTAGGACGTCTCAACTATCTTTTTAAAAATGTAAAACCTTCTCGGGGGCGTCAAATGTCTTATTTTTATACTAAACCTTTAGTTCTTTAGCGGTTCGAGCCCACAGCATTTCTTTTTTTTATCAAATCGAGAACTTTTCATCCTATTTTCTGGAAAATATAACAATACAGTAATGTCGTGTCAGTCTATATTTAATATATAATAGGGTAAATGTGTACAAGAGTGCGAATATGTATAAGAGTACGCACTGATGATTTCTGCTTATTAGTGCCATCTGGGTAAAATGAAGTTATACCATTCAGAATTTAATGCTAAACCTGAGATAAAGGTGCAAAAGTGACCTGAATATAGTTTATAGTTTGGTCGTACTGACGATTTTATGTTCATACTTTGTGTGGATGTAATTTTTACAGCTCATAGTTTTAGTTTTTTGTAAGGTACGTACCAGTTCTTTTATTTTACAGTAATAATTTTCATTAGCTGTAAATTTTAAGGTCTCGTTATACACTAACAGTTTTATACTTTATATCCGTCAAAAGCTTTTAACTTTGAAAACATTAGGTTATATACAAATGTACAAGAGTGCGCAGCGAGGTATTGTATAAGAGTGCGCATTGCTTGCAATACGTAGTCTAATAGTCTTGGAGATACATATCATACGATAATGAATTATTTAACTCTACTACTTTGTACTGCTTCTCAAGTTGTGTGGTGGTGGTTATAGTGATTTTTTTTTATTTTTACTTCCTGAGCGTGTTATAATCGAATCCGTCGACCGACTCTCTATTTTTACGTTTTCTCGACTTTTAAAGACCCCTAGAGTACGAAGAAATAGGTCTCCCGTTTTATGTGTAGTCTGTAGTCACTTATTCCCATTTATTTTCACCTTAGAAATAAATATTTTTTCATAAAATGTAATGCGCACTCATAAGTGTTCAAATGCGCACTCTTGTGCAATGAACTGTTTAAGAGTGCGCATTTACACATCTTGACAAAAATTGAAATTACTCTTAAAATATAGTGGTCTTGGGACATACAACTGAATATATCTGATCTCTAAACATGTATATAACTAACCCATATCATAAAATTTGTCTATTCAAAAAAACTAAAAAGTTGTTGACAGTTTTACACTAAGTGCGTACTCTTGTACACATTTACCCTATATCTATGGTGCTCAGTGGCCACTTAATTAATTAGTCAGTCACGTCTCGGTTTTAAAGAGACAAAATCAATCAAATTTCGTTTTCTCCTAAGACAAATGCGTGCGGCCGCCGATGCTTATGTATATACATGAACACTCGAAGTTAAGAATGTTTTATTACTGATAGGGTATTTTTCAAACTTTGACCAATTTTTTTCTAGTAAAATTTATTAAAAGTTACCTTCGTGTTTTACGATTATAAAGTTACAACAAAAATGAGAGAATACATGGTTTTGGCAAGAAGGGCATGCTAACAAATTGTATGAAAAACAGTCAGACAATGGAGTTAAGTCTTCAAAATTCTGGAAACAAAACTGAAACTTCCAATTTTCGGTCTAACCGTGGATTTTTTATAGTTTTTTTCGTTTCTTCAAAAATATGAGATTTCTCTTAAAAACTCTTTTTTCACTTCGATTTTTCGTCTCCTGAGGATCGTACAATTCTTCTTAATATACTGAAATCTGAAAGTTTCATCAGCGCTGCAGTTTATATTTACTTTCTTTATATTAAAAAAAAAACAAGATTTTATCGTTTTTTCATGATTCAATGTTTTTTTGAACTTCCATAACCATAAAATACTCAATACTTCAGTAGATATTTTGAAAAAACCTCAGAAATATACAAAAAAATTTAGTTTTTTTCAAAGTTTTAAAAAGCTGAAAGAGCAAACCTTGTCCGATTTTCCATGCACTTAGCGACATGTTCTTCTCGCTATTATACCGAGTGTCTGAAATTTTAAGCCAATAGTAACTGAAAACTTCTCGACTGAAAATAATACCTATTTTACAACTTAAAACTGAACAAATTTTCGCAGACAACGATTAGGAGGATTTCAGTAAAAAACAGCTTAAAAAATGTATAAAGTTTAATTATGAAAATTTTCGGCTCCCGAACTTACTTAATCAGACGAAGATAAGTTAAAAGCAAAAATATCTTACGCTGAAACTCTTACTAAGTAACGAAACAAATACCAATGTTCTGAATATTATACATCTTTCCAACTTTTCAACTCTTAGTTCGATGTCAGAGTAGCTAGAAGTTTGAACAAACTGCAAAAGATAAACTTTGCTGAGTGAAGTCCAAACTTTGCTGGTTTTTCTAAAAACACACAAAAAGGAAATATTTTGCTGTGCTTATCGTAAAACAATTTATTTTTGATGAAAATTTAGAAGTTACGTTGTTAACGGCTTTTATCAAGCTTTATCAGAAGTCGATCTACCAATAAACAGGATCACTATTATTATTAGATTCGTTTTCTTTTCAAATTATATCCTGCGTTATCATTATCAGTAAAAACAACAACCCCAGATCGCTACTGTACCTCCACACACCCCTTTTCACCAAATCCCTTAAAAACCCTACCCTTGAACTCCAAACTCCCCCATCCCCCATCTCTCCCGAACTTTCTCCTCCTCGCCCATCTCAAAAAATTCCCCCATCGTCCTCCCTCGCGTTCGCAAAATAATAATAGTCATCCGTGGCACGAAGAAACAACAAACGACGAGCGAATAAAACAGTCGAAGGAGAACGAGTTGACTTGCAAGTCACACGCCGACGGTGTCGTCGTCGTCGTCGTGGCAACGACGGAGGCGCCGTTGCCACGCAACAGCAGGAGCAGCGGCAGGACTCGAGTAATAATCCTGCGAAAGCCGCTGCGAGAGTTCGGGAGAAATTAGTTGATGACTCGCCCCGAAAGAAAGGAACCGAGTTGCAAATGAGTTGCGTTGCCGCCGATTCATTACGGCCCGCCTGTCCTCAAAACATCAACGAAACATGACAACCCAATTTCGGGCCGGGGACGGCGGGGGGCGGCGATCGATCTACGCGGGCTCGAGGAGAAGGTTAGAGGAAAGTTGGAGTTTTATTTTAGGGGCGAGGGCGGGCGCGAAATGCAACCGGTGTAACAGTTTTTGGGAAAAGCGGGCTGGGTGGAATTTGATTATGTCGGATGATTGGTTGTGAGACGAACTGCGGCGAAAACAACGACCAGTTAATTTTCAATGTACACACATATTATAAAGCTGAACATTATAACCTATAAATGGAACTTTAACTTAATTGAAAACTTGTTTCTCTTGAGTGTGTATTTAATGAAGTGTTCCATTTATTTACAAAGAATTCTCAATAGAACAACACCTATTTCCAATCAAAAAGCATCACTTCCCGATTTTTTTCTTTGAACCACTATTATTACCATATTTTTTTTTTTGGAAAATTTTTGGATTTTAAAAACTCATTTTGTTCTCGTTTATTTAAAGAAGTATGGACAAAGGAACATCGAATTCGTAATCTGATAAAAATTCTTCATAAGGACGCATCTTTTTGCCCGAATAAGTTAATTTTCAAGCCCTTTTTTGAAAATTTTTCAAAATTACAATCGCATTTTTCCTATTATTTAAAAAAGCATTCTAAAAACAATTTCAGATTCTCGTTTTTATAGGGGTATTTGAAAAAGTATTTCACTTTAAATTGATTACTTGCGGAAAATTTTCTTTCGAGCTAAAAAAAAAACAGTTTGAGCTTTTTTTAAAAATTTTTGGAAATTAAAATATCCCTATTTTTATATACAATAAATTAGCAATTTGCCGAAAATTTTTTATAAGAAAATATCCTCTTACGCTGGAACAGGTTAGCTTTCACTTTTTCAGTTCTTTTTTTTTGGAAAATGTTTAGAAATGATATTTTTTCTCGAGTTATTTGGAGAGGTTTCCGAGAAAGGCCTTCAGAATCTTAATCTGTGGAAAATTCTCAATAAGACAACATCTGTTTCTAACTATTTCAACATTTTTTGAAAATTTTTGGAAACCAAAAAATGATTTCTTCTCGGTTATTTACAGAAATATAGAAACGGGAAACAAGGTTCGTAGTCTGCGAAAAATTATTATTCATAACGAAGCAACTTTTATTGAAATAAATTTACTTTCACGTGTTTTCCCAAAAATTTCAAAATTATCATTTAAAAAATGTTCAAAAAACGATTTCAATTTGTAATCTACAGAAAATTCACTACAAGACAGACAATTTCAGATTCTCGTGTTTATAGGGGTATTTGCAAAAATATACCACTTTAAATTGATTACTTGCGGATAATTTTCTTTCGATCTAAAAAAACAGTTTTTATATACAATAAATTAGTAATTTGCCGAAAATTTTTTATAAGAAAATATCCTCTTACGCTGGAATAGGTTGGCTTTCAGTTTTTTAGTTTTTTTTTGGAAAATGTTTAAAAATGATATTTTTTCTCCAGTTATCTGGAGAGGTTTCCCAAAAAGGACTTCAGAATCTTAATCTGTGGAAAATTCTCAATTAGACAACATCTGTTTCCAACTAGTTTAACATTTTTTGAAAATTTTTGGAAACCAAAATATGATTTTTTTTCCGGTTATTTACAGAAAATAATATAGAAAAGGGAAACAAGATTCGTAATCTGCGAAAAATTATTATCCATAACGAAGCAACTTTTGCTGGAATAAATTTATTTTGACGTGTTTTTTCAAAAATTTCAAAATTATTACTTAAACAATGTTCAAAAAACGACTTAAATTTGTAATCTACAGAAAATTCTCTACAAGACAGCATATTTTTATATTCAAATAGACACCTTCATCATTTTTCGTACTTTTCTTAGTTGAAAATCTTATTTTTCTAGTGTCGCAAAAACGGTTTCTTTTTGGAAAATATTTCGAAACATTTCGTATTTTATTTGAAAAATATTCCAAAAGCGACTTTAAATTCAGAGAATTCCCTTTCGCTCGAAAAGAGCCACTATTATTAGCATTTTTTTTTTTGAAAAATTTTTGGAAACTAAAAACTCATTTTTTCTCGTTTATTTAAAGAAGTATGGACAAAGGGACATCGGATTTGTAATCTGCCAAAAATTCTTCATTAGGACACATCTTTTCGCCCGAATAAGCCCTTTTTTGAAAATTTTTGGAAATTAAAATATCCTTATTTTTATATACAATAAATTAGTAATTTGCCGAAATTTTTTAATAAGAAAATATCCTCTTACGCTAGAATAAGTTAGCTTTCAGTTTTTCAGTTTTTTTTTTTTTGGAAAATATTTAGAAATGATATTTTTTCTCGAGTTATTTAGAGAGGTTTCCGAGAAAGGACTTCAGAATCTTAATCTGTGGAAAATTCTCAATAAGACAACATCTGTTTCCAACTACTTTAACATTTTTTGAAAATTTTTGGAAACCGAAAAATGATTTTGTTTTCGGTTATTTACAGAAATATAGAGAAGGGAAAAGATCGTAATCTGCGAAAAATTATTATCCATAACGAAGCAACTTTTGCTGGAATAAATTTATTTTCACGTGTTTTTTCAAAAATTTCAAAATTATTATTTCAAAATTGTCCAAAAAACGACTTCAATTTGTAATCTACAGGAAATTCTCTACAAGACAGCATATTTTTATATTCAAGTAGGCACCTTCATCATTTTTCGTACTTTTCTTAGTTGAAAATCTTATTTTTCTAGTGTCGCAAAAACGGCTTCTTTTTGGAAAATATTTCGAAATATTTGGTATTTTATTTGAAAAGGTATTCCAAAAGCCACTTTAAATTCAGAGAATTCTCTTTCGTTCGAAAAGAGCCAGTATTATTAGAATTTTTTTTTTTTTTTGGAAAATTTTTGGAAAATAAAGTTTCATTATTTTTTAATTGTTTTAAAGATGAATCGCAAAAAGACATTAAATTCGCCGAAAGAATTTTCATTGGAAACGCCTTTCCAGTGTCTTACGCCACACTAATACCTACACAATTTTCTCTTCGACGTCCCCCGCGTCGAAATTTTTCCTCGGCGGCATTAAACTTTGCCGTGGCATTTCGCCTCTGCAAAACCAATATCTGCGCCGTCCCCGGTGAAAGGTCACATGTAAACGCGTGTTCCCTTAATTAGTCATTAGGGGCGGTGGCGGCGCGGGGCAGGGGACGGCGGACGGTGATTGATGATGAAGCCTTCGCGGCGAGCTTTTTACGTTGCGGGAACTCGGGGTTCTGGCAGGCGATGAGACGCGGAATTAACATCGCTCTGCCTCCGCTATGTCCTCCTGTTCGACTCGCATGACATGCTCCATTCGACATGGCGGATACGTATTATACCGTGAACGCGAACGTTGCGTTGGCCGGCGGTACCAAACATTTTTCCCACCGCCTGGGGTTATTGATTTGGGTGGGTTGCGGTTCCAACTTTTAATTAGCTAAAAGGTGGGCTGGAATAACAAACTACTAAACGCAGGTGCAGTGGGTCACTAAATTTTATACTAAGTGTATACAGATGACAAGGGGGTTGGGGGACCTCTGATTTGGAAGGTATTTTGTTACTTCATGCGGGTCTCTTGTGTAATGGTTTAGTGTTTAATATCAAAAATTGGGTTTGTTTGCTTGACAAAACATGAATAGGTTTTTGGATCTAGTGTGTGTGGAGATTATTAAAAGAGTGGCTCCAAAAATGTGTAAATATTTTATTGCAGCACAGCTCTTCACACGGATAAGTTGAGTTTCAGGTCACCTTATCATATTAAATAAAAAAATTACATTTAAATTATACATAAATTATGTGATCGAAAAAGTCGTCTAGTCAACTATGAAATTAATTTTAAAAAATGTGTAGGCAAAATCTGCACTGTCACAGCTGTTCTTTTCTGAGGTTATGCAAAATTGTCCGCAGATTTCTTCTAATATGTATCGCGTTTGCTTGAAGTTTCACTCCATTTCGGTAATAAATATGGATAAAAAGAATTTTAGTAATTTATAATAATACAAACAGTTACCTTCAACGAAAAACACAATACTGCCACCACCGTTTTTTTTTTAATTAATTCCATGGTTGACTAGATGACATTTTTTCTATCATATGCTAAGATAAAACTGGTTTTGGCAAATCACTTACCCTGTAAGAAAAGAGAGGGTGAGTGGGCGGGGCTAGTATCTGCTAAGATAAGACTGATTTTGGCAAATGAGATACCCTCTAATCCTTGCTAAGATATGTGGAACTTTTTTATATATTTTTAGAAATTTAGATTCCTTATTAAAGATTTTGGATTCGATTGGTAGAGGTTTGAAAATGTTTTTGAATTCTCTACAACATTTCCTCAACGAATTTGCTATGAATACAGCAAGAGAGAAGATATTCCGGTTTTTACTTTCCGAACGACGCTAAAGAAATTTATTGTAATATTGCGCGCATTTCGAAAAATATTATTATTATCTTTATCTATTTGTTTTTAAGTTTTTATTTTTTTATTTTCAAAAAAAAGGAATTTGTTGGAGTGTTCTTCAAAGGAGGGGGAAGTAGGTACTGCCGAAATAACCTTCGACCAACTTTTTTCTTCCCCAGTGTAAGGTAAAGAAATAATGTAATAGGGTCCATTGGGCACTGACCACTTTTAAGTTTTCGCGACGTTTCACAGTCGTTTCATAATCCACAGAAAATTTATATTTTTGGTCACGTTATAAACTAAAGTTTTCGTTTACTCCACAAAATTGTCCAGTTCTTACTTTGTAGTTTGTTTCAAATTCTGTGACTAGCATCAGTGAATTTTACTCTTTCTGGATGGAAATTGCGAATTATATACCTAAATATTATTCCTATTCATGTCCGGAAACATCATAACGCGCCGTCTAAACCCTAAAAATATAAAAATCGGAAAATTAAATCGAAATATTGTACCTAAATCGAAGGATTGAAAAAGCGAAAAATTGACAAACTAAAAAACGGAAAACTAATAAATCGAAAAATTAAAAAAAAAGGGAAAACTGAGAAGTCGGAAACCTCACGAAATGAAAAATTGAAAAATTCAAAATTGTAAAATCGAAAAAGTGAATAATTAAAAGAATTGAAAACAAATTTTTTGGGTTGCGACTTTTTTAGTTTTTCAGTTTCTCGGTTTTTAGATAAAAAAATTGAAAATTCGAAAAATCAAAAGTTGAAATCGATCAAATGATAAATTCATAACTGAAAACTCGAAAAATTGCAAATCGAAGAATTGAAAGAGTGAAAAACTGAAAATTGGAAAAATGAAAAATCGGGAAATCGAAAAACTGTAAAATCGAATAACTGTGAACGGGAAAATTAAGAGAAAAAATCAATTAAAAAAATGGAGAAATAGAAAAATTAGAAATTCGAAAAATTAAAACATGGAAAATTTGTAAATCGAAAAATTGAAGCAACGAAAAACTGAAAAATGAAACATTAAAAATCTGGAGACTGAAAAATTGAGAAACTAAAAACTAATTTTTCGAGTTTCCTCTTTTACAATTTTTCAGTTCAGTTCAATATTTAAATGGGAAAATTTTATAAATGAAAAATTGCAAATCAAAATATTAAAAAATCCAAAAACTGAAAAATCAAAAAATTGCAAATTGAAAAATCGGAAACTTAAATATTGAGGAACTGAAAAACTGAAAAAGTAAAAACGTTTCATAGGCCCTAGAGCACCAGAAAATAGGTTCTCCTTAGCCTGTTTGTCTGCCCTCTGCCGTTTGTCGTCTGTGTCGAATTTTATTAGACAATTACATAATTATATGTATGTTACGAATATCGTATCGATGGTAAATTTTGTTTTTACTAGTTAAACGCCGTTTAAATTGTATAACCTCTTATTGTAGTTTATGAACTGCCTTATTTTTTAGCCCGGGGATCCAGATTTTCGCAAAGGAAATCCGAATTTCATCATTACATTTTGTATCTACCAGTAGGTACTTATAAGGGCAATGATGTGTGGTGAGCTCCGTGGCCATGCTGTAAAATGTTCAATTAGTAAAGCTTCGATTGACTCATGGGCCACGATTTTTTTATTGAGCGAATTAAGAATGAGTCACCCCATTTTTTTGAAAATTTGGGAATACAGTAATGTTGCGCAGGCTATATTTAACAATAATAAAATAAGAATTGTAGCTTAATTAATAATTCTAACAAAATTCTCAAAATTATTATTTTTTTAATTTCGGACGAAGCTGTATTTGTTCAAATATATTCAAGGGCGAGGGAAGTTCTGTTTAAATAACTTTGGATCAATTTTTTTATTGACGAAATCAAAAACGGTACCCGAATCTTTATTACCTAATGTTTTCGAAAATGTTTCAAAGAATTTCGTGGGGCTTTCATGTTTTGTCTTTAAAAGAATTTTAAAGAGTCTCCTTAGTATTTCGTTTTTGAAAGAATGTAAACAAAATTTGGGGACCCTTGATCTTTTGTTTATGAAAAAAAATTTCGGAGACCCCGATGATGTTTTGTTTCCGAGAGAATTTGAAGAATTTTGGAGATCTCTGGCGTTTTGTTTGAAAAAATATTTTGAAGAATCACTGGAGCCCCCGGTATTATGCTTTTGGAAGAATTTAAAAAAATGAAGAGAATCTTGGGTACCTACCTCTGGAGCACACCAGACTCCAGAGATACCCAAGAGGGAAATTCTGTCCATATAAGTTTTGACTAATTTTTAGAATTTAATACCTGTTTAATAATATCTAATCAATTTTTCTACATGTTATGAATCAAAAGATACATCGAGATTGAAAACGACTATAAAATGACAGTTAATACTTAATATTAATAACGGTTTTCTTGTATTCCACTTTAACTCAAGTCGAAATCCTTAAAGCTCCTGCACTTCTTCCTTCCAGTATTCCCCACAACAATCGCCGATTCCGCCCAATTCGCCGTCATTATCGCCGATTTGTCATAACAACAACGCCAAATCCGCTCCGGCGTTTATCTGCGTGATTTACGGCGATACCGGAAGAGTGCTAATAACCGCTTCCTTCTCTCGTCCTGCGGCTTATCAGATCGTCCTTTCCTTCCACCTTCATTAGCGCATTAAGCCTCGACGAATTAATTTCGATTTTTCCACCCATAATCCATACGGAGCGCCGAGAGAACATAAAAGTTGTCTGATCTCCGGCTCCCCTAATCCCCGAGTGGAGCTTTGAATATAGGCGCTTGATGATCTAAATTATGCAATTTTCAATATTGGCCACCCACTCGGGCACGTGTCCGCCCCAGCACGTGTGTTTGACTCATTGCGGACCGCAAATTCACTCAGATGTCGGCCGATGATGAGGGTTTCGGCCCCGAGATGCTTTCGTCCTTATTAATTTGCGCCGCTCTCGAAGAGGGATGTTTGGGCGAGGAGAAGATACGGAGGCTGGACCGGTCAAAGAGAAGCCGGAGAAGGACAGAGTTTTAATTTTCTATTACATATATCTATCTAAGTACTACTTACTTATTATTTTTTAATTATTATAAAACTAGGGATAGAATCCTATCAGATAGAAATATTTGAATAAAATTTAACATATTTTCTATTAAGACTGATATTTTTTCACCCACTAAAATTTTATGACGTCATTATGAGGGGAGAAGCGGGGTAAAGACGGTTTTAATTTTATACTACATACTTTTTTTTACTGTTGCATTTAGACCCCAAATTAATTTTAATTACATCACCAGTGATCTTAGTATCATTTAAGATACTTTCGTGGAAATATTTGTTTATTTATAGAAAAAATTGACTGTGAAAATAAGGTTAAAATTGTTGCTTATAAGTAGATATCTGAAAAAAATTATTCAGCAATTATAAAAGTGTATGGCTTATCTGATTTTCTTGCAATTCTTTCTTCCAGGAAATGTACATTTTGAAACTTTGGCGGTCACTGAAATTTTAAAATTACGTGCCTGCCAGAAGATTTTAGCTTCTACTGCTAGCATAAGACCGATGTTGCCCCTATTAAACTTGTAAAAACTTGTTAAATTTAAAAAGTGTTAAATGGCAAATTTCCATACTAACGAGTGAAATTCCTAAATCTGATTGGATGTTTATTTTTTAACAACACAGTTATTAATTTTTTGAGTCACCCTGTTTAAGCAAATCTAAAAAATATGCATGCAGTGATAAATCACAGACTGATCATATTTTGCATATTTTAGATAGTATTTATTCGACAAAATTTAGGTGACGTCATCACTTTTTGGAGGGAAGAAGCAAATACATTTTGATTACATCTACAAGATTTCAAAGCATTCAATTTGGCACACTCAAAATTAAATTGCAAAATGTTGTTTTATAGTTTTGATTTTTTTTTTTTCAAAAATCTGGATGTTTCGGGTAAAAACTCAACACGGCGTCATAAACTACATGTGTAGGAGTATGTTATTTCATACCCGTTTACTATGTGCAATTTTGAAGTGACGTCATCACATTATTGGTGGAGTTGATAAGACAAATTTTGGTTAGAGTTTTACCATCTACATGTTATAAAATATTTCTACAAAGTATATTCTTATTGAATTTTGTGAAACAAAAATTGAAAATAATTTTCCCTTTTATCTACAAAATTTTTATACCGAGCTATTTTGACGAAATTAAAAAAACTGCTACATTTCAGTTAACGATTTTGGAAAAACCGTAGGAATTTCCGAAAAAACGAAGCCTAAAATTAAGTTCTGGATATCGAAATCTACAAGAAAATTCAAAATTAGTCTGATCTTATCACATACTAACCCCGCTCACCCACCCTCTATTTTTTTTTAGAGATTATTACATTTGCCAAAATCAGTCTCATCTTAGCAAGTACTTGCCCCGCCCACCCGCCCTCTATTTTCTTTTAGAGTATGTCATTTGCGAAAATCAGTCTTATCGTAGCAAGTATTAGCCCCGCCCACCCGCCATCTTCTCATTCTAAGGACTAATTTTACTTCTGCTCAATGTAAGATCATTTATTTCATTCAGGGTGGGTGGGCGGGGCGGGATAATTATGTTCCTATGTCGAGTGGGAGGGGAGACTAATAATAGAATCTAGGATGTGAAAAAGTAAAAAAGTCCTAATCGTAATTTTTATATTATGCTATTTGTTATAAAATTAATTTCTTATTTCATGCACCTAACAAGACTGGGTAATTTTAGAAAATGGTTGAAAATGGTAGAAAATGCCAAAATCAGTCTGATCTTATTAAATACTAACCCCGCTCACCCACCCTCTATTTTCTTAGAGAGTATGTAATTTCCCAAAATCAGTCTTATCTTAGCAACTACTTGCTCCGCCCACCCACCCTCTATTTTCTCAGAGGATATGGCATTTACCAAAATCAGTCTTATCTTAGTAGGTACTAGCCCCGCCTACCTCCCTCCTCTCATTTTAAGGACAAATTTTATTTCTATTCAGTATAAGATCATTTATTTTATTCACATCGGATAAAATGATTCATTGAAAAGGAGATAGGGTGGGTGGGCGGGGCGGGGTTAATTACGTTCGTATTTCGAGTGAGAGTGGACACTAATAATAAAACTTAGAATGTGAAAAAAAAGTAAAAAAAGCGCTAATCGTATTTTTTTTATTATACCGTTTGCTATAAAATTTATTTCTTATTAAAAACCCTTTTACCATGCTAGTAATGTTAAATGCTATTAATCGTTGTTTCCTAGATAATCATCAAATCGATGTTATTGTGATACCAAATTTTCAAAAATTTTTGTGGATTTTGTAAATTCTAAGACAAGATTTTAAAATTTAGTTATACAAGTACTTAGTATGAACTTTTTTACGATATTCCGTACTATGTATCGTTAAAAATGTGGCTTCATTATTAAACCACAAACAAAAAATATGCTACACCATATATTTCCTTACAAAATTTTAAGATTACAGGATTACCGACTTTCCATGTTCAAGATAGTTGTTATAAAATTTTATTCTTTTTTTCCAACCCTAGATGCTTAATTTAAACGAAGGAATTTAGTAATAAATTTGACGTAGGAGTTAGGAGTTAAAAATTATAAGACTTAAGGGAAATTTAGTTTTTAATGAATTAAATTTTAAGACTGAAATTTTGAAATTAGCAGTTTAACTGAAAAACTTGGGGCAATTCTGTCGATCCTGTATTAATCTAAATTTCTGGAGTAAGTGAGGACGAAATAATAAACTACATGTATGCAAACATGAGATGACGTAATCAAATTGTTGGTGGGGATTCTTAGGTAAATTTTCGTTAAATAGGGTAAATGTGTACAAGAGTACGCACTTAGTGTAAAACTGTCAATAACTTTTTAATTTTTTTGGATAGACAAATTTTATGATATGGGTTCGTCATATACATGTTTAGAGATCAGATATATTTAATTGTACGTCCCAAGACCACTATATTTTAAGAGTAATTTCAATTTTTGTCAAGATGTGTAAATTCGCACTCTTAGACAGTCCACTGCACAAGAGTGCGCATTTGAACGCTTATGAGTGCGCATTACATTTTATGAAAAAAATCTTTATTTCTAAGGTGAAAATAAATAGGGACAAGTAAATACAGACTACACATACAACGGGATACATATTTCTTCGTACTCTAGGGGTCTTGAAATTCGAGAAAACGTAAAAGTAGAGAGTCGGTCGACGGACTCGATTACAATACTTCATTCGCTTACGCTCAGGAAGTAAAAATTAAAAAACAAACATCACCATAACCACCACCACCACACAACTTGAGAAGCAGTACAAAGTAGTAGACTTAAATAATTCATTATAGTATCATATGTATCTATAAGACTACGTATCGCAAGTATTGCGCACTCTTGTACATTTGTACATAACCTAATGTTTTCAAAGTTAAAAGCTTTTGATGTATAGAAAGTATAAAACTGCTAGTGTATAACGACACCTTAAAAGTTGCAGCTAATGAACATTATTACTGTAAAATAAAAGAACTGGTACGTACCTTACAAAAAACTAAAACTGTGAGCGGTAAAAATTACATCCACACAACGCGTAAACATAAAATCGTCAGTACGATCAAACTATAAACTATATACAGGTCACTGTTACACCTTTATCTCAAGTTTAGCATTCGATTGTGAATGGTATAACTTCATCTTACCCAGATGGCACTAATAAGCAGAAATCATCAGTGCGTACTCTTATACATATGCGCACTCTTGTACACATTTACCCTAATAAAATTTATACAACAAATGGGAGACCAGACGGAAACGGAAGACCTGCTTTTACATACTCTAGTGGACATGAACCATCAAATTTAACCTCGCGAAGTCGAACACTCTAACAACCCGACACCACCCCGCGTCCAATGCCGGCATTACCAATTATCAACCCCCGATTTGGCCATGACGTCGAGAGCCCGGCAGCACCCGGATGCGTTTTTGTGAGAAAAAACAAGAAATGCGGGATCGGTGCGCGATTTACGAGGGCACGTCCGACAGTTGATCAACAATACAATAAATAACGAGGCAATCGTCGAAACATCTCCCCGATCACTCACAATTAAAACACAATAAATCGTAAAAAGGAAATGACTTCTTGACGAAATTCTAATCCAATTATTGGACGCGATGAATGCGACAAAGGACGTTGTTTGGTTTTTCACACAAAGCCTGCATTCATTCCGGCTTTCCGACTAACCGTACTGATTATTGTGGGGATTTTTTCGGCGATGCGTGCGAAGGTGGCATGCGTGCACAATGGTTATCACATGTGGTAGGTGCCAACTGCACAAAACTAATTACCTGTAATGCATGGCAGATGAGCGAGTCAAAGCGGGACGTGATTAGGAGAAATTCGCGAGCGATTCGCGGGACATGTGTGTGATGGGATGAATGGGACAGGAGGAAGTAAGAGCGGGCAATGTCGGAGGACGCGAGGATAACGGCGAGGGGGGGTATCATATGCGTATTGTTGGGAGATAATTGTTGTATAACAGTAACTGTAATGCACGTGGAAATAAAGGCGATTTTAAAAGAAAGCCGTTTCGTGTACACAACTTTGACAAACAGGAAAATTTTAGTATTATTATTATTATTAGTTTAAGAGCCACACTGATCCGGAAATGACCGGCATTCAGGCAAGGTTTCTATGATTACGGCTACCAAGACCGAGTAATGATATGCACTGATTAGGTTAATAAAAAACCTTGGAGATCCTAGAATTACAGCATACAAATTCGTCGATCATTACCTACTTAAAAAATGACCTACTCTACTGTGACCTACTTCTCTAATCTATAAAATTGTACCACCAAGTTTTAAGGCTTAAATTTAAATAATTAAAAATCAAATTTGTCTTGTTCAAATTTATAAGAACAGTGTCAAGCTCCGTTTCGGAAAATTTAGAAAATTTATTTTTGCCTGTAATGGTTTTTTGTGTTTTGTTGCATCTTTACAATTACTTATTATCACTTATCAGTTAATTAGTTCACACTTATTGTAAACAATTTATATAAAACATATTTTGGAATAAGTCCAATTCACTGACAGAATTTTGGAGTTTCTGGTATTTTGTTTTTGAGACAATTTGAAGGAATCTTGGAGCCCCTTTTGTTTTCTTTTTTAAATTCATTTGAAAAATGTTTGGGGCTTTGTTGTATTAATTTTTAACAAAGTGAGAAACATGTCGAGGACCCTAGTATTCTTTTTATTTTTTTTTCTAATTAAAAAACCTTGAAAATTTTGATATTTTGTTTCTAAAAAAATTTTAAAGGATCTTCGAATCTGAACTATATTTTTTTAATAATTTTGTTTTGAAAGAATCATGGGAGTCCCTAGTGTTTTGTTTTAGAAAACATTTAAAAAAAACATAGGAACCAATACCTAATTGAATTTTAAAGAATATTGACAGCTTATGTTTTTTTTTCTGAAAAGTTTGAACAAGCGTGGAGGTCGTTGGTGTTTCATTTTTCAAACATTTTTATAGAATCCAATTTCTTCATTTTCTTAGCAAAAAATTTAGAGCATCTCGTGGATCCTGTTTTTTAAAGATTTTTAAAGATCTTGGTGGTCTTATTATTTTGTCTTGAAAAAAAACTATCTACATAAAAATCCTGGAGGCCCTTGATGTTTTGTTTAAAAGAATTTGAAAATATCTTTTAAAGAATCTCGGGGCTCTTGGTGCTTTGATTTTCAATCATTGTTTCGTTTTTAAAAGAATGTTCAAGAATGTTCAAGAATGAAGTAAAACATTTGGGGCCTCCGAGAAAGTTTCACATTCTTAATAAGAGACACTTGGGTTCCCCGAGAAGGTTTCACATTCTTAAAAAAAGACAGTTGGGTCCCCCGAGAAGGTTTTACATTAAAACAAAGACATTTGGGGTCTCCAAGAATGTTTTACATTTGTAAAAAAACAGTTGGGACACCCGAGAAGGTTTTACATTAAAAAAAAAACAAATGGGATCCCCGAGGTTTCACATTCTTAAAAAAACGTTTGGCGCCCCCGAGAAGGTTTTACACTTTTGAAAAAGACAGTTGGGACCTCAGAGAAGGTTTCGCATTAAAAAAGAAGATATTTGGGTCCCTCGCGAAGGTTTGACATCTTTAAAAAAGAAACATTAGGCCCCGGAGAAGGTTTTACATTTTTAAAAAAGTCAGTCGGACCCCCGAGAAGGATTCACATTCTTAAGAAAAAGACATCTGGGTTACCCGAGAAGGTTTCACATTCTTAGAAAAAGACATTTGGGGCCCCGAGCAGGTTTCACATAAAAAAAGGCATTTGGGCCCCCCGAGAATGTTTTACATTTTTCGAAAAGACATCAGTTAGGACGCCCGAGAAGGTTTTACATTAAAAAACATTTGCGATCCCCGAGAATGTTTCACAATTAAAAAAAAACATTTGGAGCTCACGAGAAGGTTTCACATTATTAAAAAATTAAAACAGATATTCGGGTTCCCCGGGAAGATTTAACATTTTTAAAAAAGTTGTAACCTTCGCATTCTTGTAAACTATTATTATGCCGTACATTATGTTTTTGCTAACATTTAGAAGGTTAGATTAGGAGAAAACTCAAAGCGGACCACACTTATAGGTCTATACCTATTGTTGTATAATAGTGAAATAAAAAAAAATAGAATTCAATAGGAAAATTTTGGTTAGCATTTAACGACCTACATGATATTTTTAATATACATACAAAATTTGACAACAGTCCTGCAGTTTCGGACTTGTCTAGTCTAATCGAAATGGATATAAACACCAGACAAACAAAACACACAACCAGACAGGCAGAAGGAAACGAGATACTACTTTTTTCGGAGTCTAGGGGTCATGGAACGTCGAGAATATATAAAAGTGCCAATTCGTCCGATGGACTCGATTACTATATTTCTTTAACTTACGCTCGTGAAGTAAAAATCATCTTTACTTAGTTTTCAGCAAATGACATGATTTCACCTTTAAATTTATTTATTTTTACTTTAATAACTGCAAACACTTGAACAAAACCATCATTGAATTTCCCTACCACCTAGAAAATAATTTTGACCAATTTCTCATTTTTCTAAATCGACATTTGAAAGTTTTCGATGTGAAATTTTGGAATTTTTTCTAATAATCTAGATATTCGTATCGTATAAAGATCATAATGATATAACCGAGGATACAACTAACTACAATAATCTCCAACATGAAGTTCTACATAACTCTTGTCTAAATATTAATAAAATAGAAGAAAACGATGTACTCAAGGCAATTAAGCGATTAAAAACATCCATGACAGCTGGACCAGACTTTATACCTGCATTTATGATTAAGGATTGTGCATATATTTTTGCCAAACCATTGTGTAAGATTTTCAATTTAATAATAAACACATGTAGATATCCAGATATATTTAAATTGACACGTATATGCCCCGTTTTCAAAAAAGGTGACAAATGTTTGGTTGAGAACTATAGACCAATCTCTATAATGTGTAATTTTGCCAAAATATTTGAATTTATCATATCAGACTTAATAGCGTTCCATATGAACAAAATTATATCCGAACATCAGCATGGATTCATTTATAAAAGATCTACAGTCACAAACCTTTTATCTAAAACTCAATATATATCCGAATGCCTTGATAGAGGTAATCAGGTGGACGTTATATATCTGGATTTCTCCAAAGCGTTTGATAGTATTAATCACACATTGCTCCTTGATAAACTTGAATGTTTTGGATTCTCAGACTCTTTTATTCTTTTACTAAATTCTTATTTATCTAATAGGTCTACATATGTGAATTATAGGGGTTTTACTTCTTACACATTTACCCAATCATCTGGTGTACCACAAGGGTCAGTTCTTGGACCTCTCCTCTTTGTTTTATATATAAATGACATCACGGAAACACTTCGTACTAAACATCTGTTATATGCTGATGACCTTAAGATTTACCATGAAATAAAAAATACATCTGATTGTTCAATGTTACAGCAGGACTTACAAAATATATTAAATTGGAGTACCCTAAATCATTTGAATATTAATAAAACTAAGTGTTATGTTATGTCATTTACTAGAAATGAATACAAAGTAAATTATCATTATAGCATAGATGATGTTATCTTGAATAGACCTAATGTCGTCAATGATCTTGGGGTAACATTTGACGCTAAATTATCGTTTTCATGTCATATAAAAAAAATTTCAGATGATGCCTATAAGTGTCTAGGTTTCGTTATTCGTAACTCCAAATCATTTAATGACACCTCCACAATCATGACACTCTATATCGCCTTTGTTCGCAGTAAAATTGAATATGCATCTACAATCTGGTCTCCATGCTATAAAATATATTGTTCCGATCTAGAAAAGATTCAAAGACGCTTTTTGAAGTTTTGTGCATTCTTTGTAGATGGTTTTTATCCTATTCGTAACTTTCCACAGGACCTGCTACTATCTCGTTTCGCTTTACAAAGTCTTCTTATCAGAAGATCCATGCAAGCATCGGTAATTTTATTTAAAATAATACAAAATATAATTGAATGTAAATATATTTTCAATCAAATTTCTTTACATACACCTAGAATCAACTGCCGGTATCATCATATTTTTCAGCCACTTCGTGCTAGAACTAATATGCTTATGTTTTCGCCTCTAAATCAGATGATACTCAGCTACTGCAGCGTTGAGAAAGATGTTGATATTTTTAACTGCAAGCTGAATCAATTAAAAAGATGTTTTCATACATGACAGTACAAAGAGGTTAAACACCAACACTGGTACCTAATAGAAAATTATTCATGGTTTCATTACATTTTAAGAGTATACATAATAGTACTTATTGTATTTTATAATTATTATCTGAGCTCACCTAACTGGGACTTGCAGTAGTATAGCTGCAATTGTGCTTAAACTGATGAAATCAATATACTAACATGTTTTAACTTGGCTTGTAATTGGGTTTTAAAAAACCTGTTAGCCAATGTACAATAATAATAATAATAATAATAATAATAATATTCAAGGTAAAATAGGGGCGAATTCATAAACCACAACTTTATTGCATTAAATTTCAATAGGATTTACCTAGCGAAATTGTAAGAGGACGTAATCACATTGTCGGTAGGAGCGAACAAACAAATTTTGGTTAGCATTTAACCCTCTACACGATAGTCTTATTAAAGTAGGTACACCCAAAATTTCAGTAGTTTTGGAAATTACGTATCTAATAAAATCAGGAACACGCAGATACGGAACGTAAATTGTTAAGGTTGATAAATTCTTCTTTTCTGTTTCACCTTAAAAAACTAAAATGAAAAAATCTGCAAAAGAATTTCACTTTCTGTGTATTTATTGTAAGAATAAATACAACTCAACACAAACGAGGACAATTCTTCATTTTACGATCAAACAACCACTGTAATATCGCTTAAGCTCCGAAAGCTTTAGTATTTAATAGTTTCAAACTTAATAGATTGTTATCGATGCTTTAACAGCCTTGCCCTTTCAATCTCAAAACTTACATAATAGAAGACACGAAATATAGGTCAAATTAAGGAAAACTTGGACCACTTCTGACATTTTAACGAAAAATCAAAATTCGGCAAAATTTGAACACACCTATAATCTATAAGAGAATTCAGTTAATAGTTTATTCCAAAATTGTAAAATATTGAATTGACTAAAAACATTTCAACTTACTCTTAAAAGCTCATTCCTTCCACATATTAGCCATCTCCTACTGAAAATAAGCCCCAACCCCAAACCCACCCCACAACTCAATTAATTCCCCGCAAGTGCCCTCCGCATTACCTTAACAACCTCCCCCGCCCCTCCCCCCACGCAAACATAATAAAACATCTGCACTCCCGGAATGTCGCGCAGCAATCAGTCCGAGAGCCTCATCCCGGAACCCGGACCCGACCTACCTGCCATTAGCTGATGACGGCCACTACTTCCGGCGACCTTCCATCGGAGCGGAACCACACATTCGCGAAATTCCACTTCCGGGCGCTGATCGAGACGCCACAATTACCAGAGCCGTACCGTCGCAATTCGGTGCCGCTCTTCGCGGATGGACGCAGGCGGTAAAAGCTAATAGAAAAAGCTCACATAAGCGTCCGATAGCGGATGGGCCATTGTGGATGCATCGGTGTATGCAAGCCATTTGTACTTATTGCTGTCGCGCATCAAAGCAGGCTATCTGGGATCCGGGGCCGGAATTAGAGGCTTTGATGTTTTGGCCATTGTTTCGAGGGAGTGGGTGGAGTGGTGCGGCTGAAGCAGTGGCCTGTGTATTCTTAGTATTATATTTTAATACAGCTTGATAATTTCTAATATCAAGTTGCAAGGTTACATTATTGTTTATTTTTTTTGTAAATTTCCAGCCGAATCGAGCCGCCCCCGCCCAACAAACCCCGGTCCCTCCGAGTCGCCCTTTTCCGACAATTACTTCGTGCCGAAAAGCGATTGGAAATTTCCCTGTTGTTCGTAATAAATACTTGCATAATGACATCCGCCAAATAAGAAGACTTTCGTCTCAGTCGGCTCGTCTTTGAGCGAGTCCGAGGCGTCCCTCCCGTCGCCATGACGACGCCCGCCACTCACAGCCTACTATCTTTTTTAACGGGCCATAATGCGCGCATGTAAAAGAGGCCCTCTTAGCGCCCAACGAAAATAATCCTTATTTTCGTAAGCATCTCTCTGTTTGTCCAACTAATGAAACTATAGCCGGAAAAACAAACAGGCGCTATGGCGACTGTCAAGTTGTCGAGGTTCACGGCCTGCTCGATATATATGCGCGCATCATACATCATAACTGTCGGATCGAGTTCATTTATTACGTCCAGAGCGACCCAAACGGTTGTTAATCACGCGGTGATTAAGCGCCAGCGGTCGTCGAACGGTGGAAAACGGTATGTTTGATGATGTACAAATCGCAGGTCATTCACCAATGACTAAATTGGTCGAAGGTTCGATAGAACTTTCCTCGCTCCGAAGACTAACAAATCCCGCTTCTTTCCTTTTTTTGTTTCTTCAATTTTTCGATCTGCAATATCTCGAGTTTTCAAGTTTAAATTTTTCGGTTTTTCTATTTGCCAACTGTTTAATTTTAAAATTGTTATTTTTTTTTAATTTTCCGTTTCTTCAGTGTTTAGATTTTGCATTTTTCGATTTAAAATTTTTCTAGTTTTCAATTTTTAATTTTTCAATTTTTCTATTCTTCAGTTTTTCATTTCTTCACAATTTCGATTTGCAATTTTTCGTTTCGATCTTTATTTTCCTTATTTTTACAATTTTTCGATTTTACAATGTTTTGTTTGTTCAATTTCAATCATTTCAATTTTTCGTTTCTTCAGTTTTCAGTTAAAATTCTTAAAATACCAAAATCTTCAAATCAGCAAAACATCAAAATCCACAAATTTTCAAAACACCAAAATCCTCAAATTCTCAAGACATCAAAATCCTCAAATTCCTCATAGCACCAAAATTCGCAATATAGTAAAATACTCGAATTTTCAAAACAAAAATCCTCAAATACTCAAAACACCAAAATCCTCAGATCCTCAAACCATAAAATTCCTCAAATCGTTTAAACAGCAAAATATTCAAATTGTTAAAACAGCAAAATCATCAAATTCTCAAAATATGAGAATCCTAAAATCCTCAAAACACCAACATCCTCAAAACATAAAAATCCTCAAATCTTCAAAACACCAAAATTCTCAATCCTCAAAAGAATAAAGTCCTCAAATCCTTAAAACACCAAAATCCTAAAATCCTCGAAACATAAAAATCCTGAAACCCTCAAGACATCAAGATCCTCATAACACTAAAATCCCCAAATCCTCAAGACATGAAAATCCTTAAATCCTCAAAACACCAAAATTCCCAAATCGGCAAAACATCAAAAACCCGAATCCTAAAAACACCAAAATTGTCTCAAATCCCCAACTATAAAATTCCTCAAATTGTCAAAACAAAAAATCTTCAAATCGTCAAGACATCAAAATCCTCAAATTCCTCATAGCACCAAAATTCGCAATATAGTAAAATCCCCAAATTTTCAAAACAAAAATCCTCAAATACTCAAAACACCTCAAGTTCTCAAAATATCAAAATCCTAAAATCCTCAAAATCCTCAAAACACCAAAATACCCAAATTCTCAAAACACCAAAATCCCCAAATCCTCCAGACAACAGAATCCTCAAAACATCAAAATCTTCAACCCGTCAAGACATCAAAATCCTCAAATCCTCAAAACACCAAAATTCTGAAATCCTCAAAAGAACAAAATCGTCTAATTCGCAAAATACCAAAATCCTCAAATCCCCAACCATAAAATTCCTCAAATTGTCAAAACAGCAAAATCTACAAATCGTCAAAGCAGCAAAATCATCAAATTCTCAAAATAACACAATCCAAAAATCCTCAAAATCATCAAAACACCAAAATCCCCAAATCCTCAAAACACCAAAATTCCCAAGTGCTCCAGACATCAAAATCCTCAAATTCCTGATATCACCAAAATTCTCAATACAGTAAAATCCTCAAATTTTCAAAACATCAAAATCCTCAAATCGTCAAACATCAAAATCCTAAAATCTTCAAAACAACATTCTCAAATTCTCAAAAAATAAAAATCCTCAGATCCTCGAACCATAAAATTCCTCAAATTGTCAAAACAGCAAAATCTTCAATTCGTCAAAACAGCCAAATCATCAAATTCTCAAAACATCGAAATCCTAAAATCTTCAAAACACCAAAATCCCCAAATTTTCCAGATATCAGAATCCTCAAAACATCAAAATCCTGAAATCCTCAAGACATCAAAATTCTCAAATCCTCAAAACACCAAAATTCTCTAATCCTAGATAGATAAGTTTATTGCACAACAGTACAAACGGTTAGTTAACAGTGTATACCTACTGATAATTAACTTAACTAACCTAAGAATAAAACAAATAAAATCATACATCAAACACAATAAAAAAGAACACAAATTTAAAATTTATTAAAAGAAATGCCTAAGTCGGTACCTCGTAAAATATCAAAAATTAGCTGCTTTTTAATGACTTGGCTCGACATATCAAGAAATTGATCTAAGTGATTCACAATATAGGGAGCTAGATATGAGAAAGATGATTCAAAACGAGCAGTCATATGAGTGGGTATAGTCAATTGTTTTTCAACAAATCTAAGCTCTCTACTATGGGAATCACTTCTTTTACACAGTTTAGAAAATAAATAATCCGGCACTTTTTTAGCCAGCACCTTGCTCACAAAAGACACATAATGAATAAAACGTTGTTCATTAAGTTTAAGCTGGCCTAAAGATCGCAAATAGGGTGTTACATGATTAAAACGTGGCACATGGGTCGTAAACCTCACACAATTATACTGGATTTTTTGTAATTTGTATTTAAGATTTTCGGTCAAACATGGACCATAAACTATGTCGCAATACGTCAAGTGAGAAAGAACGAGCGAATTAATCAGAACTAATTTAGAACCTTCATCCAAGATTGTTCTAAGCGGAGCTAGTTGTTTTAATCTAAAGTAAGACATTCTGCAAAGAAGGGAAACGTGTTGAGAAAATTCCAATTTCGAATCTAAAGTAACACCCAAACTTGTTACAGTATTGTGACATGGAATTTTGATGTTATTAATAAACAAATCGTGTAGCAGATTCTGAAGTTGATTGGGATTGCCAAATAATATGTTAACACATTTTTTAGAGTTAAGAAACAATGAGTTGCAACTAGTCCACTTATAAATTTCTTCTAAATCGAGGTTAACTTTCTGCCGAGCAAATTCCTCATCCTGTGGATCGAAGCTAAAATATATTTGGATGTCATCAGCATATAAGTGAATTTTGCAATACCTCGGGACAAATTGAATATCCGATATAAAAATAGAGAACAAAAGAGGCCCCAAGATTGATCCCTGGGGAACTCCACTTTCCACCTTGCGTAAACTAGAAATTTCTTGATAAGTGTCAAAAGAACAGAATCCTCAAATTCACCAAACACCAAAATCCTCAAATCACCAACCATAAAATTCCTCAAATTGTCAAAACAGCAAAATATACAAATCGTCAAAGCAGCAAAATCATCAAATTCTCAAAAAACCACAATCCAAAAATCCTCAAAATCATCAAAACACCAAAATCCCCAAATCCTCAAAACACCAAAATTCTCAAATGCTCAAGACATCAAAATCCTCAAATTCCTCATATCACCAAAATTCTCAATACAGTAAAATCCTCAAATTTCCTAAACATCAAAATCCTCAAATCGTCAAACATCAAAATCCTAAAATCGTCAAAACAACATTCTCAAATTCTCAAAAAATAAAAATCCTCAGATCCTCAAACCATAAAATTCCTCAAATCGTCAAAACAACAAAATCATCAAGTTCTCAAAACATCAAAATCCTAAAATCCTCAAAACAGTAAATCCCTAAAATTCTCAAAACACCAAAATCCTCAAACCATAAAATACCTCAAATCGTCAAAACAGCAAAATCATCAAATTCTCAAAATATGAGAATCCTAAAAGTCTCAAAATCCTTAATTCCTCAAAATACCAAAATCCCTAAATACCCAAATCCTGAAAACGTCAAAATCCCCAAATCCTCCAAACATCAGAATCCTCAAATCCTCAAAACATTAAAATCCTCAAATTTTCAAGAGACCAAAATCCTCAAATCCTCAAACTACCAAAATCCTAAAATCCTCAAAACACCAACATCCTTAAATTCTCAACACACCAAAATCTTCAAATCCTCAAACTATAAAATTCTCCTCAAATCGTGAAAACAGAAAAATCATCAAATTCTCAAAATATTAACATCCTAAAATCCTCATAACAGTAAATAAGTACCTAAAATTCTCAAAACATCAAAATTCTCAAATCCTCAAACCATCAAATTCCCCAAATCCTCAAAACACCAAAATCCCCAAATCCTCCAAACATCAGAATCTTTAAAACCTCAAAACATCAAAATTCGCAAATCCTCAGGGCATCAAAATCCTAAAATCCTCAAAACACCAACATCCTAAAAATCTTCAAATCCTGAAACCATAAAATTCCTCAAATCGTCAGAACAACAAAATCATCAAATTCTCAAAATATCAAAATCCTAAACTCCTCAAAACAGTAAATTCCTAAAATTCTCAAAGCACCAAAATCCTCAAATCCTCGAACCATTCAATTCCCCAAATCCTCAAAACACCAAAATCCCCAAATACTCCAAACATCAGAATCCTTAAATCCTCAAAACATCGAAATCTCAAATCTTCAAACCATGAAATTCCTCAAAGCGTCGAAACAGCAAAATCTTCAAAGCGTCAGAACAGCAAAATTATCAAATCTTCGAAACATCAAAATTCTAACATCCTCAAAACCCCAATGTCCTCAAATCTTAAAACACCAATATCCTCAAATCCTCAAAACACCAAAATCCTGAAATTCTCAAAACACATAAATCCGCGTTTTTCTTCAGTATTTCGATTTGCAATTTTTCAATTTTTTTTTTCTTCAGTGTTTAAGTTTAAATTTTTGGATGTTTCAATTTTTAGATTTTGCAATTTTTTGATTTGCAATTCACTCGTTTTCAGTTTTTAATTTTTCGATTTTTTAATTTTTTGTCTTCAGTTTTTGCTTTCGATTTTTCAATGATCTAAATTTAGATTTTTTCTTTTTTTCGATGTGAAATTTTTCAATTTTTCGATCTTTCAATTTTACAATTTTTCGGATTTACAATTTTGACGATTTTATAATTTTTCAGTTTTACAATTTTTGTGTTTTTTAATTTTTCGATTCGATTCGTTTTTTCTTTTTTCCAATGTCTCCATTCATATTTTTTTATTTTTAAGTTACAGATTTTCAACTTTTCAATTTTTCGTTTCTTCGGTTTTTTGATTTGCATTTTTTCGCTTTTCCATTTTTTCGATTTTGGAATTTTTCGATTTTTAATTTTCCGATTTTTTTACTTTTTAAATCAAAAAATGGAAGAATTTCAAAATTGTAAAATGAAAAATGAATAAATGAAAATGTTTAAAATGAAAACTTTGTAAAATTTGAAATCAAAACCTTAAAAATTGAAGAAACGAAAAATTGAAAAATGGAAGGATTAAAAATTGAGAAACTTAAAAATCAAAAAAGAGCAAAATCTAAAAAACGAAGTTAAATTGAAATATTGAAAATTAAAGAAATCGGAAAATCGCGTAATTAGAAATACGATCGAAAAATTGTGATATAAAATCGAAAAAAAGGAAAATCAAAAAGGCGGATAAAATATTAGTCAAGAACTTGAAAAACTGAGGAAATGAAAAATTGGAAAATCGAGAAACTGAAAAATCTAAAAATGAAAAATTGTAATGTCGAAAAATTGAAGGACGAATAATTGAAAAAATTAAAGTATGAAACCGAAACAGTGAAAAATGAAAGAATTGATAAAATTGATGAAAATTAAAGAAAATGAAGAAACCAAAAATTGTGTGGTCAAAAAACTGTAAAATCGGAAAAAAACGAAAAATTGTGATGTGAAAAACTTGGTCGAAGGAAACTAAATCCAGAATTTTCGAAAAATTGGAAGATTTGATTTTTTTATGAAACGAAAAATTAAAATATTTGGAATAGAAAAACTGAAATATTGAAAGTTTTGAAGAACAACGTTCAAACAACGAAAAATTATGGAACCCAAACATTGAAAAATGGAAAAACAGAAAAATTAAAGAAAATGAAAAAACAAAAAATTGTGATTTAAAAAAATTGGTGATCGAGAGTTTTCGAAAAATTCTAAGATTGGATTTTGCGAACTTTTGAGATGACGTCATGAATTTTTTAGGGGATAAACAAATAAATTGTAATCAAATTTTGATTTTTTTTCAAAAAACCTAAATGTCTAGACAACCAACATGGATCCATAGATCACAGGTGCAGGAGTATATTTTATTTTATAAATAAAAAAAAATGTATATTTTGGTGCTGGATATGATTAGCCAAATTTAGTTTGCAGTTTACCATATACTTACATGCTATCCCTAATAATAATTATAAATATATCAAAATTTGACAACAATTGGCCCAGTAGTTTCGGAGATTATCTATGCACTAGAAATTGTAACAGACGACAGACAGACAGACGGAAACGGGAATCCACTTTTTTCGTACTCTAGAGGTCAAGAAACGTTTAGAAAACATTAAAGTGGCAAATCGTCCGATGGACTCGAATTCTATATGTACTTCTTTAACTTACACTCAGGAAGTAGCTAATGGAGGAGGAAACTCGGCTTGCAGACATTAGGTCGTTCTTGATTTGATCGAATAAATACGTAGGTATGCGTATCCTCATTTTAATGTAAAAGTTCAACACGGATTCATAAACCACAAGCATAGTTTTGTTTACATCCCCATACATGCAATTAATTCTCTCAAGTTCTCCGTTGCGAACCAGGCCAGCAGTTACACTTTGAAGTAAAAATCGCGTGATTTATCAGCGCGCCGAGCATGATCTCTTTGATATGCAGGAGCGAGCCTGCGAGGGCGTCGAATCCGGTCCCGGAATCGCAGTAATGACAGCTCCGGCTCTCACAAAGGCTTTAATTAAGACAGTGGCAGATAAGGCACGCGCATAAAAAATACACGGGGAGACAATCATACATATGCCGTGGGGAGGATGGAGGGTTTCGAGTAGGCCGGAGTGATTTCCACTGATTTCGCTCTTGCTCGGCGTCTCCCTGAACGCGATGTGATGCATTTCGGTAAATTGCTATCATTATCTTCGGTTTCTGCTTAATGAATATGGGATGACGGATCGAGGAGCGATGGAGTGGGACAGGGAGTCAATCACAAAATTGCTTTTTGACCAGGCTATACGTGATGGCGGTGGAAGGCAGAGGGATGAGTTCGTGCTGAAGCTAATGGGGTGTGTCTTGTTTACGGATTTTGGGAAATTGAATTCATTTTTCGGGGCTATTGAGGAAGCGCATTTTTAATATTTAGAAAAAGATCCGGAAAATAGCGACCCTTTCAGCTTCAGTGGAGCCACTTTCGTTTTTTGAAATTAAAATTTCAATTTTTCAATTAGTTAAAAGACTTTTCCAAAAGCGACTCCAGATTTATAATACGTGCATTATTTTTCGCTTGGAAGCAGTCCCTTTTAGCATTTTTACTTAATTTTTTTTTTAATAAATAGATTTAATAATAATATCATTTTTCGGTTGTTTGAAGAAATATCATAAAAAAATTAAGATTGATGAGCTGCTGAGAATTCTGTACAAGATGGCATCTACTTTCACTTAACCAGAAAATTTAAAAATTTCCATTTTTTTTTGTAAAAATTTTGTAAATTAAGCTCTCACTTTTCTCAACTATTCGGCAACATATTTGGTGTAAAAAGATCTTCAAATGTTCGTTCTTTGCACAAAATTCTTGTTAGAAAAGCATCTTTTCGTCTCATAAATTCAGGGTAATTTTCCCATTTTCGCTTTAAAAAAAAATGTGTAGAATCAAAGCTCGTTTTTCTCAATTTATTTGAAGAAGCATCGCATATAAAAGTTTAGAATTATTTATTTAGAGAAAATATTCCAGATGAAAATAGGTATTTTCCGCTCAAACAGACATCCACTTCAATTTTTGGAAATTAAAAACTGATTTTTATATTTTTTTGGAAAATTGTTATAAATTAAAAATCTCTTTTTTTGGTTATTTAAAGAAGTGCTTCAAGAGCTATTCCAAATTCATTATTTGTTGAAAATTCTCTTACATAAAAATTTTCTGGAAATGAAAATTGTACGTTTTTTCGATTTCTTTAAGGTTTGCTACGTTAATAATCTGCGGAAAATTCTTCAGAAGAAAGTATCCTCTTGAGCTCAAATAGATTTATTCTCATCTTTTTTGAAAATTGTTGGAAATGGAAATTTCTTTTTTTTAATTATCTGAAATTAAAAATCTCATTTTTTTACATACTTACATTGTTTGAAGGATCGTCAAAAATGAGACATATTTTTGTCAAACTTTTGGGAATTTCAATCTCATTTTTATTGATTATTTAAAGATGTGACCAAGAACATTTTCAAATTCAATATCATCTGTTGAAATTTTTTTTTTAAAGAATTATTTTCTGAAAGTTTTTGTAATTAATTTTTTTTTTTATTATTTAATGAAATATTGCATCCAACTACTTCAGAGTTATGATCTGATCGAGTGTTCTGTGCGATAGTATCTATTTCCATTCGAGAGTAGTGGTTTTCATTTTTGAAAAATTGTTTGAAATTAAAAATCTCATTTTTCTAGATTGTTTAAAGAACTGTCACAAAAAAGTCCTATTTTTGGAAAACTTTTTACAATTTAAATCTTATTTTTATTGAGTATGTATTTTAAAGAAGTAGTGTAGGTACTCCAAGAACGATTTCAAAATGTTGAAAATTCTCTTATGTCCGTCCTGATTCGCTTGAAAAAGCGATTTTCAAAATTTTTTACTAGATTTATTTCACAGGTAATAGCCAAAGGTCTCCGGGTTAATAACCTGCGGAAAATTCTTAAGAAGAAAACAGCTTCTTTGATTTAAAGACACTCTTTTATACCTTCTTTTTTGAGAAATTTTTGAAAATGAAAATCTAATCTCTCGAGATCGTTTCAAGAATTGTATCAAAATCATTTTATAACTCATCATTTTATAATTCGTAATCTAGTCGATAAAGAAACTCCTCCTCTCAAACAGAAATAGATGTGATTTTGCATTTTTTTTCTGAAAATTTTTGAAATTAAGGACTATTTTTTTGATTATTTACTGAAATATTGCAAACAAGTACTAAGTTTAAAAATGTCATCTTTCTAGAGTGTTTCTAGAACTGTCAAAAAAAAGAACTATTTTTGGAAAACTTTTGAAAATGAAAATATCATTTTTATCAGTTATTTAAAGAAATACACCAAGAGTTATTTCAAATTCATTCCCTGCTGAAAATTTTTTTATGTCCTCATTCGCTCGAAAAAAGCAACTTTCAAAAATTTTTTATTGGATAATTTCTGGAAATGAATATCATGTGTTTTTTCAATTTATGTAATAGCCAATCGTAAAGGGTTCTGGTTTTATAATAAACTGCGGAAAATTCTTCAAAAGAAAATAGCCCCTAAGGTTCAAATTGAGTCATTTTCTCTTCTTTTTTGAAAAATTTTTGCAAAGTCTCATTTTTTATTTCTTTGATGAACTGTCACAAAACGGACTTTAGTTTCGTCTGGGAAATAAACGTTCCCGTTCTAATAGATTTATTGCCATTTTTCTTTCTGAAAAATCTTTGAAAAGTAACTAAAATCTACTCCTTAAAAGAAACATCCTTCACTGCTCAAATAGATTCGGTTTTACAATTTTTTTCTGAAAATTTTTTAAATTATGAACTAGTTTTTTTGGTTATTTGATGAGTTTGTTGAAAATATTCTCTATTCTTTGTTTTTTGATTTACTTAACGAGCAAAAGCAAAATACTCCTAAGTTAATAATCTGCGGAAAAAAGAAAATATCCTCCTTCTATCAAATACATATTCATTTTGATCTTTTTTGAAACAATTTTTTTTAATGAAAATCTTATTTTTTATAATTATTTGAAAAATTTTCACAAAAAGGGCTTTAATTTCGTCGAAGAAACATTCTCCATAAGTTTTAATTTAAAAATCTCGTGTTTCTACATTGTTTCTAGAACTACTACAAAAAGACTTTTTTTGGAGAACTCTTGGAAATTTCAGTCTCAGTCATACTGGGTATTTAACCCAAAGAGTGATTTCAAATTCTTTTTTTTTTTAAGTTTTTAGAAATGAAAATTGTGTGGTTTTCCATTTATATAACGAATAATTGCAAGAGGCCTCTAGATTAATAACCTGCGAAAGTTCCTCAGAGGAAAATAGCCCTTTGGCTCCAATAGACTCATTTCCATCTTCTTTTTTGAAAAAATTTTGGAATTGAAAGTAATATTTTTTTAAATTATTTGAAACCCTGTTACAAAAATACTTCAGATTCGCCTGGGGAATATTGTCCATACGAAATTTTTTCCGATCGAATAGGTTTATTACCATTTTTCTTTTAGAGTTTTTTTTTAATTAAAACTTAATTTTTGTTCATCACTTAAATTTAAATTATTGATTTTTAATCTACTCCATTAAAGAAACATCATCCTTCGTCCAAATAAATTCGATTTTACAATTTTTTTGTGAAAATTTTTGAAATCAAAATTTAATTTTTTTTGTTACTTAACGAAGTACTGCAAACAACTACTTCATAGTCATGATCACACAATGTTCTGTGCAATAACATTGTTTTTCATTTAAATAGTGATTTTCACCATTTTTTTTATTATTTGAAATTAAAAATCTCATTTTTCTAGATTGTTAAAAAAAACAAAGACGTATTTTTGAAAAACTGTCTGAAATTTCTCTCATTTTTACTGTGTATTTGAAGAAGTGCCCCAAGAGCCATTTCAAATTCATCATCTTTTGAAAATTCTACTTTATAGTATTTATATTCTTTCGCTCTCAAAGAACCACTTCCAAAAATTTTTTTTTTTTTGGAAAATTATGTGTTTTTTCAATTTATAAATGTATAACGAGCAATCGCCAAAAGTATCTAGAGTAATAATTTTGGTAAATTTTTTAGGAGACAATACGCTCTTTGGCTAGAATAAATCCATTTTCATCCTCTTTTTTGAAAAAAAATAAAATATCATTTTTCTCGGTCATTTAAAGAATTATCGCAAATTCATTTCAGAACTGCAAATTACTCCATAGAAAATATCTATCTCCGCTCAAATACATAGATTTGATTTTACAATTTTTTTCTGAAAATTTTTGAAATTAAAAATTAGTCTTTTTGGTAATGAATGAAATATTGCATTTTTTCCATTCGAGTAGTGATTTTCATCGTTTTTACTTCCCGAGCGTAAGCAAAGGAAGTATTGTAATCGAGTCCGTCGGCCGACTCTCTACTTTTACGTTTTCTCGATCTTTCATGACCCCTAGAAGAAGAAGAAATAGGTCTCCCATTTCCGTCTGTCTGTCCGTCTGTCCGTCTGTCCGTCTGTCCGTCTGTCCGTCCGTCTGTCCGTCTGTCCGTCTGTCCGTCTGTTGTCCCGGATTTTTATTAGACAGATAATCTCCGAAAGTACTCGACCGATTGTTGTGAAATTTTGTACTTATATTAAGAACATCATGTAGATGGTAAAACGCTAACCAAAATTTGTCTAATCATCCCCACCACTAATGCGATGACGTCACTTCAAAATTGTACATAGTAAATGGGTTTTCAATTGTATAAAATAAGATAGTCCTACACATGTAGTTTACAACTCTGAATCGACTTTTCACCCGAAACGTCCAGATTTTTGGAAAAAAAATCAAAATTATGAAACAACATTTTGAAATTTAATTTTTAATTTGCTAACCCGAATGCTTTGAAATGTTGCAGATGTTTTAAGGCTATAAAGAGCATCATAAATCTTTAGTCAAAAAATATTTGCTTATCCCCTCCAAAAACTTGATGACGTCAGCTCAAAAGTTTGTGGAATAAATCATATCTAAAATGTACAAAATATGATGAGTCTGTACTTGTGATCTATCACTCCATTCATATTTTTTGGATTTGCATATACAGGGTGACTCAAAAAAATTAATGAATGCGTAAATATATTTTATTGATTTAATCAGGAACTACAAAACGGAATGCTCTGACATCTTGCACATGTTTTAAGGTTATAAAGAGCATAATAAATGTTTAGTCAAAATATATTTGCTTATCCCCTCCAAAAAATTGATGACGTCAGCTCGAAAATTTGCCGAATAAATCATATCTAAAATGTACAAAATATGATCAGTCTGTACTTGTGATCTATCACTCCATTCATATTTTTTGGATTTGCATATACAGGGTGATTCAAGAAAATAAATGAAAGCGTAAATTTATTTTACTGATTTACTCAGGAACTACAAAACCGAATGCTTCGAAATCTTGAAGATATTTTAAAATTATCATAAGCATGGTAAATTTTTGATCAAAACGTATTTGGTCGTCCCCCTAAAAAATTTATGACGTCACCACAAAATTTTGCTGAATAAATCCTATCTAAAATGTACAAAATATGGTGAGTCTCTTCTTGTGATTTATCATTCCATTCAAATTTTTTCGATTTGCATATACAGGGTGACTCAAAAAAATTAATTAATGCGTAAATTTATTTTATTGATTTAATCAGGAACTACAAAACCGAATGCTTTGAAATCTTGCAGATGGTTTAAGGTTATAAAGAGCATAATAAATTTTTAGTCAAAATATATTTGGTTATCTTCTACAAAAAACTGATGACATCAGCTCAAAAGTTTGCCGAATAAATCGTATCTAAAATGTACAAAATATGATGAGTCTGTACTTGTGATTTATCATTCCATTCATATTTTTGGATTTGCATATGCAGGGTGACTCAAAAAAATTAATGAAGGCGTGAATTTATTTTATCGATTTAATCGGGAATTACAAAACCGAATGCTTTGAAATCTTGGGAATATTTTAAAGTTATTATAAGCATAGTAAACTTTTGTTCAAAATGTATTTGTTCATCCCTCCTAAAAAAATTGATGACGTCACCCTTAAATTTTGCTGAATAAATCCTATCTAAAATGCAAAAAATATGATGAGTTTGTACTTGTGATTTATCATTCCATTCATATTTTTTAGATTTTCTTAAGAGGTGGTTCAAAAAAATTAATGAAGTCAATTTATTTTATTGATTAAATTAAAGGCAACACTTATTATTAGTATTACACCCCAACCAACCCAATTTGGTAGACACAAAATTTGTTAAAGGAAAAACTCGGTTGAAACATAAGGGTAGCACGCTTATTTACATCGACTTTAACATTACAGACCTGCATTTATTTTATGCGCTCACTTGGTTCCGCGAATGTGAAATAGACATGTTTATAATCAACCAATTGTGAATTTCACCGTCAAGAATTAAAATAAAACCCAATGTTTTATATAATAAGCGGAAGTCGAAGCAATAAAACCGATGGTCGTTTTGTTTACAGTTTCTCTGTTTGACTCTCACGTATGCTGTTACGCCTGTCATCTTAAATTAAGAATGTTTATACATACACGATTTTCAGTTGCCTCTGATACGTATACGTGAGTAAATTGTTTCGTTTCCAATTCATTTTCCCGAAAATTTGAGAATATAATAATTTTATTCTTAGTATTACACTACATCTATCCCAACTGATATACGTGTCCTTGCAAAAATGTTGATGACGTCATCGCAATTTTTTTTTAAATTCCCACTACAAAAATGTAATGAGAAAAAAAACACAATAGGCATGCAGTCGGCAAGTTTCCGACAGCGAGGGAAGTACTGTCTAAACTCT
Source organism: Zophobas morio (assembly GCF_036711695.1). Lineage (NCBI taxonomy): Eukaryota > Metazoa > Arthropoda > Insecta > Coleoptera > Tenebrionidae > Zophobas > Zophobas morio. The sequence continues at coordinate 6,460,832 of NW_026972123.1, read as the reverse complement.
TTAGACCAATTTTTTTTAATTGTTTGAAATTAAAAATCTCATTTTTTTAGTTTGTTTAAAGAATTGTCACAAAAGACATATTTTTGGAAAACTTTTTGAAATTTTTATCTCATTTTTATTAAAGAAGTACCCTAAAAGCGATTTCTAATAATTTTTCTAATTTCAAATATCAAAATCCTCAAATCCTCAAGACACCAAAATCCTCAAATCTTCAGAATACTTCAAACTTCATGTTCTCAAAACACCAAAATCCTCAAATCCTCAAAATATAAAAATCCTCAAAACACTTAATCTTCAAATCCTCAAAACTTCAAAATTCTCAATTTCCCAACACACCAAATTCTTAAAATCCGCAAAACACGAATATCCTCAATTGCTCAAAACATAAAAATCGTCAAATTCTCAAAACACCAAAATCTCTTAAATCTTCAAACCATCAAATTCCTCAAATCGTCAAAATAGCAAAATCCTTAAAACACCCGTTTCTTCAAATTTTAGATTTGCAAATTTTCAGTTTTTCATTTTTTTTTGGTTTCTTCATTTTAAGAAATTTTAATTTTTAATTTCTTCAGTTCAGTGCAGTTTTGCAATTTTTCTATTTGCAATTCACTCGTTTTCAATTTTTAATTTTTGAATTTTTCAATGTTCTAGATTTATATTATTTTTTTTCAATGTGAAATTTTTCAATTTTTCAATCTTCCAATTTTATAGTTTTTCGCCTTTACAACTTTGACGATTTTATAATTTTTCAGTTTTACAGTTTTTAGGTTTTCCAATTTTGCGATTCGATTCATTTTTTCTTTTTTGCTAATTCTCGGTGCATTTTTTTTTAATTTTTAAGTTTCTCGATTTTTTCGTTTGTTTCTTCAGATGTTCGATCGATTTTCATCGTTTTTTTTAATTGTTTGAAATTAAAAATCTCACTTTTTTAGTTTGTTTAAAGAATTGTCACAAAAGACATATTTTTGGAAAACTTTATGAAATGCTATTTTCAACATATTTTTTGAGAATTGCTACAAATGAAAATCATATGTTTGTTAAATTTATATAACGAGCAATCGCAAGAGGCCTTTATGTTAATAACCTGCGGAAAATTCTTCAGAAGAAAACACTCCATTTTCTCTTGAATAGATTCATTTTCATCTTCTTTTCTGAAAAATTTTTGGAAATGACAGTCTTATTTTTTTTAATTATTTGAAAATCTGTTACAAAAAGGTCTTCAGATGCGCGAGGGGAACACTCTCCACTAGAAATCTTTTCCGATCAAATAGATTTATGATCATTTTTTTTTTCAAAAAATTTTAAAAATTAAAATCTCATTTTTTTGATTAAGTATTTAAAGAATTATCGCAAACGCATTTTAGAATCGTAATTTACGCCATTTTTAATTAAAGTAACTAATGAAAATTCTCTTATGTCCTCATTCGCTCGAAAAAGCCACTTTCAACTTTTTTTTTTGCAAAATTTCTGGAACTGAAAATTATGTGTTTTTTCGATTTATTTAACGAGCAATCGCTAGTGGTGTCTAAGCTAATAAATCTGCGGAAAATTCTTCAAAAGATAATACCCCTTTGGCTCAAATAGATTCATTTTCATTTTCTTTTTTGAAATATTTTTGAAAAATAGTTTCATTTTTGTTTATTGTTTCAAGAACTGACACAGAAAAGGCTTTAGTTTCGTCTGGGGAACATTCTCCATAATACATGTTTTTCGATCGAATTGGTTTATTGTCATTTCCGTTTTTGTAGAATTTTTGAAAATTAGAATCTCATTTTTGAAACTAGATTATATTTTTTCTCCTTTATTTGAAGAGATATCGTAAAAAGGACTCCAGAGTCAGCGGAAAATTTGCAAAAAAGGGTTCAGTTTCGTTATCTCGAGAAAATACCCCATTATGATCTATCTCCGCTCAAATATGAGCTTTCATCAATTTTTTTTGAAAAATTTCAAAATTAAACTAATTTCTTTTGGTTATGTAATTAAATATTCCAAAAATTATCATTTATAGTAATTTTTTGGAAAATTGATCCAAATTAAAAATCTCAACTTTCTACTTATTTGAAGACGTATTCAAAAAATGAATTCTTTATCAAATAGTATCCTCCGTCGCTGGAAAATTTTTGGCTTTTTTTTGGAAGAATTTTTAGAAATTGAAATTGTCTTTATTTCTATTTATCCAAAGAAGGATAACAAAAAGGATTTTGGTATTCCGCGGATAATTCTTCATAAAACTATAACATCCCCCTTTAGGCGAATATTTTCTCGAAACAATGTTGTAAATTAAAACTTGCCATAAACACATGTTCTGCTCCAATAGAGCCACTTTATAACCACTTTTTTGATAAATTTTTAGAAATTAAAATTTCAATTTTTCTCAATTACCTAGGTACTTGAAGAAATATCACAAGATTCGTAATTAGTGAACAATTTTTCGTGAAAAAGGGTCTGCTTTCATTCAAATAGAACCAGTATCATATTTTTTATTAAAAAAATATCCCAAAATGACCTCAGATGCTTTATCACGTTTGAGAAACTGAAATTCCACTTTTTGTAATATGTGTATGTACCTACAATACTAATAATTATTCTTAACTGAATATGATGATTAGAACATGATCTTTATCCATTTATATTCACGTTTTTGTGTTCTGAGGGCACGTACACTAGTAACTCGTTTGCGGCCACTGCAGAAAACTTACGACATGCGTTTCCGGCCCTTCCGGCAGCATATGATATACCGTATGCACATTAAATAAACGTCGTCGTCTGGCCATAAATGAAAACAACACCGCCGAAGAGAAATAAATTTAAGACAACGCCACCCTTCTCTTGAAAAATAATGCAAAAAGTACACACACGCCAAAGCCGACAAATCCATAAGAATCGAGCGATATAGGTTGTAAATCCAAACTGCAAACTGTGTAATCTGCGGGGGATCACCCTCGCTTATTTTATCGCCGCATATCACCCCATATGCATCCACATAATAATACGCCGTCATTGTCCACATGTCACTTTCTTGAGGAGTTTTTCAGTTTAATTACAGATCTGCGGATAACCCACCCTCAGATTGAATTCGCGACCCCGGCGTACAGTCAAAGACAAAGCGACGCACCGAAATTACGCAACGTCTTTATAAAATTTTGCGGAATTTTGGCGTTCGGACATAAGTCATCGGTCGGTGACAGCCATATCGACGCCCGTCCCCGTACACTTCCCTGCGCCGCTTCCACTCGGATGAACGTCCCCATCACACATGACATCACGTCCGGAAGTCAGCGTATGTATATGCATGAGTGCTGTATTGCCAACGTTACAGTCGATCGGACTCCCGCACTACAGCCGGAAGTCCGTCTAATGCATCCGCAGTCAACTGGCGACCAACTACCCTATCAACTTCAGCCGAAGGAGGCGGCGGCGGAGGCCACGGGCGGCGGCGTGACGGAAAAACCCAAATTTGGTAGGTCAGATTTCATGCTGTTGACTTGGACGCTATTTGGAATTCGACAGGGGTTTCTAGTAAGGCCGTTCCTGTTTTCACCTTTTTAGAGCGATGTACCCCATACTTTTAGTTATATTTTCAAATAACCAAGAAAATTGAAACTTTTTTCTAAAGAGGTTTTTAGGGCACATGAAATTGAAAAGAGAAAATTAAAATTATTAAGTGCAAATTATGACTCGGGAGTCCTTTCTGTGATATTCTTTTAACTTCTGGAGAAAAGTGAGATTTTAATTTTGAAATTGAAAGACGAGAATTCCGAAATTTTGCCAAAAAAACAAGGATAATACTTAGTATGTAGGTAGTGTTATTTGAAGAGAAACAGATGTTGCCTCACAGAAAATTCTCAGTATCTAATAAAGTGGCCCACTTTAAAATTTCATTAAAAAAAAATTCACAAAATACAAAATTGTAAAAGACAATCTATTTGGACGATCATATAATTTTTTTTCCAAAAAAGTGATTAAAATGGATATTCGAATGGAATAGATGTTATTTTATTTTTCAAACATTTGCTGGTTTCCAGAAAAAGGCAGTATTCCCCGCAGATGGCGTTTTGAGAATACTTCTTGAAATAAATAAGTAAAATGAGATTTTAATTTCCAAATATTTCTCAAAAAGAAATTATTTTGCCATCATTCTTTAAACAATCTAGAAAAATTGGTCTAAAGAGTTTAGACAGTACTTCCCTCGCTGTCGGAAACTTGACGACTGCATGCCTATTGTGTTTTTTTTCTCATTACATTTTTGTAGTAGGAATTTAAAAAAAAATTGCGATGACGTCATCAACATTTTTGCAAGGACACGTATATCAGTTGGGATAGATGTAGTGTAATACTAAGAATAAAATTATTATATTCTCAAATTTTCGGGAAAATGAATTGGGTCGTTTTGAATATTGATTTGTAATAATCAATAAAATAACGAAACAATTTACTCACGTATACCTACGTATCAGAGGCAACTGAAAATCGTGTATGTATAAACATTCTTAATTTAAGATGACAGGCGTAACAGCATACGTGAGAGTCAAACAGAGAAACTGTAAACAAAACGACCATCGGTTTTATTGCTTCGACTTCCGCTTATTATATAAAACATTGGGTTTTATTTTAATTCTTGACGGTGAAATTCACAATTGGTTGATTATAAACATGTCTATTTCACATTCGCGGAACCAAGTGAGCGCATAAAACAAATGCAGGTCTGTAATGTTAAAGTCGATGTAAATAAGCGTGCTACCCTTATGTTTCAACCGAGTTTTTCCTTTAACAAATTTTGTGTCTACCAAATTGGGTTGGTTGGGGTGTAATACTAATAATAAGTGTTGCCTTTAATTTAATCAATAAAATAAATTGACTTCATTAATTTTTTTGAACCACCTCTTAAGAAAATCTAAAAAATATGAATGGAATGATAAATCACAAGTACAAACTCATCATATTTTTTGCATTTTAGATAGGATTTATTCAGCAAAATTTAAGGGTGACGTCATCAATTTTTTTAGGAGGGATGAACAAATACATTTTGAACAAAAGTTTACCATGCTTATAATAAAATAACTTTAAAATATTCCCAAGATTTCAAAGCATTCGGTTTTGTAATTCCTGATTAAATCGATAAAATAAATTCACGCTTTCATTAATTTTTTTGAGTCACCCTGCATATGCAAATCCAAAAATATGAATGGAATGATAAATCACAAATACAGACTCATCATATTTTGTACATTTTAGATACGATTTATTCGGCAAACTTTTGAGATGACGTCATCAGTTTTTTGTAGAAGATAACCAAATATATTTTGACTAAAAATTTATTATGCTCTTTATAACCTTAAAACATCTACAAGATTTCAAAGCATTCGGTTTTGTAGTTCCTGATTAAATCAATAAAATAAATTTACGCATTCATTAATTTTTTCGAGTCACCCTGTATATGCAAATCGAAAAAATTTGAATGGAATGATAAATCACAAGAAGAGACTCACCATATTTTGTACATTTTAGATAGGATTTATTCAGCAAAATTTTGTGGTGACGTGATAAATTTTTTAGGGGGGACGACCAAATACGTTTAATCAAAAATTTACCATGCTTATGATAATTTTAAAATATCTTCAAGATTTCGAAGCATTCGGTTTTGTAGTTCCTGAGTAAATCAGTAAAATAAATTTACGCTTTCATTTATTTTCTTGAATCACCCTGTATATGCAAATCCAAAAAATATGAATGGAGTGATAGATCACAAGTACAGACTGATCATATTTTGTACATTTTAGATATGATTTATTCGGCAAATTTTCGAGCTGACGTCATCAAGTTTTTGGAGGGGATAAGCAAATATATTTTGACTAAACATTTATTATGCTCGTTATGACCTTAAAACATCTGCAAGATGTCAGAGCATTCCGTTTTGTAGTTCCTGATTAAATCAATAAAATATATTTACGCATTCATTAATTTTTTTGAGTCACTCTGTATCTGCAAATCCAAAAAATATCAATGGAGTGATAAATGACAAGTACAGGCTCATCATATTTTGTACATTTTAGATATGATTTATTCGGCAAACTTTCGAGCTGACGTCATCAAGTTTTTGGAGGGGATAAGCAAATATATTTTGACTAAACATTTATTATGCTCTTTATGACCTTAAAATATCTGCAAGATTTCAGAGCATTCGGTTTTGTAGTTCATGATTAAATCAATAAAATATATTTACGCATTCATTAATTTTTTTGAGTCACCCTGTATATGCAAATCCAAAAAATATGAATGGAGTGATAGATCACAAGTACAGACTCATCATATTTTGTACATTTTAGATATGATTTATTCCACAAACTTTTGAGCTGACGTCATCAAGTTTTTGGAGGGGATAAGCAAATATTTTTTGACTAAAGATTTATGATGCTCTTTATAGCCTTAAAACATCTGCAACATTTCAAAGCATTCTGGTTAGCAGATTAAAAATTAAATTTCAAAATGTTGTTTTATAATTTTGATTTTTTTTCCAAAAATCTGGACGTTTCGGGTGAAAAGTCGATTCAGAGTTGTAAACTACATGTGTAGGACTATGTTATTTTATACAATTGGAAACCCATTTACTATGTACAATTTTGAAGTGACGTCATCGCATTAGTGGTGGGGATGATTAGACAAATTTTGGTTAGCGTTTTACCATCTACATGATATTCTTAATATAAGTACAAAATTTCACAACAATCGGTCGAGTACTTTCGGAGATTATCTCTCTAATAAAAATCCGGGACGGCAGACGGACAGACGGACAGGCGGACGGACAGACGGACGGACAGACGGACAGACGGACAGACGGACAGACGGACAGACAGACGGAAATGGGAGACCTATTTCTTCGTCTTCTAGGGGTCATGAAAGATCGAGAAAACGTAAAAGTAGAGAGTCGGCCGACGGACTCGATTACAATACTTCCTTTGCTTACGCTCGGGAAGTAAAAATGAGATTTCCAACTCGGAAAAATTTTCCAAAAAAAAGATAAATTATTCAAATGGGAAAAATCCTGTTACAACAAATGTTTAGCTACAGATCATACTCTGAGGTAGTTTTTTGGAATATTTCATTGAATAACTTAAGAGCAATTAGTTTTAATTTCAAAAATTTTACCCCAAAAAAAATAAACATGAATAATTGAATATATATTTAAACGAATTTCTTTTTTCAAAGGAGACTACCTATGTATAGTTTAAACATTTTCTTAAGGACAATGAAAATGAGCATTGTTCTAGGTATCATGATTTTCTATAGGCATCATCTTGTGCCTAGAAAATTTTCTGAAGATCATGAATATCAAGTCATTTTTGGAATATTTCATAACACAATCAAAGGAAATGAGTTTAATTTGTGAACTATTTTTAAAAATAAAAAAAATATTGTGTATGATTTGAGTTTTACAAAAAATTTGATTAAACAAGTGAAAAATGAAAGAAACGTTCTACCGATCAATTCCACCCCTTCGACCCGTGACCTTCAGACAAACTCCTCTCCGACATTGCCGCGTCCGGGTCAAATCCGCCCATCGCTGGTAGTCTCAACTCCGGTGGTCATTTAATTCCGACCATCAATCAGCGTTAAAAATGTGACGTTTCGAGGTCGCCTCCGTGCGCGTCCACAAAAAACGATATCAATTTGGGAAGCGCGTCCATTTTCCTGTGTGTGTTGGTAGTAGCAGCGCTGGTGCATTTATCGGCCATCATCTTTGTGGTTGTGCCTGCAACGGCAACGGCTTCGGTCCAGATGGAGCCTCGACGAATGAGAGAGTGGCTAACCGACACTCCCAAGACAAAGGCGGACACTTCCGCTCCTGAGCAAAGTAATTCAATAATCTCCTCATCAATCAAGCGCTTGCAGGACGGACTCGAGTTCCTGCTGGTGCTGGCTGGCCGACACGCAACCCGGGCGTGCGTGATGCACACACAAGTTGCGTTTTTGGGGCACTTTTGGCTTGTTTATTGCGCCGTTCCTGCTAGGAGGAGGGCGGGCGACGGGGGATGCATTTTTATGGGAGTTTATGTGCGGAGGCGAAGGCCGAGGAAAGTGAGGAGCTGAGGTAATTAACGAATTAAAGTCTGTCCACGCGTGCAAACCGTGGTACAAACAACTAGAATGGAACGTTAATCAGAGTCAGATTCCGCAGATTTGGCCTATTTAAGTCGAAATTTTGCAAACACCTTTGAAACAATTATTTCATACGTAGAATGTTTTATATTTTCTTATCAGCACGGTTTCGTTGACGAAAAGCCGACGATTATGAACTTAGCATCTTTTTCCTATTACATTTCTAAATACAAGGATGATAGTAGTCAAAAAATTTCAACGATTAGGTAGGTATGTAAATGGATCGTTGCGTGTAATTGAACCAACTTCAAAGATTTAGTTTCTCGCAATCTCTACTTCAACTTTTTTATTCGAGCAACAGGGGTCTAATCTGGAACCTTTGTTGTTTCTCCTATTCATTAATGACATCGTTATAATATTGTCGGCACTATATTAAAGTAATGAGTGTGGATTTCTGTACTTTCCAGGAGTATCAAAAAGTTTCATATAGTGCTCAGTTTTTGTTTTTTGTCATTGTTGTAATCTGAATGATATTTAACTAATTAATAAAATTAATTTAAAATATTTTTTACTTTGCACCATACGGATAATTTGTGTAGTATCAGTGAATTGAAGCTAAAGTAAGAAAGAACCTGGGGGAAGTAACAATCCTAGAAATTGCAGAAATTTTAAACTTTATAAAACTCCTATTCAAAATTTCCATAGATTGGAAAGACTAAAGAGTCTAAAGACTAAATACTCTAAAAACTAAAAATTTTAAAGGCTTTAAAGTCTTTAAAGGGTCTAAGAACAGAAAATACAAGTTTTAAAGACCTAAAAATCGTAAAGATCGGAAAAATACTTTCTTTAATTTTTATAAATCCTAAAAGCACTGAACACCTTGAACACCCTTACTATTATCTTGTAAGTCTTGGAGACTGTAACGATTAATTTAATAGTTACTATCTTAGGAGCTACTAGCCCCACCCACCCACCCCTCTTTTCTTACAAAGTATCTCATTTGCTAAAATCAGTTTTATTTTAGCAGGTACTAGCCCCGCCCACCCACCCTTTGTCTTTTTAGAAAGTATGTGATCTGCCAAAATCAGTTTTATCTTAGCAGCTACTAGATAGGATGAGACTGATTTTGGCAAATGACATGCCCTCTAAGAAAAAGAGGGTGGGTGGGCGGGGCTGGTACCTGTTAGGATAAGGCTGATTTTGGCAAATGAGATCTCTCTAAGAAAATAGAGAGCGCATGGGCGGGGCCAGTACCTGCTAAAATCAATTTTATCTCAGCAGCTACTAGCCCCACCGACCCACGCTCTCTTTTCTTACAAAGTTTCTCATTTGATAAAATCGGTCTTATTTTAGCAGCTACTAGCCCCACCCACCCACCCTCTCTTTTCTTACAAAGTATCTCATTTGCCAAAATCGGTCTTATTTTAGCAGCTACTAGCCCCGCCCACCCACCCTCTGTCTTTTTAGAAAGTATGTGATTTGCCAAAATGAGTTTAATCTTAGCAGCTACTAGATAGGATAAGACTGATTTTGGCAAATGACATGCCCTCTAAGAAACGAGAGGGTGGGTGGGCGGGGCTGGTACCTGTTAGGATAAGGCTGATTTTGGCAAATGAGATCTCTCTAAGAAAATAGAGAGCGCATGGGCGGGGCCAGTACCTGCTAAAATCAATTTTATCTCAGCAGCTACTAGCCCCACCGACCCACCCTCTCTTTTCTTACGAAGTATCTCATTTGCCAAAATCGGTCTTATTTAAGCAGGGTACTAGCCCCGCCCACCCACCCTTTGTCTTTTTAGAAAGTATGTGATCTGCCAAAATCAGTTTTATCTTAGCAGCTACTAGATAGGATGAGACTGATTTTGGCAAATGACATGCCCTCTAAGAAAAGAGAGGGTGGGTGGGCGGGGCTGGTACCTGTTAGGATAAGGCTGATTTTGACAAATGAGATCTCTCTAAGAAAATAGAGAGCGCATGGGCGGGGCCAGTACCTGTTAAAATCAATTTTATCTCAGCAGCTACTAGCCCCACCGACCCACCCTCTCTTTTCTTACAAAGTATCTCATTTGCCAAAATCGGTCTTATTTTAGCAGCTACTAGACCCACCCACCCACCCTCTCTTTTCTTACAAATTATCTCATTTGCCAAAATCGGCTGGTACCTAAGTAAGGTAAGGCTGATTTTGGCAAATGAGATCTCTCTAAGAAAATGGAGAGCGAATGGGCGGGGCCAGTACCTGCTAAAATCAGTTTTATCTTAGCAGCTACTAGCTCCACCCACCCACCCTCTCTTTTCTTACAAAGTATCTCATTTGCCAAGATCGGTCTTATCGAATGTGCAATTTTGTATTTTCGGTATTGTGGGTAATAAAGTTACAAGGTTGTCGTATACCGGATAACTGAGAAAGATTTTTAATGATGGAATATTACTCGAACACAAATATTTCATCCCTCAGTCCCCAGCAAATGAAGTAGATTCGCTTTCACATTTTTTTTTGAAAAATTTTTCAAAACTTATCGCAAAAAGAACTTCAGATTCGTAATCTAGGGAAAATACCCCATATAAAAAAATTCACTCAAAATCACTTCTTTTTTAGAAAATTTTTGGAAACCAAAATTTTATTTTTTCTTGATTATTTGGAAAACCGTAAATTTCTAATCGCCGGAAAATATTTCCATAAAAAGATTTTGATTTTACCACTTTATTCCATTCAAGTAGACCCAATTTAGTACATACTTCTGAAATCTCTTAATTTTTTTCGATTATTTAATAAAAAACAATGGCAAAAGATTTCTAAATTCGGAACCTGTAAAAAGTTCATCCTCTTTCAGTCAAATAAATTCTCTTTTATAATTTTTTTAAGAAAATGCTTGAAAATGAATTCTCATTTTTCTTCATTATTTGAAGGTTTGTCTCAAAAAGAGCTCATAAAGATTCACATTTTCCGGAGAATTATATACTCACTCAAATAACTAAAACAAATTTCAGTAAGTAGGTACTTGTTTGGAAAATTTTTAAAAATAAAATTTCATTTTTTCTGGATTATTTGGAAAACCGTAAATTCATAATAGTCGGGATATTTTTCTATAAAAAGGCTTTGATTTTGTTTAATTTTTGGAATAGGGAACAATTTTTTCCCCTCAAATACCAGTTCGTTCATTTGCATTTTTGAAAATTAAACCCACTACTTTTGGTGCTGTAATGAAATATTTCAAAAATGTTTAAGATTAAAAACTCTATAAGATAAGATATTTTCCGTTCGAACAATCATTTATATAATCTTTTTGGAAAATTGTTGCAAATTGAAACTTTAATTTTTTGCTTTTTTGAGGAGCAAGTATTCCAAAAGCTAGTTCAAATTCGTTATCTGTGGCGAATTATTTACAAATATTTTTTGCAAAAAAGTTTAGAAATTGGAGTCTGACTTTATTGATTATATTATACTGATCGTTTTTGTAATTTGCGTAAAATTTCTGTTCCTCAGTTAGAAAAACGACTTCTTGTTCATAATATGTAAAAAATTTCAACGGCAAAAATGTTTTCCATTCGGTTTATTACTTTTTCCCGAAAATTTTCGAGAATTAAAATCTCATTCACTACAAAATCAACCTCCTCCACTCAAATATATTCGCTCTTATATAGATATATTTTTTTAGAAAATGTTTGAATATGAAATTTTCATTTTCCTTCATTATTTGAAGGATTCCAAAGGGTTCATAATTTTCAGAAAATCTCCTATACGATCATTTGTTCTACTCAAATGGAGCAAATTTATTAACTTTTTGAACATTTTTTCATAAAAAGATTTTGATTTTAGCACTTTTTTCATTCGAGTAGACCCTACTTCTGAAATTAGTTATTTTTTTTTAAAACAAATAAAAAACAATGGCAAAAGATTTCTAAATTCGGAACCTGTAAAAAGTTCACCAAAAAAATCATCCTCTTTCAGTCAAATAAATTCTCTTTTATAATTTTTTTAAGAAATGCTTGAAAATTCAATTCTAATTTTTCTTCATTATTTGAAGGATTTTCTCAAAAAGAGCTCATACTCACTCAAATAAACAAATTTCAGGACTTGTTTGGAAAATTTTTAAAAATAAAATTTTATTTTTTCTGGATTATTTGGAAAACCGTAGATTCATATAAGTCGGAAAATTTTTCTATAAAAAGGCTTTGGTTTTGTTTGATCCTTGGAATAGGTAACAATTTTTCCCACTCAAATTCCTGTTCATTCATTTTCATTTTTGAAAATTAAACTCACGACTTTTGGTTCTGTAATGAAATATTCGAAAAATATTTAAATTTAAAAACTCTAGAAGACAACATATTTTCCATTCGAATAATCGTTTACATAATTTTTTTGGAAAATTGTTGCAAATCGAAACTTTAATTTTTTTTTTTTGAGCAGCAAGTATTCCAAAAGCTAATTCAAATTCGTTATCTGTGGCGAATTATTTACAAGTAAGTATTTTTTGCAAAAAAGTTTAGAAATTGGAGTTTGACTTGATTAAAAGATTAAGCTCCACCCATTCCCGCTCTGATCTAAATTGTAATGAAGTTTTCATTCGTTGGCAGATCTAGAGGTGCAAAATCCATATTTCCTTACAAAAATTTACCATTTTAAACGTGTCTTAAGTTTCCCAAGAATAAAAAAATTGAGATGGGGTGGGTGAGCGGGGTTTATATTTTGCCTTTCTTTCTTAATGTACATGGCATTCTTTGAACAACACGATACTCAAAAATATGTTTTAATTTCTTGTAAAGAAATAAGTATTTTGCAGTTAACTCTTGCCCTCTTGGTACACAACGAATAAAAAAAATCATCACAATTGAGATAGGGTGGGTGGGCGGGCTTATATTTTGTCTTTTTGTTTTAATATGTGTAGACTTCTTTTCACAACATGAAACTTAAAACATGTTTAAAATGGAAAACTGTAAAGGAAATATCGATTTTGCTATTAGGCTCCGCCCCATAATTGCAAAATCTATATTTCCTTGCAAAAATGTACCGTTTTAACCATGTTCTAAGTTTCTTGTTGTGAACAGATGGCCATGTATATTAAGAAAAAAGGGAAAACATAAGCCCGCCCACCCGCCCTATCTCAATTATGATTATTTTTTTTATTCCTCGTGAGCCAAGGGGGCGGAGCTTCAGTGCAAAATACACATTTCTTTACAAGAAATTAAAAACATGTTTTTGAGAATCGTGTTGTTAAAAAAATACTTTGATATTAGGAAAAAAAGACAAAATATAAAATGTTCCTCGGTTATTTGAAAAACGACTTCCGGTTCATAATACGTAAAAAAAGTTCAACGGCAAAAATGTTTAAAAAAATATTAAATGATTTCAGATTTTTTTCCATTCACTTTTTCCCGAAAATTTTCGACAATTAAAATCTTATCCACTCAAATAGATTCACTTTTATATAGGTATATTTTTTTTAGAAAACGTTTGAAAATGAAATTTTCATTTTTCTTCATTATTTGAAGGATTTCAAAGGGTCCATAATTTGCAGAAAATCTCGTATATTCAAATGGAGCAAATTTATTAACTTTTTGAACGTTAGTCAAGTTTTTTTCCATTATTTGCAGAATTACCGCAAAAGGAACCGTAAATTCGTAATCGGCGTAAAATTTTTCCATAAAAAGTCTTCGATTTCTTTTAATTTATGGGAAATAAAGTTTCAGTTTTGTTTTCTTCCATTTTAAGACATATCGCATAAAAACTTACGAATCATAATCTAGAGAAAATATTACAATTCAGCAAATACCAGACATTCACTTTCACGAATTTTTTTTGAAAATTTTTTGAAATTAAACTCACTACTAGATTTACAATTTGCAGAAAATTCTATAGAAAATAACATATTTTCCATTTGAATAGTCGTTTTTATAATTTTTTTAGTAAATTGTTCCAAATTAAAGATTGCATTTTTCGCTTATTTGAAGAGGAAGTATTTCAAAAGCTATTTCAGATTCGTTATCTGCAGCTAATTATTTATAAGATATTATATCCTTTCACTGGAAAAGAGTCACTTTTTGACATATTTTTGAAAAAAAAAAAAAAATTGAAATTAACGTCTAACTTTATTGATCGTTCATGAGAGTAGGTATACCTATCTTATTTTTATATGAGTATTAGAAGAGTGCTACTTTAAATTTTCCTTTAGAAGATTTGTTATTACAGTATTAAAATTTCAAATTTAATCATTTTTTTGGAAACATTTTAAAGTCAAAATTTTATTTTTCCTCTAGAGTATACCAAAACACAAGGAACACAAACAAAGAAGGATCTCTTTCAGACCTAGCTAGTACGTACTAACTTTGACTGTCTGCCTTTTATGCTGATACAAACGTAACTAAATCAAGTACATGGCAGCTTTAGAACCAAAATAACAAAAAAAAATACAGATCTTGTGAATGAAACGGTGTTAAAGTAAACAGATCTCGTAGATCCAACATCCCCATTCCAGATCCTCAAACTCCGCGCATAGAGTGTTAATTTATCCGTTTCGCTTGCACAGGAAGTGCATTCGATCCAGCACCCTTTCTCTTTTCCATTAAAAGTCCATAATCGCAACTCGCAGCACCCAGAGTAACACTAAACTGTTTAACGTAGATTAAAGCGTTATTGCGTGAGTCTCCGAATTGCATCCCGATTGCATTCGCTCTAATACGATTTGATTTGACACTAATCCCGTTATCGAATTTGCCACCCCACGCATCATCTCGAATTGAATTATATTAAATAGCATATGGCCGCCGATCCACCCCCGAGGACCTCTCACGTTGTTATTTCAAGTGCGAATCTGACCCGTCCTCGTTCAATCAACTAAACACCCACCACGCGCTGACGTCACTAATTTAGCGCGACGCGAAGGTGGATGCATTAACGGTCGGCGGCGGCAAATTAATGACGGGCCGGATCTGCAAGCATCCATTTTATCCGTAACAAAATAGCTGAAGGGTTAAAAAATTATAATAAATCATATGAGCGTTACTTTCGAAAAGCATCAGAAGTGTAACCGATACAAAGCGCTGGTCGGGCTGACAGGTGAGGGAAGACAAATGATAGAGCTCGCTGGCCGCCGAGCGCTGCTGCTCCCGAACGAGACTCTGAAAAGAACCAGGATGATAAATTACGCCGGAGCCAATCTACCTACCGGACACACCGCCACAACCAGTGCCGGGACGAGCTGGTGGCGGCGGCGGCGGCGGTCGAAGGGTTAGCACCAATCGATACGGCGACATTTCGACGGGGACGGCATTTCGCTAATTACGTGTGCGAGATACCGATTTGGGTGAGGTTTTCGAGGGGACACAGTGGAACGGCTAGCCCATCGCACTGGAATTTCGGACAATTATTCATTAGGACAGATGTTTTGGGTAACACTCCACCGTATAATCAGTGGTAAAGTAGAAGAATTTTTTCTAAAGGATCCATCCTTGTTAACAAAACTTAGTTCTCGTGAGACATCTATGGATATAATTTTTTCCCACAATAGCGAATGCAGAAACAAACAGGAGTTTGCCCAGGTGTCGGTGTCTTCATCTGTGAAATTTCAACAGCGTGGGTTTTATTGCTTAAACTCACTGTCACTATGATACTTTCCCATCTGGCAACTTTAGCACCTTTAGTTTTTATGTACCTAATCTTTTTTTTTATTTAGTTTAAATGTACAGATAATTGGCATTTGATTTGACAGCATTTTTGACACTAGGTACCCCGAGATTCTTTTACATTTTAAGGAAAAAACACTAGGACCTCTAGAGATTTTCAGCTTCTCTACAAAAAGACACGAAAAGAAAACACTAACACAAGGGTTCCCCGATATCACTCTTCAAGAAAAAGACACCAGGAACCCCGAGATTCTTAAAAATTCTTAAAAAAAGACACTAGGGGATCACGGAGATTCTTTCATATTTTTCAATTTGTTTGAAAAAAAAATACTAATGGATCTCGAAATTCTCTCACATTTTAAAGAAAAAAACCCTAGAGCCCTAAAATTATTTCAGTTTCTCTAAAAAAGACACTAGAGGACAAAAACCCACGAGATCATTTAGTCTTCAACAAAAAAGCAGAAGTTCCTAAAATTTCTTAAAAAAACAGACTAAGGGACTTCGAGATTTTTTCGCATTGCAGAAAGATCTTCGAGATTTTTTTCACTTTTACGGAAGAACACTAGGGTCTCCAGAAATTATTTCAGCTTTTCTAAAAAAGACACTATCGACCTCGAGATTCTTTCATCTTATCTGAAAAAAGAGACATTACGGGATCTCGAGATTCTTAAAGATTCTTTTAAAACAAAGAGAGTAAACACTGTGCTCTACAGGGAATCCTTTCAGCTTCTATTAAAAAAAAGACTACAGGATCCCGAGATCTGTCAGCTTATCTAAAAAAAAAAACCACTAGAAGACTCCAAGGTTTATCGTCTTAAAAAAAGGACACTAGGAGATCCCAAGAGTTATATTTTAAGGAAAAAAAACCCTAGGGTCCCCGAGATTCTTCCAGAATCTCAAAAAAAAAGATATGGGACCTCCAGATTCGTTCCCATTTTAGAAAAAAATAACACGGAGATTCCAGGATTCTGTCAGATTCTCTAAAAAAAAAGATACTAAAGAATACCGATATTTTTAAAGCTTCTCTTAAAACAAGGACACTAAATAATAGCCTTCTCACGAAATTCTTTCAGCTTCTCTATCTGAAAAAAATAAGACACTAGTTACTATAGAATCTCGAAATTCTGTCGACTTATCTGAAAAAAGAGACACCAGAAGATTCCAAGGTTTATTTAGATTGTCTAAAAAACAGGACACTAGGTGATCCCAAGAGTTCTTCACATTTTAAGGAAAAAAATGGGACCTCCAGATTCGTTCCCAATTTAGAAAAAGTAACACAGGGATTCCAAGATTCTTTCAGACTCTCTAAAAAAAAGATACTAAAGAATCCCTCGATTCTTAAAGCTTGACTCTTAAAACAAAAACACTAAATAATAGCCTCTCCACGGAATTCTTTCAGCTTTTCTAAAGAACGATACTAGAGCACCCCGAAATTCTGTCAGCTTATCTGAGAAAAAAGATATTAGAAGACGCCAAGATTTTTTCAGATCGCCTCAAAAAAAAAGAACACTAGGGGATGCCAAGATGTTTTCTCATTTTAAGGAAAAAAACACCTAGCATTCTTTCAGCATCTCAAAAAAAAAAATAGGACCTCCAGATTCGTTCCCATTTTAGAAAAAAATAATACGCGGATTACAGGATTTTTTCAGATTTTCTAAAAAAAAATACTAAAGAATCCCGAGATTTTTAAAGCTTCTCTTAAAACAAGGTTACTAAATAATAGCCCCCTCACGAAATTCTTTCAGCTTCTCTAAAAAAAGACACTAGGGGATTCCGAGACTCTTTTTCTGAAAAAAATAAGACACTAGAGGACTCAAGATTTTTTTAGATTGTCTAAAAAAGAGGACACTAGGGGATCCCAATATTCTTTCTCATTTAAAAAAAAATGGTTCCCAAGATTCTTTTAGCATCCAAAAGAAAAAAAAAAGATATGAGACCTTAAGATTCGTTCCCATTTTAGAGAAAAATAACACGAGGACCCTAAGATTCTGTCAGATTCTCTTAAAAAAAAACATACTAAAGAATACCGAGATTCTTAAAGCTTCTCTTAAAACAAAGACGCTAAATTTCAACCCAAATTCTTTCAGCTTCTCTAAAAAACAAGACACTAGAGGATTTCGAGATTCTTTCATCTTATCTGAAAAAAAAAACATTACGGAATCTCGAGATTCTTAAAGATTCTTTTAAAACAAAGAGACTAAACAATGTTCTCCCCATGGAATCCTTTCAGCCTCTCTAAAAAAAACACTAGAGGATCCCGAGATTCTGTCAACTTATCTGAAAAAAAAAGACACCAGAAGATTCCAAGGTTTATTTAGATTGTCTAAAAAAAAGGACACTAGGGGATCCCAAAAGTTCTTCACATTTTAAGAAAAAATATGGGACCTCCAGATTCGTTCCCAATTTAGAAAAAAATAACACATGGAACCCAAGATTCTTCCAGACTCTCTAAAAAAAAAGATACTAAAGAATGCCTAGTTTCTTAAAGCTTGACTCTTAAAACAAAAACACTAAATAATAGCCTCCCCACGGAATTCTTTCAGCTTTTCTAAAGAACGATACTAGAGCACCCCGAAATTCTGTCAGCTTATCTGAAAAAAAAGATGCTAGAAGACCCCAAGATTTTTTCAGATCGCCTCAAAAAAAAAGAACACTGGGGGATGCCAAGATGTTTTCTCATTTTAAGGAAAAAAACACCTAGCATTCTTTCAGCATCTCAAAAAAAAAATAAATAAAAATACGACCCCCAGATTCGTTCCCATTTTCGAAAATACTAAAGAATCCCGAGATTTTTAAAGCTTCTCTTAAAACAAGGTCACTAAATAATAGCCCCCTCACGAAATTCTTTCAGCTTCTCTAAAAAAAGACCCTAGGGGATTCCGAGACTCTTTCTCAGAAAAAAATAAGAGACTAGAGGACTCAAAATTTTTTCAGATTGTCTAAAAAAGAGGACACTAGGGGATCCCAAGATTCTTCCTCATTTTAAGAAAAAAAAATGGTTCCCCAAGATTCTTTTAGCAACCAAAATAGAAAAAAAAAAGATGTGGGACTTTAAGATTCGTTTCCATTTTAAAGAAAAATAAAACGAGGACCCTAAGATTCTGTCAGATTCTCTTAAAAAAACATACTAAAAATACCGAGATTCTTAAAGCTGCTCTTAAAACAAAGACGCTAAATTTCAATCCAAATCCTTTGAGCTTCTCTAAAAAAAAAGACACTAGAGGATTCCAAGATTTTTTCAGTTTCTCTAAAAAAAGAGAATAGAGAATCTCGAGATACTTAAAGGTTCATTTAAAACAAAGAGAATAACCACTAATCTCAGCTCTTTTATAAAAAGACGCTAAAGAAGCCGGGATTATTTCAGCTTATCTGAAAAAATAAGACACTAGAAGACCCCAAGATACTTTCAGATTGTGTAAAAAAAGGACACAAGGGGATGCCAAGATTCTTTCACATTTTAAGGAAAAAAACCTTAGGGTTCCCCAAGATTAAAAACCCTAGTGTTCTCCAAGATTCTTCCAACATCTCAAAAAGGAAAAAAAAGATATGGGACCTCTTGATTCGTTCCTATATTAGAAAAAAATAACACATGGAACCCGAGATTGTTTTAGATTCTCAAAAAAAAAACACTAAAGAATCCCCAGATTCTTAAAGCTTCTCTTAAAACAAAGACACTAAATAATAACCTCCCCATGAAATTCTTTCAGCTTATCTGAAAAAAATAAGACACCAACGGACCACAAGATTTTTCAGAATCTCTAAAAAAAACAATAGAGGATCTAGAGATTTTTAAAGCCTTTTTTAAAGCAAAGAGACTAAACAATAGTCTCCCCGTGGAATTATTTCAGCTCTCTAAAAAAAGACACTAAAGGGTCCCGAAATTCTGTTAACTTATCTGAAAAAGAAGACACTAGAAGACCCTAAGATTTTTTCAGATTGTCCAAAAAAAAGGACACTAAGAGACCCCAAGATTCTTTTAGATTTCAAGGGAAAAACTCTATGGTTCCCCAAGATTCTTCCACGGTCTCAAAAAGAGAAAAGGAAGATATGGGACGTCCAGATTTTCCCATTTTAGAAAAAAATAAAACAGGGATCACCAAATTCTTTCCGCTTCTCCAAAAAAAAAACATATTAAAAAATTGCGAGATTCTTTCAGATTTACTGAAAAAAAAAAAAAACTCGAGGACCCCTAGGACAAGACAGTAGGGGACCCAAAGATTCTTAAAGCTTCTTAAAAAAAAGACGTTTAGGCGCCCCGAGATTCGTTCTGATTCTTTCAGCTTGTTTCAAAAAAGACATTAGGGAACTCCGAGATTCTTTTACATTTTAGGGGAAAAACCTCCAGGGGTTACCTAAGATTCTTTCAGCTTCTCTCTCAAAAAAAAAATAGGGGACATTTCGATTCGTTGGCAATTTAGAAAAAAATAACACGAGGAGATCCCAAGATTTTTTTAGATTTTCTAAAAAAAAGACACTAAACACTAGCAAACAAAAACTCTAGACGATTCCGAGATTTTTGCAGCTTATGTGAAAAAATAAGACACTAGAAGACCCCTAGATTTTTCAGATTTTCTAAAAAAGGCACTTGGGGACTCCGAGATTCTTAATGTTTCTTAAAAAAAAAATACACTGGAGGACCCCGAGATTGTTTCAGATTCTTTCAGCTTGTCTGAAAAAAAGACTAGAGGACTAAGCAAAATATCCCCGATAATATTTAAACTTATTTTCAAGAAAAAGACACAAGAAAACTCTAAGATCCTTAAAGCTTCTTGAAAAAAGACACTAGGGATCCCCAGATTCTTTCAGGTTTAGGGAAAAACCCCTAGGGTCTTCAAGATTATTTCAGATTCTTTAAACTTGTCTAAAAAAAGACAATAAAGGACAACGAGATTCATTAAAAAAAACCTAGGCCCCCTCAGGTCGTTTCAGCATCTCTAAAAAAAAATTAACCAAGCCCCCCCCCCTAAATTATTTAAACTTCTCTTCAAGTGAAAGACACAAGGGGACCCAGAGATTTTTAAATCTTCTTAAAAAAAGACACTAGGGGACCAGAAGATTCTTTCAGATTCTCTAAAACAAACACACTAAGGGACTTCGTGATTTTTTCGCACTTTAAGGAAAAAAAAACTAATATCTTCAGAGATTATTTCAGCTTCTATAAAAAAAGACAGTTGGGGACCTAGGGCACACCGAGATTCTATTGCATCGTAGAAAAATTAAACAAAGGGTCCCCGAGATTACTTACGCATTCCTTCAAGAAAATCACACAAGGAGACCAACATATTTCAAGAATACCTCGTGATAATTAAAGCTTCTTTAAAAAAGAGACACTAGGGGACCCCGAGATTCTTCCAGATTCTTTCAGCTTGCTGAGAAAAAGACATTAAGGGACCCGAGATTCCTTCACATTTTAGGGAAAAACAAATACTTGGACCTTCCAAGATTCTTTCAGCTTGATAAAAAAAATTACAAAAATTAGGGGACTTCCAGATTTGTTTGCAATTTAGAAGAAAATAGCACGAAGGGACACCGAAATTTTTCCAGCTTCTCCAAAAAAAGACACTATAGGATCCCTTGATTTTTGCAGCTTATCTGAAAAAATAAGATCCCCAGATTCTTTCACATTTTAAGGAAAAAAAACCGTAGGACCATCAAGATTTTTTCAGATTCTTTAAACTTGTCCGAAAAAATACAATAAAAGACCCTGCGATTCATTCATACTTTAGGGAAAAAAAACCTAGGCTTCCCCGATCTTTTCATCATGTCTAAAAAAAATTAAACAAAGGGCCTCCTAGATTATTTAAACTTCTCTTCAAGTGAAAGACACAAGGGGATCCCGAGATTCATAAATTTTCTTTAAAAAAAAAGACACTAGGGGACCATAAAATTCTTTGAGATTCTCTAATCACAAACACAGTAAAGGACCCCGAGATTTTTTTGCATTTTTACGAAAAAAAAACTAATGTCTCCTGAGATTCTTCCAGCTTCTGTAAAAAAAAACCACTTGAGTACCCCGAGATTCTTTCTTTTTTTCAGCTTATACGAAAGAAAAACATTAGGGGACTCTGAAATTCTTTCAGCTTTCCCTAGAGGACACTAGCGGGCCTAGTTTTGTTTGCATTTTGGTAACACCGAGATTCTATTGCGTCGTAAAAAAATAAAACAAAGGGTCCCTGACATTACTTAAACATTTCTTCAAGAAAAAGACACAACAGGACCCTGAGATTCTTAAAGTTTCTTTTTAAAAAATACACTAGGGGACCAAGGGATTCTTTCAGAATCTTTCAGCTCTCTGAAAGAAAGACACTAAGGAACCCCGAGATTCTTTCACATTTTAAGGGGAAAAAAACCTGCGCCCCCCAAGATTCTTTCAGCTTCTCTAAAGACATTAGGGGGTTTCCAGAATCGTTCGCATTGTAGAAAAAAATTATTTAAAATTTTCTTCAAGAAAAAGACACAAGGAGACTTTACTGATTCTTAAAGCTTCTTTAAACAAGAGACACTAAGAGATTCTTCCAGATTCATTCATCTTCTCTAAAAAAAATTGAAAAAAATTAGGAGACCTCCAGATTAGTTCGCAATTTAGAAGAAAATTAAACAAAAGGTCGCCGAGATTATTTAAATTTTTATTCAAGAAAAGGCACTAGGGAATTCCAAGATTCTTTCACCTCACCTGAAAATAGGGGGCTCCGAAATTCTTTCACATTTTAGCGAAAAAATCCTAGGGTCTTCAAGATTCTTTCAGCTTCTCTAAACAAAAGACACTAGAGATTCCGAAATTCTATCGCATTGTAGGAAAACTAGCACAAGGAAGACACTTGAGGACCCCAAGATTCTTTCAGATTCTCAAAAAACAGACGCACTAGGAGACCCCAAGTTTTTTTCACATTGTAAAAAAATTACACTAGCCCCCTAGCCCCCCAGAGGTTATTTAGTGTTCCTTCAAGAGGGGACCCCGACATTCTTTCACATTTTAAGGAAAATAATCTAGCGTCTCCAGAGATTCTAAAGACACCAGATTATCTAGAAAAGGAAGACACTAGAAGACTCCAAGTTTCTGTCAGATTTTCTGAAAAAAAAAACACTAGGCGACCCCGAGATTCTATCGCTTTGCAGAAAAGAATAAAACAAAGGCCCCCCGAGATTATTTAAACTTCTTTTCAAGAGAAAAACACTAGGGCCTCCAGAGATTTTTCTCAACTTCTCTAAAAACGACACTAGGGGAAACGCTTAAAGCTTCTCTTAAAAAAATGGACTAGAGGACCCGAGATCCTTTCATATTCTTCAAAAGAAAAGGACTCTGGGAATGACATTCCTAATTTCTCTTAAAAAAAAGACACTAAAGATTAACCCTGCCGAGACTTGTTCAGCTTCTCTAAGAAAAAGACACTAGGAAGCCTCTAGATTTTTTCGCATTTTAGAAAAAAATAGCTCTAGAGACCCTAGAGATTCGCTAAAAAAGACACATTAGGGGACCTCGAGATTCTTTTACACTCTGAGGGTCTCCAGAGCTTCTCTAAAAAAAAAAAAAACAAAAAAACAAAAAAACTAGTAAATCATCACCCATTTTTCATTATATCCCAGTTCCTTAAATATCATGAAATTATCTCTTGGTCAACTATCAAATCCTATGTTTTTTCTAAATTTGAATAATTACGTCACACATTAAAAATAATATAAACATCAATTGTTTAGATGGTTTCATCATAACTATCTTAAATGGAGTCGGGTTGACAGATAATTGACATTTGCCCTGACAGCATTTCCTCAACTTACGTATGTATTTTTCTCGGTTTATTGTTATTTCATCTGTTGCTTTGTTTGCGTGATTAAAATCTGTCCTTGAATGGGTTTTTCTGAACAACACAAAGTATTCATGGTAATCTCTCACTACCGAAACAGAATAAAATCAAATGGAATTTGGCAGCATTCACTTTGATTATTTTAGTGTTTTTTAGTGATTTAACAATGAGAAAAATGATGTTTTTAGGAAACTTAAATACTGCAAGATACCGACACGAAATTTTAATTTCGTTTTTAAATTAACTAGATGATGATGAACAGGAAAACACACACAATTAATAAAATTAATAACAATGCAGGTTGAGAAATTGTAGCCAATTTAATAATGATATGACTGAATTATGCACAATATTTTCTTATTGTTACAGAAAATTTCAATATTTAAAATGTTGCCCGTTCTTTAGTGACAGTACGTCAAAAACAAAACGCAAAAAAAAGAGGAATAGAAAAAGTGTAAGCCAGTGTTTACACTAAAGCAGAAGAACTCCTTTAAGCACCCCTCCAAAATAATAATCCATCACTTTCCACTCTGCTCCTTCTCTCCAAACAACCAGCAGAAATCAAACTAATTCCCTCCAACAATCGAAGCGTCTCTCTCCATTGTCCCTTGATATCTCAATTCGGTGTCATTCGAGTCGACAATGCGAAACCGCAAACGCCACAAGTCGCGCAGACACAGATGCTCAAAAACTAGCAGTTAAAAAGTATCGTTGTGTTGGCGCATTGTGAGCGATCCGGGGGCGCCGAAACAACAAACTCTTCTCCGGCCATCGAGCCATCCGCCTAAACAATGGCCGGATCCGGTGCGGCGCGTGCTTGTAAACACTACCTAATCACCTGTCTCAAAGATGCTAATCAGAAGCGCCGCATGTGCACCTCTTTGTTGACGCAGCGCCGTTAATCAAATCGTTCGCCGAGTCATTTTTCTTAATAAACGCATTCGAGGAACGGGAAACGACCGCGAGATTCTGGCTGTTGCAAAGTATTACGGTTTTCTGTTTTTTTGCTGTTAAATTTAGTGTTGTCCTTGTTTTTGACGCTCAACATTTTTTAAATTCCGAAATTCCTAACCTAAATCTTGGGGAAACCGTCCTAGACACTAGCATTACCAAGATTTGCGTGTAATAATCATGTGGAAAAGTGTCAATTTTTTGTTAATTTATTACTTCCCTTATTTTCCCCAAGAAAAATTTTTAAATCGCAAATTTATTTTATTTAGTTCTTTAGCCAATAATACAATTAAATAAAAAAAATATATATGTTAAGTAAATTATTCGAACTGGCCACAATGTTTCGTTCGAGGAATAAAAGAATTTCGAACATTTTCAAAAATATTAAAAATGTTGCAAGCCCCTTCCTCAGCGACTTCAGTGTGATGACTGATGACGTAGATCCTTCAAATTTTTTAAAGCGTCCCAGAGGAAAAAATCGCACGGATTTAAATTGGGTGGGCGGGCGGGCCATTGAATTGGACCTCCTTGACCAATCTGGTAATTCGGCCCTAAATTGGATGCGGGATTGCGAATCTCAAATCCCAAAACACGCATTCGAAATCACGAATCTAAACCCCGAATTCCAAATTCGTATACCCAATTCATAATTCTAAATCCTGATTTGTAGTTTCTAGTGCTGAAACCTTAAATTTTAAAATTTCAAACATGATTCTAAATCTTGACTCTGGCGCCCGAGATTTACAGTTTCTTGATCATGAATCCTTGATCCTTAATCCTCGATCCTTGATACATGTCCTTAATCTTGAATGCGAAACTCGAAACCAAAAACCTGCATCCGAAATCGTGAATTCCGGATCCTAAATCCCCAATTCCAGCTTCGAATACCCAATTCGAAACCTTGAATCCTGATTTGTGACTTCCAATGCTAAAATCCTGAATCTTAAAACCTCAACATGATTTTTAAATTCCGACTATTGGAAATCTCGAGTTCTGGACCTTACATCTTTGGTCTTTGGTGCGTGATCCACAGTAATTGATTCTTGGTCCTTAATCCATAATCCTGATCCCTGTTCCATGCTGCTTTGACCCTGATTTTTGATCCTTCATCTTTGATTCCTAACCCCTTATCCTTGTTACCTAATATCTCTTATCTGATCCTTGATCCTTGATCCTTAGCCATTCACCTAGGCTTCTAAATGCCAAGTCCTGAATTTTGGATCTCGAATCCGAATCTTGAGTTGCTTTCTGGACTCCTTGACTCTTGTTCCTTGATTACTTGGTCTTTAGTCTATACTAATTGGTCACTGGATTCTAATTTTGATCCTTAGTATCTGATACCTGATCATTGATCCTTTATCCTTGAACTTCAACTCCTCATCCTTGATCCTTAATTCTTAACCAATACCTTCGACTTCTAAATGCTAAATCCTGAATTTTGGATCCAAATCTTGAATGTGAATCTGGAATCCCAAACCTCAAATCTCAAATTATAAATCCTGACACTTGCCTCCCGAGACTCGAAGCCTGAGTTCTCGATGTTGCGTTTTGGATTCCCTGATTCTATTTTAGTTTTATTTCTATATTCTTTTCTGTTCTATTCTATATGTTCGTTGGTCCTTGGTCCTTAGTAATTGGTAGTTGTCCCTAATTCCTGATCCGTGATCCTTGATGTCTTATATCTGATACTTGATCTTTGATTCTCCATGCTTCATCCTCAACTGGGTACTTGATATCTGATACCTGATTTTTGATTCTTGATTTTGATCTTTGCTCAATAATTCTGACTTACAAATGCTAATGCCTAATCCTTGGATCCGAATCTTGAATGCGAATCTTAAATCCCAGATCCTAAATCCTGAATCCCGGATCCGAATATCCAATTCGAAACCTTAAACCCTGATTTATAATCTTTCGTCCTTGGTGCGTGATCCACAGTAATTGATTCTTGGTCCTTGATCCATAATCCTGATCCCTGTTCTATGCTCCTTTGTCCCTGATTTTTGATCCTCGATCTTTGAATTCTAACCCCTTAATACCTGATATCTCTTATCTGATCCTTGATCCTAAATGATTAACCTAGACTTCTGAATGCCAAATCCTTAATTTTAGATCTTGAATGCGAATCTTGAATTGCTTCTTGGATTCCTTGATTGTTAATCCTTGCTTATTTGGTCCTTAGTTTGTACTAATTGGTCACTGTACTCTAATTATTAATCCTTGATCCTTAATATCTGATCATTGATCCTTTATCCTTGAATTTCAATTCCTCATCCTTGATACCTGGTCTTCGATCCTTAATTCTTAACCAATAATTTCGACTTCTAAATGCCAAATCCTGAATTTTGGATCCAAATCTTGAATGTGAATCTGGAATCCCAAAACCAGAATTCGAAATGTCAAACCCCAAATCTCAAATCCTGAATCTCAAATTATAATCCTAACACTTGGCTCCCGAGACTCCAAGCCTGACTTCTCGATGTTGCATTTTGGATTCCCTGATTCTATTTTATTTTTATTTCTATATTTTATTCTATTGGTAATTGTCTCTAATTTTTGATCCTTGATCCTTGATATCTGATACCTGATTTTTGATCCTTCATTTTGATCTTTGCTCAATAATTCTGACTTCTAAATGCTAAGGCCTAATCCTTGGATCCGAATCTTGAATCCCAAAATCCGCACCCGAAATCCCGAATTCGAAATTAGAATATCTAGTTCTAAATCATAAATTACTAAATTCTGACTCCCCAGTGCTGAAGTCCTGAATTTTAGAACCCCAAACATGAATTCTAAATCCTGATTCATGTATCGTTGACCTATGGTCCTTGGTCTTTAGCAATTGATCCTTAGTCCTTAATAAATGATCCATAGTCCTTAGTAATTGGTCTTTGGTCTGTAGTAATACACCCTACCTCTCTAATCCTGATTCCGGATCCGTGATCCTTGAACTTCCAAATTGGAATATCAAATCACAAATCTCGAATTCTGACTCCCAATGAAGAAAGAAGTCCTGAATCTAAAAACCTCAAACATGAATTCTAAATTCTGAGATTCGAACTGAGATCCCTAGTAACTGTGATGGTTAACCCTTGATCCTTGATGCCTGATATCTGATAATCGTCTTTGATCATCGATTATTCATCTTTAATTCCTGATCCTTGATACTTGTCCTCAATATTAAATGCGAAACTCGAACCCGCATCCGAAATCGTGAATCTCAGATCCTAAGCCCCGAATTCCAAATTCGAATACCCAATTCGAAATACTAAATCCTGATTTGTAACTTCCAGTACTGAAACCCTAAATCTTAAAACCTCAAACATGATTCTAAATCTTGACTCTTGCCCCCCGAAATTTACCGTTTCTTCATCATCGATCCTTGATCCTTAATCCTAGATCCTTGATACCTGTCCTTAATTTTGAATGCGAAACTCGAAACCCAAAACCCGCATCCGAAATCGTGAATCTCAGATCCTAGATCCCGAATTCTAGATTCGAATAAGCAATTCGAAACCTTAAATCCTGATTTGTGGCTTCCAATGCTAAAATCCTGAATTTTAAAACCTCAACATAATTTCTAAATTCCGACTATTGACCCCCGAGACTCGAATCCCGAGTTCTGGACCTTACGTATTGGATTCTTTGATGGCGAATTTATAATCTTTAGTCCTTGGTGCATAACCATAGTAATTGATTCTTGGTCCTTGATCCATAATCCTGATCCCTGTTCTATGCTCCTTTGCCGCTGGTTTTTGATACTTGATTTTTGATTCCTAACCCCTTATCTTTGATACCTGATATCTCTTATCTGATCCTTGATCCGTGATTCTTAATCATTAACCTAGACTTTTAAATGTCATATCCTGAATTTTGAATTTTGAATGGCAATCTTGAATTGCTTCTTGGATTCCTTGGCTTTTGATCCTTGATTTTTTGGTCACTGGACTCTAATTTTGGTCCCCAATCTCTAATTATTATTATTAATCCTTGATCCTTAATATCTGACCCCTGGTTATTTTAATCCTTTATCCTTGAAATTCCACTCCTCATTCTGGATACCTCTGCCTCCTTGCCCGTGATTTTTGATCCTTGATCTTTGATTCCTAACCCCTTATCCTTAATACCTGATATCTGTTATTTGATGTTTCATCCTTGATCCTTAATCATTAACCTAGATTTCGCTATGTCGAAACCTGAATTTTTGATCTTGAATGTGAATCTTGAATTGCTTCTTGGATTCCTTGACTCTTGATCCTTGATTATTTTGGTCCCCAATCTATTAATCCTTGATTCTTAATATCTGATACCTGATCATTGATCCTTTATCCTTGAACTTCAACTCCTCATCCTTGACACCTGGTCTTTGATCCTTGATTCTTAACCAATAATTTCGACTTCTAAATGCCAAATCCTGAATTTTGGATCCAAATCTTGATTGTGAATCTGGGATCCCAAAACCAGCATTCAAAATCTCAAACCCCAAATCTCAAATCCTGAATCTCAAATTATAAATCTTGACACTTGGTTCTCGCGACTCGAAACCCGAGTTCTCGATGTTGCGTCTTGATTCTATTTTATTGTTATTGTATTATCTATGGACCTTGGTCCTTTATCCTTAGTAATTGGTAATTGTCTCTAATTTTTGATACTTGATCCTTGATATCTGATACCTGATTTTTGATTCTTGATTTTGATTTTTGCTCAATAATTCTGTCTTCTAACTGCTAAGGCCTAATCCTTGGATCCGAATCTTGAATGCGATTCTTGAATCCTAAAACCCGCATCCGAAATCCCGAATCTGAAACCATAAATTACTAAATTGTGACTCCCAATGCTGAAGTCCTGAATTTTAGAACCCCAAACATGAATTCTAAGTCCTGATTCATGTATCGTTGACCTACGGTTCTTGTGGTTCTTGGTCCTTAGCAATTGTTCCCTAGTCCTTAATAAAGGATCCTTAGTCCTTAGTAATTGGTTTTTGGTCTGTAGTAATACCCTAGCTCTCTAATCCTGATTCCGGATCCTTGATCCTTGAAATCCCAAATTGGAATATTTAATTTCAAATCACAAATCTTGAATTCTGACTCCCAATGCTAAAGTCCTGAATCTAAGAACATCAAACATGAATTCTAGATCCCTAGTAACTGTGATGGTTAACCCTTGATCCCTGATATCTGATATCTGATAACTCAAATCCTAAAGCCCTCATCCGAAATCGTGAATCCCAGATCCTAAATCTCGAATTCCAAATTCGAATAACCAATTCCAAATTTTAAATCCTGATCTCCAACTTCTCGTGCTGAAATCCTAAATCTTAGAACCTCTAACATGAATTCTAAATCCTGACTCTTGGCCCCCGAGACTCGAATCCCGAGTTGTGGATCTTGCATCTTGGATTCCTTGAGGGCTAATCTATAATTTTTAGTCCTTGGTGTGTGATCCACACTAATTGATTCTTGGTCCTTGATCCATAATCCTGATCCCTGTTCTATGTTCCTTTGCTCCTGATTTTTGATCCTTGATTTATGATCGCTTATCTTTGATACCTGATATCCCGTCCTTGATCCTTGATCCTTGATTATTAACTTAGACTTCTAAATGCCATATCCTGAATTTTGTGTCTTGAATGCGAATCTTGAATTGCGCTCTGGATTCCTTGACCCTTGTTCCTTGATTATTTGGTCACGGGACAATAATTTTGGTCCAAAATCTCCAATTATTAATCCTTGATCCTTAATATCCGATACCTAAGCATTGATCCTTTATCCTTGAACTTCAATTACTTATCCTTGGTCTTTCATCCTTGTCATCCTTGATTATTAACCAATAAATGAAATCTTGACTGTGAATCTGGAATTCCAAAACCAGCATTCGAAATCTCAAACCCCAAATCTCAAATCCTGATTCTCAAATTATAAATCCTGACACTTGGCTTCCCAGACTCAAAGTCCGAGTTCTCGATCTTGGATTCCCTGATTCTATTTTATTTTTATTTCTAAATTCGATTCTATTCTATGAATAGATTCTATCCTGAATTTTGGATCCAAATCTTGAATGTGAATCTGGAATCCCAAAACCAGCATTCGAAATGTCAAACCCCAAATCTCAAATCCTGAATCTCAAATTATAAATCCTGACACTATAATTTTTAATCCTTGGTACGTGATTTGATTCTTGGTCCTTGATCCATAATCCTGATCCTTGTTCTATGCTCCTTTGCCCCTGATTTTTGATCCTCGATCTTTGACTCCTAATTCCTTATCCTTGATACCTGATATCTCTTATCTGCTCCTTGATCCTCAATCATTAACCTAGACTCCTAAATGCCAAATCCTGAATTTTGGATCTTGAATGAGAATCTTGAACTACTTCTTGGATTCCTTGACTCTTGATCCTTGATTGGTCCCCAATCTTTAATTTATTAATCCTTGATCCTTAATATCTGATAACTGATGATTCTTGAACTTCAACTCCTTAACCTTGGACTTTTAAATGTCAAATCCTGAATTTTGCATCCAAATCTTGAATGTGAATTTGGAATCTCAAAATTCCAAAAGTCAAACCCCAAATCTCAAATCCTGAATCCCAAATTATAAATCCTGACACTTGGCTTCTGAGACTCGAAGCCCGAGTTCGCGATGTTGCATTTTGGATTATCTGATTCTATTGTATTTTTATTTTTATATTCTATTCTGTTCTTTATGGCCCTTGGTCCTTGGTCCTTAGTAATTCTTCATCCTTGATTCTTGATATCTTATATTCAAAGATTTTGATCTTTGCTCAATAATTCTTACTTCTAGATAAATGCTAAGGCCTAATCCTTGGATCCGAATCTTGAATGCAAATCTTGGATCCCAAAACCCGCATGCTCCTTTGCCCCTGATTTTTTGTTTGTATCTGTGTATATTTATTTTATGTTCTATTATTGTAATTGGTGATAATCTCGAAAGTCATGGAATTATCCCAAGTCAAACTTTTTTTGAAATTTCTGGTTAACGTTTACTTACGTTCCTTTCGTCCGATTACCTGTCAAAATGTATTGTTTTGCTTTTTAATTACACACACAATAAAGTTCATCGAACATCCTGTTTTCATTGTTTTCGTAACCAAAACTATGCAAATGTAAACCAAAATACCAGAAAAGATAAAGTCGGAAAAAGTCTTACAGTTAATTCCTTCTTTGTGACTTAATACAAAAATTAAAATTAAATTCAACACTAATATAATCAAAAATAAAATTTTACCCTTTGTATGAAATAAACAAAGTTATTCAGACTACTGTATTTGTTTTTTCTTTTGAGATAGACCTCGCACAACGTGTTTGTTTAATGACCTCCGAATATGCATAACTTAACCTTGATATCGCCATTCACACTACCTTTTAGCATTATACGTATGATGACTCCTTCAGTATTCGACATGAGTTCATCACCTTTTAAACTACTCCTCGCGATTTTTTTTCTCAAAATTATCAACACCGAAAAAATTACTTTTAAAAATGTGACACTTTTTGAGCAGAGAAGCCAGACAGAAACCACAGTGGTTGCCTCCGATAATCTGAAAAAAAACATTATTAGCGGAGAAGAAGTATCCGTGTCAGTTACAGGTGACGTGTATACTTTGTACGAAAAATCGGTTTACGATATACCTAATTTGAAAATTCTAATACTATCTCAGTTGCGTTTGCAAGAAATCGAACCAGGAGCCTTTGGAAGCTTACCACTCTTGAAATATCTGGCTTTGAATGATAACCGTTTAAGTGAAATCAGAACAGGTACTTTCAGTAATTTAAACGTGTCTTACATCGATTTATCACGTAATTCGCTCGATCGTCTGGAACCTGGCGCTTTCAAAAATGTCACCCTTCGATACTTGGGGTTCGCCGCTAATAAGCTTTATGAATTTCCAAATGGGGTTTTTGAAAATGTAACCATTGAAAAGTTAAATCTGGAAATGAATAAAGTCCACACCATAGCTCCAAATTCACTGTCAAGAATTTCGTTGCAACATTTAATCCTCACTGGCAACCATTTGAAGCAAATCAATCCAGAAGCTTTCAACATTCCGGAATTAACAGTCCTCAAGTTGAACTACAACATGATCAAAATTCTGCGACCTGGCGATTTGAAAAACTTACCGCAACTAAACAATTTAACTCTTGCAAATAACCAGTTGAACGAGATTCCAGAAGGGGTTTTCAACAACACCAAAATCACCCATTTGGGGCTGCTTTTCAACGAAATAAATACAATCGCGCCGAAAGCTTTGGACGACATGAAAAGACTCAAGGTTTTGGATTTTAGTAAAAATAATGTAAGTCAGTGGGATGACAATTGGCTGAGTGGAAGTTCAAACCTTGTTTTGCTTAGTGCTCGGGACAATCAAATTGTGAGGCTTCCAGATGAAGCTTTCACGAATTATCCTCGTTTGACTTTGCTTGATCTACAAGACAACAAAATTAGGAAAATTTCAACAAAAGCGTTTCATGGGTTGGAAAGGGTTGACAACTTGTTGTTGTGTTGTAACGAGATTGATAGTTGGAGTTTCGATTTATTGGCTAATGTTAGTGTTGGAAGTATTGATCTTAGTTTGAACAAAATGAGGTGTATTGAAGAGGATTTGGATAAAGTTTTTGAGAATGTTGACAATTTGGTGGAACTGTTTGATAATCCATGGGAAGACGAGTGTGGCGAGAAGATTGAGGAGTTCATGGAGAAAAAGAACAACGCATATTTTTCTAAATTAAGGGTTAAATGACAACTGTACCAGATTTTTATGTGAAATATAATTTTTTTTAAATATATGAATTATTATTTATTTAACACTCTCGCCAGCAAAACGATATTGCTATATTATAAATCAAAATAAAACTAAAACTTGTGAGATGATCTCGAAATAATCAAAATAAATCATATTCCTGTTTTTTGCTGCTCATCATCATCCAAAAAAAAAATCAAGTTCTTCAAATCATTGCTTCGTTCGATTTTTTGTAGCGGGACGACCTTCGATAAACAACTTGTCTTTAATGAGCTCCATAAATGCATAACTTTACCTTGACATTGCCGTTAACCCGACCTTTGTGTAATGTTGTATAAATATGATGTTTATTGTCAAAATTACTCAGTATTGGCCATGCATTCTTCACTGGTTAGAGTAATTTTGGCGATTTTTTTGCTCAAATTTAGTGATTGTGAAGAAATTAGTTTCAAAAATGTGACACTTGTGGAGTGGGAAAGCACTGCAAGAATCGCAGTGGCGGCTTCTGATAATTTGAAGAAAAATATTGTTAGTAAGGACGAAGTGTCAGTGCAAGTTGATGGTGTCGTTCCCATTTTATATGAAACGTCGGTTTTTGATATACCGAATTTGAGATATCTGACACTGTCGAGTGTGGGTTTGGAAGAAATCAAACCAGGAGCTTTTGAAAATTTACCACTTTTGAACCATTTGGATTTGAGTTGGAATAAACTAACCGAAATCGAAAGTGGCACTTTTAGTCATCTACATCTGTCTCATATTTACTTGGAAAGTAACTCAATCAGAATTCTACACTCTGGAGCTTTCAAAAATATAACAATTCGCGACTTACACCTAGCCAAAAACGAACTTACCGAATTTCCAACTGGTGTTTTTGAAAATGTGTCCATTACAAACTTATTTCTGGAATTTAATCACTTGCGTACCATTTCACCAAACTCATTGTCCACCATTTCCTTGAAAAGTTTGCGCCTCTCCAGCAACTACCTGAAGAAAATCGACCCAGAAGCTTTCAATATTCCGACACTAGTATCACTCGATTTGAATTTCAACTCAATCAAGCATCTACAACCTGGAGATTTGAAAAATTTGCCTGAACTAGACGAACTAAACCTAGTGGAAAATCGGTTGGAAGAAATTCCAGAAGGAGTTTTCAACAACACCAAAATCACTTATCTCACTCTAGCTTACAACAAGATTGGCGAAATTGCGACGAAAGCCTTTGACGATATGCCGTATCTCAAAACGTTTGATATTGGTCACAATAAACTAACCCATTGGGACAACAACTGGCTGGGTGGAACATCCCAACCGGCTTATGTCAAGGCTGATTCCAACCAGCTGTCTGAGCTTCCAGACGAAGCTTTCAAGAATTATCCTCGTTTGACTTTGCTTGATCTAAGAGGCAATAAAATGAAGAAAATTTCGGCCAAAGCTCTTCGTAAGTTGGACAAAGTTGGCAATTTTTTGTTGTGTTGCAACGAGATTGACAGCTGGGGTTCAGATTCGTTGGGTAATGTTAGTATTGGTAATTTTGACCTTAGCAAGAATAAACTGAACTGTATTGATGGAGATTTGGACAAAGTGTTCGGAAATGTTGTCGATTTGGTACATTTGTATGGTAACCCATGGGACGAGGGGTGCATTTTGAAGATCGAGCACTTTACGAAGATGAAGATTCACTCTCTTCGTGCTAAGCTGAATCCTTCTTTCCAATGAAGTTGTAAAATATAATTTGTAATGTAGTTTTCTTGCAATAAATGTCGTGAAAATTTTGTTATACTTAATATTTCTCTGTAGTGTATGGTTTTAGTTTCAAAATCTGCGCATTTAAATCGCCCCCTGCCGCCGCCCCATCCGCCCTCTTCCACTTTCCGTTTATGGCATCGCATAAACCGGAATTTCCGTCTTAATTACGCGACCATGGCGCTAGTCTTGAGCTCGCGATAAGCCCTGATGGTAAGTGCGCGTTCCCATGGGATCCCCGCAATTTATCCCTGGCGTTAAAGCGGGCGCGGGCCGCCGGCCCACGTAGGTGGGAATCGGAAGGTGTTATCTAATATTGCGTGCGTAATCAATGCGAGATTAGCGAGGGTGTTCGCTCGTCCTCATCGCGCCGTTATCTGTGCACATCTCCCTAGAGACGGCTCAGACTCCGTCCCTGGATTCTTCTGTGCCGCCGCCGCCAAATGCGATTCTTCCCGTCGAGCTACCATGTCAACGGATATTGATATTGCCATACTTCAGATAAGTGCAAAACCAGGAACGCGACGCGCGCCTCTTCCAGATTACGGCGGGGAATTGGCCGGGGACGGGGCGGCGGGGGTTTTTTCGAAGCTGTTCGATAAGGAAAAAAGTCGGAGACGGGAGAAAAACAACATGTGGATATTTGGTGTGGAAGGAATTTTTAAAGCGACGTAAGAAAAGTAGACAATCTCGTTGAATTTTGAGATTTTCATGAAATCCTTTCCGTTTAACTGGGTCTTCAAAATTTATTGTGACTTAACCTATTTTCTGTTTTGGTGTTAATTCTTATACTGAAACTATAATTGCAACTGTTCAAGATGTTGGAAAAAGAATTTATTGCCAAACAGAACCATAGCGGACGAGAAAATCGCCTTGAAAGATTTTTCTTCCGATCATTATTGGATGTGACTGATTTGTTTGATCATTTAAGGTTATTTGAAGGAAGTTTTCCAAAATTCCATTGAAAATTTAACAAGAACATATGTTTTAGGATCAACTTTGTATAATTCCCGAAAATTCCACATTATTACCATTATTATTAATTTTTACAGTCGTAGATCTTACTCAAGACATAGACTTCGTCTTTCAGGTTAAATAATAAATTGTAAATACAACATTCTAACAGGTGTTCCTCAAGAAGTTTTTGAACAGTACAGCTAATGTAGGCGTTTTTACATCATTTAGAAGACAATTTAAAACTAAAAAATAAGCCCATATCAAGACATAGATTGAACATTAGAAAAGTGGAATATCTTTCAACAAATCTACAAATTGTAACTAATTTCTGACGTTCCTTTTCATTATGAATGCCACAATTTAGTTTAATAAAGTGATCCGATAATAAAGCTAGCATTTGATCCTTCTTTAGCAAAATATTTTCTATTGGATTTTGTCAGAGACGATACTATTGACTTAAAATACTAATTAAATGTAGTGGCTAAAATATAAGCATTATCTATCAGTGTACGATTTTTTTATTTAATTCAATTTTCTTTGGTACTTTGGTTTAAGTCCAGGGTTACTGTATTTTTTATGTATGACATCCCGATCTTATAAATAGATAATTAGATTTCTGAATGATTCGTTTTGTAATACCCGGGTTTTTACTTCCCGAGCGTAAGCTAAGAAGTGTTGTAATCAAGTCCATCGGCCGACCCGCTACTTTTATGTTTTCTCGACGGTTCATGACCCCTAGAATACGAAAACTTAGGTCTCTCGTTTCCGTCTGTCTGTCTGCGGTCTACCGTCTGCCATCTGTTTGCGTCTATGTCGATTTTAATCAGACAGATAATGTTTTAAACTACCGAACCGATTGTTGGCAAATTCTGTATCTCTAGTTTTTTGTAAAAAAATTGGTCCAAGGTTACTTCTGCAGGACTTCCCTCGCTCTTGAAGTACACGGTCCAACAAATTCCACTTCTTTGAAAAAATATTTAAAAAAATGTTTTCTGATAACCTTTAAAGTCCTTTTGGTCCTTTTTCGTCCTTTTCGTACTTTTTCGTCCTTTCCGTCCTTTTTCGTCCATATTATCCTTTTTCGTCTTTTTCATCGTTTTCGTCCCTATTATCCTTTTTCGATCCTTTGCTCCTTTTTCGTCCTTTTTCGTTCTTTTTCATCCCGTTCGTCCTTTTTCGTACTTTTCGTCCTTGTCGTCCTTCCTATCCTTTTTCGTCCTTTTTCGTCCTTTTCGTTTTTGTTCGTCCTTTTCGTCCATTTTCGTCCTTTTAGTCCATTTCCATCCTTTTCGTCCTTTTTCGTCCTTGTTATCTTTTTCGTTCTTTTCGTTTTTTTTCGTGCTTTCCCTCCTTTTTCGCCCTTTTCG
The DNA here is from genome assembly GCF_036711695.1 of Zophobas morio. Taxonomy (NCBI): domain Eukaryota; kingdom Metazoa; phylum Arthropoda; class Insecta; order Coleoptera; family Tenebrionidae; genus Zophobas; species Zophobas morio. Next base: position 6,423,533 of record NW_026972123.1, on the reverse strand, counting down.
TCCTCTTTCGTCCTTTTTTGTCCTGTTTCGATCTTTTCGTCCTTTTTCGTCCGTATTATCCTTTTTCGTCCTTTGCCGGCCTTTTGGTCCTTTTCCGTGTTTTTCGTCCTTTTTCGTCCTAATCGTTCTTTTTCATCTTTTTGGTCCTTTTTCGTCCTTTTGGTTTTTTTTCGTCCTTTTCGTCCTGTTTCGTCCTTTTCGTCCCCTTTCGTCCTTATTATACTCTTTCGTTCTTTTTATCCTTTTTCAATCAATCAATCAATCAATCAAGTTTTACACAAGTCGTCCTTTTTCGTTCTTATCGTGCTTTTTCGTCCTTTTTGTCCTTTTTCGTCTTTTCGGTCCTTTTTCGTCGTTTTCGCACTTCTTCGTCCTTTTCGTACTTTTTCGTCCTTATTATCCTTTTTCGTCCTTTTTCATCCTTTTCGTCCTTATTATTCTTTTTCGTCGCTTTGCTCCTTTTTCGTCCCTCTTCGTCCTTTTTCGTCGTGTTTCATCCTTTCTCATCCTGTTCGTCCTTTTTCGTCCTTTTCGTCCTTCTTCGTCATTTTCGTCCTTCTTATCCTCTTTCATCGTTTTTCCTCCTTTTCGTCCTTTTCATCTTTTTTCGTCCTTTCCGTCCATTTTCGTCCTTTTAGTCCATTTTCGTCCATTTCGTCCCTTTTCGTCCTTGTTATCCTTTTTCATCCTTTATCGTCCTTTTCGTTCTTTTTCCTTCTTTTTCGTCCTGTTCGTCCTTTTTCGTCCTTTTTCGTCCTTTTCGTTCTTTTCGTCCTTTTCTGTCCTTTTTCGCTCGTTTCGTCCTTTTTCGCCTGTATTATCCTTTTCCGTCCTTTTTCGTCCTTTCGGTCCTTTTCCGTGTTTTTTGTCCTTTTTCGTCCTAATCGTCCTTTTTCGTCTTTTTGGTCCTTTTTCGTCTTTTTGGTCCTTTTTCGTCCTCTTGGTCCTTTTTCGTCCTTTTAGTCCTGCTTCGTCCTATTTCGTCCTTATTATCCTTTTTCGTTTTTATTATCCCTTTTCGTCCTTTCGGTCCTTTTCCGTCCTTTTCGTCCTTTTTCGCTCTTTCGGTCTTTTTTCGTCCTTTTCGTACTTCTTCGTTCTTTTTGTACTTTTTCGTCCTTTCCGTCCTTTTTCGTCTTTATTATCCTTTTTCGTCCTTTTGGTCCTTTTTCGTCTTTTTTCATTCCTTTCTTCCTTGTTATCCTTTTCCGTCCCTTTGCTCCTTTTTCGTCCTTTTTCGTCCGGTTTCGTCCCTTTGCATCCTGTTCGTCCTTTTTCGTCTTTTCGTCCTTCTTCGTCTTTTTTCGTCCTTTTCGTCCATTTTCGTCCTTTTAGTCCTTTTTCGTCCTTTTTCGTCTTTGTTATTCTTTTCCGTCCTTTTTCATCCTTTTCATTCTTTTTCATGCTTACCCTCCTTTTTCCTCCTTTCTCGTCCTTTTTGTCTTTTTTCGTCCTTCTTCGTCCTTTTCGTCCTATTTTGTCCTTTTTCGCTCTTTTCGTCCTTTTTCGTCCGTATTATCCCTTTTCATCCTTCTTCGTCCCTTTGGTCCTTTTCCGTATTTTTCGTCCTTTTTCGTTCTAGCTGTCCTTTTTCGTCCTTTTGGTCCTTTTTCGTCTCTTTCGTCCTGTTTCGTTCTTTTTGGTCCTTTTTCGTCCTTGTTATCTTTTTTCGTTCTTATTATCCTTTTTCGTCCTTTTGGTCCTCTTCCGTGCTTTTCCTCCTCTTTCGTTCTTATCGTCCTTTTTCGTCCTTTCGGTCCTTTTCGTACTTCTTCATCCTTTTCGTCCTTTTGGCCCTTTTTCGTCCTTTTTCATCCTTTTCGTCCTTATTATCCTTTTTCGTCCTTTGGGTCCTTTTGAAACGTATTCAAAACAAATAACCAACAGAAAAGAATGTATTATTATCAATGTACATGCTTAACTTCGATTGTTTATGTTTATACATCGAAAGAATGTCACGCAGAAATTTGTTTAAATTGAATGAGTTGTCTCCTCGAAACAAAAGACTAAAATTATTAATTAAGGCACAATGGAACAAAATGTTTTGAATATGATTATTATTACTCTTATTTGATCATAATTAAATAAAGACGTGGATATCCTCACATTTGGCTCTTAATCTGATCAATAAAAAAATTAATCGAACAAATCCAGCTCTTTAAAAAAATTATAGAATTTGATCTTACGATTTTCGTTTTGTGACATGTCACATTTTTTACAATTCCTTATACAGGGTGACTCAAAAAAATAATTAATGAGTCAATTTATTTTATTTTATTGATAAAATCAGCTGCGGCTCACTCCATTTTTCCAAAAAATTGAAAATACAGGACTATTATTATTAGTATTACATTAGTATTAAATTTTGTAAAGGAAAAACTCATTTGAAACATACGCGTAGCACGCTCATTTATATTTACTTTAACATTGTAGACATAGGTATCAATCGAGTTAATGAATAATTCTAACTCGTAATTCTCAGCAACAGATGCGATTTTGATGAAACTTTTTTTTAAGTTTAATTTAGTATATTATTTGAAATCAGAAAAATTGCAAAGGGTGCGCGTAGATATTTATATTGTTTAAACAGTAATAAACAAATTTATTTAAAGACTTTTTTATAAAATTTAGTGACAATTTTTGTTTTGGCGTTGATTTTCCACGTGTTAATTTCTAACACATCATTTATCGCGTTTATTATTAAGTAAAAAAATGTTCAGAAGTTTGGGATTAGAAAAAAATCTTAAACGTACTATATAGGAGACAAAATGTCACTAGTGCCCCATTCCTCCATGAAATAAACAGCATAGTCTAAATGTAACTCTTCTTCTCTCCGTCCATCGCGCCTGCTTCGCCTCCAGCACGTTCCACCTCGCCTTCGTCGTTCCTCCCCTCGAAATTATTTCGATAAATTAAAACCGGAAAGAGGGCGTAATTTTGAAAATGATCTGAATAAATTGGATCGGGCCATCGTCACGCAACTCTCTTTGATATCGTTTCGATTAATATGAGAGAGAACATATGATGCTCGTTCATCCGACGCGCTATCGGTGCTTTATCATCGTCGAGATCCGATTCATTATCTCAGGTAATTTCCAAGGGGTGGCTCGTCCGAATTTCCCTACGCGTGCATCGTCCTCGCAAAAAGCGCCCCGACGGCGCAGCGATTTAATATAAACAGCCCCTGGTGGAGGCAGCGACGGTGGCGGCGGTAGCGGCGGTGGTACGGCCGACACCTTACAGCACGTCACAATTTAATTGCGTCCCCTATCCAGCCGCGCTATTCATATTCACTAATATTGGATCTTCCTGCTCATCGACGGCTTCCGATTTTTCATGACGCGATAACGTTTCGTACCTGTTACACGGCGGCGCGTCGGGGGGCGGCGAGGCGCTGGGGCGAGAGAAAATACGCCGCCAAAATTCGGAAAAATAGACATAGAAAATTTCATGTTTCTTTGGTTTTTCTAATTGTAATAATAGTGTACTTTTAGTGTTAATGTGAAGTAAATGCACAATATTTCCAATTTCTTTGGAGTAAAAAAATTGAAAGAAAAAACCAAAAGTTCAACAGGTTATGGACCCAGAGTACTCGACAAGTACAAAAAGAATGAAAACTTCAAAAGGAAAAAAACGTAAAATTTGAGATTTTGAAAAAGTTGCCTAAAAACCCACAAAAAATTCTGGAATATAAATTTCGACGTGCTGATAGGAAAAATATAGAGCGCTTGTGGTCTCGGATAACGATTTTCGAAATATTCGGCTTGAAATTTTTTTAAGCAATTATAAAAATTACCTTAATTCAGTGGCCGATTCTGAAAAAGTAAACATTTTCACTGTGTTATAAATTTGAGAGATTTTGACAAAGTTGGCTAAAAATCCACAAAAAAATCTGGAATATTCATCTCGAAATGCTAAATCGAAAAAGATAGCGTGTTTGAAGCCTTTGATAAACATTTTCGAAATATTGGGCTTGAAAATATATTTTTTAAGGAATCAGAAAAATTGCCATAATTCAATGGGAGATTCTGAAAAAATGGTAGGATTTATCGAGGAAACGAGACTCGCAAGGAGTTCTAGAGGTCGAAATCTCCAAGAAAATGTATTTAGGTAATTTTCGAAAATGTCCGAGAACTTCTCGAAATTTTCATAACGGGTTGCCCAAAAATCCTCAAAAAATTCTTGAATATGGATCTTGACGTGCTTATTCGAAAAATATAGCATATTTATGGTCTCGGATAACGATTTTGGAAATATTCGACTTGAAATTCAATTCTTTTAAGAAATCTTAAAAAATGTCATAATTCAATGGGCGATTCCGAAAAACTAAGGGGAGTTATGGAAGAAACGAAAGCGAAAGTAACTTCTAGAAGACGAAATCTGCAGGAAAATATGTTCAGATAGTTTTTAAAAATGGGTCAAAATTTTCATAATAGGAAATTTGAGATTTGGAAAAAGTTGGCCAAGAATCCACAAACAAATCTGAAATATTCATCTAGAAGTGCTAATTCGAAAAATATATCGTGTTTGAAGTCTTGGATAAATATTTTCTAAATGTTGAGCTTGAAAATAATTTTTTTAAGGAATCAAAAAAATTGCCGTATTTCAATAGGCGATTCTGAAAAAACTATTAGGGGTTATCGAGGAAATGAGACACACAGGGACTTCTATAGGTCAAAATCCCCAAGAAAATGTATTTAGGTAATTTTCGAAAATGGTCCAAAATTTCTCGAAATTTTCATAAGGGGTGTATTATTGAAAATTTGAGATTTAAAAAGTTGCCCAAAAATACTCAAAAAATTCTTGAATATGGATCTTAACGTACTTATTCGAAAAATATAGCATATTTGTGGTCTCGGATAACGATTTTGGAAATATTCGACTTGAAATTCAATTTTTTTAAGAAATCTTAAAAAATTCCATATTTCAATGGGTGATTCCGAAGAACTTATGGGAGTTATGGAAGAAACGAAAGCGAAAGTAACTTCTAGAAAACGAAATCTGCAGGAAAATGTGTTTAGATAATTTTCAAAACTGGGTCAAAATTTTTATAATGAAGCAATTTGAGATTTTGACAAACCTGACTAAAAATCCACAAAAAAATCTGGAATATTCATCTAGAAGTGCTAAATCGAAAAATATAGCGTGTCTGAAGTCTTTGATAAAGATTTTCGAAATGTTGTGCTTGAAAATAATTTTTTTTAAGGAATCAGAAAAATTGCCGTATTTCAATAGGCGATTCTGAAAAAATAGTAGGATTTATCGAGGAAACGAGACTCGCAAGGACTTCTAGAGGTCGAAATCTCCAAGAAAATGTATTTAGGTAATTTTCGAAAATGTTCGAAAATTTTTCGAAATTTTCAAAGGGGTGTATTATTGGAAATTTGAGATTTTGAAAAAGTTGCCCAAAAATCCTCAAAAAATTCTTGAATATTGATCTTGACGTGCTTTTCGAAAAATATAGCATATTTGTGGTCTCGGATAACGATTTTGGAAATATTCGACTTGAAATTCAATTTTTTTAAGGAATCCTAAAAAATTTCATACTTCAATGGGCGATTCCGAAGAACTAAATTCGAGATTTTGACAAAGTTGGCTAAAAATCCACAACAAAATCTGGAATATTCAGCTCGAAGTGCTAATTCGAAAAATATAGCGTGTTTGAAGTCTTTGATAACGATTTTCGAAATATTGGGCTTGAAAATAATTTTTTTAAGGAATCAGAAAAATTGCCATATTTCAATGGGCGTTTGTGAAAAAATAGCAGGAGTTATCGAGGAAACGAGACACACAGGGAGTTCTATAGGCCAAAATCTCCAAGAAAATGTATTGGGGTAATTTTCGAAAATGTTCGAAAACTTCTCGAAATTTTCAAAGGGGTGTATTATTGGAAATTTGAGATTTTGAAAAAGTTGCTTAAAAATCCCCCAAAAATTCTTGATTATGGATCTTGACGTGCTTATTCGAAAAATATAGCATATTTGTGTTTTCGGATAACGATTTTGGAAATATTCGACTTGAAATTCAATTTTTTTAAGAAATCCTAAAAAATGTGATAATTCAATGGGTGATTCCGAAGAACTATTGGGAGTTATGGAAGAAACGAAAGCGAAATTAACTTCTAAAAGACGAAATCTGCACGAAAATGCGTTCAGATAGTTTTCGAAAATGGGTCAAAATTTTTATAATAGGAAATTTGAGATTTTCTCAAAGTTGGCTAAAAATCCCCAAAAAAATCTGGAATGTTCATCTAGTAGTGCTAATTCGAAAAATATAGCGTGTTTGAAGTCTTTGATAAAGATTTTCAAAATATTGGGCTTGAAAATAATTTTTTTAAGGAATCAGAAAAATTACCATATTTCAATGGGCAATTCTGAAAAAATAGTAGAATTTATCTAGGAAACGAGACTCGCAAGGACTTCTAAAGGTAGAAATCTTCAAGAAAATTTATTTAGGTAATGTTCGAAAATGTTCGAAAATTTCTGGAAATTTTCAAAGGGGTGTACCTATTATTGGAAATTTGAGATTTTGAAAAAGTTGCCCAAAAATCCTCAAAAAATTCTTTAATATAGATCTTAACGTGCTTATTCGAAAAATATAGCATATTTGTGGTCTCGGATAACGATTTTGGAAATATTCGACTTGAAATTCAATTTTTTTAAGAAATCCTAAAAAATGTCATAATTCAATGGGTGATTCCGAAGAACTAATGGGAGTTATGGAAGAAACGAAAGCGAAATTGCGTTCAGATAGTTTTCGAAAATGGGACAAGATTTTCATATTAGGAAATTTGAGATTTTCTCAAAGTTGGCTAAAAATCCACAAAAAATTTTGGAATATTCATCTCGAAGTGCTAATTCGAAAAATACTCATATCGTGTTTGAGCTCTTTGATAAAGATTTTCGAAATATATATTATTTCAATGCGCGATTCTGAAAAAATCCTAGGAGTTATCGAGGAAACGAGACCCACGGGGACTTCTAGAGGTCGAAATCTACAAGAAAATGTATTTAGGTAATTTTGGAAAATGTTCGAAAATGTTTCGAAATTTTTGGAAATTTGAGATTTTGAAAAAGTTATCTAATCCCCAAAAAATTCTTGAATATAGATTTTGACGTGCTGATTCGAAAAATACAGCATATTTGTGGTCTCAGATAACGATTTTGGAATATTAAGCTTGAAATTCATTTTTTTAAAGAATCCTAAAAATTACCATATTTCAAAGGGCGATTCTAAAAAAAAACATGGTCGCAGATAATGATTTTCGAAATATTCGGCTTGAAATTATTTTTTTTCAAGTAACTTCAAGAGCTCGAAACCTAGAGAAAATCTGAATAAGTAATTTTCGAAAATGTTCAAAAATGGATCGAAATTTTAATAATGGGGGTATAATGGAAAATTGAGATTTTCAGAAAAGTACCTAAATATACACAAAAAATAGTAAAAAGTCAAAGTTTGCAATTTTCTTGCAGTTAAAAAACTAAAAGTAAAAACCGAAAGTTCAACATCTACAACGTCCATTTAACACCCATTAAGGCACTCATTACTATTAACTGCCTCGAGGGCTCAAAATTCGGCGCAGCGGCCCTGCATTCCAAAACTGCACCGATCGCCGCATTCGCCGTTTCTCTCAGCAATTTGTTTATAAGCTGTCATTCCGCCAGGCCCGTACTCGCCCACTATCAATTTCCGCTCTTGTATTTATTGTGGGCCGTGCATTAACACATCCATAACCTCGACGGTCGTGTTGAACAAGAGGTTGTCAACAGCAGCCGGGAACGCCTGGTGTCGGCCGAGGTGAATATTAAATCAGACAGTTGATTACCGGACCCGCCCCCCCGATTACGTCATGTGTCATGCGTGGCCGTGACAGTTCTAAAACAATAGGGGCCGTGATTGAGACTAGACGAGGAAGGAACCAGATAGGGTTAGTCTAACGCCGCTGCCGCCGCCACCGGCACAAGACGCCGACGTTTCCGATGATTGTTGGGAGACGGCTGATAAATCGGGAATTCGATATGGGCACGCTGGGATTAAATGGGAGGGAGGCGGGGGCCGTTAAAGTTGTATTAGGTTCGGGGGGCTGGCGGCGAGGCTAGACGGAGCCTACTGAAACTCGAACACGACGATTTGGTCGCGAAAATGCAACTGGTGCATAAATGCACACAAGATTTTTTCTACGATAAATAACAATGAATTTTATGTGTAACAAGTTGTTTCTTCCTTCTTACCACGTCTAAGTATTGTCTTCTACCTTCGTATACTAATACTAATACTAATGCTAACAATACTATTCGAAATAGAAAGACCCAGTTTAAATTGGTCCAAAAACAAAACAGTGAACTTTGGAGGTGAGATTATTTTAATATGTAGCTTAGATATGATTATTAACGTTTTGATCTGATTTTAAAATAATTTATTACACCTATCTACACTTGTTTTGATAACTAAGAATTCGAAAAATTGAAGAAATGAAAATCAAAGAATTGTAAAATTGAAATATTGCGAAACGAAAACTGAACAAATGAAAAATTGAAAAATCGAAAATTGATGACATCATATGCAGAAAAACTAAAAAATTGAAAAATTAAAAGTTCATGAAATTGAAAAGAGACAAATTCAAAAAAATTAAAATATTAAAAGTGAACATTTTTAAACTAAAAATCTAAAATTAAAACTCAAGAAAACTCAGTTAAATGAGAAATCGAAAAATTAAAAAAAGATCGAACACTGAAAAAATAAAACACTGGAAAATCGAAAAACTGCAAAATTAAAGTTGAAATTTGCAAATTAAATCACTTTAAATATTAAAAAAAACAAACATTGAATAATTGAAAAATTGTAAAATCAAAAGATCGAGGAACTAAAAAACTAAAAATCGAAATTGAAACATTAATATCTTGCAAAGCGAAAGGCTGAAGACACCGAAACGTTGAAAAGAATAAAAAAATTGAACAACTGGAAAATTCAATAAATGAAAATTTGAAAAATAGATCGAAAAATGAATAATCGAAAAATTACAATATCTAATCTGATGTTTTATTTGTGGAAATTAAAACATCGAAAAATTGTAAATCGAAAAAATGAAGAAACGAAAAGTTAAAATAGAAACTTGCAAAATTGAAAACTGGAAACTCAAAAAATTGTAAATCGAAATACTGTAAACTCACACAACTTCAAAGTAAAACGAAATGGTGGAGAACGTTAAAAGTGCCAAAATCAGTCTTATCTTATCAAAGACTAGCCCCACCCACCCACCCTCTATTTTCTTGGAAAGTATATCATTTGCTACAATCAATCTTATCTTAACAAGTACTAGGAAACAGGGTGGGTGGGCGGGGCTAATGTTCTTCTGTCCAGTGACAGTGAAAACTAATAATAGAATCTAGGATGTAAAAAAGTGCCAAAATCAGTCTTATCTTATCAAATACTATATAGAAAATATCAACAGTAAAAAAACTAAAACATTGAATATTTTCAAAGTGAAAATACTAAAAAGAGTAAATTAAAAAGTTTTCAAATTGGAAAATTGAAAGATGACGCAATTGAAAAACGAAAGATTGAAATATTTAAAACTGGAAAAATCGAACAATAAAAAATATCGAGAGACTGAAAAATAGAAAAATTCAAAAATCTAGGTATTAAGAACATCGAAAAGTTAAAAATCGAAAAATCGAAACATTTTTAAACAACTAAAAATCCAAAATCAAAAAAATTAAACTCGAGGAAATTCGGTTAAACGAGAAATCGAAAAATAAAAAAAAATCGAACACTGAAAAAACGAAATATTGGAAAATCGAAAAATTGTTCGAATGATACATCAAAAAACTGAAAAATTGAAGTTGAAATTTGCAAATTAAAAAGCTTTAAATATCGGAAAAAAATTGAATAACTGAAAAATTGTAAAATCAAAAGGTCGAAGATCTGAAAAACTGAAAATCGAAAATTGAAAAATTAAAATTTTGCAAAGCGAAAGACTGAAATCTAAAAATTGTGACACCGAAACGTTGAATAGGTTGAAAAATTGAACAATTGGAAAATTGAATAACTGAAAAATTGGAAAATTGAAAAATTGGAAATCGAAATATTTCTAGAAACTGAACATTGAAAAATCGAATCTTGCATAATTTAAAATTGTAAACTCAAAAAGTTGCAAATCCAAAAATTGTAAACTCGGACAACTCTAAAATAAAATGAAAAAGTTGAGAACTGGAAGTATCAAAATTTAAGGATCGAAAAATTAAAAATTTTGAAAAATCAAAATATTGGAAAGTCGAAAAATAAAACACAAGGTGTTGAAAAATTGCAAATCTAGGAAGAGAAGAAAATTTTATAATTGAAGACTACAAAAATTGGAAATCCTGAAACTGTAAATGATGGATTAAAACATCAATAATTAAAAAATTGGTCTAAAGAGTTTAGGCAGTACTTCCCTCGCTGTCGAAAACTTGACGACAGCATGCCTATTGTGTTTTTTTTCTCATTACATTTTTGTAGTGGGAATTTAAAAAAAAATTGCGATGACGTCATCAACATTTTTGCAAGGACACGTATATCAGCTGGGATAGATGTAGTGTAATACTAAGAATAAAATTATTATAATCTCAAATTTTCGGGAAAATGAATTGGGTCGTTTTGAATATTGATTTGGAATAATCAATAAAATAACGAAACAATTTACTCACGTATACGTATCAGAGGCAACTGAAAATCGTGTATGTATAAACATTCTTAATTTAAGATGACAGGCGTAACAGCATACGTGAGAGTCAAACAGAGAAACTGTAAACAAAACGACCATCGGTTTTATTGCTTCGACTTCCGCTTATTATATAAAACATTGGGTTTTATTTTAATTCTTGACGGTGAAATTCACAATTGGTTGATTATAAACATGTCTATTTCACATTCGCAGAACCAAGTGAGCGCATAAAACAAATGCAGGTCTGTAATGTTAAAGACGATGTAAATAAGCGTGCTACCCTTATGTTTCAACCGAGTTTTTCCTTTAACAAATTTTGTGTCTACCAAATTGGGTTGGTTGGGGTGTAATACTAATAATAAGTGTTGCCTTTAATTTAATCAATAAAATAAATTGACTTCATTAATTTTTTTGAACCACCTCTTAACAAAATCTAAAAAATATGAATGGAATGATAAATCACAAGTACAAACTCATCATATTTTTTGCATTTTAGATAGGATTTATTCAGCAAAATTTAAGGGTGACGTCATCAATTTTTTTAGGAGGGATGAACAAATACATTTTGAACAAAAGTTTACCATGCTTATAATAACTTTAAAATATTCCCAAGATTTCAAAGCATTCGGTTTTGTAATTCCTGATTAAATCGATAAAATAAAATAAATTCACGCCTTCATTAATTTTTTTGAGTCACCCTGCATATGCAAATCCAAAAATACGAATGGAATGATAAATCACAAGTACAGACTCATCATATTTTGTACATTTTAGATACGATTTATTCGGCAAACTTTTGAGCTGACGTCATCAGTTTTTTGTAGAAGATAACCAAATATATTTTGACTAAAAATTTATTATGCTCTTTATAACCTTAAAACATCTGCAAGATTTCAAAGCATTCGGTTTTGTAGTTCCTGATTAAATCAATAAAATAAATTTACGCATTCATTAATTTTTTTGAGTCACCCTGTATATGTAAATGGAAAAAATTTGAATGGAATGATAAATCACAAGAAGAGACTCACCATATTTTGTACATTTTAGATAGGATTTATTCAGCAAAATTTTGTGGTGACGTCATAAATTTTTTAGGGGGGACGACCAAATACATTTTGATCAAAAATTTACCATGCTTATGATAATTTTAAAATATCTTCAAGATTTCGAAGCATTCGGTTTTGTAGTTCCTGAGTAAATCAGTAAAATAAATTTACGCTTTCATTTATTTTCTTGAATCACCCTGTATATGTAAATCCAAAAAATATGAATGGAGTGATAAATGACAAGTACAGGCTCATCATATTTTGTACATTTTAGATATGATTTATTCGGCAAACTTTCGAGCTGACGGCATCAAGTTTTTGGAGGGGATAAGCAAATATATTTTGACTAAACATTTATTATGCTCTTTATGACCTTAAAACATCTGCAAGATTTCAGAGCATTCGGTTTTGTAGTTCCTGATTAAATCAATAAAATATATTTACGCATTCATTAATTTTTTTGAGTCACCCTGTATATGCAAATCCAAAAAATATGAATGGAGTGATAGATCACAAGTACAGACTCATCATATTTTGTACATTTTAGATATGATTTATTCCACAAACTTTTGAGCTGACGTCATCAAGTTTTTGGAGGGGATAAGCAAATATTTTTTGACTAAAGATTTATGATGCTCTTTATAGCCTTAAGACATCTGCAACTTTTCAAAGCATTCTGGTTGGCAGATTAAAAATTAAGTTTCAAAATGTTGTTTTATAATTTTGATTTTTTTTCCAAAAATCTGGACGTTTCGGGTGAAAAGTCGATTCAGAGTTGTAAACTACATGTGTAGGACTATGTTATTTTATACAATTGAAAACCCATTTACTATGTACAATTTTGAAGTGACGTCATCGCATTAGTGGTGGGGATGATTAGACAAATTTTGGTTAGCGTTTTACCATCTACATGATATTCTTAATATAAGTACAAAATTTCACAACAATCGGTCGAGTACTTTCGGAGATTATCTGTCTAATAAAAATCCGGGACGGTAGACGGACAGACGGACAGACAGACGGACGGACAGACGGACGGACAGACGGACAGACGGACAGACGGACAGACAGACGGAAATGGGAGACCTATTTCTTCGTCTTCTAGGGGTCATGAAAGATCGAGAAAACGTAAAAGTAGAGAGTCGGCCGACGGACTCGATTACAATACTTCCTTTGCTTACGCTTGGGAAGTAAAAATCGAAAAATTGAAAAAACTAAAACTTTCAAAATTAATAATTCGACTTAATTTTTTATATCAACCATTGGAAAACGAATGAATACAGGGGAAAAGGAAAAAACGAAAAATTCAAAATTTGAAAAATCGAAAAATAAAAAAAGTAACATTAAAATATCGAAATTTTGGAAAATCGAAAAATTGTACCGTACATACAAAAAAAAACAAAAACAAAAATTGAATAACTGAAAAATTGAAAAATGCAGAGCAAAAGACGCAGAACTCCAAAAATTTTGACATCGAAATATTGAAAAGATTAAAAATTGTAAAATCGAAGTATTGGAAAATTGATTAAACGGAAAATTGCAATATCTAACCAGATTTTGTACTAATGTTTAATTTCTAGGAATTAAAACATCTAAAAATTGTAAAACGGAAACATGAAGAAACGGAAAATTGAAAAATTGAAACCCGAAAAATTGTAGATCGAAAAACTGTAAACTAGCACAACTTCAACATAAAATGAAAAAATAGAGAACTTTGAAGAAACGAAAAACTGAAAAATTTTAAACTGAAATTTACAAAAATTGCAAATTCTAAAATTGTAAATAATCGATTAAAATATGAAAAATAAAAAAAAATGAAAAAACGAAAAATTCCAAAATTAAAAATTCCAGTTGTAATCGACCAAATGAAAAACGAATAATAGAAAATTGAATAAAAGGAAAAAGGGAAAAACAAAAATTCAAAATTTAAAAAATCGAAAAATAAAAACCAGTAACATTGAAACATCAAAATATTGGAAAATCTAAAAATTGTACCATACATACAAAAAAAAAACAAAAACAAAAACTGAATAACTGAAAAACTACAAAATCAAAAGGTCGAGGTAGTGAAAAATTAAAAATCGATAATTGAACTTTAAAATTTTGTACAGCGTAAGACTTTGAACTCTAAAAATTTTGACACCAAGCCAGTGCTTTTTTTTTAATCTTTTCAGTAAAAGATTAAAAACTGTAAAATCGAAATATTGGAAAATTAAATAAATGAAAAATCTAAAAACTGTAAAATTAACAGAAATCGATAATAGAAAAAACGAAAAATTAAAAATCGAGCAATTCATAGATCGAACAACGGATACATTGCAATATTTAATCAGATTGGTGTTGAAAAATTGAAAGTCTAAGAAGTGAAGAAACGAAATACTGGAAAATTTAAAACTGGAAACTACAAAAATTACAGATCCCAACACTGTGAATAAAATATCAAAAACTGAAGTATCGAAAAATTGAAAAAACGAAAAATTCCAAAATTAAAAATTCGAAACCATTGGAAAACGAATGAATAAAGGGGAAAAGGAAGAAACGAAAAATTCAAAATTTGAGAAAAAGTAACATTGAACATCGAAATAATGGAAAATCGAGAACTTCAAGTATCAAAAATTAAGAATCGAAAAATTAAAAATATTGTAAAATCAAGACATTGGAAAGTCGAAAAATAAAACACAAGGTGTTGAAAAATTGCAAATCTAAGAGTTCGGAAAATTGAAAAAACCAAAAATTCTAAAATTAAAAATTCGATTTACTGACCAAATGAAAAACGAACCAAAGAAAACTGAATAAATGACTAAAAAAAAAATCGAAAAATAAGACATAAAAAAAATATATTTAATTGACTATCCTATATGTTAGCCTTAGAAACTTTTATTTCGTAGGTTGCCGGACTGAAAATATTATAAAAAATTTGGCGTCGGCGATATTGTAAATATGTTATTATTATTAATTTTATTTATTATTTTTCAAAATTTTGTCACCTCCACTGGGACTATTTTCTTATATTTTCGTTTGCCATAATCTTTTTTTCTTATCATTCTGCTTGTTCTTTCTTTGTTTTAATTTTTTGCAAAACTTAATCCGCCATCAACTAGACACGACGTCAAGTGGGTACTCGACGGTCGAATGTTATTTTAATCCTGTGTCGATACCACATATTGTCAAGTTGAACTAATGTTAACTTGTTTTGCCTCAAAAGGCAAAGTTTACAGATTATTATTGAAACTTTCCTAATTCTACGATCAATATCGCTGATGTGTAGGTACCTATATAGTATGTAGTAAAGCTTTACATTCGTACTGGATCCAGATAGAAGTCCATGAAATAGGAAAAAAGTCAAATTTGCATGCCTCAGTAATTTAATGTTATTATTTTTTTTCGCAAACGACAGCTACTTGACCTTAAAACTTCCAATCAAAGCACCTTTCCCTCCCGTCCGTCGTGCAAACCGGTCCAAACCCTTTCACGTCAGCCCGTAATCCTCCACAATACACGCCACATCCTGTCCGCACATCTGAATCCCTTCCCATAAAACAGACATAACCTTATCACTCCTCCCCCGCCGTCGCCCATCGTCCCAACTTCACACAGGACTCTTACGCAAGAATCTTACCCAGCGCCTTCGAGTGCTTCCGGCCGCATCTGTCCGTTCCCAAGCAAACAAAAGACGCTCGACCCCAAATCAAATTATCTAATTCAGTATATTGGCCGGCGAGGATTTGTTTAATCGAGCAGAGCCGCCGCCGCCGCCGCCGAACGTCACCGTCAACGAGAAGCTCGTTAGACGGTGCAGGCGATGGCGGCGCAAAAAAGCGCCTTCTCTTCATGGAAACAAGGAACAAATCTTCGATTACGAGCGGAGACGGTGTAGCCGAGACAAATTGAATGCGGTTTTTGCCGCTGGAACGCTGAATGTGGCCGGGAAAAAATTTTATTGGTTTATTATGTGGGATTCTGACGAATTTTATTAGAGGCGCTTATAATATTTCTGTGAAATGGGTTTTTGTGGCGGCGCGTGGTGGAAGCCGGGGGTTTTTTCGGAAAAGGAGACTTGTTAGCGCTGAGGTAAGCTGAGACCTCGTGAAATAACAGAATGTTTAATAAAGATTTTTAACATTCCTAATAGTAAAGTTACAATTATTACTAAATAGTAAGTTGAAGTAAGTTTTAAATTAAAAGAATGCAACTACCACAGAAAGAAAAATTGGTCTAAAGAGTTTAGACAGTACTTCCCTCGCTGTCGGAAACTTGACGACTGCATGCCTATTGTGTTTTTTTTCTCATTACATTTTTGTAGTGGGAATTTAAAAAAAAATTGCGATGACGTCATCAACATTTTGCAAGGACACGTATATCAGTTGGGATAGATGTAGTGTAATACTAAGAATAAAATTATTATATTCTCAAATTTTCGGGAAAATGAATTGGGTCGAATAACGAAACAATTTACCTACGTATACGTATCAGAGGCAACTGAAAATCGTGTATGTATAAACATTCTTAATTTAAGATGACAGGCGTAACAGCATACGTGAGAGTCAAACAGAGAAACTGTAAACAAAACGACCATCGGTTTTATTGCTTCGACTTCCGCTTATTATATAAAACATTGGGTTTTATTTTAATTCTTGACGGTGAAATTCGCAATTGGTTGATTATAAACATGTCTATTTAACATTCGCGGAACCAAGTGAGAGCATAAAACAAATGCAGGTCTGTAATGTTAAAGTCGATGTAAATAAGCGTGCTACCCTTATGTTTCAACCGAGTTTTTCCTTTAACAAATTTTGTGTCTACCAAATTGGGTTGGTTGGGGTGTAATACTAATAATAAGTGTTGCCTTTAATTTAATCAATAAAATAAATTGACTTCATTAATTTTTTTGAACCACCTATAAAGAAAATCTAAAAAATATGAATGGAATGATAAATCACAAGTACAAACTCATCATATTTTTTGCATTTTAGATAGGATATATTCAGCAAAATTTAAGGGTGACGTCATCAATTTTTTTAGGAGGGATGAACAAATACATTTTGAACAAAAGTTTACCATGCTTATAATAACTTTAAAATGTTCCCAAGATTTCAAAGCATTCGATTTTGTAATTCCTGATTAAATCGATAAAATAAATTCACGCCTTCATTAATTTTTTTGAGTCACCCTGCATATGGAAATCCAAAAATATGAATGGAATGATAAATCACAAGTACAGACTCATCATATTTTGTACATTTTAGATACGATTTATTCGGCAAACTTTTGAGCTGACGTCATCAAGTTTTTGGAGGGGATAAGCAAATATATTTTGACTAAAAATTTATTATGCTCTTTATAACCTTAAAACATCTGCAAGATTTCAAAGCATTCGGTTTTGTAGTTCCTGATTAAATCAATAAAATAAATTTACGCATTCATTAATTTTTTTGAGTCACCCTGTATATGCAAATCGAAAAAATTTGAATGGAATGATAAATCACAACAAGAGACTCACCATATTTTGTGCATTTTAGATAGGATTTATTCAGCAAAATTTTGTGGTGACGTCATAAATTTTTTAGGGGGGACGACCAAATACGTTTTGATCAAAAATTTACCATGCTTATGATAATTTTAAAATATCTTCAAGATTTCGAAGCATTCGGTTTTGTAGTTCCTGAGTAAATCAGTAAAATAAATTTACGCTTTCATTTATTTTCTTGAATCACCCTGTACATGCAAATCCAAAAAATATGAATGGAGTGATAGATCACAAGTACAGACTGATTATATTTTGTACATTTTAGATATGATTTATTCGGCAAATTTTCGAGCTGACGTCATCAAGTTTTTGGAGGGGATAAGCAAATATATTTTGACTAAACATTTATTATGCTCTTTATAACCTTAAAACATCTGCAAGATGTCAGAGCATTCGGTTTTGTAGTTTCTGAGTAAATCAGTAAAATAAATTTACGCATTCTTTAATTTTTTTGAGTCACCCTGTATATGCAAATCCAAAAAATATGAATGGAGTGATAGATCACAAGTACAGACTCATCATATTTTGTACATTTTAGATATGATTTATTCCACAAACTTTTGAGCTGACGTCATCAAGTTTTTGGAGGGGATAAGCAAATATTTTTTGACTAAAGATTTATGATGCTCTTTATAGCCTTAAAACATCTGCAACATTTCAAAGCATTCTGGTTAGCAGATTAAAAATTAAATTTCAAAATGTTGTTTTATAATTTTGATTTTTTTTCCAAAAATCTGGACGTTTCGGGTGAAAAGTCGATTCGGAGTTGTAAACTACATGTGTAGGACTATGTTATTTTATACAATTGAAAACCCATTTACTATGTACAATTTTGAAGTGACGTCATCGCATTAGTGGTGGGGATGATTAGACAAATTTTGGTTAGCGTTTTACCATCTACATGATATTCTTAATATAAGAACAAAATTTCACAACAATCGGTCGAGTACTTTCGGAGATTATCTGTCTAATAAAAATCCGGGACGGCAGACGGACAGACGGACAGACGAACGGACAGACGGACGGACAGACGGACGGACAGACGGACGGACAGACGGACAGACGGACAGACGGACAGACGGAAATGGGAGACCTATTTCTTCGTCTTCTAGGGGTCATGAAAGATCGAGAAAACGTAAAAGTAGAGAGTCGGCCGACGGACTCGATTACAATACTTCCTTTGCTTACGCTCGGGAAGTAAAAATGAAAGTTACTGAAATTTATTACAGTATCTACATACACTTTTTACATACAATTTTTATCACTTATTCATTAAGATTTTTATTAGATTCAAAAGCGTATAATTTCATCTATTAATTCTTCCAATGTGTGGATTCTGTTCCTATAAACGCTGTCTTTCATCCATCCAAATATTGAAAAATCAAGTGGAGTCAAGTCACGAGATCGAGGGGGCCATAAAATTCTTCCAAATATCTACAATATAAATATTACAAGGTGAAAATGTAGAAAAAAAATTAAAAATGAAACCCACTGAAATTTCTAATTTTAAATGTTCTCCATCGTGTGATGTAAAATAATAAAATAAATGCAGATCTCAAAGAAAAGCAGACGTAGCGTCAAATTTATTTTTCCTAAAATTTTGCCATTTTCGGTCCTAAATTTCCCGTTTTTGGTAATCGCCCCAAGTCCAAACGCAAATTGACAAAAATGGCCTGTAAAAACCCGCAGCCCCGTTTCTTCTGGAACAAGGGCGACTTTCGCCGTCCGAACACAAGGGCGGTTCGATGAAAAGGGCGTTTTTTAGTGCTAGTGTAATTAATTCTCCTAAAGTGTTGGTGTTACGGGAGTTTCTTGTAATTTATTGGAGTGAGGAAAGTTATTCGATTTCAATGGGGTAATAATAAGCAGTTTTCTTAGTGTCAAAGTGGGCATTTAAGTCTTGAGTGGTTTGAACGAGTGTTTTAATTGCAAAGCTAAGTTTGGTGAAAGGTTCGACTTTACAAGGTTGGATTGAAAGCGAAATCGATAAAGTTAATTATTTTACAGAGAAATTATATCCAGCGGGAGCTTTTCAGATTTCACAAAGAAGCACAATGCGGCCATTTTAGTGTTTTTGTCAATGGGGAGGCGTACGCTGGAAAAAACGTAACCTTGAAGTCGGAAAAAACTTTTTTCGTATTCTCCGGTGTGCCTATATTGTTCTTGTAGCTATTAAAATTTCACTTCTATTTGAACTTTGTTGAATGTATCTTGCAATCAGTGTAAACATTATTATCACATAAAATGAGATCCAGCAATTAAGTAATCAGAATACTCAGCTCCGGGAAGATGTTGTAAAACTTGCTAGAGATAATGGTAGCTCGAATAAAACTCCTGATCATGTGTCCACGTCTTCTGCTACTTCAGCCAGGGAAACTTATGCGGAAACAGTAGCTAAGAGTATAAATAATACAGTTATTGTTCGTCCCAAAGATAAATCTCAGACCATCAATAAGACTAAATCTGACATTATGGCAAATATTGATTCTGTTGCATCCTCTGTTAGCAAAGTAAAAAATCTTAAAGATGGCGGTATTCTTCTTGGATGTCAGGATATAACTAGATTTAAACATCTAGCTGATGATAAAGTTGCGGAAGCGTATGATATAAGAGAAGTTAGTACACTTAAGCCTCGTATCAGAATTGCTGGAATTTCCAAGGATGTTAGTCAATCAAGTGTTCTGGATTTTTTGGTCAAATAAAATGAGTTTATTTTTAGCAACGATGAAGAGAATGTATACAAGTTGCTTAAATTTTTGCCTGTGAAAAATAAGTCTGACCGTTTTCAAGTAATTGTTGAAGTAGATATCGTCTCCTATAAAAAATCCATTAGCATAGGGCACTGCCTAATAGGTTTAGACAGATGTTATATCTTTTGTGGTATTGATATTTTCCGGTGTTTCACTTGTAATGGTTTTAACCATTACCATTGCTGGGAACCATAGTGTTAAAGAGTGTCATGCCGAGAAGCTGCGTTGTATAAATTGTACATGAAATCGTCTGGTAATCATGATCAAATAAATGTTGATCATGCTGCTTGGGACCGAGATAACTGCCATTCATATAGTGCTGCCATTAACAGAATAAAACGTGATGTTTTTGGCTTATCTTCATAGCAATTATTCCTTGCAGATTCATTCCACTCCCTAAATTTATCATCATTGCAGTCTAGTAGCGACATATCAATCGAGAATTCTGTTGTTGTCTCTCCTTCTATAGTTAAAACTGTTGAGGATGCATTTATCACACTTTATTATCAAAATACTCGTGGTATTAACTCTAAATTTAATGAACTTTATCAATCTTTATTGTGTTGCGATTTTGATTTTATCTGCCTTACAGAAACTTGGCTTTCTAGTTCTGTGCTTAATTCTGAATTTTGCCCTAACAATTATATAGTCCTCAGATTAGACAGAAATTTTGATAAAACTAATGTAACTAGAGGCGGAGGAGTTCTTCTTGCATCCAAGTTGCAATTTTCAACTATCCAACTTGACCTGGCGTCTAAAGGGTTTGACATGGTTATTTTCACAGACATTCCTGGGACTAAATGTAGTGTTGGCTATTTCAGTTTCTATATCTTATATATATCTTATAGGTCTTTATTTAGTACTGAGTACATCTGCGTATTAAAAAAATATCTTCCTTTGCGGAATAATAATAAGCGCATGCAAGCAATCGTCGAAGTAGATCTAGGCTCCTACAGTAATACAGGGTCATTATAAAATACTGTAGTCAACTTACCTATGAAAAACAATTGAAATTTTTCTCGTGCCGCTAATCACCAAAATGATTTCAACTCTTTTGAAATGTCACGAACGTCGAAACAAATCTATCAAATGTGTCAAAAATTGATATGCCAGGTTTGCGATTTAATTTCATTTTAAATAGACACGAAAAGACGCCAGGCCAGAGCATTAAGGGTTGCAGTGTTATCGAGCATTTGTGAACGCCACTGCAATACATTTCAGTTTCAAAAATTGTAAATTGTCAGAAAAACGTTTAAGGGCTTTGTCATGAATTACACCTTGGA
Organism: Zophobas morio; assembly: GCF_036711695.1. NCBI lineage: Eukaryota > Metazoa > Arthropoda > Insecta > Coleoptera > Tenebrionidae > Zophobas > Zophobas morio. The sequence goes on along the minus strand of NW_026972123.1, from coordinate 6,402,225 downwards.
AAGTCGATTGGAGTTGAACAGAATAAATCATCTGGTCTGTTTTGCAAAGAAGCAATAATTTTTCAAATAATGAAATCCAAAAAGTGAGGTTAAGTTTGTCGAAACCAATGAACACGGTAATTATTTAAAAAATTACATTTTTATAGGTACCCTGAAGGTAAAAATTGTGAAAAATCACGTAATGGACAATGGCAGAGCAAGTCTTATCACAGTTAACGAACACTATGAGTACCTAATGAGTTTTTGCAGTAAATAATTTTGCCAAAGTTGTGATCCCGCGAAAGTTCTGTTTGTAAATTGTAAGGAATCGTCAAAATATTGGTGCAGACATGGTTTGTGACCGGTGCTTTTCTCTTGAAAAAACACAACTGAAAGCCTTGATCTTCATCCCTACAATAGGTGAAAACTGCTATGTCCAAACATTACCTTCAGCTTTGCAGTTTCTAGATATCTGAAACATGCCAGATCTGCATAACAGGAATGTCAAAGAGGTTCTACCCAAAACACGCCCACATGGCCATCCTAATATCAAGATTTTTCAAAATTTCTATAACAAAAAAGATGAAAAAACCAATAAAATTTCAGGAGCATAGTGTTAAGAGTTCTGTAGATGATTATGAGATCTCTCGAAACAACAGAATGTTTAATAAAGATTTTTAACTTTCCTAATAGTAAAATTACAATTATTACTAAACAGTAAGTTGAAGTAAGTTTTAAATTAAGAGAATGCAACTAACACCGAAAGAAAAATGAAAGTTACTGAAAATAAAAAACTTTATTGCAGTACCTACATACACTTTCTACATCTAATTTTGTTTATTGATCACATTCATTTACTTGAAAAAGTATCAGGCCTATGAATCGTCGTCTGGAAACAGCTAACCACACACCAACCTTCATTGCGTGTGATGGTGTTTCTTCAAAAGCGTGAGTCTTTTCTATACACCAAATTCTGAAGTTCTGTCAGTTGACATAATAGCCTAACAGATGAAACCAGGCTTCATCAGAAAAGAACGACAAATCGAGAATCCCGTTATCGTCCATATCAGCTGGTTGCAGCTCCTGAACCAACAAAATCTTGTATGGATGCATATGTAACTTCTCTTTTACGATTTTCTGACATGGGCTGTATGGTACTCCAGACAGTAAAGATTTTTGACAAAGCCTTATTCGGACTTCGTTCAATTCTCATCCTTAAATCTTCAACAACGTCTTCACTAAATTGAGGTCTCCCCGTCGGTTTTCACTTAGAAATGCTACCAGTGTCGTTAAATCTGGCCATAATTCGCCGTATAGCGTCTTCAAAGATTCTTCATCAATGACAACAGAACATTTCACTAGATACTCGTTTTTAGACGCCTCCACAGAGTACACTCCATCCCCATCCTCATTTAACACCCCATTACGGTAATAGGCATGATGATTGCGCCAAAGAACTAAAAAAATCATTTGTAACACTGACCATAGTTATTCCTCTCTGTTCATTACCTGAGATTATTCCACAATGATCTGTAGTTTTGATAAAAACTGTTTTTTGAGACACTTATTAAAGTTCTAACAAAGGGGAAGACAGCAAAAATGAAAACAAGACAAGTCAATTAACGCACAAAGTGAGGGAAAACGTACCAGTACAAACGAAAAAATTATTGACATCTGACAGAATTTGATGAAGCGTTGAAACAGTGCAGCCGCTAATGTCAACTAATGTGGCGTTAAAAATAAAAATTCCAATATTAGTGTAATCCTTTCCACAAAACTGAAAAAGGCGGCACAAAATGTCACCAAAATCATGGCCTTCTTCGACTACAATATTTTATAATGACCCTGTATAACCAATGCTGGGAAATTACTTGTCGGGTATGACTACTGTAAAGGTTGGGACGCGATTGAAGTTCGTCGATGCTTCAAATGCTCAGGTTTTAATCATATGTCAGGTCAATGTACAGCAAAATCTCCTATTTGTCCAAGATGTGCCGGGGCTCATGTGCTAAAAGACTGTCAGTCTGAATCTCTAAAATGTACTCACTGTAGTTCTCACAAAGACAAAAATCCGGATATTTCCGATAACCATGCGGCCTGGGATATTGACAAGTGCTCAGTGTACCAAAATCAACTTCAAAAGCTTAAGGCTTTAATACTTGATACTAAGTAGCAATCACAGAATTCGCAGATGATTAATAGTTCTGCCACCAAACTATCTCTTATGAATTATTCTTTAGCCAGTTGCTCAGCCAATTCGTCATTTTTGTGTTGTTATTATCAGAATGTTAGAGGTTTATGCACCAAAACAAGGGAATTATACTTATCCTTAATGTCTGAAATGCATTTAAAACTAATTGCACTATCTGAAACTTGGTTGCATAATGGTATAAAGGATGAGGAATTAATAGATGTAGCTAAATTCAACGTTTATCGCAAAGACCGCAACTTCAAAGCGTTTAAATGTGTAAGGGGTGGGGGAGTACTTTTAGCGGTGGATCGTACTATATCTTCCAGTATCTGTGATAATCCTATGTGCAACAACATCTGCGATATTCTGCCTACTATTGATCTATTGTTAATAAAAATCAACTTTAATTCCCGTACTATCTATCTTCTAGTAATATACATACCACCTCAATATGATAATCATGATTATGTGATATTTTTTGATTTTCTGTTGTCTATGTCTTTTTTGTATGAGTCTCAACTAATTATTTTTGGTGACTTTAATTGTCCAGAGTTTATTCGAGTTACATCAAGCATAACGTTACCTACTATACCTCATCAGTGTATAATAAATTTTATTTCTTTTTACGATCTGAAACAATGCAATAATATTTTAAATAGTAACAATCGGCTTCTTGATTTTCTTCTTATTAGTAAAGATAATCACTGTATTGTTTCTCATGCACATGATCCACTTCTACCTGAGGACCGTCACCATCCTGCTCTTGAAGTTGAAATCAAAATGCCAAGGTATTACCGTAATAAATTTCCAATTTCGGTGGACTCTGATTATAATTTTAGTAAATGCAATTTTAATATTCTCTATGAGAAACTTTTGTTAGTGGACTGGTCGGTTCTTAATACTTTTAACACTGTTGAGGAAGCCGTTTCTAAGTTCTATCAAATCTTAGATGAGATTTTCCAAATGCATGTTCCAAGGAAAGTAACTTATGTAGGTAATTATCCCAATTGGTTCAATGGCTCTATTATCAAAATAGTGAAGCAAAAGAAATCTGCTTGGAAAAAGTATAGTAAAACTAAATCTCCGGATGACTATCTGACATTTAAAACTTTGAGAACCCAGTTGAAATCTAAAATAAAAAATGCCTATAAATTGTATTTGCAACGAATGAAGTACTGTGTTAAGTTAAACCCTAAGAGGTTTTGGGCATTTATAAACTTGAAAAAAAAATCAGACCTTTTTCCACAGAATATGACGTACAAAGATTCAAACCTCTCCAATCCCAAGGAAATTGTTGACGCATTTGCTAATCACTTTGCCCAATCATTTACTGACAAAAATCCACCTGTTAATCTTAAGTGTACGAGTCTAAATAAAAATATTCTTAGCGTAAAACACATCAGTGAAGAGAATGTATATAACGCCATTAAGAACTTAAAACCCAAAATGACTAACGGACCTGATCAAATACCAGTTTTTGTGGTGAAAGATTGTGCAAATGTGTTCACGATACCATTAACTATTATATTCTACCTTATTTTAAAGACATGTACTTTTCCTAATAAATGGAAGTACTCTAGAATTTGCCCTATATACAAAAAAGGAGAAAAATCAAATGTTGAAAATTATAGGCCCATAGCTATTATTTCTAATTTTGCCAAGGTGTTTGAAACAGTATTACATAATATTTTGTCCCATCATATATCACAAATGATTTCCTCAACTCAGCATGGTTTTACCAAAGGACGCGCCACTATGACAAATCTTCTTTCCGTAACACTATAACAAGTGATTCATTAGACAACCAATGCCAAATGGACGTTTTTATACTGATTTATCAAAGGCATTTGATAAAATTGACCAGCGCCTCCTAATGCAAAAGTTGGAATGTTTTGGGTTTTCGGACTCATTAATTTCATTGTTAAATTCTTATTTAGACAGTCGATATTTATTTGTTAAAATCAATGGATTTAAATCAGAACTGTTCAAACAAGAGACACAAGGCTCCGTATTGGGTCCCTTGCTTTTCAATATGTGTATTAATGACATTGTTGATGTCATAGATGTGCATTCCCTTCTCTTTGCGGATGATTTGAAGATTTATACTGTAGTCAATTCATTTCATGATTCTCTTCGGCTTCAAAAATGTCTTGGCAGAGTTTACAGATGGTGTTTGAATAACAATTTAATGATTAATAAAACTAAATGCTATGCCATGTCATTCACCAAAAAAGAAAAACCCATTATTTACAGATACAGCATTGATAACACCGTTCTTACTAGGCCTGAAGTTATACGCGATCTTGGGGTGGTCTTCGACTCAAAACTTTCATTCAGTCAACATATTCAGGCAATAACTGAGTCTGCTTTCAAATGCTTAGGCTTTGTCATCCGGAATGGTCGGGAGTTTGGTGATATTGAAACACTGAAATCACTCTATTTCACTTACTGTAGATCTTGTCTTGAATACACCTCTGTCATATGGAGTCCTGTATATAATATCCACATTTCTTCCCTTGAAAGAATACAAAGACGTTTTCTTAAGAAGGGCGATTATCCCCTGAGAGGTTATCCTCAGGATCTACTTCTGGGTAGTTTCAAAATTCCTTCTTTGCTAAATAGACGTAGAGAGCACTCGGTAATAACTTTATTTAAAATTGTCAAAGGACTGCAAGAGTGTCCTGATATACTTTGCAATTTATCACTTTAGATCAACAGAGGGAACATGCGTAGTAAAAATTCTTTCTATTTGCCCACTGTACGCACTATCAGTAGAGCAGGTTCTTCACTTGTTCAAATGGTTGTTAATTATATGGACATCGAGAATCAAGTCGATCTATTTAATTGCACTTTAGGTCAGATTAAAAGATACTACCAAACAGAGCCAAGTTGAAGCTATGCTTAAAATATTTGTACAACGCTTGTGTGTCCTGTAATTGGGTTCCCCACACGTGGACACTATGCATTAATAATAATAATAATAATAATAATAATAATATCTTCATTGTTTATATTCCACCTAAATCTACGGTTGATGAATACATACTATTGTTCAATTTACTAGGTTATCTAGAAGAACTATTCAACCAACGTGTAATAATTATTGGTGATTTCAATCTTCCTGATTATGACAAAGATTCTTTGTGTGATAAATCTGGCAATAGTAAATTATCCTCGTTGGTGTCTTTTTTGAACTTAATCAATATAATAATATCGCTAATAAATCTGGGAGATATCTTGATCTGGTTCTGTCTAACTTTCATTGTTTTATTAGCTCTTGTGAAGATCCTCTTCTGGAAGAGGATTCTCATCACCCAACGTTGTTAGCTTCTTTTAAAAATCGAGAATCCAAAGCTAAAACCATTAACGGTCATCCCTCCTTGCAGCGTTGGAATTTTCGTAGAGCGGATGTTACTGGGTTGTATGAGCATCTATTATGCATTTACTGGTCCTTTCTTAAAAGCATCACTGATGCTAACTTAGAATTTCCTGTTTTTATAGTAAATTAAACAACATTTTGGATGCACATGTTCCCAAGTCTCGTTCCTCTCGTTTAAGCTCGTATCCACCTTGGTTCTCCTATGACATTAGAAAGAAACTTAAATTGAAGTCCAAATTATGGCGTTTATCTAGAACCAACAGATGTGAATATAACATTCGCAATTTTAAGACTATTCGCTCTTCATTAAAGAATGACATCAAGTTGGCACATCGCAGATAACTTGAGAATCTTGAAACTGATATTAAAGAAAATTCTAATAAATTTTGGAGTCACATTAGCAACTTAAAGAAACAATCTGGAATTAGAAAAGATATCCTTAATGCTTCTGTTGACCATTTTAGTTCAGGGTTCACTAGCGCTTCCAATGTCAATTCGAATAAGTTTGTTGATGGGTCCGTGAATACTACCATTCATCTAGCCTTTGTAAATGAGTCAGATACTTACGAGTATGCGGCGTTGAAAAAAATTAAGCCTAACTTAACTTCTGGTTATGATAATATTCCTGGTTTTTTATTTAATGGTTGTGCGCCCGTTTTTGCTTATCCGTTATCTATTATCTTTAACTTAATAATTCAAACTTTATCATTTCTTGATATGTGGAAATATTCTATTATTACTCCTGTTTTTAAAAAGGGTAAACGCGATGATATTGTTAAACTATCGTCCCATCTCACTCATATCTAATTTTTCAAAAGTTTTTGAAATTTTTCTTCGTAAGTTCTTATTTTTTCATGTAAGTAACTGCTTAAGTAATTCACAACATGGGTTTATCAAAGAAAGGCCGTCAATTACCAACTTAGTTTGTTTCACCCAATATGCATCTGAGTCGTTTGAATTTAAACAGCAAGTGGATGTGGTGTATACTGACTTTTCAAAGGCGTTTGACAGGATTGATCATTCTATCTTATTAATTAAGCTACGCAACTTTGGATTGTCTGATAGCTTAGTGAAGCTGATTAAATCGTATTTAACGGGAAGAATGCAATGTGTTAAGTACCTTGGTCATGTTTCTGTCAAAGTTCCTGTCTTATCTGGCGTTCCACAAGGTTCTGTTTTAGGACCATTGTTTTTTGCCATCTTCATTAATGATGTAGTAAAAAGAATCGGTTCTGAAGTATTATTGCTTGCTGATGATCTAAAAATGTTTAGGCGCGTATCTTCCAACTATGACTGCTATTTACTTCAAAAAGATATCAATGAATTCTATAACTGGAGTGCTTGTAATAACCTTCCCATTAATTTGGATAAATGCCATGTAATGACCTTTTCAAACAAAAACTTTGTTATAACCAATAACTATACCATCAGCAGTACAGTCTTAAAACGCGTTCATTACTTCAAAGATTTGGGCATTATGTTTGATCCCAAACTTACATTTTCTTTGCAGTATGATGCCGTTGTTAATGAATCTCTCAAGAACTTAGGATTCATCATTAGATCCTGCAAAGATTTTAAAGACATAAGTACATTTATATCTCTATTTTTTGCTTTTGTAAGATCAAAGCTAGAGTATGGTAGTGTTGTATGGGCTCCGTCGGAGAATGTTCACATTGATGTCTTTGAAAAACTTCAGAGGCGTTTTTTGAAATTCCTAAATCTCGCTAAATTTTTTGAAAAAACTTATTAATTCAAATATTGATTGCCCTCCTTTACTCGGTCAGATTAATTTCCACTCACCGCTTTTAACATTACGTCATCCAAACTTGTCTTAATGTACTGAAATACTCTCCCATTAGCGAGATGTGCAACAACCACCATCAGTTTTGAACTGTTTTAATATTCACCTGCTAGCTGAATAATATACCTTTAGGGCACCACACTATGATAGCTGTGCTATATTAGCTGCGGTAATATCAGTTTCATTAATAATTGGACTGTAATTGGGTCATGTACCTGTTGTCCAATTTCAAATAATAATAATAATAATAATAATAATAATTAAGTTGTCAAATTTATCATGAACGTTCGTCTCGACTGGTTTTCCTGAAATGTTTCTAAAAAAATTGCAGCTAAGATTTTTTGTAATGTGTCATTTTTTGAGCTTTTGCACTCCGGTCCCATAACCTGTTGAAATTCAGGTTTTTACTCTTACTTTTTTACTCCAAGAAAATTGCAGCCATTGATTCTTACTTCTTTACTACTGATTGCACTCTTTTTTCATGACAACTATTAGAAAAAAATGCATATGAAACAATTTAATAACTAAATAGCGTACTACCTGTGACTAATCTTAAAATTTAATTGTTCATCACCAGAAACGTCGCTTAAAGCTCCCGAATTAAAAAAATCCGACGTTCGTAGATAGGCATCTTTTAATCTCCCATGCAGCTTCTGTTCTCGTCGCAATCAGTGCGTGGATGTTAACGTCCAGCATTTACTGGTGTTATAGGAACATTAAGAAGTGCACCCCGCTGCTTGGCAATCAGAAAGCCATTAGAGTCGCGCGGATTTCACAGCGAATGACCCTGACCGAAACGATGGACGATGAATAAGGCATTCCTCGCTGACCATTCTTTCCTTCTTCCCCCTCCGAACGGGTGGAACAGAAACGCTTGAAATTCTAATCGTTGCTTCGAGTGTGATTTTTTGCCTCGAGCGCCCCCAGTGTTGACAGAAATATGACACCATAACTATTTGCCGATATTTACCCCAAACAAACAAGAGAACCTGTCAACTGTTAATAGGCACTAAGACAAATGTCGCTGTTGACACGGGAAAAGTGATACTGGAACAGGAGGGTGGACGTAGAACATCGTGTCTCCAGGCTAACGAGGGCGGAACACATGTACCAAGTACAAAATATTTTTGTTAATTGTTTAGCATACTATTTCTGAAAGGCGGCACCGGCTCACCATTGCGCGAAGCGGCACGTCCTCAACCTAGCTCCATCTAGCGAACACTACAAAGCTCATTTAATATATTTCGAGCTATTCCTCTATAAGAATGCGTCACATTAATAACTCGTAGGTGTCGAACCCGCATGGTACGACAGGTATCACGGTAGGTGTAGCCGCTGTCACGGTAACCAAGGCAACGGCCAAACTGTCCAGTCATGGCGACGGATTGAAACCTAATAATTAATTATTGCTGGGCCAAGCTGTTTCGTCAGCGTGACGTATGTGTATGTGCACAGGTCGTTTCCGAAAAAATAGCCGCTCTGTATGTGTATGTATGGATCGAAAGAAACGGAACGGTTCGGACGCGTTCGCTGATCGAAAAGCGAGACTTGTGATATTGGAATTCCTGGACGGCATTGTAATTAAACGTTACCCTCGCGAGGCCTACTACTGTGTTAGGTGCCCCCTGGGGCGCACTTCTCTCCACTCTGGACTCGCCGACACCGATTCGACATGATGTATTGTAATGTGGAGACGATTCGGTGATGGATTCGAGGGTAATCGAATCGACGGGAGGAGAAACTGGTGCGGATGTGTTTACTATATTGATTAGTAATAGTACGAATGGCCACTTGTGTTTATGCAGATGGTTAATGCACTCTTCGATTTTTGGATTGTTAATATAACAATGTTCAGTCTTGACGGAACAGGATTTCAAATAAACTTAGTTATGAATATATAGACAGAGTCGCTACCGGATTTGACATCGCTTGACTTTTTGGGGGCTATTTGAAGAATCGCGTTTATATCAATAGACCGATTCACACTGAAAACTTTACAGGAACGCATACATAACGAAATTGCTAGGATTCGTCCAGAAATTGTCATTAACTCACTAGAAAATTTTATTCAGCGTCTTTTTTGCTGCCAGGAAGAAAATGGAGAACACTTTGAGCATCTTTTGTAGAAAACAGAAGTTTAATTTTGGTTTCGGTTGTTACTAGTTAGTTTATTTATTTTTTGTTTAATAATTTATTTTGCCATTCCAATCAGAAAGAAAGTATGATTTCGCTGTATATCAGTGAATTCAGAAAAAACTTTGTTCAAAAATACATTAATTAATAATAATGTCATTTAAAAAATCAATCAAGAATAATTAGAGCACAACTTCTTGTTCCCCTATACTTAATTTAAGTTGATTTGTACAATTGATTGCCAAGATTAAAATTCCGTGTATTTTTTGTTGCAGTGGGTTCGTAAATGAAGATGAGGAGATTCGATAAGTTGTAGCAGAAAACCAAGCCTAAAGGTTAGAATTTTGCAATAATTTTAATTTGGGTGTTGCTTTTTTTTTAACATTTTTGTTTATTTTTTATGGGGTTATTTTGATCAGTAATTTTGTCCTATTTTTGTTTTATTAATATTTTTTTTCACTTCTTTAACTATATTTTCGATGTCAGAATCGATGTCTTTCCAATAGCAATAATTTCTTGCTGGATATTTCATTTTAACGATTCCTAGATGTGTTGAATGAAGTTCTTGTAGAATAATGTGTTCTAATTTTTTTGGAATTACCACACGATGTCCTCTAAATATTCAGCACTCGCTATTTTAGCTTTGGCTTTTTTGAACGCTGTTTCACATTCGATAGACCATTTAATATTTGTGTCTTTTCTTAAGAGACGGTTTAATGGATATAACATGCTGGGAATAAATTTTAAATAATACATCACCATTCCAAGAAAACGTTGAAGTTCTTCTAAAGAGTTCGGCCTTGATGCTTCTATGATCGCTTTGATTTTATCTTCAGATTTTTCGAGTCCTTTTTCTGAAATGACTTAACCCAAATATTGAATTCTCTCCTTGAAAAATCGACATTTTTCTCGATTCAGATGCAGAATATATTTGCGTAATCGTTCAAGAACTTTAATTAAACGAAATTTACATTCTTCAATAGAAGAACCTTGAAGCATTATATCATCAAATACGCTGTGGTGCCTTCTAAATCGTGAACAATTTGATCGATGACTTTATGAAATTCATTTGGAGCCGTTTTGATACCAAAGAAGAATCGTTTAGCTAAATAGGTACCTCAATGAGTTGAAATTGTTTATGTTCGTGCATCTTCATCATCAACAGGGACATGTAAATATGCTTTGAAGACGTCTAATGTACAGAAATATTTACCATTTTTCATTTTATTGAAAATATCTTCTATTCTGGGAATAGGATAACGATTATCTTGAAGTTGATTTTTGATAGTTATTTTGTAATCAGCACACAGTCTAATGTCATCATTCTTCTTCGACAAGGTGTTCCCCACTCGGAGTGATCAGTTTTCTCAATAATACCTTGATTTTCTAAGTCATCTGATTCCTGTTCAACTTTCTCTTGGAGAGCGTAAGGGACTCGGCGAGGGTTTATAAAAATTGGTTGTGCATTAGCTCGAAGTGATAAAGAGCATTGATAGTTTGGAATTTCACCAACTTTTGGTTGAAAAACGTCGCTGAATTGATTGAAAATTTCTGACATTGATGGTTGACAAGTAGAAATAGAATAAGTCATGAAGACTTATATGTAGGGGAAAAGTGCCTAAAATGATCCCCTCAGGTCAAATGATCCCCATCAATTGTAAGAAAATTTGTGGCTCCATCTACCAAACATAACTGTCATTTGATTAAGCGCTCTGTAATTAGTACCTTCTGAAAGTTTGATGGCGTTCTGTGTATTCTGCACAGTTTTGTGCCAAAATATGTAAAATAAGCACCTCTGATCTAATTAGATACATTTCAGTCGTAGGTTAGTTATGATCTTTTTACCGCATGTAAAAATTGAAGGTTAGTTTACAATTTTTGAATGCGGATATGCTACCTAAGGCGAAATGATCCCTTTTTCTTGAGGCAAAATGATCCCGGATCATTGGGCGGGGCTAGTACCTGCTAAGATAAGACTGATTTTTGCAAATCATATACCCTCTAAGAAAAGAGAGGGTGGGTGGGCGGGGCTACTACCTGCTAAGATAAGACTGATTTTTGCAGACGACATATCCTCTAACCCCGCCCTCCCACTCTTTAGTTTCTTCGAGGGAATACCATTTGCCAATACCAGTTTTATCTTAGCAGTTACTAGCCCCACCCACCTACTACCTGCTAAAATAAAACTGATTTTCGCAAATGAAATACCCTCTAAGAGAGGAGAGGAAGAATTTTAGGGATTTTCGTCTTCTATTTTTGGAAAATTCTCAGTCTTAAGAGGTACTAATCCCAGTCACCCACCGTCACTTTTCTTAAAGGGTATCTCATTTGCCAAAATCAGTTTTATATTAGCAAGTATTAGCCCCACCCACCCACCCTCTCTTTTCTTAGAGGGTATATCATTTGCCAAATTCAGTTTTATCTTAGCAGTTAGTAGACCCGCCCACCCGCCCTCTCTTTTCTTAAAGGCTATATCATTTGCCAAATTCAGTCTTATCTTAGCACTTACTAACCCCACCCACCCACCCTCTTTTTTCTTAGAGTGTATGTCATTTGCCAAATTCAGTTTTTTCTTAGCAGTTACTAGTCCCACCCACCCACCTTCTCTTTGCTTAGAGGGTATATCATTTGCCAAATTCAGTCTTATCCTAGCAGTTACTAGCCCCACCCACCCACCCTCTCTTTTCTTAGAGGGTATATCATTTGCCAAATTCAGTTTTATCTTAGCAGGTAGTAGGCCCGCCCACCCGCCCTCTCTTTTCTTGGAGGGTATCCCATTTGGCAAAATTAGTCTTATCTTAGCACGTACTGATGACTAAAGTATTGTCTCAAACTCTTCCAGAAATTATACACCCCGTATTTTCGGTGCTTTTCAAACTTTTTTTGTTTATTTTTTTTTAAGAATTTATTTTTTTGTTAATTTTTGAAATAAAATATTTATCAGTTATGTCATGATTTGATTTTTCTTGTTGATGCTGTCCCCTTATGGTCAAAATTCAAAGGGATCATTATGCCCATGCCGAGGGATCATTTTACCTATGGGGATGCCTAAAATGATCCTTTTGTAAGGTCCTGGAAAAACGTTAATAACTTTTTTTATAATTATCGAATCAGCAATTGGCTTATACTGTTACCTAGATAAATCAATGTTCTTACAAATAATGCTACAGTTTTACATGAATAATAATAATTTGTATTTTTTAAAGAATTTCTCCCTTAGGGGGATCATTTTAGGCACCTTTCCCCTAGGTTTCGAATCCATCTTCTTCCCATAATGGCTGTACCATAATCAGAAACGACAAATAAATCTCCCATGAACTTCTTCTTTTTATATGTAACAGGTATTCGTAACTAACCCAGAGGTTTAAATATTTGTTTCGTATAGGAACGAAATTGGAGAGTACGGTCCTGACTACGATAAGCAGAACACGCTCCGAAATCCAAGAGATGTCGAGCGTCAAAAGCGAAAGAGAAGTAGTAGAAAACAAAGAAGTGAAGTGGAATAAGAGTAAGAAGCACCAAGAAGTGTAAAGACAGCAATTATTCGGGAAAATGTGGAATCAAAAGAACCTAACCTCCGAAGAGATAGTCTGGGTGACAGTTCTTATCGCGGCACGAAGTAAACAACACAGGAACGTACTAGATACACAGGAAGCAAGAAAGTCGGCCAGGGAATGCTAAACGGGAATCCTGAACCGGAAAAAGGACACAAACTAGCAATAGAAGAACAAGACAACCAGAAACGAAAAAGAGAAACCTCCTTTTCACCATCACCGGAAGGTCAAAGAGTGCACAGGAAGCAGAAGAGGGTAGAAGCAGGAGACATGGACGAAGTAAAGAATATGTTCAAAACGTTAATGGAGGAAATCGCAGAAATGAAAAGAGACCAAAGAGCATACCAAACAGAAGTAACAACACTAAGAGAAGAAAACCAAAGACTGACCGAAAGATTAGAAAGAGTGGAGCAACACTTAGAAAAACTGGAGAAAGCAGAAAGGAGAAACAACATCGTAATCAAAGGAGGGAAACTACAAGGAAGCGAAATAACAGCAGAGGTGGAAGAACTCCTAAAAAATAAGGTAGGAATCCAAACTGAGATACAAGACGCAAGATTAGTCAGCGAAAAATACGACATAGTAGTAGCAAAGATAGAGAACTGGGACACAAAAAGAGCAATCATGAAACAGAAGAACAAATTAAAAGGATCAAAAACGTTTATTGAAGACGATTACACCAAACAAGAGAGCGAGATACAGAAGAAAATAAGAGGAATAGCAGCAGCAGAAAAAGGGAAAGGAGTCGAGGCAAAAGTAGGGTACAAAAAGATGATATGGGCAGGAGAAGTCTGGCATTATGACAATAAATTAGACAAATTAGTGAAAGCACCGTCGCACCTCAAAGAAAATCCAAAAAACTAACAGAGGAAGAAACCACACACCGGAAAACAATGACGACGTATGCAAAGCTCATGGATGATCCGATAGGAATTACGAAGAGAAAGAAAAACCCGAAAATTAGAATAGGAACATGGAATGTTCGAGGAACATATAGCGAAGGAAAACTCAAACAAATAGTTTAAGAATTACAAAGGTATAATATAGATGTAGCAGCTATACAAGAGATGAAACAAAAAGGCAAATTCATCACTGAAATAGATAACTACATATTATTTAATAGCGGAATTGACAACAGAGAACTAGGAACAGGATTCATGGTGAAGAAGAGCCTGAAAGGAGCAGTAATTACCTTCAAACCAATCTCAGAAAGAATGAGCTATATATGATTGAGAAGTAAGTACAGGAAAATAAGCCTACTGAATATACATGCACCGACTGAAGAGAAAGATCTAGAAGTAACAACAGAACATTACGAAGAACTAGAAAGAGAATATGTGAAAATACCAAAGCATGACATTAAAATGGTTATAGGAGACGCCAACGCAATGATAGGTAAAGAGAATTGCTACAGGCCAACAATCGGGAAAGAAAGCAAACACCAAAAAACGAATCAAAATGGAGAAAAACTGATAGAGCTTGCAGAAGAAAATAAAATGGTAGTCAAAAGCACAGAAAGAGATCTACAAAGGCACATGGATGTCGCCTGACGGAAAAACGGTCAACCAAATAGACCACATACTGGTAGGAAGGATAGATGCCCAACTAATAACCAGATTAAGAAGCTACAGGGGACCAGAAGCGAATTCAGACCACTTTCTAGTAAGAGCAGACCTCAAGCAAGAAATACCGAAGAAAAAAGAAGGAAAGAACACGCAACGTGATATAAGTGTAAACAAACTTAAGAAAGCTGAAGTACAACAGGAATACGAACAAAAGGTGAATGAGAGAATAAGATCAACAGAGCAAGACATACTTATAGAAGAGAGGTGGGAAGAACTACAAGAGAACATATGGAAGACCTCGGAAGAAGTACTAGGGTTCGTCAAAAAAGAAAACAAAAATAGAAACGAATGGTTTGACGAGGAATGTAGAAAAGCAATAGAAGCGGGGAGGTCAGCCAGACAGAAATATCTAAAATCAAAAAATGAGAAGAACCAAAAAGATTACCAAGAAAAAAGGAAAGAGTACAAGAAGATATGCAGAAATCAGAAACGAGCAAAGATGGAAGAACAAATACAACAAGTAGAAGAAAACTTCAACAAGAACGAAATAAGGAACTTCTACCAGGACGTGAAAAAAGAGAAAAGAGGCTATCAACCACGAGTAATATATTGTAAAGACAAGGACGGCAACCTGATAGGAGACGAACAAGCAAAAATAAAACGATGGGCAGAATACTTTGAAGAGCTGCTAAACGAACAGGATACACAGCAAGATACGAACGAAAGAGTGAACGACTCGGATGACCCAGATGAAACAATAGAAATTGACGAAGGAGAGATCAGAGAAACACTAAGGCAGATGAAAAACAACAAAAGTCCTGGTAGAGTGAAGCAGTACTTTGCTCGATATTTAAGAAAGGAGATATTACGAAATGCGAAAATTATCGCGGAATAGCGCTGCTAGACGTAACGTATAAGGTAATGGCCACTTGCATCAACCGAAGACTAAAGCAGCATATGGAAAAAATAGTAGGAGAATATCAAGCAGGATTTAGGAAAAATAGATCTACTGTAGACCAGATATTTATATTGAAGCAACTACAAGAAGTACATTACGGACAGGGAATCAACTTATATCTGCTGTTCATAGACTTTAAAAAAGCCTATGACACGGTTAACAGGAAAGAACTGCTAGAACCCATGAAAGAACTGGGAGTCCCAAGAAAACTAATAAAACTGACAAAGATGACTCTGCAGAGCACCAGAAACAGAGTCAGGATAAATGGTCTGTTGTCAGAACCATTCCAAGTAAGAACAGGACTCCGGCAAGGAGATCCAATATCAACTACCCTGTTCAATCTAGTACTCGAAGCAATAATAAGGAGAAGTGGCATCCACAGAACGAGCACGATATACGAAAAAAAAACACCAAAATATAGCCTTTGCAGATGACGTGACATGTATAACGAGAACAGAAGCAGAAATAAAGAAAATGACAAAAAATCTAATCAGAGAAGCGAAACGAATGGGTTTAGCGATCAACCAAGAGAAAACGAAGTTTATGAAAATGGAAACAAAACAAACCCCAGCAAAACCACTGAAAGTAACTACAGAAGAAGGAACAACATACGAATTCGAAGAAGTAAATAGGTTCAAATATCTAGGAGTAGTAATTACAAACAAAAACGAAATGAACGAAGAGATAGAGAACGGATCGCGAAAGCAAACAAGAGTGTAGGAAGATTAAACAGATTTCTGAGGAGTAATAATGTAACACGACGAACAAAGGAACAAGTATATAAGACAATAGTAAGACCTACAGTCCTGTACGCTAGTGAAACATGGACACTAACGAACGAAAATGAACAGAAGTTGGAAGTATGGGAACGCAAGATACTACGAAAGATATATGGAGGTATAAAAGAACTAGACCAATGGAGAAGAAGAACAAACCGAGAGATCGAGGAAATATACGGAGAACCAACAATCACGAAGATAATCAGAGCACAGAGACTAAGATGGCTAGGCCACGTCGGAAGAGCACCAGAGGAAAGGACAATTCGGGAAGTATTAGACCGCCTAAAAGGAGGAAAGAAAAAGAGAGGAAGGCCAAAACTGAAGTGGATAGACGATGTTCGAAAAGATCTTCAAAACTTAGACATTGAAGATTGGAGATCCAAAGCAGCCGACAGGAACAAACGGAAAATTATTGTAATAAAAGCCCAGGGCCTTTAAGGCCTGTAGAGCTGAATTATACATATATAACGAAATTGAATGTTTGTACTTCGAAGAGTCACTTTAAGATTCAATGCATCGAAGATTTTCTTTGAAATAATGCTGACTGGACTGCCCATATCACACTCAAATTTAACTGGTTTGCCAAGAATTTGTACTATAATGAACATTCTTGGTTCATAAGCTGACGAAGACGTATTGAAGATGTCGATAATATTATTTATTTGAAATTCTTCATCAACAGAGGAATTTGAACCGATGTCGACGTTTTTGACAGTTTGTCGATTTTTTTTAAGTAATGTAATGGTAATACATACTTTATCGGTCTGTCATTTCCTTGACAGAGATTACAGTGAAGTTTTTCTTCGATGCGACAGTTGTCAGTTTGATGATTCTTTCTTCCACAATGTAAGCACAATCCCGATAACGGATGGGCTAAAATTATCCGGAAAGTTTAAAAAATGTAATAGGCTGATGTCAAACAATTTTTAATGTCAGTTTATATGTGTCAATATTTAGAGTAAATTCTTGTTTATCATTTAAAAGATTTACACTAATTATTCTGAGAATAAAATGTCAAACAATGAAGATTTAAGAAAGCGTGTTTATGCATTACTTGGATCTACGGACAAAAAATTAGTAATTCAACATTTTCGGGCTGAAAATGTTCCGACTTCTACAATTTATGATATTATTAAACGCTTCGAAAATGATGTGCCTTTCAATCATAAAGCAGGGGCACGAAGACCATCACGCCTGAGTACCAAAGAACAGAGAAAAGTGGTTCGTTCTTCAGAACACAAGTTTGGTGCCTCCCAGCGCAAGTTATCAAGAAAATTTTTAGTTTCAAGAGGCTGTATACGTTATACATTACAAAAGTATGGTGTAAAATATTATAAAAGACAGAAAGCCCCTAAATATACCGAAAAACAGTTAGCGTAAATTCCCAAAAAGTGCGGTAAATTAAGAAAAAATATTTTGAAGGGCAGTAAATCAATCGTAATGGATGATGAAAAATATTTCACCTTTACACATAACAACATGCCAGAAAATGATGGGTTTTGCACTCGCAACAAAGAAAATGTTCCTGATAGCATAAAATTCAAGACTAAAGAAAAATTTGAAAAAAAAGTTTTGTTGTGGGTGACAATTTCTGAGAATAGAATTTCAGAGCCTGTCATCAGAGATTCGACTGGTTCAGCCATCAGCGCCGATGTTTATCAAAATGAACGTTTGCCAATTGTCAATGATTTTATTAATACATATCATTCTGATAATAATTACGTGTTTTGGCCAGACTTGGCATCGTCACATTATGCCAAAACCACACAAGAATGATTGCATGGCAGAGGTATCAATTTTGTACCCAAAAGTGTAAATCCTCCAAATGTACCAAAAGCGCGTCCCATAGAAGATTTTTGGGGTATTTTAGCTTCAATGGGCAACGCTGAAGGTTGGGAGGCCAAATCCACCAGAAGTCTGAAACTTCGTATCAAAAAAATGTTACGGGAAGTAGACCTTGACGTCATCCAAAGGATGATGTTAAAGGTCAGGGGAAAATTAAGAAAAATTGAAGCAAGGGGTCCTTCTTCAATACTATAATATTAGTTTTTGAAAGTCTAAATATAGTTGTTTTTGTTAATAAAATTGGTTTATTGTAAATACTTTCCATTTTTTTTAACTTGAGTAACAAAATTTTTCCGGATAATTTTAGCCCACCCGTTAGACCCAATTCTTGTAAATTTAATCTTCGACCTGTTATTTTTTAAGATTTTTGACGTGAAGATCTATTTTGATTATATTTTGATGCTGATTGTCCTTTAGTAATTATTTGACGTATGTGATGAGTTGTTATAAAGTTCTCGATTTTGAATTCTTTCTCTAATGCTGGAATCTTGTAGTCCTCGGATAAACTGAGCTCGTAGTAACATGTCGATCACAGATTTCGAACAAGTAAAACAAGGAGGTTCTTTTTCTTTTATTTCAAGTTAACAAATATAATGCTTTCGTAAACGTGTTTCACTTCATAGACAACTACTTATTTAATACAGGAAACAGAAAACTCATCATTCCATTGCTAAATTTTTATGCTCTTACACGTTCTATAATAGAAAATGGTACACTAAACATCCTGATTTTTTTTCTTCAAAAACTCCTCTACCTTTTTAGCGCACCCTTCACTCCATGGATTATTCGACAAATATACACCATCGATTACACTCCCAAAAACTTGATCCAAATCTCCTTCAATACATTTCAGCTTGTTCATTCTAAGATCAAGAGTACCAACACTAACATTAACCAGCATGTCCTTACCCCAAGTATCAATCTCGTTAGAATTCAAACTTAAATATTCAACATATCCTAACTTACGAAAAGCTTTGATCGAAAGCTTCGCAATTTTGTTCCCTTGAAGAGCCAAATAGTACAAACGAGGATAATTCTTGAACGCTTCGTCCGGAATCTCAGCAATTTGATTAAAACTAGCCCTAAAAACACTAAGTTGCGATGATCCATCTAACCAACCATTGTCCCACGACGTTGGTTTATTAAACGCAATATTCAGCCCTCTGAGTCCTGACATGTCGTTAAAAGCTTTAGACGCAATTTTAACAATTTTGTTGTGATGCAGCTCCAAGTCGGTGATTTTGGTGTTGTTGAAAACGCCCTCCGGAATTTCTGTCAAATTATTATTTTTGAGTGATAGTCTCTCTAATTGGGGTAAGTTTTTCAAATCTCCAGCTCGTAGAAGCTTGATGCGGTTGTAACTCAAAATGAGCGTTGTTAATTCGGAGTTGGTGAAAGTTTCAGGATCAAGTTTTTCAATTTGGTTGTAAAATAGATTCAAACTATCCATCGAAATTGTTGAAAATGCGTTTGGCGCAATCGTGTGGATGTGATTTTCGTACAGGTGCAATCCTGTGAGGGTCACATTTTCGAAAACGCCACTCGTAAATTCAGTAAGTTTGTTGTTATTGAGTCTTAGGTATTTGAGAGTTACATTCTTGAAAGCTCCAGGTTGCAGCGAGTTGATTAAATTCATTGTCAAGTCTGTCTCAGATAGGTTTAGGTTAGTGAAGGTACCACTTTTGATTTCAGTTAGGTTATTGTCACTTAAAACCAAATATTGTAAAAGGGGCAAATTTCCAAAAGCTCCTGGTTTGATTTCTTTCAAACTCACATTTTCTAGATGCAGCGATTTCAAATTAGGTATTCCATACACCGATTGTTCATATAAAACGGGAATGTAGCCACTAACCCCCACGTACATTTCTTCTTCACTTGGAATGATTTTCTTCAAATTGTCGGCAGTACCAAAAATTGTTTGATCTGTGTTATCTTTCCACCACGCAACTGTCACATTTTTGAAAGTGATTTCTTTACCATTACCAATTTTAAGTAACAAAATGGCGAGAACTAGTTGGAGTGAATACATTTTAAATACTGAAGTGGTTTTCTCAGTGAGCATCCTATTTGTAAATTAGTAGAAAGTTGCTGTCAAGACAAGCTAAAACGTTATCACCAGACTGGTTCGGATAACTAGACTCATTTCATTTATTGTAACAATAATTAATACAGAGTTTGGATTTTTTTATGAAACCACGTATTATTTAAAGACTTGGTTGATAGATTTGTAAAGACTGAGATTCAATCTATGCTCATTAATCCTGAATGCTAAATACAGGGTGTTAATAAATTTGGATTTTTATACAAAAAACTACTTTGCCATCAGTGTTTACATTGAAATGTTTAAAAATTATATAAAATAGACACAATGAGGTACAGCTGTAAACCCCGGCCTATGAAATGAGATATTAAGGTGGAGCTTATACAAGTGGGAGGAGCATCAGTAATATTGGTATGCTTATTTACCACCAGCCGAATAATTTCTATACATTTTGTTAAAATTATATTTTTTCTCATAAACGGATTCACAATTACCAGAGATTCAATAATATAATAACGTTGTCATTAGTTAACAATATTAAGAGTTGTCACCAGAATTAAGACAGGGTGGGTGGGCGGGGCTATTACTTGCTTATAAGGCTGTAAAAAAATTGTAAGTTGTGTTTTTCCTGTAAAGAATAGGATTGCTTTTCGATTTCTCTACTTTTATATGTCTCAATTATTCAGTATTTCAATTTTAGGTTTTTTCAATTTTTTCATACTTCAAATTTTTGATTTCTCAATTTTGTTATTTTTCCATTTCTCAATTTTCGTTTCAATTATACAATTTCTCAATTTTTGTCTTCTTCAATTTTATTTTCAATTTTTCAAATTTCTAAATTTTTATTTTTCCAGTTTCTGAAGTAATCTATTTTTTATTTTCCCATTTTTCAACTTCCCAAAGCTTCGATTTTTTCAAGATTTCTGAATTTTAAATTTTTCGATTTTTAAAATTTTCAATTTTTCCACTTTTCAATTTCTCAATCTCTAAATGATTCCTCAATGTTTCTTCGATCTTTAGTTTTTCGATTTCTCGTTTTATCTGTTTAGCAATTTTACTATATTTCAGTTTCGATTTTCGAATTTTTCTATTTTTCAGGTTTTTAATTTTTCAATTTTTCGATTTTTCAATTTACCCAATTTTTAGCGTTTCTAAATTTTCTTATTTCTCGATTTTTTGACATTTCAACTTTTTCGATTTTTTTACTTTCCCATTTCGCTATCTTTCAAGTTTTCGATTTTTCCATTTTTCCTACGATGTTTCGATTTATCGATTTATCATTTTTCTATATTTTAGTTTTGGAATTTTTCACCACTTCGATTCTTAAGTTTTTCGATTTTTCACTTCGACTTTTTGATTATTCAATTTTTCAGTTCTTGGATTTTTCTATTTTTCAATTTTTGGAACGTTTAAATTTTAGATTTTTTTTGAAGTTTCCATTTTTTTATCTTTCGGTTTTCCGACCTCTCGGTTTTCGATTTTTCGGTTTTTCAATTTTTCAATATGTAATTTTTTTTTCTATTTTTCAATTTTTCAGTTTTAAAATTTTTCGTCTCTTCAATTTTTCGTATTGTGGATTTATCGAGATTTTGATAATTTGATTTTTCGAGTTTTTATTTTTAGTATTAAATTTTTCAATTTTTAACTTTTCGATTTTTCGATTATATGTTATTTCGGTTTCTCTATCTTCTAATTTTTTGATATTTCGACTTTTCCTTTTTTTCGATTTCCCGATTATTTGAGATTCACTTTAGGAATTTTCCAATTTTTCGATTTTTGAATTTTTGAATTTTTCGATTGTTCAATTTCCTGATTTTTCGTTTTTTAAAATTTTGGATTTTTTGATTTCTTGATTTTTTACTTTTTGGATTTTCAATTTTTTTATACTTTGATTTTTGAATTCTGAATTTTTCAACTGTCCGATGTAATTTTTCAGTTTTGAAAATTCTAGGTTTTTCGATTTCTCCAGTTTTCAGTTCCTCTATTTATTATTTCAATTTTTAAATTTTCTTCTCGGCTTTCGACTCCTCAATTTCGCGATCCTGTGATTTTTCAAGATCTCAATGTCTCAGTTTGTGAATTTTTCGATGTTTCGATTTTTGGATTTGTGGATTTTTTTATTTTTCAGTTCTTCAGTATTTCTATTTTTCAACTTTTAATATTTTGACGTTGCTAGTTTTTCAGTTTTCCGATTTCTCATTTAACCTATTTTTGATTTTCCCATTTCTCGACTTCTCAAGGTTTCGTTTTTTTGAGTTCTTCAATTCTTTGATTTTTCAATTTTTTAAGCTTACAAATTTTCGACTTTGCTTTTTTAGATTTCGATTTCTCAATTTTCCAATTTTTTAATTTTTCAATTTTTTAGTTTTGGGAGTTTTTATTTTTTTTATACTTTGATTTTTGAATTCTGAATTTTTCAACTGTCCGATGTAATTTTTCAATTTTGAAAATTCTAGGTTTTTCGATTTTTTCAGTTTTCAGTTCCTCTATTTATTATTTCAGTTTTTAAATTTTCTTCTCGGCTTTCGACTCCTCAATTTCGCGATCCTGTGATTTTTCAAGATCTCAATGTCTCAGTTTTTGAATTTTTCGATGTTTCGATTTTTGGATTTGTGGATTTTTTTATTTATTTTTCAGTTTTTCAGTATTTCTATTTTTCAATTTTTCATATTTTGACGTTGCTAGTTTTTCAGTTTTCCGATTTCTCATTTAATCTATTTTTGATTTTCCCATTTCTCGACTTCTCAAGGTTTCGTTTTGTTGAGTTCTTCAATTCTTTGATTTTTCGATTTTTAGACTTTGAAATTATATAAAATAGACACAATGAGTTACAACTATAAACCCCGGCCAATGAAATGATATATTAAGGTGGAGGTTATACAATTGGGAGGAGCATCAGTAATATTTGTATGCTTATTTAACACCAGCCGAATAATTTCTATATATTTTTTTTAATTTATATTTTTTCTCTTAAACAGATTCACAATTCCAGAGTTGTCATTAGTTAACAATATTAATAATAGTCGCTAGAATCAAGAGAGGGTGGGTGGGAGGGGCTATTACTTGCTTATAAGGCTGTAGAAAAATGCTAAACTTAGCTCCGCCCACTTCCTTCATCCATTTCACTGACTTATCTAGTTTAGTGTTAAAAGGATTCGAATCTTGATTTGACAAGAGGTAGAATCTGTGATTTAAAGCAAAGCCAAAGTGTCCCCACCCACCCACCCCTACACCGTTTTGGTAATTTATTTTATTAGCTCTGACACGAAAATTAGATTTTAGATTGACAAATAATATAAGTTAAACATAGGCTTTTTTTGTAAAGTTTGGATTTTCATTCGAAAAACGACTTTGCCATCAATGTTTACATCGAAAAGATATTAAGGTGGAGCTTATGCAAGTGGGAGGAGCATTAGTAATATTGGTATGCTTATTTAACACAAACCGAATAATTTCTGTATATTTTTTTGAATTTATATTTTTTGTCATAAACAGATTTTATCATAAATTTTAAAACTTATCAAAAATTACAGGAGTAAATAAAACGATTCGTCGGAATGTATTTTTATTAAACCAAAATATGCGTAAATTAATCAACTGAAGCATTACTAATTTTGATGAAAATTCAGAATTTTCTGGACACAGTTGTCATCCCATGGGTTGTCCGACAGGGACACGTAACCAACAATCCCAAATACTTTAGCCAAATCTCCATCGATGCACTTCAGCTTGTTATAGGCAAGACGAAGTGTACGAACACTAGTTACATTAGTCAACAAATCGAGGCTCCAATTGTCAATCTCATTATTACTTAGATCCAGATCATCGACACGCTTCAGTTTATAAAAAGCTTTAGTCGAAATGGTCCTAATTTTATTCCAACTAAGATCAATACTGCGCAAATGTGGAAAATTCTTGAACGCTTCGTCTGGAATGTCAGTAATTTGATTAAAACTAGCCCCGATGTCGTTAAGTTTTGGTGTTCCTTTCAACCAGTTGTTATCCCAAAAGGTTAGATTATTATTATCTACCTCGAACGCTCTTATGTCTGACATATTGTCGAAAGCTTGACTCTCAATTTTAACAATTTTGTTTCGGTATAAAGTCAAAAAACGGATTTCTGTGCTATTGAAAACTCCTCCTGGAATCTCTTCCAACTGATTATTGTCCAAGTGCACGAATATTAATCCTGGCAAGTTTTTCAAATCACCGGGTCGTAGAAACTTAAGGGAGTTGAAGGACAAAGCGAGCGTTACTAACTGAGGTATGTCGAAAATTTCTGGATCGATTTCTTCAATTTTGTTGTGGTCTAGTCTCAAATGAACCAAATTGGCTGGTAATGCGTTTGGTGCTATCGTATGGAGGTGATTAGAAACCAGTCTCAAAATATCGATGGTCACATTTTCGAAGACACCAGATGAAAGTTTAGTAAGTTTGTTAGAATCCAGAATCAGAAGTCCGGCTTTGAGATTTTTGAAGGCTCCAGGTTGTAGAGAGGAAATTGCGTTGTCTTTTAAATCGAAAATGAACATGTTCAGGTCGGTGAAAGTGTCACTTTTTATTTCACTTAAATTATTTTCGCTCAAATTCAAACCCTTTAAGAGTGGCAAATTTCCAAAAGCACCAGGTTTAATTTCTTCTAGACTCACACCAGACAGTTCCAGATTTTTCAAACTGGGAATGTCACTAATTGATTTTTCATACAATACGGGAATTTTTCCACTGACCTTCACGACTGACCATTCTTCACCAGCAATGATGTTTTTCAAATTGTCGCCAGTACCAGTTATTGTTCCATTTTTGCTTGGGTTTAGCCACTGAATTGTGACATTTTTAAAAGTGATGTCTTCACCGTTACTAATTTTATAAAGAAAAATACACAAAAATAATTTTAGCAGTAATGCACTCATGTTGTATACTGAAGTGGCTTGCACAGAGTGATCACCGTATTTATAAATTTGGAGAAGGCAAATCATAATGACGGTGCCAAGGTGAAATGAATCATTAAAGACTGACTTGTTTTGATAAGGAAACTTGTTTGTTTGAAACGAACAGGCCACGGAAATAATAACAAAATTAAGTTGTGTTTTTCCTATAAGGAATGGGATTGCTTTTCGATTTCTCTACTTTTATATATCTCAATTATTCAACATCTCAATTTTAGGTTTTTCCAATTTTTACATTCTTCAAATTTTTTATTTCTCGATTTTTTTATTTTTCCAGTTTGTGAAGTAATCTATTTTTTATTTTCCCATTTTCCAACTTCCCAAAGCTTCGAGGTTCTTGAATTTTACATTTTTCGATTTTTAAAATTTTAAATTTTTCGTTTTTTAAAATTTTCAATTTTTCTACTTTTCAATTTCGCAATCTCTCAATGATTCCTCAATTTTTAGTTTTTCAATTTCTCGTTTTATCTGTTTAGCAATTTTTGAATATTTCAGTTTAAGTGAATTTTTCAGGTTTTTAATTTTTCTATTTTTCGATTCTTCAATTTTTCGATTTTTCAATTTCCCAATTTTTTGCGTTTCTAAATTTTGTTATTTCTGGATTAATCGATTTTTCGATTTTTCCATTTTTCCTTCGATTTTTCGAATTATCGATTTATCAGTTTTTCTATATTTGAGTTTTTTTGGTTTTTCGTTTCGATTTTTTGATTTGTCAATTTTTTAATTTTTGGAGTTTTTTATTTTTCAATTTTTGGAACGTTTAAAATTTAGATTTTTTTGAAGTTTCGATTTTTTAACCCCTGGTTTTCGCTTTTTCGGTTTTTGGGTTTTTCAATTTTTCGATGTTTAATTTTTTTTTTCTGTTTTTCTATTTTTTGGTTTTAAAATGTTCGACTCTTCAATTATTCGTATTGTGGATTTATCGAGATTTTAATAATTTGATTTTTCAAATTTTTGTGTTTAGTTTTAAATTTTCCAATTTCAATTTTTAACTTTTCAATTTTTCGATTTTATGTTATTCCGATTTCTCGATCTCTTAATTTTTAGATATTTCGACTTTTTATTTTTTTCGTTTTTCCGATTATTTGAGATTTCACTTTCGGAACTTTTCAGTTTTTCGATTTTTCAGATTTTATATTTTTCGATTTTTCAATTTTTCAAATTTTTAAATTTTAGATTTTGTTGAGTTTTTGCTTTTTCAATTTTTCGTATTCTAGATTTATAGAGATTTCGATGTTTCGACTTTTCGATTGTCCAATTTCCCGATTTTTGTTTTTTATAGTTTCCGATTTTTTGACTTTTCGATCTCCCGATCTTTCAATTTTTCGATTCTTCAGTTCGATTTTTCAGTTTCTCAATTTTTCGATTTATTCGTTTTCTCTTTTCAAATTTTAGATTTTCCGGATTTTAATTATCAGTTGTTGAAATTTTAGATTTTTCGATTTTCTTGGATTTTCTTAGAGTTTTAAAATGTTTCCATTTTTAAATTTAAGATTTTTCAATTTTTTGTGCTTCAATTGCTCGATCTTTCGATTTTTCGACTACTCGGTTTTCGATTTTTCGATTCTTCCATTTTAGATTTTTACCATTTTCCAACTTCCCAAAGCTTCGATTGTTTCAAATCTTCAATTTTTCGATTTTTAAGCTCACGATTTTTCGAATTTGCTTTTTTAGTTTTCGATTTCTCAATTTTTCAGTTTTGTGATTTTTCAATTTTTGTACTCCTGGATTTTTTGATTTCGCGATTTTTCACTTTTTCGATTTTCAATTTTTCGTTAAACTTTAGATTTTTTAATTTTTCGACTGATTTATACTTTGATTTCTGAATTTTTCAACTTTCCAAAACTTCTAGGTTATTCGATTTCTCGAGTTTTTAGTTCCTCTATATTTAAATTTTTTTATTTTCCGAATTTTTTTACTTTCGATTTTTCAATTTTTAACTTTTCTTCTCGGCTTCCGACTCCGATGTTTTAGTTTTACGTTTTTTAAATTTTCTCTTCAATTTTATGATTTTTAAATATTTGGATTTTTCAATTTTTGACTAAATTATTAATTTCTCCATTTTTCAATTAATCGATGGTTTGATTTTTCCATTTCTTGACTTTCGATTGTATTCGATTTTCCTGTTCTTCAGTTCTTCAATTTTTCCGGTTTTTGATTTTTCAATTTTTCGATTTTTCGACTTCTCAATTTTTAAAATCCTAGGTTTTTCGATTTCTCGAGTTTTCAGTTCTTCTTGTATATTTCAGTTTCTCAATTTTCCGAAGCTTTTTATTTACGATTTTCCAATTTTTCTTTTTTAAAATTTCTCATCAATTTTTCAATTTTTAACTTTTCTTTTCGGCTTTCGACTCCTCAATTTCTCGTTCGTCTGATTTTTCGAGGTCTCGATGTCTCAGTTTTTGAATTTTTCGATGTTTCGACTTTTGGGTTTCTCGGTTTTTTGATTTTTTACTTTTGGCGTTTTCAATTTTTTCATTTTCCAATTTTTCGATGTTTCGATTTTTCAGTTATCCGATTTTTCAATTTTTCAATTTGTTTAATTCTTGGGTTTCAATTTCTCGATTTGTCGATTTATCAGTTCTTCTATATTTTATTTTTTCAATTCTCCGAATTTTTAAATTTTTGATTTTTCAAGTTTTTGAGTTCTCGATTATCGAAATACGGATGTTTCGATATTTTGGTTTCAATTTTTCTATTTTTAACTTTTCGATTTTTCGAAAAATTGAAAAATTGGAAACTCGAAAAATTAAAAAATAAGTTGGAACTTCAAAATTTAAAAATATCGAAAAACTGAAAATTATAAAAATAGAAAAACTAAAATATCGTAGTATAAACACTCGAAACATAGAAAATGTAAAGTTTTAAAAACGAAAAATTGAAAATCCAAAACGTAAAATGTCGAGAAATCGAAAAATCCAGAACTCAAAAAATCGAAAATTCGAAATACAAAAAAATCGAAAATTCGAAATACAAAAAAACTCCAAAACTGAAATATCTGAAAATTGAAAAAAACAGAAAAGTCACAAAATTGAACGAAATATCCAAAAATTGTTAATTTCAAAAATTGAAAAATTGAGAAATCGAAAAATCAAAAAAGCCAAGTTGAAAAATCACAAACTTAAAACAACGAAAAATTGAAGAATCAAAAACCTAAAAAATCGAAAATTGAAGAGCTGAAGAACTGCAAAATCGAAACTGCGAAGAACTGAAGAATTTGAAAAATTAAAATTATTGAAGAACTGAAAAATGGAAAAATCAACAGTTTAGAGCATTGAAAATTTAAAATATCGTAGAATTGAAAAATAGGAAAATCCAAACATCAAAAAGTCAAAAAAACAAAAATTCGAAAATCTAAAATTTAAAAATCGAGAAATCAAAACTCGAAAATTAAAAAAATTGGTAAATTAAAAAATCGAAATATCGAAACACCGACAAATTCAAAAACCGAGACATCGAGAAATCAAAAAATCAAAAGATCGGAAAACTATCTAAAAATTAATACAAAATAGAAGACACATTTTCTTTTAACTCTTGATCAAACTGACCTTAAAATAAAAGACAAGACTCATCATTTCATAGACTTTATTTTCTTTTCTTATTTAGTCTCTTTTGTTTATATGGGATTTTTCTTGACTTGAAATTATCATTAAGTAAAAAATTATTATATTAAAATTTGGCCCCCGTCTGATCTTAACCTAGGATCTTCTTCTTCTTCACAAACTCCCTCATCTTCTCAGCACACCCTTCACTCCATGGATTGCCCCACAAAGACACATAATCAGCCACATTCCTAAAAACTTGATCCAGATCTCCCTCAATACATTTTAACTTGTTCCTGCTAAGATCGATTCTATCAATACTAACATTGGCCAGCAAATCTGGACCCCAACTGTCAATCTCATTAGAAAACAAGTCTAAATTAACAACATGTTCCAACTTATGAAAAGCTTTCATCGAAACTCTTCCAATTTTGTTCTCTTGAAGACCAAGGTAAACCAAGCGAGGATAATTCTTGAACGCTTCATCTGGTATCTCAGTAATTTGATTGTAACCAGCCTTAAAACTACTAAGCTGTGATGATCCATTCAACCAGTTATTATCCCACAGACTTAGATTATTAAACGCGATATCCAGTTTTTCAAGTCTTGACATATCATCGAAAGCTTTAGTCCCAATTTTGATAATTTTGTTGTAGTGTAGATTCAAGTCCTTGATTTTGGTGTTGTTGAAAACTCCTTCTGGAATTTCTACCAAGTTATTATTTATAAATGATAGTTCCTCTAACTGGGGTAAATTTTTCAAATCCCCAGGTCGTAGAAACTCAATTTGGTTAAAACCCAAAGCAAGCATTTTTAATTCGGAGATATTAAGAGCTTCCGGATCAATTTTTTCAAGCTTATTGTTATACAGAACCAAACTTTCCAAACAGATTGTCGAAAATGCTTGTGGTGCAATCGTGTGGATGTAATTGTAATGTAGTTCCAAGTTTCTGACAGTCACATTTTCGAAAACGGTACTCGGAAGTTCAGTTAATTTGTTGTTGTTGAGTCGTAAGTTTTGAACGGTGATATTCTTGAAAGCTCCAGGTTGCAAAGAAATGATCAAATTACTTGCCAAGTTTATAGTAGTCATCTTTAGATTACAGAAGGTACCACTTTTGATTTCCGTTAGTTTGTTGCTACTTAAATCCAAATAATGTAACACTGATAAGTTCCCAAAAGCTCCATGTTTGATTTCTTCCAGACCTACACTAACCATTCTCAATGCTCTCAGATTAGGTATACCATAAATCGATTTTTCGTGCAAAACAGGAACGTCACCACTAATACGCACGAAAATTTTTTCTTCACTAGGAATGATTTTTTTCAAATTGTCACCAGTGGCAAAATTTGTTTCATCTTGGTCCCACTTAATTGTCACATTTTTAAAAGTGATTTCTTCACCGTTGCTAATTTTAAGTAGAAAAAGGGCAAGCAAAAATTGGAGCGGTACAGAACACATTTTGAATACTGAAGTGGTTTCCCTGTGAGCATTGTATTTATACATTAGTAGATAACTACTACTGTGTCAAGGTTAACTAAAACATTAAGGACCGGACTCGTTTTGATAAGGAAAGTCTTTCATTCACAGAAAAGCAACCTCAATTAGTTGTAAGAATAGTAAACAACGGGTTTTTATCTTTACTTCCTGAGCGTAAACTAAGTAATCGAGTCCACTGGGGACGACTGCTACTTTTATGTTTTCTCGATGTTTCATTACCCTTAGAGTATGAACAAATAGGACTTCCGTTTCTGTCTGTACTGGACCAATTGTCAAATTGTATATGTGTGTTAAGAATATCGTGTAGATGGTAAAAAGCTAACCAAAATTTGGATTAACATCTCCACCAAGAATAGGCTGACGTCATCTTCAAAATTTACTTTAGTAAATATAATCTCAATAATTGAAATAATATTAATTATTGAATTCTAAGAAAATAGAGGGCGGGTGGGCGGAGCAAGTATTTGCTAAGGTAAGATTGATTTTGGCAAATAAAACACCCTCTAAGAATATAAAGGGCGGGTGGGCGGGGTTAGTAGTTGATAAGATAAGGCTGAATAATATTAAGAGTAGTCAATAGAATGAAGAGGGTGAGCTTGGTTATAATACTGAGGTGTGGATTTTGGTATTTGGAAAAATCGAATATTCTGAAATTTTACAGACTTTTTAAGGTTATCCTATTCATGCTAAATCATTAATAAAAATTTATTCGTTTATCCCCTTCCAAAAAATTTGTGACGTTATCTCAAAATTTTGTAATGGAAAAACTCACTCGAAACAAACGCGTAGCATGTTTGTTTACATTATTTACTTTGATACATATCTTTATTTTAACTTATAAGTTATAACTTATAAGTGTTATCATAAAAACATAAAATTTGCAAAATCAAATCTTACAGTTATTCGAAATATCTGGATTTATTTATCTTAGACTAATATTTCGGTTTTCCTTTCTCTTCAATGTTTCAAGTTCTTGGTTTTTATTTTTCATTTTCCCTAATTTTTCATGTCAATTTCTCGATTCTATGTTACAGTTTTTCGTTTTTTAGTTTTTCTTTTCTTATTTTTTTTTTCATATTTCTTTGACTTCTATATTTTTCGTTTAATCAAATTTTCAAATTTTCAATTTTTGAATTCTAATTCAATTTTGCATTTTTTTTCCTCAATTATCCAACTTCCTTAATTTTCAATATTTCCATTTAGTAATATTTCTTTATTCGATCTTGCACTTTTGGATTTTTCTATTATTCGTTTTAATTTTGAAATTTCTTAAAATCATTTCCATTTTTCCGTTTTTTTAACTTTGTCAATTTTTCTACTTTTCAATGTTTCGGTTTCATAATTTTTCGTTTTTTCAAATTTAATTTTTTCAAATTTTCGATTTTATAATTTTTCATTTTTCGATTTTTCCGTTTCCTCAGTTTTTTAAGTCCTTGGTTTTTTTATCATTTTCCCTGATTTTAGTTTTCAATTTCTCGATTCTGTATTACAATTTTTCGTTTTTGTGTTTTTCCTTTTTTTTAATATGTCATTGACTTTTATATTTTTCGTTTATTCAGTTTTTCAGTTTTTCAATCTTCGATTTCTCAATTGCTCGATTTTTCAGTTTTTGACTTTTTCAATTTTGCATTTTTTTTTTTTTTCGATTTTGCACCTGTTCGATTTCGAAGTTACTCAATTTTTAAAATTTCGATTTTTCAATTTTTTGTTTCTTCAATTTTGCAATTTCTTGATATCACAATTTCCGTTTTTTCGTTTTCTTTATTTTGTCAAGTTTTTCACTTTACAGTGTTTCGGTTTCAAACTTTTTCGTTTTTTCAAATTTAATTTTTTCAATTTTTCGAATTGGAACTTTTCGATTTTATAATTTCTCATTTTTCGATTTTTCAATTTTCCGTTTCCTCAATTTTTCAACTTCTTGGTTTTTATTTTTCATTTTCCCTAATTTTACTTTTAAGTTTCTCGGTTCTATATTACAAATTTTCGTTTTTACCTTTTTTCAATATTTCTCTGACTCTATTTATTTTTCGTTTATTTAATTTTTCAAGTTTTCAACCTTCGATTTTTCAATTGCTCGATTTTCCAATTTTTGAATTTTTGAATTTTGCATTTTTTTTCCACAATTGTCCGATTTCTTTAATTTTCAATATTCCCATTTCATAATTTTTCTTTTTTCGATTTCTCACCTTTTCGAATTGGAATTTTTAAACTTACGATTTTTCAAATTTTTGGTCCTCCAATTTTTCAATTTCTTGATATCACAATTTCCGTTTTTTCGTTTTTTTTATTTTTTCACTGTTCTGGTTTCATAATTTTTCATTTTTTCAAATTTAGTTTTTTTAATTTTTTGTTTCTTCGATTTTTCGATTTTATTATTTTTCTTTTTCGATTTTTCCGTTTCCACAATTTTTCAAATTCTTGGTTTTTTTATCATTTTCCCTGATTTTAGTTTAAAATTTTTCGATTCTGTATTACAATTTTTCGTTCATTAAGTTTTTTAATTTTTCAATGTTCGGTTTTTCAATCGCTCGATTTTTCAATTTTTGAATTTTTCAATTTTGCATTTTTTTCTCAATTATCTTTAATTTTCAATATTTCCATTTCACAATATTTCTTTTTTCAATTTTTAAAATTTCGATTTTTTGTTTCTTCAATTTTGCGATTTCTTGGTATCAGAATTTCCGATTTTCGGTTTTCTCTATTTTGTCAATTTTTCGGTTTCATAATTTTTCGTTTTTCAAATTTAGTTTTTCAAATTTTTCGATTTTTCAATTTTCCGTTTCCTCAATTTTTCAACATATTGGTTTTTATTTTGCATTTTCCTTAGTTTTACTTTTAAGCTTCTCGATTCTATATTACAATTTTTCATTTTTTTCTTTTTTTTTTTAATTTCTTTCACTCTAATTTATTTTTCGTTTATTTAATTTTTCAAGCTTCCAACCTTCGAGTTTTCAATAGCTCGATTTTCCAATTTTTGAATTTTTCAATTTTGCATTTTCATTTCTCAATAATCCGATTTCTTTAATTGTCCACATTTTCGTTTCACAATTTTTTTTTCGATTTCGCACCTTTTCAATTTTTAAACTTACAATTTTTCAGTTTTTTATTTCTCCAATTTTTCAATTTCTTGATATCACAATTTTCGTTTTTCGTTCCCTTTATTTTTTCAATGTTTCGGGTTCATAATTTTTCGTTTTTTCAAATTTAATTTTTTCAATTTTTCGCTTCAATTTTTTCGATTTGCAATTTTTCGATTTTATAATTTTTCATTTTTCGATTTTTCAACTTCTTGGTTTTTATTTTTCATTTTCCCTAATTTTACTTTTAAGTCTCTCGATTCTATATCACAATTTTTTATTTTTTCCTTTTTTTTAATATTTCTTTCACTCTATTTATTTTTCGTTTATTTAATTTTTCAAGTTTTCAACCTTCGAGTTTTCAATTGCTCGATTTTCTAATTTTTGAATTTTGCAATTTTGCATTTTTTTTTTTGTCAACTATCCGATTTCTTTAATTTTCAATATGTCCTTTTCACAGGTTTTTTTTCAAGTTTTAAATTTTTTGTTTCCCCAATTTTTCAATTTCTTGATATCACAATAGTTTTTATTTTTCGATTTTTCAATCTTTCAATCTTCCATTTCCTCTATTTTTCAAGTTCTTAGTTTTTATTTTTTTATTTTCCCTAATTTTAGTTTTCATCTCTCGATTATATTACAAGTTTTCCGTTTTTTTTTGCTTTTTCCTTTATTTTTTTTTTATTTCTTTGGGTTTTATATTTTTCGTATATTCAATTTTTCAATCTTCGATTTTTCAATTGCTCGATTCTACAGTTTTGGAATTTTTCAATTTTGCATTTTTTTCTCAATGATCCGATTTCTTTAATTTTCAATATTTCCATTTCACAATATTTCTTTTTTCGATTTTGCACCTTTTCGATTTGAAAGTTTCTCAATTTTTAATATTCCGTTTTTTCAATTTTTTCTTTCTTCAATTTTGTCATTTCTTGGTATCACAATTTCCGTTTTTCAGTTTTTTCTGTCTATTTTTTCACTTTTCAATGTTTCGATTTTTAATTTTCCATTTCCTCAAGTTTTCAAGTTCGTGGTTTTTATTTTTCATTTCTCGATCCTATATTACATACAATTTTTCGTTTTTTCGTTTTTTTCTTTATTTTCTTTTTAATATTCCTTTGACTTTTGCTGGATTTTCCAATTTTTGGGTTTTCAATTTTGCAATATTTTCTCATTTATCCGATTTTTTTAGTTTTCAATATTTCCATTTCACAATATTCATTTTCGACTTTATATTATAATTTTTCGTTTTTTCGTTTTTTCATTTTTTCGTTTTTTTTTAAATATTTCTTTCACTTCACTTCCATTTTTCAATTGCTCGATTTTCCAATTTTTTAATTTCTCAATTTTGGAATTGTTTTCTCAGTTATCCGATTTCTTTAATTTTCAATATTTCCATTTCACAATATTTCTTTTTTCGATTTTGCACCATTTCCATTTGAAAATTTCTCAATTTTTAATCTTTCGATTGTTCAGTTTTTTGGTTCGCCAATTTTACCATTTCTTGATATCACAATTTCCGTTTTTCCGTTTTTTCTCCATTTTTCCACTTTTCAATGTTTCGGTTTCATACTTTTTCAATTTTTCGATTTTATAATTTTTCATTTTTCCATCTTCCACTTTCTCAATTTTTAATTTTTCGGTTTTTAATTTTCCGTTTCCTCAAGTTTTCAAGTTCGTGGTTTTTATTTTTCATTGTCCTTAATTTTATTTTTCATTTCTCGATCCTATATTACAATTTTTCGTTTTTTCGTTTTATTCTTTTATTTTCTTTTCAATATTCCTTTGACTTTTGCTCGATTTTCCAATTTTTGGGTTTTTAATTTTGCAATATTTTCTCATTTATCCGATTTTTTTAGTTTTCAATATTTCCATTTACCAATATTCATTTTCGACTTTATATTATAATTTTTCGTTTTTTCGTTTTTTCATTTTTTCGTTTTATTTTAATATTCCTTTCACTTTTATAATTTTCTTTTATTCAGTATTTCAAATTGTGGATTTCGATTTTTCAATTGCTCGACTTTCCAATTTTTGAATTTCTCAATTTTGGAATTGTTTTCTCAGTTATCTGATTTCTTTAATTTTCAATATTTCATGTCACAATATGCATTTGTTTTTTCGATTTTGCACCTTTTTGATTTGAAAGTTTCTCAATTTTTAATCTTTCGATTTTTCAATTTTTCATTTCCATTTCATTTTCAAGTTTTTCATTTCCAATTTTTAGATTTTTCAAAGTTTTGATTTTACACTTTTTCGCTTTTTGATTTTTCATTTTAAAATTTTGCAATTATTCGAAAAGTTGAATAATCGACAAATTAAAAAATCAAAAAATTAAAAAATCTGAAAAAATTTACAAACCGAAGAGAATCAAAAAAATCGAAGAGCTGAAGAAACAAAAAATCGAAACACTGAAAAACTGAAAATCGAGTAACTTAAAAATCGAAAAAAGCGAATCGAATTGAAAAATCGATTAAATGAAAAAGCTTTAAAGTTGAGTACTTGTAAGATGGAAAAATTCTAAATTCGTAAAACTGACGAAGTGAAAATTTGTAAAAATTATAATTATTATTAAATACATATTTAAAATGAAAAATATAAAAATTAAAAATGAAAAATTAAAATAAGGAAAAATTGAAAACTCAAGTTTCTGAAAAATCTAGAATTGAAAAAACGAAAAATTAAGAAATCTAAAGGTTGTTTTTTATTTCTTCAATTTTTCAAGTTCTTGATTTCCAATTTTTAGATTCTTCAAAGTTTTGATTTTAGTTTTTCGTAAAATCATTTTTGGTTTTTCAGTTGTACAATTTTACAGTTTTTTCTATTTTATGATAAAAAAAAACTTGAGAAATCGATATATAGAAAAATCGAAAAACTAAAAAATCGGAGACAATTGAAAAATCGAAAACTGAAAAAACGAGAAATTGCAAAATCGAAAAATTGCAAATCAAAGAACTGAAGAAACGGAAAATTGAAACATCGAAAACTTACAAGTGGTAATTAGAAATCCCAAAGATTGTAAAATCAAAAAATTGCACATCAAAAATTGAAGGAACAAAAAATTGGAAAATCGAGACAATGAAAAGGTTGAGCAAACAAAAAATGGCAAATGGAAAAATTATAAAAACCAAAATTTGAAAAATTGGGCAACTTGAAAGTTGCATGTTGGAGAATTGCGTAAACAAAAAAATGAAAAATTGAAGAATTTTGATTCAAAAAATTGAAGAAACTGAAAGTTAGAAAACTGTAATCTTGAAAAAACAAAAAAGTGTAAAATCGACCGACCAAAACGAGAAATTGCAAATCGATAAATTGAAAAATTTAAACTTGAAACCTCAAAAAAGATTTTTTAAATCGAAAAAATGGGGAACAAAAAAAGAAAAAAATGAAGGATTGAAAAATTCAAGTCAGAAAGTCTGCAGGACCATTTTTTACGCGACTGGTTTTGACTTTCGCCAATTTTTTAGTTTTCACTTAGGAAGTCATGACCACTGGGCGGAAAAATATCTTACGGATGCAATTCCCCAGTTGAAGCAAGGTGTGTTTTACGGCGAGTAGCGGGGACGCTTTGATCTGGTCCACAAGGTCGTAGCCAGTGCGTCGCTTGGAGTGTTTACAGCTTGTTAAAAAACTACTTCTATATTACTATATTACTTCAAATAAAAATACTCGATGCCCTTTTTAATTTTTCAAACACAGGACCACAGATTTGTGATCTTGAAATGTTATATTATGTTGATATAGTCCAAAAGAAAAATATATTTGTAATCAAACTATCGCCGCGACAGCACTGGATCGAGCGTATGAAACACAATTCCGCGCGTTGGTCATGACTCATAATTACCTATACTTACATAAGAAAAACCACTGATACTTATTATAAATTGCAATTACCCCAGTAAATAAAACAATTCTCCATAAACCATCTTTATTAACCAAAATTATTCATAATTAATTCCCAACTTAATCATTAGTAATTTTAACAAAACAAAGTTCGCAATTTTCTCGATACAGTCTTCATCCCATGGATTACTCTGGAAGTTTACAAAACCAACATTTTTAAACACTTTACCCAAATCTCCATCCATGCACTTAAGCTTGTTCATGCTAAGATTAAGAGTCCGATTAACAGTAACATTAGTCAACAAATCAGGACTCCAATTACTAATCTCATTATTACTAAAATTAAGAGAATCAACGCTGTTCAATTTATGAAACGCTTTCCTCGAAATCTTCGTAATTTTATTCCCCTTAAGATCAATACTGCCCAAAACTGGATAATTCTTGAACGCTTCGTCTGGAATCTCAACAATTTGATTAAAATCGGCCTCAATATTGCCAAGTCGTGGTGTCCCTTTCAACCAGTTGTTATCCCAAAAGGTGAGATTATTGTGATTTATACTCAACGTTGTTAAGTTCGACATACCATCAAAAGCTTGACTCGCAATTTTAGTAATTTTGTTGTGGTGTAACCTCAAAAAACGGATTTCTGTGTTATTGAAAACTCCTTCTGGAATTCGTTCCAATTGGTTATTGTCCAACTCCAAAAATATTAATCCTGGCAAGTTTTTCAAATCACCGGGTCGTAGAAACTTAAGGGAGTTGAAGCTTAAAGTGAGCCCTATTAACTGAGGCATGTCAAAAATTTCTGAATCGATCTTTTCAAATCTGTTTTTACTCAAGTCTAAATAACGCAATGTTGTGGTTGGTAGTGAATTTGGTTCCAGGGTGGAAAGGTGGTTAGAAATCAGACTCAAAGTGTCAATGGTCACATTATCAAAAACACCAGATGGAAATTTCGTAAGTTTGTTGAAATCCAAAACCAGAGAGTCTAGGCGGAGATTTTTGAAAGCTCCAGGCTGTAGAGAGGTAATCGAGTTTTTTTTTAAGTTGATACTGGTCACGTTTAAGTTGCTGAAAGTGTCACTTTTAATTTCAGTTAAATTATTTTCGCGCAAACTCAAACTATGTAAGCTTGGTAAATTTTCAAAAGCTCCGGGTTTGATTTCTTCCAGACTCACAGCAGCCAGTAGCAGATATTTCAAATTGGGGATGTCACTCACTGATTTTTCGTACAAGACGGGAATTTTGCCACTAACCTCCACGATTTCCTCTCCAACAGGGACGATTTTCTTCAAATTGTCAGCAGTAGCAAACATTGTTCCGGGTTTGCCGTTAACTGTAACATTTTTAAATGTAATTTCTTCACTATTGGTAATTTTATGAAGAAAAATACAGAAAATTAACTTGAGCAATAATGAACTCATGTTGTATACTGAAGTGACCTGCAAACAGTAAGCACCGTATTTGTACATTAGAGAGCGCGAGTGATAATGACGGAGTCAAGGTAAACATTAAAGTCTGACTTGTTTTGATAAGGAAAATTATTCGTTTGAGGAAGACAGGCCATCTAATAATAACAATAGTAAATGTTGTCTAATTTTTAGTAAAAAAGCAACGAACATTGGTTCGAGGAGGAAAGTATACACACTGAAGAGTGAAGGATTTTTCCAGTGAGTATCGTATTGTTACGTTGAATGGGTGAATGAAATCGGCGTGGGTAAAACTCAACAATTTATTTCTTATGGGTTTATTTTTTTTAAGGCTTACTATGAGTCGACGTATTGGATAAATTATCTGAATAAACTAAATGATATTAAAAAACCATGAGTAACAACTATCATCGTAGGAGATAATAGTATTCATTAAATAACGCTTTACTCGTATTACACATTAATGAGTAAACAATTTTCTTCGTAAAACGGTTACACATTGTCTGATAAAATTATGAGATATATATTATGTCGATTTTATATAAGTATTAGGTTTTTCCGTTTTTTCTTTTCCTTTTCGATTTTATAACTTTTCGTTTATTCAAATTTTCAAATTTTCAATCTTTAATTGTTCAGGTGCGCGATTTTCCAATTTTGCAATTTTTTTTCGATTTTTAAGTTTCATTTTTGTTTTTAAAAAGTCGAAAAATAACAAAATGGTAAATTAAAAATCGAAAAACTAAAAAATCGGACAAAATTGATAAATCGAAAAAGTGGAAAATCGAAAAACTGTAAATCTAAGAACTGAAGAAACGAAAAATTGAAACATTAGAAACTAAAAATCGAAAAAATTTATTGAATCGAAAAGTTGGAAAGAAGAAAGAACGAATCCAATTCCAAAATTGGAAAACCCAAAAATTGTAAAATCGAAAAATCATAGAATCGTCAAAATTGTACAGTCGAAAAACTGTGCGATTGAAAGATCGAAAAATTTAATAATTAAATATCGAGAAATTGAAATCCAAATATTGAAAATTTGACATTGAAAAGGAAAAACTATAAAATCAGAACATTGAAAAACCGAAAAATTGAAAAAATAAACAAAGTGAATACCTAAATGAAGAATTGCAAATCGAAAATGTGAAGAAACGAAAAATGAAACATTGAAAACCAAAAAACTGTAAAGTGGAATGACTGTAACATTGATACATCGAAAAATTGAAAAATTTAATATCGAGCTATTAAAAAATTAAAAATCCGAATTTGAAAAATTGAATAAATGAAGAGGTTTTAAAATACAATAACTCAAAAATGGAAAAACTGTAAAATCGTAAAATTGACGAAGTAAAAAAATTTTAAATTCTAATTATTAGATACATATTTAAAATGAAAAATGGAAAACTGTAATTAAAAACAAGAAAAACTATAAAACCGGAGCATTCAAATCCCGAAAAATTGTAAAAATAAAGAAAATAGAAAACCGAAACGAAGAGCTGCAAACTGAAAATTTGAAGAAATGAAAAATTGAAAAAATCAAAATTGAAAACTCGAGAAATTCTAAATCAAGAAATCATTTTTTTTGTTTTTTCATTTTCCTTATTTCTTTATAATTTTTCTATTTCTCAGTGTTTCGGTTTCATAATTTTTCGTTTTCCCAACTTTAATTGTTTCAATATTTCAATTTCTCGACTTCCAAATTTTTCAATTTTTCGTTTTTTCAGTTTTCCAAGTTCTTGATTTTTATTTTTCATTTCCCCGAGTTTTCATTTCAATTTTCTCATTTTTATATCACAATATTCCGTTTTTCATTTCCTTTATTTTTTCAATGTATCTTTCGATTTTCGAATTTTTTTATTTTCCAATTTTGCAATTTTTAGATTTCTCAGTTATCCGATTTTCCGATTTCGTTAATTTTTAATGTTTCAATTTTTCGTTCCTTCAATTTTTCAAGCTCTCGATTTCCAATTTTTAGATTTTTCAAATTTTCATGTTATACTTTTTCGTAATTTCAATTTTGTTTCTCAGTATTGCAGTTTTCCGATTTTTCCAATTTTTTCTTTTTGATAAAAGCAGTTGAAAAATCGAAAAACAAACAAACCGCAAATTAGAAATCGAAAAGCTAAAAAACGGCAAATTGCAGAATCGAAAAAGTGTAAAATCGAAAAGTTGCAAATCGAACAACTGAAGAAACGAAAAATTGAAACATTAGAAACAAAAAATCGAAAAAATTTATTGAATTGAAAAGTTGGAAAGAAAAAGCGAACAAAATTAAAAAATCCAGAAATTGTAAAATCGAAAAATCATAGAATCGTCAAAATTGTACAGTCGAAAAACTGTGCGATTGAAAGATCGAAAAATTTAATAATTAAAATCGAGAAATTGAAAAATTTAAAACCCAAAATCGTAAAATTGAAAAAGTAACAAATTTTAAAAATTATAATTATCACTACATATTTACAATGAAAACTAGAAAAATTGCAAATCATAAATTGAAGAAACCAGACAGTGAAACTCTAATTTTCTCAATATTTCGATTTCTCGACTTCCAAATTTTTCAATTTTTCGTTTTTTCAGTTTTCCGATTTTCCGATTTCGTTAATTTTTTATGTTTCGATTTTACAATATTTCTTTTTTCGATTTCGAAGTTTCTCAATTTTTTATCTTTCGATTTTTCAATTTTTCGCTCCTTC
Organism: Zophobas morio; assembly: GCF_036711695.1. Taxonomy (NCBI): domain Eukaryota; kingdom Metazoa; phylum Arthropoda; class Insecta; order Coleoptera; family Tenebrionidae; genus Zophobas; species Zophobas morio. Next base: position 6,360,977 of record NW_026972123.1, on the reverse strand, counting down.
AATTTTTCAAGCTTTCGATTTCCAATTTTTAGATTTTTAGATTTTTCGAATTTTCATTTTATTCTTTTTGGAATTTCAATTTTATTTCTCAGTTTTGTTGTTTTGTAATTTTTCCAATTTTTTTCTTTTTGATAAAACGAAACGGTTGAAAAATCGAAAAAGAAACAAATCGCAAATTAGAAATCGAAAAGCTGAAAAATCGCAATAAAACTGAGAAATCGGAAAATTGAAAAAACGGGAAATTGCAGAATCGAAAAAGTGTAAAATCGAAAAGTTGTAAATCGAATAACTGAAGAAACGAAATATTAAAACATTAAAAACTGAAAATCGAGAAACTTAAATATCGAAAAAAATTATTAAATCGAAAAATTGGAAAACCAAAAAACTCTAATTCGAAAAATTATAGAACCGTCGAAAATGTAAAGCGAAAAAACTTTAACATTGATAAAAATTGCAAAATTAATTTTTTTCAATATTTCAATTTCCCGACTTCCAAATATTTCGATTTTTCTTACATCACAATTTTCGTTTTTTCATTTCCTTTACTTTGTCATTTTTCGATTTTTTAATTTTTCGTTTATTAAATTTTTCAGATTTTCAATTTTTGACTTTTCAATTGCCCGATTCTCCAATTTTTGAATTTTTCACTTTTTTTAATTTTCAACATTTCCATTGTACCATATTTGTTTTTTCCCATTTGGACTTTTTCGATTTTGAAGTTTCTCAATTTCGGTGTGTTAATTTTTCGTTTCTTCAATTTTTCAAATTCTTGATTTCCAATTTGTAGATTTTTCAAAATTCTCGTTTTATGCTTTATTGTAATTTCATTTTCGTTTTTCAATTTTTACAGGAACGAAAAATTGAAAACCAAAAAAATTAAAAATCCAAAAATTGAAAATTTCATATTAAAAGAAGAAAGAAAAACTATAAAATCACAGCATTAGAAAGCGGAAAATTGAAAAAATTAAGAAAGTACAAAAGCGAAACGAAAAATTGCAAATCTAAAAAGGGGAAGAAACGGAAAATTGAAAACTCGCGAAATTGTAACTCGAAAATTTGCAAAATCTAAGGATTCCATTACATACAAGTTTGAAAATGCAAGAACTGAAAAAGTTAAAAATAAAAATTCAAAAATGAATAGAAGAAATTATAAAATCGAAACAATGAGAAACCAAAAAATCGTAAAAATAAAGAAACTAGAAAACCGTCATCATATCATTAGTAGAACAGACTCAAGTGCATCGAAAATTTTGTGTAGGATTCTTTTGGATTCTTTCACAACCTGTTGGATTCTTATGGATTTTTCCGGAGTCTCCCCCTTCCTGTAGGAATCTAGCCCGATTCTCTAGTACTCTCTGGCATTCATTCGAATTCTGTCAGATTTTCTCAGATTCTCCAACATTCTCTTGAATTCTTATTCTTTCTGTTTTTTTCAAATTCTTTCGGATTTTTTCTTATCCTCCCAGAATTTCGCTAGATTCTTATCGTATCCTTTTGCATTATTTTGGATTCTTCAGGATTCTTTCCAAATCTCGTAGAATTTCGTTGAATTCTCTCAGATTTTGTCGGACTCCTTAGATTCATTAAGATTATTCCCTGTTCTGTCACATTCTATCGAATTCTTTTTGAGTTTTTCAGAATTCTGTTGGGTTCTCTTGGTTCCTTCATTTGCTTTGGGTTTTTTTGGATTCTTCCGGATTCTACCGATGTTTTCCGGATTCTTCCAGATCTTTTCCTATCTTTTCGGAATTTTGCCGGCTTCTTTTGTATAGTCTCGGATTTTTTCCGATTCTTCCAGAGTCTCTCTATTCTCTCGGAATATGGCCGAATTCTTTCGTATTCTCTTGATTTATTTGGGATTCTTTCCATTCCTCTTAGAATTTAGTTCAATTATCTCATATTTTCTCGGATTCTTTTGAATTCTTTCGAATTCCATCAGATTTTCTCAGATTTTCCAACATTCTCTTTGATTCTTATTCTTTCGGTTTTTTTCAGATTCTTCGTTGTTTTCCAGTTATTCAGAATTCTCTTGGGTTCTCTCGGCTGCCTCATATTCTCTAGGTTTTTTCAGATTCTCTTAGATTATTCCGGTTTGTCCCACATTCTCTTGGATTCTTGTGGATTCTTTCGGATTCTCTTGTATTTCTTCTGGATCTTCTAATAACTTCTCGGAATTTTGCCGGATTCTTTCGGATTCTTCCGGAGTCTCTCCTGTCCTCTTGGAATATGACGAATTCTGTCTTATCTCATATTCTCTCATATTTACTCGAATTCTTTTGGATTCTCTCACATTCTGTTGGATTCTTATGGATTCTCTCGTATTCTCCGGCATTCTTTCGAATTCTGTCAGATTTTCTCAGATTCTGCCACATCCTCTTAGATTCTTATACTTCGGTTTCTTCCGGATTCTTCCGGATTTTTTCTTATCTTCCCAGAATTTAGCCAGATTCTTTCGTATCCTTTTGCATTATTTTGGATTCTTCATGATTCTTTCCAATCCTCTTGGAATTTCATTGGATTCTCTCGGATTTTTTTCGGACTCTTTAAGATGTTCTCCTTCTATCACATTCTATCGGATTCTTTATGAGTTCTTCAGAATTCTCTTGGGTTCTCTCGACTGCCTGATTTTGGCACATCAAATACCTTCCAAAACAACAGAGGGTGGGTGGGCGGGGCTAATATTTGATAAGATGAAACTGATTTTGCTACTTTTGACATTTTCAACTATTTTTCTAACTAGCAGAGGTCCGGTCACGCTAGGTCAAGTCAGGCCAGTTGCATGAAATAAGAAATAAATTTTATAGCAAATAGTATAACAAAAAAAATACGATTAGCGTTTTTTTTTTACTTTTTTCATTAGACTTTTCTAGCTTCTATTATTAGTTTCCAGTACCACTCGACAGAAGAAGATAACTAGCCCCGCCCACCCACCCTGCCACTTTTTCGGTGATTGATTTTATCCGATCTGAATCAAATAAGTGATCTTATACTTAATAAAAGTACAATTAGTCCTTAAAATTAGAAGAGAGGGGGGGCTAGTACTTACTAAGATAAGGCTGATTTTGGCACATCAAATACCTTCCAAAAGAACAGAGGGTGGGTGGGCGGGGCTAATATTTGATAAGATAAAACGGATTTTGGCACTTTTGACAATTTCGACTATTTTTCTAACTAGAAAAGGTCAGGTCACGGTAGGTCAAGTCAGGTCAGATGCATGAAATAAGAAATAAATTTTATAGCAAATAGTATAACAAAAAAAAATACGATTAGCGTTTTTTTTTACTTTTTTCATTAGACTATTCTAGATTCTATTATTAGTTTCCAGTCCCACTCGACACAAGAACATAACTAGCCCCGCCCACCCACAATGCCTCTTTTTCGGTGATTGATTTCATCCGATCTGAATCAAATAAATGATCTTATAATTAATAAAAGTAAAATTAGTCCTTAGAATTAGAAGAGGGGAGGGCTAGTACTTACTAAGATAAGGCTGATTTTGGCAAATCAAATGCCTTCCACAAAAACAGAGGGTGGGTGGGCGGGGCTAATATTTGATAAGATAAAACTGATTGTGGCACTTTTGACATTTTCGACTATTTTTCTAACTAGCAGAAGTCCGGTCACGGGAGGTCAAGTCAGGTCAGATGCATTAAATAAGAAATAACCAGACTTAAAGAGAAATATTTTATTAAGATTTTTCTAAACTTTTTTTTAACTTTTTTCAAATTACTTTCAAAAATATTTGTAAACACGGAAAACTGCGGTTTTTTTTAATACTAAAAATTTACTTTATTGACGACGCGTTAAAACTATTGCTGCAGTAAATAAGAATAATCATTAAGAAAGCGCATTATTATATGTTAACGAGAAATAAATGACTTTCTTCGTAAAATTATGCCAAAAGTACGACATTATGGTAAGTTTATGACGTAGAAACACTAAATATGATTTTTTCTATAATCGCTACAATATTAGCGTATTTACTGATATTACATTGTTTACGTTCTTCTATTGCATTTTCTCTCACCTCTTTTTATAATACTCTCCCTTTCCGTTTCTCGTCGGCTGCTACATTCCTTAGATTGTTTGGTATATTCTGTTCTTTCAATATTAAATCACAATCTACATATTTAAATTGCCTTCTTTCCCCTATTGGCTAACTAAAATTGTTCATTTCCATGTTGCCACATTCTTTCATTTGTTTTTTGTCTCGCATTTATCTCCACTCCTACTTCCAATTCTTTTTTTATAAAATTTTCCAAAATTTCTTACTTAATTCTTTTGATGATCAGATTATTTCTCCTAATTTTTTAATGGTAAGTATATTTCCAGAGCCAGTTCTATTGTTTCTGTTATTGAAGTCATTTCCTCTAAATACTGTCAATTTGCAATTTTTAAAACTCTTTATTTTACAACATTTTAAAACTCGTCTCGATTAGTTGGGGTTTTCAAAATATAGTTTTTGAAACAATTCTGCAAACAATTTCGAAATTACTTGAGTAACATTCAATATTAACATTCAAAAGTTCAAATGACCGTTTGTTATATGGTCGTTAATGAGCTCTGAATGTTTCAGTTTACCTTGAAAAATGTATCGTTATATCTATCTCCATTTATAAATACGCTGCTGATTCCAAAAACCAGTGCAGTGTTCAAAATGTTTTCGTTGCCGCTCCAACTACTTCTTGCTATTTTTATACTTAAAATCAGTGACAGTCAAAAAATTTCCTTCCAAAATGTGACAATTAAGTGGAAAAACAACAGCAAAATCAAAACAATAATTGCCAGTGCCGACAATTTGAAGAAAATCATTCCTAGCGAAGAAGAAGTGTCAGTGCTCGTTAAAGGCGACGTTCCCGTTTTATATGAACAATCAGTTTACGATATACACAATTTGACATCGCTGCGGCTAGATAGCGTGCATTTGGGAGAAATCAAACCAGGAGCCTTTGGAAATTTACCACTTTTACGATTTTTGGATTTAAGTTTCAACCAACTAACTGAAATCAAAAGTGGTACCTTCACTAACCTAAACCTGTCTGAAATAAACTTAGGATCGAATAGAATCAGATCTCTGCGACCAGGAGCTTTCAAGAATGTCACCGTCCAGGAGCTAAAACTCGGTGAGAATTCACTTACTGAAATTCCCAGTGGCGTTTTCGACAATGTGGCAGTCAGTAACTTGAATCTAGGTTTTAACAGCATACACACTGTAGCACCAAACACTCTATCGACAATTTCCTTGACAAATTTAGTTCTGTCTCACAACCAACTTGAAACATTCGATTTAGAAATTCTTGGTAATCCTGAATTAACATCGCTCGATTTGAATGACAACTTAATCAAATTTTTACGACCTGGCGACTTGAAAGACTTACCCCGATTAAACAAACTAATACTTTCAAACAACAAGTTGACAGAAATTCCAGATGGAGTTTTCAAGAACACCAACATCGCGGAATTGAGACTGCAGGGCAACAAAATTGCCAAAATTTCGACGAAAGCTTTTGACGATATGCCAAAACTCCACCTGGTGGATATTTCGATGAATGATGTAACTTTGTGGGACAGCGATTGGTTAGCTGGATCATCAGAACCTTTGGTTTTCTTGTTTGCTTCCAATAAAATTAGTGAAATTCCAGGCGAAGCCTTCAAGAATTATCATCGCTTGGGTTTGCTTAATCTTTCGAACAACAAAATTGCGATGATTTCGATGAAAGCTTTTCGTAAGTTGCCCCATATTGGTGTTTTAGATTTGTCTTCCAACGAAATTGATAACTGGAGTCCAGACTTGTTGGCTAATGTTAACATTACTAGAATTGATCTCCGCATGAACAGACTGAAGTGCATCGAAGAGAATTTGGATAAAGTGTTTGGGAATGGTCCAACGAAGGTTTTGTGTTAAATAATTTAATTTTAATATGTAAATATTTGATTAAATAAAGGTGGAATTATTATGTTGTTGTTCAGTTTTTAACTGGTGTAATAAGAAAAGGTGACGTACAAATTTGGTGTAAAATTCAAACTCCCATCTTTAAAAATGGCGGAAGTGTGAATTATAACTGTGACAATTTTTTCCATAAAAATTCAAAGACATTCTTATTAACGAACTCGTCTAAATTTTGTTTTTTTTTTTATTAATGATGTTACGAATCAGAAAAAATTCCAAACAATCAAGAATCGTAGGACTGTGAATTTTTAAACGTCATCATTTTTTCACTAAAAAAAGTGGTTGAAACTTCGAAAATTATTATCAACTTTAATTTTGAGAATTCTTTTTTTCATCTTTATAATCAGTTTTTCCATATAAATTTTGTTTGACAACGTTATTAACATTTTAGCAAGGGCACATATATCAATTTAGTATTAATAGACTCCTTAAGGTTTTGGCACCCATGGAATCCTTGAAATCTTTGAAACTTAGAGAAGACTTTGAACTTTCACAGTATTTGAAATATTTTAACAAATTAAGTAAAATGTTTAGAATTTCTAGAATTGAGTAAATTTTCGTAATTTCCAGAAGTTTCACCTTTTCTAAATATTGCAAACATATCAGTCTTCGGATATGCCAGAATTCACCATTTTCCTCAGTTTTCAAGATTTCTAGGTCTTTCACATTTTTCACACTTTTTTCAAATTTCCAGATTTTCTAAGATTAATAGACCCCAAGAGTCTTAAAATCTTTGGAATTTTTGGAATCTCTGGGATGTAAAAGGTAGTAATTAGGGTATTCAAGACCCCGAATGCTTACAGGATTTATAAAAATTAAAGAAAGCAGTCTTTAGATTTATACGATTTTTAGATTTTTAGGATTTTTGTTTTGTTTAGTCCTTGGAATCTTTAAAATTTTTGTCATGTTAAGAGTTCATGCGTTTTTTACAAATTATAGAATCTTTGAAATATTTGGAACAGAATTTTAAAAACCTTTTTAACGTTTGAGTCCTTAGAGTGTTTAGAAACTTTAGGGTTTTCAGAGTCCTTAGAGTCTGAACAATCTTTGGAAATTTTGGATACTTCAGAATTGCTAGAAGTTCTATAAAGTTTAGATTTTTTATAATTTCTAGGAACATTAATACTTCCAAGATCTTTACAATTTTTAAGGTTTTGTTGAATGTATCTTCCATTTAAAACCTAAACTTTTAGTTTATTTAGCATCTTTGGTGTCTTTACATTTTGCAAATTCTAATGTATGAAATCTGTAAAATTTTTAGGGCCTTTAGAAATTGTAAAAGATTTGAAACCTTTTAAATATTTTAAACATTTGGAAACTTTACAATTTTTAGAACATATAAGTCCCGAAATTTGTTGTTTTTTCAATTAAGTACCTTCGAATATTAGCTACAGAGATTTTAGTGTAGATCTGGATCTTGAGAAGTGCTTTTGGACTTCAATTCTTTGAAAATTTTTACCATTTTCCTAGAATTTTCAAGATGAAAGATTACAACTTTTAGGATTTAAAAAAAAATTGAATTCCAGATCAAGTTTTTCGAAAATTTTTCTCGAGACTTTTAAACAACTTTTACATAGGTAATCCCAATGTTTTATTAACTATTCTAACTTTATGAAATTCTGGACCTTTTTTCGTCCAACTTCGAGAACTATCTAAAGACATTGCCACAACATTTTCCCAGAATATTCAGTATGAAAGGCTACAATTTTTAGGATTTAGAAAATTTTCTTTTTCAAACCGACTATTTCGAAAATTTTGTTCCGGAACAGTAAACACTACATTTTTCGGAACAGGATGTTAAGCCATTGTAGAATTTTTAATGGACTTTTAGGCAACTGTTCCTTCCAATAACTCAAAATTTCAACATTTACAATTTACAAAATTTGTCACCTTTTTTCAATTATCTTCAAATACTATCTAGAGACTTTTGTGTAGATTTGGATCTCGAGAAATTTCTTGGAAAATTTTTACAATTTTCCTAAAATCTTAGGTTGAAAAATAACAACTTTTACGGTTTTCAAAAAATTTGTCTTCCAAATCGAGTACTTTGAAATTTTTACTATAAAACTTATCATAAACATTACACATTTTCCGAATCAGGACGTCTTGATGTACAATTCTACATTCTGAAATTTTTTGTGGATTTTTAAGCTACTTTTACCAACTCCCATTTTTTTAATAAATGTTCTCCCTTTGTGAAATTTTTGACTTCTTTCGATCTTCGAAAATTACCGAAAGACATTATCTTATAGATTTCGACCTCCAGAATTTCTAGAATTGAGTAAATTTTCGTAATTTCCAGAAGTTTCACCTTTTCTAAATATTGCAAACATATCAGTCTTCGGATATGCCAGAATTCAACATTTTCCTCAGTTTTCAAGATTTCTAGGTCTTTCACATTTTTCGCGCTTTCTAGAAATTTCCAGATTTTCTAAAATTAATAGACCCCAAGTCTTAAAATCTTTGGAATTTTTGGAATCTCTGGAATCTTTAGAATCTCTGGGATGTAAAAGGTAGTAATTAGGGTATTCAAGACCCCGAATGCTTACAGGATTTATAAAAATCAAAGAAAGCTGTCTTTAGATTTATACCATTTTTAGATTTTTAGGATTTTTGTTTTGTTTAGTCCTTGGAATCTTTAAAATTTTTGTCATGTTAAGAGTTCATGCGTTTTTTACAAATTATAGAATCTTTGAAATATTTGGAACAGAATTTTAAAAACATTTTTAACGTTTGAGTCCTTAAGAGTATTTAGAAACTTTAGAATTTTCAGAGTCCTTAGAGTCTTAACAATCATTGGAAATTTTGGATACTTCAGACGTACTAAAAATTTTATAAAGTTTCGATTTTTATAATTTCTAGGAACATTAATACTTCTAAGATCTTTACAATTTTTAAGATTTTGTTGAATGTTCCTTTCATTTGAAACCTAAAATTTTAGCATCTTTGGTGTCTTTACATTTCGCAAATTCTAGTGTATGAAATTTGTAAAATTTTTAGGGCCTTTAGAAATTGTAAAAGGTTTGAAACCTTTTAAATATTTGAAACATTTGGAAACTTTAGAATTTTTAGAATATTTACAGTCTTAAAATTCTATAAACTTTTGAAATCTAATATTTTTTTATTTTCCTTTAATTTCCTGGAATTTTCGTGATTTGTAAAATATTCAAAATTTCTAGAATGTTCAAATATTTCAGAAGAGCCCAATTTTTCAGTTTTTCCGAGTACATAAAATGACCACAATTTCCACAGTTTCCAAAATTTCTAAAATTAGTTAAACCGGTATTTTGAAATTCAACCTTTTCCAATATTTTCAAGATTATTAAATTTTATTATTATTATTAAATTTAATTTAATTTAATTTAGTTTTAATTAGTTTAAATTGTTTAATTTGATCATTACCTAGCTAACTCCTGTCTAGATATTTAATCCGTTTTTCTGTACAAACTGTTTGGTTAGTTTTATTTTGTTGTAAATCTAAGGTTAAGTGGAATAGCCTATGGCTAGACTTCGCCTATTATTATTTAATAAAGTCCTATTATTATTATTATTATTATTATTATTTCTGGATCTGCCAGATTTTTCCAACACTTTCTAAATTTCTCCAGATTTTCTACAATTTATAGATTTCAAGAGTCTAAATCTTTGGAATTTTTGGAATCTCTGGAATCTTTACAGTCTCCAGGATGTATAATATAACAATTAGGGAGTTCAAGACCTTCAGTGCTTTTATGATTTATAAAAATTAAAGAAAGCATTTTTCCAATCTTAACGATTTTTAGGTCTTTAAGATTTTTGTTTTCTTTAAACTTTTTGGAATTTTTAGAATCTTTGGCTTTTTGGGATTTTTCTAGAACCTTTAGAATCTTTCAAGTGTTTGAAACAGAATTTTAACTTTAGAATATTTAGTCTTTAGACTCTTTGGAGTCTTTCCAATCTTTGGAAATTTTGAACATTTTGGGAATTACTGAGAGTTTTATTATAAGGCCTAAAATATCTGCAAACTCTTTTTATAATTAACTTCCAACAACGTTCAAAACTAAACTAACAATGAAAAACAGGTAACTCGTCAGTTGACTGTAATTTTTTTTATTCTCTTACAGTGGGAACTGGACATATAATCGGAAATATTCACCACTAAATATCCCGGGTTGTTTCACCTGAAGTTATTATTAAACAAAAATAATGAAAACCAGTGACTTTACAAAACACTGGAATTTCCAATTGAGAGTAATTTTTACGCGGTAACATTAAGGTAGTGGACGCAATTCGCACATTTTCCGAGCGGTATAAGGGCGCAACTCCTATTTTTTCCAGATCATCTGCAAATAACTTCGAAATTAGTTGACAATATTAAGAATAAAAGTATTAGACCACTTTCGTTAGCTCGTTGTTAATGAATGCTGAATATGTTTATTGCAGTTTACCTTGGAGGGGTCACTATCACTATCTTGATCCCAGTTTATTAATACGCTGCTCATTCTAAACACCAGTTCAGTATTCAAAATGTGTTCCTTGCCGCTCCAACTACTCCTCGTTATTTTTCTGATTAAAATTAGTGATGCTCAAGAAATCACTTTCAAAAATGTGACAATTAGGTATACAATCAACAGCAAAAACGAGGCAAAACTTGTTACCGCTGACAATTTGAAAAAAGTCATCCCTAGTGGAGAAAAACTGTCAGTAAGAGCTACTGGCGACGTTCCCGTTTTATAGGAACAATCAATTCATGATATACATAATTTGGAATTGCTGCAACTAAATGAGGTGAGTTTGAAAGAAATCAAACCGGGAGCCTTTGGAAACTTACCACTTTTACGATATTTGGATTTAGCTCAAAATGAACTAACTGAAGTTAAAACTGGTACCTTTAGTAACCTAAACCTGTCCGAGATATACGTGGTATTCAGTTCAATCAAATCTCTGCAACCTGGAACTTTCAAGAACGTCATTATTGAAACACTATACCTCAGTGACAATTCACTTACTGAACTTCCACGTGGCATTTTCGAAAATGTGTCAGTCAGAACCTTGATTATGAATAGTAACCGCATACACACTATATCATCAAAAGCATTTCACCTTCGTTGACAAATTTAGATCTACGTGGAAACCAACTTGAATCAATCGATTCAGATAGTTTTGATTTACCTGAATTAAAATTACTCGATTTGCGTTACAACAAAATCAAGATTTTACGAACTGGAGACTTGAAAAACTTACCCCGATTGAACAGATTAAGACTTGAATCTAACAAGTTGACAGGAATTCCAGATGGAGTTTTCAACAACACCAATATCACGGATTTGACACTGTAGTTCAACCAAATTTCTACAATTGCGACAAAAGCTTTTAACCATATGCCAAAACTCGACTTGTTGGATATTTCGATGAATAATTTAACTCTGTGGGATAATAATTGGTTAGCTGTATCATCAGAACTTTCTGTTTTACTCGTTAATCACAACCAAATTACTGAAATTCCAGATGAGGCCTTCAAGAATTTTCCTAACGTGTTTGGTCTTGATCTTAGACACAACAAAATTTCGAGAATTTCAATGAAAGCTTTTCATAATGTGGGGCATATTCATAATATAGATTTGTCTTCCAACGAAATTGATAGCTGGAGTCCAGACTTGTTGGCTAATGTTAACATTACTAGAATTGATCTCCGCCTGAACAGACTGAAGTGTATCGAAGAGGATTTGGGTAAAGTGTTTGGGAATGGTCCCACGAATGTTTTATGTTAAATAATTCAATTTTAATATGTAAATATTTCATTAAATAAAGATGGAATTGTTACTGTTGTTGCTCAGTTTTTAACTGGTGTAATAAGAAAAGGTGACGCACAAATTTGGTGTAAAATTCAAACTCCCATCTTTAAAAATGGCGGAAGTGTGAATTTATAACTGTGACAATTTTTTCCATAAAAATTCAAAGACATTCTTATTAACGAACTCGTCTAAATTTGGTTTTTTTTTTAATAATGTTACGAAACAGAAAAAATTCCAAACAACTAAGAATCGTAGAGCTATGAATTTTTAAATGTGATCATTTTTTCACTAAAAAAATTGGTTGAAATTTTGAAAAATTATTATCAACTTTAATTTTGAGAATTCTTTTTTCATCTTTATAGTCAGTTTTTCCATATAAATTTTGTTTGATAACGTTATTAACATTTTAGCAAGGGCACATATATCAATTTAGTATTAATAGACTCCTTAGAGTTTTGGCACCCATGGAATCCTTGAAATCTTTGAAACTTAGAGAAGACTTTCAACTTTCACACTATTTAAAATATTTTCACAAATTCAGTAAAATGTTCTAGAATTGAGTAAATTTTTGTAATTTCCAGAAGTTCCAGCTTTTCTAAATATTACAAAAATATCAGTCTTCGGATGTGCCAGAATTCAACATTTTCCTCAGTTTTCAAGATTTATAGGTCTTTCACATTTTTCACACTTCCTAGATATTTCCAGATTTTCTAAAATTAATAGACCCCAAGAGTTTTTAAATCTTTGGAGTTTTTGGAATCTCTGGAATCTTTAGAATCTCTGGGATGTACAGTATAGCAATTAGGGTATCAATACCCCGAAGGATTTATAAAAATTAAATAAAGCATTCTTCAATTTTTAACGATTTTTAGAATATTTGTTTTGTTTAGCCTCTGGAATTTTTAAAACTTTTGTCATGTTAAGAGTTCATGCGTTTTTTACAAATTATAGAATCTTTGAAATATTTGGAACAGAATTTTAAAAACTGTTTTAACGTTTGAGTCCTTAGAGTATTTAGAAACTTTAGCGTTTTCAGAGTCCTTAGAGTCTTAACAATCTTTGGAAATTTTGGATACTTCAGAATTACTAGAAATTTTATAAAGTTTAGAATTTTTATAATTTCTAGAAAGATTAATACTTCCAAGATCTTTACAATTTTTAAGATTTTGTTGGATGTTCCTTTTATTTAGAACCTAAAACTTTATTTTATTTGGCGCCTTCGAGACTTTAGAATTTTTGAAAGGTTTGAAACCTTTTAAATATTTCAAGCATTTGGATACTTTAGAATTTTTAAAATATCTGCAATCTTAAGATTATGTAGACTTTTGAAATTTTGAAATTTCATATTTTTTATTTTATTATAATTTTCGAGAATTTTCATAGTTTGCAAAATTTCCACAATTTCAAGAATATTCCAGATTATCCCAATTTTTCAGATTTTCCGAAGTACACAAATGACAAGAATTTTCACATTTTCCAAAAGTTCTAAAATTATATCAGGCTCCTGTTGTAGCAGTATTTTGGAATTCAACCTTTTCCGATATTTTCAAGATTTCTAGGTCTACCACATTTTTCCCACCCTTTCTAAATTTCTTCAGATTTTCTGAAACTTATATTGCAATAGTCTAAATCTTTGGAAGTTTTGGAATCTCTGGGATCTTTACTGTCTCCAAGATGTATGAGATAACAATTAGGGTGGCATTTTAAGAATCCACCCGATTTTTACTAGTTTTAGAATCTTTGGCTTTTTGGAATTTCTCTATAACTTTTAGAATCTTTCAATTATTCAAAAGAGAATTTTAGCTTTTGACCCCTTATTGTCCTTAGAGTCTTTAGATCCTTAGATCTATGGAAATTTTGGACACTTTGGGGATTACTAGAAGCCTAAAATATCTTCAATTTCTAGGATCATTAGTCCCCCACGTTCTTTTAAATTTTTTAGATTTTGTTGGATGTTTCTTCTATTTAGAACATTAGAACTTATTTAGAACCTTAAGTGTCTCTACAGTTCGCAATTTCTGGTATATGTAATCCGTGAAAGCTTTTGTACTTTTTCAGTCTTTCAAATCATTGGTAACTTTGGAATCTTTAAAATTTCTACAACCTAGAATCACTAGAATTTCTACAATCTTTAGAGCTTTCAGATTTTCATTATTTTTAAGATACTGCGGGATTTTTATTTTCAATTTGTAAATAAATATTTGGTATCTGTGGAATCTTCAAAATTTTTGAAATCCCTGAAATCCCTTTAGAATTTTCAAATTGCCGGCTTCTCTCCCTTTTTTAATTTCTTGGAATTTCCAAAATCCTTGTAGTCCTTAGAGTTTTTCGCGACCTTGAAAGCCGTAAAACTTTTGTAAGGCTTAGAATATTTGGAACTTTCACAACATTTGGGATCTTTCTACAAATTCGGCCAGAATTTTAGAATTTCTCTAATTCCTAGGATTAACATTGTACACATTTTACATTTATTCGGCAAAATTGACACAAACGGCGGAAACAAGAGACTTATGTTTTCGTATTCTAGGGGTAATGAAAAATGTGACACACTTGAAAAACTTACCCCCATTGAACAAACTAAGACTTGCATCTAACAAGTTGACAGAAATTCCAGATGGAGTTTTCAACAACACTACTATCACGGATTTAAATCTGCAGTTCAACCAAATTGCTACAGTTGCGACGAAAGCTTTTGACCATATGCCAAAACTCAAGCGGTTGAGTATTATGTATAATAAGCCGACTCTGTGGGATAATAATTGGTTAGATGGATCATCAGAACTTTCTATTTTACTCGTTAATGACAACCAAATTACTGAAATTCCAGATGAGGCCTTCAAGAATTATCATGACGTGTTTCGTCTTGATCTTGGACACAACAAAATTTCGAGAATTTCAATGAAAGCTTTTCATAATGTGGGGCATATTCATATGTTAGATTTGGCTAATAACGAAATTGATAGTTGGAATCCAGATTGGGTGGCTAATGTTAGTATTGATGACATTGATCTTAACTGGAACAAATTCAATGCTGGAAAAGAGTCTGAATAAACATTTTGGGGATACATTTAATGAGTAATTTTATGTTAATAATATTTGGTTAAAGCTGGGGTTATTATTTTGTGTGTTTTGTTTATTACTGGTTTAATTAGACAAGGTGACGCAAACGTTTTGTACAAAATTCCAAACCTCCACCTTTTAGAGCTCTAGAACTGCGAGATTCTCCCTATTACCTAAGTATAAGTCAACTTATTTTTCAAAAAATTTAATACGTTTTTTTCCGAGCTGGTTTTCAAACGACTTTAAAAGATTGCTAAAAATTATGTCATAAAGGAAAATAATTAGGTGAATCAATCCTGCAAATAAATTCGAAAATAATTGGCAATATAAACAATCAAAAGGTCAGACGACTTTCCTTATCACGTCATTAATGAAATCTGAATACGGTTCATTTTGCCTTGGCGAGGTCATTATCGTTAACTTGTTCCCAATTTATAAATACGCTGCTCATTCTGAAAACCAGTTCAGTATTCATAATGTGTTCTCTGCCGCTTCAACTACTTCTCGCTATTTTTCTACTTAAAAATAGCGATGGTCAAGAAATCACTTTCAAAAATGTGACAATTAAATATACAACCGACAGCAAAAACGAATTAAAAGTTGCCACTGCCGAAAGTTTGAAAAAAATCGTTCCTAGTGGAGAAAAAGTGTCAGTGAATGTTAATGGCGACGTTCCCGTTTTATACGAACAATCAATTTATGATCTACAGAATTTGAAATCTCTGGAAATAACTGAAGTGAGTTTGAAAGAAATCAAACCGGGAGCCTTTGGAAACTTACCACTTTTACGAAATTTGGATTTAAGTAAGAATAATTTAACTGAAATCAAAAGTGGTACCTTTAGCAACCTAAACCTGACCGTGATAAACTTGATGTTTAATTCAATCAGATCTCTGCAAGCTGGAACTTTCAAGAATGTCGTCGTTCAAGAACTAAAACTCAGTGCCAATTCACTTACTGAATTTCCACGTGGCATTTTCGAAAATGTGACACTCAAAAGCTTGTACCTGAATTCTAACCCCATTCACACTATATCACCAAAAGCATTACCAATTTCGTTGAAAGATTTGGATCTGTTTTACGCCCAGCTTGAATCAATCGATCCAGAAATTTTTGATTATCCTGAATTAACATCACTGATTTTGGACCACAACCAAATCAAGTTTTTGCGACCTGGAGACTTGAAAAACTTGCCCCGATTAGAGGACCTAACTCTTTCTTACAACAAATTGACAGAAATTCCAGAGGGGGTTTTCAACAATACCAACATCATGAATTTGAAACTGAATTACAACCAAATTTCCACAGTTGCGACGAAAGCTTTTGACGATATGCCAAAACTCGAGTGGTTGGATATTTCGAAGAATAAGCTAACTTTGTGGGACAATAACTGGTTACCTGGATCACCAGAACTGTTTCTTTTCTTCGTTGATGACAATCAAATTACCGAAATTCCAGACGAGGCCTTCAAGAATTATAATGGCGTGTTTCTTCTTAGTATTGAGAACAACAAAATTTCGAAAATTTCAATGAAAGCTTTTCATAATTTGGGGCATATTCGCTTCTTGAGTTTGGCTTCTAACGAACTTGAAAGTTGGAATCCAGACTTGGTGGCTAACGTTAATATTGGTGAAATTGATGTTAGCAAGAACAAATTCAATTCAGGAAAAGGGTCTGGATAAACATTTCGGGGATCTCTTTGACGAATAATTATATTTTAATAAAACTTGGTTCAATAAATTTACAATTACTATGTTGTGTGTTCTGTTTTTTACTGGTATAATAAGACAAGGTGACGAACATGTTTTGTACAAAATTCCAAACCTAGAAGTGTTAATTTTTAAATATGCTGATTTTTTCAATGAAAAACTTTACCTTATGAATTGTATCCAAACAAAACTGAAATGATGCAATCAAAATTATATCTTCCTATTTGAAAAAATCATTAATGCCGTCATAACTTTTACAAATTTGACGTAAATTTTTTTTTACACATGTCAAAAGATGGAAAGTAAAATAAAAAACTTGACATATTTGTGCTTTTTTTGTGCATTACTTTATCATAACCATCTATAAATCGGGTGAATACTGTTTATTAATTGCAATCGATTTCAAATTTAAAAAATTTGCAGTACCATCAGTATCATGACATAAATTGTCGAAAATTGCTTCTCGATTAAAAAAATTATTTTCAGCTCTCCTTAAACTTGAGAGTGTATATCTTAGATGGGTCACACTCAAAATTGACTATCAAATCGACTTTCGCTACGACGTCGTTAATGAGTCCTGGAAATGTTTGGTTTACCTTGACACAGTCACTAATGCTTTCTTTCTCCTAATTCATAAATACGATATTCATTGTGAAAACCACTTCAGTATTCAGAATGTGTTCTGTGCGACTTCAACTATTTCTCGTAATTTTTCTACTTAAAATCAGTGATGCTCAAGAAATTTCTTTCAAAAATGTGACAATTGACTGGGTAAACGAAACAATAATTGCTACTGCTGATAATTTGAAGAAAACCGTTCCTAGTGGAGGAAGAGTGTCAGTGAATGTTAGTGGCGACGTTCCCATTTTATACGAACAATCAATTTATGACATAGATAATTTGAAATCTCTGGTACTAACTAAAGTGAGCTTGAAAGAAATTAAACCAGGAGCTTTCGGAAACTTACCAATTTTACAAAATTTGGATTTAAGTTTCAACAAATTGTCTGAAATCAAAAGTGGTACCTTTAGTAACCTAAACCTGTCCGTGATAAACTTGGAGTTTAATTCAATCAAATCTCTGCAACCTGGAACTTTCAAAAATATCGTCGTTGATGAACTAAAACTCAGTGCTAATTCACTTACTGAATTTCCACATGGCATTTTCGAAAATGCGACACTCCGAAGCTTGGACTTGACTTCGAACCGCATTCACACTGTATCACCAAAAGCATTACCAACTTCGTTGACAGTTTTGATTCTGTATAATAACCGGCTTGAATCAATCGATCCAGAAATTTTTGATTATCCTGAATTAACATTCCTCGATTTGGGTCACAACGCAATCAAGCTTTTACGACCTGGAGACTTTAAAAATTTACCCCGATTAAAGGACCTACGACTTTCGTTCAACAAGTTAACAGAAATTCCAGATGGGGTTTTCAACAACACCAATATCGTGCATTTGCTGCTGAATGTCAACCAAATTGCCACAATTGCGACGAAAGCTCTTGACGATATGCCAAAACTCGAGTGGTTGGATATTTCGAAGAATAATTTAACTTTATGGGATAATAACTGGTTAGCTGGATCATCAGAACTTTTTCTTTTATTGGTTGATGACAATCAAATTACTGAAATTCCAGATGAGGCCTTCAAGAATTACCACGACTTGTTTGTTGTTAGTCTTATGGATAACAAAATTTCGAGAATTTCGATGAAAGCTTTTCATAATTTGGAACATATTCGGTTTTTAATTTTGGCTTCGAACGAAATTGAGAGTTGGAATCCAGACTTGGTGGCTAATGTTAATATTGGTGATATTGATCTTAGCATGAACAAATTTAATGCTGGAAAAGAATCTGGATAAATATTTTAGGGATCAATTAATGATTAAGTTTATTTTAATAATATTTGGTTCAATAAAGGTGCGATTATTATGTTTTATAGAAAATTCCAAACCTCCAACTTTAAGAATCGTAGAACTGTGGATTTTTAAATATGATTATTTTTTCAACAAAAAGAATTTGGAATCGGGAGGCGACGTGAAGGTAAGTTAGTGTTTCCACCAAAATTTAATGGTGACTGAAAAATGTTATCGTAAAGGGGCAATTACACCGTTACTTAGGCTAAAATCGTACGAGACTCTGCAAAGATTTTTTATTTTAAACTGTCCTCATTAATGCTTTTACACTTTCATTTTTTAACCTAATCGTAGAGATTTGTTTTTCTTTTTTTGCCTTTTTATATCTACTTTAGGCATTGCAGCGAAATTTTATATTTATCCGAATTTAAAAAATTCTGTTTATTTGGCGCCCATTCATTACTACCTAAAATGCCTAATTTACCGTTAGAGACCTAAAGTGTTAATTAAACGACCTAATTGTAAATTTTAAAAGGCTGCATACATAAAGAATCCTCAAAATGCCTAAGGTAAAATCATCCATGGAAGATAAAATCAAATTATGGTTAGGGAATAAATTGGACACTAATTTTCAATTTCCTTCTTCAACCAAAGACAATGAGTTATTCTGCAAAGTGTCTGCAAAAGTTGTAAGTAAACATTTAAAATACTGAAGCTTGAATTATGTTCACATTTTTGTTTCCTAGTTTAAGTGCGAAAAAAAATCACACTTTGAACAACACTGCACTGGCGATGCACATAAAAAGAACGAGAATAAATCCAGTAAACAGACTTTATTAAACATTCGTTCCAACAATGATTTTACGCAATTTTGCACCGATTTATGTAGGGCATTTACCGCAGCAAATATTCCATGGAATAAAGTTAGTTGTTCTGAGTTTAAAAAAAACACTGAGAAAAAAATATTTACCAAAAGAATACGATATGGTAAGCACTAAAATTTTTATTTAAAAAAGTGCTAAAAGAAAAAGTATTCAAACTTACCGAATTTACAATTTATTTAAGTACTTGATGACATTACCGTCATTTGAAATTTCCATTTGTTTGTTTTCGTTTTGGCTCTTCTCGCTTTTTTTCCTTTTTATTTTCATGGTATCTTAACTTTTTTTACCGCAATGTCTTTTTTCTTTGTGCGGCTTATGTTTGCTCTATATTCCTGCTGATATTTTCGATTGGTTGATTTTAAATATTGTGAATCTCTTTAATTTTTGTCGGTGTTTTCTCACTGTTTCAGTGGATGTTAAAGACATTTTGATTAACACAGCAAAATCAAATTTTTGGTTGATTGACGGCTGTCAAGACTAATTATAATATATATATTTAATTAAATTGCTGAGATTGCTTGTTAAAAAAAAAATTAAATTGGACGAAGTCGTCTCTGGGGTGTATAATATGTTGCGTATGCAAAAATTGTCAGGCGTAGACAGATAAAATGAACACCCTGTATGTTAACGAGAAGTAAATGAGTTTCTTTATGTCATTACGGATTCATACGAGTCTTTCGTAACTTTTCATAACTTAACTATCACTTGAAGTATTTATTTTTTAAATTTAAATTTACTGCCATTTTAGCCTTTTTTGTAAAGTATAGTGACAATGAAAATCGGTGGCATTAATGGATAATGATTTGAGATAATTTAAAACTTTTATTAATTTAAAATTTATATGCTTAAATTTGTATCACAAAAATAAAATTTAGGGATTTTTTTATTATACTGAAAAACGTTTCAAAAATGTAAAAATATCCTAACTTACTCATACTTGGGGTGCTCAAAATATAATTTTTGAATCAATCGTACAAATACATTCGAAATTAGTTGGCAATATCAACAAACGAAAGGTCAGATGACTTTCCTTCTGCATACGTTTCATTTTGCCTTGGCGGGGTCATCATCGTTAACTTGTTCCATATTTATAAATACGCTGCTCTTTCTAAAAACCTGTTCAGTATTCAAAATGTGTTCTCTGCCGCTTCAACTCCTCCTCGCTATTTTTCTACTTAAAATTAGTGATTGTCAAGAAATCACTTTCAAAAATGTGACAGTTGCGTGGTGGAACGATACCGACAGCAAAAACGAAATAAAAGTTGCTACTGCCGACAATTTGAAGAAAATAGTTCCTAGTGGAGAAAACGTGACAGTGAAGGTTAATGGCGATGTTTCTGTTTTATATGAACAATCGATTTATGATATAAATAATTTGAACTCTCTGGAACTAAGTGAAGTCAGTTTGAAAGAAATCAAACCGGGAGCTTTTGGAAAGTTACCACCTTTAGGATATTTGGATTTAAGTAAGAATAACCTAACTGAAATCAAAAGTGGTACCTTCACTAACCTAAATCTGTCCGTGATGTCCTTGATGTTTAATTCGATCAGATCTCTGCAAGCTGAAGCTTTCAAGAATGTCGTCGTTGAAGAACTAAAACTCAGCGCCAATTCACTTACTGAAATTCCACGTGGTGTTTTCGAAAATGTGACACTCAAAAGCTTGTACTTGAATTCTAACCCCATCCACACTATATCACCGAAAGCATTACCAACTTCGTTGACAGATTTGGATCTCTTTTACAACCAGCTTGAATCAATAGATCCAGAAGTTTTTGATTATCCTGAATTAACATCACTCACTTTGGACCACAACCAAATCAAGTTTTTGCGACCTGGCGACTTGAAAAACTTACCCCAACTAGAGGACCTAACTCTTTCATATAACAAGTTGACGGAAATTCCAGATGGAGTTTTCAGCAATACGAACATCGTGTTTTTGAAACTGAATTACAACGAAATTTCCACAATTGCGACGAAAGCTTTTGACCATATGCCAAAACTCAAGTGGCTGAATATTTCGAAGAATAATCTAACTCGGTGGGATAATAACTGGCTAGCTGGATCATCAAAACTGTTTGTTTTTTCTGTTGATTACAATCAAATTACTGAAATTCCAGATGAAGCCTTCAAGAATTATCATGGCGTGTTTCGTCTTGATCTTCAAAACAACAAAATTTCGAGAATTTCGGTGAAAGCTTTTCATAATTTGGGACATATTCGTTTGTTAGATTTGGCTAATAACGAAATTGAAAGTTGGAATCCAGACTTGGTGGCTAATGTTAATATTGATGAAATTGATCTCAGCATGAACAAATTCAATGCCGAAAAAGGATCTGAATAAACAATTTGGAGATCTAAGTATTTGACGAATAATTGTATTTTAATCAAATTTGTTTCAATAAAGATGCAATTGCTATGTTGTGTGTTGTGTTTTTTACTGGTATAATAAGAAAAGGTTACGGAAATATTTTGTACAAAATTCCGGATCTTGCAATTTAATAAATGTAAAACTGTGGTGCTCTCCTTACTAGTTGTCACTGTTTTTGAAAAACGTCAATCAAAATTTCACAAATGAAATATTAAAAAAACACCAACATGTTAATTCAAAGAAATCTGATAAATAAATTTAACTAACAAAAAATTAAGTAAAAAATTATACTTGCAGAAAGTGTGTAATGCAAATTTAAGGACAAATTTGGCAAATATATTAACAAAGGATTAAATTGAGGCTCTAAAAAGGAAAAAATTCAAAAAATGTTCCGAGCAAGCAATCTCCAAGATTTATAAGATAACAATTCTAGAATATAGATTAGCCCAATTTTTCAGATTTTCCGAAGTATACACAAAATCACCAGAATTTACACACTTTCCAAAATTTATAGAATTATATCAGGCACACTTCCTAAATTTCTTCAGATTTTCTAAAATTCATAGATCCCAAGAGTCTAAATCTTTGGAATTTTTGAAATCTCTGGAATCTTTACAGTCTCCAGAGAACAATTAAGGAGTCCAAAGACCTTCAGTGCTTTTAGGATTTATAAAAATTAAAGAATGCCTTTTTTCCATCTTTACGATTTGTAGGTCTTTAAGATTTTTGTTTTCTTTAAAGTTTTTGGAATTTTAAAAATTTTGGCAATTTAAGAGTTCACACGATAAGTTTTAGAATCTTCGGCTTTTTGGAATTTCTCTAGAACCTTTAGAATCGTTCAAGTGTTCGAAACAGAATTTTAGCTTTTGAGTTTTAGAGTATTTAGTCTTTAAACTCTTTAGTCTTTCCAATCTATGGAAATTTTGGGAATTACTAGGAGTTTTGTAAAGTCTAAAGTATCTGCAATTTCTATTTTTCTACAAGTAAGTACCATGTGAAACATGTTGAAAGAAAAGTATACATGTTAAGAAAAAAAAGTTAAAAATAAGCCCCGCCCACCCACCCCACCCTCAATTGTAATGGATTGATCATTCGTTATCCGACCAAGGGACAAAGTTAGTAGTTGAAGTTATCCGGAATCAATATGATGATGTCAATAATTTCCGAAGTAAAGAAAACATTTCTTAGAGCTTGTTTGAAGATCCAAATTTTCCGGGAAGTCTTACCGGATTATCTATTGCCTCCAGAGCCTGTTCTGACAAGCTGGAGGTCATGGATTGAAGCGGCAATATATTATTGCGATCATTTTGGTAATTTCTCATGGAAAAATAAGGATTTTGCAATTAAGCTCCGCCTCCAAGCTCATAACGAATAAAGAAAAATCGCCACAACTGAGACAGGGTGGGTGGGCGGGGCTTATGATTTTACTTTTTTGTTCTTCTTAATATACATACTTTTCACAACAAAAGACTGAAAACATGTTTAAAATGGTAAATTTTATCTCTCACATTTCTCTATAAATTTACCCCTTTGAATAAGTTTTCAGTTTCTTGTCGTGCATAGAAACCTACGTACATATAAGGAAAAAAAAAAGAAAAACACAAACCCCGCCCACCCGCCCTCATCTCAATTGTGATGAATTTTCTTATTCATCGTGAGCCGAGGGGCGGAGCTTAATTGCAAAATGTTTATTTTTCTACAAGTAAGTACCACCACAATTGAGATAGGGTGGGTGGGCGGGGTTAATATTTTGCTTACTTTTCTTGATATACGAAGTACTCTTTGAACAACACGAGACTCACAAACATGTTTTTAATTTCTTGTACAGAAATAGAGAATTTTGCAGTTAAGCTCCGCCCCCTTGGTTCACGGCGCATAAAAAACTCGTCACAATTTAGATGGGGCGGGTGGGCGGGCTTACATTTTGGTTTTTTGTTATAATATGTGTAGAATTCTTTTCACAACATGAAACTTAGAACATGTTAATGGAAAATTTGAATAAGGAAATATCAATTTTGCAATTAGGCTCCGCCCCATATTTACAAAATCTATATTTCCTTGCAAAAATGTACCATTTTAAACATGTTTTAAATTTCTTGTTGTGAAAAGATGACTATGTATATTAAGAAAACAGAAAGGCAAAATATAGTTTTTTAAAATTTTTAAGATTTTGTTGCATCTTCGAAATTTTTGGAATCCCTGAAATCCCTTTAGAATTTTTAAACTGTCGGCTTGTCTCGCTTTTTTAAATTTTTTGAAATTCCTTAAATCTTTGTAGTCCTTAAAACCTTTGAATGGCTTAGTATATTTGGGACTTTCACAACATTTGGAATCTTTCCACATATGCGGCCGGAATTTTAGAATTTCTGTAATGTCTCGAATAAGATTGTAAATATTTTACATTTATTCGGCAAGATTGTAAGAAGGCGTCATGGATTTTTGTCAGACAAATTTTGGTTAGAGTTTTACCATCACGATATTCCTAATATACATACAAACATTGACACAAATGACGGAAACGAGAGACCGTGAATTTTCAGACAAACAGAGTCAACCGTTTCCGATTTAATCAATAAAAATAAATCGACTCGTTCATTAATAAGAAATTTAAAAATTATTAACGCAATGATAAGTCACAATAACTATCATATATAAAATGTGATAAGATTTATTCGGCAAAATTTTGTAGATGACGTCATCCCATTGGAGGTGGCGACGATTAGCCAAATTTTAGTTAGCGTTTAACCATCTACATGATATTCTTAACATACATACAAAAAGTCACAACAATCGGTCCAATAGTTTCGGAGATTTTTTGTCTAATAAAAATGGATGCAGACATCAGACAGACAGACCGACAGACGGACAGACGGAAACGGGAGACCACTTTTTTCGTACTCTATTCGTACAAATTATTCTTCCCATCTTTACTTGCCAATATCAGGTATGAAATACTGTATGGTCACTCGACATGTTCCTACTTAAACTTTTATGTAACAGCAAAAAAAAAATGTCAAAGTTAACTTCATAAATCTTGAACAAGAACACCCGTTATGTTATAGGTAATACGAGTAAATGCATGTAATTACTTATAGACATTTCTCGTGTTTTTTGTTTGTAGTTATTGTCCTTTCATTTCTCGAAGAAATTTCGGTGGAAAAGAAGATGTCCGCCCGAAGTTCTTGTTTCCCCGCCTCGACTTCCTCTTAATTGACGTCCGATGGCTCATCTAAACCCCGTTAAAAATCCTTGCCACAAAACCCATAATCAATCAGTTCCGCGCATCCTCTCGCCCATAAAGAACCAATTCCGCCTGGTACTCGCGCTAAAAAGCTACTTAAAAGTCAAATCGGCGGCCACCATAAAATTACTCGGGGTAAGCGATTAACGGCGTCCATTTTTTCGGTGGAAAAATCGCCCGCTTCGCCCGAGTCATCCTCCGGCTATGCTAAAGAAGTGTTTAATAGGCATTTACACCCTTTACACAAAGCATCTCTATCAAAGTCGCGCTGAGTCATGGCGTATGTCAACAGGGAATGCGGCCCAATCAAGGCGGCCGAGATGGAATGCGCGAAAAAAAACATACCATCGCCGACAGGGTAGAACTCGTTAGCTGCTGAAAATAAATAACCGAGCCAAGATGGCGGCCGCGGTGCGGTAATTAGCCGGGAAATTAGCGCGCATTTCTCGGGTGCGAGCCGGGGCCGTTTGTACCTGGCGGGGGCTCAAAGAAGTGACAAAAAGGATAATTAGACGCTTTCCGACGTACGGACAAATCCGGCCTTATCAGATCGAAATGCGACGTTGTTAAAAGGGGATTAGTGCGGGAGTGACAGAGGAGGCTAGGTGCCAAGCGATGGTGAAGAGGAAATGGTGCGGTAGCAGACGCGAAAAATGGGGCGATTAGGCGGAAGGCTGGTAGCAAAGGAACAAATTTTAACAACACGTTTGTCAAAAAAGTAAAACTTGTCACGATGTGTCCATTTCCATTGTTGAAGTTGATTGTGGCGCTCACAAAAATTTGTTGGATTAGGTACTAGCGCCAAAAGTGAGCCATGATTTTTTTTTCTTGACGTTGATATTCACTTAAGGCTGATTTGCCACATTTATTGTTATTTAGAAAACATATTATCAAGTTGCAACATTTGTGATTTCTCATTAAAATTTAAAATTCCGAAAATTATTTTGTTACAACAAAAAATTTCAATAAAAAGGTACTAACTGCAAAAAAAAATCTAGTCTCCAACTCAAGCGTGACAGAACTTCCCTTGCCACTGAATACAATATATATTAAATTATTATAATTATATTAGTAAGACGAACTTTGAAAAAAAAATCGACTTGTGACTATGTTGCACAACCTATTTTCAATTTTAAGGGATTAATAAACCCGACTTTATTCCTTTCCTCCAAAAGCAATTCCACTGTCAATTCGCCTCACAAAACCCCACCTTGTTCCACCACCTCAATTCAATTAAATTCTTTCCCCGACTCCCTTCGCTCTCTCCATTCTCCATACGCCATCACCTCCAACAGGTAGCGCGACCTTCCCTCCATCGCCCGCCCGAAGCTCGAACACATTTCTTATTACTCGAGCACTTCCATACACGCTGCTTTCTTACCTGAGTACATGCGACCCTCGTCGAAACGATAATCATAGTTGCCGTAAACAAGTCTTACAACCCTCGGTACCCGGCCCCTTTCAATTCCACCACGACCCAGCCGAAACGAACGGGCAAATGCGGCGACACGGAAAAGCGAAAAACTAGACCGAAAGCGCGATTTTCGCGCAATTACCCTGGAGTGAAGGTCGAAAAGCGTGCGGATTTTTCGCTTTTGGCGAAGGAGAAGGGCGGGATGGGCGACCGTGGTGCAAATGCGGGAAGGTCGGGGGTAGAGCGAGACCCAGCGTGTGAACCGGCCACCGGAAACCGCCCTTCAGGTGAGTTCGCCGCCCTCTAGCCCTGTGGGAAGATCAGGAGTGCCCTTAGTGCACGGATTATTAGCGAGGTTTGGGTTTCACGGGCGAAGGTAGCGTGAGATGGATGCTGGGTTAAAATCGCGGGTCGGGAGATGTGGACGGATTGATTAATTAAAGAGCGGATTTTAGGCTAAAAAAAAACGCAAAAATAGGCTATAAAAACGGGGAATTTCTTTAAGATCTACATTATTTTATTATTATGCATTATCACCGATCCTAATTTTCGTTAAAATTTCCATAACAAATTAGATATTTTTCTAAATTTTCAGCAGAAACAGTTTTCCTTTTGTCTGTTAGGACATTTTTATACATAGAGAAGGATTCCTCAACACACGATGTTAAAGGAGTATACTGAAAATAAAAAATTTCAGTTTTTACGTTCACCGGAAAAGACACTAAATTTTATTTTTATTATACCTACTTTGCTAGAGAATTGTAATCAAATTCGCGTTCTAGACATAATAGTCGATTCTATTTTGTTATTTGTCCCTAACATCATTGATATTATTAACTCAGCAATTAAATAATTAATTAATTAATTAATTAATATTGGCCCCGCCCACCCACCCCGTATCAATTGTGATGTTTTTTTTATTCATGGTGAGCCGAAAACGGAGGTTAGTTGCAAAATACTTATTTCTCGACAAGAAATTACCATGTGAAATATCCTCTTAAAACAGTAAAATTTGCATGTATTTGCAATTATACTCCGCCCTCGGTCTGAGAACAAATGAAAAATTCATCATAATTGAGATCGGGACTTTTTTTAGTGACATATGGTTTTGTTTGAACAAAACGATAGTTAAATAAGTTTTTAGTTTCTTGTTGGGAAACGAAGATTTCGTTTATAAAAAAGAAATGTACGAAATATAGGCGCCACCCACCCATCCCTTCTCAACTGGTACGATTTTTATATTCATCGTGAGCCGAAGGGCGGAGCTTAGTTGCAAAATCTTCATTTCTCTTGAAGAATTATTATTATATTTTGCCCTTTCTTCTTAATATACGTAGTCTTCTTTTCATAACAAGTAACTTAAAATATGTTAAAAAATTTTGTAGGGAAATCTGTATTTTGCAATTACGCTCCGCCCTCGCTCTAATAACAAATAATTTTCTTTGATCCACACGATTGTTAAATATACATATTTTAGTTTTTTGTTGGGAAAAGAAGATTTCATACATCAAAAAACATATACGCCCCGCCCCCACCACCCCCTCTCAACTGTGACAATTTTTTTATCCAACGTGAGTAGAGGGGCGGAGCTTGGTTGCAAAATCTTTATTTCTCTAGAAAAATTACCATGTGAAATGCGTTCTTAGAAGAGTAAAATTTTGTAGAAAAATATAGATTTTGCAATTAAACTCCGCCCCTCGGTCTGACAGCCAATAAAAAAAACATTACAACTGAGATACGGTGGGTGGGTGGTTGGGGCTTATATTTTGCCCCTTCTTCTTAATATATGTAGTCTTATTTTCATCATAAGAAACTTAAAATATGTGCAAAATAATTTGTAGGGAAATATGGATTTTGCAATCACAATTGAGATCGGGACTTTTTTTTAGTTACATATGGTTTTTTTGAACCACACGATTGTTAAATATGATTTTAGTTTCTTGTTGGGAAAAGAAGATTTCGTATATTAAAACTAAATGTACGAAATATAAGCCCCGCCCACCCACCCCCTCTCAATTGTGACAAATTTATTATTTGTCGAAGGGCGGTGCTTAGTTGCAAAAAACTTCATTTCTCTAGAAGAAATTACTATGTGAAATACTTATGTTCTTAAAGGAGTAAAATTTTGTTGATAAATCTAGAATTTGCATTTAAACTCCGCCCCTCGGTCTGACGGCGAATAAAAAAAATCATTACAACTGAGATAGGGCGGGTGGGTGGGGCTTATATTTTGCCATTTCTTCTTAATATACGTAGTCTTCTTTTCACAACGAGAAACTTAAAAGATGTTCAAAATTTTTGTATGGAAATTATGTATTTTGCAATTACGCTCCGCCCCTCGGTCTGACGACGAATAAAAAATCCATCACAATTGAGATCGGGACTTTTTTTTAGTTACATATGGTTTTTTTAAACCACACAAATGTTAAATATAATTTTAGTTTCTTGTTGGGAAATAGAAATTTCGTATATTAAAAACAAACCTACGAAATATAGGCCCCGCCCACCCACCCCTTCTGAATTGTGACGATTTTTTTATTCATCGTGAGTCGACGGGCGCAGCTTAGTTGCAAAAAACTTCATTTCTCTAGAAGAAATTACCATGTGAAATATGTTCTTAAAACAGTAAAATTTTGTAGAGAAATACAGATTTTGCAATTAAACTCCGCCCCTCGGTCTGACAGCGAATAAAAAAAATCATTACAATCACGGCAGGGTGGGTGGGTGGGGCTTATAGTTTGCCCTTTCTTCTTAATATACGTAGTCTTCTTTTCATAACAACTAACTTAAAATATGTTAAAAATTTTTGTAGCGAAATCTGTATTTTGCAATTACGTTCCGCCCTCGGTCTAATAACAAATAAAAAATCCATCAGAATTGAGATCCAAACTTTTTTTTAGTTAAATATAATTTTCTTTGATCCACACGATTGTTAAATATATTTTAGTTTTTTCATGGAAAAAGAAGATTTCATACATCAAAAAAAATATACGCCCCGCCCACGCACCCCCTCTCAACTGTGACAATTTTTTTATCCATCGTGAGTAGAGGAGCGGACCTTGGTTGCAAAATCTTTATTTCTCTAGAAGAAATTACCATGTGAAATATGTTCCCAAAACAATAATATTTTGTGGAGAAATCTAGATTTTGCAATTAAACTTCGCCCCTCGGTCTGACGACGAATAAAACATCCATCACAATTGAGATCGGGACTTTTTTTTAGTTATATACCTATGGTTTTTTTGAACCACACAATTGTTAAATATGATTTTAGTTTCTTGTTGGGAAAAAGAGATTTCGTATATTAAAAACAAACCTACGAAATATAGGCCCCGCCCACCCACCCCTTCATCGATTTTTTTATTCATCATGAGTCGAGGGGCGGTGTTTAGTTGCAAAAAACTTCATTTCTCTAGAAAAAATTACCATGTGAAATATGTTCTTAAGAGAGTGAAATTTTGTAGAGAAATATAGATTTTGCAATTAAACTCCGCCGGTCGGTCTGATAGCGAATAAAAAATCTTTACAATCGCGATAGGGTGGGTGGGTGGGGCTTATATTTTGCCCCTTCTTCTTAATATATATATAGCCTTCTTTTCATCATAAGAAACTTAAAATATGTGTAAAATTTTTGTAAAGAAATATGTATTTTGCAATTACGCTCCGCCCCTCGATCTGACGACGAATAAAAAATACATCACAATTGAAATCGGGACTTTTTTTAGTTAGATATTATTTTTTTGAACCACACGATTGTTAAATATGATTTTAGTTTCTTGTTGAGAAAAGAAGATTTCGTATATAAAAACCAAATGTACGAAATATAAGCCCTGCCCACCCACCCCCTGTCAATTGTGACCAATTTATTAGTCATTGTGAGCCGAAGGGCGGAGCTTAGTTGCAAAAAACTTCATTTCTCTAGAAGAAATTACCATGTGAAATATGTTCTAAAAAAGAGTAAAATGTTGTAAAGAAATATAGATTTTTCAATTAAACTCCACCCCTCTCGGTCTGACAGCGAATAAAAGAAATCATTACAATCGCGATAGGGTGGGTGGGTGGGGCTTGTATTTTACCCCTTCTTCTTAATATATGTAGTCTTATTTTCATCATAAGAAACTTAAATTATGTGCAAAATTTTATTAGGGAAATATGTATTTTGCAATTACGCTCCGCCCCTCGGTCTGACGACGAATAAAAAATCCATAACAATTGAGATCGGGACTTTTTTTTAGTTACATATGTCTTTTTTTGGACCACACGATTGTTAAATATAATTTTAGTTTCTTGTTGGGAAAAGAAGATTCCGTATATTAAAACCAAATATACGAAATATAAGCCCCGCCCACCCACTTTTTCTCAATTGTGACGATTTTTTTATTCATCGTGAGTCGAAGGGCGCAGCTTAGTTGCAAAATCTTTATTTCTCTAGAAGAAATTATCTTGTGAAATATGTTCTCAAAAGAGGAAAATTTTGTGGAGAAATCTAGATTTTATTTTAAACTTTAAACTTTAAACTCCGCCGCTCGGTCTGACAGCGAATAAAGAAATCTTTACAATCGAGATAGAGTGGGTGGGCGGGGCTTATATTTTGCCCCTTCTTCTTTATATACGTAGTCTTCTTTTCATAACAAGAAACTTAAAACATGTTCAAATTTTTTGTAGGGAAATATGGATTTTGCAATTACGCTCCGCCCCTCGGTCTGATGACGAATAAAAAATCCATCACAATTGAGATCGAGACTTTTTTTAGTTAATTATGGTTTTTTTGAACCACACAATTGCGCCGAAGGGCGCAGCTTAGTTGCAAAAAACTTCATTTCTCTAGAAGAAATTACCATGTGGAATATGTTCTTAAAAGAGTAAAATTTTGTAGAGAAATATACATATTGCAATTAAACTCCGCCGGTCGGTCTGACAGCGAATAAAAAAAATCTTTACAATCGCGATAGGGTGGGTGGGTGGGGCTTATATTTTGACCTTTCTTTTTGATATATGTATTCTTATTTTCATCATAAGAAACTTAAAATATGTGCAAAATTTTTGTAGTTGTGACGACAAATAAAAAAAAATCCATCACAATTGAGATCGGGACTTTTTTTTAGTTACATATGATTTTTTTTAACCTTTAATTTTTGCTAAGTACCTTTATCTTAAAACGTTTGACTGTTTACATGTTAGGCGTTGTGACTAGAGAGTTAGTAAATGAAAACTGTACCTCGGATGATAGTATTGATATTTTTCACAATAATTTTAATAAAGCAGCTTTAAAAAAAACTAGAACGAGCAACACAATAAGTTACTTAATTTGTTCATTACCATGTTCATCATCATTTATTAGTAATATTAAAGAGAATTATTTTAGAAATCAGCTTCACATCTGTTTTCGAAAGAATTGATCCAATATGAGATACAAACTCCTCGTTTCTATAAAACGGCCGAAAAAACAAGACCCGGGTACAAAGCTGAAGGGTGTGCAAATCCCGGATTCCTCGAACCGTCATTACCTCTAGCGAAGGTCCGAATACCTGAAAACTCGTAAAACTCGTGCACCATTAAGCCGAAATTTCGTTCGAAAGCACGTGTGTTAGGAGCGAATATGGTCGATTCCGGCGGGTCTAACATGTCGAATTCTGCATACAATGCAACCGCGGGGGGCGAAGCTTCTAGTTTTCACTCACGGCCGAATGAATGGCCCGTACCTAACCTATTTTTTTTCTCCCATTCCGAGGGCCATTGTGGTCGACGAACAAGATATTTCTGTCCCGGCGTTATATTTCACCGTGCACACCACGCCCTACATTTTATTCTGTCATTCATTGCGATTTGGAAGATGTTTTGTGTTTCATTGACGTTTTTACGGGCTGGAAAAGTTAAGGAAGAGGAGGCGAGAGAAGCCAGATCGCGATTGATGTTTTGTGCGGTAATTGTCGCATTACAGTACTGGCAGATGGATGGAGTGTGCGGAAAATGGATTATTGCAAATGAACTAACTATAAGTTGGTTATAAATTGACAATATTGATTCATTCTTTAATTTTTTTGAGTCATTTAAACCCAAAAATCGGTGTCTTACCCTTCCGCGCTCGTCCCATCCCCATCTCCCTTCCCCATAAAAACCCCTCATGAATACATCATAAGCTGATATAATTAATTTCAGACACGAGCAATTAAGTAAAGTGAGGAAATAATTAAATATTCACGGCCCATGTTTGCATATAAACTGGTGCTTCGGCGGTTTGTTAATTAATTAGACAATTAGCGCACTCCTGGAGCCGGCGTAAGACGGCGGCGGCGGCGGGAGCGGCGGCGGTGACCGGAAATCGTCATCGCTCTCCCGGAAAAAAATCCGACGTGCACCGATAACGTCCAAATAAATAATGCACGAGTCGCGCTGACGCGGTAACAAACGACACTTTGATGCGGTAAATGATGCAAGGGTGAGACAATGACGCTATCTTGGAAGAATGATGACGAGTGCGGCCGTGTGGCGGCGCGGCGGCGGCATAATTGAATTCCGCGCGCTCATTGCCGGCCATTGTGGAGGGAAGAATAAGTCATGATGAGGGAGGGGATTTGCAAAAGTGGGGCGAGGGGAAGTGGCTATGCAAATTGGGTTAAAAATTGATTGGGTTTGGGTTGCTGGTCGGACTGGGTTGGGGGTTGGTTTTGGTGGAAGTTCCGTTTGCAGGATTCGGAGGTTTTTATTTTTGAGGTCGGCCGGAGAAATCAGGAAAAGTGGAGGACCTAGTGTGGAGCCTGTGCTTGAACAAGAGATAGCTGATGATTAATTACTTCCTGAGCGGAAGCTTTCCATTTTCATGTTTTCTAGACGTTTCATGACCTCTAGACTCTAGAGTACGAAAAAAGCGATCTCCCGTTTCCATCTGTCTGTCGGTCAGACGTCTGTGCATATTTTTATTAGACACGTAATCTCCTAAACTACCGGACCGATTGTTGTCAACTTTTCTACGTATATTAAGAATATTGTGTAAATGGTAAAATGCTTACAAAATTTGGATCATCAAAAATCAAGAAACTTAAGAATTGAAAAAGTTAATGAATCGAAAAACTAGAAAGATGAAAAAACGAATCGAATCAAAAAGTTGAAAAATACAAATATTGTAAAATTGAAAAATTATAGAATCCAAAAACTTTAACACTGAAAGATCGAAATATTGCAAAAAAAAAATCGAAAAATTAAAAATCGGAAAAGTGAGACGTTTTAATAATTATAATTATTATTACATATTTAAAATGACAACTAGAAAAATTACAAATCAAAAACTGAAAAAACGAAATATTGAAAAATCGGGAAACTGAAAAATAAAAAATCTGAAAATTCAAAAATAGAACAATTGAAAATCAGAAAATTGACAAATTCAAAAATTGGAAAAGTTTGCAATGAACAAAAGAAAAATTATAAAATAAAAGAAATTGAAAATACAATGAAAATAAAAACCGAGATGAAAAATGGCAAGTTGAAAAATTGAAGACATGAAAAATTAATTGAAAAATCGGAAAATTAAAAAATTGAAAATTGAAAACTCGTGAAATTGCAAATCGAAATATTGCAAAATCAAAAATTGAAACATCCAAATTTTGGAAAATCGAAAAAATTTAGTATTCGACGAGTTGAACGTATATCGTAAAATTGAAAAAAACAAAAAAAAAGAAAAATTGAAAAATTCCAAATCGAAAAATTTCAAAAATTGACTTGATGAACAAATAAAAAATAATAAAATCAAAACATTGAAATTTAGAGAAATTGTAAAAAAGAAAATAAAAACGAATTAAAAATTTGTAGAAATGAATAATTAAAGTGCTAACCGATAAACTGAAAAATTAATGATTGAAAACTCGAGAAATTTTAAATCGAGAAATTGAAAAATTACAAATTGAGAACTCGAGAAAATCAAATCGACACATTTCTAAATCTAAAGACTAAAAAATGCGAAAGTTGGAAAATTGAAAAATTTAAACTCAAAAACTCGTAACATGGGAAATCAAAAAAGTAAAGAAACAAAAAAAAAGAAAAATTGAAAGGCGAGAAGCTCAAAAATCTATAACTAAAAAAATGTAAAATAGTTAAAAATCAAAAAATTTAAAATTGAAAAAATTACAAAACCAAAAGTTGAAAAATTTCACATTGAAGAAAGACAAATTATAAAATCGGAAAAATGGAAAAATAAAGCAAATAAAAAATGTAACGAAAAATTGTGAATTCAAAAATTGAAGGCATTAAGGACTTAACTGAAGAATAGAAAAATTGGAAAATTAAAAATTGAAAACTCGTGAAATTGCAAATCGAAAATTTGTGAAATTTAAAAACTGAAAATACAAAAGTTGGAAAATCGAAAAATTGAAAAATTAAAAATGAAAACTCATAGAGAGAATTTTACGATAAATGGAAGACGTAAAAAAAAATTAAAAATCAAACAATTGTAAATTGAAAGAATAAAAAATAATAAAATCGAAATATTGGAAAATCGAAAAATTATAAAAATAAAGAAAAAAAAAACTGAAACGAGAAATTTGAGGAAATGAATAATTAAAGAATCGAAACATTGAAAAATTAAAAAATTGAAAACTCGAGAAATTTTAAATGGAAAAATTGCAAAATCTAGAAATTAGAGAAACAAAAAAATTAAAAATCAAAACATTGAAAAATTGAATAATTAAACAAACATAAAAATAAAAAGCCGAAACGAAAAATTGAAAAATTACAAATTGAAAATTCGAGAAACTCGAATCGAAAAATTGGAAAATCTAATAACTGAAAAATTCAAAAGTTGGAAAATTGAAAATCTGAAAAAATTAACCTGAGAGTTCGAAAAATGGCAAATCGGAAACTGAAGAAACGAAAAACGGAACGAAAAAAAATGAAAAATTCAAGTCAAATAACTGAAAATTTAAAAATCAAAAACTCGTGAACTGCAAATCGAAAAATTGAAGAAAGAAAAAAATATAAAAATCGACAAATTAAAAACTCGAGAAATTTTAAGTCGAAAAATAGCAAAATCAAAACATTGAAGAATCAAGAAAAGTGAAAAATTGATAAATCACAAATCGAAAAATTGAAGAAACGAAAAATTAAAAAATAAGAGAAATTGAAAATACAATGAAAATAAAAACCGAGATGAAAAATTGCAAATTGAAAAATTGAAGACACGAAAAATTAATTACAAAATCGAAAAATTAAAAAATTAAAAATTGAAAACTCGTGAAATTGTAAACCGAAAAACTGCAAAACTAAAAATTGAAACATCCAAAATTAGGAAAAACGAAAAACTGAAAAAATGTAAAATTTAAATCTCAACGAGTTTTATGTCGTAAAACTCAAGAAAAAAAAAAGAAAAATAGTAAAATTCCAAATCGAAAAATTGATGAAGCAAAAAATTGAAAAAATTGAATTGATGAAAAAATTAAAAAAAATAAAATCAGAACACTGAAATATCGAAAAATTGTAAAATATGAAAGTAAAAACGAAATGAAAAATTGGGAATCGAAAATTTGAAGCTATGAATAATTACGTGCTAACATATAAATTGAAAGTTAATAATTGAAAACTCGAAAAATTTTGAACCGAAAAATTGAGAAACTACAAACTGAGTATTCGAGCAAAATTAAATCGAAAAATTGCTAAATCTAAAGAATAAAAAATGCGAAAGTTGGAAAATTGAAAAATTTAACCAAAAAAGTGAAGAAACAAAAAAAAGAAAAATTAAAAAGGTGAGAAACTCAAAAATCTATAACTGAAAAAACGAAAAATCAAAAAATTTTAAACTGAAAAAATGACAAAACCAAAAGTTGAAAAATTTCACATCGAAGAAAGAAAAATTATAAAATCGGAAAAAATGAAAAAATCAAGAAAATTAAAAATGTAACGAAAAACTGTAAATTCAAAAATTGAAGGCATTAAGGACTTAATTGAAGAATAAAAAATTGGAAAATTAAAAATTGAAAACTCCTGAAATTGCAAATCGAAAATTTGTGAAATCTAAAAATTGAAAATACAAAAGTTGGAAAATCGAAAAATTGAAAAATTAAAAATGAAAACTCGTAAAGAGAGTTTTACGATAAATTGAAGACGCAAAAAAAATAAAAATGAAACAATTGCAAATCGAAAATTGAAAGAATAAAAAATAATAAAATCGAAATATTGGAAAATCGTAAAATTATAAAAATAAAGAAAAAAAAAAACTGAAACGAAAAATTTGAGGAAATTAAAGAATCGAAAAATTGAAAAATTAAAAAATTGAAAACTCGAGAAATTTTAAATGGAAAATTTGCAAAATCTAGAAATTGGAGAAACAAAAAAAAAATCGAAAAACTGAAAAATCAAAAAATTGAAAACTTGAGTAATTGAACAAATATAAAAATAAAAAGCCGAAACGAAAAATTGAAAATTTACAAACTGAAAATTCGAGAAACTCAAATCGAAAAATTGGAAAATCTAATAACTGAAAAATTCAAAAGTTGGAAAATTGAAAATCTGAAATAATTAACCTTTGAGTTCGAAAAATGGCAAATCGGAAACTGAAGAAACGAAAAACGGAAGGAAAAAAAAATGAAAAATTCAAGTCAAAAAACTGAAAATTTAAAAATCAAAATCTCGTGAATTGCAAATCGAAAAATTAAAGAAAAGAAAAAATAGAAAAATCGACAAATTAAAAACTCCAGAAATTTTAAGTCGAAAAATAGCAAAATCAAAACATTGAAGAATCAAGAAAAGTGAAAAATTGATAAATCACAAATCGAAAAATTGAAGAAACGAAAAATTAAAAAATCATGAAACTTTAAAATCTAAAGCTGAAGAAACGGAAAATTAAAAATCGAAACATTATAAAAATAAAGAAAAAAACCGAACCGAGAAATTTGAAGAAGTGAATAATTAAAGAATCGAAAATTTGAAAAATTGAAAATTTAAAACTCGAGAAATTTTAAATGGAAAAATTGCAAAATCTAGAAATGGAGAAAAAAAATATGAATAACTGAAAAGTGGCACATCGATAAATTGGCGTAACGAAAAACTGAAAAACTTAAAATCAAGAAAACAAAAAACTATAAAATCAAAACATTGAAAAATTGAATAATTGAAAACTAATTCTAATAATTCGAAAGTTGGAAAATTGAAAAACTAAAAATTTAAACTCAAAAACTCGAAACATTGCAAATCGAAAAACTGAAAACGAAAAAAACGAAAAATTGAAAATATTTAAGTCCAAAAAGTTGGGGACCTGCATTTTACTTTATAAAAGTTATCAGAATTAAACAAAAATTCGAAACAATTTTTATAATTTTTCAAAGAGGCGGGATTTTTTGGGCTGCACTTCAGAGGGGAGGAAAGTTATGTCTTCGATCATTTTTTTTATTAAAATAATATAATATACCTATAATAAGTATTATTAAAATAAAATTATGTATTTAACAAAATATCTGCGTGGTACCATTTCCAAAAAACTCATCCAAATCGGTGCACTTTAACTTGTTCATGCCAAGATTAATTTTATCAATACTGACATTCCTCAACAAATCTGGACTCCAACTATCAATTTCGTTAGAAGCCAAACTTAAAAAACTAATATGCCCTGACTTCTGAAAAGCTTTCATCGAAACCTTCGCGATTTTGTTGTACTCAAGATTAAAATACTCCAAGCGATGATAATTCTTGAAGGCTTCGTCCGGAAGTTCAGTAATTTGATTGAAATAAGCCATAAAAATTTCAGGCTCGGATGATCCAGCTAACCAATTATTATCCCAAAGGGTTAGATTATTCATCGAAATATCCAGAAATTCGAGTTTTGGCATATCATCGAACGCTTTCGTTGCAATTTTGGCAATTTTGTTAAGATCCAGTTCCAATGACGCGATGTTGGTGTTGTTGAAAACTCCATCTGGAATTTCGGTCAACTTGTTAGACGAAAGTGTTAAATCGTCTAATCGGGGTAAATTTTTCAGGTCCCCAGGTCGTAAAAACTTGATTAAGTTGTCATTCAATCGCAGCCGTGTTAATTCAGGATTATTAAAAATTCTTGGATCGATTGTTTCAAGCTGGTTGTGAGATAGATGTAATTTTTTCAACGAAATTGTTGATATTGCTGTCGGTGCTATAGTGCGGATGTGATTAAAATACAAATACAAACTTGTGAAAGTCACATTTTCGAAAACCCCACTTGGAATTTCAGTAAGTTCATTACTGTTGAGATATAGTTCTTCGACGGTGATGTTCTTGAAAGCTCCAGGCTGCAGAGTGGCGATTAAATTGAATCCCAAGTCTACATGAGACAGGTTTAGGTTAGTGAAGGTACCACTTTTGATTTCACTTAGTTTGTTGAAACTTAAATCCAAATATCGTAAAAGTGGTAAGTTTCCAAAGGCTCCTGGTTTGATTTCTTTTAAATTCACTTTAGATAGCACCAGAGATTTCAAATTAGGTATGTCATAAATAGATTGTTCGTATAAAACGGGAACGTCGCCATTAACGTTCACTGACACTTTTTCTCCAGTAGGAACAGTTTTCTTCAAATTATCAGCAGTAACAATTATTGTTTCGTTTTTGATGTCGTTTGCCCAGTTAATTGTTACATTTTTGAAAGAAATTTTTTGACCGTCGCTGATTTTAAGTAGAAAAATTACGAGAAATAGTTGGAGCGGCACAGAACACATTTTGAATACTGAAGTGGTTTTCACAATGAAAATCGTATATGAATTAGGAGAAAGAAAGTATTAGTGACTGTGTCAAGGTAAACTAAACATTTCCAGGACTCATTAACGACGTCATAGCGAGAGTCGTTTCAACTTTTGGTAGTTAATACTGAGAAATTATTTTGCTTTCTAACATCTTTCGACTAATTGTTCCGTATAAAAAATTTCATCACTTTTTCAAATAAAATACTCTTATATTGTCGTTGAGTGACATGTAACTGGCATAATAATAAGAACGTGCCATTTTTGTTAACTGATATTTTTTTCATAAATGTCGCAAAAT
Organism: Zophobas morio; assembly: GCF_036711695.1. Classification (NCBI taxonomy): domain Eukaryota; kingdom Metazoa; phylum Arthropoda; class Insecta; order Coleoptera; family Tenebrionidae; genus Zophobas; species Zophobas morio. Next base: position 6,321,721 of record NW_026972123.1, on the reverse strand, counting down.
TATTAAATTTGTCTAATCATCCCCACCAAAAATGTGATGACGTCACTTCAAATTTATGCATAGTAAATGGGTTTTAAATTGTATACAGTAACATATTCCTACACATGTAGTTTATGACTCCGTGTTGAATTTTTATCCAAAACGTCCGGATTTTTGGAAAAAAAATAAAAATTATAAAACAAAATTTTGCAATTTAATTTTGAATTTGCAAAATCGAATACTTTGAAATCTTGCAGATGTTTTAAAATCATGATAAACATGATACATTTTTAATTAAAATATATTTGCTTATCCCCTCTAAAAAATTTATGACGTCACCTCAAAATTTTGCAGAATAAATCCTATCTTAAATGTATAAAATATGATGAGTTTTATACTTGTGATTTATCACTGCATTAATATTTTTTAGATTTGGTTACACAGGGTGTCTCAAAAAAGTTAATGACTGAGTCAATTTATTTCATTGAAGAAATCAAGAATAGCAAAACTGAATACTTTGAAATATTGTAGATGTTTTGAAGTTTTTGTAAGCATGGTAACTTTTTCGAAAATTTGATTAATGAAATATGCGCAAAATCAAAAATCGGAAAAACCGAAATTCACTAATGCAAAAAACAGAAAATCGAAAAATACAAATCGTAAAAATCGAAAATTGAAAAACGGGAAAACCAAAAAATCTAAAAGTCAAAAATTTGTAATATTGAAAATTAAAAAAATCAAAAACAAAAATAAAAAAAATCGGAAGTTAAAATAATCAAAATATATAAAGTAAAAAAATTGTAAAGCCTAAAAACTGAAACGAACAGAAAAATCGAAAAAGCAAAAAATTGGAAAAACAAAAATTCGAAAAATCTAAAATCGAAAAAGTGGAAAATCGAAAATCTGAATAAAGAAACTTGAAAATTCTGAAAATTGGAAAATCGAAAATTCGACTACTCAAATTTTCTAAAAATCGAAAAATCATAAAACTGAAAAATCCAAAATTCTAATCATCAAAAATCTGTAAAGTGAAAATCGAAAATTCTGAAAAGCGGAAAATAGAATATCGAAAAATTTAAAAGAAAGAAAATTGAAGTCTAAAAACCGAAGAATGGAAAAATTAAAAATCAAAATTCGAAAAATCAAAACCGAAAAATTCAAAGATTTAAAAAGAAAATCGAAAAATCAAAAATCTGAAAATTGAAACTCGAAAATTTGGAAAATCGAAAAGTAAAAAATTGAAGTCTAAAAGCTGAATAATGGAAAACTGAATATCGAAAATCGAAAATTCGAAAATCAAATATGCGAAAAACAGAAAATCTGAAAATACAAAACTGGAAAATCAAAAATCTAAAAGTGGAAAAACCGAAAATCGAAAATTCAATGAATCTAATACGTAGGTCGATCGAAAAACTGGAAATTCACAAATCTGAAAAATCCAAAATTTGCAAGATTGAAAAACCGAGAATTGAAAAATCAAATAGCCGAAAAATGGAAAAATCAAAAATCGAAAAATAGGAAAACCGAAAATTCGAAAATTCATAATATTGAAAACTCTAAAAGTCGACAATTCAAACATTAAAAAAGTGGAAAGTAAAATAATCGAAAAATCGAAAAGTAAACAAATTGCAAAGCCTAAAAACTGACGAACAGAAAAATCGAAAAATCGTGAAATCAAAAAGTGGAAAATCGAAAACTGGAAATTGAAAAATCGAAGATTGGAAAATCGAAAATCGGAATATCGAGAATCGACAAATTAAAAAACCGAAAAATCCAAAAATTAAAAAATCGGAAATCGAAAAATGAAAAAAAAAACGAAAATTCAAAAATCGAATAATCCGAAACTAAAATAGTAGAAAAGTGGAAAAGTAAAAATTGCAAAGTCTCAAAACTGACGAACAGAACAATCGAAAAATAAAAAAAAAATCGAAAATATCTAAACATGGAAAATCGAAAAATCGAAAATCGGGAAATGGAAAAACCGAAAAATCGAAAATCGAAAACTCGAAAAATCGAAAATTCGATGAAACAAATACTCGAAAAGTGAAAAGTAAAAAAATTGCAAGGCCTAAAAATTGAAAAATCAAAAAATCGGATAAATGAAAATCGAAAAAACGATCGAAAAAAAAATGAATAAATCGAAAAGTGGAAAATCGGAAAGTAACAAAATTGAAATCTAAAAGCTGCAAATTGCAGAACCATGAAAACTGAAACAAACACGGTATTCGTATTTTGGGTGGCATAAAAATAATTTTCAGAAGTAATTTTCTCGCGACTGATCCTGTATATGTATTTTTTACACCCACATATGGTACAATTGAAATTTTCTTCAGTACAATAGTAGTCACATAATAATAACTAAAAAGTAAGTTTTTAGTTGTATATAATGTGGCAAAATCAGTCTTATCTTAACAAGTACTAGCCCCACCCACCCGCCCTCTCTGTTTTCTTGGAGGATATATCACTTGCCAGAATCAGTCTTATTTTAGCAAATACAAGCCCCACCCACCTACCCTCTATTTTTTTAAAAGACATATGATTTGCCAAAATCAGTCTTTTCTTAACAAGTACATTTTGCCTTTTTGTTTTAATACGTGTAGACTTCTTTTCACAACAAGAAACTTAAAACATGTTTAAAATGGAAAATTTGTACAAAGAAAGATTGATTTTGCAGTTATACTCCACCTCATAATTGCAAAATCTATATTTCCTCACAAAAATGTACCATTTTCATCATGTTTTAAGTTTCCTGTTGTGAAAAAATAGCTATCCATATTAAGAAAGAAAAGACAAAATATAAGCCCCGCCCACCCACCCTATCTCAATTTTGATGATTTTTTTATTCGTCGTGGGCCGAGGGGCGGAGTATAATTGCAAAATCCATATTTCCTTACAAAAATTGACCATTGTGAACGTGTTTTAGGTTTCTAAGAATAAAAAAATATATCACAATTGGGATGGGGTGGGCGGGCGGGGTTTATATTTTGGCTTTTTTTTCTTAGTATACATGGTATTGTTTGAACAACACGATACTTAGAAACATGATTTTAATTTCTTGTAAAGAAATAAGTATTTTGCAGTTAAGCTCCGCCCACTTGGTTCACGGCGAATAAAAAACGTCATCACAATTGAGACAGGGTGGCTGGGCGGGCTTACATTTTGCCCTTTTGTTTTAATATGTGTAGACTTCTTTTTAAAACATGAAACTTAAAACAAATGAAAGAAATCATCACAATTGAGATGGGGTGGGTGGGCGGGGTTTATATTTTGCCTTTATTTTCTTAATATACATAGTATTCTTTGAACAACACGATAATCAATACAACGAGGGGCTTGTTGTAATAGTTTTTAGGAAAACGAATATAATTTTATATTAGCTGTTTGACCATTATAAAAGTATCTGTCGGTAGTCTAACTATTCCTCTACTGGACTAAACAGGCAAAAGGTCAAAATTGTTCATATTCACTTCATACTAGACATTTTCTTAAAAAAAGTGCACTGTTACAACTTGCCCCGTAAAAGTAAAGCTGATGTTGATACATATTTAAACTTTATTTTTCAAAAATCAACACAACAGTTCATTATATATAATGTTTATCAGTAAAATTGGAATAAACTTTTAGAAAAAGAGTCAACATTAAAGATTTGAGTTTTGTTTTCCTTTTTCTTAATATAACTGGAAAGCGATATATGGCATAAGTCAAAATTTTCGCTCGCTTTTCGTATGCTAGGTACCAGATTTGTAGAAGTGAATTTGGGATAAGTTGTAACATGTTACAACTTGCCCCTGAGATATTGTTACAACATGCCCCGTAGCACATTTTTCTACATTTAATTACATTTCGACAAAATTATCTCGCTTAGCGTCAAAATATGTAAGGAATATCAAAGCTGAGTAATTTTTGAACTACATGCAAAATTAAAAATTTAAAATTAATTAATAACAGATACGAAAAACCAAATTTTACGAAAGCAATATTTTACATTACTTGGCCAAAACGACACACGTGCACACATCCATGATGTCTTATGATGCAAGAATTAAAATCAGTAAAAAACCTGGCGTTAAAGAGTTTAAATTCCGGGTAAAAATTTAGTGTTACAACTTACCCCTGTTACAACAAGCCCCTAGCTCCCTTACTTCGGAAAGTCTGAAAAATTGGGCCAATCTGGAATATCTGAACATTCTAAAAATTTTAAAAATTTTGCAAATTACGAAAATTTCCGAAAATTAAAAGAAAATAAAAACATATTAAATTTCAAAATTTCAAAAGTTTGGAAACATTTAAAAAGGTTTCAAACCTTTCAAAAATTCTAAAGGCTCGAAGCATTCTAAACATCTCTAAATAGAAGAAACATCCAACAAAATCTTAAAAATTGTAAAGATCTTGGAAGTATTATTAATCTTTCCAGAATTTATAAAAATTCTAAACTTTATAAAATTTCTAGTAATTCTGAAGTATCCAAAATTTCCAAAGATTATTAAGACTTTAAGGACTCTGAAAACTCTAAAGTGTCTAAATACTTTAAGGACTCAAACAGTAAAAGGGTTTTAAAATTCTGTTCCACATATTTCAAAGTTTCTGTAATTTGTAAAAAACGCATGAACTCTAAACATGACAAAAATTTTAAAGATTCCAAAAACTAAACACAACAAAAATCCTAAAAATCTAAAAATCGGAAAAATCTGAAGAATGCTTTCTTTAATTTTTATAAATCCTATAAGTATTAGGGGTCTTGAATACCCTAATTATTATCTTGTACATCTCAGAGAGTCTAAAGATTCCAGACATACCAAAAATTTCCAAGATTTAAAGACTCTTGGAGTCTATTAATTTTAGAAAATCTGGAAATAAATAGAAAGTGTGAAAAATGTGGAAGACCTAGAAATCGTGAAAATTGAGGAAAATGTTGAATTCTGGCATATCCGAAGACTGATATTTTTATAGCATTTAGAAAAGCTGGAACTTCTGGAAATTTCAAAAATTTACTCAATTCTAGAAATTCTAAACATTTTACTGAATTTATGAAAATATTTCAAAGTCTTTTCTAAATTTCTAAGATTTCGAGGATTCCAAGGGTGCCAAAAGTCTAAGGAGTCTATGAATACTAAATATACCATGACGCCTATGGATTTTCTCGAAAGCTTTCTAGTATGTGCGGCGGGATAAATGATTCGATTTTGCTATTTTAAAGCTAAATTGTAAAATGTTTAAAATTTTTTATTTTTTTCTTAAAAATTTGGATGTCTCTGCACGGATTCACAACGCCAGCAGTATGTAATTCTAACAAATTTAAAGAACATGTTTTCGGTAAAATTGTGAAATGACGTCATCATTTTTTTGGGACGCATAAACGAAACAATTTTGATTAACGATTTACCATGTTTACGATAACCTTAAAACGTTGGCAAGATCTCAAAACATTCGGTTTTACATTTTCGAAAATGTTGTTATACATTTGCAGAACTATCTATATTTACAACATCCGGCTAAGAAAAAAATCCAGTAATACGCCTAATTGAGGGCGCCCAGAAATAAAGTCTTGGAAAAACCCATCCGCATTACTAGAAAAGTCGGTACTTATTTACCTGGCAATAACCAACTATATTAAAATTGTATTAGAATTAAGATTTTCACCAATTACCACGAAAAATGCAGCAAAAATTTTAAGATATGCATAAAAATGCACTTAAGCAATAAATGCAAAAAATCGTAATCCTTCAAACTCGAGCTCGAATAGGACTCAGTTAGATAAACGTCAAAATCTATTTATTTAAACAAAATTTGAAAACATTTCCGATCGAAGTCCCGCTCTCGACCTCTAGTTCCTTTTCGGGAAAGCCCGGCGCTATCGGTCGTAACCCCCGAAGAAGCTCCTCGCCGTCACAAAGAGTGTAAATTTCACATCGCGGCAACTACACAACATATAAATCCGCGTGAATAGCATTGAAGTCGAATTGAATGTGAATGCCACCTTGCTTTATATCGGCACAATGTGATAATGGCCTACCTGTTTAACTTTATTATTCATGTCTTTACAGAGCAAAAGCGGAGTCTAGATCAAGTGCACAATCCACGGACAATGCCGCCAACATTATCCGCACCATAATGAAATGTTGGGGTCCCATTATTGCTCCTATAAAGAATGTATACACTGATTTTACACCGGCGCTGTCCTATTCAATGTAAAGGGCATTTTAAAAGCACCAACACTGCATCGAACAGGTAAAGGAACCACGAAAATATCTCCTCGAGAGACGTATAGGGGAGCGTTTTCGAGCTCATTATGCCAAAGTGCACATACATCTATCATAGGCCGGAGGAGCAACAAGTTGCAAAGATGGTATTGTCGACGAAGACGCTCATTCGACGCGAATGGGCCGAGTCTCGTCGGAATGGAGTGGCAACAACGATGCAAAGAAACTCTGCAACAAGAAATAAAATATTTTGACTTGAAACAAAACATGTTATTTTATCTGGTATTTGAGTATTTCATCACCTAAAAGCTCACAGTGAAAATAAATAAATAAGTACAACTTTCGCCAACTTGCAGTAAACACGATTCGTTCTAGAACCTTATAAATATTTGTGTTCCTATTTTTAAAGCTCGCGTTTCTAAAGAGCTGTATCAAATAAAGTTATGCAACTCACACCACTCTCTTAGCAGCCAAATAATTTTTGAACTTGATGATCAATATATTCTGACACTATTTTAAACAAACTGTTCGCCAAACGCTAACATTAAATAATTTTTCCCAGTTCCGTACCTACTTATTTTTTCTTTTCACCCTTCCTAAATAATTTAGAACAAAAGCAAGCTACAGAATCTTTTTAAGTTAAGTTAGCCAAGAGGATTATTTTTATATTTTTTAATTTGTTAAAACTCTATTACAATAGACAGAAAAAAAATGTTTGTTGCTTTTGTCTTCAGGAAATGAGTTTTCCTTACTCGAAGTGGAAATGGATATTTCTAAAGATGAAAATTCTTGAAAAATTTCAAATCGTAACCCTGATTCGTTTCTTCTTGTTTATGGGTGTGCTGTTCTCACATTATTTTACCTCTATGTATAGTTATTTATGTATCAAGGGTATCATGAAACGGTTTATGTCTGTCCGACAGCGACAATGTTATAACTGCCCCAAGGGTCTATACATCAAGTAATGTCCGTGTGGTAGCACACACCGACTTTAAATTTTATTACCATGTAGTAATAAACTAAATAATCCATCAGAAAAGTTTACTAAAATGTATATCTTAATTGTAGTAGTTTATGAATGTGCTATCCAAAGGATACAAAAACGTCTAATAAGAAGTCCAAAGAAACATAAATTTTAACGTCGAACGAAATATACGAAGTGCGTGAAAATTATAAATGAGATTGCGTTATTTCAAAGAATTTTTGCCATTATTGCCTAGGAAAATTGTTATTCGTAACCGAAACCATTTTTCACAAAGGAGACTTTCAATATTGAAGAAGACGCTATTTTTTAAAGCAATTTTAAGATTTTCCAGATTATGCGTATTTCAACAAATATAACCTCCGAAACAAAAAATGCAAGTAAACATTTTTTTTTCTATTATATTAAATCAATTAAAAGAATAACTAACCTAAAGCTTAGGACATTTAGAAACGGTACCAAAACTATTAAAATAGCAGGGACCGTCAAGGTTTTGTTCAGTTGTATGTAGAAGGAAACACTGGGTTCTCAAGGTTTTTTCAAATTCGTTCTGAAGCAAAACATCAGGGTCTTACAAGATTTTTCTTTTTTTTTAACAAAACACCAACAATCTCCAAGGTTCTTTTAGTTTTTTCAAACACAAAGTACTAAAACCCTTCTAAGATTCCTTTAGATTCTTAAAGAAAAACTACCCTGAACATCCAAAAATGTTTAGCAAATTTTTAAAAAATTAAAGCAGCGGGATCCATAAAAATGTTCCCAATTTCTCTCTAAAAAAAAAACAGTGGGTTCTCGATATTCTCTCAGTTTTTGTTCAAAAACAAATTACCCAGATTTTCTGAAATTTTTTCAAAAACAGAACATCAAAGCTTCCAAGATACTTTTAAATTCTTATAAAAGAAGACAGTATTAAGGGCCCCAAGATTTTTACATCAGGGGCCTCCAAAATTTTTTGGGAAGACCCAAGTGGTCGCTCAGAATGATCAAGCAGGTCATTATATTTCGTCTGAAGTGTCACCCGAGATGATGGGAGCTGTCAATTTTTGTTCAATGATTAACTTTTTTTTTTTTTTTTTAACTAATTGTTCTCATTATTTAAAGCGTTGGAAAAAGAGGTGAGACAGACAACTGGAATGCAGGGAAGATTTACAGACAACGTCCTATTAAACCTCTTAATGAGATTTTAACGGTATATCGTTCTGAAAACAGATAATCCCTGTAATAAATCATCTTACTCCGAGAAGATCACCTGTATGTTAGTGGAATTTCTTTAAATGAGGGATGAAAATTTTAGGCGTTATAACCCAACTATCGTCAGTAATAGCACGTGTAACTAATATAGAATTATCGAAGAAACAGTGGTATTTTGCATGATTATTTTATGAACAAGTCACACACATTTTTAACAATTAAAATAGGTACAATTTAGAGGACCTATATGGTACATGGTACAATTGCTATTAGTCGATGGCGATTCTTTTGTGGAGGAACCATTTGGTGTTGAAGCAGGAAATGATGAAATTTTTATTCTAAATATTTTTTTGTAGGGTGCATATTTTTCGAGATATTGGAAAGTTTTACGTTAAAAAAATCACCCTGTACACCGTTCAGGATGTCTTTCAGGATTTCGTATATGCAAAGAGCGCTAATGAAAAATGAAATTTATCATAAGTATTAGGTTAAGTTGTTTATGAAAATCTGACAAAAATAGTAACACTGTTGCCAGTAATTCCAAATCTGGAATCTTCGAAATATTTGAAATTTAGAGAAGATTTTGAACTTTCACACTATGTGGAATGTTTTCATAAATTTAGTAAAATGTTTAGAATTTCTAGAATTGACTAAATTTTTGAAATGTTATAAAAATATCAGTCTTCGGATATTCCAGAATTCAACATTTTCTTCAGTTTTCAAGATTTCTAGGTCTGCGACATGTTTCACACCTTCTAGATATTTCCAGATTTTCTAAAATTAATAGGCCCCAAGGGTATTTAAATGTTTGAAATTTTTGGAATCTCTGGAATCTTTAGAATCTCTGAGATGTACAAGATAATAATTAGATTATTCATATTTATAGGATTTATAAAAATTAAAAAAAGCATTCTTTAGATTTTTACGACTTTTAGATTTTTAGAATTTTTGTTTTGTTTGGTCTTTGGAATCTTTAAAATTTCGTCATGTTTAAGCGTTCGTGCGTTTTTTACAAATTATATATCGAATCTTTGAAATATTTGGAACAGAATTTTAAAAACCGTTTGAGTTCTTAGAGTATTTAGAAACTTGAGAGTTTTCAGAGTCTTTAGAGTCTTGACAATCTTTGGAAATTTCGGATACTTTAGAATTACAAAAAATTTTATAAAGTTTAGAATTTTTATAATTTCTGGAAACAAGATCTTTACAATTTTTAATGTTTCTTCGATTTAGGACCTGAAACTTTAGTTTATTTAGTCTTTGGGGTCTTTACATTTCGCAAATTCTAGTGTATGAAATCTTTAAAATTTTTAGAACGTGTCGAGTCTTTAGAAATTTGAACGCTTTGAAAACGATTTCAAACATTTGGAAACTTTGAAATTCTTAGAATATCTACAATCTTAAGATTGTGTAAACTTTTGAAATTTTGAAATTTAATATTTTCTTTTAATTTTCGGGAATTTTCGTAATTTGCAAAATTTTCAGACTTCCAGCTTACCCCAATTTTTCAGATTTTCCGAAGTACATAAAATGACCAGAATTTCCACATTTTCCAAAATTTCTAAAATTACCTATATCAGGCTTCAGTTATACCACTATTTTGAAATTCAACCTTTTCCAATATTTTCAAGATTACTAGGTCTACTACATTTTTCCCATACTTTCTAAATTTCTTCAGATTTTCTAAAATTATTTATAGATCTCAAGAGTCTAAATCTTTGGAATTTTTGGAATCTCTGGAATCTTTACAGTCTCCAAGATTTATAAGATATCAATTAGGGTGTTCAAGACCTTCAGTGCTTTTAGGATTCATAAAAATTAAAGAAAGCATTTTTCCCATCTTTACGATTTTTAGGTTTTTAAGATTTTTGTTTTCTTAAAGTTTTTGGAATTTCAAAATCTTTGACATTTTAGGAATTCACGCGATTTTTACAAGTTTTAGAATATTTGGCTTTTTGGAATTTCTCTAGAACCTATAGAATATATCAAGCAGTCGAAACAGCATTTTAGCTGTTGACCCCTTAGAGTCCTTAGTCTTTAGACACTTTAGAGCCTTTAAAATCTTTAGTCTTTAGACTCTTTAGAGTCTTTCCAATCTATGGAAATTTTGAACACTTTGGAAATTTGTAACATGAAAATGTTACCACGATTTAAATAGCGCGCGCATTTAGATAGTAGGGGGGTAGGAGATGGAAGGTTCGAGAAGAGCGTGGTTTTTGGGGTTTTGAGACGGCGACGAGAGAAGGTCGAGAGAAAAAGACACGGAAGTTTTGGGGTGTCGTTGTTCACGAAAAAGGGGTGAAAAGTTAGTGTCAAGGAGAGGTGTCATCCTGTCATCCTGGTAAGTCTGTCGAACCGCCAACCTGGAGGTAAATTAACCGCGTTCATGGACTGCTAAACGCTACAACCAACCGAACTCCTGCCCACCACATTTTTTTGATTTCAAGTCATAGTTTTTTTATAATGTACCTAATTAGTCGATTTAATTTATTTTATATTAAATAAAAAGAGCATTGGTGAAGTTGGGTGGTCTCAGTCCCCCCAACCCTCCTTTCCACCATAACGACTGAGTGGCGCCCTATTATTTTTGGTTAGGAAGAGTTTAGCAACGAAGTTGAATCCAAGGTAAGTGCAAACACCACGAGAAGAACCCGCTCTCCGAAAGTAGCACCGGCGTAAAAAGAAGATAAGAGGTTATAAATTACTAGAACTTTTATAAAGCCTAAAATATCTGCAATTTCTAGGATCATTGGTACCCCCACGTTCTTTAAAATTTTTAAAATTTTGTTGGTTCTTTTTTATATTTAGAACATTAGAAGTTTATTTAGAATCTTAAGTGTCTTTACAATTCGCAATTTCTGGTATATGTAATCCGTGAAAGTTTTTATAATTTGTGAATCTTTCAAACCACTGGAAACTTGGGAATCTTTAGAATCTCTAGAATCTAAAATCACTAGAATTTCTATAACCTTTAGAGCTTTCAGGTTTTCATTATTTTTAGATACTTCAGTATCTCTAGAATTTTAAATATTTTTAGATCATTAGGATTCTTATCATCTTTTCAATTTTTAAATATTTGCAATCTGTGGAATCCTCGAAATTTTTGAAATCACTAAAATCCCTTTGGAATTTTTAAATTGCCGGCTTCTCTCGCTTTTTTAATTTTTTGAAATTTCTAAAATACTTGTAGTCCTTAGAGTTTTTGGCATTCTTGAAAACCTTAATAAAACCTTTGAAAGGCTTAAAATATTTGGGACTTTCACAACATTCGGAATCTTTACACAAATTCGGTCAGAATTTTAGAATTTATGTAATTTCTAGAATTAACATTGCGCATAAACAACGGAAACAAGAGACTTATGTTTTCGTATTCTATGGGTTATGGAACGTGAATTTTCGGACAAACGGAGTGAGCCGTTCCTGATTTGATCAATAAAATAAAAGGAAATTTAAAAACATTTAAGGCAATGATAAGTCAAAATAACTCATCATATTTTGCACATTTTGGATACGATTTATTCGGCAAAATTTTGAGATGACGTCATCATTTTTTTTTTTTTTTTTGGAAGAGGCTAAACGAATAAATTTTCCTTCGATTTACCATGAATACGAAAACTTTAAAATATTTACAAGAATTCAATTTTTTTCCAAAAACTAGATATCCAGGGTGAAAATTCGACACGGATTCATACATCACAAGTGCAGGCGTATCCTATTTTATAAAATTAAAAAAAAAATTGTTATAAATTTTGTAGATGACGTCATCCCATTAGTGGTGGGGATGATTAGCCAAATTTTAGTTAGCGTTTAACCATCTAGATGATATTCTTAATATACACACAAAAAATCACAACAGTGTTATCCTAGCAGGCACTAGCCCCGCCCACCCACCCTCTCTTTTCTTAGAGGGTATGTCATTTGCCAAAATCAGCCTTATCTTAACAAGTACTAAGCCCGCCACCCACCCTCTCTTGTCTTAGAAGGTATCTCATTTGCCACAATCAGTCTTATCTCGGTAACTACCAGCCCCGCCCACCCACCCTCTCTTTTCTTAGAATGTATGTGATTTGCCAAAATCAGTTTTATCTTAGCAAGTACTGAGACTAACTTTTACTTACAAAAAATGAAAATTTGGAAACATACGAGCTTACTTATATGCACAAGAATTTCGAAGATCTTCTTTGCTTTAACGGATTTTTCTTTTGTTGATTTTTTTTTTCGTCATTTTAAAATGTCTAAATAAATGTTTTTTTGGTTTATTTATTAATGAAAAATAACTGATTTGAAAAATATAAAATGTCGATCGTTCCGGGCCGAAATTTCCAAACCTTCAGTTTCAAATTGAAATTTTTCATTTTATCGATTCTGGAAAAGTTGTTGGAATTTTCGAAGACATGAAGCCGAAAATAACTTCTACAAGTGGAATTTAGAAGAAAATGTCTTTAGATATTTTTCCACAGCTACCAAAACGAAGGCGATAAAAAAGAGAACAAAATATCAAAACAAAAATTCAAAAAAGTCGACAAAAAAGTGAAAAAAAGGGTGACAAAATAGGAACGAAAATACGGGATAAAAAATACAATTAAAAAAAAGGACACAATAAGAAAAGACGAAAAAGAAAGAACGACATAAAAGCTACAAACAAATTCAATAAAAACAAGATGGCAAAAAAAGGAACGAAAAGAAAGGGACAAAAAAACTGAGAAATAAGTGAAAAAGGGACCAAAAAACGATAAAAAGAAGCTAAAGACGAAGACAATAAAACAAGACTACAAAAGAGCGATATAAAAGCCACAAAAAAGGCAATAAAAAAAAGGGAATAAAAAAAATAAAAAAATGTTACAAAAAGATGTTGACGAAAAGTGAAAACAAGATAAACAAAAAAGGAACCAAAATACGCGATAAAAGATACAATTTAAAAAATAGAACGTCATGAAAGCTTTCAAAAAAATCAATAACAACAAGATAAAAACAAGAACCAACAAAAACGGAACCAAAATGTGACATGAAGGTGATAAAAAGAAGGGAACAAAAAAGGGAGCAAAGAAAGCGACATGAAAGCTACAAAAAAGACGATAAAAGGAGACCAAAAAAGGTGACACAAAAGCTCAAAAAAGAGAACAAAAATGTGCCCAAAAAGATCTGGCAAAAAAGCTAACACAAAAGTGGAAAAAAAGGAGGACAAAAAGGCACCAAATTACCAACAAAAAGGGACAAAAAATTATGGTGCAAGAAAAAAAGATAATAAAAAATGACAAAAAAAACGTTTAAAAACCAGACCAAAAAAATGAAAAAGCGAACAAAAAAACGCTAAAAAAAGAGAAGACGCCAAAAAAGACACAAAAAAGCGCTGGAAAAGGTACAAAAAGGCGATAAAAAAGAGAACAAAACGAAAGTAAGCCCGAGGTGTTCACGCATTAGGTGCGTGCAGTGTTGCCAATTTTGCTGTTATAAAATTACGTTTTTCTTGTAGCCGACACCATAAAGATTTCGTTATTATTTTTTTGGGACTCCCGAAACCCCCGTAAATAACGTACTGAAGAGTTAATTCTATTTATATCTTAATACGGTCAAGTTGGTTTAGAACTATCTGACCGTATTAAGATTTATGAATTGTTTTCTTTCTGATATTTTTCGACAGTATTAATTATATAGAAATATTTTGTCAAATTATGCTCCCCATCTTTACTTGCCAATGTCAGAAAAAGAAAATATGAGAGTGACAATTCAGCCGATGGACTCGATTACTATACATCCTCAACTTTTTTGTAGCCTGTAGACAGATTTTTCCGAAATTTTCAACATTTCTGCGGCCAGTTCTGTCTTCCTTTTTTTCTTAAATTCCAAAACATCTTGGTTTCTATCAAGATAGTCTAACACCTTTAAAATTATTTGTTTTGCTCGGTCGTTAAATCGCTTCGATTTTTAACTGGGACAAATGACAAATTTCAAAATTTGACATAAGACTCTACAACCTACTCAAAATTTGGTGATTGTTTGTCTATTTAGCGTAAATAATAGTAGTATCTTCTACGATAAAACTGATTTTGGTAAATGGCATACTCTCTAAGAACACAAAGGGTAGGTGGGCGGGGCTAGTAGCTTCTAAGATAAAATTTATTTTAGCAGCTACTAGCCCCGTCCACCCACCCTCTCTTTTCTTGGAGGGTATCTCATCTGCCAAAGTTAGTCTTATCGTAACAGGTATTAGCCCCGCCCACCCACCCTCTCTTTTCTTAGAAGATATGTCAACTGCCAAAAGCAGTCTTATCCTATCTAGTGGCTGCTAAGATAAAACTGATTTTGGCAAATGCCATACCCTCTAAGAAAAGAGAGGATGGGTGAGCGGGACTAGTACCTGCCAAGATAAGACCACTTTTGGCCAATGAGATACCTCGTAAGAAAAGAGAAGGTAAGTGGGTGGGACTAGTAGCTGCTAAGATAAAGCTGATTTTGGCCAATGACATACTCCCTAAGAAAAAAGAGGGTGGGTGGGCGGGGCTAGTGGCTTCTAAGATTAAACTGATTTTAGCAGCTACTAGCCCCACCCATCCGCTCTCTATTTTCTTAGTGACATCTCATTTGCCAAAATCAGTCTTATCTTTACTAGTACTCGCCCCGCCCACCCACCCTCTCTTTTCTTAGAAGGTATCTCATTTGCCAAAGTTAGTCTTATCGTAACAGGTATTAGCCCCGCCCACCCACCCTCTCTTTTCTTAGAAGGTATGTCATTTGCCAAAATTAATATTATTCTATCTAGTAGCTTCTAAGATAAAACTGATTTTTGCAAATCACATACACTCTAAGGAAAGAGAGGGTGGGTGGGCGGGGCTAGTACCTGCTAAAACAAGATCGATTTTGGCAGATGAGATACTTGTAAGAAAAGAGAGGGTGGGTGGGTGGGGCTAGTATCTTCTACGATAAAACTGATTTTGGCAAATGACATACTCTCTAAGAACACAGAGGGTGGGTGGGCGGTGCTAGTAGCTTCTAAGATAAAACTGATTTTACCAGGTACTAGCCCCACCCATCTGCTCTCTATTTTCTTAGAGACATCTCATTTGCCAAAATCAGTCTTATCATAGATAGTACTCGCCCCGCCCACCCACCCTCTCTTTTCTTAGAAGGTATCTCATTTGCCAAAGTTAGTCTTATCGTAACAGGTAGTAGCCCCGCCCACCCACCCTCTGGTTTCTTAGAAGATATGTCATCTGCCAAAATCAGTCTTATTCTACCTAGTGGTTGCTAAGATAAAACTGATTTTGGCAAATCACATACCCTCTAAGGAAAGAGAGGGTGGGTGGGCGGGGCTAGTACCTGCTAAAACAAGATCGATTTTGGCAGATGAGATACTTGTAAGAAAAGAGAGGGTGGGTGGGTGGGACTAGTATCTTCTACGATAAAACTGATTTTGGCAAATGGCATACTCTCTAAGAACACAGAGGGTGGGTGGGCGGTGCTAGTAGCTTCTAAGATAAAACTGACTTTAGCAGGTACTAGCCCCACCCATCCGCTCTCTATTTTCTTAGAAACATCTCATTTGCCAAAATCAGTCTTATCATAGCTAGTACTAGCCCCGCCCACCCACCCTCTCTTTTCTTAGAAGGTATCTTATTAGCCAAAATCAGTCTTATCTTAGTAGCTACTAGGCCCCCCACCCACCCTCTCTTTTCTTATTTGTTTATATTTTTAATAAAATAATTTTGATAAAAATCAAAACGGCTTCGTAGACCACGAGTACAGGAGTATATTATTTCATAACGTTTAAATAACCTTAACTAGCGAAAATGATGAGGAGACGTCATCAGAGGTGATGATCTACCCGATATTTCTAAAATAAATATTCCCGAAATAATCTGTTTTAAGTACTAGTCCGTAAAACAGCAACGATTAGTCTGAAAAAACTGTATTTTGGTATTAGTCCGAAAATAACTATTTATTGGATTGAAATCCTAAAAGACTCATTTTATGGGCTTAAATGGGTTGATAAAGAAGCTATTTTTTTAATCAAAATATTTTTTGTTTCAATTATGTTTTAAAAATCCGTAATAAATTTATTAGATCGTTTTTTAACTTTGCTTGTCAAAAATGTCAAACCAGTGTCAAACCGGTGTCAAACCACTGTCAAATGTCAATTATGGAATTAATCACGCAGATGCATTTTTCGCTACATTATGGATTTATAAAGGGAACTTCGCAGGTATCGTTATGACCAGATTCCACTGTATTACTCACTATTTTTATATTATAGAGAAATCGTCCTGGAGGAGCTTTTTGTAGCATTCAGCAACAACTTCCTTAAACTCCTTTCCATTTTCCCTTTAAAACCTCCGACTTAATCCCGCGGCCCCACGACCCCGCGCCGCCGCCGCCATTGTCCTTGCCGCGTTCTCCGCGCCGCATTTTCAATATTTATCCTCCGTAAACATCCAGCATTCAGCCGTCCCTTCCTGAAAGCCGTCCCCGCAAAAACCCCTAAAACATTCGCTACCTGCATCGCACCGCCGTCACATTTATGTACACGTCCGCGTACGTGTATAGAATCGAAACTTGGCATCGCCTCTGGCGGACAGTTTGCGTTTCCGGCGCTTGAATGCGTTTATCGGGCCTCGTGGACACCGGAACTGGCGCCCGGAGCTGCCGGAACAAGACGACACACGTCATTTCCGCGCCCGTCAGATCTAGGACAGCGCCGCCTCGCCGGACCTTCCGATAACTAGTTTAAATAAATTGCCTTCTAATATTAAATCGAGTTTCGAGATAGGCGGATCGATGTTGTTTCCAACTCCGGGCAAAAATCCGGTCGACGGCAACTTTATGCGGTGCCGGCCTTCTCGATAGGTGTATCGGGATAGAACACGCATTGTGTTTTTTATCGCGCCTCCAAAATGCCGGACTATTTCCGGACTTTGACAGCGCGACCTCCGGATATGACGTTATCGGACGAGGACTTTGTGCGCCTCCGACCCGGAGGCTCCGGCCGCTTTTCCGCTCACATTTTTCCTACAGGCGAACGCTGGATTTGCCTCCTAGAGTAATTGCCGCATTTACAAATATTCGCTCTAAAAGTATTTTTTTTTTAATAATATTAATTCATGAACAAAGCACAAGTTTGTTTGTTGTAAAATACATACAGTTTCACGATCCTTGAAGAAGTCCACTAACGAAACGTCGCAAAAGCGTTTAATTATTATTGGTTTCGCGTTCCGGCGGCGGCGGCTTCACCTGCCCTTTTTCTTTATTTTCCGGCGGTTTTGAGGGCGCTTCGGCGGCTAATAAAACGAGCAGTTTGTGAATTTACAGCGGCCATATATCATTGGGATCCTTAATCAATCACCGCCGCCGGGGGCGGCGGACGCGGGTGAGAACGCGCTTATTCATACGTGGTCAAGCGGATGGCAGTTATGGATGATGGAATCGGAAATGTGCCGTGTGGTCAGCGAAAAAGGAAAAATCAAATGTGCCACTAAAGACGTAATTAAAAAGCAATTACGGGTACACCTCTGGAAAAGGGCGTCTCGGGAGCATGTGTGAAAGTTGAGGTTGTAAGATTCGAGATGATGAATTATCTTGAAGGTGATGTGGAAGTTGTGGGGTGGCTAAGTACAATGAGGTCTGAAAGGGCGGAGGAAGAATTGAAATTGTGGAAGACAAAAGTGCAAGTCATGTGAAAGACCAAATTTGAATGGAAAAGTGGTGGTGAATTTGTGTTATCGGGGTTGACGAAAAGTTTCTTGGACTCTTTTTCTAGGTTTTTTTGTTTTGACTTTTTTGTATGAATATTTTCCTCGTTGGATTTAAAAAGATTAAAATTAAAATTACTGTTAAGCTTGTCTTTCATATCATATCGTTAATAAAAAGAGAAAATAATATGGGACCAATGTGTGACCCTTGAGGCACCTTTATACAAATATTAGATTTTAGTCCATTCTTCACGACAAATTGACCCCAATCATACAAGAATGAATTCAACCAAGTTAACAGAGGATCCCTTCGACCTATTATTTCTGATTTAGACATTGAAATTTCTATGTCAACTTCGTCAAACACCTTAGAGGATTTTAGTTTTCAGAATTAATTTTGTTAAAAACTTTTCTGTAACGTAGCTTTACACGCAGCATGAAACATATCATGTCAGAGAAGACATACGTATCCAATTCCAAGGATGTCTCGATTACAAATTATGTTATTTATATTGAAGATTTACACCATTCGAGCTTAATAATAGGAATTCATTTGAAACATTTGATCTCTAGCAAAATTAGATAGTGTTTTTAAAGTTTCAGAATCTCTGTGTAAACGACTATGAATAAAACAAATATCCATTGTTGTTCAACCGTGTAATTATTAAAAAAATTAAAAAGAATTTAATCAATGGCACAATTCAAACATTGCATTAAATAACTAAAAATTTATGCTCAAAATTTAACCCATTTTTACTTTACGAGCGTAAACTAAACAAGGATAGTAATAATTCCATCGGGCGACTTACTACTACTACTTTTATGTTTTCTTGACGTTTCATGACCCCTAGAGTACGAAAACATAGGACTCTCGTTTCCGTCTGTCTGTCTGCCGTCTGTCGCCTACCCAGACAATCTTTCTAAACTACCGGACTGATTGTTGTTAAATTTTACATATAGGTATATTAAGAATATCGTGTAGACCGTAAAATGCTAATCAAAATTTGTCTGATCATCCCCACCAACAATGATATAACGTCTTCTCCAACTTTTACTAAAGTAAATGTTATTTAAATTTTATAAGTGAAGGAGTACTTGAAGATTATGAATCTGTGTAGAGTTTTTACCCTAGGTATCCAAATTTTGTAAAAACAATCAAAATTGTATAACAACATTTTACAATTTAACTTTGAAATAGCAAAACCGAATAGGTACCTATTACAAAACGTTATTTAAAATTTGTGCGTTTACGACCCCTAAAAACTGATGACGTCATCACAAATTTTGTAATGAAAAAACACACTTGAAATAAACGCATTTTTTTACATTCACTTTAATATTACATATTTTATATAATACTATACCCTACTTTATTTTAACTTATAAGGTTTATCATCAAAAATAAAATTCGCGAAATCAAAACTTACAATTTTTTCAAAAATCTGGATTTAGGTACCTTCGACCCATTTTTTGATATTAAAATTTTTCGTTTTTCCTTGTTCTTTGATTTTACAACTTTTTTATATCATAGTTTTCCGTTTTATAATTTTCTTTATTTTTTCACTTTTTTTTAGATTCTCGACTTTCAAATTTTTCTATTTTTCGTTTCTCCAATTTTTCAATTTTGCAATTTTTACATACCTATCCCAGTGTTTCATTTTTCGATTTTTTAGTTTCTCAATTTTTAATATTTCGATTCTTTAATTTTTTAAGTTCTTGATTTTTATTTTTGATATATTTTTTTTAATTTTCATTTTCTCGATGTAATTTTTCGTTTATTCAGTTTTTCAAATTTTCTATCTGTCATTTTTCTATTCCTCGATTTTTCAATTTTCCAATTTTGCAATTTTTGGACTTCTAATTATCCGATTTCTTGAATTTTAAATGTTTCGGTTTTACAATCCATATTTCGTTTTTTCCATTTTGTACTTTTTTTTGGATTTCTAAATTTCTTAATTTCTAATCTTTCGATTTTTCAATTTTTCAAGTTCTTCGTTTCGAGTTTTTACATTTTTCAAAGTTTTCATTTTATTCTTTGCCGTTTTCCATTTTTAATTATTGAATTTTACTATTTTCTAATTTTTCCATTTTTTGATTCGAAAAATTCGAAAATTGAAAAACTGAAAAAAACGAGAAATTGCAAATTTGAAAAAGTGAAAAATCCAAACAAATTGAAAAATTTCACATTAAAAAAAAGACAAATTATAAAATAAGAACACTGAAAAACCGAAAAATTGAAAAAACAAAATAAAAAGCCGAAACGAAAAATTGCAAATCGAAAACTCAACACATCAAAAGTTGAAAATTTAAAGATTGAAAACTTATGAATTGCAAATCGAAAAATTGCATTCAAAAGTTAAAGAATCGAAAAACTGAAGAATTAAAAAAAAGTCCAAGAGTTGCATATCGTAAAATTGAAGAAAAAAAAAATAGGAAAAATAAAATTGAAGAAACGAAACAGTGCAGAATAATGATAAATCACAAACCGAAAAATTGAAAAATCATGAAAATGGGAAATCTAGAACTGCAAAAACGGAAAATTAAAAAGTCTGAACGTCGAAAACCGAAAAATCCAAAAATCCAAAATTGAAAAAATAAAGAAAATAAAAAGCCGAAGCAAAAAATTGCAAATCAAAAAACGGGAGACATGATAAACTGAATAATTGAAAAATTGAAAAAATAAAAATTGAAAACTCGTGAAACTGCAAATGGAAAAATTGGAAAATTTAAAAATTACGTAGAAGTTGGAAAAACAAATAAATGAAAAATTTATAAATAAAACTCCAAGACTTGCTTATCGTAAAATTGAAAAAACAAAAAATGAAGAATTGAAAAATTGCAAATCGTAAAACTAATACATAACTGAAAATTTGTGGAATTGAAAAATTAAAGATTCAAAAAATTGAAAAAATAGAATTAAAATGCATCTAAAAATCATGTGGAAAGAAAGAAACGGGAAAAAAATAAAAAGCCGAAACAAAAAATTGCAGTTGAAAAATTGAAGACATTATAAACTGAATAATCGAAAAATTGAAAACTCGTGAAACTGCAAATGGAAAAATTGTAAAATCTAAAAATAATGCAGAAGTGGGAGAAATGCATAAATGAAAAATTTAAAAATGGAAACCCGAAGAATTGCATATTATAAAATGAAAGAAACAAAAAAATGAAGAATTGAAAAATTGTAAATCAAAAAATCGAAAAATCGAAAAACTGTAAAAATTGCAAATCGAAAACTTGAAGAAATGAAAAATTAAAGAATCGAAAAATTGAAAATTCGAGAAATTCTGAACATTTAAGAAACAAAAAAAAATGAAAAATTGAAGAAGCGAAAAATTAAAATTGAAAACACAAGAAATTGTAAAATTGAATCGAAGAATCGAATAATTAAATAGTCAAAGAAAATGAAAAACCGAAACAAAAAAAAATTGAAAACACGAAAAAATTGAAAGATCATGAAAGTGGGAAATAAAAAAAAACGAAAAATTAAAAAGTCCAAAAGTTGAAAATTTGAAAAATTGAAAACCGAAAAATTGCAAACTGGGAAATCCAAAAATCCAAAAGTAAAAAGAAGAAAATAAAAAACTAATGAAAAATTGAAGACATGAAAAACCTATAAACTGAACAATTAAAATTTGAAAACTCGTGAAACTGAAAATCGAAAAATTGCAAAATCTAAAAATCATCCAAAAATATATGCATATCTTAAAATTGAAGACACAAAAAAATGAAGAATTGAAAAAATTGAAATTGAAAAAACATTGAAAAATCGAAGAATGGCAAAAATGAAGAAGATAAAAAGCCGAAACGAAAAATTGTAAATCAAAAATTTCAAGAAATGAACAATTAGAGAAACAAAAAATTGAAAATTCGAGAAATTCTGAACATTTAGGAAACAAAAAAAAAATTAAAAATTGAATAAGCGAAAAATGAAAAAAATTAAAATTGAAAACACAAGAAATTGTAAAACTGAATCGAAGAATCGAATAATTAAATAGTCAAAGAAAATGAAAAGGCGAAACAAAAAAATTGAAGACACGAAAAAATTGAAAGATCATGAAAGTGAAAAATTAAAAAGTCTAAAAGTTGAAAATTTGAAAAATTGAAGCCGAAAAATTGCAAATTGGGAAATCCAAAAATCCAAAAATAAAAAAAAAAGAAAATAAAAAACTGTAATGAAAAATTGAAGGCATGAAAAACCTATAAACTGAACAATTAAAATTTGAAAACTCGTGAAACTGAAAATCGAAAAATTGCAAAATCTAAAAATCATCCAAAAATATATGCATATCTTAAAATTGAAGACACAAAAAAATGAAGAATTGAAAAAATTGAAATTGAAAAAACATTGAAAAATCGAAGAATGGCAAAAATGAAGAAGATAAAAAGCCGAAACGAAAAATTGTAAATCGAAAATTTCAAGAAATAAAAAATTAGAGAATCAAAAAATAAATAATCTAAACAATGGAGAATCAAGAAAAATGAAAAATGATTATATTACAAATCTAAAAATTGTAGAAATCGAATAATTAAAGACAAAGGAAATGAAAAACCGAAAATTTTAAAAATGGAAATCGAAGAATAGCAAATCGTAAAATTCAAGAAAAAACAATGAAAAATTGAAAAAACAAAAATTATAATCATTGAAAAATTGAATAGAAAATCGAATAATTGAAACATGTAAGAATGAAAACTCAAAGAGCTGCATATTTCAAAATTGAAGAAACAAAAGAATGGAAAAATTGCAAATCGGAAAATGGAACAAACGAAAAATTGAAAAAACAAAAAAAAAATTAAATCGAAATATCGAAAAATCAAAAATCTGTAAAAGTGAAGAAAATAAAACTCGAATCGAGAAATTGCAAAAT
The DNA here is from genome assembly GCF_036711695.1 of Zophobas morio. Taxonomy (NCBI): domain Eukaryota; kingdom Metazoa; phylum Arthropoda; class Insecta; order Coleoptera; family Tenebrionidae; genus Zophobas; species Zophobas morio. The sequence goes on along the minus strand of NW_026972123.1, from coordinate 6,298,818 downwards.
CTAAAAACTGAAGAAAAAAAGGGAAGAAAAATAAGAATTGCAAAATTCAAGTCAAAAAAGCTGCGGGAGTGCTATTTACGCCACTGGTTTTACTTTATAGAGTATCAGAAAACAAAAATCGCCAAAAATTTTTATAATTTTTCAAAGAAACAGGATTTGTTTTGCTGTAGTTCAGGAGTGAAATAACCTTCGGCCAATTTTTTCTTGATGTGGATCATCCTGTATATTGTTTAGGCATTCCACCTTACTTATTTAAAATTCCAGCAGTCGCCAAAGTTGTCACGTCGCAGTTGCGCGATCCTCGTCCGGAATCCATCAGCGAAATTACACGTCTACATGAAAAATAATAGCACCCCATGAAATGTAAATTGCCCCCATTTTCCTGGGCATGCACGTACGAAGGTGGCGTCGCGAGCCAGCGATTACATACGTACGGGTGACAAGAGTGGCAAGATAATGACCCACGTCAGGTTCAACAAACGCAAAATGCCAACCACCGTTAAAAAAAATCTCGACGTCCTTCTCCGAACTTCCCGATGGGTTTATTGCGCGATTTTCGGGTCTAATTACCCGGCGACGGATTTATGGCCACTCGGACCCTTCGGGTTGTAAATAATAAATATAGTTGCTACCTAATTTACACGATCGGGAAAAATGCGCTAGAGCAGAGTGCAGCATCCCACAGAATGCGAATTTGCAATGTAAACATGGGCCATACATCATCCCTTGACAGGCCGATCTAGTCTTGGTCCGTCTCTCGCGTCTCGTAATCCCAACATCCATCATCGCGTTGGTCCTCTTCCCGCCCTTCATAATGCCCACACCCAGACGAACGCTTTTTTAAATGGGGCGATTTTTATTCATATCCGAGCACGGTTTATTAGCGACGGGCGATCAATTTCAATTCACTGGGCGGTGGGGCGATGGGCGACCAAGGGATGGGTCGATCTATTAGGGTGCGTGCATTGGGACATGGACTAAATGGTTTTCCGATGTTTGTGTATGGTTTTTTTTTAGGAAATTAGATGAAATACACGAAGTAGCCTGCAGTGATAATTAAATGTGCAAAGTAGGTATATAAATAAAAATTGATATACAGTTAGTTAGATATGTCAGTTTCTTTCAAGTAACAAAATTTGGCAATTAAAAAACAATTCAGTTACATTTTGCGTTGGCAACTCTACCACCAACTACACCATATCAAAAGTTACTACACTTCTTTGAAAAATTATACTTATATATTTTTTGCGATTCTGCCTTCTGATAACCTCTACAAAGTAAATCCAGTGGAACACTCCCACAGCACTTGAATTTTTTAATCCTTCAATTTTTAATTTTTTCAATTTTCCAACTTTTGAATTTTTTAATTTTCAGATTTTGCAGCATTCCGTTTGCATTTTCTAATGTTTTATTTTTTCGATTATTCGATTTTTCAATGTTCCGATTTTATAATTTTTTGTTTTTTCAATTTTAGTTTTTTTTCAATTTGTCATTTTTCATGTTTCTTGATTGTTTAGATTTTGCATTTTTTCAATTCTTTAATTTTTCATTTCTTCAAATCTTCGATTTGCAATTTTTCGTTTGGTTTTTTATTTTCTTCATTTTTACCATTTTTCGGTTTTTCAATATTCCGATCTAATAGGTTTTGTTTTTTCAATTTTTCATTGCCTCAAATTATTTTTAATTTTTGGAATTTTCGACTTGCAATTTTTCGGTTTTCAATTTTTCAAATATTCAACTTTTAGTCTTTTCAACTTTTCATTTTTTCAATTTTAGATTTTTGAGGTTCGTGATTTTTCAATTTTTGATTTGGGTTTCGGGTTTTCATTTTATTTGAATTTTTAATTATTCGCTTCTACACTGTTTCGATAATTTTTTGCTTTTCCAAATTAAATTTTTTAATTATTCATTTCTTCAATTTTTCGATTTGTGTTTTACTCACTTTTCACTTTCCTTGTTTCTTCAATTTTTCGTTTTATTTCGGTTTTTATTTTCTTAATTTTTACAATTTTTCGATTTTTCAGCGTTTTTTTTTTCAATTTCGATGTTTTCAATTTTTGTTTCCTTAATTTTTCGATTTGCTATTTTTCAAATATTCATATTTTTGTTTCTTCAATTTTAGGATATGCAGCTCTTCGAGATTTCGGTTTTAAATTTTTCAGTTATTCCATTTTCCGACTTTTGTATGATTTTTGGACTTTGCAATTTTTCGATTTGCAGTTTCACGAATTTTTAATTTTTAATTTTTCAATTTATAGATTTTTCAGTTTTTCAGGTCTTCAGTTTATCGTTTCGGTTTTTTGTTTTCTTTGTTTTTAATTTTTGGAATTTTCGACTTGCAATTTTTTAGTTTTCCATTTTTCAAATTTTCAACTTTAAGTCTTTTTTCAATTTTAGATTTTTCAGTTCTACACTGTTTACCTAGATAATTTTTTGTTTTTCCAAATTAAATTTTTTTAATTTTTCATTTCTTCAATGTTTTGATTTGTGATTTACCTACTTTTGACTTTTCTTGTTTCTTCAATTTTTCGTTTCTTCAATTTTTCATTTTATTTCGGTTTTTTATTGTCTTCATTTTTACAATTTTTCGATTTTTCAGCGTTTTGTTTTTTCAATTTCGATTTTTTCAATTTTTGTTTCCTTAATTTTTCGATTTGCTATTTTTCAAATAGTCATATTTTTGTTTCTTCAATTTTAGGATATGCAGCTCTTCGAGATTTCGGTTTTAAATTTTTCAGTTATTCCATTTTCCGACTTTTGTATGATTTTTGGACTTTGCAATTTTTCGATTTGCAGTTTCACGAATTTTTAATTTTTAATTTTTCAATTTATAGATTTTTCAGTTTTTCAGGTCTTCAGTTTATCGTTTCGGTTTTTTGTTTTCTTTGTTTTTAATTTTTGGAATTTTCGACTTGCAATTTTTTAGTTTTCCATTTTTCAAATTTTCAACTTTAAGTCTTTTTTCAATTTTAGATTTTTCAGTTCTACACTGTTTACCTAGATAATTTTTTGTTTTTCCAAATTAAATTTTTTTAATTTTTCATTTCTTCAATGTTTTGATTTGTGATTTACCTACTTTTGACTTTTCTTGTTTCTTCAATTTTTCGTTTCTTCAATTTTTCATTTTATTTCGGTTTTTTATTGTCTTCATTTTTACAATTTTTCGATTTTTCAGCGTTTTGTTTTTTCAATTTCGATTTTTTCAATTTTTGTTTCCTTAATTTTTCGATTTGCTATTTTTCAAATAGTCATATTTTTGTTTCTTCAATTTTAGGATATGCAGCTCTTCGAGATTTCGGTTTTAAATTTTTCAGTTATTCCATTTTCCGACTTTTGTATGATTTTTGGACTTTGCAATTTTTCGATTTGCAGTTTCACGAATTTTTAATTTTTAATTTTTCAATTTATAGATTTTTCAGTTTTTCAGGTCTTCAGTTTATCGTTTCGGTTTTTTGTTTTCTTTGTTTTTAATTTTTGGAATTTTCGACTTGCAATTTTTTAGTTTTCAATTTTTCAAATTTTCAACTTTAAGTCTTTTTTCAATTTTAGATTTTTCAGTTCTACACCGTTTACCTAGATAATTTTTGTTTTTCCAAATTAAATTTTTTTAATTTTTCATTTCTTCAATGTTTTGATTTGTGATTTACCTACTTTTGACTTTTCTTGTTTCTTCAATTTTTCGTTTCTTCAATTTTTCATTTTATTTCGGTTTTTTATTGTCTTCATTTTTACAATTTTTCGATTTTTCAGCGTTTTGTTTTTTCAATTTCGATTTTTTCAATTTTTGTTTCCTTAATTTTTCGATTTGCTATTTTTCAAATATTCATATTTTTGTTTCTTCAATTTTAGGATATGCAGCTCTTCGAGATTTCGGTTTTAAATTTTTCAGTTATTCCATTTTTATGATTTTTGGACTTTGCAATTTTTCGAGTTGCAATTTCACGAATTTTCAATTTTTAATTTTTCGATTTATAGATTTTTCAGTTTTTCATATCTTCAGTTTATCGTTTCGGTTTTTTGTTTTCTTTGTTTTTAATTTTTGGAATTTTCGACTTGCAATTTTTTAGTTTTCAATTTTTCAAATTTTCAACTTTGTCTTTTTTCAATTTTAGATTTTTCAGTTCTGCACTGTTTAGCTAAATAATTTTTTGTTTTTCCAAATTAAATTTTTTTAATTTTTCATTTCTTCAATGTTTTGATTTGTGATTTACCTCATTTTGACTTTTCTTGTTTCTTCAATTTTTCGTTTCTTCAATTTTTCATTTTATTTCGGTTTTTTATTGCCTTCATTTTTACAATTTTTCGATTTTTCAGCGTTTTGTTTTTTCAATTTCGATTTTTTCAATTTTTGTTTCCTTAATTTTTCGATTTGCTATTTTTCAAATAGTCATATTTTTGTTTCTTCAATTTTAGGATATGCAGCTCTTCGAGATTTCGGTTTTAAATTTTTCAGTTATTCCATTTTCCAACTTTTGTATGATTTTTTGACTTTGCAATTTTTCGATTTGCAGTTTCACGAGTTTTCAATTTTTAATTTTTCGATTTTTTAGTTTTACATGTCGTCTGTTTATCGTTTCGGTTTTTTGTTTTCTTTGTTTTTAATTTTTGGAATTTTCGACTTGCGATTTTTAGGTTTTCAATTTTTCAAATTTTCAACTTTTCATTTTTTCAATTTTAGATTTTTGAGGTTCGTGATTTTTCAATTTTTCGTTTCTTCAATTTTTGATTTGGGTTTTGGGTTTTCATTTTCTTTGATTTTTTAATTATTCGATTCTACACTGTTTCGAAAATTTTTTGTTTTTCCAAATTAAATTTTTTAAATCTTTCATTTCTTCAGTTTTTCGTTTCTTCAATTTGTCATTTTATTTCGGTTTTTTTTTTCTTCATTTTTACAATTTTTCGATTTTTCAGCGTTGTGTTTTGTCAGTTTCGATTTTTTCATTTTTCGTTTCCTTAATTTTTCGATTTGCTATTTTTCAAATCTTCATATGTTTGTTTCTTCAATTCTACAATATACAGTCCTTCGAGTTTTCATTTTAAAATTTTTCATTTTTTCCATTTTCCAACTTTTGAATGATTCTTGGAATTTGCTGTTTTTCTGTTCGGAGTTTCACGAGTTTTCAATTTTTAATTTTTCAGTTTACAGATTTTTCAGTTTTTCATGTCGTTTTAATTTTCTCTATTTCTTTAATTTTAGATTTTTGGATTTGCCGATTTGCAGTTTTTCGTTTTTCCAATTTTACACTTTTCTTGTTTCTTCAATGTTTGGATTTTTTTATTTTTGATTTTTCAATTTTTCGATTTTTCAATGTTCCGTTTTTATAATATTTTATTAATTTGTTTGCTCAGTTTTTCGCTTTGCAATTTTTGAATTCTTCATTTTTTGGTTCATCAATTTTAAGACATGCAACTCTTCAAGTTTCCATTTTTTAATTTTTCAGTATTCGCTTTTCCAACTGTCGGATTTTTCAATTTTTGGAGTTTGCAATTTTTCGATTTGCAGTTTCACGAGTCTTCAGTTTTTCAGTTTTTAGATTTTTGAACTTTTCATGTCTTCAGTTTTTCGTTTCGCCTTTTTGTTTCCTCATTTTTTTAATTTTTCCGTTTTTCAACGTTTTAATTTTATAATTTTTCTTCTTTCCAATGTAATATTTTAAAATTTTTGGATTTTTGGATTTTTCGATTAGCAATTTTTTTCAATTTTTTGAATTTTCAACCTTTTTCAAATGCAATAAAGCAATTTTAAAAATGTTCCTTTTTGCAATTTTGGGATTTTAGAATTTTTCAATTTTTCAATTATTGGAATTTAAAATTGTTTCATTTATTCGATTTTTCAATTTTTTGATTTTCAATTTTTTAATTTCTACAAATTAAATTTTTCAATTTTCATTCTTTCAGTTTATCGACTTTACAATTTTGACTTTTCTATAATTTTTCAATTTTACAATTTTTGGGTTTTTCTTCATTCCAATTTTTCGATGTTTTTTCCAATATTTCAATTTTTTGTTTCTTCAGTTTTTCACTTTGCAATTTTTGAATTCTTTATTTTTTGTTTCATCAATTCTACGATATGTAACTTCTACGAGTTTCCATTTTAAAATTTTTCAGTATTCGATTTTCGAACTGTAGGATATGTTTCAATTTTTGGAGTTTGCGAATTTTCGATTTACAGTTTCACGAGTTTTTAGATTTTTGAACTTTTCATGCCTTCAGTTTTTCGTTTCGCCTTTTCATTTCTTCATTTTTCCAATTTTTTCGTTTTTCAATGTTTTAATTTTATAATTATTCTTTTTTTCAATGTAATATTTTTCAATTTTTGGATTTTTACATTTTTCGATTAGAAATTTTTTGGTTTTCAATTTTTCGAATTGTCAACCTTTTTCAAATGCAATAAAACAATTTTAAAAACGTTCTTTTTTGCTATTTTGGGATTTTAGAATTTTTCAATTTTTCAATTAATGGAATTTAAAATTGTTTCACTTATTCGATTTTTCAACTTTTTAATTTACAAATTTTCAATTTCTACAAGTTAAATTTTTCAATTTTCATTCTTTCAGGGATGCAGTTTATCGACTTTCCAATTTTGACTTTTCTATAATTTTTCAATTTTACAATTTTTGGGTTTTTCTTCGTTCCAATTTTTCGATGTTTTTTTCCATGCTTCAATTTTTTTTTTTTTTCAATTCATGCGTTTTTCAGCTATTCAGTTTTAGATTTTTTAGTTTTTTCAAAATTTCGATTTCTCAACTTTTCGAATAAAAAAAAATGGAACTACGAAATTGTAGAAAACGAAAAAGTAGAAAATGAAAACTTAGAATAATCTAAAAATTTGAAATGAAGATCTTGAAAACCTGAAAAATCCAAAAATTAAAACTTGAGAAACTTAAAAATCGAAAAAATGTAAAACCCAAAAAACGAAATATGGACTGCAAAATTAAAATATTCAAAATGAAAGAAGTCGGAAAATTGTGCAACTGGAAATCCAAACATTGCAAAATTAAAAAATTTCAAAATTGGAAAATCAAGGAATTGAAAAATCGTAGACTGGAAATTTGTAGAATTGAGTAAACGAAACATTGAAAAATAAAGGAAATGAAAAAACGAAATTAAAAAATCAGGAAAATGAAAAATAAAAATTAAGGGCTTGAAAAATTGAGGAAACGAAAAATTAAAAACCTGCAAATCGAAAAATTGAAGAAATCAAAAACAAAAAAATTTGCAAGTCGAGGAATTGACAATTTGAAGAAATTAAAGTTGAACCAACGAAGAATTATGAAACAAACATTAAAAAAAGCAAAAATTGAAAAATGAAGAAAACGAAAAAACGAAAAATTGCGATGTCAAAAAATTGTAAAAACGAAGAAAAAGGAATAAGAAAAAAATGTTATATCAAAAAATTGGCCGAAGGTAAATTAAACCACATTTTTGGAAAACGTAAGACCTACTTTTTCGTATTCTAGGGGTCATGAAACGTCGAAAGAACTTAAAAGTAGCCACTCGTCCAATTGACCCGATTAACAAACCATATCATGACGGTTTTTTGTACCTATCGTGAAATTTCTAAATCCACAATTTTAAATAAAGCGGAAATTAAAAATAAAAAACCCTGGTGTCATCACTACAACTAAACTCGCGTTCCATCACAACAGACACAACGTCATAAATTCGTCCACCAGGCGACCGAAAATGGAAAAAATCATCACCGGCGACAACCCCACGAGCACAACAGTAACAGGCTTATACGACTGCAATAATTCAACTTAACGATTCCAGGAGTCAATAATTAATACCTCTCATAAACCGCGCATCCAAACAATATTTACGACATATCCTCCAGTCAATAACACATGCAGTCACCCCCAGAGGAGAAAAACGCGACTGTCAAAAACACAAATCGCATCAGTAATTTACAGCAGAGACAACCCTAGGCCTTTTTCGTGTATTTACGACGCGCTATAAACTTTCGCGAGATGCATTGCCGGGGGGAGGGGGAGTCAAATGTCAGATGGGTGAACTATTAGACGACTTTGTCGAATAAAAATAATAATTAAATAATTTGTTAAGGCCAATAACTCGAGCATTGCAAAATACACCAGCGAAAAAGGAAAATAATAATTTTATTATTTAGTGCAAATCTGCTTAACACAAAATTAATAAATAATTGCAAATTTGTGTGTTTTGTGTTTAAAAGTTATTTTTGAAATTAAAAAAATTTGTAAATATTGTGGTATATTGCGACTAATAATCCTATGGTCATTAAATTCATTCCAAAAAAAAAATTCCAAAAAATCTATTGTTGCTCCGTTATATGAGCAGTGGCACCATCCTGCTCGAAGTAACCATAAATTACTCATCATCATCTAGTTGATTTAAGTTAAAATTTCGTTTCGCTATCTTACAGCATTTATGTTTTCTGAAAACATCATTTATCGTATTGTTAAAACACTAAGAAACGCTTTGCCATAAAAAAATCAGACCAATAATTCTTTCTGGTCGACTTCCTGGGGATATTGGGACGACTCAATGAAGAAGTGTGGATTTTCTGAAGTCCACATTCTTGTGTTTTGTGAGTGTTAAGTTTCTCGAAATTTCATTTTCCATACATACCTAAGTACTAAATAAATACTGGCGAGTTCCATCTAATTTTATATCGTTTCGAAACATTACCATGAATATTTTATGTTGTTCTGAAAAAATGTCGGAAGCAGTAAAACTCACACACTAGTTCTGAAATGAACTGATTTTTCTCAAAAGATTAAATAACAATAAACCGGAAAAAATCAACCCGACTGCATTTAAGACAATAATGATGAATTTAAAGTATCTTCGGTTGCCTATTTATTCTCTGAGAATAATTACGCTGTTATAAATAAACGGCTAATAATAATTCACAATCATGCTCCAAATATATCTATATTTTTTTCGTAATAATATATTACGTTATAAAGATTACATTCACACGATTGATCTTTGTTGTATTATTTTGGTGTGTGGAGTCGTCCTTCAAAATTAGGAAAAATATGGGATCTAGCGCGGAGCTAGTATTTAGCCAAGAGATAATTTCCTAGTGTTTAAAACACCGGGATGTTATGAAAACCAAATACGATGATTCACTATTAACACGGGATCCCCTAGTGATTTTTTTTTAAGAAACTGAAAGAATCTCTGTGTTTTCAAGTGCCCTTGTCTTCCCTAAAATGTGGAAGAATCTCGAGGCCCCCACCGTTTTCTTTTTTTAAGAACCTGTAAGAATCTTGGGGTTCTCTTTAAAGTTTAAATAACCTCGGGGTTCCTTGTGTAATTTTTTGCTAAATCTCGAATTCTCCTAGTGTTATTTTTTTCTAAAATACGAAAGAATCTGGAGATTCCCTAATATTTTTTTTTTAGAGAAACTGAAAGAATTGTGGGGGCCCTAGGGATTTTTCCTTAAAAATGTGAAAGAGTCTGAAGGTTCCCTAGTGTGTTTTTTTTTAACGTCAAAAATCTCGGGGTTCCCTACTGTTATTTTTTTCTAAAATACGAAAGAATCTTGAGGAGCCTTAGAGTTTTTTATCTAAAATGTGAAGGAATCCCCTAGTGTTTTTTTAAAGGTTAAGAAGATTGGGGTTCCCTAATGTTATTTTTTTCTAAAATGCGCAAGAATCTTGGGGAGCCCTGGTTTTTTTACCTAAAATATGAAGGAATCGTGGGGCCCCCTAGTGTTTTTTAACGTTAACCATCTTGGGGTCCCCTTTTGAAGAGAAATTTAAATAATCTCAGGGCCCCTTGTGTTATTTTTTGCTAAAATGTGAAAACTCTGGACGTCCCCTAAGGTCTTTTTTTAGAGAAACTGAAAGAATCTTGAGGGCCCCTAAGATTTTTCCCCTAAAATGTGAAAGAATCCTGGTGTCCTCTTTTGAAGAGTTGTTAATCTTCGGGTCCCTTGTGTTATTTTTTGTTACATTACTATAGAATCTCGAGATTTCCTAGTGTTATTTTTTTCTAAACTGTGAAAGAATTTGGAGGTTCCCTGAGGTCTTTTTTTAGAGAAACTGAAAGAATCCCGTTGTCTCCCTTTGAAAAGAAGTTTAAATAATAATCTATGGACCTTCTGCGGTACTTTTAGCTACAATGCGATAGAATTTTGGGATTCCCTAATGTTATTTTTTAGAGAAACTTAAAGAATGAATGTTGGGGAACCTTAGGGTTTTTACCCTAAAATGTGAAAGAGTCCCAGTGTCCCCAGGGGTTTTGTTTAACCTTAAAAATCTTGAGATCCCTTTTGAAGAGAAGTAGAAATAATCTCGGAACCCCTTGTATTATTTTTTGCTCCAGTACCATAGAATCTGGTTTTCCCCTAGTGTTATTTTTTTCTAAAATGCCCAAGAATCTAGAGGTCCCCTAATGTCTTTTTTTAGAGAAGCTCAAAGAATCTTGGGGGCCCTGGGTTTTTTCCCTTAAATGTGAAAGAATCCCGGAATCCTCTAGTGTTTTTTTTTTAATCTTAAGGATCTCCGGGTCCCCTTTTGTAGAGAAGTTTAAATAATCTCAGGGCCTTTGTGTTAGTTTTTGCTACAATGCCACATACTATTGGGATCCCCTAGTGCCCTAGTGTAACTTTTTCTGAATGCGAAGGAATCGGGGATCCCCTAATATTTTTTTTTTTTTTTAGAAGAGGTGAAAGAACCTTGGGCGCCCTAGGGCTTTTTCCCTAAAATGTGAAAGAAACCTGGGGTCTCTTGGATTTTTTTTTAACTTTAAGAATCTCGGGGTCCTTTTATGAAGAGAAGTTTAAATAATCTCGAGGCCCCTTGTGTTATTTTCTGCTACAATATGATAGAATCTTGAGGTCCCCTAATGTTATTTTTTGCTAAAATGTGAAGAATCTGGAGGTCCCCTAAGGTCTTTTCTTTAGAGAAACCTATACGTTTTTTCCCCTAAAATATAAAAAAATCCTGGGGTCCCCTATTGAAGAGTTGCTATTCTCCATGTCCCTTGTGTTATTTTTTTACTACAATGCTATAGAATCTCGAGATTTTCAAGTGATATTTTTTTTGTAAAATGTGAAAAAATTTGGGAGTTCCCTGAGGTCTTTTTTTTAGAGAAACTGAAAGAATCCCGTTGTCTTCCTGTGAAAGAAGTTTAAATAACAATCTGTGGGCCTTTTGCGGTACTTTTTGCTACAATGCGATAGAATTTTGGGATTCCCTAATGTTAGTTTTTAGAGAAACTTAAAGAATGAATGTTGGGGAACCTTAGGGTTTTTACCCTAAAATGTGAAAGAGTCCCGGGGTCCCCAGGGTTTTTTTTTAACCTTAAAAATCTTGAGATCCCGTTTGGAAGAGAAGTTGAAATAATCTCAGGGCCCCTTGGGTTATTTTTTGCAACAATACCATAGAATCTGGTTGTCCCCTAGTGTTATTTTTTTCTAAAATGCCCAAGAATCTAGAGGTCCCCTAATGTCTTTTTTTAGAGAAGCTGAAAGAATGTTGGGGAACCTTAGGGTTTTTTTCACTAAAATGTGAAAGAATTCCGGGCTCTTCTTGTGTTATTTTTGCTACAAAGCGATAGAATTTCGGGGTTCTCTAATGTTACTTTTTTCTCAAAATACGAAGGAATCTGGAGGTCCCTTAATGTATGTTTTTAGAGAAGCTCAAAGAATCTTGGGGGCCCTGGGTTTTTCCCCTGAAATGTGAAAGAATCCCGAAATCTCCTAGTTTTTTTTTTAACCTTAAGAATTTTCGGGTCACCTTTCGTAGAAAATTTTAAATAATATCAGGGCCCTTGTGTTATTTTTTGCTACAATGCCACATACTGTTGGGATCCCCTAGTGCCCTAGTGTCACTTTTTCTGAATGCGAAGGAATCGGGGATTCTCTAATATTTTTTTTGCACTCATGACCTTTTTTGATAGTTTTCGCGCATTCACCAGAGTGCGGGAGGTCGAACTTCCCGCACACGTGCATTTAACTTCCCGTTGCCATGATAACCTTAAAATACTCGGGTAGTGTCAACATTGTGACGTGTTGACGGCGCTGTCAATGGCGTTGTTTATAAATAACTCACAGTTAATCTCTTCAGTTTAAAGGTTTATTCGTCGCAAAAAATATTGTACACAACACGTTCGTGAGCCTGCTTCCCGCATTCACGCAAATGCGGCACTCCCTTCGGTCGTGCCTCAAACAAGCGTTCATGCGGGAAGCAGGCTATCCCGAACTAGTTGCGTAAATTACTATTTTAGAGGAGCTGTAAGAACCTTGGGCGCCCTAGGGCTTTTTCCCTAAAATGTGAAAGAATCCTGGGGTCCCTTGGATTTTTTTTAACTTTAAGAATCTCGGGGTCCTTTTATGAAGAGAAGTTTACATAATCTTGAGGCCCCTTGTGTTATTTTTTGCTAAAATGTGAAGAATCTGGAGGTCCCCTAAGGTCTTTTCTTTAGAGAAACCTATACGTTTTTTCCTCTAAAATATAAAAGAATCCTGGGGTCCCATTTTGAAGAGTTGCTATTCTCCAGGTCCCTTGTGTTATTTTTTTGCTGCAATGCTATAGAATCTCCAGATTTTCTAGTTCGGGGTCCTCTTTTGAAGAGTAGTTTAAAAAACAATCTATGGGCCTTTTGCGTTATTTTTTGCTACAATGTTTTCTAAAATACGAAAAAATCTGGAGGTCCCCTAATGTCTGTTTTTAGAGAAACTTAAATCATGTTGAGGAGCCCTTGGGTTTTCCCTAAAATGTGAAAGAATCCCGGGGTCCCCTTTTGGCGATAAATTGAAATAATCTCAGGGCCCCTTGCGTTATCTTTTGCTACAATGCCATAGGATCTAGTTATCCGCTATTATCATGTTATTTTCTTCTAAAATGCGAAAAAATGTGGAGGTCCCTTAATGTTTTTTTTTTTAGAAAAGCTGAAAGAATCTTGAGGGCCCTTGGGTTTTTTACTTAAAATGTGAAAGAATTCCGGGGTCCTATTGTGTTATCTTTGCTACAATGCGATAAAATCTCGGGGTCCCCTAATGTGTGTTTTTTTTTTTTTTAGAAAAACTGAAAGAATCTTGGGGGCTCTGGGTTTTTCCCTTAAATGTGAAAGAATTGCGGGATCCCTTAGTGTTTTTTTTTTAAGTTTAAGTATCTCCGGGTCCCCTTTTGTAGAAAAGTTTAAATAATCTCAGGGCCCTTGTGTTATTTTTTGTTACAATGTCACAGAATCTTGGAGTTCCCTAGTGTAATTCTTTCCAAATACCAAGGAATCGGAGGTTCCCTAATATCTTTTTTTTTTTAGAGAAACTGAAAAAAATCTTGGGGCCCTTAGGGTTTTTTCGTTAAAATATGAAAGAATCCCGTAGTCCCCTTATGTTTTTTTTAAACTTTAAGAAATTCGGATTTCCCTTTTGAAGAGTAGTTAATCTCCGGGCCCTTTGTGTAATTTTTTGCTACAATGATATAGAATCTCAAGATTTCCTAGTGTTACTTTTTTCTAAAATACGAAAGAATTTGGGGATCCCCTGAGGCCTTTTTTTTAGAGAAACTGAAAGAATCTCAGGGGGGGGGTCTATGGTTTTTTCACTAAAATATGAAAGAATCCTGGGATCTCCTTGTCTTGTTTTAACTTTAAGGATCCCGGGGTCCTCTTATGAAGAGAAGTTTAAACAATCTATGGCCTTTTTCGATATTTTTTGCTACAATGCGATATAATTTCGTTTTTCTAAAATACGAAAGAATCTGAAAGTCTGCTAATGTAATTTTTAAAGAAGCTTAAAGAATGTTGGGGGAGCTTGGGTTTTTTTTCCCCTAAAATATTAAACTATTCCGGAGTTCCCTGATAATTTTTTTTAACTTTAAAAAATCTCGAGATCCTCTTTTGAAGAGAACTTGAAATAATTTCGGGGCCCCTTGCCATAGAAACTGATTGTCCCCTAGTGTTACTTTTTCTAAAATACCAAAGCATCTACAGGTTCCCTAATATCCTTTTTTAGAGAAGCTGAAAAATCTTGGGGGGGCTAGGTTTTTTTCCCTAAAATGTGAAAGAATTCCGGGGTTCCCTTGTGTTTTTTTTAAACTTTGAGAATCTCGGATTTCCCTTATGAAGAGTAGTTAATCTCCGGGCCCTTTGTGTTATTTTTTGCTACAATGATATAGAATCTCAAGATTTCCTAATGTTACTTTTTTCTAAAATACGAAAAAATTTGGGGATCCCCTGAGGCCTTTTTTTTAGAGAAACTGAAAGAATCTCAGGGGGGGGAGTCTATGGTTTTTTCACTAAAATATGAAAGAATCCTGGGATCTCCTTGTATTGTTTTAACTTTAAGGATCCCGGGGTCCTCTTATGAAGAGAAGTTTAAATAATCTATGGCCTTTTTCGATATTTTTTGCTACAATGCGATATAATTTCGTTTTTCTAAAATACGAAAGAATCTGGAAGTCTGCTAGTGTCATTTTTAAAGAAGCTTAAAGAATGTTGGGGGAGCTTTGGTTTTTTCCCCTAAAATATTAAACAATTCCGGAGTTCCCTGATAATTTTTTTTGACTTTAAAAAATCTCGAGATCCTCTTTTGAAGAGAACTTGAAATAATTTCGGGGCCCCTTGCCATAGAAACTGATTATCCCCTAGTGTTACTTTTTCTAAAATACCAAAGCATCTACAGGTTCCCTAATATCCTTTTTTAGAGAAGCTGAAAAATCTTGGGAGGGCTAGGTTTTTTCCCTAAAATGTGAAAGAATTCCGGGGTTCCCTTGTGTTTTTTTTTAAACTTTGAGAATCTCGGATTTCACTTTTGAAGAGTAGTTAATGTCCGGGCTCTTTGTGTTATTTTTTGCTACAATGATATAGAATCTCAAGATTTCCTAGTGTTACTTTTTTCTAAAATACGAAAGAATTTGGGGATCCCCTGAGGCCTTTTTTTTAGAGAAACTGAAAGAATCTCAGGGGGGGATCTATGGTTTTTTTACTAAAATATGAAAGAATCCTGGGATCTCCTTGTATTGTTTTAACTTTAAGGATCCCGGAGTCCTCTTATGAAGAGAAGTTTAAATAATCTATGGCCTTTTTCGATATTTTTTGCTACAATGCGATAGAATTTCGTTTTTCTAAAATACGAAAGAATCTGGAAGTCTGCTAGTGTCATTTTTAAAGAAGCTTAAAGAATGTTGGGGGAGCTTGGGTTTTTTTCCCTAAAATATTAAACAATTCCGGAGTTCCCTGATAATTTTTTTTAACTTTAAAAAATCTCGAGATCCTCTTTTGAAGAGAACTTGAAATAATTTCGGGGCCCCTTGCCATAGAGACTGATTGTCCCCTAGTGTTACTTTTTCTAAAATACCAAAGCATTTACAGGTTCCCTAATATCCTTTTTTAGAGAAGTTGAAAAATCTTGGGGGGGCTAGGTTTTTTTCCCCTAAAATGTGAAAGAATTCCGGGATTCCCTTGTGTTTTTTTTAAACTTTGAGAATCTCGGATTTCCCTTTTGAAGAGTAGTTAATCTCCGGGCCCTTTGTGTTATTTTTTGCTACAATGATATAGAATCTCAAGATTTCCTAATGTTACTTTTTTCTAAAATACGAAAGAATTTGGGGATCCCCTGAGACCTTTTTTTTTAGAGAAACTGAAAGAATCTCAGGGGGGGGGGGATCTATGGTTTTTTCACTAAAATATGAAAAATCCTGGGATCTCCTTGTATTGTTTTAACTTTAAGGATCCCGGGGTCCTCTTATGAAGAGAAGCTTAAAGAATCTATGGCCTTTTTCGATATTTTTTGCTACAATGCGATATAATTTCGTTTTTCTAAAATACGAAAGAATCTGAAAGTCTGCTAATGTAATTTTTAAAGAAGCTTAAAGAATGTTGGGGGAGCTTGAGCTTTTTCCCCTAAAATATTAAACAATTCCGGAGTTCCCTGATAATTTTTTTTTACCTTTAAAAAATCTCGAGATCCTCTTTTGAAGAGAACTTGAAATAATTTCGGGGCCCCTTGCCATAGAAACTGATTGTCCCCTAGTTTTACTTTTTCTAAAATACCAAAACATCTACAGGTTTCCTAATATCCTTTTTTAGAGAAGCTGAAAAATCTTGGGGGGGCTAGGTTTTTTCCCCTAAAATGTGAAAGAATTCCGGGATTCCCTTGTGTTTTTTTTAAACTTTGAGAATCTCGGATTTCCCTTTTGAAGAGTAGTTAATCTCCGGGCCCTTTGTGTAATTTTTTGCTACAATGATATAGAATCTCAAGATTTCCTAGTGTTACTTTTTTCTAAAATACGAAAGAATTTGGGGATCCCCTGAGGCCTTTTTTTTAGAGAAACTGAAAGAATCTCAGGGGGGGGGGGTCTATGGTTTTTTCACTAAAATATGAAAGAATCCTGGGATCTCCTTGTCTTGTTTTAACTTTAAGGATCCCGGGGTCCTCTTATGAAGAGAAGTTTAAACAATCTATGGCCTTTTTCGATATTTTTTGCTACAATGCGATATAATTTCGTTTTTCTAAAATACGAAAGAATCTGAAAGTCTGCTAATGTAATTTTTAAAGAAGCTTAAAGAATGTTGGGGGAGCTTGGGTTTTTTTTCCCCTAAAATATTAAACTATTCCGGAGTTCCCTGATAATTTTTTTTAACTTTAAAAAATCTCGAGATCCTCTTTTGAAGAGAACTTGAAATAATTTCGGGGCCCCTTGCCATAGAAACTGATTGTCCCCTAGTGTTACTTTTTCTAAAATACCAAAGCATCTACAGGTTCCCTAATATCCTTTTTTAGAGAAGCTGAAAAATCTTGGGGGGGCTAGGTTTTTTTCCCTAAAATGTGAAAGAATTCCGGGGTTCCCTTGTGTTTTTTTTAAACTTTGAGAATCTCGGATTTCCCTTATGAAGAGTAGTTAATCTCCGGGCCCTTTGTGTTATTTTTTGCTACAATGATATAGAATCTCAAGATTTCCTAATGTTACTTTTTTCTAAAATACGAAAAAATTTGGGGATCCCCTGAGGCCTTTTTTTTAGAGAAACTGAAAGAATCTCAGGGGGGGGAGTCTATGGTTTTTTCACTAAAATATGAAAGAATCCTGGGATCTCCTTGTATTGTTTTAACTTTAAGGATCCCGGGGTCCTCTTATGAAGAGAAGTTTAAATAATCTATGGCCTTTTTCGATATTTTTTGCTACAATGCGATATAATTTCGTTTTTCTAAAATACGAAAGAATCTGGAAGTCTGCTAGTGTCATTTTTAAAGAAGCTTAAAGAATGTTGGGGGAGCTTTGGTTTTTTCCCCTAAAATATTAAACAATTCCGGAGTTCCCTGATAATTTTTTTTGACTTTAAAAAATCTCGAGATCCTCTTTTGAAGAGAACTTGAAATAATTTCGGGGCCCCTTGCCATAGAAACTGATTATCCCCTAGTGTTACTTTTTCTAAAATACCAAAGCATCTACAGGTTCCCTAATATCCTTTTTTAGAGAAGCTGAAAAATCTTGGGAGGGCTAGGTTTTTTCCCTAAAATGTGAAAGAATTCCGGGGTTCCCTTGTGTTTTTTTTTTAAACTTTGAGAATCTCGGATTTCACTTTTGAAGAGTAGTTAATGTCCGGGCTCTTTGTGTTATTTTTTGCTACAATGATATAGAATCTCAAGATTTCCTAGTGTTACTTTTTTCTAAAATACGAAAGAATTTGGGGATCCCCTGAGGCCTTTTTTTTAGAGAAACTGAAAGAATCTCAGGGGGGGATCTATGGTTTTTTTACTAAAATATGAAAGAATCCTGGGATCTCCTTGTATTGTTTTAACTTTAAGGATCCCGGAGTCCTCTTATGAAGAGAAGTTTAAATAATCTATGGCCTTTTTCGATATTTTTTGCTACAATGCGATAGAATTTCGTTTTTCTAAAATACGAAAGAATCTGGAAGTCTGCTAGTGTCATTTTTAAAGAAGCTTAAAGAATGTTGGGGGAGCTTGGGTTTTTTTCCCTAAAATATTAAACAATTCCGGAGTTCCCTGATAATTTTTTTTAACTTTAAAAAATCTCGAGATCCTCTTTTGAAGAGAACTTGAAATAATTTCGGGGCCCCTTGCCATAGAGACTGATTGTCCCCTAGTGTTACTTTTTCTAAAATACCAAAGCATTTACAGGTTCCCTAATATCCTTTTTTAGAGAAGTTGAAAAATCTTGGGGGGGCTAGGTTTTTTCCCCTAAAATGTGAAAGAATTCCGGGATTCCCTTGTGTTTTTTTTAAACTTTGAGAATCTCGGATTTCCCTTTTGAAGAGTAGTTAATCTCCGGGCCCTTTGTGTTATTTTTTGCTACAATGATATAGAATCTCAAGATTTCCTAATGTTACTTTTTTCTAAAATACGAAGGAATTTGGGGATCCCCTGAGACCTTTTTTTTTAGAGAAACTGAAAGAATCTCAGGGGGGGGGATCTATGGTTTTTTCACTAAAATATAAAAAATCCTGGGATCTCCTTGTATTGTTTTAACTTTAAGGATCCCGGGGTCCTCTTATGAAGAGAAGCTTAAAGAATCTATGGCCTTTTTCGATATTTTTTGCTACAATGCGATATAATTTCGTTTTTCTAAAATACGAAAGAATCTGAAAGTCTGCTAATGTAATTTTTAAAGAAGCTTAAAGAATGTTGGGGGAGCTTGGGCTTTTTCCCCTAAAATATTAAACAATTCCGGAGTTCCCTGATAATTTTTTTTTACCTTTAAAAAATCTCGAGATCCTCTTTTGAAGAGAACTTGAAATAATTTCGGGGCCCCTTGCCATAGAAACTGATTGTCCCCTAGTTTTACTTTTTCTAAAATACCAAAACATCTACAGGTTTCCTAATATCCTTTTTTAGAGAAGCTGAAAAATCTTGGGGGGGCTAGGTTTTTTTCCCTAAAATGTGAAGGAATTCCGGGGTTCCCTTGTGTTTTTTTTAAACTTTGAGAATCTCGGATTTCGCTTTTGAAGAGTAGTTAATCTCCGGGCCCTTTGTGTTATTTTTTGCTACAATGGTATAGAATCTCAAGATTTCCTATTGTTACTTTTTTCTAAAATACGAAAGAATTTGGGGATCCCCTGAGGCCTTTTTTTTAGAGAAACTGAAAGAATCTCGGGGGGGTCTATGGTTTTTTCACTAAAATATGAAAGAATCCTGGGATCTCCTTGTATTGTTTTAACTTTAAGGATCCCGGGATCCTCTTATGACGAGAAGTTTAAATAATCTATGGCCTTTTTCGATATTTTTTGCTACAATGCGATAGAATTTCGTTTTTCTAAAATACGAAAGAATCTG
Organism: Zophobas morio; assembly: GCF_036711695.1. NCBI lineage: Eukaryota > Metazoa > Arthropoda > Insecta > Coleoptera > Tenebrionidae > Zophobas > Zophobas morio. The sequence goes on along the minus strand of NW_026972123.1, from coordinate 6,279,587 downwards.
GAAGTCTGCCAATGTTTTTTTAGAGAAACTGAAAGAACCTCAGGGGGGGATCTATGGTTTTTTCACTAAAATATGAAAGAATCCTGGGATCTCCTTGTATTGTTTTAACTTTAAGGATCCCGGGGTCCTCTTATGAAGAGAAGTTTAAATAATCTATGGCCTTTTTCGATATTTTTTGCTACAATGCGATAGAATTTCGTTTTTCTAAAATACGAAAGAATCTGAAAGTCTGCTAATGTTTAAAGAAGCTTACAGAATGTTGGGGGAGTTTGGGTTTTTTTCCCTAAAATTTTAAACTATTCCGGAGTTCCCTGATAATTTTTTTTAACTTTAAAAAATCTCGAGATCCCCTTTTGAAGAGAAGTTGAAATAATTTCGGGGTCCTTTGTGTTATTTTTTGCTACAATGCCATAGAATCCGATTGTCCCCTAGTGTTACTTTTTCTAAAATACCAAAGAATCTAGAGGTTCCCTAATATCCTTTTTTAGAGAAGCTGAAAAATCTTGGGGGCTAGGTGTTTTTCTCTAAAATGTGAAAGAATTCCGGGGTTCCCTTATGTAATTTTTTTTTCTAAAATGCGAAGAAATCTGGAGGTCCCCTAATGTGTGGTTTTTTTCTTCAGAAAAACTGAAAGAATCTTGGGGGGGGCTGGGTTTTTCCCTTAAATGTGAAAGAATTCCGAGATCATTTAGTGTTCTTTTTTTTAACTTTAAGGATCTCCGGGTCCCCTTTTGGTAAGAAGTTTAAATAATCTCGGGTCCCTTGTCTTATTTTTTGCTACAATGTCACAGAATCTTGGACTTCACTAGTGTAATTTTTTTCTAAATGTCAAGGAATCTTTTTTTAGAGGATTGCGGCAGCTGAGGTTTTTTCCTTAAAATGTGAAATAATTCCGGAGTCCCTACATGTTTTTTTAAACTTTGAGAATCTCGGAGTTACCTTTTGAAGAGTACTTAATTAATCTCCGGACCCCGTGTGTTTTTTTTTTGCTACAATGCTATAGAATCTCGAGGTTTCCTAGTGTTATTTTTCGCTAAAATGTGAAAGAATCCTGTGGTCCCCTTGTGCTTTTTTTAACTTTAAGAATCTAGGGGTCCTCTTATGAAGAGAAATTTAAATAATCTATGGCCGTTTGCGTTATTTTTTGCTAAAATGCGATAGAATTTCTGGATTCCCTAATGTTTTTTTTTTCTAAAATACGAAAGAACCTGTCTTTTTTAAAGAAACTTAAAGAATGAATGTTGTTTTTTTTTCGCTAAAATATTAAACAATCCCCAAGTTCCCTAATGTTTTTTTTAACTTTAAAAATCTCGAGCTGCCCTTTTGAAGAGAAGTTGAAATAGTCCTAGTATTTGTTTCTTAAAATGCGAAAGGATCTCGGGACGCCTTACTGTCTAGAAATCTTGTCAAGTCAAATGTCAATTATCTGTCATAGTCTCGGAAAATAATTACCCTGTTATAAATAAACGACAAATAAAAGTCTCTAAAAAAACTGCTTGTTTCCACTATACAAAAAAAAAAAACGCATGTTCATTGACTTGTTTACTAGCAAAGTATTTCCGTTTAATCTATTTCCATTAATAAAGATAAATAATAATTGTATGAATACATCGTTATCCGACAGCAGTATTAATCAGAATATCAGAGATCGCTTACAGGATCTGCCATCAAAAGAGCATGCGTTGAATTGTAAAGTTTGGACAGTGGTTAGTTATGTTATAAGATAATCAATATATTTACTACTACCCTATGTAACAATGTGATAATTTACATACAGTTCCACTACAACGAAGTCTTTGTTTGACAGGTTGCCGTCAACTCTAATTTACGTTCCCTTTTTCATATCAATTATGCAAGCCATCATTTGTCAATTTTTTTTTTTTTGTTACAGAGGGATTATGGAAATTCTGTGGACTCGACCAACCCACCGGAAAAGGTAAGAATAAAAATTATCATTGCAACATATAACAAAATAAAGAGAACAAAAAACAGAACAAGATGCATTAATAAAATACACAGTGTTCTATTTCAAAATCCTGAAATTTCGAAAATTGAAACAATATATTGGTTGTTTCATTCTGTACAATTGAAACTAATTTGAGTGTGTAGTTCATACAAGTTTCGCCTTTCACTATTTTTATATTTCTAATAATTAGTGACGCACCCTGTAGATTCAATTGATTGTAATATGTGATGAGAAGAGAACACCCAGTTTTTTGAAAAGTATTCAATTTCGTTGTTAACAGCTAGTTGTAGTACTTAACTCCTGTACAAATGTATCGTAAATGTGTCCATCAAGATAACTGTACTTACCTGTAGAGTCATCTTATTGGACACATTTACAGCAGGGACTAAAGGATAAACCTAAGGGCTAACAAAACTTGTCTCCGCTGTGAAGTCACTTGGAAATAGTGTTAGTTTTACTAATACAGTCCCTTTGAGATTAAAACACCAGAACTTGGTTTAACAATATTTGAGAATACCTGTTGCTAAGGAAAATCAAAAAAATTATGCAAGTTATGTAAGTGTCTTTCTCACTGCAGCTTGCTCTATAAATCTTTATATCATCAGCAAATACAACAAAGTTTCTCCTTAGACTAAAGCCAATATCATTAGCAAATAATGAAAAAAGTATCCGACCTAGAACAGAACCCTGAGGGACTGCTGATGTTAACACTCTGCCTGCATGAAAGCAATAAATGTCAAAAATTTAGTTTTGCGTCCTTGGCCTTGTACTTTTGTCCAACATCACACGAAATGTTTAAAGCTTCAGCTACATGCTTGAGCCCAATTCAAATCCAGATAAAACGTCAAAAATAATAATCATAATAATATAAATAACGTAAAAATTTACTTCCACCCACCGCCGCTCCACCCCGTTGACAAAATAATTTACCGAGATCCGTTACTTGGTGGTCCCAGCCCTACTCCCCCTGCCCCCTTCATTAACCCTCCTCGGCCGTCAAAGCCGCCGCGATCCGAGCTGTCAATCACGGCGGTTCCCTGCTGTCTCCCGGTCCGTACCTGCACCGGGCCCAGCACACCTGGTCCCTCGCATTATTCCCAATCCGTCCGAACGAAACGCAAACCAAACTGGAATTCCGTTATTACAAAACGCGACTGAGATTTCTGCTCTACTCTACACTAATTACGACATCCATCCGACTTTCTCCCGACCGGCTCAAATGTCAGTCAAATCACAATGGCCCAGAACGGGTTCGCTGCGGTGTGGGCCGCGATGGTACAAATAGCCCTAAGATGTTTGCCGAAAGAAGACGAATTTTACGCAAGAGTTTCGCTCCGCTGAGCTTTCGCAGCGGATGATCGTCAGGTAGAGGACGGATTGCCGGTAATTGCTGGGGGTGGGTGCGGAGGGTGGGGGTTTTATGGGTGCATGGGCTTGAAGGTAATGGATGGTCAGTTCGCAAATCGCAAGAAGTAAATGGGTGGAAGGAAGTGGTTTGGAATGTATGGGTGTCTAGATGTACGGATAACATTGAAATAGATCATAGATTAGTTTGTGCTTTTGTTGGAACGACAAATTCCAAATTGGGGTCACAAATATCACAATATTATAGATTTTTTAGTTAAAGAATTGGTGTAAAATCTCACTGGTGTGTCGAAAATTTAAGCGGGATAATGAAACTAAAACAAAAAATCGGCACCGGGAATTTATGCAGTACTTTCCTCAAACTCAAAAGGGTGAACTAATGCTTGTCAGGGTGGGTTGGGTGAGGTCAGATTTCTTCAGTGATATTTTTTTCTAAAAATTTATCAGACGATTTATCAGAGATTTTTTATTGTCTTAAAAAGTGAATCTTGAAAATGTTTACGAATACTGAACGTGCTCACTGCGCTCGCATTTTAAACATTTTTAGGATAATAAGTTTGGAGATTTCTTAGAACACCAAAACCTAGGTAACTTCGCCCAGATTCTTTCTTAATTACTTTTATAAGAAGAATAAACTCCTAAAAAAACATGTTAATGATGCGAGCGTAGCGAGCATTTGCTGATGTTATTAAAAATAAACTATTGCTGTTCCTGAGAAACTAAATTATTAATAAAAAATTGGTCAAAAGCTGTTTCGACAGAACTTCCCTCGCACCTAAAGTACAGTGAAACATTTTCAGCATTTTTGCAAGGACACGTATATCACCTTGGATTGGTCCACTGTAATGCTAAAAATAACAGTATTCAATTCCCAAAATTTTCTGGAAAAATGGAGTGAGCCGGTCCTGATATAATCAATAAAATAAATTGACACATTTATTTTTTTTAAGCCACCTGTTAAAGCAATTCTAAAAAATATGAGTGTGATGATAAATCACAAGTAAAAACTCATCACATTTTGCGAATTTCGGATAGATTTAGGAATTTAACTCGTTACCATAGAAATTTGCAATTTAACACCTTTAAATTTTACAAGTTTTTACAAGATTAATAGCGGCAAAATCAGTTTTATGTTAACAAGTACTTGGCCCGCCCACCCGCCCCCTATTTTATCAGAGGATATGTCATTTGCCGAAATAAGTCTTATCTTAGCAAGTCCTAGCCCTGCCCACCCTTTCTTTACCTTCTTATTAGAGGCTATTTTATTTGGCAAAATCACTCTTATTTTACCAAGTACTAGCCTCGCTGTTTAGAATTTTTGGGATTCTAGTGTCTTTGAGATTTTTAATATTTTTTAAATCTTTCCGATAAGGAGAATTTTAGATTCATTTAGAATCTTTAGTATCCTTACAATTGGAATCTCCATAATACTTCAAATTATAAGATTTTTAAGATCTTTAGAATATCTCAGTCATTAGAATCTTGGAAATTTTTAAAGACTTTGAAACTTTTTCGATCTTTCCCCATTTTCAAATTTTGGAATCCAAATAATTTCTAAAATTTTTAGGTTTCATTGCTAGCATTTCTAGAATTTTTAGTACCTAGACCATCTCTAGAATTTTTAAGACTACGGACTGTTATTAGTATTGACACCTTTAGAACTTTTGAAATTTTGGAACTTTTGATTACCTAGAAGTCTTAGAATCTTTAAAAACTCCACGGCATTTAGAGTTTTTAGAGCCTTTACAGTTGTTGCAGTCCTCAGAGTACTCAAAGTCCTTTTCTTTTTTCGAGTTTTCTGCACAAGAAATTCTACAATATTTTGGGTCTTTAGGTTGCCTAACTGTAATTTCTAGAATCTCTAATACTTTCACGATTTTTAAGTTTTTTAAGTCTTTCTTATATGTAGTATTTTTACTTCAGAATCCATAGAATTTCTAGAATCTTTAGAGTATTTAAAATTCCAGTGCCTCTAGAATTTTTAGTACCTAGAGAATTTCTATGATTTTTAATAGTTTAGAGATTGTATCATCTTTACAATTTTAACAATCTCTGAAATCGAGTAATCCGCTTAGAACCTGGTGAATTTTGAGAATATTTGAAACCTTTAGAATATTTAGAAATTTTGGAACTTCTTTCACTTTAGAATCATTGCAAGTTTTTACAGTGTTTACAGCCTTCTCAGAGTGCTCAAAGTCTAGAATCTTCAGATTTTCAGTAAGTCTAGAATTCCTGGGATCTCTAATGCCTTCAGAATCTTTATGATTTTTTTTATATTAGAATCTTTTCTAATTAGATAGAATTGTTCGAATTTTTCAAATCTTTGTTATCTTTAAAATCCATAGAATTTCTTTCTAGAAACTTTAGAACATTTGAATTTTCAGCATCTCTAGAATTTTTTAGTACCTAGAAGATCTCTCTAATTTTTAAGACTTTTTGGATATTTAGAGATTTTATCATCTTTGCAGTTTTAATAATTTCTAGAATGGTGAAATCCGCTTAGAACTTGTAAAATCTTTGGAATATTCGAAACCTTTAGAATAAGTATTTAGAAATTTTGGAACTTTTGATTACTTTATAATCCTTACAAGTCTTAGCAGTTTTTACAGTCCATAGGATTTTTCGAATCTTTCGAATCTTTGGAACGTTTGGAATTTCCAGGATTTCTAAAATCTTTACAATTTGCACAATTTTTGGGATTTTTAGGCTGATTAATTAGAATTTCTGGGATCTCTAGTACCTTCAGGATCTTTAAGATTTTTAGCCTTTCTTATATGTAATATATTTACTTCAGACTCCATAGAATTTCTAGAATCTTTAGAGTTTTTAGATTTCCAGTGCCTCTAGAATTTTTTTAATACCTAGAGAATTTCTATAATTTTTAATACTTTCGGATATTTAGAGATTTTATCATCTTTACAATTTTAACATTCTCTGAAACCTTGGAATCCGTTTAGAACCTGCTGAATTTTTGGGAATATTTGAAACCTTTAGAATATTTAGAAATTTTGGAAATTTTTTACTTTAGAATCCTTCCCAGTTTTTACAGTGTTTGCAGCTTTTGCCGTTCTCAGAGTGCTCAAAGTCGTTAGGATTTTTCGAATCTGTGGAAATTTTGGAATCACCAGGAGTTATAGAATCTTTAGAAATTCTAGAATCTTCAAATTTTTAGTAAGTCTAAAATTCCTGGGGTCTCTAATATCTTCAGAATCTTTAAGATTTTTTTATATTAGAATCTTTTCTAATTTATAGAATTATTCGAATTTTTCAAATCTTTCTTATCTTTATAATTCATAGAATTTCTTTCTAGAAACTTTAGAATCCTTACGAGTCTTAGCAGTTTTTACAGATTTTGCCTTTCGAATCTTTGGAACGCTTGGAATCATCAAGATTTCTAGAATCTTTACAATCTCTACAATTTTCTGGATTTTTAGGCTGCCTAGTTAGAATTTCTGGGATCTCTAGTACTTTCAGGATCTTTAAGATTTTTAAGACTTTTTTGTATGTAGCATCTTTAGTGTACTTACAATTGGAATTTTTCTAATCTTTCTAAGTCAAAGGAATTTTAAATTCTATAAAATATCTTGAATCATTCGAATTTTTGAAATTTTTGAAGGCTTTGAAACCTTATGAATCTTTCGAACTTTTGGAATTTTTGTTGTCTTCAGAATTCATAGAATTTCTAAAATCTTTAGAATATTTAAATTTCCAGCGCCTCTAGATTTTTTAGTACCAAGAAAATCTCTATAATTTTTAAAACTTTGGGATATTTAGAGATTTTATAATCTTTACAGTTTTAATAATTTCTGGAATGGTGGAATCCGGTTAGAACCTGTGAAACCTTTGGAATATTCGAAACCTTTGGAATATTTAGAAATTTTTGGAACTTTTGATTACTTTAGAATCCTTGCAAGTTTTTACAGTGTTTACAGCTTTTGCCGTTCTCAGAGTGCTCAAAGTCGTTAAGATTTTTCGAATTTTTGAAATTTTGGAATCACCAGGAGTTCTAGAATCTTTAGAATTTCTAGAATCCTCAGATCTTTAGTAAGTCTAAAATTTCTGGGATCTCTAATATCTTCAGAATCTTTAAGATTTTTTTATATTAGAATCTTTTCTAATTTATAGAATTATTCGAATTTTTCAAATCTTTGTTATCTTTATAATTCATAGAATTTCTTTCTAGAAACTTTAGAATCCTTACGAGTCTTAGCAGTTTTTACAGATTTTGCCTTTCGAATCTTTGGAACGCTTGGAATCATCAGGATTTCTAGAATCTTTACAATCTCTACAATTTTCTGGATTTTTAGGCTGCCTAGTTAGAATTTCTGGGATCTCTAGTACCTTCAGGATCTTTAAGATTTTTGAGACTTTTTTGTATGTAGCATCTTTAGTGTACTTACAATTGGAATTTTTCTAATCTTTCTAAGTCAAAGGAATTTTAAGTTCTATAAAATATCTTGAATTATTCGAATTTTTGAAATTTTTGAAGGCTTTGAAACCTTATGAATCGTTCGAACTTTTGGAATCTTTGTTGTCTTCAGAATTCATAGAATTTCTAAAATCTTTAGAATATTTAAATTTCCAGCGCCTCTAGATTTTTTAGTACCAAGAAAATCTCTATAATTTTTAAAACTTTGGGATATTTAGAGATTTTATAATCTTTACAGTTTTAATATTTTCTGGAATGGTGGAATCCGGTTAGAACCTGTGAAAACCTTTGGAATATTTAGAAATTTTGGAACTTTTGATTACTTTAGAATCCTTGCAAGTTTTTACAGTGTTTACAGCTTTTGCCGTTCTCAGAGTGCTCAAAGTCGTTAAGATTTTTCGAATCTTTGGAAATTTTGGAATCACCAGGAGTTCTAGAATTTTTTAGAATTTCTAGAATCTTCAAATCTTCAGTAGGTAAGTCTAAAATTCCTGGGATCTCTAATATCTTCAGAATCTTTAAGATTTTTTTATTTTAGAATCTTTTCTAATTTACAGAATTGTTGGAATTTTTCAAATCGTTCTTATCTTTAGAATACATAGAATTCCTAAAGATTTCAAACTTTTAAAGTCCCAGTAAGTACATATATGTATAGGTTTTTCAGCAACTATAGAATTTTTAAAACTTTCCGGATCTTTAAGAATTTTATCATTTTTAAAATTTTAACAGTTACTGGAATCTATGGAATCCCTTCAGAACGTCTAGAAGCTTTCAAACCTTTGATATCTATATATCAAAACATATGAATGCGATGTTAAATCACAAGTAAAAACTCGTCACATTGTGCACATTTTGGAAAGATTTAGGAAGTTAACTCGTTACTATGCAAGTTTGGAATTTAACACCTTTAAATTTCACAAGTTTGTACAAGATTAATAGGGGCAAAATCAGTTTTACCTTAACAAGTACTAGGCCCGCCCACCCGCCCCTATTTTCTCAAAGAATATGTCATTTGCCTAAATCAGTCTTATCTTAGCAATCCCTATTTTCTCAGAGGGTAGTACTTGCTAGTACTTGCTTAGATAAGACTGATTTTGGCAAACGCCATACCCTCTAAGAAAATAGAGGGCGGGTGGGCGGGCCTAGTACTTGTAAAGCTAATACTTAAGTATTTTGGCAAATGATATAAATCCTGCGAAAATAGGTGACGGATGGGCGTGGCCAGCACTTGCTAAGATAAGACTGATTAAACTTGTAAAAACTTGTTAAATTTAAAAGGTGTTAAATTGCAAATTTCCTTAGTAACGAGTAAAATCTGATTAGGTATTTATTTCGTAACAATTTAGTAATTAATTTTTCTGAGACACCATGTAGATGTAAGGAAATCCAAAAAATATGAATGCAGTGAAAAATCACAAATATAGACTGATCATATTGTGCACATTTTAGATAAGATTTATCCGGCAAAAGTTTGAGATGACCTCATCAATTTTTTGGAGGGGATAAGCAAATATATTTTGATTAGAATTTATTATGCTTACCATAAATTTAAACCATCTGCAAGCATTCAGTTTGGCAGATTCAAAATCAAATTGCAAAATGTTGTTTTATAATTTTGATTTTTTTCCAAAACTCAACACGGATTCATAAACTACAAATGGAGGAGTAGGTAATTTTATAAAAATTAAATAACACTGTAAATTTTGAAATTCACGTCGTAGGCATGATCAAAGAAATTTTCATTAGTGTTTACCATCAACACGATATTTCTAACATGGATATAAAATTTGACAACAATCGGTTTCAGAGATTACCTACTATAGCTTTTGAATCCTATAGAGATAAGGTGTCTTCAAAATAAACTATTAAGTCCACTGTTATTGGGAGTAAAATTCTACTGATCTTGTTTGTGTGTTTACTCAAAAGATTAGAATAATAACGATAGCAACAACTTTTGGTCGAGTAAATACGTTTGTAGGAAAATTAGGGTTCGTGCGTCATTCATATTCTGTTACAAACAATTTACCACCCGAAGACAAACCTGTGCGAGTCTTTCAGTCTCTGCAGTGTTATTTTTGTATTATTTTCACTTTATTGGTCGCAGTTACCTGCTCCTATTGTAACGCATTGTCATTGAATAATGTCATTCAAACATTCTTTTGCGACTCTCAGGTGACAAAGCTCATTCATTTTCCTTTATCCCGCTCTCCATCGGACCACGGCAAGCAGAAATCGCAGAACTCAAGCACCAACTTCGCTTCGAAACCACAACGAAATCAATTTTTAACTAATTCCCAAGCCGCATTAACATCCCACCGCGTCGAACCCATCAAAAATTACATCGACGGGCATACGTTCGGAAGACTTACGACTTTAACACCTTGGATTTGTCACGGTATTTTTTCTCCGACCATAAATAATGATATTTTGCCATCCATATTTCGTCTGTTAATTTTTCTCGATGAAAAATTGGCCGCGATAGAACTATCAATATCCTTCAGACGATCAATAGGTGTAGTACTCGGGGATGATTTATAATAACTTTCCATCATTAAGGATTTTTTAGGTCGGCACGTAATCCCGCGAGAGCTCGCCTGCCGAAAAACCTCGACTCGCGTCTTATCGCGCTAATTAATGGACTATCGCGATACGCGCGCATTGCGGAACATCGAATCGAAACCATTTCGAGTTTCTCGAAATCGACAAAAACCTCAATCGAACATGTTCAATTTGCGTTTAGTACAAAGGGTAGAGATATTGCTTTGTCAGCGGCGAGCTCGTGTCTAGACCTCGTTAAAAATGCGTCGATGATGGGAAAACGCAAAAAAGTCACAGAACTTTCTCATCGTCTTTTTGCCGGGGATTCGGCGAAACGAGGGAACGGCGGAGGAGAGGAGGGAAGGGGGACGGTCGTGGGGTTGAGGAACTACATTTTGAACAAAATTATTTCGTGCGCCGAGAACTGTTAACGTTCGAGAGATGCAATAATAGAATTTATTTTTTTAAGTTTGTTGATCTTCTTGACTTGTGTATTATTTACAAGTTACAAAATTTTGTTTTCTTCAACAAAACGGTAAGTTTCGTGAGGTCTATACTACTCTGATCTAACTGTGAGGATCAGCTCTGATGAAATTAATTTAATAAAAATAAAATAAGGAAGTATTGTAATCAAGTCCAGTGGGCAACTGGCTACTTTCATATTTTTTCGACTAATTTTTAGTACATAGAGGATCTTTAGAATTGTTTACGAATCTTGTGAAATTTTAACATCTTTACAAATATAAAAATCTCTTTGGAATCTATAGAATCCTTCTACCCATCCTAGAATTTTTGAAATATTTGAAATATTTAGAATTTTGGGAAGTTTGAACGTTTGATTACTTAAGATAGTCCTCCCAGTACTCAAAGCGCGTAGGATTTTTCGTGTTTTTCGAATATGTGGAAATTTTGAACATTTTATAATCAAAAAGTGTTCTAGGATCTTTAGGATCTTAGGTTGTCTAGAATTTCTGGGGTTCTAATGCCTTCTAAAATTTTTAGGTTTCATTCCTAGCATCTCTAGAATTTTTAGTACCTAGAGTACCTCTAAAATTTTTAAAATTACAGATTTTTATTAGTATTGAAATTTTGGAACTTTTGATTACCTAGAAGTCTTAGAGTCTTTAGAATCTACACAGCATCTAGAGCTTTTAGAGTCTTTACGGTTTTTACAGTCCTCAGAATACTCCGAGTCCTTTTTTTTTCGAGTTTTGATCACAAGTATTTCTACAGTTTTTTGGATCTTTAGGCTGCCTAACTAGAATTTCTGGAATCTCTAGTACCTTCAGGATTTTAAAGATTTTTAAGTCTTCCTTATATGTAGAATCTTAGAATCGTTTATTCATTTAGAATTTTTAGTATCCTTGCAATCGGAATTTCTCTAATCTTTCTAATTTAAAGGAATTTTAAATACTATAGAATACCTGGAGTCATTAGAATCTTTGAAATTTTTGAAGGCTAGAATTTCTAGAATTTTCAAATCTTTAGTATGTCTAGAATTCCTGGGATCTCTAATATCGTCAGTACCTTTAAGATTTTTTTATATTAAAATCTTTACTAATTTATAGTCTTCTGGGTCTTTGGAATTCTGGGATTTTTAAAATCTTTGGAATGTTTAAAAGCTTTGGAACCTTAAAATTTTTCGAACTTTTGGAATCTTTGTTATCTTTAGAATCCATAGAATTTCTTTGTAGGAAATTTAGAACATTTGAATTTCTTAGAAATTCAAAATTAGTACCTAGAAGATCTCTATAATTTTTAAGACTTTTCGGATATTTAGAGATTTTATCATCTTTACAATTTTAATAGTCTCTGAAATCGTGAATCCCTTTAGAACCTGTAAAACTTTTGGAGTATTCGAAACCTTTAGAATATTTAGAAATGTTGGCACTTTTGATTACTTTAAAATCCTTACGATTCTTAGCAGATTTTACAGATTTTGCCTCCTGAGAGTGCTTAAAATCATAGGATTTTTCGATTCTTCGGAGCGTTTGGAATTAACAGGATTTCTAGAATCTTTACAATTTCCACAATTTTTGGGATTTTTAGGCTCCCTAGTTAGAATTTCTGGGATCTCTAGTACCTTCAGGATCTTTAAGATTTTTAAGTCTTTTCTGTATGTAGCATCTTTAGTATACTTACAATTGGAATTTTTCTACTCTTTCTAATTGAAAGGAATTTTAAATTCTATAAAATACCTTCAAATATGTGGAAATATTGAACATTTTATAATCAAAAAGTGTTCTAGAATCTTTAGAATCTTAGGTTGTCTAGAATTTCTGGGGCTCTAATGCCTTCTAAAATTTTTAGGTTTCATTCCTAGTATCTCTAGAATTTTTAGTACCTAGAGCACGGATTTTTATTAGTATTGAAATTTTGGAACTTTTGATTACCTAGAAGTCTTAGCGTCTTTAGAATCTCCATAGCATTTAGAGCTTTTAGAGTCTTTACGGTTTTTACAGTCCTCAGAATACTCCGAATCCTTTTTTTTCGAGTTTTGATCGCAAGAATTTCTACAATTTTTTGGATCTTTAGGCTGCCTAACTAGAATTTCTGGAAACTCTAGTACCTTCAGGATTTTTAAGATTTTTAAGACATTCTTATATGTGGAATCTTAGAACCTTTGGTTCATTTAGAATTTTTAGTATCCTTACAATTGGAATTTTTTTAATCTTTCTAATTTAAAGGAATTTTAAGTTGTATAGAATCTTTCGAAATTTTAGAATCACCAGGAGTTCTAGAATCTTTAGAATTTCTAGAATTCCTGGGATCTCTAATATCGTCAGGTCCTTTAAGATTTTTTTATATTAAAATCTTTACTAATTTATAGAGTCTTTAGGGTCTTTAGAATTCTGGGATTTTTAAAATATTTGGAATGTTTGAAGGTTTTGCAACCTTTAGAATTTTTCAAACTTTTGTAATCTTTGTTATCTTTAGAATCCATAGAATTTCTTTCTAGAAACTTTAGAACATTTGAATTTCCAGCATCTCTAGAATTTTTTAGTACCTAGAAGACCTCTATAATTTTTAAAACTTTTCGAATATTTAGAGATTTTATCATTTTTACAATTTTAATAGTCTCTGAAATCGTGAATCCCTTTAGAACCTGTAAAACCTTTGGAATATTCGAAACCTTTAGAATATTTAGAAATTTTGATTACTTTAGAATCCTTACGAATCTTTGCAGTTTTTACAGATTTTACCTCCTGAGGGTGCTTAAATTCCATAGGATTTTTCGAATCTTTCGAATCTTTGGGACGTTTGGAATCACCAGGATTTCTAGAATCTTTACAATTTCCTGCCTGCCTAGTTAGAATTTCTGGGGTCTCTAGTACCTTCAGGATCTTTAAGATTTTTAAGACTTTTTTGTATGTAGCATCTTTAGTATACTTATAATTGGAATTTTTCTAATCATCCTAACTTAAAAGAATTTTAAATTCCATAGAATATCTTGAGTCATTCGAATTTTTGTCATTTTTGAAGGCTTTGAAACCTTATGCATCTTTCGAACTTTTGGAATCTTTGTTGTCTTCAGAATTCATAGAATTTCTAAAGTCTTTAGAATATTTCAATTTCCAGCGCCTCTAGAATTTTTTAGTACCTAGAGAATCTCTATAATTTTTAAAACTTTCGGATATTTAGAGATTTAATAATCTTTACAGTTTTAATAATTTCTGGAATGGTGGAATCCGCTTAGGACCTGTTGAATTTTGGGAATATTCGAAACCTTTAGAATATTTAGAAATTTGGGGACTTTTGATTACTTTAAAATCCTTAGGAGTCTTTACAGTATTTACAGCATTTGCCGTCCTCAGAGTGCTCAAAGTGGTTAGGATTTTTCGAGTCCTTCGAATACGTGGAAATTTTGAACAATTTATAATCAAAAAGTGTTCTAGAATCTTTAGGATCTTAGGTTGTCTAGAATTTCTGGAGCTCTAATGCCTTCTAAAATTTTTAGGTTTCATTCCTAGCATCTCTAGAATTTTTAGTACCTAGAGCATCTCTAGAATTTTTTAAATTACGGATTTTTATTAGCATTGAAATTTTGGAACTTTTGATTACCTAGAAGTCTTAGAGTCTGTAGAATGTCCATAGCTTTTAGAGCTTTTGGAGTCTTTACGGTTTTTACAGTCCTCAGAATACTCCGAGTCCTTTTATTTCGAGTTTTGTTCACAAGAATTTCTAGAATCTTTAGAATTTCTACAATTTTCTGGATCTTTAGGCTGCTTAACTAGAATTTCTGGAATCTCTAGTACCTTCAGGATTTTTAAGATTTTTAAGTCTTTCTTATATGTAGAATCTCAGAATCATTTATTCATTAAGAATTTTTAGTATCCTTGCAACGGAATTTGTCTAATTTTTCTAATTTAAAGGAATTTTAAGTTCTATTGAATACATGGAGTCATTAGAATCTTTGAAATTTTTAAAGGCTTTGAAATCTTAAGAATCTTTCGAGTCTTTGGAAATTTAGGAATCACCAGGAGTAGTATGTCTAGAATTCCTGAGATCTCTAATATCGTTAGGACCTTTAAAATTTTTTTATATTAAAATCTTTACTAATTTATAGTCTTTGTGGTCTTTAGAATTTTAGGATTTTAAATTTTTCGAATGTTTGAAGCCTTTGCAACCTTTAGAATTTTTCGAACTTTTGTTATCTTTAGAATCCATAGAATTTCTTCTAGAAACTTTAGAACATTTAAATTTCCAGCATATCTAGAATTTTTTAATACCTAGAAGATTTCTATAATTTTTAAGACTTTTCGCATATTTAGAGATTTTATCATCTTTACAATTTTAATAGTCTCTGAAATCGTGAATGCCTTTAGAATCTGTAAAACCTTTGGAATATTCGAAACCTTTAGAATATTTAGAAGTTTTGGAACTTTTGCTTACTTTAGAATCCTTACGAGTCTTTGCAGTTTTTACAGATTTTGCCTTCGAGAGTGCTTAAAATTCATAGGATTTTTCGAATCTTTCAAATCTTTGGAACGTTTGGAATCACCAGGATTTCTAGAATCTTTACAATTTCCACAATTTTCGGGATTTTTAGGCTGCCTAGTGAGAATTTCTGGGATCTCTAATACCTTCAGGATCTTTAAGATTTTTAAGCCTTTTTTGTATGTAGTATCTTTAGTATACTTACAATTGGAATTTTTCTAATCTTTCTAATTTAAAGAAATTTTAATTAAATTTAGAATGTTTAGAAATTTTGGGACTTTTGATTACTTTAAAATCCTTAGTAGTCTTTAAGAGTGCTCAAAGTTGTTAGGATTTTTCGAATCTTTCTAATCTTTGGAAATTTTGGAAACACCAGGACTTCTAGAGTCTTTAGAATTTCTAGAATCTTTAGATATTTAGTAAATCTAGATTTCCTGGAAACTTTAGCATCTTTGGGATTTTTTTATATTAGAATCTTTTCTGATTTATAGGGTCTTTAAGGTCTTTAGAATTCTGGAAATGCTAGAATCTATGGAATGTTTGAAGGCTTTGTTATCTTTAGAATACATAGAATTTCTAAAGATTTCAAACTTTTAAACTCCCCGTACATATATCGAGTTTTCAGCATCACTAGAATAGACTTTTCGGATCTTTAGGAATTTTATCATCTTTAAAAGTTTAATAGTCACTGGAATCTGTGGAAACCCTCTAGAACTTCTAGAAGCTTTGAAACCTTTGAATCTTCAGAATCTTTGAAAATTTTGAATATTTTAGAATAAACAAGATTTAGTTTAAAGTGTTTTTCATTGCTAGAATCTCTAGTATTTGAAGGCTATATCTAAGATCTTTAGTACCTTCAGGATCTTTAATATTTTAAAGATTTTTGATCATTTAGAAGTTTTACCACCTTTACAATTTCGATTCTCCTTAATCTTATAGGATATATAAAATCTTTGAGGCTTTGAAACCATTTGAATCTTTCTAGTTTTTCGAATCTTTTAAATTCCCAGCATCTCTAGAATTTTTGGTACCTAGACGAACTTTAGAATTGTTAAAATTTTGTGGATCTTTGGGAATTTTATGTAATTTTTTTAAAATCTCTAGAATCTGGGAAATCAATAGAATTTTTAAATTCAAGTCAAATAATCTTCGAAAATACTGGATCGTTTTTTGTCAAATTTTGTATGCATATTAGAAATATCATGTGGATGGTAAAACTCTAACCAAAATTGTTCTAATCACCTGAGCTGATTTGATCAGACTAGACTTAAGCTAATCCGACCTGATTTGACCTGAGTTGACCTGACCTGAACTGATTTAATCAAACATGATATGGGTGATATGATCCGACTTAATTTGGCTGTAGATAGAGTGTAGTAGAGTGCATAATTTCCGAACAAAAACTTGGATAGCAAAAATGGATCCTACTACGTAGACCATCTCCAATTCTGCTATAGATATAGGTCCACATTTAACGGAGAAGTTATCAATCCGAGCCCTTCTCGCGCACTTTTCCGCGCACGCTGCCCCACAGTCCGCACACAAACCCTTCCACGCATCCATCGAGGTCAAAGGGCGGCCCATGCCCTTTGTGCCCTCGAATCGAGGCCAGTCATTACGAATTCGCGTACAAATTTGCAGACGGTAATGACGGGGTCGGTGCTCAAACACGGGACGCTGCGCCGCTTTAAAACTATGTCAACACGGCAAATTGTGCATACACCCTCATTGTTGGATCGAGGGTCGCATCAAAGATGCATGAGATGGCGTTGGCAGCGCGCCCCGCTTCCGGCACACCGCCGCCGCTGCGCTGCTGGATGCTGTTTGGTTTTAATACATTTTCAATGAACGCCACTGAAAGAATGTAGGAAGCGAGTCGGGTTATCGACGATCTGGGGACGCCGGCTTTTAATTGGAATCGAGGTGACGCTGCCGCCGCCGGTGGCGGTGGCGGAGGCTTCGCGATGGCGGCGAGGATGGGAGTCTTCGGGATTGGTGAACCGTACCGGAGCGCACAGGGAAATTTAAGTTTTTGTTAAATTTTCGAGAGGTGGAGAAGCTGAAACTCGAGGGAGGAGGGTTACGAAATATTTATAAATTTACACGTTTTGTGGAAAATTAAGTTATACTACTTACAATAGCGTAACAGAATTTCACATTAGGTACAAAAAAAAACACGTAAGCAATGATTATACCGGGTGTCTGGAAAATGGCACATTAACGCTTCAACACTAGAGAAGATGTTAAAATTCCTGCCTTGTGCATATAACTAAGCTTGTAATATTTCAAAATTTTGATCATTTTTTATAAAAATTAGTCATTAGTACTTGCTAAGATAAAACTGATTTTGGCAAATAACATACCCTCTATGAAAAGGGAGGGTGGGTGGGCGGGGCTAGTACCTGCTAAGATAAGGTGAATTTTGGCAAATGACTTAAGTTCCAAGAAACGACAGGGTGGGTGGGCGGGGCTAGTATACCTACTAAAATAAGACTGATTTTGGCAAATGACATACCCTCTAAAAAACGAAAGGGTGGGTGGGCGGGGCTAGTGCCTGCTAAGATAAGGCGGATTTTGGCAAATAACTTACGGGCTCCCAAAATGATACACCATGGGTACTCAGGATCTCCCGAATTAAAAAATAAAATACTAAAAGCTTAAAGGATTTTTTTAAGTTCATCCAGTAACAAAATACCAAATTCATTTAAATTTATCCGAAAATAAAACACCAAGGGACCTAAAATTAACTGCGAACGTTTTAAACGTAGGGTTTTGAAAATTTTGCTGATTTGTAGCTTTGCTTTATTATATCAGGCTAACAACACAAAAAATCCAAATTATTGAAATACAAATAGAATGACATTTTTATCAAAAACGTGACAAATATTTCCATGGCCAACTGTAATCTAAAAACTTTTTGATCACCCGTTATATGTAAATTAGTTACCAAAATCTCTCTCCACCAAGGGACCCATCACCAGTCATTAAATGTGCGTCGTTCTAAGACCGGAATTATATGTCATAAATTTAGTAAATTATAAAATTCCACCACGAATGGTTTTTATCCGAGGCGAAGTCGAGGATTGCAAAACGAAACGCTACTTTTATTTTCCTGTTTGATATTTGTCGAAATTAACATTTTTGTTGAGAAATTTCAACATATGTTATTTATTATTTTTTTATTTAGTGCATAGTAATGGCAAAATACAGGGTGATTCAAAAAAATTAATGAATGTGCTGAATTTATTTTATTGATTTAATCAGGAACTACAAAACCGAATGCTTTGAAATCCTGCAGATGTTTTAAAGTTATCATAAGCATGCTAAATTTTTTATCAAAATGTATTTGCTCATCCCCCTAAAAAATTGATGACGTCACCTCAAAATTTTGCTGAACAAATCCTATCTTAATTGGCCACAGTGTGATTGATGATTGCATTAATATTTTTTAGATTTACTTATACAGGGTGTCTCAATTTATTTTATTGTTTAAATCAAGAATTGCAAAACTGATTACTTCGAAATCTTGCAGCCATTTTGAAGTTATTATAAGCATGGTACCTTTTTAATCGAAATGTATATGTTTATCAACCCCAAAAAATTGATTAGGTTACCTTAAAATTTTTCCGAATAAATTATATCTAAAACATGCAAAATATCATTATTAAATTACGTGTAATTTATCATTGCATTCATACTTTTTTAGATTTGCTTATACAGGGTGACTCAGAAAAATTAATAAACCAGTCAATTTATTTTATTGTTTAAATTAAGAATTGCAAAACTGATTACTTCGAAATCTTGCAGCCATTTTGAAGTTATTATAAGCACGGTAACTTTTTAATCGAAATGTATATGTTTATCAACCCCAAAAAATTGATTAGGTCATCTCAAAATTTTGCCGAATAAATCATGTCTAAAATATGCAAAATATGATTATTAAATTACGTGTAATTTATCATTGCATTCATATTTTTTAGATTTGCTTATACAGGGTGACTCAGAAAAACTAATAAACCAGTCAATTTATTTTATTGTTTAAATCAAGAATTGCAAAACTGATTACTTCGAAATCTTGCAGCCATTTTGAAGTTATTATAAGCATGGTAAGTTTTTAATCGAAATGTATATGTTTATCAACCCCAAAAAATTGATTAGGTCATCTCAAAATTTTGCCGAATAAATTATATCTAAAATATGCATAATATGATTATTAAATTACGTGTAATTTATCATTGCATTCATATTTTTTAGATTTGCTTATACAGGGTGACTCAGAAAAATTAATAAACCAGTCAATTTATTTTATTGTTTAAATCAAGAATTGCAAAACTGATTACTTCGAAATCTTGCAGCCATTTTGAAGTTATTATAAGCATGGCAACTTTTTAATCGAAATGTATATCTATGTTTATCAACCCCAAAAAGTTGATTAAGTCATCTCAAAATTTTGGCGAATAAATTATATCTAAAATATGCAAAATATGATTATTAAATTACGTGTAATTTATCATTGCATTCATATTTTTTAGATTTGCTTATACAGGGTGACTTAGAAAAATTAATAAACCAGTCAATTTATTTTATTGTTTAAATCAAGAATTGCAAAACTGATTACTTCGAAATCTTGCAGCCATTTTGAAGTTATTATAAGCATGGTAACTTTTTAATCGAAATGTATATGTTTAACAACCCCAAAAATTTGATTAGGTGATCTCCAAATTTTTCCGAATAAATCATACCTAAAATATGCAAAATATGATTATTAAATTACGTGTAATTTATCATTGCATTCATATTTTTTAGATTTGCTTATACAGGGTGACTCAGAAAAATTAATAAACCAGTCAATTTATTTTATTGTTTAAATCAAGAATTGCAAAACTGATTACTTCTAAATCTTGCAGCCATTTTGAAGTTATTATCAGCACGGTAACTTTTTAATCGAAATGTATATGTTTATCAACCCCAAAAAATTGATTAGGTCATCTCAAAATTTTGCCGAATAAATCATATCTAAAATATGCAAAATATGATTATTAAATTACGTGTAATTTATCATTGCATTCATATTTTTTAGATTTGCTTATACAGGGTGACTCAGAAAAATTAATAAGCCAGTCAATTTATTTTATTGTTTAAATCAAGAATTGCAAAACTGATTACTTCGAAATCTTGCAGCCATTTTGAAGTTATTATAAGCATGGCAACTTTTTAATCGAAATGTATATCTATGTTTATCAACTCCAAAAAATTGATTAGGTCATCTCAAAATTTTGCCGAATAAATCATATCTAAAATATGCAAAATATGATTATTAAATTACGTGTAATTTATAATTGCATTCATATTTTTTTGATTTGCTTATACAGGGTGACTCAGAAAAATTAATAAACCAGTCAATTTATTTTATTGTTTAAATCAAGAATTGCAAAACTGATTACTTCTAAATCTTGCAGCCATTTTGAAGTTATTATCAGCACGGTAACTTTTTAATCGAAATGTATATGTTTATCAACCCCAAAAAATTGATTAGGTCATCTCAAAATTTTGCCGAATAAATCATATCTAAAATATGCAAAATATGATTATTAAATTACGTGTAATTTATCATTGCATTCATATTTTTTAGATTTGCTTATACAGGGTGACTCAGAAAAATTAATAAGCCAGTCAATTTATTTTATTGTTTAAATCAAGAATTGCAAAACTGATTACTTCGAAATCTTGCAGCCATTTTGAAGTTATTATAAGCATGGCAACTTTTTAATCGAAATGTATATCTATGTTTATCAACTCCAAAAAATTGATTAGGTCATCTCAAAATTTTGCCGAATAAATCATATCTAAAATATGCAAAATATGATTATTAAATTACGTGTAATTTATAATTGCATTCATATTTTTTTGATTTGCTTATACAGGGTGACTCAGAAAAATTAATAAACCAGTCAATTTATTTTATTGTTTAAATCAAGAATTGCAAAACTGAATACTTCGAAATCTTGCAGCCATTTTGAAGTTATTATAAGCACGGTAACTTTTTAATCGAAATGTATATGTTTATCAACCCCAAAAAATTGATTAGGTCATCTCAAAATTTTTCCGAATAAATCATATCTGAAATATGCAAAATATGATTATTAAATTACGTGTAATTTATCATTGCATTCATATTTTTTAGATTTGCTTATACAGAGTGACTCAGAAAAATTAATAAACCAGTCAATTTATTTTATTGTTTAAATCAAGAATTGCAAAACTGATTACTTCGAAATCTTGCAGCCATTTTGAAGTTATTATAAGCATGGTAACTTTTTAATCGAAATGTATATGTTTATCAACACCAAAAAATTGATTAGGTCATCTCAAAATTTTGCCGAATAAATCATATCTAAAATACGCAAAATATGATCATTAAATTACTTGTAATTTATCATTACATTCGTATTTTTGGATTTGCTTATACAGGGTGACTCAGAAAAATTAATAAACCAGTAAATTTATTTTATTGTTTAAATCAAGAATTGCAAAACTGATTACTTCGAAATCTTGCAGCCATTTTGAAGTTATTATAGGCATGGTAACTTTTTAATCGAAATGTATATCTATGTTTATCAACCCCAAAAAATTGATTAGGTCATCTCAAAATTTTGCCGAATAAATCATATCTAAAATACGCAAAATATGATCATTAAATTACTTGTAATTTATCATTACATTCGTATTTTTGGATTTGCTTATACAGGGTGACTCAAAAAAATTAATAAACCAGCCAATTTATTTTATTGTTTCAATCAAGAATTGCAAAACTGATTACTTCGAAAGCTTGCAGCCATTTTGAAGTTATTATAAGCATGGTAACTTTTTAATCGAAATGTATATGTTTATCAACCCCAAAAAATTGATTAGGTCATCTCAAAATTTTGCCGAATAAATCATATCAAAAATATGCAAAATATGATCATTAAATTACTTGTAATTTATCATTACATTCATATTTTTGGATTTGCTTATACAGGCTGACTCAAAAAAAATTAATAAATCAGTCAGTTTATTTTATTGTTTAAATCAAGAATTGCAAAACTGATTACTTCGAAATCTTGCAGCCATTTTGAAGTTATTATAAGCATGGTAACTGTTTAACCGAAATGTATATCTATGTTTATCAACCCCAAAAAATTGATTAGGTCATCTCAAAATTTTTCCGAATAAATTATATCTAAAATATGCAAAATAAGATTATTAAATTACTTGTAATTTATCATTACGTTCGTATTTTTTAGATTTGCTTATACAGGGTGACTCAGAAAAATTAATAGGTAAACCAGTCAATTTATTTTATTGTTTAAATCAAGAATTGCAAAACTGATAACTTCGAAATCTTGCAGCCATTTTGAAGTTATTATAAGCATGGTGACTTTTTAATCGAAATGTATATGTTTATCAACCCCAAAAAATTGATTAGGTCATCTCAAAATTTTGCCGAATAAATTATATCTAAAATATGCAAAATAAGATTATTAAATTACGTGTAATTTATCATTGCATTCGTATTTTTGGATTTGCTTATACAGGGTGGCTCAAAAAAAAAATCAGTCAATTTATTTTATTCAATAAATCAAGAATTGCAAAACTGATTAGTGTGAAATCTTGCAGACGTTTTAACGTCATTGTATGTATGGTAAATTGTTAATCAAAATAAATCTGTTTATTCCCCCCAAAAAATTGATAACGTTATCTAAAAATTTTGCCGAATAATTTCTACTCAAAATGTGCAAAATACGATGAGTTTTTACTTGTGATTCATCATTGCATTCATACTTTTTGTTAATCAAATTAAGAACGAGTCCCGAAAATGTGCAAATATTTTTTTATTGTGTAAATTGTAGCTTACTATTTCATAGTTTTGATCCTCTGTTTTGAGGGAACGAACTCCTTTAAATCAAACTAACTTCCACGTAACATTCTTCCGATGTATAAACTTAAACACTTTCAAGTTGTTTTTCTTGGTATGTAGTTAGAGTTTTATTCAATAAGCTGAAGTCAGAGCAATAAAAAAGTCTGGACCGTCGACATTTATTTATCTTAAATTACCATAAATAATTTTCAGTTCAGCTTTTAGTCGCACCTTTGTTATTAAATGTGGCACACATAATTGAATTGTTTCGTTACTTAACAATAATACAATACCTTTAGAAGAATATACGGGGCATTGTTTGAGACGCTCATCTGCTACTTAACAGCACAAGATTTATTTACTTTAAAAACAGGCAAGTACGAAATCTTCTACCATCGCATAAAACTCTACGTCGAAAATTCATTGAACAAAGTCCACACTTATTTAAAAAAACTTCACTTATTGCATAATATACTACGAGGAATTACATAGGATACAAAACAACAACATTCTTAGTATCTGTGCACTATACTACTCGAAGTTATTACTTTCATTTACGTAATGAATCGGTTGTGATAATTTTTGAACCGAGAAAACCACAAAACCGCAAAATATCATTTAAACATTTTATTCAGCTGTCTAAATCAATAATTAAATTCACCGCTAATTGTTCTCTATAAATATTCTCCCTCAGTGTCACGTGGCACACACGACCAGATCAATCGGTCTTCGTTATTCGAAACTTTGGCCTTGATTATATTGATTGCAACTATGATCATTAAATTTTAGCGTTAGGTAGTCGTAGGAGAAATTAAGTCGTAATAATTTTGAAACTAGAGATAAAATAATTTGAAAAAGTTACTTTGCACAAGTGAAACTGAAACAATACATAGACACTTTCCCAGCGTGATCGATCGTGTCGTACTTTAACGGCCGTAATAAGCTTTATGTGAAAAATACGCCAACTACCCACACAGTTTTCGATGTTTGAATTTGAAATATATCCAAATAGAAGCCGGTTCCTTTTATGTTTACCGGTCTCGTTCGAAACCCATCACTGTTATCATAAATAACTCATTACTAATCTCCTTGGTACGTCTGGTAAAATCCAGTTTAAACCATGATGGCAATTAAGGTTGTTTACAACATTTCTCCCCAACTAGTGCCCTCGCTGTACTTGCACTGATAAGCTACTGCGGGTTGTTCGGGTACTTGCACTGCCAGGTAGACGACAAACTTAAAATAAATTTACCGAAAGTGCAAAGTCCTGGCGAGATGTTAAAGTCTAATAAGCCACTACAAACGAAATTTTTGGGTGTTGAAACGTCTGATTTTTTCACAAAATATTCGTCGTGTCGTTACCGTGCATGAGTTATTTTTTCAAGTATTATTTGCCTACCCTGTTGACAAAAGCTACCGCACAGCCACTTGTTGTGAAACGCATTAAGTATCGACGTAAATAAAACACTAAACGAGTGGACTATGTTCTTTAATTTTTGTTTTTGCCGACTTGTTTGAGTATTTATTTTTCAGGAGGATTTACATGTTTTAAAATAAAACTTGAGATTTTGAGAGAAAATTTCGACGTCGCTCGCGTGATTGTGCACCTCGGTTAACCCCTCGTTCGAACAAATTTCACACTCGTACGGCAACAATGGGTTTGTCCCACTCATAATGAAACCAACAATTCAAACTCGCCGCAGTTGTTTTATTTGTTTATTTTTTTATATAAACCCGCTAAAAATAGTCATCATTCATAAAACAAAACTTTCCCCAAACACAACAGCCCTCCACATTTCGCAACTCCAGCGATTAGTAAGCAATTTCGTAACTCCAACTCCCAACTCGGACAATAACCCACCGTCTCCTCCAATTCTCCGCATCTCAGATAAGCAGCCGGCGTGACCGTGGCGGCGACGCCGCCTCCGAGAAACTCCTAATTAGACTCCGCACAGAGCGGACAGTTTCCACTCTGGCGATGTTACACTTAATTAACTCGCCGAAAAAATCGACGGTCGATAATTTTGCTCCTTCCGGCCATCTTCTCGAGTGACAAGGTTGCCATAAACACAACAGAAATGCAGCGTCACCGCACTGCTAGATTTATGGTCGGAGGAGAAAAGTGAAACTACCACCTTTAGCGCCGTTTCCGAGAAAAATAAAGTACGGCTTAGACACCTGGGACGTCGTTGTCTTTAGTGCTGGTCGAGGCAAAGGCCGGGATTTAATGGATTTCGCTTCAGAGAAGCGCATTTGCAATTACTCCGAGGAAATCTTGTTGCTGGACATCGTTAAGGCGCGGATTTTTCTGCGGAGGCTGGCTGGAACACCACGTGGGAATGGGTTTTCGAATTAACAGATGGGATTGCGAGATTCGCGTTTCCTGATTCCTACGGGCTTGAAAAGTACGGCGTTCAACTAAGACAATAATGTGATTAACTAACACATTTTTTGAATTCGTCCATTGTGGATAATGTTAATAAACAATTAGTAATGACGTTCGTCGAACAACTTCATCCAGATGAACTAAATCACGCCTTTTTTTTAGCTACATAGCGCTACAACGCATACAACACAGGCAAATTTGAATTTCCGTCAAGAATTTTTACCAAAAAACTAAATTTCACAACAATAAGAGTAGGTACACACTTGAATTGTTACATTTCACCTTAACCTTCTAAAACATCAGCTGAAGTTATGCAACCAATTAATTTTGATATTTTTTTTAATTTTTTACTGAAAATTAGTTCTGCTCCGTTCTAAGTTAATGAACTCCATAGATTGAAACATTGAAAGCGACAAATTACTAATACCTTTAACATAATGTAAAATGCTTTTGTGTAAATGCGTTCAATAAGTATTTCCAGAGTGTTTATTGCAAGTCTTATGCTCACATTAGTACCTAGTGATAATGATGTATTAACAAATAAATCTTTTAACATTATTTTGATCAATCAATTTACATCCCAGCATTTAATTTGACTGTGATCATTTTAATGTTCCAAAAAAATTTGGTTTATAATTGGACGACACACTAGAATTTATAATGTTACCTA
Organism: Zophobas morio; assembly: GCF_036711695.1. Taxonomy (NCBI): domain Eukaryota; kingdom Metazoa; phylum Arthropoda; class Insecta; order Coleoptera; family Tenebrionidae; genus Zophobas; species Zophobas morio. The sequence continues at coordinate 6,253,395 of NW_026972123.1, read as the reverse complement.
CTAATGACGTTTCAATCCAAATATCCGGCAGAAGTTGTGGAGAGCGCGTATGCCATAAACAAAATTTTGAATGCTCTTGTATACTTAACATAATGTGGGACAACCCGGCAGCTTTTGGTCGATTGTTATATTGTAATGAGAGACGGTCCCTTTACTTGTTGTACCCTATCTCAGAAGATATTATTGACACTACAATTGGTTTATTTTTCTAAAAAGGATGACGAAACCGCTAATATTTTAACATCGAGTTTGAATTTTCCCGTGTATGATTGAATGACCCAAAACCATCTCTTTTGGAATTTTTTGAAGGTGGACAAAAAAAATCAAAATGTTCGTACGTATTGAAAAATTCAGCTTTTTAAAAAGTTGACTAAAAATCAAATAAAAATTCTGAGACATAAGGCCCCTCCTGAAAAATATAGCGTATTTATGGTCCCGGAACAAGAGTTTCGAAATATTCGGTTTGAAAATCAATGTTTTTCAAAAATCCTAAACCTGCCATATTGCATGTGGATGATTATGGAAAAATGGTAGGAATTTTCGAGGAAATGAAGCCGAAAATGACTTTTGGACGTCGAAATGTACAAAAAAAAATTGTTTAGGTAATTTTCGAATACGGACGAAATAACATCGAAAATTCTTAAAATATTGAAAAATTGAGCTTTTGAAAAAGCTGCCAAAGAATCCACAACTTTATTCTAGGATATGGATTTCGAGGTGCGGAGCAAGATTTTCGAAATATTCGATTTGAAAAATTTTTTTTAACCCTAAACATTGTCATGTTTTAAAGGGGGGTTGACTCACCCCTTATTTTTTTTAGTTACCTTGTATAAGCAAATCGAAAAAATATTAATGGAATAATAAATCACAAGTTTAGACTCATCATAATTTGTACATTTTAGATATTATTTGGCAATATTTTCAGATGACGTCATCAGTTTTTAGGGATAAGTTCTGAATAACGATTTATCATAGTTCTGATAACGATTTAAAATTTTTTTTTTTACAAAAATCTGGATGCCTAGTGTAAAAAACTCAACAATGATTCATAAATTACAAGTGAATGAGTGTTATTTTATAAAATTTTAATAACATTTTCTATTGTAAAAGTAGGATATGACGTCATATCATTGTTGGTGGGCAGACAGCAGACAAACAGACGGAAACAAGAGACCTATGTTTTCGTATTCTAGGGGTCATGAAACGTCGAGAAAACACAGAAGTAGCGAGTCCCCGATGGAGTCAATTACAAAACTTCTTTAGCTTAGACTCTTTGAAATTGCTTCAAAAATAAAACATCACATGTCTCCAAATTCTCGTTGAACAATAAAACAAGAAGACTACAGATTTTTTCGAATTCTTTTAAAACAAAAATACCAAGGGTCCCACAATTCTTTGAAATTCTTGAAAAAAGACATTAAGAACTTCAAGATCCTTCTATTTTTTTTTTCAAAAACGATACAACCGAGTCTCTGGCTACCCCGAGATTTTTTAAATTTTTGTCAAAATGAAATCAGTGGGGTTTTTAAAGATTTTGCAAATTCTTTGAAAACAAAGCACAAAGATCCCTACTGAGAAGTTACCATATTTCGTATTGGCAATTCTAGAAAAACGGTAGGAATTTTCCAAGAAATTAATCCGAAAATCAATTCTGGAAGTCGAAATCTACAAAAAAAATACTGTAGATAATTTTTGAAAGTGAGCAAAATAGAAATAAGTTTTCTGAGGGGTATTGAAGAATTGAGCTTATGGAAAAATTCATAGCGTGTTTAGGGTCCCAAAGCAAGATTTTTGCAATATTCGGCTTGAAACTATCTATTTTTAATCCTAGAAAGAGCCATATGTTAAATTGGCGATTCTTAAGAAATTGTAGGAACTTTTGAAGAAATCAAGCCACTGCTGGATCGAAATCCACAAAAACATATCTTTAGATCATTTTCGAAAGTGGACAAAATATCAAAAATTTCGTGAGGGGCCCATTACTGAAAAACTGAACTTTTGAAAAGTTGCTCGAAAATCCACAAAAAATTCTGAGATATAGATCCCGAGGTGCTGATTCCAAAAATACAGCGTCTTTATGCTCCTGATGAAGCAAGATTTTCGAAATTTTCGGAGTGAAAATCATTTTCTTTTAATTCTAGAAAGTGTCATATTTTACATGGGCGATTCTTGAGAAATTGTAGGAACTTTTGAAGAAATGAAGCCGAAAATAACTTCTGGAGGTCGAAATTTACAAAAACACCACTTTGGATAATATTCGGGAGTGGCCAAAAAATCAAAAATTTCGTGAGGAGCCCATTTTTGAAAAGCTGAGCTTTTGAAAAGGTTGCCTAAGAATTCACAAAAATTTCTAGGATAAAGGTCTTGACGTGTTGATTCTAAAAATATAGCATATTTGTTGTTCCTACAGAAGATTTTCGAAATATTTGGTTCGCAAGTCAATTTTTTTAAGACCCCAAACAAATGCCATATTTCATGTGAGCGATTCTGGAAAAATGGTAGGGATTTTCGAAGAAATGAAGCCGAAAATAACTTCTGAAGGTCGAAATGTACAAAAAATGTCTTTAGCTAATTTTCGAAGGTGGACGAAATAAGACCGAAAATTTCATAATAACGGGGAAGTATTGAAGCGGTTGTTTCAAAAACCCCAAAAATATTCTAGGATATGGATCTCGAGGTATTGATTTCAGAAATGTAGCGTAATTTATAGTTCCGGTGCAAGGATTTCGATGTGGGACAACCTGGCAGTTTTTGGTCGATTGTTACATTGTAATGAGAGACGGTCCCTTTACTTGTTGTACCCTATCTCAGAAGATATTATTCACACTACAATTGGTTTATTTTTCTAAAAAGGATGACGAAACCGCTAATATTTTAATATCGAGTTTGAATTTTCCCGTGTATGATTGAATGACCCAAAACCAGGTCGTTTTGTAAAGCAAGAGTCGATGCGGCTGTGAGCGCGTATTTTCCACAGTGCGTGCAATAAACCTCCGGTAATTAAATATTTATCAACATTTAATCAGAATTTGTTTTGCGCTCATCCGGCACGCGTATGCCGCAGCACGTCCGTCTTATTTATGTCCCGTTCCGTGACTGTGACACGCAGATTAATTAATTCTTTATTCAGGTTTTCCTCGCGATGCAAATCCGCGTCTCCGTGGTCGCCGTCGTTCCGTTTTTTTCGTTTCCGGAGATATCCGCGCCGATAATCGCGGCAAAGGCCGAAGGGTTCGAGCCAATTACAGGAACAATTACTCGAGATATTATCTCCCGATACATAAATACCGGAGACAATGGTCGGCTGTCGCCCCCCGCGGCGCCCGTCTCCGCGCAGGTAACGCTCAATTTGCGGCTACCGTCGAAAAAAGTGCGCGAACCCCGTCCGTAAATAAGTATTTAAACAAACTCCCGCTTGCGCATTAATTAGGGATTTCGTCCGAATCGGTTATTAATTAATTATCGGCGCGTACGCTGCAGCAAAAATAGCCGTCGGGCGTAATTAGCAATCGGGCGTAATTAGCGTTGGAGGGGACCCCGGAGGCGTGTCCGTGCGCCGCGATTGGCCGCGCGCAAACATGGCAGGCGTTGCTGTCAATCACGGCAGTGGAGGGGACGAGATTCCGGGGGAACGGCACCCGATACGCTCGGAGTCCGTCATAACGTAGAGGCACTCCGGCCCGTGAGGAGGTTACGTGTTCGCGTGTGTGCAGTGAGAGAGAAAACCAGCAAACTGTTCGCGCCGACGGAAGACATGCTGACGATGGAAACGGACCTCAAAGGGGGCAGTTTGCACGCGACGATGCCGCCTCACCACGGCCTCCAGTCGTACGGCGGGCTGGCGCCCATGCACTCGCTCCAGCACCCGCACCAGATGCACCCTCAGGCACCCCAGATGCACCACCACCATCAGCAGAGCCACGCGCCGCCGCCGACGTCGGCGCCGCAAACCAACAACAACAATAACAACAAGAACTCGAACATGGAGCGCGTGAAGAGGCCCATGAACGCGTTCATGGTGTGGTCGCGCGGCCAGCGGAGGAAGATGGCCCAGGAGAACCCGAAGATGCACAACTCGGAGATTTCGAAACGGCTGGGGGCGGAGTGGAAGCTCCTCAGCGAAGCAGAAAAGCGGCCCTTCATCGACGAGGCGAAGCGGCTGCGAGCGGTCCACATGAAGGAGCACCCGGACTACAAGTACCGGCCGCGGCGGAAGACCAAGACGCTGCTGAAGAAGGACAAGTACCCGCTGGGGGGCGGCGGGCTGCTGCCGTCGGCGGACGCGGCGCGGAGCGCGCCCGCCGTGGTCCAGCAGGGCAACCGGGACATGTACCAGATGCCGAACGGGTACATGCCGAACGGCTACATGATGCACGATCCCAACGTACCCTATCAGCAGCAGTACGGGGGCGCGAACTACGCCCGCTACGACATGTCCCAGATGCAGTACATGAACGGGGGATACGCGTACGGGGCCACCGTTCCCAATAGCGCCGGCTCGCCCTACGGGATGCAGCAGACCTCCTCGCACAGCCCATCCGGGAGTAGCATAAAATCGGAGCCGGTGTCGCCCAGCTCGGGCCTGCACACGCCGACGCCGGGGGGCATCAAGAGGGAGTACCAGCAGCAGCAACAGGGCGACTTGCGCCAAATGATCTCCATGTACCTGCCGACGGACGGGGCGCAGCACATGCAGCAATACAGTGCCTCGCCGGACCCGCTGGGCCCCGGGCCCTTGGCGCCCTTAGCGCACATGTGAGAGCCACTGTTCGGGCCGCCCGAGATGCTGGACGTGCCACCGCTGTGAAGTGTACATATGCATAGACTTGGTTCCTTGAATCAGTATTGTTAATGTAAGGAGCGCACCCGTTTCATTTTGCCAAGTAAGTGGTACACAAGTACAAATTTTCCTTGTTTTTGGCCGGGCGCCCACTCTCGCAAAATGAAAGCGGCGGCGCTGACGTGGTTTAGTTCACTATATCATCGTGTAAATAGTCACTATGACGCGTTTTGTAATATAGGTCTTGTTGAGGTCGCTCGCGCGACGGATTGACGATGGTTCACTACCAAAAATTTTGTAAATAGGGCCCACTTTTCCAACGACGATCCCAGTGTCTACTTAGCTTTGTTTATACACTCGGTGAAACTTTTTCCCCCTTTAAGACTACCTTTTTGTTCAGTCGTTGAGTTCTCCTGTTCGTTTTGTTCCGGCGCGCAGAATTGTTTGTTCATTCGAAAAAATTTTATTATTGTGATGTGTGGGGTTGACGACGGACTTTCCGGAATATCACAGATGCTTTGTACATACTAATTTTAAGTTACTTTTTGAATGTACAGTGTGTTTACAATGATTAGTCAATGGAACGAAATGTGAATATATGAGATTGACAAGTTTCCGAGTGTTTTATTGGACTGTTCGTGCACGACGCGACGTCTAAATCATCATTGCATGCACAAACCAAACTAAATAATCGACCACCGCGTCGGTCAGATTTGACTAACGCGAATTATTTCTCTACAGGTAAGTCTAATTTTATCATTTTTCACAACAAGACATTAATTACGCGATCAGCAAAAATTTCATGCGCGAATTTACGGCAGTTTTAAAGTACGTAATAAAAAGGGGAACTTGTGGTATTATCGCTTGTCACGAGCAAATTGTTTACTGACATAACTAGCGACGAAAAACTGATCCCTCTGTGTATTTTGGCGCTCACTAAAAAAATATATTAACACCGACAATCGACAGCAGCAGTAAACTAAACAGAATTTTAGCAGCAAAACAAACACGAATATTTATTTTCAGCGCCAGTGTTTATAAACTGAGAAGTACGAAAATTGACACCCGCTAAAATTTATTCAGTTGTTAAAAAACCCAGTATTTTTACCATTATTTTTTGTGCGCTAAGTAGTATTTCGTGCACCATTACACACCAATTTGATTGTTTTATTGCATTCTTTATTATGTTTATTTCCGATGTTACAAAACTTGAAATTTAAATAAAAAAAGATTGTGGGTTCGTGATTATATATTTGTTTGTGCCAGTTCAAGTCTTAAATTTTCTCTTGTTTGTTTTAGAATCATAAATATTAGTAAAAAAATTCGACAATAACGGGTTGAGTACTTGATGAAATATATTATTACCAGTAAAATAAATAATAATTACCCATAGTGTGTTTGTTCAGATACTAATGTAAACACTGTGTACTATTTTATATAAGAGCGTCTAAAAAATTAAAATAATAGTGTACTTTTATATGCGGGAATAAGCGACGGATTTCTGAAGAAGTTGACATACGAATCTTACAAAAGTTAGCTCAAGTTTTTTTATGTCGCTTCTATTCGTTTGTTAAAATTCGACTTTTATATATTAAAATTTCATAGTAAATCGATTTCTTGAATTTTGATATTTAAAATTGCGTTTTTTGGTTTTTATCATGTCATATTTCAAAAACTATATAAAATTTTGTCTTAGTTTTTTAACTGTAATATAATCAAATAGTACAAATTCGAACAATGTAACTCTTACTGTACTAGTGTTTTTAAATTTACACCAAAAAAATCGTTCTTTGTTACTTGCACAAAAAGTGTATTGAAATTTTCAACACGCGAGATTTTTTTCGTTATTATTGAATTATTAAATATTACTTCGCCAAATATCAATTTCAAAATTTTCAGTAATGAAAAACCTGGTTTAGGTAATTAAAATTTAAAAATATGAAAATTTTCGAAATTTTCAGTAAAACAGATTTTTTTATTACTGAGAATTTTACAATAAAAAATTATATAAACATATTAAAACATTTCCAACATAATCAAAATCATGCGTTGATACGGGAAATATTTTCTGATTGTAAAATAGCCAACCAAAACTTGTGAAACTACAGTTTACAACCTTATTCGTAGAACCCCTAATTTCTCCAGGCAAACTACCCTGAATGTCATAAATCTGCAACCCGTGAAGTGTTTATTGCTTTATATATATAAACTAGTTATCAATATGTCTGTCCCCAAAGGGACCCATCACATTCCAAGGACGGGATTATATGTCCTAAAATTCGAATTTTGATATTTAAAAAAATCTTGTCAAACAATAAATTTCAGATTATAAAGTTTACGCTGAAATTCAAGCAATCTGTCAACCGTGACAGTTCCATGTGTCGAGTTGTAATTTACAAAGTGGAAGTATATAATTTATACACACCCAAGTATATAGTAATTCTTTGCACATTTTAATATGTGCAACTGGTGGTTATCACAGATACGTTTGCACAACACATCAAACAACACTAAAGTCTAAAATACAAAAAATATTTATAACTGTTAATAATTCATTTGTTCCATATGTAATACATACAACATCGAGTTTAACGGTTACAGAACTTGTTAATTCGGTGTTTAGCAATAATTTGCAATAGGTACCGACTTTTTGACCACACTTCATTATTTTTTAAGTACCTGTCCGGCTATAATTAGCATTAAACGGGCGTTATCGTGCGCGTTATCTAAATTGTTTCATTTCACTAACTGCTTGCACAAACTAAAGATACTAATTTACTAAATTAAATAATGTCAGAATTGGCCTTATTAGTAAAACAATGCCTCTTAATCTGATCGCGTCGTCACGCTAGCTCAAAAATTCGAGTCACGGATAACCATTAACACATCCTAAATTATCTCTCCACCAATTAACCCATAAAAAAGACTCTCGCCCAGGTAAGTCTAACTTATGTGTTGTTTAGCGTCGTTACTATCGGTTTTCGAATCGACACCTATTATTCCGACGATGTTTACACGTTGTCAAGAATTAATAAATTACGACGATGTACGTGGCATAAATTAGTATAATTAATTAGCGCAATCGTAAATTACCCGATTATGTAAATTCAAAAGTAAAAGTGTTTGTAGTACGCATATTTTATATCAGATATGCAATCATAAATCTGATTGTTAACACGGTGTACATAATGTCGAACGTGATTTATTTGTTGTGTTAAGTGATATTAATCGGTCTGGGTTGCAACAAATCGCGCAAACGAGTTAATTTGAAGACTGGGGTTATTTAAATCTGGATTATTTTTTTTTGTGGCTTGTGAAAATTGGGCACCTAATCCATATTTCATAACAGTACATAGTAAAAAAGGAAAATTACAGCATTTATCTTTTGTAACGGACCAACCCAAATTGTTTACCAACACAACGATAAAAAACTTTAACCGCTAACCACACCATCATATTGTAATAAATTGGGCAGATTGAAAATATTATGTCGGAAATATTGTGTGATGTTGTAGTGTTCAAAACTGTTTGTTGCGTCTACGGTGAAAAAATTTGTGGGGCTCTCGCATCGATGACAAAGGCGAAGTACTCTCGATGCGAACTCAACCCACAAAACAAAGAGGCATTAGTATTTTTGGATAAAAATGTGAAAGAAATGTCGTTCGTCGATTCTTTAGCGTTGTTGACAATTATTGAATAAAACACTGAAACTTTTTTGACGCAGACGTTCTCCTGAAACAGTGGCCTGTGTAATTGCAAGTCTTGTTTTGTTTTTAGAAAATTTAATTATAGAATGAAATGGTTCCAGGACCGAATCTGAATGCATATTATTAATAACCACTAATTGTCGATCACATAAATATGACTCGATAAGCTAACACTGCTTTCTGAATGAAGATAATACAGTAATTTATGCAATAATATGTCATGAGACCCATGTCGAATGCTATTGTTGAATCAAAAGAAGATATTAAATAGCTTTGTTCGTGTTCAAAGGGTGATAGTATTTCAATACATATTCAACTAATATCAACAGTAGTCGGATGTTTATTATGAAATACAAAACGATAATCTTTAAAATACCTAGTTGAAATTTTTTGAAATTTTTTTGTTGATATTTAAAATAGCAATGGATTTTATTTGTTCATCACACACAATTGATGATTAATTTTATAAAGCAAAAAAAGAAGACTAGTATAAAAACTAACGCAATGTGCAATTATTTTTTGCACATTTCAAAATACTTACTAACTGACCTTACTGACATTTTATGGAAAATTAATCATTCTACTTGACACTTCTAAGCTGGTTTTAAACAGGAAAAATTGTGTCCATAATTACGTAACTCAAAAAATGAAGTTTACAGAATTCTTGAGTGATTTTCTGATTCGCGTCTCTCTAAAGTTTTTATATCAGTGAACGATTTGAAATTGGAAATGATTGTAGCTACTTACAGGTATATTATTGAATCTCTTCTATTTCCACAATAATGTTCCTATCAATCGTAACACTAAAAACGTTGTATCTATAAATTTCTTTATCGGCTCTGGTAATACTTCATCATTTCTGAGAAACTTCTTTGAAATTCTCATGTTCCGTGCTGTTGTTTTTGTTTCCTCCAAAAATGTGTTAAATTTTCACATTAAATTCTGGATTTCTAAACAGTCTTTAAACTCACATTTTTAACTAACAACAAAATCGTTGTTAATAATTTAGCTTCTCAGGGACACCAACTAATAATTTTTTAATTTACACCTGAACGTGCTCGCTGCGCTCGCATTTTAAACTTCTTTTTTCAGCTTTATTCTCATGGAAGTTTGCAGGAAAGAGTCTCAGCGAAGTTGTTTGGAAAAATTTCTAGGCTTTAAAAAAGCACGTTTCAATTGCTAGAGTCTCCCAAATTTCAGCAGATAATTACGAACATTTTCAGGATTCACCCTTTTTAGACAATAAAAAATTCTCTTATTAATAATTCAGCTTCTCAGTGACATTAACGAGTTAGCCCCGCCCACCCGCCCTTTATTTTCTTAAAGGATGTGTCATCTGCCAAAATTAGTCTATCTTAGAAGTGCTAGCCCCGCCCACCCGCCCTTTATGTTTGTCCTTGCAATAATAATTTATATAACGTCAACTCCAATATATTGCCAACAAAAAAAATATTCGCCACTTTTTGAGGTATTTGTTCTACACAAGTTGATTTACACAGTTTTCTTGACAAACTGAGTGCATGGAAAAATGGACGAGAGTTTGTCTCTTAGTGTCTTAGCTGTACCTACATATTTTCGAAAAATATTTAGAAAAGAAACTTTTCGTTGGGTTTTTTTATTTATCGTCATTTTCTTCTATTATAACCATTTTTTGAAGTTTTCAGAGACTTTTTCGTATAGTGGTGGAAATAACCCAGGTAAAACTTTTACTCTTTCTGTGTTATGCACTTTATGCGAGACAAAAAATTACCAGATTTTGAGTAGAAGTTATATTAAATGTGTTGAATTATTTAAAAAGAAACTATAATATTGTGCAATTTAAGGAAAAAAAATAGAAACCGAACTGGCAGTCGAAATGTTAAAAATTTCTGAAAAATATTTAATAATTTACAAAAAATACAGGTTGAAGTACTATTAGAAATATAAAAACTCAAGTAAATCCTGTAGATTTAATGTTAATCTGGGAAATTGTGTATAAAACGAATGCATCTAACTAACACGCATACTAAACTCACTTAACATACACCTTGTCAAAAGTTTATGATTTAAGCGAGTCAAACTAACTATTGTATAACTTAACTCAGTTCACATATACCTAGCAAAACTTAACAGCTCCATTATGGCAACAATGGACAGTAATAATCCTTGCGGTTCGGGTCCATAAAGCTTACAATAGCCAGTTTGACTTATGGGTGGTTTGGCTTAAGCCGCTTAAGTCATAAGAGTTTTACAAGGTGTATGTCAAGTGAGTTTAGTATAACTATGAAGTTGCTTCATGCTAGAGTTACGGAAAACATATTAGATTTTACAGTTGGTCCCAGGACCCTAAACACATGGATTAGAAAAATTTGTTTTAAATTTTATAAAATATATTATAATCACCAATTTTGTTTTATAAAGAGTAAACACTCATAAATAAAAAAAAAAGTGTCTGTGTAAGTTAAGTAAATATAAATAAAAACAATAGGTACTTAGCTGAAATATACATAGATTAATAAAAATGCAGAGGTACCTATTAGTTCTATCTGAGAACTATTGGTCTTAGGTATTTCAAGATTTTTTGAGGACATAAAGTCAAAAAATGATCCACATTTTGGATCATTTTCGCATTTAACTTCAACATTATTATATTGTTTGTACAATTCCTCTAAAAATAAATCTTTGATGTATTCCTCAGTGGCCCACAAAATCGTAGATCTTTAGATCTGTTTTCCCTATACAGAATTTGTAAAATACTAGCGAGAACGTAACCTAAATAACATTGATTTTCACCTTGTAATACATCAATGGCGGCTGCTAATGGTCGCATTACATCGACGTATTTAATTAGAAATTCTATTTCAATATACTTATTTTAATTTTGGCTTTCCAAAGCTTCACATATTTTTATCTAAATGGATTTGAGTCAACAAAATCACCACCACATTTTAATCCCATGTTAAATTAATCGAGGATTCAATATTTAATTCGCTTTCCATAAACCGACCTTAAATTTTTTAATTTTGCAATTTTTCGATATTATAATTTTTCATTGTTCGCGTCTTCAGTTTCTCAATTTTTAATTTTTTGTTTCTTCAACTTTCAAGTTCCTTGTGTTTATTTTTCGTTTTCTCGATTTTTTAATTTTCATTTTCTTGATTTTATTCACAATTTTTCATCTTTCAATTCCTCGATTTTCCAATTTTCAATTTTTTTAATATTGCAGTTTTTGGATTTCTCTAATATCCGATTTTCCGATTTTTTAATTTCCAGTATTTCGAATTTACAATATTTCGTTTTTTCGATTTTGTAGTTAGGTATTCGATTTGTACCGTACTTTTAATCACCTGATTCGTTATGCTTTGTTTCATTTGTCAGATTTGTTTGCTCTTTTTTATCATACCTGTAGCCTTCTTTTCACAACAAGAAACTTAAAACATGTTGAAATTGGTACATTTTTGTAGAGAAATATGTGTAACAACGAATGAAAAATTCATCACAATAGAGATTGGGGCGGGTGGGTGGGGTTTAATCTTCGTTTTTTTAATATATAGAGTTTTGTTTCAACAGGATAGTTAAAATGTTTTCAGTTTCTTGTTGCGAAAAAAGACTTCGTATGTTAAGAAAAAATGGACAAAATATAAGCCCCGCCCACCCACCCTTTCTCTATTGTAATGAATTTTTTATTCATCGTGAGCTGAAGGGTGGAACTTAGTTGCAAAATCCTCATTTCTCTACAAGAAAGGGTACAATTTTCTAGATTAATTTTTGATGTTACAATTAAACTTCGCCCCTCGGTCTGATTAGGAATGAAAGACTCATTACAATTGATACCGGGGCGGGTGGGCGGCGCTTTTTTTTTCTTTATGTACATAGTTTTCTTTCGACAATTTTTTGGCACAAAGAATATTATAATAAATAAACATATTGTCCATATATATTATTATAATAATATATTTATTATTCAATAATTTTTGACTCTAACTTGTGCTTTCTCGTTTTTCTCGAAAAACTGAAAAATGTAAAAATTAAAAACTAGTGAAATTTTAAATCGAAAAACTGCCAAATTGAATCGTTCGAAAGTTGGAAAATCCCAAAACTGGTAAATTTAAAAATGAAAACTCGAAGAGATATCGCAGAATTGTAGAAAAGAAAAACAGAAAATTGAAAAATTGCAAATGGAAAAATTGACGAAAAAAAAATTGAAAAAAAGTGAAACTGAAAAAACAACATTACAGGGTGTTATTGAAAGGTACGTACAACAAAATGGACAGTTCTTCGCGAAGTCTAAGAAGTCTGAAAAACTTATTTTGTGTTATCAAAATTATAAGGGGAAAATTAACCCTTATCCAACCCTTTTAAAAGCTACTGAAGGATAAGTAGGTAAAATTAATTTATTTTAGTAAATCCTAGCAACTGTAACAATAAAACTTTTGTCAAAACTAAATGTTGTTATAGAAACGAAAGATGATCTTTTTATCAGAGGCATACAGCGAATTTCGTCATAAATTTTAATAATAATGTTTATCACTAAAAGGAGAATACTTTTACTTAAACTTTTTTAACTTTAGCTGGAGACCAATTGCCGATTTTATTTTGTACGTACATTTTAATAACACGCTGTATAAAATCTGGACATTGAAAAATTGTAAAAATAAAAAAAATAAAAAACTGAAACGAAAAATTGCAAATGGGAAAATGAAAAATTGAAAACTCGAGAAACTCAATTTGAAAAATTGCAAAACCTATAAATTGAAAAATTCAAAAGTTGAAAACACGAAAAATTTGAAATCGAAAGAATGAAATATTGACGAACTGAAAAATTCAGGTCAAAAAAACTGTGGGATCGTTGTTTACGGCATTGGATTTTAGTTTATAGACGATATCAGAAAACAAAAATTGCAAAAACAAAATAAAATTTTTTGAAAAAGTGCAGTTTATTTGGCTGCACTTCAGAAGCGAGGGAAGTTCTGTTGAAATAAGCTTCGACCAAGTTTTTTTCTTTATATTTGTAATCATCTTTTTACAACAAGAAACTTAAGACTTGTTTAAAATAATAAATTTGAATAGGGAAATATCGGTTTTGCAATTACGCTCCGCCCCTCGGTCTGACAACAAATGAAAAATTCATCACGATTGAGATCGAGACGGATCGGTGGGACTTCTCTTTGTTTTTTTTTTTTTTTTTTAATTAATACATTTAATTTTCTTTGTATAACACGACTACTTAAGAACATATTTCACATGGTAATTTCTCTTAGAAAAATAAGGATTTTGCAATTAAGCTCCGCCCCTCGGCTTACAACGAATAAAAAAAATCATCACAATTGAGATAGGGCGGGTGGGCGGGGCCACATTTTTCCTTTTTTTTTCTTAATATAAGTAGCCATCTTTTGATAACAAGAAACTTGGAACATGGTTAAAATGGTACATTTTTGCAGAGTAATATGGATTTTTCAGTTGCAAAATCGATATTTCCTTATACAAATTTTCCATTTTAAACATGTTTAAGTCTACGTATATTAAAACAAAAAGTCAAAATCTAATCCCCCCACCCGCCCTATGTCAATTGTAATGATTTTTTTTTATACGCCTTGAACCAATTTAACTGCAAATACTTATTTCTTTACAAGAAATTAAAAACATATTTTTGAGTATCGTGTTGTTCAAAGAATACCATGTATATTAAGAAAAACAAGGCAAAATATAAACCCCACCCACCCACCCCATCTCAATTGTGATGATTTTTTTATTCTTAGAAACCTAAAACACGATTATAATGATAATTTTTTGTGGATTTTGCAACTTGGCTCCATCCCTAGGTCTGCCAACGAATGAAAACTTCATTATTATTTAAATCAGGACAGGTACGATATTAAGAAAAAATGGACGAAATATAAGGCCCGCCCACCCACCCCGTCTCTATTGTAATGCATTTTTTATTCATCGTGAGTTGAAGGGTGAAGCTTAGTTGCAAAATCCTCATTTCTCTACAAGAAAGGGTAACATTTTCTAGATAAATTTTGATGCTACAATTAAACTCCGCCCCTCGGTCTGATTAGGAATCAAAAACTCACAATTTATATCGGGGCGGCTGGGCGGCGCTTTTTTTTTCTTTATGTAGGTACATAGTTTTCTTTCAACAATTTTTTGTCACAAAGAACAAGAGATATAATAAAAAACATAGTGTCAGTATATATGTATTTCTCGTTTTTCTAGAAAAACTGAAAAATGCCAAAAAAAAAATTAAAAATTCAAAACTAGTGAGGTTTCAAATCGAAAAACTGCCAAATCTAAAAATTGAAGCGTTCGAAACTTGGAAAATCGGAAAACTGGAAAAAATGAAAACTCGAAGAGATATCGCAGAATTGTAGAAAAGAAAAACAAAAAATTGAAAAATTGCAAATGGAAAAATTGACGAAACAAAAAATTGAAACGAAGTGAAATTCAAAAAACATAACATTCTAAAATCGGGACATCGAAAAATTGTTAAAATACAGAAAATAAAAAACTGAAACGAAAAATTACAAATGGGAAAATGAAAAACTGAAATCTCGAGAAACTCAATTCGAAAAATTGCAAAATCTATAAATTGAAAAATTCAAAAGTTGAAAATTCGAAAAATTTGAAATCGAAAAAATGAAATATTGAAAAACTGAAAAATTCAAGTCAAAAAAGCTGTGGGATCGTTGTTTACGGCATTGGAATTTACTTTATAGACGATATCAGAAAACAAAAATTGCAAAAACAAAATAAAATTTTTTGAAAAAGTGCAATTTATTTGGCTGCACTTCAGAAGCGAGGGAAGTTCTGTTGAAATAAGCTTCGACCAAGTTTTTTTTCTTTATATTTGTAATCATCTTTTCACAACAAGAAACTTAAGACATGTTTAAAATGGTAAATTTGTATTGGGAAATATCGATTTTGCAATTACGCTCCGCCCCTCGGTCTAACAACGAATGAAAAATTCATCACGATTGAGATCGAGACGGATGGGTGGGACTTCTCTTTGTTTTGTTTTTTTTTTTTAATTAATACATTTAATTTTCTTTGTATAACACGACTACTTAAGAACATATTTCACACGGTAATTTCTCTTAGAAAAATAAGGATTTTGCAATTAAGCTCCGCCCCTCGGCTTACAACGAATAAAAAAAATCATCACAATTGAGATAGGGCGGGTGGGCGGGGCTACATTTTTCCTTTTTTTCTTAATATAAGTAGCCATCTTTTCACAACAAGAAATTTAGAACATGGTTAAAATGGTACATTTTTGCAAGGTAATAAGTATTTTTCAATTGCAAAATCGATATTTCCTTATATAAATTTTCCATTTTAAACATATTTAAGTCTACACATATTAAAACAAAAATACAAAATGTAATCTCACACCCGTCCTATGTCAATTGTAACCAAGGGGGCGGAGCTTAACTGCAAATACTTATTTCTTTACAAGAAATTAAAAACATGTTTTTGAGTATCGTGTTGTTCAAAGAATAGCATGTTTAAGTATTAAGAAAAACAAGGCAAAATATAAAACCCGCCCACCCACCCCATCTCAATTGTGATGTTTTTTATATTCTTAGAAACTTAAAACACGTTTAAAATGGTAACTTTTTGTGGATTTTGCAACTTGGCTCCACCCCTAGCTCTGCCAACGAATGAAAACTTCATTACTATTTAAATAATTACAGGTACGAGTGGGGCTTAATCTTTGATTTTATTATTTTCTTAATATACATAGGATTCTTTGAATAACACGATACTCAATGTTTTCAATTTGTCGTGGAGAAATAAGGATTTTGCAGTTAAGCTCGTCGCCCTTGGTTCACGGCGAATAAAAAAATATATCACAATTGAGATTGGGCGGGTGGGCGGGGCTACATTTTGCCTTTTTTTTTTTCTTAATATGTGTAGACTTATTTCGACAACAAGAAACTTAAAACATGTCTAAAATAGTAAATTTTTGTAGTAATCAATTAAATCCTCCACTTTTCTTCTACAACTTCTTTAAATACGGCAAAAGTTGAACAACAAAGTTACTATCAACGGCAACGGAGTTGATAAATGATAATTTACACATTGCTTATCAGTGCACCACTTTTTGCTTCTTAATCCTAGCCGTTCTGTGGAATTCATTGAATAGTAATAATAATAATAATAATAATAATAATTTTTCATTATTGCTCGATTTAAACTTTTGATTTGTCTAATTATTCGATGTTTTCAAGTTTTTATTTTTACAATTTTTCGGTTTTCAGTTTTTCACTCTTTCAGTTTCTCGATTTTAAATTTTTGGGTTTTTTTAGTTTTTGTTTCTTCAGTCTTCGATTTTTCAATTTAACGTTTTCTCCTTTTTTCGATTTTTTTAAATTTCTAGTTTTTCAATTTTTTATTTTTATATTTTAAAATGTTTCTTTTTTCAGTTTTATTTGTCAATTTTTCGATTTTTATTTTTCCCTTCTCCAATTTTTCAGTCTGCAATTTTTCGAGATTTCAGTTATAGGTAAATATTTTCAGTTGTTCGATTTCAATTTTCGAATTCATCAGTTATTGGATTTTTCAATTTTCCGTTTTCTCAGTTTTTTGGTTCCAGATTTTTAATGTTTGGATTTTCAGTTTTTCGACTTTCCAATTTTTCGATTTCTATATTTTTCAGTTTTACAGTTTTCGATTTTTAAATATGGTTATGATAGGTCAAGAAACACTCAGTTGTGTGTGTAACAATTTTTACAACACACCGAGAAAGTGTTCCACCACAAACAATTCCATCCGTATTTGTCCGCTACAAAGAAATTCGCCTCGTTCCCATCACCACTAATAGACATCTTAATTATACTTTTCCAATCTCGCCCGTCGCCTCAAACCACCACGGCGCCTCCTCGCGCCACCCCCGCCACCACCCCCAAATGACTTATGTGCTTAAACTCTTTGTTAATTCATCAAATCCACAAGTTTCAGTGCGTCGCAGCCAAACAATAGCCCCAATTACAGGTCCGGCTCCAATTTGTCATAAAAAACGAGCGAATTCCCCCGACAATGCGGCCTCCTGTCACGGTGGTGTAATTTACACGTGAAAAGAACAAATATTTAAAACATAATTTCTCCGGCACGTAACCGTATTAATTAATAGCTTTCTGTGTGTTAAGGGCTGCGAGAGGTACGGCAGGAGAGACCTCGTTCACGCGAAGGCTGCATTAGCGATAATGTGCGATGGTGATGGCGATTAGGAGTCTTACATGCACTCGTCGCGCAGGAAGGCCTTGATAATGGCCTTTTACTACTGCACACGATTCTGCATTAATGCGTGAGGTGTGTTTATACGAAAATCGACACGTACGGCTTCATTTGGGAAACAAATAAAAATTTACTGTTATCTCACACTGGAAACTTCCAAGACTACTAATTTTGAAAAATCAATGGTTACAACTTTTTATTATTTCCAATAAATGCAAATTATGCACGCTGGATAAAAACAAAAAAAGTTAGAATATTAAAAATTAGTAACAAAACTTAAGCCAGAAATTATACTTGCAAAAAGTGTGTAATGCAAATCTAAGGAACAATTAGGCAAATATATTAACAAAGGATCAAATTGAGGCTCTAAAAGGGAAGAAATTCAAAAAATGTTCCGAGCTAACAATCACTACATCTTTGAAGCTTAAATTTGGATGTGGGACCAGTGGATATAACTTATTAAGAAAAATGAAACTACCATTTCCAGCTATTCGAACATTGAATTTTCATTTACAAAATTTAGAGTTTAAATCTGGAGTTTTGGATGAAATTATAGCATTTCTGAAAATTAAATGTGAATCGCTTAATCAGGATTTTGGGGGGGATTGTATGGTGGCATTGGACGAAATGGAAAAAATTTACTTTTTAGCAGATGGGCCACATTTATTAAAAAATATAAAGCAACGTTTGGTACAAAACAAAATCATTCAATTATCAAATGATTTTGTTGAAAAATATGAACTAACTTCTGATTTGGTTGACGTGCAACACAGGTTTTTGTGAAGAAGAAGGCAAATTTGAGCTGCAATTTGTGTCTAAATTAAATGTGGATCTTTTACAAACTAACCATTTTAACAAAGTGAAGGTGTCCAATTCTCGAAATGTTTTGAAACGAAATGTCAGTTGTGGAATAAAATTTGATGCGGAAGACAAATCTTCTCTAACGACAGCTGTTTTTATTGATGTTGTACATAGGTGGTTCCAGTTGATTAGTTCTAGATCAACTATTTTGGCCTTGAGCAAGTTTAATATGGCTGTCTATAGGGAAACTATAGAATTCTTTCAAGAGTTTATTTATTAACATCAAAATTTTCTCAAGATAGTTTAGAAAATGTATTTTCCCAAATTTGGTCAAGACATCCGGTTCCTACGGCCATTCAATTTAAATATGACTCACAACTTTTATCAGTTTCTCAATATTTGGACGTTTCAAATAACTCAATTACGAAACCGACAGAACAACACTTTAGTTGGTTTTTTGAGTTATATTAAAAATAATAACAGAAAAGAAAACGATGTTCCTAAAGGAAAAGAAAATTTAGCTTTACGTAGAAATTGGAATTTGAAGAAAAAAGAACTTTCTTTGAGAGAAAAAAAAGCTGTGTACAGTTGCATAGGTTACGTTGTTAAAAGCTTGATAAAAATCAAAATTTTTGCAAAAAATGTATTATTGCTTTTATTATTTCTCTAAGAAGAATTGTAATGAAAATTATGTAAAATTTGTGGCATTAAAAGAATATAAAACTGGTGCTTTACATTACGCTTCAGAGAACGCGTTCCAAATAGCAATTTTAGTAGAGCAAATATTTTGTAATTTGAGAGATTATTTAAAGATGAATAATTTTTGCATTGGTAATGTTTTGAAACTCATGAAGAAAGAAATTAGGAAAACTTCGACTTATCGCTCAATACAATTTCCAACATGTTGCAACAGCGAAACAAAATTTACTGCAAGAATGATGGTTTACCGTCTGAAAATATATACCAGAAAAGCTAAACAAGGAATAAGAAAAAAACAAAGAGTAAAATGGTCCAGCAAAAGCCATGCAATGAGGGATTTGGTTGAAAATGCAAATCAAAAATTTGAAAAAAAAATAAAGAGTAACAGTTTCGTAACTTAACTGCTGATCGTTGTTTTTTTAAAGAACCCTTCATTACTGACACATCGTGTATAAATTAGCAAAAAAAGAAGACAAATAAAAGCAGAATTAAATTCTGGGGGTCTTCATAGGATATTTTGCCTTTTGATTATTTTATTTTTTTAGTTTGTTTTTTTTTTTTTCTTAATATACAGTATGTCCCCGGATTGAGTTCACAAGAGGAAAAAAAACTGTATTTTCTATTTTACAAAAAAATGACACAGGAATAACATTTTTTGCTTAATTCAAAATGAATAAATCTGCAATTAAAACTTCCATATTCCTGGTCTGTACTCTTGAAATTAATTTTTTCATATTTCTAAATTCTTCGTTACTTTTAGTATTTATTCGTTTTGAATTAAGCAAAAAATGTTATTTCCATGTCATTTTTGTGTAAAATATAAAATACAGTTTTTTTCCTGTTGTGAATTCAATCCGGGGAGATACTGTATATAGTATTCTTTGAACAACACGATACTCATTTTTAATTTCTTGTAAAGAGCGGATTTATAAGCACAAAAAATTAAGAATTTTAAACAAAAAAGCATTAAAAACATAATCATATTACAAATCAAAGAACACTTCTTAGAACTTTGGATAAAATATTATTACAATAATCCTAGATTTTATATTTTACACACGTATTTCAGTTTTCTTTAAAATAATTTATGATTGTAATATGTTCCAAGTTGTCCACTGTAAAATTTTTTCTCCGATCATTTAAAATGTGTTTAAAATTGGAGAATGTGCGTTCAACATCCACACTCGTTTTTGGCGCAAATTTGAATTTTGCAACTAATGTTGAATCTAACTCCAAATTTTCCACCTTCTGGCCTTGTAAAACACGAGCAACGTCGGAGAGAACACCGAAACCTGCATTTTTAGTTAACACTTCGTCAAGTTTTTGAGATACTGTAGTACCAATATCACCCCTTACTGCGTTTGCTTGTTGTTTAAATTCTTTCACTACGTATATGGCATCAACCAACAACATGTTGGGTTTTTCTGACTTTTCTATTACCTCACATACGAATTGATAATTGCTTCTTAGAAAAGCTAGATCTTGTCGCAAATCGTTGTTTTCCAAAATATTTGTGCAATCTTTAATCGATTGAGAAGAATCTTCGCTAAACTCCGTAACTACTTCCTCAAATTCGTTGATATATTTGTCATAATAAAATGTGGCCTGTCATCATGTTCCCCACCTCGTTACAATCGGCTCTGGGGGCAATGGTATCTTTGGAAATTTTTCCTTAAAATGTTGCACTCTTAGTAGGGCTTTAACAAAAATCTTTTTACCATTTGCCACTAATTTATTAACAGTAGGAAACTGCAAACGTATTCCTTCAGCCACTCTGTTTAAACCGTGGGCAATGCAAGTAGAGTGAATTAAATTGGGGTACAATATTTTTAGATTATTCCCTGCTTTCAGCATATAACGAGCTGCATCCGAGATCATCAATAAAATTTTATTGGCAAAAATAGTGACGTAAGACTGTCATTTACAAATCTGGTAATCGTATTGCCATTTGTTTTATCTAACATTTTCAAACTTACTACATACCCTCGACTAGGGAAATTTTCATTTAAGATTCCAACAATTAAACTTGCCACGTATCTTCCACAACTATCGGTTGTTTCATCGACAGCGAACCATAAATAATTATCTCCAATACGATGTTTAATTTCGTTGTAAACTTGTTGAAACACTGGGCCTACATAATTTTTTCGGAGAGTACTTTCAATCGGAATATGTCGATTGCAGTGTTTTTCAAGGAATTCTTGAAGAGGGCTTCTCCCCAATTTTTTTAAAGGTATATTGGACTGGATCATCATTTTACATAAATCGAAATTAAACTGAAACTGCTCATCTTTTGTGGAAGTAGATGCAACAGATTCATGTGTGGTCTGCTGTTTAATTTTAGAAACTTCAAACATTTTCTTCCTTTCTACATGAAGAGTCGTTCTTCTGACATGTTGCGTCACGTTATATTTTTTATCACTTTGAATCTAAAACAACGCACATATACAGGATTAACAAAGGAAAATAGATAAAAAAAAATTAGTGAGCTTACGGTTTTCACACAAGCTCTGCAGAATATTTTGTTGTTTTCTAATTTTAATTCTGGAAAAATCCCTTATCCACTCATCCGGCATCGATTTTACTTTCGGCATTCTTTTAAAATATCAGTAATATTACCAAAAAGAACTCAACATGTAACAAGGGAGAACCACGTATAACACTGTACTACGACAGATGCGATAGACTAATGGTTGTGAAATAAACGGTTCATTTCCTTAAAAGTTTCCATTAGAAAAATTTTAAGGTAGGTAGTTGGGTACAATAATCCTTTTTTCTAGAAAATCTTCAACGGTCTTGCCGCAAAATGCCGAAAAAGAACATCTGGTTAAAAGCTTTAATTCATTATCAACCGAAGTAAGGATTTAAAGTCATAAAATCTATGGAGTACTTTTCCAATCCTATAATAAAATTTTATTACCCAAACAACCGAAACCTATTCACAGAAAGGGTCTTGAGTAAGTGTACTTCAATGGTCAAGTCCAGGTAAAATGCATACGATACGAAACGCCTAACTAACAAGTATTTGTCATCCCGACAAGGCCGGCATTTGAACAAAATATGCATTAAAACTCATATTCGTCGAAAAAAGCATTAAATAAGCATATAAGTTTTAATATGCATAAAATTGAAAAAAAAACAAATAAGCATAAAAAAAATGTGTCAAATGACTCCAAATTGTATCATAGTTACAGATATAAAAAAGTTTTGAAGTGCTTACATTTTTCACAAAAAGCATTAAACCTAGAAATCCGCTCTCTGGAAATAAGTATTTTGCAGTTAAGCTGCGTCCCCTTGGTTCACGGTGAATAAAAACAATCATCACAATTGCGATAGGGCGGGTGGGCGGGCTTTCATTTTGCTTTTTTGTTTTAATATATGTAGACTTCTTTTCCCAACATGAATCTTAAAACATGTTTAAAAAGGAAAATTTGTACAAGGAAATATCGATTTTCCATGTTTCCTTGCAAAAACCATTTTAACTATGTTTTAAGTTTCTTGTTATGAAAAGATAGCTGCGTATATTCAGAGAAAAAAGGCAAAATATAATCCCCGCCCACCCGCCCGATCTCAATTCTGATGATTTTTTTTATTCATCGTAAGCCATGGGGCGGAGTTTAATTGCAAAATTCTTATTTTTCTACAAGAAATAAAAAATATGCTTTTGAGTATCGTGTTGTTCAAAAAATACCATGTATATTTAGAAAAAGCAAGCCAAAAATTAAGTCCCACTCATATCCATCCCAAGCTTAATTGTGACCGAGGAGGATAACAAAAAAATTGAGGAAGAATTTGTGTATACTTATTTTAATTTCAAATTTGGTGCTACTCTAATTCGCTCTAAAACTACACCAACTGTTGCCTGTCGAAGAACGAAGACATTCAATATATTAGAACCGTCTGCATGTCAGCCCTAAAACATTAAAAAAAAAACTGTTTTCACCTAAGTCCAAGAGGAAAAACTCCAGGTCAAAATGTATTTCTCCAAAACAGGAGAGATAGATATTTGCAATGTATATTCTACGTCTTCGCCTGCTTCCAGAGGACACTCTATGTTGACTATACCATCGCAAGCATCTTCTTGTTCTAGAGGAAGAATCTTCGTGCTAGGAAAAGATAAAGTGAAGATAAGGAAACAGAAGATAAGTGAACTTACGTGACGTGAAGTTCATTGCAATGTTAGTGGTACTATTGATCGGGAATATGCAGGGTGGTTCGACGCAGTTTTCAATTTCAACATTATCAGGAAGAGGAATATCACCGACCGCTGAAAAAATGTCAAAGTAAAAATTGAACGGTTGATAGTAGTTAAATGTGGTTTTACTCACCGGTACAAGGAGTGACAGTGGTGGCTTCGACACTGATACTTAAAGAAAAAACGAAAATTACGGCAGACGATTTTTGGAAATGCCATAGTATTTTTTGAGGAACCGAGGCGTATCATGATAAGATGCAGATATAATAATAACCTGTATTGCCCTACAGTTCCTAGAACCTCTTACAGAGCAATATTAATAATTATAAATAAACAAAAAATAAGATCGAACCGACGATTTAAATATTAATTAACACACAAAAAAAAACGTAAATCAAATCCTAAGTAAGTAAACAATCATCTAACAAAAAATAAACAAAAATAGTGTCATTAATTTAACATGTTCCTCACTAATTTCCTAAAATTTATTTCATTAAGGTAAAAGACATTCGAATCCTTAAACTTATTATTATATAACATACAGATTAAATTAATTGGAGATCTCAGTAATATATTTGTATGAGCTGCAGGAAAGTATAAAGACAATGCTCCTCTACAACATAGCCGTGGAACATGAAATGAAATCACAACTCAGCACAATCAATTTTAAACTGAACGATTTTATGAAAGAACGTTATAATGGCGATTTGTCTTCTACTATCCAAAGGTAGCATTTTAAATTCAGCTAACAAAATGGAATTATCAATTCCACGCTGCGGATAGATACCATGTTTTTTGAACCAACAAAATTTGAGAAATCTTCTCTGAACTGCTTCAATAGCACTTATATGAATGAAATAAATTGGATGCCAAATAATACATCCATATTGTAAACATGCAACAACATAAGAATTAAACAAAACCTTAATTGTTGAAATATTGTTAAACGACTTACCTTGTCTTATTATAAAGCCTAATAATGAAAATGCTTTCGCTATTATATGATTAATATGATACACAACCGTTAACTTACAATCAAAAAAGATACCTAAATCTTTGATGACGCTTTCTCTAATTAGTGGGTCATTACCAAACTTATAATCATAAATTGTAGGAGAGGTCTTACGTGTAAACGATACTACTTTACATTTATTCACGTTCAAATATAGTTTATTGGAAGAACACCACAAATTAAGGCGTTTTAAATCATCTTGCAGTAATTGTTTTAAATCATCAGCATACAGTAGAAGGGGACATTTGGATATGGTTGGTAAATCATTGATAAACATTATGAACAATAACGGCCCCAGATTGGCTCCTTGCGACACACCAGAATGTATTTGATATGTAAAAGAAGAGAAACCATTGTAGAAGACATACTGAGACCTATGCGAAATATATGATTTTAAAAGATGTAAAACCAAACCTGAAATACCAAATGTTTCAATCTTAGATGTTAAAATTTTGTGATCAATGCGGTCAAAAGCTTTTGAAAAGTCTGTATATATTACATCCACTTGTGATTGGTTATCAATATGGATTTTGCTATTATGGGGCAGAGTCTGAAACTTAAAATACGTTTAAAATGGAAAATTTTGGTAAGGAAATAAGGATTTTGCAGTTAAGTTCCGCCTTCTTGGCTCACAACGAATAAAAAAAATCATTACAATTGAGACAGGGCGGGTGGGTGGGGCTTATATTTTACCTTTTTCTTCTTAATATACATAGCCATCTTTTCACAATAGGAAACTAAAAACATGGTTAAAATGGTACATTTTAACAAAGAAATGTGGATTTTGCAATTATGGGACGGAGATTAATTTTAAAATCGATATTTCTTTATACAAATTTACCATTTTAAACATATTTTAAGTTTCATGTTCTAAAAAAAAATCTACACATATTAAAATAAAGAGGCAAAATGTAAGCCCGCCCACCCGCCCTGTGTCAACTGTAATAATTTTTTTATTCGCCGTTAACCAAGGGGGCGGAGCTTAACTGCAAAATACATATTTTTTCTTGTTCAAAAAGTACTATGTATATGTATTAAAAGAAAAAAGACAAATATAAACCCCGCACACCCACCCCATCTCAATTGTGATTATTTTTTTATTCTTAGAAACTTGAAAATGGTAAATATTTGTAAGGAAATATGGATTTTGCAATTAGGCTCCGCCCCTACGTCTGTCAACGAATGAAAACTGCATTACTATTTAGATCAGGGCAGGTATGGGTGGGGCTTTAATTTTTTCTTAATATACATAGTATTCTTTGAACACGATAATCAAAAATTTTTTATTCTCCTAGAGAAATAAGGATTTTGCAGTTAAACTCCGCCCCCTTGACTCACGACGAATAAAAAAATCATCAGAATATAGATAGGGTGGGTGGGCGGGGCTTATATTTTGTCTTTTTCTGCTTAATGTACATAGCCATCTTTTCACAACAAGATACTAAAAACATGATTAAAATGGTACATTTTGCAAGGAAATATGGATTTTGCAATTATAGGGCGGAGTCTAGTTGCAAAATCGATATTTCCTTATACAAATTTAAAATTTAACCCATATTTTAAATTTCATGTTGTGAAAAGAAATCCACACATGTTAAAACAAAAAGACAAAATATAAGCCCGCCCACCCGCCCTATCTCCATTGTGATTAATCTTATCAGCAAAATACTTATTTCCTTGCAAAAAATTAAAAACATGTTTTTGAGTATCGTGTTGTTAAAGGAATACTGTGTATATTAAGAAAAAAAAGCCAAAATATAAAATCCGCCCACCCGCCCCATCTCAATTGTGATGATTTTTTATTCTTAGAAACCTAAAACACGTTTAACATGGTAAATTTTTGTAAGGAAATATAGATTTTGCAATTAGACCCCGCCCCTAGGTCTGTCAACGAATGAAAACTGCATTACTCTTTCGATGAGGGCAGGTGTGGGTGGGGCTTATTCTTTGGCTTTTTTTTTTAATATACATAATATTCTTTGAACAACACGGTACGCAAAAACATGTTTTTAATTTCTTGTAGAGAAATAAGGATTTTGCAGTTAAGCTCCGCCCTCTTGGCTCACGACGAATAAAAAAAATCATCACAATTGCGATAGGGCGGGTGGGCGAGGCTTACATTTTACCTGTTTTTCTTAATATGTGCAGACTTACTTCGATAACAAGAAACTTAAAATACAATTAAAATGGTAAATTTTTGTAGTAATCAACTTAAATCCCCCACTTTTCTTGTATAACCCTTTAAATATGGCAAAAGTTGAACATCAAAGTTACTATTAAGGGCTGAGTATCGTGTTGTTCAAAGAATACTATATATGTATAATAAAGAAAAATAGAAAAATATAAACCCCGCCCGCCCACCCCATCTCACTTGTGATGATTTTTTTATTCTTAGAAACTTAAAATACGTTTAAAATGGTAAATAATTGTAAGGAAATAGGGATTTTTGCAATTAGGCTCCGCCCCTAGGTCTGTCAACGAATGAAAACTGCATTACTATTTAGATCAGGGCAGGTTTGGGTGGGGCTTTGATTTTTTCTTAATATGCATAGTATTCTTTGAGCAACACGATACTCAAAAATTTTTAATTTCTCCTAGAAAAATAAGGATTTTGCAGTTAAGCTCCGCCTTCTTGGCTCACGACGAATAAAAAAAATCATCACAATTGAGATAGGGCGGGTGGGGGGGGCTTATATTTTGCCCTGTTTTTCTTAATATACATAGCCATCTTTAAAGAGCAAGAAACTTAGAAGATTTTGCAATTATGGAGCGGAGTCTAGTTGCAAAATCTATATTTCCTTATATAAATTTAAAATTTTAAACATATTTTAAGTTTCATGTTATGAAAAGAAGTCTACGCATTTTAATAATAACAAATTAAAATATAAGCCCGCCCACCCGCCCTATCTCAATTGTGGTGAATGTTATCTGCAAAATACTTATTTCCTTACAAGAAATTAAAAACATGTTTTTGAGTATCGGGTTGTTCAAAGAATACTATATGTATATATATTAAGAAAAAAAGTCAAAATATAAACCAATCCATAGGTTTGTGACAGTTGAGCGTTTATCAATAAAACCATGTTGTTGTGGTGAAATAAAGTTTCTCACATGAGGATATATGTAAGAGTATAACATAATTTCAAGAATTTTGGAGAAATTACATAAGATACAGATCGGACGATATTTTGAAACATCAGCTTTGTCTCCAGATTTAAAAACAGGTATAACTTTAGACAAGTTCCATTTCGATGGAAAGACACCATTCTTGAGGGCGGTATTAAATATTGCTAATAAAGGCTGAATAAATACATATTTGCAGTCACGTACGAAGAAACTAGGTAATTCATCTGGACCGGCTGTAAATGAATTATTGAAATAATTTATGGCAGTAAGTATATCATGCTCAGTAATTTCTTTAATATAGAACGTTGGTGTGTTTAAATTGTAAGTATCATCTATATTGGAGTCATTGTCAGAAGATTGAGAATAAGAAGACTGAAAATAAGAGGCAAATGCATCAACAATATCAGAAGGAGTATTAAGGGAATTATCGTTATAGATCATTCGACCAGGAATTCTGGTCAGACCTTTTTTGGATTGTACATATGACCACAATGTTTTGAGGTCGTTCCTAAGATCAGTTTCTATATCCGCGAGATATTTTTTAAGTGAAGCAGCTATTTGGTTTTTTAGCAGTTTACGGTAAAAATTTGAACTTAGCGTAATAAAATGAATTTTTATATTTTTGATATTTCTTATGATAATACGATTTGGATTTAATATTACTGATTATGTTACTATCAAACCATGGTCGGAATCTAGTTTTTTTTTAAATAGCTCTATATGTTGCTTAATATTTTATATAAATAGCTGTAAAAATATTCTACTATGGTATCAGTGTCCTTGAAATTACTTAAAAAAGACCAACCCACATTACAAAGTTCCTGATAAAGCAAAGGAAAATTGGCTTTACGAAAATTGAAAGACTTAGATTGACTTACGTTATTATTTGGAAAAGAATTTATGCTATCACTTGTCAAATCAATTGAAACTGAGAGAGCTGGATGGTAAGAGTCTTCTACAACGATAGGAACTAAATCACGCATGACCTTACAATTAGTATTTGAGAAAACAAGATCCAGCAATCTATCACTAGAGTTTCTGATGATGTTATACTGAGATAGATTCAAAAACTTACTAAAGTTGTTAAGTGTAAGAACAAGAGTATTATTTGTATCAGTAGTGTATTGTGGAATATTAAAGTCTCCTATTATAAACAAACTATCATCACCACTAAAGTTATCCTCAAAATAATTACAGAGTATAAGTAAATCATTATGAGAAGGTGTTCTTGGAAAATAGACAACAAATATATAGAATGGTAGTCTGTTTAGATAGCATTTACACCCTACAATCTCAACATTGATCAATTCATTAAGTAGATTAGTTAAATCAATATTTTCTACAGTGATAGAGTATTTTAATGCCAAAAGAACACCCCCACCAATTAAAGTATTTAGCTGATTATAATTAATCACACCTATACACATTATATAAGTGAGGAGATATTATTTCTGAATTAGAGATAGAATCATTTAGCCATGTTTCAGAAATACAAATGATGTCAAAGCCCATGTCACTAGTGCCATTAAAAAAATCATTTACTTTATTCCGAATAATAATAATGTGGTTCGCCCCCCTTTAAATTTCAACTGTTCCCTAGAATATGCCAAAAGAGTATCTACAGTGAAATATTCGTTTTTTTCATTAAGTTGCCAAATTTGTCGTTGCAGGTCTTCGCTTGCCAGATAGTGATGTTTTTTAAAATTTTGGTCCCCTGTTGATAAGATTTTCACCACAGTTGATGTTCCCACCTATGAGAAAAAAAATTAAAAAATATTTTACGGCGTATTACATTACAGAAAATATGTTCGAGACCCTCATAGTTACTTCTTCGAAAGAAAGATCGGGCCTGTCTTTTCGAAACTGCAAAAAACATCTTTTTATTGCAATTTTTTGTTGCAGTAAAACTATTTTAGGCATTTTCTTTTTAAATAATGTCACAATGACAAATTATCTATGCTGACCGATTATTCATTAAAACTTAAGATCACCTGTTAGGTCAACCTAGCATTTCTGCAACAAAGTAAAATTTTATACTACTTATCATTTAATCACAACCCATAAAAATTTGCTGTTATCTTCCAGTGAAACTTCCAAGTCTAAAACTCCAATAACGGCCTTCTCTTGCACCCCTCGCGTTTCCACTCTACTTCTTGCGCCCACACCGCCCCCACGTCAATTATGACGTTTCGAACGTTATCCACAGGAATCGGAATCACGGTGAGTAATTCCGCGGTACGTAAACATCGCCAGAATCGAATGATCCCGGCTACTGGGCACCGGATCGCAAGGTAAGGAATACCATCGCGTGGGCTCGTATGACTGGACATCGGCGAGGTATCGGCCCTCGGACGGGTGCGAGTGAAACCCACCCGGCGAGACGTCTCCAGTTACACCACCGGTAAAGAGATACTGGACGTGTACCACCGGTGATATGCTCAAGTAAATTTGTCATGAACGCTGCTGGAAAACCAGGTGATTTATGTCGAGCGGTCGGATGCTGGCGCTACCGAGCCGACTGGAAAAATTGGTCTTGATGTGTTTGTAGATTAGGTTTTTGCTCGAGGGTAAAACGAGGCGATTTTTTAATTATAGGTGGGGTTGGTTCAGAGTGGAGTCCTCGATTACGAAAGCATAAAAAATAGGATTATTATGCATAAAAGGTGATCTAATCACTAATTTGATTTCATCTTTATTAAGATTATTAATATTGAACATCAAGCCCATAGGGAAGCCGACAATGTCTGGACATCTGCAGGGTTATCACAAGGTTGGAGGCTAGGGTCACTGCTTATTTTATATTTCGTTAATGATATGGTACAGTAATAATAATAAAGTAGTAGTTACCTTGAAATGAACAAAGTCCACCGTATTGACCAAAAAATCCGGCAGCAATCCATACAAGGAATTTAGAGGTAATAATATCCACAATTTGTGGCCTTACAAGATTCTTTTAAATTCATTCAAAAACAGAACACCAGGAGCCTTCAAGGGTTTTTTAACCCATTTGCAAATTCTTAAGAAAATCGCTATAAACAAAATTCTTCAAATCTTCTTTTAAATTTGTCCAAAACAAAATATCAAAGGTCCTTAAAGATTTTTAAATTTAAATGGAAATAGTGAAAAACTGAGCTGTTGAAAAATTAACTGAAAATCAACCAAAAATTCTAAGATATACCTAGATCTCCAAAAACACAGCGTGTTTATGGTTCCGGAGTAAGATTTTCGAAATATTCGGCTCCAAAGTCAATTTTCTTTTTTTTAATTTTATGTGGGCAATTCTGGAGAAACTGCATCATTGTCGAAGAAGTGTAACCTAAAATAATTTCTGGAGGTTGAAATCTACAAAAAAATCTCTTTGGATAATTTTCAAAAGTGACAAAAAAAACAAAAATATCGTAAACTATTGAAAAATTGGCTTTTAAAAAAAATTGCCTAAAAATTCACCAAACGTTCTTACAGAATCCAAAAAACAGCGTGTTAATGGTCCCGGAAAAAGGGTTTCGAAATAATGGGTTTGAAACTGAATTTTTTCTAAGATCCTAAAAATTGACAATTCCATGTGGACGGGCGATTCTGGAAAAATGGTAGGAATTTTCGAAAAAGTGAAATGGAAATGTACAAAAAAATTTTAGGTAATTTTCGAAAGTGGACGAAATAAGTTTGAAAATTTTTTAAGACGGTATTGAAAAATTGAACTTTTGAAAAAGTTATCTAAAAATCCACAAAAACATCTAGGATATGGATATCGAGGTGTTGATTCCGAAAACATAGCGTGTTATGGTGCCGGAGCAAGATTTTCGAAATCTTTGGTCTGAAAGACAATTTTTTTGTATTTCCTAATAATTGCCATATATTAATGACGACTCTGGAGAAATCGTATGAATAATGTTGAAGAAATGAAGCTAAAAATAAACGAAATCTACGAAAAAATCTCTTCTGGTATTTTTTGAAGATGGACAAAAAAAATCAAAATGTTTGTACGTATTGAAAAACTCAGATTTTTAAACAGTTGACTAAAAATCAAATAAAAATTCTGGGACATAAAACCCCTCTTGCTGATTCCAAAAATATAGCGTATTTATAATCCCGGAACAAGAGTTTCGAAATATTCGGTTTGAAAATCAACTTTTTTCAAAAATCCTAAACCTGCCATGTTTCATGTGGATGATTATGGAAAAATGGTAGGAATTTTCGAGGCAATAAAGCCGAAAATAACTTTTGGACGTCGAAATATACAAAAAAAAAAATGGTTTAGGTAATTTTCGAACACGGACGAAATAACATCGAAAATTCTTAAAATATTGAAAAATTGAGCTTTTGAAAAAGCTGCCTAAGAATCCACAACAAATTCTAGGATATGGATTTCGAGGTGCGGAGCAAGATTTTCGAGATATTCGATTTGAAAATATTTTTGTTAACCCTAAACATTGTCATGTTTTAAAGGGGGGTTGACTCACCCCTTAATCTTTTTCATTTACCTTGTATAAGCAAATCGAAAAAATATTAATGGAATAATAAATCACAAGTTTAGACTCAACATAGTTTGCACATTTTAGATATTATTTGGCAATATTTTGAGATGACGTCATCAGTTTTTAGGGATAAATTATGAATAACGATTTACCATGGTTCTGATAACGATTTTTTTTACAAAAATCTGGATGCATAGTGTAAAAACTCAACAATGATTCGTAAATTACAAGTGAATGCGTGTGTTATTTTATAAAATTTAAATAACATTTTCTATTATAAAAATAGGATATGACGTCATATTATTGTTGATGGGGATGATCAGACAAATTTTGGTTAGAATTGTACCATCTACACGGCATTCTTAATATACATACAAAATTTGACAGCAGACGACAGACAAACAGAGGGAACAAGAGACCTATGTTTTCGTATTCTAGGGGTCATGAAACGTCGAGAAAACACCAAAGTGGCGAGTCGTCCGATGGACTCGATTACAAGACTTATTTCGCTTACGCTCGGGAAGTAAATGAAAAGGATCTCCAAGAGTATTTGAAATTACTTCAAAAATAAAACATCAGGTGCCTCTACAAGATTTTTTCGAAATTCTTTGAAATTCTTAAAAAAACAGTAAGAACTTCAAGATCCTTCAATTTTTTTTTTTTCAAAAACGATACAACCGAATTTTTTTAGATTTTTGTCAAAACGAAAACAGAAGGGTTTTCCAAGATTTTGCAAATTCGTTTAAAACAAAGCACCAAAGCCCTCCAAGGTTTATCAAAATCTCTTCCAAAAACTGAACAACAGGTACACTTTGGGTTTTTCAAGATTATTGAAAACAAAACATCAGGGGCCCCATTTTTTATTGTTAAAAAAACACAAGGATCCCTACTGTTATTTCAACTTTTTCAATATGAGAAGTTACCATATTTCGTATTGGCAATTCTAGAAAAACGGTAAGAATTTTCAAAGAAATTAATCCGAAAACAAATTCTGGAAGTCGAAATCTACAGAAAAAAAAACTCTAGATAATTTTTCGAAAGTGAACAAAATAGAAATAAAGCTTAAATTTTCTTTGGGATATTGAAAAATTCAGCTTATGGAAAAATTCAGCTTATGGAAAAATTCATAGCGTGTTTAGGGTCCCAGAGCAAGATTTTTGAAATATTCGGGTTGAAAATATCTTTTTTTTAATCCTAGAAAGTGCCATATGTTAAATTGGCGATTCTTAAGAAATTGTAGGAACTTTTGAAGAAATAAAGCCACTGCTGGATCGAAATCCACAAAAACATATCTTTGGATCATTTTCGAAAGTAGACAAAATATCAAAAATTTCGTGAGGGGCCCATTCCTGAAAAACTGAGCTTTTGAAAAGTTGATTGAAAATCCACAAAAAATTCTAAGATATACATCCCGAGGTGCTGATTCCAAAAATATAGCGTCTTTATGCTCCTGAAGCAAGATTTTCGGAATTTTCGGAGTGAAAATATTTTTTATTTTAACTCTAGAAAGTGTCATATTTTATATGGGGGATTCTTGAGAAATTGTAGGAACTTTTGAAGAAATGAAGCCGAAAATAACTTCTGGAGGCCGAAATCTACATAAACACCACTTTGGATAATTTTCGAAAGTAGCCAAAAAATCAAAAATTTCGTGAGGAGCCCATTTTTGAAAAGCTGAGCTTTTGAAAAGGTTGCCTAAAAATTGACAAAAAATTCTAGGTCTTGACGTATTGATTCTAAAAATATAGCATATCTGTTGTTCCCACAGAAGATTTTTGAAATATTTAGTTCGAAAATAAATTTTTTTAAGATCCTAAAAAAATGCCATATTTCATGTGAGCGCTTCTGGACAAATGGTAGGGATTTTCGAAGAAGCCGAAAATAACTTCTGAATGTCGAAATGTACAAAAAATTTCTTTAGCTAATTTTCGAAGATGGACGAAATAAAACCGAAAATTTCATAATAACGGGGAAGTATTGAAAAGGTTGTTTCAAAAACCCCAAAAATATTCTAGGACATGGATCTCGATGTATTCATTTCAGAAATATAGCGTATTTATAGTTCCGGTGCAAGGATTTCGAAATTTAATTTTTCTGGAAAAATTGTAGAAATTTTTGAAGAAATTAAGCTCAAAATAACTTCTAGAGCTCGAAATCTACAAACAAATATCTTTGAGTACTTTTTGAAGTTGGCAAAAAAAATTAAAATTTCCTACGTAGGTATTGGAAAGCTGAGCTTTTGAAAAAATTGACTAAAAAGCCATCAAAATTTTAGGATTTTTATCCTAAAATTGACGTGCTGATTCCAAAAATAAAGCACAGTTATGATCCCGGAACAAGAATTCCGAAATATTCGGTTTGATGGTAATTTTTTTTAATACTAAAAAATTCCCATATTTCATAAAGGTGATTCTGTAGAAATTGTATGAATTTGAAAATAACTTCTGGAGGTCCAAATTTAGAGAAAAACCTCTTTGAGTAATGTTCATAGGTGGACAAAAAAAAATAAAAAAAATCGTAAGTGCAGAGGGAGTATTGAAAAATTGAGGTTTTGAAAAAGTTGCCCAAAAATCTAAAGGAATTGCACTTTACACATATATACTCATTTACTCGGTCGATAAACAATGTGGGCAAACTCCGGTGAAAACAGTGACCTATTTGTTATACACAATGTGATTAGATATTTTGAAGTGCTTCGTAATTTTTTCTTTTCTCATAAGCCAATAATTATAATAAAATTCTGTTCGATTTTTTTTTCGATTAATTAACTATACATCTAAATATCTGAAATCGTAACAAATTACAGTCTTTTTGCTATTATTTATATTAGCACATTATTTATATTTAGAAACGTAATTTTTTAATTTTTTAAATTACAGAACCTCGGTCGAAGCTTGGCAGTCGCCAAACGCTGATCAGTGCCGTAGTCGTTCCCATATGTTATGAATTGGGTTGTCTCCAAGAAAATGAAACTAGATATGTTTTTTTTCTTGTTTTTATAAAGAATTTGAATTGTAAACTGTAGTGTGTAGCGTGTTTCATTAAAAAAATGCTTTAGTGCACAACCGTAGAACACATAGGTACTTGAAAATAATTATAAGTAGTCTTTTGGAACATTCTGTATAATTGTTCTAAAATTCTATTCTTTTGTTTAATTAGTTTAAATAATATTGGAGTAGTAACATTGTGACAACGCCAACAAATCAACAGAATTGTTGTCATCAAAGATAGTACTGAACTTTTGAAAAAGTTGCCTAAAAATCCACAAAAAAAGATATAGATCTCGAGGTGCTGATTTAAAAAATATAGCGAAGGTGCACAAAATAAAAGTGAGCGTTGAAAAATATACCTACACATTTAAGGTAGAAAATAAAAGGGGTTTAATAAACCACAAGTACAGAAAATTATTGAATTTATTCCATAGGTATAGTGAACCAAGAACTATAAGGTTATATGGCCATCATAAAATTAGTTGACCGCAAATAAATACCCCCTTTGTGTGGTTCGCACTAAGCTTACCGGTTGGCAATAAATCATCTTCTAAACATTTCTTGCTCATATTTAACAGGGCCGGCTTTCAAAGCGAGTGGTTATTTCCGAACCCTCAGCGGCTGCAGGTAGTAAAGAAATAGTGGAGTGGTCGATTTTCATATTTAGTGAAAGCCGCCCCTGAACGAAACCACAAGAGCCGGTCGAGCTGCAGTGGACACGTTATTTACGACCCTAAAACCTTTTCTATTGTAAACAACTTAACTTCGACACAATGGGATGATTTTATGATGGCCATATAACCTTATAACTCTTGGTTCACTATACTTTCCAACTGAATAGACATCGAGAACAAACTTCCAAGCTTGTACAAGTAGTGATTGTTCCAATCGCTGTCTAATTGTAGATAGAATCAAAAAAATATTGGTAGATATAGTAGAGGGTACAAAAAGCGTGACAAAAATGTATAAGCGACACTTTAAAAAAGATCAACGCACTCTATTTCCGACAACTTAATAATCGTAAGACCACAAAACGCTTCAAAAACAAAACCACTTCTCCCCGACTCACATGTCAATTATTCCCCTTTTCGCCTAATTCACTCCGCTATATAGGTGTTCGCAAACCTTTCACGCCGACAAAAACCCGTCCATTTTTGCGCTCGCCAACCGCACGCCGTCAAAAAACCCCTATTAATCTTCCACTTGTTTTCGTACGTTTTCGATTATGTTTTTTCTCGTTCCGATTTTTCCTTCCCAAACCACATCTCAATAAATTACGCCCGAAATACCTGCACGTACCGACATTCTATTCAAATAAATTAGCGCAAAAACAGGAGTCGCGCCCGTTTTTCGGCAAAACTTAAAAACAAACAAGGAAACGCGCCGGCAAAAATACAAGGTCGCCGCTCCTAATTGCGACGCGTTTTCGCAAAATTTTATTAATCGCTCCGAAACTCATAAACTTTTCACGCATCAAATCCGGGCCATTATCAAACCCCTTGCAATTCTTCTTTCATTACGTTTTATACACAGTGTCGAATTTAGCCAATCTGTGGTACACACCATTACCCTCATCATCTCGTCAGCCTGAAAATTTAATGTTTTCCTGGCACACGCAATTGCGCTAATGTGGCGGCGGCGTTTCCCGATTTCGTTTTTAAAAATTGGGGGTGGAGGGGGCGGGGAGCTGGGCTTAAGTTGGGTTTTAATTTAGTAAAAATCGAATGAGGCAAAATGATAAATATACGACCGACAAAATATTATTTAAGTATTATTTATTTCCTGAAAACTAGTTGTCACACATGACAAATTTCATTAATTTACTCATAAGTTTTAAGTTGAATCAAAGAACTTCAAAAATTTGAGAGTGGATTTTTCTGTTTTTGAGAGACTTCAAAAGAACCTTGGAGCACTTTGGTGTTTTGTTCTTGAAGAAATTTAAAAAACTCTGAAGACTTCTTGAAAATATCTGAAAAAAATTTGAAATCTCCAGTATCTTTTTTTCAGAATTTAAAAATATGTTTTGGAATTTCGGGTATTTTATTTTTGAAAAAAATGTTGAGAGCCTTTGATGTTTTTGAAAGAGGTTAAAAGAATCTTGGGGCCTTTCGTGTTTTATTTTTGCAGGAATTTCAAAGAATTCGGATCTTTTTATGTTGAAAAAACCTGAAAAAATGTTGGGATCCGAACTGTCTTTTTTAAAGAATTTAAAAGTAGACTGGGGTCTCTGGTGTTAAAAAATGTTCCAAACTGAATATTTCGAAAATTTTGTCTCGGGGCAATAAAAACACTACATTTTTGGAATCAGTACGTCGAAATCTATATCCGGGATTTTTTTGTGGATTTTTATGCAACTTTTTACAAATATCAATTTTTCAGAAATTATTTTCCTACCATTTTTCTAAAATTGCCAATAAATCCGAAATATGGTGTTTTTTCATACTGAAAAAAATTAAATATTAGAAACCTTCGTGTCATCTTTTTAAACAGTGAAATACTGGGATCTCTGGTGTTTTGTCATTAAAAAAGGGTAAAAGAATCTTGGGGGTCCTTTATGGTTTGGTTTTGAAAAAATTCAAAACTATCTTAGGAGTGTGAAGAAACGAAAAAACAAGCCAAAGGGCATTTGTCGTTTAGTTTTAAGAGAGATTTGAAAAACCTTTGAGGGTGTTTTCATTTAGAAAAAAAAAAATTAAAAAAGAATCTTGGGAGACTGGTATTTTGTTTTTGAAAAAAATTGAAAGAATTTTGAAGTCCCTAGTATTCCTAGAATTTTAAAAAATCTTGGGAGTTTCTGGTGTTTTATTATAGTTGAATAAATTGGAAAAAAATTGTAGAGCTTTGTTTTATTTTTGAAATAGAGCAAAAGAAACTTGCAGCCTTTGGTCTTTTAGCTTTAAAAAATATGAAAGTATCTGAAAGACACTTGCTCTTTTCAGTTGAACAAAAGTCTGAAAAGATTTTGGAATCCGTGCTGTATTTTTTTAACAATTTAAAAATCCTTCGAGGTATCCGGGACGTTATTTTTGAAAGAATTCGACAAAAACTTGTAAAGCTCTGGTATTTTTATTTTTGAGAGAATTTAAAAGAACCTTAGAGCTCGTTAGTGTTTTGTTTTTGAAGGAATTTAAAAGAATCTTGAAAACTTTTCATTTTGAAAATATCTGAAAAAAATTTGAGATCCCTACTGTCTATTTTTAAGAATTTAAAAATACGTTGGGATTTCCGGTATTTTATTTTTGAGAACACTCTTGTGAGCTTTTGATGTTTTTAGAACGAATTAGAAGGAATATTGGGGTCTATAGTGTCTTTTTGAAACAATTTTGGGGTTTCTTGTGTGTTGTTTTTGGAAGAAGTTAACAGAATCTTGGAGGCCTTTCGTGTTTTATTTTTGAAATAATGTCAAAGAATTCAAAGATCTTTTCATTTTGAAAAAAACCTGAAAAAATATTTGGATTCCCCCTGTCCTCTTTAATGAATTTAAAAGCAGGCTCAGGTCTCTGGTGTTAAAAATATTTCTCAAACCCAATATTTAAAAAACCTTGTTCCGGAGCCATATTCAGCACGTCTAGATCTATATCCGGGAATTTTTTGTGGATTTTTGGCAACTTTTCCAAAGATGAATTTTTCAATACACGAAAGAAAGTAAAAAAATCTTGGGGGCGTTTTATGTTTTGCTTTTTAAGGAATTTAAAACAATGTTAGGACTGTGAAAAAACGAAAAAACAAGTCCAAGGGCAAAAGAGATTTGAAAAAGACTTTTAAAAAAATTTTGGGGTACTTTCTAATTTGTGTCTCTTTTAAGACTACAAAAAAATCTTCGGAGACTGGAGTTTTGTTTTTGAAAAATATTTAAAAAATTTTGAAGTTCCAAGTATTCCTAGAATTTCAAAAATCTTGGAGCTCCTGGTATTTTGGTTTTGAACAAATTGGAAAAAATGTTGTAGTCTTGTTTTATTTTTGAAAGAGATTAAAACAAACTTGCAGCCTTTAGTCTTTTAGTTTTGAAGGAATTTGGAAGTATCTGAAAGACCCTTGCTCTTTTCATTTGGAGAAAAGTGCAAACAGATTTTTTTCTTTTTTTTTTTTAATAATTTAAAGATATTTTGAGGTATCCGGGGTCTGCTTTTTGAAAGATTGTACAAAATCTTGTAGAGTCCTGCTGATTTGTTTCTGAAGGAGGTTAAAGAACCTTGGGGGCTTTTGGTGTTTTATTTTTTAATTAATTTGAAAGACTATTGAAGACCCTTATTGGTTCTACAAAATCTTGTAACGCCCTGGTATTTTATTTTTGAGAGAGTTAAAAGTTAGTGTTTTGTTTTTGAAGGACTTTAAAAGAATCTTGAAAACTTTTCATTTTGAAAATATCTGAAAAAAATGTAAGATCCCTACTGTCTTCATTTCAGAATTTAAAAATACATTGGCATTTCCGGCATTTTATTTTTGAAAAAAATCTTGAGAGCTTTTGATTTTTTTTAGAACGAATTTGAAGGAATACTGGGATCCTTAGTATCTTTTTGAAACAATTTTGAGGCTCCTAGTGTGTTGTTTTTAGAAGAGCTTGACAGAATCTTGGAGACCTTTCGTGTTTTATTTTTGAAATAATGTCAAAGAATTCACAGATCTTTTCATTTTAAAAAAACCGGAAAAAATATTTAAATTCCTTCTGTCCTTTTTTTAAGAAGTTAAAAGTAGACTGAGGTCTCTAGTGTTAAAAATATTTTTTTGCAAACCCAATATTTAAAAAATCTTGTCTTGTAGCCGTAATCAGCACGTCGAGATCTATATCAGGGAATTTTTTGTGGATTTTTTTCAACTTTTCCAAAGATCAATTTTTCAATACACAAAAGAAAGTAAAAAATCTTGGGAGCCTCTTATGTTTTGCTTTTTAAGGAATTTAAAACAATCTTAGGACTGTGAAAAAACAAAAAAACAAGTCCAAGGGCATCTGCCGTTTAATTTTAAAAGAGATTTGAAAAATCTTTGGGAGGCTTTTAAAAAAATTTTGAGGTACCTTCTAATTTGTGTCTTTTTTAAAAGACTACAAAAAAATCTTCGGAGACTGAAGTTTTGTTTTTGAAAAATATTTAAAAAATTTTGAAATTCCTAGTATTCCTAGAATTTCAAAAATCTTGGAGCTCCTGGTATTTTGGTTTTGAACAAATTGGAAAAAATTTTGTAGTCTTGTTTTATTTTTGAAAGAGATTAAAACAAACTTGCAGCCTTTAGTCTTTTAGTTTTGAAGGAATTTGGAAGTATCTGAAAGACCCTTGCTCTTTTCATTTGGAGAAAAGCGCAAAAATATTTTTTTTCTTTTTTTTTAATAATTTAAAAATACTTTGGGTATCCTGGGTCTTGTTCTTGACAGATTTCACAAAATCTTGTAAAGTTCTGCTGTTTTATTTCTGAAGAAGGTTAAAGAACTTGGAGGCTTCTGGTGTTTTATTTTTGAAAGGACTTGAAAAAACTTTGGAGACTTATTTTGAAAAAATCTGAAGTAATGTTGGGATCTCTAATGTTTGGTTTATTTTCTTTGTTGATTTTGCGCTGGAATCTGTGGTGTTTTGTTTTTGAAAGAATTGGACAAAATCTTGTAAAGCTCTGGTACTTTATTTTTGAGAGAGTTAAAAGTTAGTGTTTTGTTTTTGAAGGACTTTAAAAGAATCTTGAAAACTTTTGATTTTGAAAATATCTGAAAAAAAATGTAAGATCCCTACTGTCTTCATTTCAGAATTTAAAAATACGTTGGGATTTCCGGCATTTTATTTTTGAAAAAAATCTTGAGAGCTTTTGATTTTTTTTAGAACGAATTTGAGGGAACATTGGGATCCTTAGTGTCTTTTTGAAACAATGTTGAGGCTCCTAGTGTGTTGTTTTTAAAAAAATTTGACAGAATCTTGGAGGCCTTTCGTGTTTTATTTTTGAAATAATGTCAAAGAATTCACAGATCTTCTCATTTTGAAAAAACCTGAAAAAATATTTAAATTCTTTCTGTCCTTTTTTTAAGAAGTTTAAAGTAGGCTGATGTCTCTAGTGTTAAAAATATTTTTTTTGCAAACCCAATATTTAAAAAATCTTGTCCCGGAGCCATAATCAGCACGTCGAGATCTATATCTGGGAATTTTTTGTGGATTTTTGTCAAATTTCCAAAGATCAATACACCAAAAAGAGTAAAAAAATCTTGGGGGCCTCTTATGTTTTGCTTTTTAAGGAATTTCAAACAATCTTAGGACTGTAAAAAAACGAAAAAACAAGTCAAAGGGCAACTGCCGTTTAGTTTTAAAAGAGATTTGAAAAAGCTTTGGAGGGCTTTTAAAAATTTTTTGAGGTTCTTTCTATTTTGAGTCTTTTTTAAAAGAATACAAAAAAATCTTTGGAGACTGAAGTTTTGTTTTTGAAAAATATTAAAAAAAATTTGAAGTTCCTAGTATTCCTAGGATTTCAAAAAATCTTGGAGCTCTTGGTATTTTGGTTTTAAACAAAGTGGAAAAAATTTTGTAGAGCCTTGTTTTATTTTTGAAAGAGATTAAACGAAACTTGTAGCCTTTAGTCTTTTGAAAGTATCTGAACGACTCTTGCTCTTTTCATTTGGAGAAAAGTCTGAAAAGATTTTTTTTCTCTTTTTTTTAATAATTTAAAAATACTTAAATGTATCCAGGGTCTTGTTTTTGAAAGATTTCACAAAATCTTGTAGAATCCTACTCTTAAATTTCTGAAGGAGGTTAAAGAACCTCGGGGGCTTTTGGTGTTTTATTTTAGAACGAATTTGAAA
Source organism: Zophobas morio (assembly GCF_036711695.1). Classification (NCBI taxonomy): domain Eukaryota; kingdom Metazoa; phylum Arthropoda; class Insecta; order Coleoptera; family Tenebrionidae; genus Zophobas; species Zophobas morio. Next base: position 6,211,622 of record NW_026972123.1, on the reverse strand, counting down.
GACAAAGGGCCCCTTGTAAAGATAATAAAATTATTATTAAAGTCTGTCTTTTTTAAGAGATTCAAACAACCATGGAGAACTTTGGTGTTTTGTGTTCAAAGAATTTGAAAAATCTCGAGGTACCCCGTGAATCTTTAGAGAATCTAGTGTTTTGTTTTTGAAAAAAATTGAAAGAATCTTGAAGTCTCTAGTGTTTCGAAAACTTCAAGGAATTTTGGGGCTTGGATGTTTTGTTTTTGAAGGAGGGTAAAGAATCTTGGAGACTCTTGGTCTTTTTATTTTGAAAAAGTCTGAAAAAATGTTGGGATCCTTACAACTTTTTTTTAAAGTTAAACGTTGGGGTCTCTGAAGTTGTGTTTTTGGAAGAATCTTGGGAGTCCCTGGTATTTTATTTTAGGACGAATTTGAAAGACAAAGGGTCCCTTGTAAAGATAATAAAGTTATTATTAAAGTCTGTCTTTTTTAAGAGATTAAAACAAACTTGGAGAACTTTGGTGTTTTGTTTTCAAAGAATTTGGAAAATCTCGAGCTACCCCGTGAATCTTTAGAGAATCAAGTGTTTTGTTTTTGAAAAAAATTGAAAGAATCTTGAAGTCTCTAGTGTTTCGAAAACTTCAAGAAATTTTGGGGCTTGGAGCTCTTGATGTTTTGTTTTTGAAGGAGGGTAAAGAATCTTGGAGACTCTTGGTCTTTTTATTTTGAAAAAAAAAAATTGAAAAAATGTTGGGCTCCTACAACTTTTTTTTGTGAAGTTAAACGTTGGCGTCTCTGATGTTGTGTTTTTGGAAGAATCTTGGGAGTCCCTGGTGTTTTATTTTAGAACGAATTTGAAAGAGAAAGGGTCCCTTGTAAAGATAATAAAGTTATTATTAAAGTCTGTCTTTTTTAAGAGATTAAAACAAACTTGGAGAACTTTGGTGTTTTGTTTTCAAAGAATTTGGAAAATCTCGAGCTACCCCGTGAATCTTTAGAGAATCAAGTGTTTTGTTTTTGAAAAAAATTGAAAGAATCTTGAAGTCTCTAGTGTTTCGAAAACTTCAAGGAATTTTGGGGCTTGGAGCTCTTGATGTTTTGTTTTTGAAGGAGGGTAAATAATCTTGGAGACTCTTGGTCTTTTTATTTTGAAAAGAAATCTGAAAAAATGTTGGGATCCCTACGACTTTTTTTTGTGAAGTTAAACGTTGGGATCTCTGATGTTGTGTTTCTGGAAAAATCTTGGGAGTCCCTGGTGTTTTATTTTAGAACGAATTTGAAAGACAAAGGGTCCCTTGTAAAGATAATAAAGTTATTATTAAAGTCTGTCTTTTTTAAGAGATTAAAACAAACTTGGAGAACTTTGGTGTTTTGTTTTTAAAGAATTTGAAAAATCTCAAGGTACCCCGTGAATCTTTAGAGAAGCTAGTGTTTTGTTTTTGAAAAAAATTGAAAGAATCTTGAAGTCTCTAGTGTTTCGAAAACTTCAAGGAATTTTGGGGCTTGGATGTTTTGTTTTTGAAGGAGGGTAAAGAATCTTGGAGACTCTTGGTATTTTTATTTTGAAAAAAAATCTGAAAAAATGTTGGGATCCCTACAACTTTTTTTGTGAAGTTAAACGTTGGGATCTCTGATGTTGTGTTTTTTGAAGAATCTTGGGAGTCCCTGGTGGTTTATTTTAGAACGAATTTGAAAGACAAAGGGTCCCTTATAAAGATAATAAAGTTATGTATTATTAAAGTCTGTCTTTTTTAAGCGATTAAAACAACCTTGGAGAACTTTGGTGTTTTGTTTTCAAAGAATTTGAAAAATCTCGAGGTACCCTGTGAATCTTTAGAGAAGCTAGTGTTTTGTTTTTGAAAAAAATTGAAAGAATCTTGAAGTCTCTAGTGTTTCGAAAACTTCAAAAGAAATTTTGGGGCTTAGAGCTCTTGATGTTTTGTTTTTGAAGGAGGGTAAAGAATCTTGGAGACTTTTGGTCTTTTTATTTTGAAAAGAAATCTGAAAAAATGTTGGGATCCCTACGACTTTTTTTGTGAAGTTAAACGTTGGGGTCTCTGATGTTGTGTTTTTGGAAAAATCTTGGGAGTCCCTGGTGTTTTATTTTAGAACGAATTTGAAAAACAAAGGGTCCCTTATAAAGATAATAAAGTTATTATTAAAGTATGTCTTTTTTAAGAGGTTAAAACAACCTTGGAGAACTGTGGTGTTTTGTTTTCAAAGAATTTGAAAAATCTCGAGGTACCCCGTGAATCTTTAGAGAAGCTAGTGTTTTGTTTTTGAAAAAAATTGAAAGAATCTTGAAGTCTCTAGTGTTTCGAAAACTTCAAGGAATTTTGGGGCTTGGATGTTTTGTTTTTGAAGGAGGGTAAAGAATCTTGGAGACTCTTGGTCTTTTTATTTTGAAAAAAAATCTGAAAAAATGTTGGGATCCCTACAACTTTTTTTGTGAAGTTAAACGTTGGGGTCTCTGATGTTGTGTTTTTTGAAGAATCTTGGGAGTCCCTGGTGTTTTATTTTAGAACGAATTTGTAAGACAAAGGGTCCCTTGTAAAGATAATAAAGTTATTATTAAAGTCTGTCTTTTTTAAGAGATTAAAACAACCTTGGAGAACTTTGGTGTTTTGTTTTCAAAGAATTTGAAAAATCTCGAGGCACCCCGTGAATCTTTAGAGAATCTAGTGTTTTGTTTTTGAAAAAAAATTGAAAGAATCTTGAAGTCCCTAGTGTTTCGAAGAAAACTTCAAGGAATTTTTGGGGCTTGGAGCTCTTGATGTTTTGTTTTTGAAGGAGAGTAAAGAATCTTGGAAATTCCTAGTCTTTTTATTTTGAAAAAAAATCTGAAAAAATGTTGGGATCCCTACAACTTTTTTTTGTGAAGTTAAACGTTGGGGTCTCTGATGTGTTTTTAAAAGAATTCGAAAAAAATCTTCTGGAACCCTATTGTTTTATTTTTGAAGGAGATCGAAAGAACCTTGGAGGGGTGTGGTGTTTTATTTTTGAAGAAATTTGAAAAAATCTGAAGACCTTTGCTGTTTTCATTTTGAAAAAAATCCGAAAAATGTTGTCTTTTTCTAGCATTTAAAAGTACGTTGGGCCCTCTAGTGTTTTGTTTTTGAAAAAATCTTGAGAGTTCCTGGTGTTTTATTCTAAAACGAATTTGAAAACATCTTGAAGTTCTTCCTAGTGTTTTGTTTAGGAAAAAAATTAATAGCAAAATAAATCTTGACAATCGTCAGTGTTTTCTTTTAGAACTAATTTTATTAGTATTAATATTATTATATTATGTAATAGGATTATATTAGGTATACACTAATATAGTTAACATCGTGTGTTTACACTAATGATTTATTAAAGCACGTATTTTTAACCTTGCGTGTTCAGATTTTTGGAAAATAGAAAGTACTAAACCAATTTAGTACGAAAAAGACGGAAGGAAACAAGAAAGGAAGCGAAAAAAGAAGAAGAAAAACGAAAAAGTTTTTGAAGCAGAGAGGAATAGAATGTTCAAAAGACAAAAAACGTCTCATAAAAATTACAAAAGTTGTAACAAAAATGATGTGACTTTTTTTAATATAAATATATTTCTGATAATATTACAAAGATGTTTATCAATATATTCTTAGAATCCTTCTGCCCCAATTGATACAATAAAAAATAAAGAACAACGTTTGGAAATACAAAGAAAAATCTGAAAACTGAAAAAAGAATGAAACCGAAAACAACGTGACGTCTAAAATAAATACATTTTGTTATAACTGTGCTAAATATAGGGCGACTTTTAAAATTTCTGCTCTGAAATGATCAGTATTTATCAGAAGAGTTTTTCACTACATTTGTTTATTTAAACGAGGCTCTTATTTTCTGAATTGTAGTGTATCTATATGTAAAAATACGCCCATTTAGTATTTAGTGTATTTCAGATACGTGAAAACTTCTGAGTAACACAACTTTTCAACTTTTTATCTTTAAAGTAAACGCTGTTTGCAACGTTGTGATTTAATTAAACAGAAATATTAGAAGGTGTTTAGACACAAAAATGCTAAAAACTTGTAAATTTGACTAAGCTAATTACTATCGGTATCAGATACTCTGAAAATATTCAAATAAAGCTACAACAATCGCATTCAAGTGGAAAATACACCTTAGTATTTGAACTAAAAACCCGACATCGTCCGAGAACACCTAGTTTCCCCAAACAAAAGCAAAAATTCTCTTTTCTCGCCTCTACTTCGAAATCCGCCTCGATTTCACGTCTCCTGGTCCACCTCCGATGTCACAATTCCACCTTTGTTGGCCGACACATCCATTACTCCTCGCCGCATTCTTTCCCGCTCCGCGACCTTCTCTCTTAATAAATCCCGAAAACACTTCTGTACCATAATTATAAGAATAATCATCGATAAATCATCAGGAAGCCCCGCAACTCACAAGAAATCATAAATAAGGCATAGCGCGGCGTTATTTATACCTGCGGTCATTAAGCACGCTGTCCGCACTAATGACACTTTATAAGAGCGTCCTAACACCATCTAACCCAAAACAGGACCCGAATGGACAATAACCTCGCAGGGGACTGGTCTGCACACCGTCTGTCAAATTTATGTCTCCTAATCCGAATTTATGGCACCACCCCTGCTACGCGACCTTGCAGCGGTTTATGGCGGTTTGGCAGCGACGGTAAATTAACTTTCGAAAATCGAGAAAATGGTACGACGGTAGGTACTGACCCTCGCCTGGAACTTCAAGTACATAATGGTATATAATCAACGCGGTTTAATAGTGTCCCGGCGTTTACGAATTATCGAAATTAGGGGGTTGGGATGGGAGATTCACAGATGTTAAATGTTATGGGTTGATTTTATTTTATTGTTGTTATTATTATTATTATTATTATTTTATTGTGACTGTGGCTACTCGGGATAGATATCTACTCGATAAGAGGATTTTTTTAAATGCAGGTTTGTCAGTAAAATAGCGTGTAATTTATTTAATAGCAATGACACTATGCAGAGTTGTGTTTTTTGTTGTGGGTTCGTTTTTTGCTACTGTTTTTTTTGCTTTGTGGGAACTCTCGTGTCATTGTTAAAACTATTAATTATGATGCTGTTACCATCGACAACTGGCACGACAGAATTGTGTTTCATTTTTGTCAAAATGATACCTAAAAAATTTGTTTGGGTGTAGGTCGAGCTCCAAAAAAGATTAAATTTGGTGTAGGGGGTGAATTTTTTAAATTCGTCTGCATAGTAAAAGAAAAAGAGAGCAGATGTCAAAAACAAATGATAAACAGAATAATAAAGAAACTAAAATATTAAACAAAAAAAATAAAGATGGTGTAATTTTCTAAAAAACCCAACGAAATCAGGTCAGAAGTAACTTCTGCGATCCGAAATCTAGAATGGATTTAGATAAAATTTGGAAATCGTCGAAAATGGGTCGAAATTTGCATATTGTATATTATAGTAGAAATTTTCATTTTTGAAAAAGTCTAAAAATTTTTTAAAAATTCATGGTAATAAACCCCGACGTCCTGATTCCAAAAATATAACGTGTTTAAGGTCACAGACTAATATTTTCGAAATATTCGGCGTGAAACTCGATTTTTTTTTTGAAATTTTAAAAAATTCCAATATTTCAATGGGAGATTTTGAAAAAACTTCTCCGACACGAACTCTACAAGAAAATGTGTTTAGTTAAATTTCGAAAATCGTCGAAAGAGGGTCGATATTTGCATAAAGAAGGTATACACAGCGGAAAATTTGATTTCCCTTTCAGATTTTTGGGAAATTTGCTAATCCGAACGTAACTTTTCCCCAATTAATTCGGATTGTCGAGGTTATATTGTAATTATACTGCATTCAAATTTTGGTCTAAATTAGGTGTTAATTGACACTAATTACGTTTATTTTAGGTACATAGCTAAAGACTTTTTTCAAAAATTCTGGAACTTTCGAATTTATGTTTTTAAACATCTCACTAAAGAGTTTGTTTGATATAATATATTATACAACGAACCATGAAATTGTAGTAATTTAAATTTAATTACAATTAATTACTACATAATTAGCTGATAATTAGGGTTACTACACTTACGCATCAATTATGGTACTGTTGATTGTGGTCAGTTTGATTAATTATCGTTAATAACACTTAATTGTAATTAAACACTAATTAAAGAAACGTATCATCTTTATTTTTAAGAGTTTATTAAGCGCTCTCTTTAATTACATATAATTATTTCCAATACTAGTAATTTTATGGTAGTTTATTTAAAAGAAGAAATATTTTTCAAAATCACAAGTACCTAAATGGTGTAAATTTGAACTTACTGTTAATAATTAATTACAATTTAGTTCTTAATTAGTACCGTTAATTATGCGCAACTAGAAGTAAAACTAAATGAACCATTCATGTTATCACTAATTAGCTCAAAAAACTACTCCAAATTATAATTCAATAAACTATTATATACTGTAATGATAATTTAATTGAATTCCAATTAATTACTATGTAATAAATTAAGTTTTAGGCTTATTTAATTTAAATTGTACTATTCGTAACTGCGGTTAATTTCATTAATTATTGTTATTTGCCCTTAATTACAACTCATTACTAATTAAAGGAGTAGCTCATATTTATTATGAAGAGGTGCTTAAGCATCTCCGTAAATTATATATAATTAATTGGAACGCCAGTAGTTTATTGGTAAGTGTCTGCTGAAGAAAAAATAAGATACTAAATTAGACTTCCCAAATTAATTATCTTGCTAAACAGATTTTTTTCTCTTTGCAAATAATGTGCTCTGTTGTACAACTAGTATGAAATAATACAAATTTGAACTTAATTATAATTAATTATAGTTTACTTCCTAGTTAATTCCGTCAATTATGCGTAATTAGATTAAAAACTAATATATCCATTTAAATAAAAAGAAATTATAGCCAAATGAATAAACTAATTGTGATTAATTTCAATTGATTAATTAATGTTAATTCCTCTTAATTTCGAATCAGCTCTAATTAACGGAACAGCTCATGTTTATCATGAAAAGCTTAGCCATTTTGTTAAATTACATATAAATATTTCTAATGCTAGTAGCTTTTGGTAGTTTTTAGTTAAAAAAAAAATTTCGAAATGACAATTATATTGCTAAATAGAATTTTTTTCTTTGGAAATGATATATTGCACAACTAGCATGAATTTGTAAGAATTTGAACTTAATTACAGTCAATTACAATTTTGTCCTTAGGTAATTTTGTTAATTACGAGTAATTAGTTTTAAAAATTAAACGAATAAATGCTAACAGTAAGGGTTTTTAATTATCTGCTTAAAGAAAAAAAAAGGTATCTCAACTCAAAGCCACATCAATAAATTGTTACACTGTAATGATAACTTACATTTAATTCCAATTAATTACTAAGCAAGTAACTGATAATTAGTCTGATTATGTTTTCTTAGGGTTAATTGTGTTGTTCTTGATTCTGGTTAGTTAATTTGAGTTAATAATTTTAATTACACTTAATTAACAGCTGATCACTATCAGCATCAAATGATACGAATTTGAAATGAATTATAATTAAATACAATTTACTTCGTTACAATTGATGGTAAGTAAGTACGCTTAACTAGAATTAAAACTAATCATAACTAACACTTTTTTAATAAAGAATCTACAAGTGTTCAAAAGTAAAGAAAAGAAATAAAGTATTCGAAAATATATCCAAGTCATTAATTGTTATATTGTAATGATAACTTACATTTAATTCCAATTAATTATTACGTAAGTAACTGATAATTAGTCTGATTATGTTTTCTTAAGTTTGATTGTGTTGTTCTTGATTCTGGTTAACTTCATTCAATAATTTTAATTACACTTAATTAACAGCTGATTACTAACAGCATCAAATGATACGAATTTGAATTGAATTATAATTAAATACAATTTACTTCGTTACAATTGATGGTAAGTAAGTACGCTTAACTAGAATTAAAAACTAATCATAACTAACACTTTTTTAATAAATAATCTACAAGTGTTCAAACGTAAAGAAAAGAAATAAAGTATTCGAAAATATATCTAAGTCATTAATTGTTATACTGTAACAATTTAAATTACAATTACAATTAATGTAAAGAATAGAAGTTGAACATTTATGAATTTAGTGCTTTATTAAAACAAGGACATGTTTCGAGAAAATTCTGTTTTCATCTTCAGTTTATTAAATCAAATAAAATTAAGCTTCAACAGAAAAACCTGTTCTGTTATTGAAATTACAAGTGACAATGAACACTATTGCTTTTTTACATTAATTTTTAACCCCCACTTAAAGATATCCAATCCATTAACAATTTTGTTAATTATAATTAATTACTACTTAATTTACTGATAATTGGCATTGTTCACGTATCCAAGTTTAATTTTGTTAATTTTAATTGTGATTAATTTGATTTGATTAATTAATGTTAATTCCACTTAATTACGAATCAGCAATAATTAAAGGAATAGCTCGTGTTTATCGTGAAGAATTACTTAAATATTTTATTAAATTTTTTACAAACAATTCGAATTCTAGTAGTTTTTTGGTAGTTTATTGTTTAAGGAAAAAATAAGGTACCAAAAATTTTTCTAAATTACAATTAATTTTGCTAAACAGATATGTTTCTTTCGAAATAATGTGGTCTACACACAATCAGTATGAAATTATTCGAATTTGAACTTAATTATACTTAATTACAATTTATTTCTTTATAAAATTGCGATAAGTATATCCTTGTGACTAAGATTTTTTTAATAAATAATAATTTACGAGTGTCCAAAATTTTGCAATATATCTACTTAAAGAGAAGAAAATAAAGTATTGGAAATAGAGTAAAGCATTAATTATTATTACACTGTAACAATTTAAATTTAATTTCAATTAATTACTACGTAATTTACTGATAATTAGCTTATTGCTCGTACTTAAGTCTAAGTGTGTTATTCTTTTTTGTGGTTAATTTGACTTCATTAACGTTAATTGCATTTAATTACAATTCAGCACTAATTAAAGAAACATCTCGTATTTACCGTAATTAGCTGCTTAAGAATTTATTTAAATTAATTGATTTATATATAAATAATTTCAATGCTAATAGTTTTAATTATTGTTAATTAATTTATTGTTGATGAAAAAAGATCTCAAAACAAATTTTCGAATCACAATCATCTTGCTAAACAGATTTTTGCACAACCCAACCACTGCCAAATATAAATACGAATTTGAAGCTAATTATAATTAATTACAATTTAGTTATTTACATAATTGCCGACAAGTACGCTTAAATATAATTAAGTATCCAAAATTTTTCTATTTATCCACTTAGAGAAATTATAAATTATGTGCGAGTCACTAAATTGCTCCATTGTGGCACTAATTTAAAATTTATTTCAGCTAATGGCAAATAATTAGCGATTAATCACCCTTAACTTAACTTTAGTTACAATTTTTCAACAAATCACTAGTTGTTAATTGTGGTTAATGTAGTTAATAAAGTTCAGTTATAATTAGTAATTAAAGAAAAAACCATTGTTTACCTGTGTGAATTTTTAATTTTTTAAAAATTGCCAATGTATTTGTTCAAATAAATAATTAAATAAGTAAACAAAACGACTAATTTTTTGCTAATCATATTCTTCTTACTAAGTAGATTTTTTACAAATTAATGGCCAAATAATTAGCTGTTAGCTGGCATTAATTAAGCTTCTATAAGATTAGTTGATATTAATTCCATCTAAGATAACTAAATTGTAATAATTTAATTGTGAATTATGATTAATTTGATTAACAAGAATCTGTTTCACCTACTTGTAATTATTGTAATCTATAAATATTTCTAATGTAACTTTTGATCAAGGCTCCACTTTGAGTAGGACCAAAGAACCTATAAATTTCCAATTTAATTAGTTTATTTATTTGTTTTTTATTTTATTATAGAAGTAGGAAGGAAGAGGAATATGTTTAAGCCGAGATACTCCGTCAGCATCTTGTTTTACCTTATGAATAACTGTCTAATTAACAAACTTTAATTACTTCATGTTTCATGCCTTAATTAATAACTTAATTGACTTGATGGGTTAATTATCACATGATAAATAGATTAATTTTTGTGATGTATTTTAATTAATTACTAAATAAATTAGTTTCAACCTGTCACTTTAATCTACGAAATGAGAAACGTAAACGACAGTTTAATAACAATCAATGTTTTTCGGGTTCCAACCGTGTCATTTTCGTTGTCGACAAATTCCTGAAGATGTCCTTTAGGGAAATAGACGAAAAGTCGAAACTCTTTCCAAAAGATTGGTAAAATTTTATTTGAAAAACAGATTAACGTCAACAAACCTTTTCCTTAACACTATCACACAACAAAACCTACTCTACATCATCAGCTGATATTTCTGGTACTTCCTCCTTTTCCCTCTTCGTCAACAACCCACTCAACTCATCCAAATACGGCACATTCCTCAAATCCCCCACCGCCACCATGCTCACCGCTCCCTCCTTCGCCTTCTTCAAAATCTTATTCGCATCATCCACACTAACCGCCTCCGCCACCTCCAAAATATCCTCCAACTTCCCACCCAAATTCCCAAACACCGTCTTCCTAATGAAATCAAAAACAAAATTCGAACTCTCGAAACTCGAAGCTAAATCAAGCATCTTTTCGTTCTTCATCTTCGCGAAATTCTTTTCGTCGATGGTGTCAGCGGCAATAGCAGCGACCGCTGCTTCCGCAATTTGTCCAGCAGCTTCAGCCGGAGCGGAAACCACAACACCGATTATCCCTTGGTCACTGTAGTACTCGCTGAAGGGAAAAAGCTGGAAGGGAGCCCCAATACCGGCTGTGGCTTTCCCCAGGAGGCTGCTTCTGGAGACGCCTCGGAAGACGCGGCTGCTTCCGAAGAGGACGTTTTTGACGATGCAGGCGGCGATATTAGTTTTCGGGTCGGCAGACGAAGGACCTGGGATGGCAATTCCAACCAAAGCTCGATTGCCTCTTTCGTCGATACGGATTTCTCCTCCTTTGAAGGGAGACGGGGGTGGGGCGCCTCCTGCGCCCTTGGGGATTTGGAGGGTCGAAGCGTACTTGACCAACGCGTCGTGTTCGACCCCCAAAGCTACCACGGCGGCTCTTCCAGAGGTGAAATATTTGGAAGTGTAAGCCTCCATGTCGTCTACGGAAATTTTCCCCACGTTGTGGCAAGGTATATACAAAGAATTGCCCAACCCTCCTTTACGAAAGGCCGCTTTGTGCAACCACTCTATCACTCTTTCTCTTGGTGGTAAGGTAGCGAGGTGTGCGTCAAGACAGTGGGCGTTGTCCCTCACTTCGTAGTCTCTAAAAGCTTGCATAGTAGCCACTTCCGTCAAAAACGGTAACGTCTTCTCAATTGCTTTTCTAGTTCCTTGGAGGGTGTAAGCCACGATTTCTCTCGTCGTGGTGCAGCTCAAATTTGCACCACTTTGCATGACGTTGCTTCGAATAGCAAATTGAGTCGCGTTTCTGGTGGAGAGAAGAGTGCAGTTGCTGAGGGTGTGGGTGAGGCCGTAGATGTCTGGGGTTTCGTAGCGAGCACCAGCTCTATGGAGACGATTTAGTAAGTTGTTAACAAGGAGGAGCTACTTACTTGTAAACTATCGATATTCTGGATATTATTGATCCGTTTTCGCCTGAGGCTACGATGAGGTTGTTGGGTAAGGTGGTGGTTTCGATCTCGTAGTCGGTGGTTCCTCCGAGGGGGACTGCGGTGCAGTCTGTGGAGAAGAAACGGAATCTTGGAGGTCGAAGAAGACGCATTTTTGGTTTAAGAGATTGCATTTTTGGTTGACGCGTTTGAACTGTCAGGTTTTGACGTTTGAGGGTTTGTGGTGGCTTGATTTTTGGAACAATCTGGATGGCGTTGAAATTAACGTTTCCCTCAACCAAAAAAAAGTAAAAGAAATAAGAAAAATCTCACAAGACGAAAGGAGCAGAGGAAAAGCGGTACAAGTTGACAGGTAGGTACTGTATTCTCAAATTTTCGAGAACTTGAAGTGCACTTTTTTTATTTCATCAGTAAAATAAATTGCTTCACTATTTTTTTCTTGAGTCGCCCTGTATAACTAATTCTAAATTAAAACTACTGTCTTCAAAATTTAGAAACTTTTTATAAGAATTCAAATTATGGTGTTACACATCGATAGAATATGGAGTTCAAAATTTGTATGATTATAAACTCTCGGGCTTGATCTTTATAAAATACAATACGTTCAATATTTATGAAGCATGACGCCAGAATTTATAAAGAATAGCATTCAAAATTTATAAAGTACGACGGCTGTCGTTCAGAATGTACAGTCGCGGCCATAGAAAAGTGGACCACATACACAAAATTGTACTTGTGTAACTTTTATTAAAATATCATAATATCAGTTCAAATAAACGCCCCAGACTTGAAAAAAAGGACAATGCCTTTGTGATTATTATTACATATTTGTCAAATAAAACATTAATTGAACCCTAAATTTTTCAAAAATTTTGAAGTGTGTGCTGCAGTTTTCTGTGGCCGCGGTTGTACAAACTACGGGGTTTGTTTTTTATTTCCCGTTTCCGTCTGTCTGTCTGTCTGTCTGTCTGGTGTCTGTATCCATTTTGATTAGACACGTAATCTTCGAAACTGCTGAACCGACTATTGTCAAATTTTGTAAGTCTATTATTTTATGACTGATTTTGATACTTTTGACATTTTTGACAATTATTTTTCAACCATTTTCGAAAATTAGCTAGATATTTGCTTCCAAAGAAATAGAGGGCGGGTGGGCGGGGCCAGTACTTGATAAGATAAGACTGTATTTGCCAAATGACATATCTTCCAAGAAAATTGAGGGGTGGTGGGCGGGGCTAGCATTATAAGATATGACTGACTTTGACAATTTTTATATTTTTCACCATTTTTCAACCATTTTCTAAAAGTAGGTAGCTACACATTTTCCCCAAACACCCACCCACCCTACCTTCATTTCAGTCATTAATTTTATCCGTTCTGAATGAAATGAATGAGCTTATACTAAGCAGAAATAAAATTAGTCGTTAGAATGGAAAGACTGGGGGTGGGCGGGGCTAGTACTTGCTAAGACAAAGCTGATTTTGCCAAATGTCATGCCCTTCCAGGAAATAGAGGGCGGGTGGGCGGGGCTAGCATTTCATAAAATATGACTAAGTTTGACACTTTTGACATTTTTGACCATTTTTCAACCATTTTCGAAAATTAGCCTAATATCTTCTTGTAGCTTTCGCCATCCCGAAGTCAATTTCGCTTTAGTTTCTTCTAAATGTTCTGCCGTTCGTCCAAAATCGCCAATTGAAATGTATACATTTTTACAATTCCAGTGGGCTTTTTTTTTACTTTTTTCGCATCATAGATTATTTTAGTTTCCACTCCCACTCCATAGGAGAACATAATAAGCCCCGCCCACCCGCCCGGCCTTCATTTCAGTGAATAATTTTATCTGAGCTGAATGAAATGAATGATCAGAAATAAAATTATTCTTTAGAATGAGAAAACTGGGGGTGGGCGCGGCTAGTACATGATAAGTTAAAGCGATTTTGGCAAATGACATACACCACAAGGAAATAGAGGGCGGGTGGGCGGGGCTAGTACGTGATAAGATCAGACTGTTTTTGGCAAATGACATATCTTCCAAGCAAACGGAGGGCGGGTGGGCGGGGCTTACATTTTGTAAGATATGACTGATTTTGACACTTCAGGCTTCGTTTCTTCGAAAATTTCTATCGGTTTTCCAATATCGCCAGTTAAAATATAGCAATTTTCACAGTTCCAGTAACAAATGGTATAACAAAAGATTTACGGTTAGGGTTTTTTTTTTACTTTTTCATATCCTAGATTCTATTAGTTTCCACTCCCACTCCACAGTAGCACATAATTAGCCCCGCCCACCCACCCGACCTTTATTTCAGTGATTAATTTTATCCGGTCTGAATGAAATGAATGATCTTATACTGAGCAGAAATAAAATTACTCTTTAGAATGAGAAAACTGGGGTTGGGCGGGGCTAGTACTTGATAAGTTAAGCGATTTTGGCAAATAACATACCTTCCAAGGAAATAGAGGGCGGGTGGGCGGGGCTAGTACTTGATAAGATAATACTGTTTTTGGCAAATGACATCTTCTAAGAAAACAGAGGGCGGGTGGGCGGGCTAGTATTTTATGAGATATGACTGATTTTAACACTTTTGACCGTTTCTCGAAAATTAGACATTTTCTTGTAGATTTCGACATCTAGAGGTCATTTTTGGCTTCGTTTCTTCGAAAATTTCTATCGTTTTCCCAAAATCGCCAGATAAAATATAGCAATTTTTATTGTTTCAGTAGCAAATGGTATATTACAAAATTTACGGTTAGGTTACTTTTTTCGCATCATAGATTCTATTAGTTTCCACTCCCACTCCATAGGAGAACATAATAAGCCCCGCCCGCCCACCCGGCCTTCATTTCAATGAATAATTTTATCCGGTCTGAATGAAATGAATGATTTTATACTGAACAGAAATAAAATTAGTCTTTAGAATGGAAAGACTGGGGTTGGGCGGGGCTAGGACTTGATAAGTTAAAGCGATTTTGGCAAATGACATACCTTCCAAGGAAATAGAGGGCGGGTGGGCGGGGCTAGTAAGATAATACTGCTTTTGGTAAACGACATATCTTCCACGACAACGGAGGGCGGGTGGGCGGGGCTTGCATTTTATAATATATGACTGATTTTGACACTTCAGGCTTCGTTTCTTTGAAAATTTCCATCGTTTTTCCAATATCGCCAGTTAAAATATACCAATTTTCACAATTCCAGTAGCAAATGGTATAACAAAAGATTTACGGTTAACGTTTTTTTTTTTTACTTTTTCATGTCCTAGATTCTATGAGTTTCCACTCCTACTCCACAGTAGAACATAATTAGCCCCGCCCATCCACCCGACCTTCATTTCAGTGATTAATTTTATCCATTCTGAATGAAATGAATGATCTTATACTGAACAGAAATAAAATTAGTCTTTAGAATGAGAAAACTGGGGGTGGGCGGTGCTAGTACTTGATAAGTTAAAGCGATTTTGGCAAATGACTTACCTTCCAAGGAAATAGAGGGCGGGTGGGCGGGGCTAGCATTTTATGAGATATGACTGATTTTGACACTTTTGACATTTTTGACCGTTTCTCTAAAACTAGACATTTTCTTGTAGATTTCGACATCTAGAAGTCATTTTAGGTTTCGTTTCTTCGAAAATTTCTATCGTTTTCCCAAAATCGCCAGTTAAAATATAGCAATTTTTATAGTTTCAGTAGCAAATCGTATAACAAAAAATACGGTTCGCGCTTTTTTTTTTAATTTTTTCACATCCTCGATTCTATTAGTTTCCACTTCCACTCCATAGGAGAACATAATTAGCCCCGCCCGCCCACCCTGCCTTCATTTCAGTGATTAATTTTATCCGGCCTGAATGAAATGAATGATCTTATACTGAGCAGAAATAGAATTAGTCTTTAGAACGAGAATTGGGCGGGTGGGCGGGGCTAGTACCTGCTAAGGTAAGACAGATTTTGGCAGATGCTATACCTTCCAAGAAAATATAGGGTGGGTGGGCGGGGCTAATACTTACGAAAATAAGACTGAATTTGGCAAATGACATATCTTCCATATAAATAAACACTTGAGCTTCAGTTTGCTATTATTGATTCAAAAAAAATAATGAAAGCGTAAATTTATTTTACTGATTTACTCAGGAACTACAAAACCGAATGCTTTAAAATGTTGAAGATGTTTGCCGAATAAATCCTATCTAAACTGTACAAAATATGATGCGTAAATTAATTTTTTTGATTTAATCATGAACTGCAAAACCGAATGCTTTGAAATCTTGCAAATGTTTTAAGGTTATAAAGAGCATAATAAATGTTTAGTCAAAATACATTTGCTTATCCCCTCCAAAAAATTGATGACGTCAGCTCGAAAGTTTGACGAATAAATCCTATCTAAACTGTAAAAAATATGATGAGTCTGTACTTGTGATTTATCACTCCATTGATTTTTTTTTGGATTTGCATATACAGGGTGACTCAAAAAAATTAATTAATGCGTAAATTTATTTTATTGATTTACTCAGGAACTACAAAACCGAATTCTTTGAAATCCACTGCGAAAAAAAAACATAATAGGCATGCAGTCGTTACGTTTCCGACAGCGAGGGAAGTACTGTCTAAACTCTTTAGACCAATTTTTTTCATAAGAGTCTCTTGGTTTCTTTCCAAATTTTTTCCAGGTATTAAATTTGTTGCCTTTTTATTTCGACAAAAAGTTTTCGTATTATTTTCTTGTGTTGTCCGTAACCAGCTTTACTTCTTGTGATCCAGTATTTCTTCCGATTTCTTTTCTTTTCCTCCACAAACTATGTTTTTAAGGTCTTGGGTCCACCATACAGTTCTTTTAGGCTTGTCAGACAGTTAGTAGAAATCGACGCATAAATAATAATTAAAAAAGGAAAAATCCCAGAAATCATCTATAATAATAGGTAATTCAACCTTATAAGAACCAGCGCCAAGTGTATTAGGTATGATTAGGAGGAATTTACGCAAAATATTATTGGATTTCATAACGTGTTCCAAATTCTATCCGCCAATATCCCAGTTACGACAAAAATAAGCGCAAAAAACCTTGCATAAAATTTAACACTCGTTTTTATGGCGTGAATTCGGCGTTACAGCACTTTTTCGAAAAGCTCGCACTTTCCCTTCCGCCCAACGAGCCGCATCGCCGTAAATAATCGCCTTTTGAAAAATCCAAGCCTTTCAACGCGATTTCGCGCTTGTACCTCACTTATTTAATAAAGTCTAAGTCGATTAATCCGGCGTCCAGTCACCGATGACCCCGCGTTTTCCGGCTACGTAGCGGGGGAATTACCTGTTATTATCGCACAAAGCCGCCGTCCACCCAATTACCCCCCAATTCGGCGGAATTCTTAATGAAATGAGTGCGTAATTAAATAAGTCGGGTCAGAGTGCATGAAGCGTTCGGGGGGAGGTTGCCGAGGGTTGATGTGATTTTACCGTGGGAAAGCGCTGATCGCATGCCATGCTACACCTGTTTCGGGAAGTTCGCCCTGTATATTGCATGCGTACCGTGATTTCGGCCGATGTGAAAATATGGGATTGTTTCGAGCGGATGTGTAATTATTCAAATGGGGGACACTTTCCAGCGGAGGTATGTGTGTGGTTTCGGTTGGGGTCTACTTTGTTCCTAAACGGGTGAAAATGCTATGTTGAGGTTTTTGGTCACTCAATAGAGAGTGCTAATTATGATTATTTTGTTTTAAGTAGATTATGCTGTATACATTTTTTGACATTTTTGGCTTTTTCACACATTGATCTATTTAGTGTGTATAGTAGTGGCAAAATTCGAATGAAGTGGCACATAAAGCACTAGATGTGAATAATTCATTAACACCCTGTATTCGAATGTACAACCGCAATTTGAGGCGTATCGGCCAGCGGTGTGAGACGCTCGCCAAATCCCTGTTTCCGTGTGTCTCTCCGGTCCACCAAGCAAGCGTGGTTCCCCCGTTGACCGCCGCCACGGCGCTGGTTGCGGTCACCTGTCCGGAACCGGAAGCCGGGCCTGACATTCCGCACTGCATGGGAATCTCTGTGTTCCGATTGTTATCAATCATTCGGGTGTTTGTATGTACATGCACCACCAACAACTACACGATGGAGGTGGCGCCATAAATCAGCCCCAGATCTACGGCCGACTCGACGTCTATGTGCAGGTACGAGGCATTCTGTCGCTGCCGGAATTTATATGTGATGGCTGCCGCTCGAGGAGAACAAGACGCGGTGGCAGGGAATGCGTGTTTGTGTAATAAACAGGAAATTAACGTGGCGGATGCGAGGTGACGTGTGGGTGTCTCATGGGTGTCGCGCGAGCACGGCATGGGGGTTTTGGAAAAAAAAATCACAAGATTCGGTTTATTAACAATGAAAAATGATATAAGTACTTACATTTAATAGTGATCCTTAGGACTCCGTGGTCGGATGACCGAAGTATAGGGTCGTAACATGCTATATCTCATAGATCTCCCTATTTGTTCTCCTTTTACCGGGTGATTTTTTTGATTTGTGATATAGTTATCCAAGAATTTCTCTTTTTTATCATATATATTTTCAACAGCCTCGGGAGTTCGTTTTGTTAATGTGCGACTTCCTGATTTCCTCATAGTGCTACCACCCTGAGTTGGGCTTGATGAATCCGTCTTGATTTTTACCCTAAACATACAGATTTTTAATTTTTATTCTCCAGCCATTTCTATGTGGCATACTTAGTCTGACCAATGTCCAAACTTTCTACTTAAAAACCATATCCATATGTTCTTGTTTTTGCCACATTCGTGAAAACGACGCAATCACAGAAAATAAGAGAACTTGTTCTGACCAAAAATGAGGTCCCATCCACTAATCCTTACCATAAGCAAGCCCCAGTTCCCACAACTCTGCATCTCCATTTCCTGTGCAATTTCCAACCCAGCCGTTTGACCCAACAACCAACAATTACAAGATCGCGTTACTTTGCAACCAACTCCGACCATCACCATCCGTTCCAAATCCTCTCCCGTGCATCAACCCGCCGCCAAATCGCGCCTAAAAATTCCGTAATTTGTCAAAACCAAATGAAGACATAAACCACAGCACAAAAACCCGTCTTCGGAATTCCTCTCATCTCGTGCCGTTACGTTGCAACTTCCACTCTGGCCCCTCTTCGTCTCGATCCACAAGAATGTGACAGGTTGGAAATTAAAGCGAACAGACAGGTGGCGGTGCGATATCTCGCCTTATCAGCAAGTCATTAGATCACGCTACGCTGCCTCCTATTTCACACTTTATTAAAGAAGCATGCGTACCGCATTGTGTCGACATTGTTGTTGCCGATGGCCGACACGCAGTACACAAGAAGCGACGATGGCTACAATCAATACGAGAAGCGAAAATTCCTGGGCTCTACGTTTGTCACACTGTATATTACGTTCTGCAATATTATAAACAGTTATACTCCGGTAAACGCTAATTGGATTTTATTATGGGAAATGCTTAGTCATATTGTGGCATTCGAGCGCGCCGTGGTACGAGGGGAAAATGGTTCAAAATCGGCGAGTGACCTATGGTGGTAATGTCAAAGTGCGAACACATGGCAACACTGCATCTACGATTCGACAATTCAATAAACCAAATCTATTTTTCTGCGTAAACCATCAAAGAACAAATTTTATGGCACTGCTAAGTATGTAGGTAGATTTTAAAGCCCTCGGGCTGCCAAATTGCACCTCTGGAAGATACAAGCTTTTCTCTCTCTTGTTTGACAAATAATCTTGATGATACTCAAAGTTTGGTAATTTTTTGTCTCATACAAATACTGATACAAAGAATTGTATATATTTCGTTTTATGACTTCCAAGAGCTTGAATGGAAAGATTTTAAAAATTTTGCGTGTTTATATTATTAATTCTTCTTCAATAATAACAATAGTGCAAAATTCGAAAACATAATTCCATAAAACTGCCTTTTTTTTCTTAATTTCCACAATTTTTCTCCCTCTATTTCACCAACTTCTTATTTTTCTGTATTTAAACTCTTCGCTGCTACCAGTCATCTGTTTCTACATATATTTATTTTTACTTTTTCTCTCTTCTTCTTTCTATTTCCACTTGTCCTTTTGAAGATCTGTGTCCTACTAATTCTCTATATCTCTCACATCGCTCCATTTTTCCTCTCTTATTCTGCCTTCCCTCAGTCTTTCCCTTCTTCCACCCCCTCTTTCTTCACCTTTTCTCTTTATTTCGTTGATTTGATTTTCTCTCTCCATCTACGCTATATAAGATCTACTGAAGGTATAGAATGGAAATGTTCTGATTGCCGTAAAATCAACGTATCAAAGGATCCTAATGGCACTTGTAATTGTTGTGAATTAATACCCCAGTTAAAAGAAATAATCAGTGATACGGCGAAATCACTGGAATCGCTGAAGGTTCAATTATCTGAAGCAAAAAAACTTACTGATGTGAATTTTGAGGAGATAATACACGAGGTGAATGATCGTCAAAATCGTAAAGCCAGTTTAATAATTTATGGATTTACCGAACAATCTGTCCGTTTAGCTGCCTCTGAGAAAACTGCTAAAGATAAGAGTTGCATAACTGAATTTTTAACATCATATGGACATGATGATTCCATAATATCAATGGATTTTAAGTGCAACCGCCTAGGTAGACTCGATGTTTCGCGTCCACATCCTCGGCCTTTAAAGCTTCGTTTCGATAACGCTCAACATGCACAAACACTTTTCCATAAGTTGAAATCTAATCGTACCCAAATTCAAAGTGATGAGCAATTCAGGAATATAAAAGTTTCAATGGATAGGACACCAAGACAGATTGCCTTCTTTCGTCGAATCAAAGAAGAATTAAATCAGAATTGCAAATGGAGAGGCTAATCTTCGTATTAAGTTTTTCAATGGTATTCCTAGTATTACAAAGGTCAATAATTTAAAGTAATGTCTCCCTACGTTTCAATTGTCTCAATATATTATCAAAATGTGCGCAGTATTCGGAATAAAGTAAATGATTCTATCTCTAATTCAGAAATAATATCTCCTCACTTATATAATATGTATAGGTGTAATCGTAATTATAATCAGTTAAATACTTCAAGAGGTGGGGGTGTTCTTTTGGCATTAAAATGCTCCATCATTGTAGAAAATATTGATTTAACTAATCTACTTAATGAATTGATCAATGTTGAGATTGTAGGGTGTAAATGCTATCTAAACAGACTACCACTCTATATATTTGTTGTCTATTTTCCAAGAACACCTTCTCATAATGATTTACTTATACTCTGTAATTATTTTGAAGATAACTTTAGTGGTGATGATAGTTTGTTTATAATAGGAGACTTTAATATTCCACAATACACTACTGATACAAATAATACTCTTGTTCTTACACTTAACAACTTTAGTAAGTTTTTGAATCTATCTCAGTATAACATCATCAGAAACTCTAGTGATAGATTGCTGGATCTTGTTTTCTCAAATACTAATTGTAAGGTCATGCGTGATTTAGTTCCTATCGTTGTAGAAGACTCTTACCATCCAGCTCTCTCAGTTTTAATTGATTTGACAAGTGATAGCACAAACTCTTTTCCAAATAACAATGTAAGTCAATCTAAGTCTTTCAGTTTTCGTAAAGCTAATTTTCCTTTGCTTTATCAGGAACTTTGTAATGTGGATTGGTCTTTTTTAAGTAATTTCAAGGACACTGATACCATAGTAGAACATTTTTACAGGTATTTATATAAAATATTAAGCAAACATGTGCCAACATATAGAGCTATTTCCAAAAAAACTAGATTCCCACCATGGTTTGATAGTAACATAATCAGTAATATTAAATCCAAATCGTATTATCATAAAAAATATAAAAATTAATTTTATTACGCAAAGTTCAAATTTTACCGAAAACTGCTAAAAAACCAAATAGCTGCTTCACATAAAAAATATCTCGCGGATATAGAAACTGATCTTAGGAACGACCCCAAAAAATTATGGTCATATGTACAATCTAAATAAAGGTCTGACCAGAATTCCTGGTCGAATGATCTATAATGATAATTCCCTTAATACTCCTTCTGATATTGTTGATGCATTTGCCTCTTATTTTCAGTCTTCTTATACTCAATCTTCTGACAATAACTCCAGTATAGATGATACTTACGATTTAAACACACCAACGTTCTATATTAAAGAAATTACTGAGCATGATATACTTACTGCCATAAATTATCTCAATAATTCATTTACAGCCGGTCCAGATGAATTACCTAGTTTCTTCGTACGTGACTGCAAATATGTATTTATCCAGCCTTTATTAGCAATATTTAATACCGCCCTCAAGAATGGTGTCTTTCCATCGAAATGGAAGTTGTCTAAAGTTATACCTGTTTTTAAATCTGGAGACAAAGCTGATGTTTCAAAATATCGGCCGATCTGTATCTTACGTAATTTCTCGAAAGTTCTTGAAATTATTTTATACTCTTACATATATCCTCATGTGAGAAACTTTATTTCACCACAACAACATGGTTTCATTGATAAACGCTCAACTGTTACAAACCTGGCATGTATATCTCAATTTATTGCTGAAGAGATTGATAACCAATCACAAGTGGATGTAGTATATACAGACTTTTCAAAAGCTTTTGACCGCATTGATCACAAAATTTTAACATCTAAGATTGAAGCATTTGGTATTACAGGTTTGGTTTTACATCTTTTAAAATTATATATTTCTCATAGGTCTCAGTATGTCATCTACAATGGTTTCTCTTTTTTTACATATCAAATACATTCTGGTGTGCCGCAAGGAGCCAATCTGGGGCCGTTATTGTTCATAATGTTTATCAATGATTTACCAACTATATCAAAATGTCCCCTTCTACTGTATGCTGATGATTTAAAACAATTACTGCAAGATGATTTAAAACGCCTTAATTTGTGGTGTTCTTTCAATAAACTATATTTAAACGTGAATAAATGTAAAGGAGTATCGTTTACACGTAAGAGCTCTCCTACAATTTATGATTATAAGTTTGGTAATGACCCACTAATTAGAGAAAGCGTCATCAAAGATTTAGGTATCTTTTTTGATTGTAAGTTAACGTTTGTGTATCATATTAATCATATAATAGCGAAAGCATTTTCATTATTAGGCTTTATAATAAGACAAGGTAAGCCGTTTAATAATATTTCAACAATTAAGGTTTTGTTTAATTCTTATGTTGTTGCATATTTACAATATGGATGTATTATTTGGCATCCAATTTATTTCATTCATATAAGTGCTATTGAAGCAGTTCAGAGAAGATTTCTCAAATTTTGTTGGTTCAAAAAACATGGTATCTATCCGCAGCGTGGAATTGATAATTCCATTTTGTTAGCTGAATTTGAAATGCTATCTTTGGATAGTAGAAGACAAATCGCCATTATAACGTTCTTTCATAAAATCGTTCAGTTTAAAATTGATTGTGCTGAATTACTAGCAAAGATTTCATTTCATGTTCCACGGCTATGTTGTAGAGGAGCATTGTCTTTATACTTTCCTGCAGCTCATACAAATATATTACTGAGATCTCCAATTAATTTAATCTGTATGTTATATAATAATAAGTTTAAGGATTTGGATGTCTTTTACCTTAATGAAATAAATTTTAGGAAATTAGCGAGGAACATGTTAAATTAATGACACTAGTTTAGTTTATTTTTTGTTACATTATTGTTTACTTACTTAGGATTTGATTTATGTTTTTTTATGTGTTAATTATTATTTAAATCGTCGGGTTTATTTATAATTATTAATATTGCTTTGTAAGAGGTTCTAGGAACTGTAGGGCAATAAAGGTTATTATTATTATTATTATTAAAATTACCATAGCAACAGCACTTGCGTTTGCATAAAAATCACAAAGAAATTAGTGATGCCAAAGTTATGGTATTAATAATTGTTTGGGCAGCAGATATTACAAATTACTTGCAAGTTTGACCTCTCCAGAACTACCAGCTACAAAAACCTACCAAGAATTAATGGATCTTCTAAGAAATCATCTTGCACCGAAAAAAAAATGTTTTAGCTAAACAAAATAAATTTTTTTCAAGAGTTCAACAACCAGGTAAATTTGTAGCAGGATTGAAAGAATTAATTAAAAATTGTGAATTCAAAACGGAATGTAAAGAAAAAGAACCTCCTTGTTTTACTTGTTCGAATGCAAAAGAAGTAGAGGAATTTTTGAAAAACGAAATTGAGGCAGAAGTAAAAGTGTAGGAAACAATAATTATAGGGAAAGAGGAAAGCAAGAAAATACTGGTTAAGACGCTTTGGGAGGAAAAACAAGAGATGATGAAAAATAAAAATAAATGAGAGGAAAGAGAATATATATTGATAATGATTGGACAGTACAAGAGCAGAAGATTCAAAAAGAAATTAGGGAGGTAGCTAAAGAGGAAAGAAAAAAAGGATACGCAACAAGGGTGGGATATAAGAAGCTGGAAGTAGGGGACAAAATGTATACATGGAATGAAAATAAAGGAAAATTGGAAGAAAAATTTCTCAAACCAAGTCACCACTAACCGAAGAAAGAAACACAAGGGGGAGGGGCAGTAATGATAGGACAAATAATGACTAGGTTTAAGAATGTAGATTTTGTATATAATAAGGGAATGGGGAAGATAAACGTGGTTTAAAATTACTCTTTTGGAATATTGCCGGTTTGAAAAAGAAAGATAATTTATTTTGGGACTACGTGAAAAATTTTGATTTTGTGGGACTAACAGAAACATGGATACTAGAGAGAGACTGGAACCAACTGAAAGACGTGTTGCCAAAGGAATTTCAGTGGAAATTTCAACGGGCAAAAAAAGAAAAACGCAAGGGTAGAGCAAAAGGTGGAATCATAACAGGAGTGAAGAAAGATATAAAAGAAATAGAAGAGGGGCCGACAGAAATGGAAGGCATGGTTGAAAGAAAACTGACTGTAAATAAAAAAAGATGGAGAATCTGCACAATATATAGTAGAGGAATGAGAAACACGAAACAAGAAATACAAGAAAAAATCGAAGAGTCCGAAGAATAATTTCTACTGTTAGCAGGGGACTTTAATGCCAGAATAGGGAACAAAAGCAGGGAAGAAGACGGAGAAAACACACGAAAATCGAAAGATAAAGTAGAAAACAAAGATGGAAAATTGCTATGGGAATTAATTGAAGAAAGAGGTTGGGAAGTCTTGAATGGGGTGAAGGAAGGGGACGAGGAGGGGGAATTTACCAGGATAGGTAAAAGAGAGGAATCGGTAATAGACTGCGTACTAGTAAACGGATTAGCAGAAGAAGAGGTAGAAACATTCAAAATAGGAGAAAGAGTGGACTCCGATCACATGTCACTAGAAGTAAAAATGAGGGGCATAAGTAGAGGGAGCGGATGCTTAAGGAATGAAGTAGGAAAAGAGAAAAAGATATGGATATGGAATGAAAAAGGAATGAAGCATTATAAAAAAAAAATGTTGGAAGTGGAATTTAAAGAAAAAGGAACTGAAAAGAAAATGGAAAATTAAAAAGAGAAATTGAAAAAGCAGCCATAAGAAAAGAAATTGTAACGAGAAATTTAGAAAAGAGAAACAAGATGGTGGGATAGCAGATTCAGAGATTTAAAAACAGAAGCAAAGAAATGTTTGCGAAGGTGGAAAAAGGGGAAAGGTATAAAAGAAGAGTACTGGCAAGCAAAAAATAATTATAGAAAACGATGCAAAGAAAAGAAAGAAGAGATACAGCAAGAAGAAGAAGAAAAAATTAAAGTCATAAGAACGGAGCAAGAGGCATTGGCAGTATATAAATAAAGAACGTAAGAACAAAAGCACGATTACCCATAATACAGTGGAAGAAACATTTTATGGAACTGTTGAATGGCAAGGTGGAGAGAATTGTAGTGCAAGATAGTAAAACCAGCATTGGTGGTAGAGAAAGGGAGGCTGAGACTCGAGTAGAGGAAGCAGGAAAACAAGTAGGAAGACTGAAAAGAGGAAAAGCACCGGGAAGGGATGGATTAGTAAACGAAGTGTGGATATTTGGGACGGATAGAATGATTGAAAGATTGACCGAGTTAATGAATGATGTGTGGACGGGTAAAGGTTTTCCCAGGGAATGGAGAGTAGGGCAAATATTCCCAATTCATAAAAAGGGTAGTAAAGAAAAAGTGGAGAATTATCGGGGAATAACTCTCCCAAATTCGGCATATAAACTGTACGCAATGGTGTTAAATGAAAGGTTGGTGACAGAGATGAACGAAAAGAGTATATTACCGGAAAATCAAGCGGGATTTAGAAGAGGTAGAGCGGCTATGGACAATGTATATATCCTGCATCATCTAACAGAAAAAAAGTTGCTAAAGGAAGGAGGTCGGGTATTGCACTGTTTGTAGACCAAAAAGCCGCGTTTGATACGGTGGACAGAGAGTGTTTATGGGAATACATGGAGAAAAGAGGACTGAGTGAAAAGTTAATTGTAGCAGCAAGAGAGATTTATAGAGAGACAGTGACTAGTGTGAGAGTGGGAGGAATAGAAAGTGAAATATTTTGGACGACGAAAGGATTGAGACAGGGATATCCATTAAGTCCCAGTCTGTTTGCTTGTTACATAAGCGATATCGAGGAAATGTTTAGAGGAGTACAAGCGGGAGGAATTGTGGTGGGGAGAGAAAAGGTATGGTGTTTGGCATTTGCAGATGATTTGGTAATATTGGCGAAGGATGAATGTGGAATGAATGAGATGAAAAAAAAATCTGCAAAGATACTTTAAAAGAAAGAAACTGGAGGTAAATGTAGAAACAACAAAAATGATGGTGTTTAGAAAAAAAGGGAGAAAAGGGGAAGAAAAAGTGTGGCGTTGGGAAGATCGAATCATAGACACAGTAAAGGAGTTTAAATATTTAGGATTTAAGTTTACAACAACCTATCACGGTAAAAGCACACATAAGAGAAAGAAGGGTCAAAGCAATGCAGATAATGGGAATGGTGTGGAGTATAGGTGAGAGAATATTTGGACATGACGTAAGAAGAAGGATGAAACTGTTTGATAGTTTAGTTAGGAGTGTATTAATGTATGGAGTGGAGATATGGGGATGGAAGGAATATGCAGAGATGGAAGCAGCACAAGAAAAATATTTGAGGTGGATGTTAGGACTACGGAAAGAGACGCCAGGCTATATAGTAAGAGAAGAATGTAAACGAGAGAAATTAAGAGTAAACATTGGAAAAAAAGCTGTAAAGTATGATGAAAGATTGAAAGAAAGAGAGGAATGTAGAATATTGTATGAATGCTGGAAAGAAAAAAAAAGGAAGCAGGGAAAGAACATCACAAGCGTAGACAAGGATATTATGAAAGACTAGGATACGCATGGATGGAAATAGAGAGAAAGAGAGAAATGGGGGTGAGTATGAGAGAAGAGTTGTATATGCGTGACAGAGACATAGATAAACAAGAGAGAAGAGCGAGTGTAAGTAAATCTAGGTACAATGCAGACTATAGAAAGATAATAACAGAAACAATACCAAAGTACCTAGACAGAGAAAGCGCGAAAGAAAAAAAATAATTGCGAGATTTAGGTGTGGAAATGAAGAAAGAAATAATAAGTTTTGGGTAAGCGAAGGTGAGAGAATGTGTAGGATGTGTGGAGAAGGGCGAGAGACGATAGAGCACATGCTGTATTACTGTGAGGAGAGCAAAGAAAGAGAGGAGAGTGTGACAGAGATATCGAATGAAGACGGAAGAGGGGTGGAATGGATGAAAGAAGTGGAGAGGACAAGAGTAAGGCTGGGGCAAAAAAATGTATTTATTTTGTTTTTGTTAAACAAAACCCACTGAAATTTCTAGTTTTAAATATTCTCCTTTCTTAACATCATGTGATGTTGAGAGATTCTTTTTTAGGTATGAAATACCTATTAACATAACTAAGATCTAAAGAGTGCCATACCTAAAATAAATGTAGATTTCAAAGAAAACCAGACTAAAAAAATATTTTGTTTTGTTTTGTTTTGTTTTTTTTTTCCTAAAATGCACTCTTTACTTATCATTTAATTACAAGCCATTAACATTTATTAATTTACGTGTTTGATTTTTATTAGAATCCAACAACCAAACCTTTCAAAATATGAGCATCGTTTGCATAACAATAATTGTATAAGTCCCACCTTTTACAAAACCAGATGAACCGCAACGCAATTTTCTATTATTAATTCGTGCGACTAATCTCCGTCGAGGAAGAATAACCGTCCGGGATTTTTGTAAGGAAGTTAATAAAACAGAAACCGTCTAATAATAAACGAATGACCGTTTCTAATTCTCGTTATTCTGTATTAAGTGAGGTACAGTAAATCGCGTGTCAACTACCATTCATCATAATATCGCGCCGAACTGCACCCAAACATCCCTCTCGTGAAGTTACACCGTATTCGAGTACGTTTCGGTTGAGTTTTCATCGCAAAGATGTAAATCGACGTCGACAACCCCAGGGACCACATGCGGCGATAATTCCCTTCGAGGAAGGACTGTTTTGTTTCTGGCCCTTTCAGCGCGCGCTTAACTTCTGTTTGCAGAAAACGGCGACTTTGATGGATGGAAAACGCAAGAAAGCTCGATATACGGGCTTTATGCAAATCGTGGCCGGCAGTGGCGGCGGACGGGGGCATAAATAAAACTGATATTTAGTAAAATAAGTCAAATAATATTGATTTAGAGGTTGAACGAGTTATACTCTGTTTTTAATATAAAATTAAAAAAAACTAACTTAATTTAAGTATCTACCATATTAAAGCCACAATTGTGAATATACTTATATGTAGGTCAAACGAGAGTAGCGTTAAAAACGACAATAAAAGAACCCAAATCTTCTACCACGGCGTCAACCGTAGCAAAATATTTACAACAATACGACCACAAAATCAAAGAATAGGAAGTAAAATTCTTACATGACATACCAAAAGGTCCGAAAATTGCACCTCAGATTCGCTCCTATATTCAATTAATAAATAGAACCGTTCGAGACACCATAACCAAGCCAAATGAGCGTACATTTTGAAAAGTTTCAGATTTCTAGTT
The DNA here is from genome assembly GCF_036711695.1 of Zophobas morio. Classification (NCBI taxonomy): domain Eukaryota; kingdom Metazoa; phylum Arthropoda; class Insecta; order Coleoptera; family Tenebrionidae; genus Zophobas; species Zophobas morio. The sequence goes on along the minus strand of NW_026972123.1, from coordinate 6,182,867 downwards.
ACATAAGTTTTAAACTGAATGTGAACTTCGTGACACATTTCTATAAGTTAGTTTTAATTTTGGAAAACTGTGACGACTCGAGTGAAATCCAGTGCCTGGATCCTGTTAGTACGCACAAACACCATATGCTTCCACTCAATCACCTACTTCTCCAAACCAAGCACTCGTTAAATAGCAGGGCAATTACTGGTTAATAAACACCTCAGCCTGGGAAGTGAAAAAATCGCACCTCCCCTTAATTCGCAGAGTCGCAGCCATAAAATCGTTTCTTTTTTTGCGTCCGAGAAGTGGATTTGTAGGATGGCCGTCGTCTCCACAATTCCTCATTTCAATAACAAAACAAAGCGCGATACATTATAACGAAATTGATTTCGTAGCACAGCGCGAATAATTCGTTCTCCGTGCATGTGCATATCCGTTGAAAATCTAGATGGTCGTCATCGGCGGGCCTCTAATGGATGTGAAGTAAACTGGAGGGCGGCGAAGGCGGCCACGGTGTGTATTTACTGTGTTATTAGGTAAGTGACATCAGACGGTAAAAGCGGCTGTCGATGCGCCAGTCATCGATGATTACCTCTTACACGCAACCTCCTAATGTCCAGACATAAACCGCCACACGAACGCCACTTCTAACGCAGCGGTCCCCAAAGCCTGGGTAATTTTTTGCGATTTGTGTCTTCTGATAACCTCTACAAAGTAAAAATGATATTCTTAATATTATCCATTCACGATCTATATATAGTAAAGTAGCCTTTGATATTTTTTCTTTAAGTTGGATAAACTGGATTGTTTTTCGCAGGCCTGATCTTTCTTTCGAAGAAGTAACTAGGAGGGTCTCGAACATATTTTCTGTAATGTAAAAATACGCTGCAAAATATTTTTTAATTTTTTTTCACATAGATGGGAACATCAACTGTGGCGAAAATTTTATCAACAGGGGACCAAAACTTAAAAACATCACTATCTGGCAAGCGAAAACCAACGGATTTATTTACAAATTGTATGTTTCGGAAAGACCTGCAACGACAAATTTGGTAACTTAATGAAAAAAACGAATATTTCACTGTAGATACTCTTTTGGCATATTCTAGGGAACAGTTGGAATTTAAAGGGGGGCGAACCACATTATACAAAATTCTTAAGTCAGTGGATTATAAACACAGGGAAGTAAATGGTCGCAAAATTCTATGTGAACAAAAACATGTCGTTGCAGCCAAAATTACTTTTTTGAGAACATATTTACAGTTTCTAAATTCTTGAGAAAATTTGACTTTCGTGTATTTGGATGAAACATGGATCTATCAAAATGGTTCGTCCATTCGTCGTTGGGTGCACGATACTGATCTAAAAAGCAATCCCACCAAAATTGAAAGTGAAGTATCAAGGTTTACTATTCTCCACGCGGGTTGTTCAATGGGGTTCTTGGATGGTTGTAACAATTTTTTAAATTCAAAAAATAACGATAGAGACTATCATAAAACGATGGATGGGACAATTTTTCAAAATTGGGTGGTTAATCAGCTCATTCCTGCTTTGGCAAAGTTGAACCAAAAATGTGTGGTGGTTTTAGACAATGCACCGTATCATTCGATTCACTTGGATAAACCACCCACTTTTTCTAGTAAAAAGTGTGAAATGTAGGAATGGCTCTTTAAACATAGTGTTGAATTTGACAAAAAAATATCGAAGAAACAGTTATGGGATTTAATTAAACACTTCAGAAACAATAAAAAAAAAAGATATTTAGTAGAGGAGACATTAAGAGAAAGTGGTCATGAAGTTCTTAGATTACCTCCGTACCATTATCAATATAATCCAATTGAAATGGTGTCGGGATTTGTAAGAACTATTACAACAAGCATAAAAATTCTCAATCTTCATTAAAAAATAGGGTGGAGAATTTATGGCTTGAGGCGCTTTCTAAATGTACTCCAAGCATGTGGCAACATTTTTGTAAACATTGTGAAAAACTTATTTTGGCAGATTGGGAAAAAATATGGGAAATCTTTCGTACGAATCTATACCTCCTTTCGTTATTTCGCTAGGTGAATCTGATTCAGAATCTGAATTTGAAAATGACCGTGATGGTACAAATTTTCATAGCGAAATAATGGAAATGTAGTGAATTGTAGCTTGTCGGGGGGTGATATTTTTACGCATCTTTCGTTCTAAATTTACCAAGGTAGTATGTGAAAAACTACCTGACCTACAACAAAATAAGTATAATTTTAGTTAGATCATCCACGTTGTTACTTTGCACCAAATTTTAAGCGTTTTCATTTTTTTTTTGTAACTCTTCATGGACCTGGAGAAGGCGTATAGTAACGTTCTTATTAATAAGCGTTTGGAAGTACTTAGTAAAAGCAAATAAAGAGCACTTATGTAAGCATTAGTAATCGCTGTATAGATAAATCATTCAATTTAAGGCCGGAAAAATGTTTCAGAAGAGCTAAACCCATCAAAACACTAGAGCAAGGTAGTTGTCTTTTACCAACCCTTTTAGTAATCTTAGAAAAGTGAAAAAAGAAGTTGGAAAATATGGAAATAGGCTGTTCACAAAGGTCGAAATTTCCATTTCTAAGAAGAGTGGGCGAGCAGAACGAACTGATGATTGAGAATTAAAGATGTGATGCTAAATGTGGCATGCGACAATAGTCGTATGCAGAACCCCCATTCATATAAAAACAATGTTTAAGTCAAATTTTAGTGTTTGTTCCTTCCATATGAAATAAACACTTACAAAAAGCCGAATAACTGTTTTAAATAGCGTAAAGTTTGAAATGGATACCGTTAACTTGGTCATTGCTACTGAAAACTGAAAGTATCGGCAACAATGTTTATATTTCCGGCATATTTTTTCACCTCTAATTTAATAAAACATAACCTAACGAAAAAAGTTCAGGGAATTTTTATTCTTCTGCATCGAATACCAACAAGTAGTAGTAAGTAGTAGTAAGTGTTTATTTTTTACCCTTCGGGCTTAAAAAGATTCTTGACACTACAATTTTTTCCCTTGTTAACAAAAACCAAATAACTACATTTTATAAACTAAATAACTAATTTTTCTTTCCTTTACCCCATCGCCCCTTGCCCCTGCCTTACTCTTGTCCTCTCCACTTCTTTCATCAATTCGGAAGACGGGTGTTCCGTCTTCATTCAATATCTCTGTCACACTCTCCTCTCTTTCTTTGCTCTCCTCAGAGTCATGCAGCATGTGCTCTATCGTCTCTCGCCCTTCTCCACACATCCTACACATTCTCTCACCTTCGCTTACCCAAAACTTATATATCTTTCTTCATTTCCACACCTAAATCTAACAATTTTTTTTTTCTTTCGCGCTTTCTCTGTCTAGGTACTTTGGTATTGTTTCTGTTATTATCTTTCTATAGCCTGCATTGTACCTAGAATTACTTAAGCTGCGTGTACACAAGAAAGTAACTTGCGAGGGGAACTTCTGAGAGTACTTGCGCAAGCGTTTACATACCAGCAAATAAATTGACCAAATACCTCTCAGCAACTGCTATCTAGAGTGGCGCTTTGGCAACTTATTGCATTGCCGTGTACACCAGATAGTCTTTTAATTCGTGCTGGAGTAAAACATGTAAAAATTTCGATATTATTTTGTTTCACCGGAAGGGGAAGTTGCATGGCAATACAGGCACATTTAATTACTGTGTAAATAATGAACTTCCAATACAACAATAAATACATTTAACAATTCAAAATACATTTTATTACTTACCAAATTATCTTCGCCTTGTGCCATTGAAATTTCGTCATTAAACAGAAATTTGAGAGCATCAAAATATTCCCAAGAGCTCTTGTACACGTCATCAGCGCCTTCTCTACTGTGTCTTTTCTTAATTTTTTTACATTCCTGATTTTGTTGAGTGTGGAGGTTGTGTAGTTTTCTTTGGATTTCACTTACACTAGCTTTAAATTTATCTGCTATGGCCTTAAACGCTTTTTCTTTTTTAATCCTATCTCGATACATTTTTGATTGTACATTCCACAATTCCGGGAATCCTTCATACATTTGAATCAAGGCGTACGTTTCTTCCTTGGACCACGACCGTTTCTTGGTGTCCATATTTAATAATAATAACTTGATGCCGCTTGCCACTCTAGATAAAAACTTTCCAGACAAGCTTGAAATAAATACTGCTTGGCTAGAGGTCTCTAGCAAATCGTTTATACTTGCAAATTGTTTATTGCATAAAGTGCTTGCCGCAACTTGCAAAACTTGCAGCAAGCGTACTCTCTACCACTGTTTACACCAGCCAGTGCACCAGCAAGTACTCTCAGAGAGTAGCTTGCGACAGTTTTACTTGCTCATGTACACGCAGCTTTACACTCGCTCTTCTCTTTTGTTTATCTATGTCTCTGTCACGCATACACAACTCTTCTCTCATACTCACCCCCATTTATCTCTTTCTCTCTATTTCCATCCATGCGTATCCCAGTCTTTCATAATATCCTTCTCTACCCTTGTGACGTTCCTTCCCTGCTTCCTGTTTTTTTCCTTCCAGCATTCATACAATATCCTACATTCCTCTCTTTCTTTCAACCTTTCATCATACTTTACAGCTCTTTTCCCAGTGTATACTCTTAGTTTCTCTCGTTTAGATTCTTCTCTTACTATATAGCCTGGCGTCTCTTTTCGTAGCCCTAATATCCACCTCAAATATTTTTCTTGTACTGCTTCAATCTCTGCATATTCCTTCCATCCCCATATCTCCACTCAATACATTAATACACGCCTAACTAAACTATCAAACATTTTCATCCTTCTTCTTACATCATGTCCAAATATTCTCTCACCTATACTCCACACCATTCCCATTATCTGCATTGCTTTGACCCTTCTTTCTCTTATGTGTGCTTTTACCGTGTTAGTTGTTGTAAACTTAAATCCTAAATATTTAAACTCCTTTACTGTGTCTATGATTCGATCTTCCCAACGCCACACTTTTTCCTCCCCTTTTCTCGCTTTTTTTCTAAACACCATCATTTTTGTTTTTTCTACATTTACCTCCAGTTTCTTTCTTTTGAAGTATCTTTGCAGATTTTTTTTCATCTCATTCATTCCAAATTCATCCTTCGCCAATATTACCAAATCATCTGCAAATGCCAAACACCATACCTTTTCTCTCCCCACCACAATTCCTCCCGCTTGTACTCCTCTAAACATTTCCTCGATATCGCTTATGTAACAAGCAAACAGACTGGGACTTAATGGGCATCCCTGTCTCAATCCTTTCGTCGTCCAAAACATTTCGCTTTCTATTCCTCGCACTCTCACACTAGTCATTGTCTCTCTATAAATCTCTCTTGCTGCTACAATTAACTTTTCACTCAGTCCTCTTCTTTCCATGCATTCCCACAAACACTCTCTGTCCACCGTATCAAACGCGGCTTTTAGATCTACAAACAGTGCATATACCCGACCTCCTTCCTTTAGCAACTCTTTTTCTATTAGACGATGCAGGATATATAAATTGTCCATAGCCCCTCTACCTCTTCTAAATCCCGCTTGACTTTCCGGTAATAAACTCTTTTCGTTCATCTCTGTCACCAACCTTTCATTTAACACCATTGCGTACAGTTTATATGCCGTATTTAGAAGAGTTATTCCCAGATAATTCTCTACTTTTTCTTTACTACCCTTTTTGTGAATTGGGCATATTTAACCTACTCTCCATTCCCTGGGAAAACCTTTACCCGTCCACACATCATTCATTAACTCGGTCAATCTTTCAATCATCCCATCTGTCCCAAATATCCACACTTCGTTTACCAACCCATCTCTCCCCGGTGCTTTTCCCTTTTTCAGTCTTCCTACTTGTTTTCCTACTTCCTCTACTCGAATCTCCTCTTCCCTTTCTCTACCACCAATCCCAGTTTTACTATCTTGCACTACAATTCTCTCTTCCTTTCCATTCAACAATTTCATAAAATGCTTCTTCCACTGTATTATAGGTATGTTTTCACAAATCGTGATTTTGTTCTTCCGTTCTTTATTTATATACTGCCATACCTCTTGCTCAGTTCTTATGGCTTTAATTTTTTCTTCTTCTTCTTGCTGTATCTCTTCTTTCTTTTCTTCGCATCGTTTTCTATAATTATTTTTTGCTTGCCAGTACTCTTCTTTTATACCTTTCCCCTTTTTCCACCTTCGTAAACATTTCCTTGCTTCTGTTTTTAAATCTCTGCATCTGCTATCCCACCATCTGTTTCTCATTTCTGAATTTGTCGTTACAATTTCTTTTCTTATGGCTGCTTTTTCAATTTCTCTTTTTAATTCTTCCATTTTCTTTTCAGTTCCTTTTTCTTTAAATTCCACTTCCAGCATTTTTTTTTTATAATGCTCGATTCCTTTTTCGTTCCATACCCATATCTTCTTCTCTTTTCCTACTTCATTCCTTAGGCATCCGCTCCTTCTACTTATGCCCCTCACTTTAACTTCTAGTGGCATGTGATCAGAGTCCACTCTTTCTCCTATCTTGAATGTTTCTACCTCTTCTTCTGCTAATCCGTTTACTATTACGTAGTCTATTACCGATTCCCCTCTTTTACCTATCCAGGTAAATTCCCCTTCCTCGTCCCCTTCCTTCACCCCATTCAAGACTTCCCAACCTCTTTCTTCAATTAATTACCATAGCAATTTTCCGTCTTTATTTTCTACTTTATCTTTCGATTTTCGTGTGTTTTTCCCGTCTTTTTCCCTGCTTTTGTTCCCTATTCTGGCATTAAAGTCCCCTCCTAACAATAGAAATTCTTCTTCAGACTCTTCGATTTTTTCTTGTATTTCTTGTTTCGTGTTTCTCATTCCTCTACTATATATTGTGCAGATTCTCCATCTTGTTTTATTTACAATCAGTTTTCTTTCAACTAAGCCTTCCATTTCTATTGCCCCCTCTCCTATTTCTTTTATATCTTTCTTCACTCCTGTTATGATTCCAACTTTTGCTCTACCCTTGCGTTTTTCTTTTTTTGCCCCTTGCAATTTCCACTGAAATTCCTTTGGCAACACGTCTTTCAGTTTGTTCCAGTCTCTCTCTAGTATCCATGTTTCTGTTAGTCTCACAAAATCAAAATTTTTCACATAGTTCCAAAATAAGTTATCTTTCTTTTTCAAACCCGCAATATTCCAAAAGAGTAATTTTAAACCACTTTTATTTTCCCCAGTCTTCTTTCCCATTCCCCTATTATGTACAAAATCTACATTCTTAAACCTAAAGTCTTTATTTGTCTCATCATTACTACCCCTCCCCTTTGTGTTTCTTTCTTCGGTTAGTGCTGACTTGATTTGAGAAATTTTTCTTCCAATTTTCCTTTATTTTCATTCCATATATACATTTTGTCCCCTACTTCCAGCTTCTTATATCCCACCCTTGTTGTATATCCTTTTTTTCTTTCCTCTTTAGCTATCTCCCTAATTCCTTTTTGAATTTTTTGCTCTTGTACTGTCCAATCATTATCAATATATATTCTCTTTCCTCTCAGTTTATTTTTATTCTTCATCACCTCTTGTTTTTCCTCCCAAAGCGTCTTAACCAGTATTTTCTTGCTTTCCTCTTTCCCTATAATTATTGTTTCCAACACTTTTACTTCTACCTCAATTTCTTTTTTCAAAAATTCCTCTACTTCTTTTGCACCTGTCCTTTCCCTTATTTCCATACCCGTAATTATGAAATTGTTTCTTCTTTCTTGCCTCTCTTTTTTTCCACCTTCTTCTCTAAATTATTGATTCTTTCTTCAAAGCTTCTCTCCTTTTGTTTCCATTCTTCTATTTCTCTTTCCAGTATTCCATTTATTGTCTGTAATTCTTTTTTTACCCCTCTATTTTCTTCTCTCAGGTGTTTCATTTCTTCCATTAGTTGCTTCATCATTTCCATCAATGGCTCTTGTCCTTGCTTTATTTGTTCTCTTTCTTCCATTTTCAATGTTTTTGCTGGCTCTTTGCGCGGCAAGTCGCGTTTTTTTTTTACGAAGTATTCACTTGTGGTGCTTTTACTATCACGTAATCACACTTGTTACCCCTGCAAGTCACTGTTAATTATGACTTTAGCTTTAGCTGTTGCTAACAATGTACACTCGCTCGCTGCTCAATCAAGAATCGAATACCAACAAACTCATTACATTTTCATGACCAACCGTACTCTATAAAGATCCCGAACGGTTAATATAAGTACAAGTCCAGAAGTTGACAACAATCAGTTCAGTAGTTGCGTCTTGCCACTTGGGCGCTTTTTCGCCTTTGACCCGAATACCGCGCCCCTGTCCCTTGCTACTCCACGTCGGTCGCCACGCGCCTTGGCCCGGGTCGAAGAAAGTCGCTCGTTCTTCCTTGACATTTGTCTAAACCTCGTCAAACAATACCAACACAGCATTTCATCAGGCGAGGGTGCTCCGCCCAAATTTTCGGCCGACAACCAAACAAACCGTCCGCTTTTAATTAAACCAAATTGGCGGCGGCTTTGAGCCGCGTTGGGTAAGTGATTCCGTGACGTAACGGCATTTTGTTATAATTATTGTTGTGATTGGGCAATTTCTCGGCGTTTGATTGATGTTTCAGGGGCAAATCTTATCGACGCAAACATCTAAACTAAACGCTGCGTTATCGGGGCGATTACGTAAAAATGACGAATTTTGCGCCGGTCGCGCCGACCGTAACGAATTATTACATCCGGGTTCCGGAGTGACGCTTGGCGGGTACGAGAAAGGGCAAGGACGGCGGGGCGCGATGTGTGCTGACCCTTGGACGGGAAAAACGCCTAAAAGTGTCATTTCGGAGGTAATTAGTACTCATACATAGATATACAGGGTGATTTCGAAAAATGTGCAATAATTGGAACCGCGGGATCAGGTACCATAGTAATGTGAAAATATAGAAAAAACTTATTCTTTTAATGTACGATCCACTACAAACTGTGAAACTCCAACTTCAGCTGCAAGTCGGCGAATGCTGATATCGGATTCTTAAGACTTCATCGCGTTCCAAAATTTGTTCTTCAGCTTAAAGACGTTAACCGAACACACGACGGCAACCAAATGATACAAGACTATATCTTATCGTGTTTTTGCACGTTGCTCGTTCTGTGCCATCCATTGAATAGTAGTTATGGTAGGTCAATAGCAATATTTAATTGTGAGCTATTCCCCATTTTTTTATTGCACACATTTGGAAATCACTCTATATGAAAACAACATTTTTACTTTCGTTTTTATAGTGTACCTGCTTGATTATGTGCAGGTAATTGATGTAGACATCTCGCATCTCTTTTTACTTCCTGAGCGTAAGCTAAGGAAGTATAGTAATCGAGTCCTTCGGCAGACTTGCCACTTTCATATTTTCTCGACGAAGTGGTCTCCCGTTTCCGTATGTTTGTTTGCTTGTATGTCTGTCTGTCTGTCGGGTGGCTTATTGGACAAGTAGTCTCAGAAACTAGTGGACCGATTGTTGTCACATTTTGTATGTATACTAGGAATATCATGTAGATGGCTAAAAGTTGTTTTTAATTTTATAAAATAAGATAATTTTTTCAATTACCCGATTTTTCGACTTTTTCGTTTTTTGGCTTTTCAATTTCTCGATTTCTCAGTTTCTAGATTTCTCAAGTTGTCAATGTTTCGGTTTTAGAATTTTTCAATTTTGGGATTTTTCGATATTTTGATTTTTTGGTGTTTTGATTTCTCCATTCAATTTTTCGATTCTTTAATTTTTCGACATTTTCATTTTTGTTTTTTGTTTTAATTTGGGATATTTCGATTTCTCGATTTTTTCGTTGTTCAGTAGTTCAGTTTTCAATTCTCAATTTTTCGAATTATTATATGTTAGATTTTTCACTTTTTTGACGTTTCGATGTCTCTATCTTTCGATTTTTCGGCTTCTCGCTTTTAGGTGTTCAGGTTTTTCAATTTTTCGACATTTTAGTTTGACGATTTTTCAATTTGTCGATTATTTCAATTCTCGATTTTTCGAATTTTCGATTTCTCGATTTTTTATTTTTCGATTTTTCGATTTTCCGAAATTTCAGGTTTGCGATTTCAGTTTTTCGATTCTTCAATATTTCAATTTTTGGCGCTTCGAAATTTTCCGTTTTCCCTTTTATCAATTTTTATTAAGCGATTCTTTGATTTTTCGATTTACCAATTTTTCGATTTTTCGATTTCTCACGTTTTTATATGTTTCAGTTTTAGGATTTTTCAATTTTAGCATTTTTCGATATTTCGATTTTTCAGTTTTTCGAATTTTTGATGATTTGATTTCTCGATTTTTCAATTATTCCACTTTTTAATTTTTCGATATTTTAAATTTTAGACATTTCTATTCCTTGACCTTCAGATTTTTCGACTTCCCGCTTTTAGATTTTTCGGTTTTTCAATTTTTTGACTTTTAAAATTTTTATTTTTCAAGTTTGCAATTTTTTCGATATTTTAATTTTCCGACATTTCAGTTTCGGGATTTTTCAATTTCCCGATTTTTTAGTTTTTTGATTCTTTAATTTTTCGATTTTTTTAATTGGTGATTTTTCAATCTCCCGATTTCTAGTTTTTTGGTTTTTAGTTTTTCTAATTTTTCAATTTTATGTTAACGATTTTTCCATTTTTTTTATGTTTTGAATTACCGGTTCTGAACTTTTTGGTATGTATTCACATATTTGAATTTTTCGAATTTTAAATTTTTAGACTTTTAATTTGTTTGATTCCTCGATTTTTCAAGTTTTCGACATTTCAAGTTTGGAATTTTCCAGTTTATCGAGTTTTGGTTTTTCGATTTTTCAATTTTTCAATTTTGCGATTTTTCGATTTTGCGACTGTGGATTTCTCGATTTCTAGTTTTTTGATTTTTAGTCTTTCGAGTTTTTAAATTTTATATTAACGATTTTTCCAGGATTTTACGATCTTTTGCTGTTTCGATTTGCCGATTTTACACTTTTTTCAATTTTTCGAATTTTAAAATTTTTAGACTTCATTTTTTTGATTTCTCAATTTTTCATGTTTTCGATTACTCCATTTTTCAACATTTCAATTTTGGGAAATTTTCAAAATCTTATTTTTTCAATTTTTCGATTTCGATCTACCTCTCGACTTTTCGGACTTCGATTTCCCGATTTTTCGGTTTTTCAGTACTTCAATTTTCAATTTTCAATTTTCGAATTAGTAAATGTTGATTTTTCACTTTTTTGATGTTTCGGTATCTCTATCTTTCGATTTTTCGACTTCTCGCTTTTGGGTTTTTCGGTTTTTCAATTTTTCGACTTTTGAGTGTGGGGATTTTTCAATTTGTCAGTTCTTAGGATTCTCGAGTTTTCAAATTTCCAATTTCTCGATTTTTTATTTTTTGATTTCTCGATTTACCAAAGTTTCAGTTTTACGATTTCAGTTTTTCGATTCTTCAATTTTTCGATTTTTCAATATTTCAATTTTTGGCGTTTTGAAATTTTCGGGTTTTCCTTTTCTTAACCGATTCTTCGATTTTTCGAGTTTTCGATTTCCCAATTTTTCGATGTTTCAGTTCTAGGATTTTTCAATTTTTCGATTTTTTAATGTTTTGATTTCTCGATTCTTCAATTTTTCGACTTTTTAATTTTTCGTTTCTTTTAATTTTAGACATTTATTTTCTATTTCTTGACCTTCCGATTTTTCGACTGCTCGCTTTTAGATTTTTAGGTTTTTCAATTTTTTGACTTTAAAAATCTTTTATTTTTCAAGTTTTCAATTTTTTCGGTTTTTAAATTTTTTCAATTTTCAGTTTTCGGATTTTCCAATTTATCGAGATTTCCATGTTTCCATTTTTTAATTTTCGATTTATCGGGTTTTTTAAGTTAAATGTTCCGATTTCAAATTTCTCGATTTTCGATTGTTGGATTCTTTAATTTTTCGATTTTTTTAATTGTCCATTTTTTGATTTCCCGATTTCTGGGTTTTGGCTTTTAGTTTTGATTTTTTTCATTTTATATTAACGATTTTTTCTTTTTTTTTGATATTTCGAATTCCCGATTCTGAACCTTTTGGTATGTATGTACATATTTGAATTTTTCGAATTTTAATTTTTTTAATTTCTCGATTTTTCAAGTTTTCGACATTTCAAATTTGGAATTTTCCAATTTCTCGAGTTTTGGTTTGTTGATTCTTCAATTTTTCGATTTTTCAGTGTTGCGATTTTTTCAATTGTGGATTTATTTTTCGATTTCTCAATTTCTAGTTTTTTGATTTTTAGTTTTTGGATTTTTAAAATTTTATATTAACGATTTTTCAATTTTTCGATTTTACGATTGTTTGCTGTTTCGATTTTCCGATTTTAAACTTTTTTCAATTTTTCGAATTTTAAAATTTTTACTTTTCATTTTTGATTTCTCGACTTTTCAAGTGTTCGATTGCTTCACTTTTCAAGTTTTTGATTGCTTTTTTAATACTTCAGTTTTCAATTTTCAATTTTTCGAATTATTAAATGTTATATTTTTCACGTTTCTGATGATTCGATATTTCCATCTTTTGATTTTTCGACTTCTCGCTTTTAGGTTTTTCGGTTTTACAATTCTCAATTTTTCGAATTTTCAATTTCTCGATTTTTTATTTTTCGATTTCTCGATTTACCGAAATTTCAGTTTTACGATTTGAGTTTTTCGATTCTTCCAAAATTTTCGATTTTTCCTTTTCTCAATTTCTCGATTAATCGATTCTTTGATTCCTCTACTTTTCGATTTTTCAATTTCTCGATTTCTCAATTTTTCGATTTTTCGATTTTTTTAATTTTAGACATTTCTATTTCTTGACATTTCGATTTTTAAAATCTTTGATTTTTCATGTTTTCTTTTCTTAGGTTTTTAAATTTTTCAATTTTCAATTTTCCGATTTTTCAATTTATCGAGATTTTGATGTTTCGATTTTTTAATTTATCGGGTCTTTTAAGTTAAATGTCTCAATTTCAAATTTCTCGATTTTCGATTGTTCGGCTTCAGGGGCTTCTAAATTTCTCAGTCTTTTGAATTTTCGATTTCTAGATGTTTCAATTTAGAGTTTTGGGATTTTTCAATTTCCCGATTTTTAGTTTTTCGATTTTTTTGAATTGTAGATTTTTCGGTTTTCTGATTTCTGGTTTTTTGGTATTTAGTTTTTCGATGTTTTCAATTTTATGTTGACGATTTTTCCATTTTTTTGATGTTTTGAATTCCTGATTCTGAACTTTTTGGTATGTATGTACAACATATTTGAATTTTTCAAATTTTAAAATTTTTGGACTTTTGGAGTTTGGGATTTTCCAGTTTCTCGGGTTTTAGTTTTTCGATTCTTCAATGTTTCGATTTTTCAATTGTGGATTTATTTTTCGATTTCTCAATTTCTAGTATTTTGAATTTTAGTCTTTCAATTTTTTAAATTTTATATTAACGATTTTTCCATTTTTCGATTTTACGATTTTTTGCTGTTTCGATTTTCCGATTTTAAACTTTTTTCCATTTTTCAACATTTCAATTTTGGGAAACTTTCAAAATCCCATTTTTCAATTTTTCGATTTCGATCGATCTTTCGACTTTTCGGACTTCGATTTCTCGATTTTTCGGTTTTTAATACTTCAGTTTTCAATTTTTAATTTTTCGAATCAATAAATGTTAGATTTTTGACTTTTCGGAGATTTTTCAATTTGTCGATTCATACAATTCTCGATTTTTCGATTTAACGATTTCTGGACGTTTTATTTTTGATTTCTCGATTTACCGAAATTTTAGTTTTACGTTTTCAGTTTTTCGATTGTTCAATTTTTCAGTGTTTCAGTATTTCAATTTTTTGCTTTTCAAAATTTTTGGTTTTTCCTTTTCTAAATTTCTATTAACCGATTCTTTGGTTTTCCATTTTTCGTTTTCCCAATTTTTCGATTTTTTTGATTTCTCTACTTTCAATTTCTATTTTCCGATATCTGGTTTTTTGATTTTTTAAATTTCATATTAACGATTTTTCCATTTTTTTGATGTTTCGAATTCGCGATTCTAAACTTTTTGGGATGTATGTACATATTCGACTTTTTGGAAATTTAAAATTTTGCGACTTTTAATTTTTTTGATTGATCGATTTTTCAAGTTATCGACATTTCAATTTTGGGATTCTTCAATTTTTCGAATTTTTCAATTGTGGATTTAATTTTCGATTTCTCGATTTCTAATTTTTTCATTTTTAGTTTTTCGATTTTTTAAATTTTATATTGACGATTTTTTCAATTTTTCGATTTTTCAGGTTTTAGGTTTCTCCATTTTTCAACATTTCAATTTTCGGAAATTTTCAAAATGTCATTTTGTTCAATTTTTCGATTTCGATCGATCTTTCGACTTTTCGGACTTCGATTTTTCCATTTTTGATTTTTAAAATTTTTTCATTTCTTGATTTTAGTTTTTCATCTGTTCGATTCTTCGGTATTTTTTGTAATTTATCAAAGGACCGGGATTTGTTGGACTGCACTTCGGGGACGAGGGAAATTCTGTCTTAAATTTATTGCCATATTCCTCGTCACCAGTGGCTTTATAAGTATTTAGTTTTTCCACAAGTTATACTTATGTTTAAGAGGTGGATTTTAAAATTTTTGTTTTTCTAAACCAATTCCAATTTCTATACAATTACTTCACCAGCTTTAAAATTTAAAGTTATTGAATTTAATTTACAATTTAGAGAAAATTATACCCCCATCGAGAATATAAATACGTAAATGAAACCCTATCTGCCAACTTTAGTAATATTCGAAAATAATAAATGGTATTCAAGAAACACTTTTAGTACTATTTATGTGAAAGTTTCTCCCAGAGAGTCGTACCGGCAACTAAAAACCTCACCAGTCTAGTAACCGCTGAAAAACGCAAATTTCCAAAACCGTAAATAAAAAGAAAGCAAATAAACGTTCGTCCTTTTTTCGCAACTTCAAAGACGCCCGATTTTTCCCTCAAGCTCCTCAAACGCGAATCCGCTCCTCTTACCAAAAGATAAAATCGATGTTAATCCCAACAATCCACAAAACTTTCTCAAACCCAACTACTCGCTCTCCAGCCCCCGATCCACAATTAGCCGAGACCCAAGACGCCGCTCCGCATCCTCTCCCATAATTACCCTCCTCCTCGTCCGTCCGCAAAACTCGTTCGGAATTATCCTGGCAAAGACACGCAATATGTGCGTCACATCAAGATCCAACGTAAAAATCCACTCGCGTAAATGAAAAAAAAGCCGTGATTTATGGCCTTCTCGCCGCTGTGCAGAGGCGCAATAAGTGCCGTTTTACCTTGTCCCAGCATCCTTGCAGCTGTGCGCCCAGGTGCGTGCTCCCTTTGCACCCCAAGCGTAAGGACAATGAGCGGAAGAAAATATTGATGACGGCGTGGTGTGACGTTTTAAGGACCGAGCTACGTGCGTAACTGCGTACTTAGTTTTATCGGCGATATTGGTAATTTTACGGCGTGATTTATTGTTTTTGGGGCGGCGGGAGCGGCGGCGTTTTTTAACAAGCGCCGGGGGCGGCGGCAGCGATGGGGGTGGCGGCGACACCTATTTCGCACCCAACTTAACGTTTTTAGTAACAATAATAATAATAATAATGGTAAATAAGATGAAGAATGATACATAAATATAACAGAGCAGGGACTCATTTCCAAAAACACTAATCCTGATGGTGTTATTGATGTTAAATATCTGCTTGTATCAAAATTACTTCCGATTCCATAAACGTCGTAAAAGAGATTAATTTATGTGGATTTTAAGAAATTAATACAAAAATATTATTACACCGCGCGTTCATTAGTTATTTAGATCATTGAAACGTCAAATTTTCGAATTTTTTTAAAAAAAGAAACCAATCTATATTTCTATACTTACATTATAAAGCTGAAGTGTTTGTTTGGTTGAAGGCGCTAATCTCAGAAACTATTCGTTCGAATTCAAAAAATCTTTTTGTGTTGGATAGTCCATTTATTTATCTACATATAGGCTACATAACATCACGCTACGATCAATAGGAGCGAAGTAGCAATGAAAAATTCGGAAAAACGGGAAAATTATTCCTCATTTGACAGCTTCCGTTTGTACGCTGCTTAAACGGTTAAAGTTACGTAAAAATCATGTATGACGAAATTTTAAGGTCGACTCAGTATAACATTTTTTATGGTAATGAAATTTGTTCTAAAACCGAACTCCTCCGAAATGGGTTGACCGATTTGTATGAAATTTTTTATGTATACTCGGTAGGTCTGAGAATAGGTTGTAAACTTTTTTTATACCTCTAAGCGATAAGAGTGGCCCAACCTAAAAAATTTTTGTTTATTTTTTTTTACAAAATTTTTTATTTTTATTGAAACAAAAATTACAAAAATTTCATGATAAACAGACAAAAAAAAAGCGATAAAAAGTGGCAAAAAATGCAATAAAAAAAGACGTCAGAAAAAATGCAGCGTAAAAACGTGAAACAGAGGCAGAAAACGACAAAAATGCGCCAAACACGACAAAGGAACCGACAAAAAAGTCCATTAAAACAGACATAAAAGTACAAAAGTGACCAAAAACACAAAAATGTGTCAAAAAAAAGATAACCCAAAAAAAATAAAAAAAAGTGATACAAAACTAGAGACGAAAGAGGCTGATAAAAACTATAAAAGAGTTGGAAAAAAGGTGAGAAAAAATTGCAGACAAAAAAAAAAGAATGCATCTGTTGTTTCCGAGATAAGATAAGATGCAGATATAATAATAATCTTTATTGCCCTACAGTTCCTAGAACCTCTTACAGAGCAATATTAATAATTATAAATAAAGAAAAAATAAGATCGAACCGACGATTTAAATATTAATTAACACACAAAAAAAAACATAAATCAAATCCTAAGTAAGTAAACAATAATGTAACAAAAAATAAACTAAACTAGTGTTATTAATTTAACTTGTTCCTCGCTAATTTCCTAAAATTTATTTCATTAAGGTAAAAGACATTCGAATCCTTAAACTTATTATTATATAACATACAGATTAAATTAATTGGAGATCTCAGTAATATATTTGTATGAGCTGCAGGAAAGTATAAAGACAATGCTCCTCTACAATATAGCCGTGGAACATGAAATGAAATCTTTGCTAGTAACTCAGCACAATCAATTTTAAACTGAACGATTTTATGAAAGAACGTTATAATGGCGATTTGTCTTCTACTACCCAAAGATAGCATTTCAAATTCAGCTAACAAAATGGAATTATCAATTCCACGCTGCGGATAGATACCATGTTTTTTGAACCAACAAAATTTGAGAAATCTTCTCTGAACTGCTTCAATAGCACTTATGTGAATGAAATAAATTGAATGCCAAATAATACATCCATATTGTAAACATGCAACAACATAAGAATTAAACAAAACCTTAATTGTTGAAATATTATTAAACGACTTACCTTGTCTTATTATAAAGCCTAATAATGAAAATGCTTTCGCTATTATATGATTAATATGATACACAAACGTTAACTTACAATCAAAAAAGATACCTAAATCTTTGATGACGCTTTCTCTAATTAGTGGGTCATTACCAAACTTATAATCATAAATTGTAGGAGAGGTCTTACGTGTAAACGATACTACTTTACATTTATTCACGTTCAAATATAGTTTATTGGAAGAACACAACAAATTAAGGCGTTTTAAATCATCTTGCAGTAATTGTTTTAAATCGTCAGCATACAGTAGAAGGGGACATTTTGATATAGTTGGTAAATCATTGATAAACATTATGAACAATAACGGCCCCAGATTGGCTCCTTGCGGCACACCAGAATGTATTTGATATGTAAAAGAAGAGAAACCATTGTAGAAGACATACTGAGACCTATGAGAAATACACGATTTTAAAAGATGTAAAACCAAACCTGTAATACCAAATGCTTCAATCTTAGATGTTAAAATTTTGTGATCAATGCGGTCAAAAGCTTTTGAAAAGTCTGTATATATTACATCCACTTGTGATTGGTTATCAATCTCTTCAGCAATAAATTGAGATATACATGCCAGGTTTGTGACAGTTGAGCGTTTATCAATAAAACCATGTTGTTGTGGTGAAATAAAGTTTCTCACATGAGGATATATGTAAGAGTATAAAAAAATTTCAAGAACTTTGGAGAAATTACATAAGATACAGATCGGACGATATTTTGAAACATCAGCTTTGTCTCCAGATTTAAAAACAGATATAACTTTAGACAAGTTCCATTTCGATGGAAAAACACCATTCTTGAGGGCGGTATTAAATATTGCTAATAAAGGCTGAATAAATACATATTTGCAGTCACGTAAGAAGAAACTAGGTAATTCATCTGGACCGGCTGTAAATGAATTATTGAGATAATTTATGGCAGTAAGTATATCATGCTCAGTAATTTCTTTAATATAGAACGTTGGTGTGTTTAAATTGTAAGTATCATCTATATTGGAGTTATTGTCAGAAGATTGAGTATAAGAAGGCTGAAAATAAGAGGCAAATGCATCAACAATATCAGAAGGAGTATTAAGGGAATTATCGTTATAGATCATTCGACCAGGAATTCTCGTCAGACCTTTTTTTTATGTGAAGCAGCTATTTGGTTTTTTAGCAGTTTACGGTAAAATTTGAACTTTGCGTAATAAAATGAATCTTTATATTTTTTATATTTCTTATGATAATACGATTTGGATTTAATATTACTGATTATGTTACTGTCAAACCATGGTGGGAATCTAGTTTTTTTGGAAATAGCTCTATATGTTGGCACATGTTTGCTTAATATTTTATATAAATAGCTGTAAAAATGTTCTACTATGGTATCAGTGTCCTTGAAATTACTTAAAAAAGACCAATCCACATTACAAAGTTCCTGATAAAGCAAAGGAAAATTAGCTTTACGAAAATTGAAAGACTTAGATTGACTTACATTATTATTTGGAAAAGAATTTGTGCTATCACTTGTCAAATCAATTAAAACTGAGAGAGCTGGATGGTAAGAGTCTTCTACACCGATAGGAACTAAATCACGCATGACCTTACAATTAGTATTTGAGAAAACAAGATCCAGCAATCTATCACTAGAGTTTCTGATGATATTATACTGAGATAGATTCAAAAACTTACTAAAGTTGTTAAGTGCAAGAACAAGAGTATTATTTGTATCAGTAGTGTATTGTGGAATATTAAAGTCTCCTATTATAAACAAACTATCATCACCACTAAAGTTATCTTCAAAATAATTACAGAGTATAAGTAAATCATTATGAGGTGTTCTTGGAAAATAGACAACAAATATATAGAATGGTAGTCTGTTTAGATAGCATTTACAGCCGACAATCTCAACACTGATCAATTCAATTTTTGCGTTGATGGTTGAACACTGTCACTGTTTTCCGTTTTTGTTGTATCGAGATGCTACTTGAGCATCAACTGTTACCCACTGAAGTATTAACATCATCTAGAAAAACTAGAAATATTTTGATTTGATATTCGAGTAGATACATATTTCGAGTATGAGCATCTACTCAGTTTTATTTATATCAACCATTGTCAAAAAATTGATCGAACGTTGTTTCGACAGAACTTCCTTCGCACCAAAAGTATAATGAAACATATTCAGCATTTTCGAGTTGAGTCTTTTTTTCACACAATTTTGTAATCAACGTTTAGGATCAACACGTATACCACCTTGGATTGGTGCAATGTAATACTAAAAATAACTGTATTGTATTGCCAAAATTATCTGCAAAAATCGAGTGAACCGTTCCATCAATTTTTTAGGGGGAACAAATAAATATTCTTAACAATTTACCATTCTTACAACAACTTCAGACATCTGCAAGATCTCAAAGTATTCATTTCTGTAACTCTTGAGTTATTCACTAAAATAAATTGACTGATCCATACATTTTTTGAGTCACTGTAAAAGCAAATCTAAAAAATATGAATGCAATGATAAATTACGAAAATATACTGACGATATTTTGCACATTTTAGATAGGATTTATTCAGCAAAATCTTGAGATGACGTCATCAAGTTTTTGGGCTTGATAAACAGATATATTTTGATTAAAAACCTACCATGTCAAATAGTAACTTCAAAACGTCTGCAATATTTCAAAATTCGGTTTTGCAATTCTTGATTCAATCAATAAAATAAAGTGACTTAATGATTAATTTTTTTGAGACACCCTCTATAAGGAAAACTAAAAAGTATGAATGGAATGATAAATGAAAGTATAGCCTAATCTTATTTTGGACATTTTAGATAGGATTCATTTGGCAAAACTTTGGACTGACGTCATCAATTTTTGGAGGGGATAAGTAAATATATTTTGAATAAAAATTGATTATGCTTATCATATGTTTAAAATATCTGCAAGATTTCAAAGCATAAATTTTAGGTGAAACGAAGTTCACGGGGTCAGTTAGTTATTTATAAGATTTAAACATTTTTTTTTGTTGATTAAATTATTATTACGGTATTACGCATTTTTTTTGGTTTATAGGTAAACTAGTTATTATTTATTCCTGCGTTTTTTTAATCTGGAAAATTGTGTTTTCCGAACGATGGTAAAAGACTGCTCCATAGCTTCTAATATCATGTTTAGAAATAATTCAAAACACTCATCACCTTTAGAATCCATCATTGAGAAAGTCCCAGTTTAAGTTTTCTACTAAGTTGTAAAGTGTAAAAAGTCCTATTTCACTGATACTCAATCTGTGATGTTTCATTGCATAAACTCAACACGTGGTACAACAGTGTATTAGGCGCGGATCCATGGGGGGGGGGGGGGTGGCAATGGGTACAATTGTCTCCCCCCCCCCGACACACGAACGACTTACTTTATTTTGACCTATTTCAAAATTTTAAAACCGCATTTCTGTTTGTAAATACAGTACAACCTCTATAATCCGAATTCACGGTTATCCGAACAATCAGTAATCCGAACAAAAACTCTGCAATCCGAACTGAACTAGGAAACACGCACCTACTTGCAAAAATGACGCATGATCTTTCTGCATAAGTATGTTCTATGGAATATTTTGAAATTTTTAAAAACTGCGATATTTCAATGCACTGAATTAAGTAACTAATTTTGGAAAAAAGGTTGGAGTTATCGAAGAAATGAGGCCCGAAATCTACAAGAAAAAGTATTTAGTTAAATTTCGAAAATCGTCGAAAATGGGTCGAAATTTGCATGAGGAAAATTTCATTTTTGAAAAAGTTTCCTAAAAATTCAGAAAAAATTCAGGGATATATGTACATCGCAACGTGCTAATTCCAAAAATATAGGATGTTAATGGTAACCGAGCAATATTTTCGGAAAATTCGGTATGAAATTCGAATTTTTCGAAATTTTTAAAAATTGTGATATTTCAACTGGACGAATTTAGAAAATTGTTTAAGTTATCGAAGAAATGAAGCCAGAAGTGACTTCTGAGGCCCAAAATCTACAAGAAAATGTATTCAGTTAAATTTCGAAAATCGTCGAGAATAGGTCGAAATTTGCATAATGGAGGTAATGCATAATAGAAAATTTCATTTTTGAAAAATTCATTTAAAAATTCTGAAAAAATTCAGCGTGTTGATTCCAAAAAAATAGCGTGTTTATGGTCACGGAGTAATATTTTTTTAGAATGTATCTATTATTATCCATTGTTGCTTAATAATTCTTTAATTTTGTTTAATAAAATTAAGGTTTATTTCTTTAAGTTTATTTTCAAGTGTGTATGAAGTTGTTATTTAATTCCCTTTCAGATTTTTGGGAAAATCGCTGATCCGAACAAATCGCTAATCAGAACACACCTTATACCCAATTAATTCGGATTATCGAGGTTCTACTGTACACTATACGTGTAACGAAAACAACCAAATGTCACCCATGTTTTGTGAAAAAGAATACACTAGCTAAAATTTTATAATTTTTTTTGTTTAGAAATTGCCCCCCTCCCCCCCTAATCGAAATCCTGTATCCGCGCCTGCAGTGTATAATTGTTTTTAACTTTTTGTAATATACCTAGCTCTAGTAGATAAGGTGGAACGTGAAAACTAAATAAACTAATGATATCAGAAGAATATATTAGATGATTATTTAAGGGTTTAAAAACATACATAAGGTAAGATATGACCTTATTAGTTCTAAGTAAGACAAACCAAGTAATAACCAATATACATATAAAAGATTCAAATTGAAATCAATGATTTTTCTACTGAATTTGATGGCAATGCATTTATCAACATTTGTCACCATTCTATTTAGGGTACCTACACTAATCAAAGAATTTATGTAATCCATTTGAAGATCTTCAATGACTTTGTCACTGCGGATTGCCTTATAAATCTTCGTATTATCAGTAAATAATACAAAGTTACTCCATAGACTAGAGCGGATGTCATTAATAAAAACACAAAAAACTATCGGACCTAGAATTGAACCTTGCGGGACTCCTGATGTTACACTCTACTTACCTACGTGAAAGTTTGTCCTCAAGTCGAGTCTGCTGGGATGTATCGACGAGGTACAGAATTGAATGATTTACCTTATCGAACGCTTTACTAAAATCAGTGTAAAGAGACTGAACCTCAAGGCCAGTGGCGGCGTAATATTCTAGACATAAGTAATTGTGATGGTGAGACTCCTATGTCTACCAGTGGAGTTGTTCTGTAGTTCAGGGGAGGCGGTGGTGGCGGTCTGCCCCGGGTACTATGTACCAAAGGGTGACAACGATGATTCGCTCCCACAGCCAGAGAATACTTACAGAAGAATCACTCTGCAAAAACATACAAAAAAAAAAAATCGGGACCGCAGACAGATACCTTTCCTTATACAAATTTTCCACTATAAATATGTTTTAAGTTTTATGTTATGAAAAGAAATTACACATATTAAAACAAAAAGGCAAAACCTAAGCCCGCCCACCCGCCCTGTCTCAATTGTAATGATTTTTTCCTTTCGCCCTGAACCAAGAGGACTCAGCTTCACTGCAAAATACTTATTTCTTTACAAGACATTAAAAACATGTTTTTGAGCATCGTGTTCTTCAAAGAATACTATGTATATTAAAAAAAAAGGCAAAATATGAACCCCGCCCACCCACCCCGTCTCAATTGTGACGATTTTTTTTTATTTTTAGTAACTTAAAACGCGTTTAAAATGATAAATTTTTGTAAGTAAATATGGATTTTGCGATTAGGCTTCCCTAGGTCTGACAACGAATGAAAACTTCATTACTATTTAAATCAGGGCAGTTATGTATTCTCAAAAAATGTCTTACATGGTAATTTCTTGTAGAGCGAGAAATACTAAAAATTTTACATTTCAATTTCGTTCCTTTGGCTCTCGACCATTATAAAAAAATCATTACAATTGCGATAGGGCGGGTGGGCGGGGCATATATTTTCGTTGTTTCTTAATGTACCTAGTTATCTTTTCAGAACAAGAAACTTAAAACATGTTTAATATGGTAAATTCTGTGTTGATCTGACAACGAATGAAAAATTGATCACAATCGAATAATGATTTTGCAGTTAAGCTCCGTCCCCTTGGCTCACAACGAATAAAAAAAAATCGTCACAATTGAGACAGGGTGGGTGGGCGGGGCACCATTTTGCATAGTTTTTAGAATTACTTACACAAGAGCACTCCAAAAAATGAATGAGTGTGCGCAATTTATTGTATTGATTAAGCTAAGAACCACTCACTCCATTTTCCTTAAATTTTAGCAATAGGTATAGTACTGCTGTTATTAGTATTATACTGCATATGCGCAGTCCTTGCAAAAATGTTTCTTTATGTTTACTTTAATATTGCATACATATCTTTATTTTAACTTAGAAGGGTTATCAAAAAAAAAAAATAAATTCGGAAAATCAAATGATTTTCGAAAAAGTGGACTTGTACTCAAGGGCGAGGGAAGTTCTGTCGAAATAACTTTAGATCAATAGACCGATTCACATTGAAGACTTACTTAAGAAATTGCTACCATTCGTCCAGAAATTCGTAACTCGCTACAAAATTTTATTCACCATTTTTTTTACTGACTGAAATTAAATGGAGAGCATTTTGAGCATCTTTTGTAGAAAACAGAAGTTTAATTTTGGTTTCGTTGATTATTAGGAGTAATTTATTTAATTATTGTTTAATAATTTAGTTTGCTATTTCAGTCAGAAAGAAAGTATGATTGTTCTAACTATATCAATGAATTAAAAAAAAAAAATCTTTATTCAAAAGTGCATCTCGAAAACAAATAAACCAAAAAAAAATTTTTTTTTGACGAATAATTAGAGTGCAATTTCTTGTACCCCTATACTTAATTTGTACAATTGGTTCTCAAGATATTTAACCGTTTCCATACATTCTGGCGACCCTGTATGCATCAGTATTCAGATTTATCAAGTACATTACTAATGAAGGATTACACGGTTAGTTCTGACCCACATTAAAAAAATATGTTCGACGTAAGAAACAAATAATCACCTAATAAGCGATTGTAGCATAGCAATCTAAAAAGATTTGCAATCAGTTAAAATTAGGCCGCTTGCAACGAAAGTGAACGATACTCAACAAGCCTTGGTACCAGTTCCGCCTTGTTTGATCTTATCGGGACGTGTCTTGTTCTGACATCCATCTGGCGAAATAACTTCATAAAATCGCAAACGCCGAATATCTTCGTGGATGGTCGTTGTCAGTGTTAGAAACAGATACTTTTAAAAGTATCTAGATACAGATTGTTTTCGATTTTTTCGAAATGTATTTAGATACAGATACAAGAAAACAGATACTTTTTGAAGCTTTGGCGAATAGAATAACTGAAAACAAGTTTATGTATTTTTTTATGTATTGTTTAATGAATTTTTGAAAATTAACAACATTTCGAACGTATTGTTACCTAAATTATTTCTTCTTGGTGTTAGAATTTGGTTTCCGCTACTAAACACCCGTTCCACAGGTGCAGAAGAAGGGATTGTGGTATTAATTTTAAAAAATAAATATTTTACTGTAGCGTAGTTATTCAAGACTGCAAAAACTTTTCTTTTTTCCTGCAAATAGGCCATCGCTTCGCTGTTTGATGTGTCGCAAATTGTGCAATATTTATTATGTACGATTAAAAAGAATATTTTTTTTGTTTTTATTCCCATACTACAGTATCCAAATTGTGTTTGAGTATATCTAATAATTATCTCCAGCATTAAAATTAATATTTCAAAATAATACGAGAAATGATTATTCAGTGCTGAAGGTCTGTTGTCGGCAACCTGTCATAAATTATTATTCTTCAATATCGGCTTACGATGTTTTTATGACCATGTCCGGTAATCGTCTATCCCGGTGCGGCAGGTATATACATTTTAGGAAGAATTGCTGGTTCCGTTTAATAAGGCAAAATAACAATTTCTTAAAAATGTATTTAAACCCCTAGGATCAAAGGCTGCCTGGCAGGCGGGAATCACCAGACTGCAACTTTAAATTTTCAGATTATTGTTGACACTCATTTTATTTTAATCTCGTTTTACGATTTCTGAGAATATATCACGATAAATTATTCTACCGAGGGTTGTAAAAATATTAATTTTATTGCCCAAGATTTACACTTAAACATAATCGGCATATTCTAGGGCAAAACGGACCTGCCAAGCCCGCCTCGCGTTAGGTCCAACAATGAAAAAGTGAAGAAATGACACATGTGGCAACAGGAAAAGATGCTACACTTGTCTGAAAAATAAAGGTATAAAACAGTAACAAATACGCGATTTATGCGAGAGAAATGTAGGTATTGAACATTCGATTAGTCGATTACAGAACTAATTTGTGCTAACTGAAAAAATTAATCATTATGTAACACGCAATTATTATTTTCTAAAAATAATAACATACCTTAAACAAATATTTTTACTATTAAAATTACTCTTATTTAATAACACAAATACAACCAGCGGGCCTACCGGACCCGGGTTGCTCAGGTACACAGAGAAAATGCATTGCCCCGATAAGAGTAAAACGCAGTGAATAGTGAATTGTGGTTTATGGTTTTTAAAATACCATTTTGCCATGGCTTAGATTTATTACCCCTCAGGATTATATTTAAAAATGTATAAGTACTGAAGGCTACAATGTAGGAAATGATGGTATTTAAAATATGAAAATTTCCGTGATAGAACACTATTAGTGGACCTCTTACCTCTATTTTTGTTTATGTGACCAAAATCACCAACATGAAATATCAAAAATTACTACTAGTATAACTCAACCAATAACTACTGAAAAAAAAAGTGAAATAAAAAAATTTATCTGTATCTGCGCCATTAATTTTGTATCTAGATACAGATATTTTGTGCTTAAATTCGATTTTATCTAGATACCCAAAAATGTATCTAGATACTTTTTTTTAGATACAAGTATCTAGATACTGCCCAACACTGGTCGTTGTAATGTTGCGCCACCTGTTTTCTGTGCGTCAGTTTGCCGCAAATACGAGATATATCGGTAATGATTAAAGAGCGGATTTTAGGTAAAAAAATTGCATAACAAATTAGATATTTTTCTAAACAGCGGTAAAAAAACTTTTTTTATATCTTCAAAATGATGGCAATAATATATTGCTGCTTCAGTCCATGAACCCCATCTTGTCAGATCAGGTTCTGGAGGCAATGGATAATCCGGTAAGGCTTCCCGGAAGGCTTGGATCCTCAAATAAATTTTAAGAAATATTTTCTTTGCGTTAGAAAATAAACCATTGACATTTTCATATTGATTGCGTATAACTTCAGCTACTAAAGTTAAGGCGTAAACGAAACATCTTGCATGAATTAAATTGGGATAGAATATTTTCAGATGTTTGCCCCATTTAACCATGTATGCAGCGCCCTCCGTTAGTAGCAGTATTATACCCGTATTATATTTGAAGGGTAAAGTAAGTCTATAGAAATAGTAAGTTTTGATTTTTAGAAAAAGCTCAAACAACTCAACAAAATACGGAAATCCGAGCGACAAATGTGGCAGATGACCCCTCCAAAAAAAGAACGATCAACTAGTAACTACAGGTTTTCTTTTGATGTCTCGTTACTAAGACAGTAGAAATATAAAAGCTCGTGACTTTATTGATCCCTCGGTTTTTCAGATGTCAATCTCGCCCATCCAGAAGCATCTTCAATAAACTCCACCGTCAATACCGAATTAGTGAATAAAAAAGACACCTGTATTTAGGGATTCGATTCGTGGGTTTATTGTATATCCACACATTGTTATGCCGAGGTCAACCCATCCCCAATACGATTACGATCGTAAAAACTCCACCTCTAATCGGTCCTTTGTCGCCAAAGAACCCACACAGCGAAACCGAAAGCGAGCCAGAAACAAAAAGTGGATAATTCACCCCTTCCCCACAAACTCGCAAACTAAAAAAAAACAAGTTTCCGTGAGAGCCATAGAATTCGTCAACAAAAGCCCGCCGCCAATCGTCCACTTTTCACACAACTCCATCCTCATGCAAATTAGCAATTTGTCGGCGATAAAACCCCACCTAATCCAATTAACCGTCTCTTATCTCGTCATCTCGTGGATTTTTAATCCGGTCGTCGACAGTTCTTTGCTCGCAGCGCTAATGACTCCATACATCATCCGGTTTCCTTAAATAATCAACCCTCGCACAATAATAATTCTTTAATCGTCCGTCGGCGTAATTATGTCGTTCCCTAATCGTCCGCATGAATTATTCCACGTGTGAAAAACGCGCTTGGCGGCGGCCCGCCGCCCCCGTAATTCGTCGCGTGCGTGACAGATGTCGCCGCGATAGCGCCCAAATCTCGACTTTACCATAATCGAATTTCTAGATTCACCGGAGAGATTTACGGCAATTATCGTGCCTGCGGGGGAAATAATGACGCGATTTGTAAATTCGACATAATAAAGAGATAGGGATCGCGGGGCGAGCGAAGCTCGGGATGGGGATGGGACGGTGCGGTGGCTATCTATGCCGGGTAATCGCTGGAAGGATCTGGGCGAGGTAATGCAAACGAACATTTAGGGACGGTGGGTTTTCGGGTAATCGACGTGTGATTATTTAGGATATGGTGGGGGGTTTTTATTCTAAACTAAAAGGGGATACTATTCTCGATTAAAATAAAAACAAGCAACATTATAAAATTTAGTCCAGAAATAAGCACTGTTCCTTCAGGACATGCTCAGATGGTACCCCGAGAAGGTTCACATTCTTAAAAAAAAATCATTTGGGGCCCCGAGAAGTTTTTATATTTTTAAAAAAGATGTCAAAAATATAGGATGTGTTTATACATCGAAACTTTAACTAAAACACTATTTTTTCAGAATCAAGCCTTTCTGTTATTTTAATTAGTACCAGAGAACATAGAGAAGCGTCATAGTTTAAATTAAATGACGGTTGACGACTCCTCGACCTATGTTGGCAACAGTGTTTGTTTCTAACTAGGAATAAAATTAACTAGAAAAAATGTCAATATTTTTAACGACGCGTTTTACTTTCGACAAATTGACATTAGATTTCCCAGAATATTAGAAGCTGCTTACTGTTTCCTTCATTTTAATTCAGGTGACACGAATTACAGTTCGTCGTCTGAGAACTCGTTTGATCTACAGACCACAGCGCACTCAGGCCAATGTCGACTCTAAGCGGAATTTTAGTTTGGGGATTTTTCAGTTTACTCCTATTTATTATTCAATTTTAGGATTTTACAATTTCTCATTTTATCAATTTCTCGGTTTTCAGTTTTTCTCTTCAATTTTACGATTTTTAAATATTTCGATTTTTCAATTTTTGACTTTTATAAACTCTTTATTTGTCGATTTTTCAGTTAATTGATTTTTCATGTTTTTTGGTTTTTCAATTTTTCTATTTTTTGAGGTTTTGATTTTTCAACTTTTTTGATTCTTCGATTTTTCAATTTTTTAATTTCTCAGTTTTTGGACTTTTCGGTTTTGGGATTTTTCAATTTACTTGTTATTCAATTTTTCGATCTTACGATTTTGCAAGTTTTTGATTGCACAATTTTACGATTTTTAAATATTTCGATTTTTCAATTTTTTTCTTTTATAAACTCTTTATTTGTCGATTTTTCAGTTAATTGATTTTTCATGTTTTTTGGTTTTTCAATTTTTCTATTTTTTGAGGTTTTGCTTTTTCAACTTTTTTGATTCTTCGATTTTTCAATTTTTTAATTTCTCAGTTTTTGGACTTTTCGGTTTTGGGATTTTTCAGTTTACTTGTTATTCAATTTTTCGATCTTACGATTTTGCAGGTTTTTGATTTTTCAATTTTACGATTTTTAAATATTTCGATTTTTCAATTTTTGACTTTTATAAACTCTTTATTTGTCGATTTTTCAGTTAATTGATTTTTCATGTTTTTGGGTTTTTCAATTTTTCTATTTTTTGAGGTTTTGATTTTTCAATTTTTTTGATTCTTCGATTTTTCAATTTTTTAATTTCTCAGTTTTTGGACATTACAGTTTTGGGATTTTTCAGTTTACTTGTTATTCAATTTTTCGATCTTACGATTTTGCAGGTTTTTGATTTTTCAATTTTACGATTTTTAAATATTTCGATTTTTCAATTTTTGACTTTTATAAACTCTTTATTTGTCGATTTTTCAATTAATTGATTTTTCATGTTTTTTGATTTCCCAATTTTTCTATTTTTTCAGGTTTTGATTTTTCAACTTTTTTGATTCTTCGATTTCTCAATTTTTCAAGTTTTTAATTTCTCAGTTTTTGGACATTTCAGTTTTGGGATTTTTCAGTTTACTTGTTATTTAATTTTTCGATCTTACGATTTTGCAGGTTTTTGATTTTTCAATTTTACGATTTTTAAATATTTCTATTTTTCAATTTTTGACTTTTATAAACTCTTTATTTGTCGATTTTTCAATTAATTCGATTTTCAGGTTTTTTGGTTTCCCAATTTTTCTATTTTTTCAGGTTTTGATTTTTCAACTTTTTTGATTCTTCGATTTTTCAATTTTTTAATCTTTTAATTTCTCAGTTTTTGGACATTTCAGTTTTGGGATTTTTCAGTTTACTTGTTATTCAATTTTTCGATCTTACGATTTTGCAAGTTTTTGATTGCACAATTTTTAGATTTTTTTAAGGTTTCGATATTTCGACTTCACTTTTTTGATTTTTCGATTTCTCAATTTTTCGATTCTTTAGATTCTCAGTTTTTGGATATTTCAGTTTTTCGATTCGTCAGTTTTTCTTTCATTTTTCAGTTTTTCGATATTTCAGTTTTCGGATTTTTCAATATTTCTGTTCTTCGACTTTTCCATTTTTGGCTTCTGGATTTTTCGATGTGACGACTTTTTGCTTTTTCGATTTTTAATTTTTAGATTTCTCAATTTTTGGGTATTTTAATGTTTGAATATTTAAAATTCTTGATTTTTTGATTTCTCGATTTTTCATTTCAGCTCTTCCATATTTAAATTTTTCAAATGTTTCGATTTCTTAATCTTTCGATTTTTCGACTTCCCGGTTTTAGATTTTCCCTTTTTCAATTGTCGTTTTTTCAATTCTTCGATTTTTAATTTTCAGATTTTTCAGTTTTTTGATATTTTAATTTTTCTATAATTAAAATTTTAGATTTTTCGATTTCTCGATTTTTCATTTCAGTTCTTCGATATTTCAATTTTTCAAGTTTTCGAATTTTTCAAGTGTTTCGATTTCTTAATCTTTTGATTTTTCGACTTTCCGGGTTTAGATTTTCTGTTTTTCAATTGTCGTTTTATCGAATTTTCGACTTTTTAATTTTTCAAATTTGATTTTAATAAACTCTTTATTTGTGGGTTTTTCAATTAATTGATTTTTCATGTTTTTTTGGTTTTTCAGTTTTTCTATTTTTTCAGGTTTTCATTTTTCAACTTTTTCGATTCTTCGGTTTCTCAATTTTTCAATTTTTTAATTTCTTAGTTTTTGCCAATTTAGTTTTGGAATTTTTCAGTTTACTTCTTATTCAATTTTTCGATCTTACGATTTTGCAGGTTTTTGATTTTTCAATTTTTCGATTTTTTTTAAGGTTTCGATATTTTGACTTCACTTTTTTGATTTTTCGATTCTTTGGATTCTCAGTTTTTGGATATTTCAGTTTTGAGATTTTTCAGTTTTTCTATTCGTCAGTTTTCCTTTCATTTTTAAGTTTTTCGATATTTCAGTTTTGGGATTTTTCAATATTTCTGTTCTTCAACTTTTCTATTTTTGACTTCTGGATTTTTCAATGTGTCGACTTTTTACTTTTTCGATTTTTAATTTTTAGATTTCTCAGTTTTTTGGTATTTTTAACTTTTCAATATTTAAAATTCTTGATTTTTCGATTTTTCGATTTTTCATTTCAGATCTTCCATATTTCAATTTTTCAAATGTTTCAATTTCTTAATCTTTCGATTTTTCGACTTCCCGGTTTTAGATTTTCTGTTTTTCAATTGTCGTTTTCTCAATTCATCGATTTTTAAATTTCAGATTTTTCAGTATTTTGATATTTTAATTTTTCAATATTTAAAATTTTAGATTTTTCGATTTCTCGATTTTTCATTTCAGTTCTCCGATATTTCAATTTTCAAGTTTTCGAATTTTTCAAGTGTTTCGATTTCTTAATCTTTTGATTTTTCGACTTCCCGGTTTTAGATTTTCTCTTTTTCAATTGTCATTTTGTCGAATTTTCGATTTTTTTATTTTTCAAATTTGGTTTTTATAAACTCTTTATTTGTCGGTTTTTCAATTAATTTTTGATGTTTTTTGTTTTTCAATTTTTCTATTTTTTCAGGTTTGGATTTTTCAACTTTGTCGATTCTTCGATTTCTCAATTTTTCAATTTTTTAATTTCTCAGTTTTTGGATATTTCAGTTTTGGGATTTTTCAGTTTACTTGTTGTTCAATTTTGCGATCTTAAGATTTTGCAGGTTTTTGATTGTTCAATTTTTCGATTTTTACTTCCCGAGCGTAAGCAAAGGAAGTATTGTAATCGAGTCCGTCGGCCGACTCTCTACTTTTACGTTTTCTCGATCTTTCATGACCCCTAGAAGACGAAGAAATAGGTCTCCCATTTCCGTCTGTCTGTCCGTCCGTCTGTCCGTCCGTCTGTCCGTCCGTCTGTCCGTCCGTCTGTCCGTCCGTCTGTCCGTCCGTCTGTCCGTCTGTTGTCCCGGATTTTTATTAGACAGATAATCTCCGAAAGTACTCGACCGATTGTTGTGAAATTTTGTACTTATATTAAGAATATCATGTAGATGGTAAAACGCTAACCAAAATTTGTCCAATCATCCCCACCACTAATGCGATGACGTCACTTCAAAATTGTACATAGTAAATGGGTTTTCAATTGTATAAAATAACATAGTCCTACACATGTAGTTTACAACTCTGAATCGACTTTTCACCCGAAACGTCCAGATTTTTGGAAAAAAAATCAAAATTATAAAATAACATTTTGAAATTTAATTTTTAATCTGCTAACCAGAATGCTTTGAAATGTTGCAGATGTTTTAAGGCTATAAAGAGCATCATAAATCTTTAGTCAAAATATATTTGCTTATCCCCTCCAAAAACTTGATGACGTCAGCTCGAAAGTTTGCCGAATAAATCATATCTAAAATGTACAAAATATGATGAGCCTGTACTTGTCATTTATCACTACATTCATATTTTTTGGATTTGCATATACAGAGTGACTCAAAAAAATTAATGAATGCGTAAATATATTTTATTGATTTAATCAGGAACTACAAAACCGAATGCTCTGACATCTTGCAGATGTTTTAAGGTTATAAAGGGCATAATAAATGTTTAGTCAAAATATATTTGCTTATCCCCTCCAAAAACTTGATGACGTCAGCTCGAAAATTTGCCGAATAAATCATATCTAAAATGTACAAAATATGATCAGTCTGTACTTGTGATCTATCACTCCATTCATATTTTTTGGATTTGCATATACAGGGTGATTCAAGAAAATAAATGAAAGCGTAAATTTATTTTACTGATTTACTCAGGAACTACAAAACCGAATGCTTCGAAATCTTGAAGACATTTTAAAATTATCATAAGCATGGTAAATTTTTGATCAAAACGTATTTGGTCGTCCCCCCTAAAAAATTTATGATGTCACCACAAAATTTTGCTGAAAAAATCCTATCTAAAATGTACAAAATATGGTGAGTCTCTTCTTGTGATTTATCATTCCATTCAAATTTTTTCGATTTGCATATACAGGGTGACTCAAAAAAATTAATGAATGCGTAAATTTATTTTATTGATTTAATCAGGACCTACAAAACCGAATGCTTTGAAATCTTGCAGATGTTTTAAGGTTATAAAGAGCTTAATAAATTTTTAGTCAAAATATATTTGGTTATCTTCTACAAAAAACTGATGACGTCAGCTCAAAAGTTTGCCGAATAAATCGTATCTAAAATGTACAAAATATGATCAGTCTGTACTTGTGATCTATCACTCCATTCATATTTTTTGGATTTGCATATACAGGGTGATTCAAGAAAATAAATGAAAGCGTAAATTTATTTTACTGATTTACTTAGGAACTACAAAACCGAATGCTTCGAAATCTTGAAGATATTTAAAAATTATCATAAGCATGGTAAATTTTTGATCAAAACGTATTTGGTCGTCCCCCCTAAAAAATTTATGATGTCACCACAAAATTTTGCTGAAAAAATCCTATCTCAAATGTACAAAATATGGTGAGTGTCTTCTTGTGATTTATCATTCCATTCAAATTTTTTCGATTTGCATGTACAGGGTGACTCAAAAAAATTAATGAATGCGTAAATTTATTTTATTGATTTAATCAGGACCTACAAAACCGAATGCTTTGAAATCTTGCAGATGTTTTAAGGTTATAAAGAGCTTAATAAATTTTTAGTCAAAATATATTTGGTTATCTTCTACAAAAAACTGATGACGTCAGCTCAAAAGTTTGCCGAATAAATCGTATCTAAAATGTACAAAATATGATGAGTCTGTACTTGTGATATATCATTCCATTCATATTTTTGGATTTGCATATGCAGGGTGACTCAAAAAAATTAATGAAGGCGTGAATTTATTTTATCGATTTAATCAGGAATTACAAAACCGAATGCTTTGAAATCTTGGGAATATTTTAAAGTTATTATAAACATGGTAAACTTTTGTTCAAAATGTATTTGTTCATCCCTCCTAAAAAAATTGATGACGTCACCCTTAAATTTTGCTGAATAAATCCTATCTAAAATGCAAAAAATATGATGAGTTTGTACTTGTGATTTATCATTCCATTCAAATTTTTTAGATTTTCTTAAGAGGTGGTTCAAAAAAATTAATGAAGTCAATTTATTTTATTGATTAAATTAAAGGCAACACTTATTATTAGTATTACACCCCAACCAACCCAATTTGGTAGACACAAAATTTGTTAAAGGAAAAACTCGGTTGAAACATAAGGGTAGCACGCTTATTTACATCGACTTTAACATTACAGACCTGCATTTGTTTTATGCGTTCACTTGATTCCGCGAATGTGAAATAGATATGTTTATAATCAACCAATTGTGAATTTCACCGTCAAGAATTAAAATAAAACCCAATGTTTTATATAATAAGCGGAAGTCGAAGCAATAAAACCGACGGTCGTTTTGTTTACAGTTTCTCTGTTTGGCTCTCACGTATGCTGTTACGCCTGTCATCTTAAATTAAGAATGTTTATACATACACGATTTTCAGTTGCCTCTGATACGTAGGTATACGTGAGTAAATTGTTTCGTTATTTTATTGATTATTACAAATCAATATTCAAACGACCCAATTCATTTTCCCGAAAATTTGAGAATATATTAATTTTATTCTTAGTATTACACTACATCTATCCCAACTGATATACGTGTCCTTGCAAAAATGTTGATGACGTCATCGCAATTTTTTTTTTAAATTCCCACTACAAAAATGTAATGAGAAAAAAAAACACAATAGGCATGCAGTCGTCAAGTTTCCGACAGCGAGGGAAGTACTGTCTAAACTCTTTAGACCAATTTTTTTAAGGTTTGGATGTTTCGACTTCACTTTTTTGATTTTTCGATTTCTCAATTTTTCGATTCTTTGGATTCTCAGTTTTTGGATATTTCAGTTGTGGGAGTTTTCAGTTTTTCGATTCGTTAGTTTTTCTTTCATTTTTCAGTTTTTCGATATTTCAGTTTTGGGATTTTTCAATATTTCTGTTCTTCGACTTTTCCAATTTTTGACTTTTGGATTTTCCAATGTGTCGACTGTTTACTTTTTCAATTTTTAAATTTTAGGTTTCTCAGTTTTTTGGTATTTTAATTTTTCAATATTTAAAATTGTTGATTTTTCGATTTCTCGATTTTTCATTTCAATTCTTCGATATTTCAATTTTTCAAGTGTTTCGACTTCTTAATCTTTCGATTTTTCGACTTCCCGGTTTTAGATTTTCTGTTTTTCAATTGTCATTTTGTCAAATTTTCGATTTTTTAATTTTTCAAATTTGACTTTTATAAACTCTCAATTTTTCGAAATTTCAATTAATCGATGTTTTGATTTTCCCATTTCTTGACCTTCGAGTGTTTCGATTTTCCTGTTCTTCAATTCTTTAATTTTTTGATTTTTCAGGTTTGTGATTTTTCAATTTTTCGATTTTTTAAGGTTTCTATTTTTCGACTTCACTTTTTTGATTTTTCGATTTTTCAGTTTTTAGATATTTCAGTTTTAGGATTTTTCAATATTTCAATTCTTCGGCTTTTCTGTTTTTAACTTCTGGATTTTTCGCTGTGTCTACCTTATTACTTTTTCGATTTTCAAATTTTGGATCTTTATATTTTAGATTTTTCATTCTTTTGATATTTTAATTTTTCAATATTTCTTAATCTTTCGATTTTTCGACTTCCTGGTTTTAGATGTTCATGTTTTTCAGTATCGTTTTGTTCAAAGAATACTATGCATATTAAAAAAAAAAGGCAAAAAAAAAATAATGAGTCGAAATTTGCATAGTAAAAAATTTAATTTTTGAAAAAGTGGTTTAAAAATCCTCAAAAAATTCAGGGATGGAGATCTCGACTCGCTCAATCGAAAAATCCAGCATAGTTATGCTCCCAGAGAAAGATTCTAAAAATACTATCTTTCGAAATTTTTTTTTTCAAAAAGTCTAAAAATTGCTACATTGCATTGGACAATTCTAGAAAAATGGTACGAGTTTTCGAAAAAATTAGGGGCAAAGTATCTTCTTGAGGTCGTAATCTATAAATTCTATTTAGGTCATTTTCGAAAAAGATCCAAAATAAATCGAAATTTTCCTAAGAGGAGGGTATTGAAAAATTGAACTGTTATAAAAGTTGTTTAAAAAGTTGTAAAAAAATTCTAATATATAGAACTCGACGTACTATTTAAAAAATGTTGAATTTTAATGGTCTTGGGGCAAGGTATTAGAAATACTCTGTTTGAAATTTAATTTTTTTTTTTTTGGGGGGTAGTTAACTTTTATTTATTTTTGTGTTTTTGTTAATTTATATGTCTTTCTGGATCCTTTTGTTTCAATTACCATTAATTGTATGTATCATAAGGAGTATTCCGTTGACTAAATAAATAAATAAATAAATAAATAAATAAATGAGTAAATAAATAAATTCTAGAAAAATGATAGGGGTTTTCGAAAAAATGAGGGGCAAAGTATCTTCTGGAAGTCCTAGTCTATAAATTCTATTTAGGTCATTTTCGAAAATGATCGAAAATAGGTTCAAATTTTCCTAAGGGGAGAGTATTAAAAAATTGAGCTTTTGAAAAAGTTGTTTCAAAATTTGCAAAAAAATTCTAATACATAGAACTCGCTGTGCTGATTAAAAAAAATGTTGGATTTTAATGGTTCTAGGACAAGGTATTAGAAATATTCTGTTTGAAATTTAATTTTTTTCGAAAATTCTACATATTGTGTGAGGCCGAAAGTATCTTCTGGAAGTCGTAATCCTTAATAAACTCTATTTAAATAATTTTGGAAAATGGACGAACATATGTCGAAATTTTCCTTAGGGGAGAGTATTAAAAAATTGAGCTTTGGCAAAGTTGTCGAAAAATTCGCAAAAAATTCTAATAGATAGATCTGGACTTGTTGATTCAAAAAATGTAGCTCGTAATCTAATTAAAATCAAACAAGTTGTTTTATTGGCATCGACTATTTAAATTTGGCGCTTGCCTTTGGCGGTTGAGGACTGCAATGTCAATAAGAGTGGTTTTGCAAAATCAGCCTGTATGTCGCATCTGTATTAATCTATGTTAGTATACAGAATTTCATACTCCTTCAGGTACATTTTCCCGTAACCAAGTACACTATACCACACAAATCGTTACCGCTGCACCCTCCTCAGCGCCCAGTTTTTAATCCTCGCCTTCGCCTCTCCACGTGTTCCTCGGTCCATCATCCCATTCCGGGCCAGGTAGGTCGTAAAACGCTCCGAACTGCGAGTACGTCGTAAAAGCTTACATTTTAAATTCCGATTCCTAGAAAAGCTCCTCGGAATTTTTCAATTCCGCTAGACTTAACGGCGACTGTGACAAACGAGATGACGGCCAGCGCAAAACACCCAAATGGGAATGGGTCGGCCGGATTTACCTCGGTCGACTTGATGGATGCCGCGTACCTGGATTCAGGTAATCCGTGTTTGTTTCCGAATGTGGAAGCTCATTGGACGGGCGAGGGTAATTTCAATTAAAAATGGTGGCGCTGCCGAGCCAGATACTGTAATTGAAATCAATCGACTGTCAAAATCAATAATTTCGAATTGGGGTGGCCGATTAGGGGGAGGTGAGATTTCGGGTTGCTCGTGTTGTAAACATGTATTCGAGGGAATTTTTAACGAAGGTGTACTTTCGAAAATCGAAATGCGTGTGTCTGCGACAAGGTCAAACGGTTGTTTGGGGTGATTTGTTTTCAATGAAATGATATGCGTACCTATAAGGAGAATGAAAATGAAAACTAAAAAAATTTAGATGCGAATTATAGCAGGTATGGAACATGGTAGTAACAACTAAAGTGTAAAACGTAGCGTGGACACGACTGACAGCGATGTCAAGTTAGAAAGAAACATAGATATGGTAATCCTTTGGTAGGTACTAGGTACCCTTGAGAAGAATACAGCTATAGATCTTACTTCTCTGTCTTTGTCAGTCAAATTTTCAGTGGCGGTACATACAGTGAAAATGATTGGGGATACTTGTCGCTAAAATAAGTTAAAAAAAACGTTTTATCTAAATATTTTCATATTCAAGATTTTAAAGATAAAGCACCATTTAAAATTGTTAATCCGGAACAAACAATTAATGAACAAAATATCAAAATTCAAAATTCGATAGCCACTGAAAAAGAATTATTAGCGCAAATCGAGTGTTTAGGAAACTACTACCAAAATTTGTTGCAGCAGAAAGAAGACGAAATTTGTTGTTTAAAAGGAAAAATTAACAGTTTGAATTTTAAAAAATTAAAAATGAAAGACAAACTAGTGATTGTAGCTTGTGAATCAAAAAATATGTATTTTATGGCAGATCCTTCTCACGTTTACAAAAATATTAATTCTGCTTTGGTAAATAAGAAAATTATGATAAATCCGCACGAGTTTGTTTATAAATATTTATATATGCATTATAAATTAGCACCAAAATTAAGTAGTGATTTGTACAATCTGAATCATTTTAACAAAATGAAAGTTTCTTTGGCACGGAATTTAATAAATTTTGATGTAAGTGCGGGGCTCGAATTTTTGTGTAACACAAACGTAGCTGTTGTTGACATTTCGGCTATTAGCAAATCTGATTTATGTGAATACAAAAACAGTTTGAAATTTTTGCAAGAAATTATTGTTTTATTTAAAAATATCAATCAAATTTATGTGTAATTCAATGCTTCAAAATAAGTACCTAGAATAGGGGAAGTTATACAGTATCAAATGATCAAAATTTGTTTGTATATTGTTGCTGGTTATAGGCCTTATACGAAATTCGTTTGGTTAAGAGAATTTAAAGTTAATTCTTTAACATATCCAACTGAACTTGAGTTTAATTTGTTTTTAACCATGGAAACATTTTTTGAAAATTTAGAAAAGGTAGTTCTTGAAAAAAATGTTAATTTAAAAACTCTGTGTTTACACGAAATGAAACTTGATTAACAAATTGTAAGTTTTAAATTGCCAGTTTGTCATAATGTTAAATTAAAAAATTTTAAACTATTTTCATTGTTCCGGATTCGAATACGTCTTAACAAAGAACAACGCAAAATAGGAAGGAAAATTTTAGAAAAACGTCCAAAAATTCGGATGTCTCGGGTGAAAACTCAACACGGACTCATGAATCACACATGCAGGAGTATGCAATTCTATAAAATTAAATATATAACAGCAAAAAAAAAGTAAGCAAAATGGTACGTTTTACCCCACATTTTATTTTTTACGCCAATTACACAACTTTTTAAAAAATACCCTTAAGAATAGAGTGCAATGTTAAAAAAAAATACATTAAAAAAACGACAAAAATTTACGTTTTTATTTTATTAAAAAAGAACAGAAAGTTTCAACGTCAAAATTGGCCTGTTTGCTTAAAACATGATAAAGTACTCTAAAATAGATGAAAAAACAGGTAAAAAAAGCTTAAATAGATAAAAAAAAAATATGTGATGCGTACCTTATTTCAATTAGCGATTTTGAAAAAACCGTGGGAATTTCCGAAGCAACGAAGCTGAAAATGACTTCAGGATATCGAAATGAACAGGAAAATGTTTTCAATTAATTTCCAGAAATAGTTGAAAAATGGTGGAAAATGTCAGAGGTGCCAAAATCAATCTTATCTTATCAAGACTAGCCCCGCCCACCCACCCTCCGTTATCTTAGCGGATATGTTATTTGCCAAAATCAGTCTTATGTTAGCAAGTACTAGCCACCCTCTGTTCTTGGAGGATATGTCATTTGCCAAAATCAGTCTTATGTTAGCAAATACTAGCCCCCCCCCCCTGTTTATTCCAACGACTAATTTTAATTCTGTTCAGTATAAGATCATTCATTTCATTCAGATCAGAGGAAATAAATCACTGAAAAGGAGACAGGGTGGGTGGGAGGGGCTTATTATTTTCTTCTGTTGACTGGGAGTGGAAACTAATAATAAAATCTAGGATGTGAAAAAGTAAAAAAAAAGAGTTAATCTTTAAAATATCTGTATATAGATTGGCGATTTTCGAAAAACGGTAGGAATTTTCGAAGAAACGGAAACGAAAATG
Organism: Zophobas morio; assembly: GCF_036711695.1. Classification (NCBI taxonomy): domain Eukaryota; kingdom Metazoa; phylum Arthropoda; class Insecta; order Coleoptera; family Tenebrionidae; genus Zophobas; species Zophobas morio. Next base: position 6,142,594 of record NW_026972123.1, on the reverse strand, counting down.
ACTTCTGGATATCGAAATGTACAAGAAAATATTTTCAACTAATTTTCTGAAATAGTATAAAAATGGTGGCAAATGTCAGAAGTGCCAAAATCAGTCTTATCTTATCAATACTAGCCCCGCCCACCCACCCTTTGTTTTCTTAGAGGTAATGTCATTTGCCAAATTCAGTTTTGTCTTAGCAAGTACTAGCTCCCCCCTCTCCTCCTTCAAACGACTAATATTAATTCTGTTCAGCATAAGATCATTCATTTCATTCAGATCAGAGGAAATCAATCACGGAAAAGGAGACAGGGTGGGTGGGCGGGGCTAATTATATTCTTCTGTTGACTGGGAATGCAAACTAATAATAGAACCTAGGATGTGAAAAAGTAAAAAAAAGCGCTAATATTTAAAATACCTATATATCAATTGGTGATTTTCGAAAAACGGTAGGAACTTTCGAAAAAACGGAAACGAAAATAACTTGTGGCTATCGAAATGTACAAGAAAATGCCCAACTAATTTTCAGAAACAGTTGAAAAATTGTCGAACACGTCAAAAGTGCCAAAATCAGTCTTATCTTATCAATACTAGTCCCGCCCACCCACTCTCTGTTTTCTTAGAGGATATGTCATTTGCCAAAATCAGTCTTATCTTATCAAGACTAGCCCCGCCCACCCACCCTCTGTTATCTTAGCGAATATGTTATTTGCTAAAATCAGTCTTATCTTATCAACAGTCGTCCCGCCCACCCACCCTCTGTTTTCTTAGAGGATATGTCATTTGCCAAAATCAGTCCTATCTTGTCAATTGGCAATTTTCCAAAAACGGCAGGAATTTTCGAAGGAACGAAAACGAAAATCACTTCTGGATATCGAAATGTACAGGAAAATGTCTTCAACTTATATTCGAAAATAGTTGAAAAATGGTGGAAAATGTCAAAAGTGACAAAATCAGTCTTATCCAATCAATACTAGCCACGCCCACCCACCCTCTGTTTTTTTAGAGGATATGTCATTTGCCAGAATCAGTCTTATCTTAGCAAGTACTAGCCCCCGCCCTCTGCTAATTCCAACGACTAATTTTAATTCTGTTCAGTATAAGATCATTCATTTTATTCAGATTAGATCAAGTCAATCACTGAAAAAGAGATAGGGTGGGTGGGCGGGGCTAATTATTTTCGTTTGTCGAGTGGAAGTGGAAACTAATAGTAAGTAGAATCTAGGATGTGAAAAAAGTAAAAAAAGCGGTAATATTTAAAATATGTAGCTGTATGCCAATTGGCGATTTTCAAAAAACGGTACGAACTTTCGAAGAAACGAAAACGAATATGACTTCTGGATATTGAAATGTACAAGAAAATGTCTTCAACTAATATTCGGAAATAGTTGAAAAATGGTCGAAAATATCAAAAGTGCCAAAATCAGTTTTATCTTATCAAATACTAGCCCACCCACCCTCTATTTTCTTGGAGGTAATGTCATTTGCCAAATTCAGTTTTATCTTAGCAAGTACTAGCCCCCCCCCCCCTTCTCATCATTCCAACGACTAATATTAATTCTGTTCAGCATAAGATCATTCATTTCATTCAGATCAGAGGAAATCAATCACGGAAAAGGAGGCGGGGTGGGTGGGCGGGGCTAATTATTTTCTTCTGTTGACTGGGAGTGGAAACTAATAATAGAATCTGGGATGTGAAAAAGTAAAAAAAAAGCGTTAATCTTTAAAATAGCTGTATGTCAATTGGCGATTTTCGAAAAACGGTAGGAATTTTCGAAGAAACGAACACGGAAATGACTTCTGGATGTCGAAGTGTACAAGAGAATGTGCAACTAATTTTCAGAAATAGTTGAAAAAGGGTCGAAAATGTCAAAAGTGCCAAAATCAGTCTTATCTTATCAATAATAGCCCCGCCCACCCACCCGCTGTTTTCTGAGAGGATATGTCATTTGCCAAAATCAGTCTTATCTTATCAACATTCGTCCCGCCCACCCACCCTCTGTTTTCTTAGAGGATATGTCATTTGCCAAAATCAGTCCTATCTTGTCAATTGGCGATTTTCCAAAAACGGTAGGAATTTTCGAAGAAACGAAAACGAAAATGACTTCTCGATATCAAAATGTACAAGAAAATGTTTTCAACTAATTTTCTGAAATAGTTGAAAAATGGTGTAAAATGTCAAAAGTGCCAAAATCAGTCTTATCCTATCAATACTAGCCCCGCCCACCCACCCTCTGTTTTCTTAGAGGATTTGTCATTTGTCAAAGTCAGTCTTATCTTAGCAAGTACTATCCCCACCCCCTCTTTTCTCGTTCTAACGACTAATTTTATTTCTTTTCAGTATAAGATCATTCATTTCATTCTGATCAGATGAAATTAATTACTGAAAAGGAGACAGGGTGGGTGGGCGGGGCCAATTATATATTTTCTTCAGTTGACTTGGATTGAAAACTAATAATAGAATCCAAGATGTGAAAAAAGTAAAAAAAAAACGCTAATCTTTAAAATAGCTGTATGTCAACTGGCGATTTTCGAAAAACGGTAGGAATTTTCGAAGAAACGAAAACGAAAATGACTTCTGGATATCGAAATGTACAAGAAAATGTTTTCAACTAATTTTCTGAAATAGTTGAAAAATGGTGTAAAATGTCAGAAGTGCCAAAATTAGTCTTATCTTATCAATAATAGCCCCGCCCACCCACCCTCTGTTTCCTTGATAGATATGTCATTTGCCAAAGTTAGTCTTATCTTAGCAAGTACTAGCCCCCCCCCCCTCTTCTCGTTCTAACGACTAATTTTATTTCTTTTCAGTATAAGATCATTCATTTCATTCTGATCAGATGAAATTAATTATTGAAAAGGAGACAGGGTGGGTGGGCGGGGCCAATTATATATTTTCTTCGGTTGACTTGGAATGGAAACTAATAATAGAATCCATGATGTGAAAAAAGTAAAAAAAAAAACCCTAATCTTTAAAACAGCTGTATGTCAACTGGCGATTTTCGAAAAACGGTAGAAATTTTCGAAGAAACGAATACCAAAATGACTTCTGGATATCGAAATGTAGAAGAAAATGTTTACAACTAATTTTCTGAAATAGTTGAAAAATGGTGGAAAATGTCAGACGTGCCAAAATCAATCTCATTTTATCAATAATCCACTCACCCTCTGTTTTCTTAGAGGATATGTTATTTGCCAAAATCAGTTTTATCTTAGCAAGTACTAACCCCCCCCCCTGCTCATTCCAACGACTAGTTTTATTTCTGTTCAGTATAAGATCTTTCATTTCATTCAAATCAGGTGAAATCAATCACTGAAAAGGAGACAGGGTGGGTGGGCGGGGCTAATTATTTTCTTCTGTTGACTGGGTGTGGAAACTAATAATAGAATCTAGGATGTGAAAAAGTAAAAAAAAGCCTTAATCTTTAAAATATCTGTTTGTAAATTGGCGATTTTCGAAAAACGGTAGGAATTTTTGAAGAAACGAAGCCGAAACAGAATTAACTAATTTTCGAAAATAATTGAAAAATGGCCGAAAATGCCAAAAGTACTAGTACTTGCAAAGATGAAACTGATTTTGGCAAATGAAATACCTTCTAAGAAAATAAAGGGCGGACGGGCGGGGCCAGTATTTGCTAAGATAAAACTGTTTTCGCTAATAACATACCCTCTAAGAAAATGAAGGGCGGGTGGGCGGGGTTAGTCCTACTTGCTAAGATAAGACTGATTTTGGCGAATGACGTATCCTCTAAGAAAATAAAGGGCAGGTGGGCGGGGCTAGTACTTGCTATTTCTGTTTTTCCAATTTTTAAACGATTTCTCAGTTTCTCGATCTTTCCATTTTTCGACTTCACGGTTTTTCATTAATGTGGACTACGTTTTGTTTGGACCATTCTATGACAGTATCCTTTGTTTTCTTCATTTTCGCTGCCATCTGATTCTGTCTATCTTTGAATTACATTTTCATTCCACTCTTCCACATCTGTCGACTTGTACTCAGTCTATAATTAATTTCACAATGAAGAATCATGCATGGGATTACATACATAATATGGAATTTTGAGGTTGCTGATGCCTTGTAAATTACGGTTTAAAGAGAAATCTACTCAAAAGGTGCTACATCTTCCAGCAATGAGATTGTGTTCCTTTGGACATTGTCAATATTATCATTTTCTTTTGCATTTTCCATTCTCCGTCTTTGTTGCAGAAGATAAAGGGACACATTATCATCTGAATCATCATCTGCATGATCTGTCAAACTCCTCATTTTTAGCTGTGCCAGTTATAGACATTAGACTCTTCTAGCATTTTTTAATAGTTTTCACTCAAAGAAAGACACTTCCTTTGTAATTTGGGCATTTCTATAAGTATGTAATTACAAGCCATTAAACTGCTCCACAATTAATTATATAAGTATTTATCATGTATTGTTCACATTATCGGGGGTTAACACTATCCACATTATACGGCTTCCAATGTATAAAATTTCCTTGTTCTCGTTAGTGAGATGTTCGTATTAACGCATATTCACATTATCGCGATTGCACTGTACTTTCTTTCTTTGATGTTTAGTTAATTTTTTTTAGTTTGTAATTTTGTAATATAAATGTAAATATAATTAAATCGATTTTATTTTTGTTAAAATCTAGTTTTACTTCCAATAAGCAAAGGAGTCGTCTAGAATCAAAACCCGTTAAATCCACTTTTTGTAAATTTTGAGTTCCAACTGTTAATTTGTTCAAAATTTAGGCTTCATTGACTAGGGGACAGTTGGAATTTAAAGGGGGGCGAACCGCATTATACCAAATTTTATTAAGTCAATGGGTTATAAACACAGGGAAGTAAATGGATGCAAAATTCTATGTGAATAAAAACATGTCGTTGCAGCCAAAATTACTTTTTTGAGAACATATTTACAGTTTCTAAATTCTTGTGAAAATTTGACTTTCGTGTATTTGGATGAAAGATGGATCTAACAAAATAGTTCGTCCATTCGTCGCTGGGTGCACGATACTGATCTAAAAAGCAATCCCACCGAAATTAAAAGTGAAGGATCAAGGTTTACTATTCTCGACGCGGGTTGTTCAACGGGTTCTTGGATGGTTGTAACAATTTTTTAAATTCAAAAAATAACGATAGAGACTATCATAAAACGATGGACGGGACAATTTTTCAAAATTGGGTGGTTAATCAGCTCATTCCTGCTTTGGCAAAGTTGAACCAAAAATGTGTGGTGGTTTTAGACAATGCACCGTATCATTCGGTTCAGTTGGATAAACTACCCACTTTTTCTGGTAAAATATGTGAAATGCAGGAATGGCTCTTTAAACATAGTGTTGAATTTGACAAAAAAATTTCGAAGAAATAGTTGTGGGATTTAATTAAACCTTTCAGAAACGATAGAAAAAAAAGATATTTGATAGACGAGACATTAAGAGAAAGTGGTCATGAAGTTCTTAGATTACCTCCGTACCATTGTCAATATAATCCAATTGAAATGGCGTGGGGATTTTGTTAGAACTATTACAACAAGCATATAAATTCTCAACCTTCATTAAAAAATAGGGTGGCGAATTTATGGGTTGAGGCGCTTTCTAAATGTACTCCAAGCATGTGGCAAAATTTTTGTAAACATTGTGAAAAACTTATTTTGGCAGATTGGAAAAAAATATGATAATTAATGATAATAATAAATCTTTATTTGTGCCAATAAAAAAAATTTTACACGCGTCAGAATAAGCTAGTAAATACATCGAACATAATTTTATAAAAATAAATAACAATTTTTAAAAGAAACAAATTAGAATTAACTCTATAAATATATATATGATCTACTATATAATAAATTAAGCACCACTAGATAGTAACACCAGGTCTTTAAAATTATTATTTAGGTATTCATCTAATGAATAAAATGCCTTTCGTATCAAATATTGTTTCACATTTTTTAGAAAATCATGACTGTTGTATCTACGTACTTCGTCAGGCAAAGTGTTCAAAAATTTTATGCAAAAATAATTAATGGCATCCCTCAACTTAGTGAGACGCAAGTTTCTGAAACAAATATACTCGTGTCTAGTCCTGTAGTTTGACTTTGGGATATAATTCTGTATGCCGAGTAATAAATTCCAAACATCGATAAATATAAAGCGAAGGAAGTGTGAGTATTTTTAGTGACTTGAAGTACGCTCTACAATCTTCTCTGTATCCTATATTAGCTATTATTCTGATTGATCTTCGTTGTAGTTTAAAGAGTCGTGATAAAGATGATGAGTGCCCCCAGACTAAAATGGAATAATTGAGAAGAGAGTGTATCAGAGCATAATAGGCCATACATAAACAGTTTAAAGAAAGATTATTAGCCAAATTTCTTAAAAGGAAGGTATTTTTTTGAAATTTTATCTGACATATAATTACCGTGCTGACACCAAGTAAGTTCCTTATCGATAATGACTCCTAAGTACTTTGTATATTCCGCACAGTCGATGGAACATTCGCAGGGTCTTAATGTGAAGAGCATTGAGACTCATTTTGTTTTATTTAAATGGAGTATAGACTCCATTTAAATAAAACAAAATGAGCCGCCGAGTGGTTCAGTGCAAATAGTTGCACTGAACCACTCGGCGGCTTTCTTCATAGAATTTTGATTGGCGTTGAAGGCAAGGTCGGCAGTTACTCCTGCTGTACCAATGCAAGTATCATCAGCGTAGAGAGTTACATCAACTTCTTTAAGGTAGTCTGGAAGATCGTTTGTATATAGCAAGAACAATATTGGTCCCAAAATGGGCCCTTGAGGAACCCCATAATTAATAGAATAAGTACAAGATGATCTGTTTTCAATGGATACGCTTTGAATTCTATTTTTAAGGTAACTCATAATCAGATTTACACTCGGTGGTTGGAAATTATAGTAATATAATTTTCTTAACAGAATATCGTGAGTTACGCAATCAAAAGCCTTACTGAGATCTAAGAAATGGGTTGAGTAGTATTCTTTACGTTCAAAGCTCTGGATTATCTTATCGACTAGTGCACTGATGGCTGTAGAAGTAGAGAGTCCTTTACGGAAACCAAATTGTTGTAATGTCAGAAGGTTATATTTATATAGATATTCCGTAATCTGCTGTAGCATTAGTTTCTCAAAAATTTTCGAAAAAATTGGTAATAATGATATTGGCCTGTAATTGCCAATAGCATCAGGATCGCCTTTTTTGTATATAGGAACCACACTGGCTCGTTTGAGACAATCAGGGAATAAATTCACTTCAATGCAGGAGTTTATCAGATTGGTAAGCGGTTGTATTAATATGTCTTTAAGGGATTTAATAAGTGGTACTGTAACTCCATAAATGTCTTTCGAATTATTATTTCGTAAGCTAACAAAAGCATCTCGTACTTGGATATAAGTTACTTGTTTAAAATTAAATGAGGTATTTATATTAGGTATATTTGTCATTAAGCTAATGGGATCAAATTTTGGGGGAGCCAAGGTTGAAATGATGTCTGTAGCAATATTTGCAAAAAAGGCATTAAATTCATCAGGTGTTATGGCAAAAGTTTGTTTAGGTTGTTTTTTGGTATTTTTACATTTGATCAATTTCCACATTGCTTAAGGACTATTTTTGTTTATTCTAAAATATTTATCATTAGCTTGTTTTTTTACATTTTTAATAGCTATATTGTATTCACGTCTAAATTCCAGTAACAACGATTTGAATTCTAAAGTTCCATGCAATTTATAAGCTTCGGAAAGCAATTTTAATGTTTCTCTCATCTTTTGAAGTTCTGTTGAAAACCAATTATTACTTGGAATTTTGCTTCTATTGTAGCAGACTATAGTTTTTACAGGAAATGCAATATAATAGTTATATAAGATGGTATTAATGAACATGTTAAACTTATTGTTAATATCAATATCAGATTTTACAAAGTCCCAATTAACTGCACTTAATAGATTGAAAAAAATTAATTTACCATGATTCGTGAGGGGTCTTGTAAGTTTGAATTGTTTTTCTTGTGTTTTAAAAATTTGAGAAATATTAATAGCTACTCCTCTATGATCTGACAGATGGGTCTCAAAAGCATTCACCTTTAGTTAGATCATCCACGGTGTTACTTTGCGCCAAATTTTAAGCATTTTCTTTTTTTTTTTTGTAACTCTTCATGGACCTGGAGAAGGCGTATAGTAATGTTCTTATTAATAAGCGTTTGGAAGTACTTAGTAAAAGCAAATAAAGAGCACTTACGTAAGCATTAGTAATAGCTATATAGATAAATCATTCAATTTAAGGCCAGAAAAATGTTTCAGAAGAGCTAAACCCATCAAAGCACTAGAGCAAGTTTTGTTGTCTTTTACCAACCCTTTTAGTAATCTTAGAAAAGTGATAAAAGAAGTTGGAAGATATGGAAATAGATTGTTCACAAAGGTCGAAATTTCCATTTCTAAGAAGAGTGGGCGAGCAGAACGAACTGATGATTTAGAATTAAAGATGAGATGCTAAATGTGGCATGCGACAATCGTCGTATGCAGAACCCCCATTCATATAAAAACAATGTTTAAGTGAAATTTTAGTGTTTGTTCCTTACATATGAAATAAACACTCAAAAACTCGCTCAAATAACAACAAACAACAACTGATCATTTTCGTTTCAGGTCCCCCCGGCCCGCACCTCTTCTCTCCACCACGGTAAGTCACGCGAGTCCCGGGCCATCCATCACTTTTCCGCCGCACCTCGTACCATTATTCTGCTTGCCCGTTTGCATCCCGTACAAAAACCCTCCATCGTCCAGCCGAAGCGGCGTAAAATAATGGAGTTGTGTCTCTCGTACGGACATAGAAAGCAACATAACGCACACTCGCATACACGCAGGCCATTAATGCGTTTGGTTGATGATTTAGAAGAAGCGACCGGCCTCAATTTGTATCCCGCCAGTGACAGGCCAATCTCGCTCCCGAACTTCACCCAAGATTAATAATTCCACTTGTTTTTGTAATATTTCACATGTTAATTACCAGCATTGTGTGCCATTTGCGGTGAGTTATGTGCGGGACCACCGCAAATTTGTTCGCGTGATAAAAAGGGAGAGGTTTTTGGGACCGCGCAAAGCGGCAAAAAGAAGTTGGCGAAAAAGAAACATGAACATTTTTTTTTCAACAAGGACCAATTGATGCAAGTATTCATAACAGCAAAATTTTCAAGACTTCAAAGCGCTCAATTATTTATATTTCTCATTTATTCGCTCAAGGTTGGAATTTGTTAATGTCATAATCATCATCTTCAATCACAAATTTATGCGTCGGCGACGTCCGGAAATTTAATATCTCATCAGAATTCCTAAAGACAGACAGAGAAAAAGTTTAGCCCGGAGTACTTCGATAAGCACAAACATGCGTTAATGATTTTCGCCACAACACTGATCATATCTTTCTGCCACCAGTCTTTGTGTCTATGTATATATTTATTTCAGCTGGTTTTTGACGCAACACCCATTTAATTTTAATTAGTTTTCTGCCTTCCGGTCACTCAGCTAGGTTTTAAGTATCATTTGTTTTTATGACATGAGTTCCTTGTTTGCAATTAATATTGTTTTGTACTACCTGTGCTACGTAGAAAGTAGGCATCCTTTTCTATTTCTGTGTTCATATTAATACAGTCATAGGTTAAGAACAAATTTTGGGCTAAAAAAAATTAGTTCTTTTTTTTAGTCAGTTTTTCCAAATAAATTTTGTTTGATACGGTTATTTATATTTCATTTTTTTATTTTTCAGATTTTTAGGATTTTTGTTTTGTTCAGTCTTCGGAATCTTTAAAATTTCTCTCATGTTAAGATTTCATGCATTTTTTACAAACTATAGAATCTTTGAAATATTTGGAACAGAAACCTTTTATTTCTAGGAACATTAATACTTCCAAGATCTTTACAATTTTTAAGATTTGTTTCTTTTATTTAGAACCTAAAACTTTAGTTTATTTAGCATCTTTGGTGTCTTTACATTTCGCAAATTCTATTGTATGCAATCTTTAAGATTTTTAGAATGTGTCGAGTCTTTGGAGTTTTTGAAAGATTTCAAAAATTTGGAAACTTTTGAAATTTTGAAATCTAATATTTTTTTATTTTCTCTTAATTTTCGGCAATTTTCGTAATTTGCAAAATTTTCAAAATTTCTAGAATGTTCAGATGTTCCAGATTAGCCCAGTTTTTCAGATTTTCCGAAGTACACAAAATGTCCAGAATTTCCACATTTTCCAAAATTTCTAAAATTATATCAGGCTCCAGTTATACTAGTATTTATTAGTAAATTCAACATTTTCCAATATTTTCAAGATTTGTAGGTCTACCACATTTTTCCCACACTTTCTAAATTTATTCAGATTTTCTAAAATTTATAGATCTCTTTGGAATTTTTCGAATCTCTGAAATCTTTACATTACATTACAAAACCAAAAAAATCAGAAATTGAGAAGTTCCCAAAACTGATAATGTTGAAAAAATTGAGAAATAGTAAACTTTAAAAATCGGGAAATCTAAAAATCGAGAAGTCGAAAAATTTTTAAAATCGCGAAATCGCAACATGAAAAAATCAAAAAATAAAAATCGAAAACCTTAAAATTTTAAAATATCGGAAAGTTGAAAAATTGTGAAATCGAAGTACTTATAAAACAGTTAAAAAAAAATAGAAGAAAAATTGAAGTATCGAAAAACTGAAAAATCACAAAATTGAACGAAATATCCAAAAATTGAGAAAAGTGAAAAATTGAGAAATGGAAAATCAAAAAAGCAAAGTGGAAAAGTCGAAAAATTAAAAAATCAAAAACCTGAAAAATCGAAAAATTGTAGAACTGAAGAACTGAGAAATCGGAAAACTGAAAATTCAGAAACGTCAAAATTTGAAGAATTAAAATATTGTAAAATTGAAAACTGGAGTAATTCCAAAAAAAAAAAAATCAAAAAAAGAAAAATCCGAAAATCTAAAATTTAAAAATCGAAACATCCAAAAATCGAAAAGCCGATAAAAAAAGATCGAAAAACGGACAAATCGAAAATTCGGAATGTCAAAAATGTCAAAAATTGAAACATCCAAAAATCGAAAAGCCGAAAAGAAAGATATCGAAAAACCGACAAATCGAAAAATTCAAAAATTAAAAGATCGAGAAATCGAGGAGTCGAAAAGTCGAAAAATCGAAAAATTGAGAAACCGAAATAGGCCAAACTCAAAAATTTAGAAATGGAAAAATTCATAAATCGAGAACTTCGGAAAATTGAAAAATTAAAATATAGAAGACTGACTAAAAACTCGAAAAATCGAAAAATCTAGAATTTTAAAAATTTAAAAAATGAAAATATCGAAAAGTTGAAAAATTCAGAAATCGAAATATAGAGCAATCGAAAAATTAAAGAATCTAAAGTTTACAAAATGAAAAACTGAAAATCCAAAAATAGAAAATCGAAAAATCGAAAACTCCAGAAGTCGAAAAATCGAAAAGTCAAAGAATCGGAATATTGAAAAATCCGAAAACTGAAAAAAATCTTCAAACAAAAAAAAACGAAAAATTGAAGAATTAAAGAATTGAAAAATCGAAACTTTGAGAAGTCAAGAAATGGGAAAATTATAAATAGAATAATTCAGAAATCGCAAAACTGACAATTTACCAACGTCAAAGTTTGAAAAATTGAAAAACAGAAATACCGAAGAACTGAAAAGCAAAAAATCGAGAAATTGAAGAATATAAAATTTAAAACAGTGAACAATTAAAATATCGTAAAATCCAAACATCGAAAAATCAAAAGATAAAAATTCGAAAATCTAAAATCAATAAAATGAAAAATCGACAAATCGAGAGATAGAAACTGCAAGATTAAAACATCAAAAAATCGAAAATTGGAAAATCAAAAAATTGAAAAGCTCAGAAATAAAAAATGTAAAAACAAGAAATCTAAGAATCGAAACATCGAAAAATTTAAAAACTGAGACATCGAAAAATCAGAGGATCGAGAAATCGAGAATTGGAAAGCCGAGAAGAAAAGTTAAAAATTGAAAAACTGGTGCAGAGGTTCAACATATTTAATAACAATAAAACTGCTTTTAATGTTTTAATAAAAAGTATAAGGTATTAATAATTTCAAAAATGCAAAAACAAGAAGGACTCAAATAAAAGATACATTTTTCCTTTAATAAACAATTTAGTGAACAATTTTTTACTTAGCTATCTAAAGCTCCTTCGTCTAGGAACTCGCTACGCAATCAAGAACATGAATAACCCAAAACTCCTCTCGTAATTTACCCCCCGCCGGCGCCGCTCCACCAAAGGTAAAGGTCAACAATAACGCCAAAAATATCCCCTCGGCGACCTCCGCCCCTCCCTCCGCGGCGTAAATCAGGGCTCGATTAATAACTCCTGGTCTCGGACAGGCGACGACACCTAATTGACAAGCATCATTTCCTGGTGGAAGTAGGTACACGGTCGCCCTCAATTTCCGGTCAGCCCTTCCCCAATTATAGCCGTAATCACAGGAAATTATCAAATGTGCACCAGCAGAACACATCCTCCTTATCTACCTGATTCATGGGACGATGCGGTCACCATTATCATGTAAACGCGGACAGAGATCCACGAATTATGGATCGAGGATTGCGCAATCCTGCTGATGGTAGACCGGATGACATCAATAAAATTGCCGGAACGGAAATCGCCCATTCCGTACTTGCGGGATATCCGAGATTAATTGGGAGCGGCGGGGGCGGCGGCGGCGTCCCGCGGGAGGGAAAAAGACGAAAAAACGGCGAAACGTCGAAGCGTACGAAAGGGTCGTTGAAAAACTGAAAAATTAAAATTGAAAATTTTTGGTGACTAAAATTGAAATTGTGTAAAATAAACACTGTTGCCAAGTGGAGCGATATTCCCCATAAATATTTATAATATGGATTTTTTCGGTGTAATTTCCACCTAGCGCCTCGGTTAATTACAGCGCGAGGTGAAAAGTCGCCCACTCATTTCGCCCCTTCGAAACCCTCCCCAACTCCGCCGTTCCACACCACCATTACTCGTGTTTTACAAATCGCTTATCAGCATTATCAGCCTTCAACGCAAATGTCATTACGATAAAACCCATGTCGTGATAACATTAAAATGATAAAGTATTATGCCTAGCATTTAAACATATTTTTCTGGTAATTCCCCCGGCGCAATCAAATATTCATTTCGCTGCTTAAGGCACTTAATGATTTTTCAGCTCATTTTCTTAATTATCGTGCGGCGCTATCGAGCGCCGCGGAAAAGGGAAAAAACAACGGCTCTTTGGCGGATTGTCGCGAATGCATAATAGAGAAATGGCGGCAACGAGCGTGCGAGTCCGACATAATCAGATAGCGTCCCGGAGTTTCGAATCCGGGCGACGCGGCTCCGGAACACGCGAACGCCGACATCTGATTGTGTAATTATACCTCGCCTATTAATTTCGAAAGGAGGCGGGGAGGTGTTGATCGGAGTTGTGACGCAAGAGGTGGTTAACACACGGCACAGTGGACAAAATTCGAAATCAGCTGGAATCAATTGAAAAACGTGATAAAATTTTTGGGACCAGAAAAATCTTTAAAGATTATCGCTTGATAATTGGATGCGCCAATCAGATTACAAGAAAACTTGTTACCAACAAAATGGCGATAATAACAAAACTTGAATCAAGAACAATTCTTCAAAAATCCATGGCTGCCTTTGATCGTGTTTTTTACTACTTTCTCTGTATACTCTGTATAATGGTTTTAATGAATTTATTTCCTGCTATATTGTTCTTTGTTCCTTTTAATCGGAACCCCCACCATTTCGTTAGAACTGGTTCAGTCGGGTAAAATGTTTCTGGAAATTTTTCTCGATACTAGATTTTTTTGTGACGTCATCTTTAAATTTTGCGAAGTAAATCCTACTGACATTTTATAAAATTATATGCTTCTGTTTATTAATCTCCCTCATTTTTTACCCTAAACGTCTAGATTTTTGGAAAAAATTGTAAATAACATTTAAGTTTAGTTTACTTAAAAACTACAAAAAAAGCGAGGGCTCTCCAATCTTGGCAATACCTTTAAGCTTACGCGTTTGTATTTGTGGTTTACCACCGCATTCATATTTTTATCGCCTTTTTTTCAGAATTTTTGGTTGCTTTTTTGGTCGCCCTTTTTCTCTGGAACTTTGTATATTTTATCACATTTCACGTCGCATTTTTTTTTGTTTTTTTTTTACTCCCCTTTTTTCAGTTGTTTTTTAATCGTTTTTTCTTATTAGCTTTGTTGTCGTTCTTTTGCTTTTGTTTCGATTTTTTGTTGCCTTTTTTTCGTATTCCACTTTCTGCAACTTTTTGTGATCGTTTTTTTTCCTCTAATTTTTTTGAGGACTTTCTGTCATTCTTTTACAGCTTTGTTGTCACCTTTTTTTTCTCACATTTTTTTATCGCATTTTTCTCGTTATTTAGCCTATGTTTCGTCTTTTACTGTTGCCTTTTTTTGGTAAAATTTTTCGACAATTTTTTGGTCGCCTTTTTTCTCTGTATTTTTATAACGTTTTTTGTCACTTTTTAACCCCATTTTGGTTATTTTTTTTATCCCTTTTTTCAGTTGTACCTACTAATTTTCTTTTTTATCGCATTTTTTGTCGCTTTTTATCCTACGATTTTTCCCGCATTTTTTTGTCGCTTTTTTTAGTGCCCTTTTTTGTTTCACTTTTCTAATTCCCTTTTTTGGTGCCTTTAATGATCGCTTTTTTAGCACATTTCTAAACCGTTTTTCTTGTCCGTTTGCGGTCAAATTTATGCCTTTGTTTCGCGATATTTTGTAGTTTTTCTTTCCTCATTTTTGGGCGCTTTTTAGGAGATTTTTTGACGCGTTTTTTTGCAGTTTTTTTCAGCTTTTTTCAACTTTCTCTTTTCTTTGTGTTCTCTTTTTTTCATTACTTTTTGACTGTTTTTAATTTTTTTCTTTAATCCCTTTTTTTCGGTTGTACTTTAAATAGCCTTTTTTTTAATCTCCTTATTATTGCATTTCTTGTCGCTTTTTATTCTATTTTTTCTGTCGCATTGTTTCCAGATTTTTCACTTTTCTAATTCCCTTTTTCAGTTGCCTTTAATGATCGCTTTTTGGCACATTTCTGAACCATTTTTCTTGCCCCTTTTTGGTCAAATTTTTGCCCTTTTTCGCGTTTTTTGTGTTCTTTTCCCGTCACTTTTGCGCGCTCTTCAGGCGCTTTTTTGTCGCGTTTTTTTTTTGGTTTTTTCAGCTTTTTTCAACTTTCGCTTTTCTTTGTGTTCTCTTTTTTTAATTACTTTTTGTTGTGTATTTTTTGAGAATTTAGTGATTTGAGGATTTTGAGGATGTTGATTTGAGGATTTGAGGATCTAATTGTTGGAGGATTTTGAGGATTTGGTGATTTGGGGATTTAACTGCATCATTTTCTTCGTCTCTTTTTCTTCTTTTTTAACCATATTTTTTGTTGTTTTTTTATATCGCCTTTTTTGTCGCCTTTTTTCCATCCCCTTTGTTGTATATGTATTTTGACCGAATTTTTTGTTCTTTTAATACATTTTTTTACTATTTGTATATCATTTGGATTTGGGGATTTGAGGAGTTTCAGAATTCGGTGATTTGAAGATTTTGAGCATTTCCAGGATTTGAGAATTTGGCGATTTGAGGAATTTGAGGATTTGAGAATTTGGTGATTTTAGGATTTTGAGGATTTGACGATTTGAGGATTTGAGAATCTAATGGTTGGAGGATTTTGAGGATTTGAGGATTTGAGGATTTGGTGATTTGGGGATTTAACTGTATCATTTTCTTCGTCTCTTTTTTTTTCTTTTTTAACCATATTTTTTTTTGTTTTTCTATCGCCTTTTTTATCACCTCTTTTCTACCACCTTGTTGTATGTTTTGATCAATTTTTTTTCCTTTTATTGCATTTTTTACTGTTTTTACGTCATGAGATTTGAGCATTTTCAGAATTTGGTGATTTGAAGATTTTGAAGATTTCAAGGATTTGAGAATTTGGTGATTTGAGGATTCTGAGGATTTGGTGATTTGAGGATCTAATGGTTGGAGGATTTTGAGAATTTGAGGATTTGGTGATTTGGAGATTTAACTGTATCATTTTCTGCGTCTCTTTCTTTTCCTTTTTTTACCATATTTTTTGTTATTTTTTATCGCCTTTTCTCTCACCTTTTTTCCATCCCCTTTGTTGTATATTTTGATCGAATTGTTTGTTCTTTTAATGCATTTTTTGACTGTTTTTACGTCATTTGGATTTAGGGATTTGAGGATTTTCAGAATTGACGATTTGAAGATTTTGAGGATTTCCAGGATTTGAGAATTTGGTGATTTGAGGAATTTGAGGATTTGAGAATTTGGTGATTTTAGGATTATGAGGATTTGGTGATTTGGCGATTTGATGATTTGACTGAATCATTTTCTTCGTCTCTTTTTTTTCCTTTTTTAACCATATTTTTTCGTTGTTTTTTTATCGCCTTTTATGTCACCTTTTTCCCTCCCCTTTCTTGATCACATTTTTTTACTGTTTTTACGTTATTGGGGTCTGAAGATTTGAGGATTTTGAGAATTTGGTGATTTAAAGACTTTGAGGATTTCCAATATTTGAGTATTTAGTGATTTGAGGAATTTTAGGTTTTAAGAATTTGGTGATTTGAGGATTTGGAGATTTTAGGATTTTGAGTATTTGGTGATTTGGAGATTTAACTGTATCTTTTTCTTCGCTTCTTTTTTTTCCTTTCGTAAGGATATTTTTTCGTTGTTTTTTTAATTGTCTTTTTTGTCACCTGTTTTTCACCCCCTTTGGTGTATATTTTGATCGCATTTTTTGTCCTTTTATTGTATTTTTTTTACCTTTTTTATGTGATTGAGATATGAGGATTTGAGGATTTCGAGAATTTGGTCATTTGAAGATTTTGAGAAATTTCAGGATTTGATAATTTGGTAATTTGAGGATTTTGAAAATTCGGTCGTTTGAAGATTTGAGCATTTGGAGATTTCAGAATTTGCGGATTTGGTGATAGGATGTTAGGATTTGATGTTTTAAGGATTTTGAAGATTTGGTAATTTGGGAATTTAACTATCTTTTTCTTCGCCTCTCTTTTTCCTTTCTTAACCATATTTTTTCGTTGTTTTTTTATCGTCTTTTTTGTCACCTTTTTTCCACCCCCTTTGGTGTATATCTATTTTGGTCGGATTTTCTGCCCTTTTATTTCATTTTTTTACTGTTTTTATATGATTGAGAATATGAGGATTTGAGGATTTCGAGAATTTAGTTATTTGACGATTTTGAAAATTTTCAGAATTTGAGAATTTGGTAATTTGAGGATTTTGAAGATTCGGTCATTTCAAAATTTGATGATTGGGATATTTTGAGGATTTGGTGATTTGGGGATTTAACTGTATTTTTCCCCCCTGTGTTTTCTAACCACATTTTTCTTTGTTTTTTATCGCCTTTTTTGCCACAAAAGAGGTAATGAAAAAGGGCAGAAAAGAACCACAAAAACAGGAAAAATAAGAGCAAAAAATTATTTTTTTATAATTTTTTGCTCTCTTTTTCTCTTTTTTACTTTTGCTCCGCCTTTTTTTGTTGTCTTTTTTTGTCATCTTTTTTTGACTCTCTTTTCTTGGTTGCGTTTTCTGATGCCTTTTTTTTTAAACAAGTTTTTTCATTTCATCTTTTTTTCGCATTTTTTTTCCCTTTCTTGTCTCCTTAAAACCATTTTTTTCACTACGTTTTCTTTAGTTGCCTTTTTTTATAGCTTTTTTGTGCATTTTTGGGCCTTTTTGGTCTTTTTCTTGTCGCCTTTTTGCCTTTGTTTCGCGTTTTGTATTTTGTTGCCTTGATGTTGTTTTTTTTTGAGGAAATTATTTGCCTCTTTTTTTATTGTTTTTTTTTTGTCTGGATTTTAACGCACTTTCTGTCGCTTTTTCAATCCAACCTTTTCGCACCTTTTTTCCAACTTTTTTATAGTTTTTGTCAGCCTCTTCTGTCTCTAGTTTTGTATGACTTTTTTTTATTTCTTTTTTTTTCGGCTATATTTTTTTTGACGCATTTTGTCTTTTTGGCCACATTTGTACGTTTATGTCTGTTTTAATAGACTCTTTTTGTCGGTTTCTTTGTCGTGTTTTGTCGCATTTTTGTCGTTTCGTGTCTTTGTTTGACGTTTTTATCTTGCATTTTTTCTGAGGTCTTCTTCATTACATTTTCTGCCATTTTTTGTCGCCTTTTTTGTGTCTGTTTTTTTATGATGTAATTGTAATATTTTTTCTTATTTTTTCCACAAGTTTTACGTGTTTTTGGCCACATTTTTGTTATTTTTGTAGCTTTTTTGTGTTATGCTTTTCCATTTTTTTTTACTTACTTTTTTATCGCATTTATTTGGTCCTTTTTTGTCTTTGTTTTGTCGATTTTTCTTCACTTTGACTTTTTTTAATCGCTTTTTTTGTCGCTTGGTTTTTGTGACCCATTTTTGAACCTTTTTTCTTGTTCTTATTTCGTTTAGATATTTACCTTTTTTATATGGTTTTTCAACATTTTTGTCGGTTTTTCGTCGCTTTTTGGGCAATTTTTTGTTGGCTTTTTTATGTTGTTTTTTGTTGCCTTTTTTCTTGTCTTTTGTTGTCATTTTTCTTTGTCCTTGATAAAAAGCTGATGTAATCACCAAATATGACTATGAAGAACTTATTTGAAACGTTTTTTTTGTTTTAACTTACATGGGTTGTCAGAACCAAACAAAATTGTCAGGTTCAATTTTTTTACCGACATTACAATAAAAATAAATACCTAATTCCGTTCAAAAATATCGGGGGTATTTCGACTTATTTTACCAGATGCCTTTTAATACGATTCCATAATTCGTCAACATTTCCAATGGGTGTATAAATTAAAGATTTAAGGTGATCTCAGAAATGAAATTTAAAAAATTCTCAATTGATGTTTAAATACAAAAATCCTACGACAAATCAGGTTTTGCATAATTTCCCTTGATCATCTACTTAGCACCCCACCCACGAAACCCCGCCTCCACCCTCTCAAAATGAAAATCTCGTCCGATCCCACGACCGGAGCCCGCTTTTTTGTCCGCGTCGCCGGCCACGCGACCTTTTTTATCCTTCCCAAAGGCCGGAGCCGGTCCTGCACGTAAATTAATCCGTGCCCTTCGGGCCCAGATGTCCCCTCTATACATTCTGACATGGGAATGTATTTAGGTCGCCACGGAATTGTTGACGTGTAATCCAAGTAGCTCCCGGTTTTACCCTTTCTGTTCGATCTTTGATGATGGAGTTCTAAGGTTTCCTGCTTTTTGGTTTAATGACACGAAGAAATGGGCACGCGTCCTGCGCTTTTTATCTAATAACCCTTCGACAATATTTATCGAACGTGTGTGGAAAAGGGCAGTGTAAAGTTTCGCCACTGTTTAATCGGATAATAGTTTCCTCGAGGAGGCAATGGGTGCGGTAATCACCTTCTAGCGAAATATGATAGACACCTATTTCTCTTTCATTCCACGATTCCAAAACCAGTAGCACCTCCGACCAGTCAACGACACCCATTTCCCCGAATCCCAAAACCCACACTAATAGAGTTATTAATTTTAGACCCATAATAAACCCATTTTTACTTTCGACGATTCATGTCACCGCCTCCCAGCTCGGCCGACTTTCCTAGAAAATTAATAAAACCTCGTCCAGCTGCGAAGCAATTTAAAACCAATTCCGATAACGTTCTTTCCTGTTAACGTCATTAGCACCATTCGGATTATGCAAGAGAAATTGTCGGTACTTCACGTAACCCCTGCGGCTTGCCCATCTTCTAATTGCGCCGACCCAAAACAGTAATGGTGCTTCCACACCCAGCGCTCGAAACAAACCGGCGCTTTGTCCACGGAGGAATTTCGAAATTGCCACTAGTACCGGACAAAATACGGATTTGCACTCCGGTACTTACAACAAAAGGTGAGGCCATTATCCGGCACGAAATCTAATCTCGGATCGCAGTGGACACCCGGACCCCATGCTGGGTGCTGTTGGATGGGAGGCAGTGGCGGCGCGGGAATCGGGGCCCACCGTCCAAAAACCAAAAAAAAAAAAAAATTGTGAGAACTACGTGTTGACTAATTCAGTAGCCCGCCCACCCACCCTATTTTAATCCATGCGATTTTTCCTCTGAGGTGCTTCAAAAGATGAGGTTTACAGCGTCGAAATTGACAGTTTGGAGGATTTATGTAATCGCATTGAAGTTACTGCCGAAAGAGCTCGAAACATCTTTCACATTTTTAAAGATGTTCGAAATTCCCTTTTCGTGGAGCCGAACCCTGTTTTCAAGCAAATGGTGGCCAGTTTGAACAATTTCTGTAAAATTAATTCTTACTCTGAATTTACATCCGAAATTTGAACCAGATTTTCCGAAACACCCTGTATATTTAACTTAATTGTGTGTTATTCGTATGTGGGCCATCTCACCACGAGCCGCCCCTGCCCCCGCAATTAATTCTCCCTCAAATATCGTTTTCCCAAAGCGCGCATTGCGAAATATGGAATCGAAATTAATTTCGGTTCGAGGAACTGCATCGTTTGACTAAAAGGGTATTAGACCGATTCCGGGAAATAGCGATCACAATGGACAGGATTCCGGGACAGGAAGTGCGACAGTGTTTACGACGCTCTATTAAGCGTTACTTACAGGTAAAAGATTTTAATTATTAATAAATCTGCGACTTTTATGCGACGCAAAGTGAGGGAATTTTTTAATTGATAAAAAATTTTAATTGAAGCTTGCTGAATAAAGGCAAGAATTACGGCCGCGTTTTTACTTTCGTTTCGAGTCTGAATTCTGGACTTACTTTTATATCGTCGAGATGCTTGATTTATAAACGCTGGCTCGGATTTTTTCGCTTGTTTATTTTTGGGCGAAGGTTTTAATTAATGCCGAGAGTTTGGAAGAATACCAAGTTTCTCTCTTCGTTTTGTGGGTTCGAATGGGGGAAAAGCGGCGGCGCGGATTTGGATTTGGGTTTGGAAAAACTTAATTTTGTGATGGTCACATAAAAAATCAGAGAGTTGATTTTTAGATTTTTAGAAAAAAATTGTAAATTTTCAAAAATAGGCTATTTTGGCCCTTGAAATCATTATGTTTTCCGTCTGTCTGTCTGTCTGGGTGTCTGGCGTCGTCTGTGTCGATTTTTATTAGAAATTATTGGATCGATTATTGTTAAATTTGGTTTGTATGTTAGGAATATCACGTAGGTGACTAAAATTTGGTTAATCATCCTTTGGTTAATGGAACGACGTCGTCTCCAAAATTTACGATAATACATTTTTTTATTTTGTAAATAAGAAACTCGTTCACTTGAGATATAGGAATCCGTGTTGAGTTTTCACCCTAGACATCCAGGTTTTTGGAAAAAAAAATCAAAATTGTCTAACAGTTTGCCATTTAACTTTGAAACTGCAAAACCGAATGCTCTGAAATCTTGCAAACTTTTTAAGGTTAGGTAATCATGGTAAATCATTAATCAAAATTTATTTGTCATCCCCTGCCAAAAAATTGATGACATTGTCTGAAAATTTTTATGTCTCTATAATTGTGGTTTATCAATGCACTCATAGATTTTAGAATTACTTATACAGGATGACTCAAAAAAATTATTAAATGAGGCAGTTCGTTGTATTGACTGAAATCAAGAATGACTCACTCCATTTTCTCGAAAATCTGGGAATACAATACTGTAATTACTAGTATTACACTGCATCTACCCAAATTTCTAAAATCTGTTATACGTGTCTTTGAAAAAATGTTGATGACGTCATCAAAAACTTTAATATTACATACATATCTTTATTTTAACTTATAAGTGATATGATAAAAAATTAATTTTGAAAAATTAAATCTTAAAATTTTTTGAAAGATCTGGAGTTATTTACCTTTAACCAATTTTTTGGTATCAGAATTTTTCGTTTCTCCAGTTTCTTAATTTTTTCAATTTTTCCATTTTTTCAATATCTCGGTGTCATAATTTTTCGTTTTTTCAATTTTTCTGTTTCACGACTTAAATTTTTCGATTTGCAGTTTTTCAGTTTTGCAACTTTTTGATTCTACAATTTTTCATCTACCAATTTTTCGGTTTCAGTGTTTAATTTTTACTTTTTTCAATTTTTTGTTTCCTTAATTTTTCAAGTTCCTCATCTTTATTTTACATTTTCCCGAGTTTTTAATTTTCAATTTCTCGATTTTATATAAAATTTTTGTTTTTTTTCATTTCCTTTAGTTGTTAGTGTTTTTTTCGATTTTATAGTTTTTCATTCATTCAAATTTTCAAATTTCCGGTCTTTGATTTTTCAGTTCCTCGATTTTTCAATTTTTAAATTTTCCAGTTTTACAATTTTTTGATTTCTCAATTATCCAATTTTCCGATTTCTTTAATTTTCAATATGTATTTGAATTTTCCAATATTTCTTTTTTCGATTTTACACTTTTTCGATTTTGAAGTTTCTCAATTTTTTATTTTTCGATTTTTCTTTTCTTCAATTCTTAAGTTTTTAATTTCCAATTTTTAAATTTTTCAAAGTTTTCTTTTTATGATTTTTCGTAGGTAATTTCATTTTTTATTTTTCTCTTTTACAATTTTGCAATTTTTCCTCTTTTTTGATAAGGAAAGTTGGAAAATCGAAAAATTGAATAACCGAAAAATTAAATTCCGAAAAACTAAAAAATTGGAAAAATTGAAAAATCGACAAAAACTGAAAAAAAATGAGAATTTGCAGAATCGAAAAAGTGGAAAGTCGGAAAATTGATAATCGAAGAACTCAAGAAAGGAAAAATTGAAACATTGGAAAACTAAAAATTGAGAAACTTAAAAATTGGAAAAATTAACGAATCGGAAAATCGGAAAGAAGAAAAATCGAATCGATTCGCAAAATTGAAAAACCCAAAAATTGTAAAATCGAGAAATTGAAAAATTAAAAATCTAAAAATTGGATAAATGAAAAAGTTTTAAAATCGAATTGGAAAGCGGAAAAATTCTAAAATCGTAAAATCGAAAAATTGATTAACTGAAAAATCTAAAATTGAAAACGAAAAATTAAAAAATCTAAAAGTTAAATAATTGAAAATTTGATATATCCAAAAATTGAGAAATTTCACATTGAAAAAACCAAATTTATAATATGAGAACGCTTCGAATGTCGAAAAATTTTTAATCGAAAAATTTCAAAATCGAAAAATTCAAAATTTGGAAAATACCTATAAAAATTGCGAAACGAAAAACTGAAGAAATAAAATTGAAAACTTGAAAAATTTAAGTCAAAAAGCTGGCGGTTTTAACATTTTTTTTTAATTTTTAGAATGTTTAATATCAATTTTCTAAATTTCTTGATGTTTCGATTCCTCGATTTCGATTGTTAATTGCCCGATTTTTCGATTGTTCAGTTTCCCGATTTTTCGATTTTTCAGTTTCTCGATTTATCGATTCTTTTAAATTTCAAATTTTTCTATTTCGATTTCTTATGTCTCAATTTTTGGATTTCTGGGCTTTTTGATTTTTAGATTTTTGGATTTTCCAATTTTTCGATGTATCGATTTTTCATTTTTTCGACATTTAAGTGTTGGGTTTTTCAATTTACCGATTTTTCAATTTTTCGTTTTTTCAGTTTCAATATTTTATATTTTAATATTTTCGATTTTTTCATTTTTTCGATTTTTCAATTTTTTTTGTCGAAATTTTACATTTTTCGATTTCTCAAATTCCGATTTTACGATTTTTTGATGTTTCGATTTTCTGATTTTTTTATTTTTTAGTGAGTATTTCAGTTTTTCCATTTTTCGACTTTCCAATCTCTCGACATTCCGGGTTTTCCAGTTTTATAATTTTTCATTTTTCAATTTTTTAGTTTTTCGTTTCCTCAAGTTCTCAACTTTTACTTTTCATTTTCCGAATTTTTTAATTTAGGTTTTCCCGATTTTATATTATATTTTTCGTTTTTTCATTTAATTTATTTTTTCAATGTTTCTTTCGATTTTAAAATTTTTCGTTTATTCAAATTTTCAATCTTTAATTTTCCACTTCTTCGTTTCCCAATTTTTAAATTTTGCAATTTTTGGATTTCTCAATTATCCGATTTTCCGGTTTTTTAAATTTTCAGTGTGTATTTCAATTTTGCCATATTTGTTTCTTCGATTCTGCGCTTTATCGATTTTGAAGTTTCTAAATTTTTAATATTTGATTTTTCATTTTTTTTAAGTTCTTTATTTCCAATTTTTAGATGTTTCAAAATTTTCATTTCATACTTTTTCGTAATTTCAGTTATGATTTTTCAATTTTCTAATTTTGCAATTTTTCAATTTTTTTGACAAGAGAAGTTGAACAATCGAAAAATTGAATAATCGAAAAATTAAAAATCGAAAAAGTAAATTTTTGGATTACTCAATTATCCAATTTTCCGATTTTTTTAATTTTCAATACATATTTCGATTATACATTTTTTTTTGGATTTTGCACTGTCTCAATTTTTCATTTCTTCGATTTTTCAAGTTCTTGATCTCCATTTTTAGATTTTTCAAATTTGCATTTTATACTTTTTCGTAACTTAATTTTTGATTTTTTAAAATGTACAATTTTGCCAATTTTTCCATTTTTTGGCAAGAAAAGTTGAAAAATCGAAAAATTGCATAGCCGAAAAATTAAAAATCGGAAAAATTGAAAAATCTTAAACTGGAAAAACAAGAAATTGCA
Source organism: Zophobas morio (assembly GCF_036711695.1). Classification (NCBI taxonomy): domain Eukaryota; kingdom Metazoa; phylum Arthropoda; class Insecta; order Coleoptera; family Tenebrionidae; genus Zophobas; species Zophobas morio. The sequence goes on along the minus strand of NW_026972123.1, from coordinate 6,117,855 downwards.
AAATCGAAGAAGAGAAAAATTGAAATATTGCAAATCGAAGAACTGAAGGAACGAGAAATTGAAACAATGAAAACCAAAAATGAAGCAAATTTTCATTCTTTGATTTTCCAATTTAAAATTTTCATATTTCGATTTTACAATATTTCTTTTTTTGATTTTGCACTTTTTCGATTTTGAAGTTTCTAAATTTTTAATCTTTCTATTTTTCAATTTCAGCAGTTTTTCGATTCTTGATGTACAATGATTTTTTAAAGCTGAAGAATCCAAAAATCGAATCCATTCGCAAAATTGTGAAACCAAAAATTGTAAAATCGAAAAATTATATAATCGTCAAAATTTTAAAGTAGAGTAATATTGAAAGATCGAAAAATTGAAAAATTAAACATCGAGAAATTGAAATATGTATTAAAAATTCAATAATTGGAAAGCGGAAAAATTCTAAAATCGTACAATCGAAAAAAGTGAAAATTTTTGAAAATTTAATAACTGCAAGTCAAAAAATTGAAAAACCCAAAAATTGAACATTTCATTTTCGAGAGATTTTTCGTGTTCGAATTTATTATTTTTCAGTTATCCGAATTTTCAAGTCATTCGTTTTTCAATTTTTGGATTTTCAATTTTCCATTTTTTTCTTTTTATCGAAAAACTTGAAAAACGGAAAATTCGAAAAATAATTTAAACTAATTTTTTCGTTTCTCTTCGTTTTCAATTTATGATTTTCCGATTTTAGAATTTTTCAAAATTTCACTTTCAATAAATTTGTTTTTTTCATTAAAATTGAAGGATTAAATTGAAAAAACTCAGAACGAAATTGAAATCCATGTAGTTCGAAAAATCGAGAAAGAAAAATTTTAAATTGAAAAGTCAAATCGAAAAACTAAAAAAAAGGAAATGAAAAATTGAATAATTGAAACTTTATAGAAATTATCAGAAAACGAAACTCGCAAAAAAATTTTTTTCAAAATAGCGGGATTTGTTGGGCTATACGTCAGGGGCGAGGGAAGTTCTGTCCTTAACTACCATTTAAACAAATTATATCTCGTAGTGTTGGCACAGAGACCAGGTAAAAATCACCAAGAAAAAAAAGTGTTTTCATATAGAACGACCCATAAATAATAAATAGCTATTTAGTACTTTCGCTGAAGACGATAGGGAAAGGTTGTGGCAAGTCACTAGTGAATTGCTGTCCCGTAAGCGTGACTAAAAGGGGCGGTTAAATTTGTAGCGACTTTCACCGATTCATTTAGTCTGAAGTTTCTTTATATACATTCAGAATAAATGTTATCCTGTAAGTTTGGATGCTGACTTTGTAGACACGTGCTCACTCCATCTGTTCAGTAAACAAACAGTATAAATTATTCTGAAAAAAAAAACTGCTTTCATTTTTGTGTGGGTGTATACGAGTACGTGTGGAATTAAGTTTATTTCTACTTCCTATCCTTCAACAATAAACCAATAAGTGTTAGCCCCAAAGAAACCAAACCGTAACTCCGTCACTTTAAAAGTCCTAACTTCTCCGCCGATTCACGTCTAATCCCACACTTCTAAATTTAGCAGTGACACAATAACCTCATCCGGCCGAATTCAGCGCCGATCAACCCGGAAGAATCCTTCAAAACTCCGTCACGAAATAATAAAGAGGCGAAGTTTGTGTGTTTAACCGACACAAAACCCCCACGGTAGCGTTCGCGGCCTGCCATGTAGCCGTTCGTCCGTCCGTTATGAATTATTCAAAGCGCATACATTTTGTCGAGATCCAATTTTTTGTTAGGACTAGAACAGATTCTGAGGTGGAGAAATGAAGCCGTCTCAAGGTCTGAGCAGTTCAGACCTGACATGCAAATACAACATCAGTCATTGTGTTGATGAAAAGTGGGCGGCGAGCGGCGGCGGCGAATTTAGACGCAAATTATTCCGGGGGGCGGCGGCCGACGGGGATGGAAGCAGAATAACATGTTTTTCCTGCGGCCGCAAAAAAAATTTGAATTTTGCGAAAGCGTTGTTGTTACTTCTCGAGCGTAATAGAGTGCGTTAGGCGACTGGCACTTTTATGTTTTCTTGACGTTTCATGGACCCGGAGTACGAAAAAATAGGTCTCCTGTTTCTGTCCGTCTGTCTTTTCGTCGTTTGTGTCGATTCTTAATGACAGATTTTGTACGTATGTAGAAATATCGTGTAGATTGTAAAACGCTAACCAATGGAATAACGTCATCTCCAAATTTTACAATAATAAATGTTACTTAAATTGTATAAAATAACGTACTCCTCTACTTGTTGGTTATGAATCCGTGTTAAATTTTAACTTTAAAACTGCAAAATAAATCGAATGTTTGCAAATGTTTTAACATTATCGTAAGCATAGCAAACGGATGATCAAAATTGATCCGCTCCTTCAATTTCCAGATTTCTCAAATTTTCGATTTCTCAATTTCTTTTTTTTTCAATTTCTCGATTTTTCGATATTTCAGTTTTACGATTTTTCCGTTTTTGGATTCTTCAATTTATGGCTTCTTCCATTTTTCAAATTTTCAATTTTTGGCGTTTCTAAGTTTTCGTTTTGAAGATTTTTCGACTTTTCTAGATCTCGATTTTTCGAGTTTTTGACTTCGCCATTTCCCGATTTCTCAATTTTTTCAATTTTTGGGTTTCTCAATTTTCCCATATTTCAGTTTTGGGATTTTTCGAATTATTAATTCATCAATTTCGGTATATTAGTTTTGGCACTCTACAATATTACGATTCTTCAATTTTTCGATTTTCGACTTTTCCATTCTTTTTTCGATTTTTCAGTTTTTGATTTTTTGCTGTTTCGATTTTTCGATTTTTCAATTTTTTAATTCTTCAATTCTTCGATATTTTAATTTTTCGATTTTTTAAATATTAAATTTTTCGACATGACGATTTTTCAATTTATCAACTTTTGCAGATTTCGATATTACAGCTTTTCGATTTTTGGTTTTCCTGTTCAATTTTTCAACTTTTCCATGTTCCGAATTTTCAATTTTTCATTTTTTCCAGTTTTCAGGTTTTAGATTTTTCAATTTTTTAAATTTTTAAATTTTCGAATTTTCGAGTTTTCAATTTTTCGTCTTTTCGATTTCTCGTTTTTCGGACTCTTAGATTTTTCTTTTTTTAATTTTCCCATTTCTCGATGATTCGATTTTTCAGTTTTTCATTTCTTTAATTTTTCGATTTTTCAAGTTTTTGATTCATCAGTTCTTTGATTTTTAAATTTTAGATTTTTCGATCACGTTTTTTTATTTTTTCGATTTGTCAATTTTCAATATTTCTGTTTTGGGATTTTTCAATATGTATTTCAATTCTTTAATTTTTTTATTTGTTTTTCAATTTTTCGATTTATCAATTTTTCATTTTTCAAATTTTCAGTTGTTGGCATTTCTAAATTTTCGATTTGATGATTTTTTGATTTTTGGGTTTCTCGATTTTCCGACTTTTCTATTTTTTGTTTTTTAATTCTCCCATTTCTCGACTTCTCGATTTTTCGAATTTTCAAGTTTTTGACTTTTTTCAGTTCCCTGATTTTTTAAATTTTCGATTTTTGAGTTTTTTTTTAATTTTTCTCTTTTTTGATTTATCAATTTTTCGATATTTCAGTTTTGGGATTTTTCAATATTTCGTGACTTTTCGATTTATTCATTTTTCTATTTTTCGATTTTCCAATTTCTTGATGCTTCAATTTTTCAATATTTTAATTTTTCGGTATTTTTAATGTTAGATTTTTCGATTTTTCAGTTCTACGATTTTTCTATTTTGCAATTTTTGTAATTTTTATATTTTCGACTTTTGATTTTCCGATTTCAGTTTTTGATATTTCAATTTTTCGATATTTTAAATTTTAGATTTTTCACTTTCTTGATTCTTCAGTTCTTCAATTTTTCGATTCCTTGATTTATTGAGATTTCGATGTTTCGATTTTCGATTGTTCAACATTTCGATTTTTCAATTTTTCGATTAATCAATTTTTTTAAATTTTTCTGTTTTCATGTTTCCATTTCTAGTTTTTCGATTTTTCGGCTTATCAATTTTTAGACTTTTGGATTTTCCAATTTTTCGATGTTCCGATTTTTCAATTTTTCGTTTTTTCGGTTTTAATGTTTTAAATTTTAGAATTTTCCATTTGTCGTTTTTTTTTATTTTTCATTTTTTCAAATTTTCTATTTTTTTTTGTTTCTTAAATATTACATTTTTTGACTTCTCAATATTTTGATTTTCCTGTTTCTTGATTTCTCGACAATTCGATGTTTGAATTCTTTACTTTTTTTTGTTTTCCAATTTTTCAAATTTTTCGAGTAGTTAGGTTCATGATTTCTCAATTTTTTGGTTTTTAATTTTTTGATTTTTCGATTTTTCGACTTTTTGATTTCACGATTTTCCAATTTATGGATTTCTTAATGGTTCGATGTTTCAGTTTTGGGATTTTTCAATATTTCGATTCTTCATTTTTCCAACTTTTCGTCCATTTTTCGATTCAATAATATTTCGATTCTCAATTTTTCAGTTTCTTGATTCTTCAATTTTTCGATATATTATTTTTTTGATTTTTTAAATGTTAGATTTTTTGATTTCTCGATTTTTCAGTTCTTCGATTTTTCTCTTTTTTGGTTTTTTCTTGTGTACCATTTTTCAACGTATCAATTTTCGATGTTTTGATGTTTCAGTTTTTCGATATTTCAATTTTTGTTATTTTTTTCGCTTTTTTCTTTTACTTAATTTGCCCATTTCTCGATTTCTCGACTTTTCGACGTTTCGATTTCTGGATTTTTCGATTTTTCAATTTTTCAATTTTTTAATTTTTTCATTGTTAATTTTTTAATTTTTTGATTTTTTAGGTGTTTGATTTTTTAGTTGTTTGATTTCTTAAATTTTCGATTTTTGATATCTCGAATTTTCAATTTTTTGATTTATCAATTTTTCGATATTTCATTTTTGGAATTTTTCAATATTTCGATTAAATTTTTTGGTTTTCGTGACTTTTTGATTTATTAATTTGTGCATTTCTTGATTCTTCAGTTTTTTAATATTGTAATTTTTCTTTTTTTTGTTAGATTTTTCGTTTGTCTCGATTTTTCAGTTTTTTAGTTTTTCGATTTTTGAATTTTTAAATTTTTCAGTTTTTCAATACTTTGATGTTTCAGTTTCTCCATTTTTCAGGGTTTAGATTAATTTTAAATTTTAGACTTTTCAGTTTCTCCATTCTTCAGTTCTTCGATTTTTCAATTTTTAGAATTTATTAATTCTAGCTTTCTAAATTTCTTGATGTTTCGATTCCTCGATTTATTGAGCTTTCGATGTTTCGATTTTTCGATGTCTAGGTTTTCAATTTTTCACCTTTTCGATTTTTAGATTTTTGGATTTTTCATTTTTTCGATTTTTGAATTTTTTTTGTTTCTTAACTTATACATTTTTCGATTTCGTAATATTTCGTTTTTACCATTCTTAAATTTTTTAATAAGGATTTCATTTCCGTTTTTCGAATTTTCCACTTTTCGATTTTTGGATTTCTCGATTTTTCAATTTTAGAAAATTTCCAACTTCTGCATTTTTTAATTGCTCGATCTTTCGATTTTTCGATTACTGGAATTTCGATTTTTCAATTTTTACAATTTTTAATATATGTCATAAGGTCCGCACTTGTAGGGACCGCCATTGGTTTTTACTTAGAGAAATCAGTCAATTATCAGAAAACAAAAATCGGAAATTGTTTTTATAATTTTTCACAGAAGCAATATCTGTTGGGCTGCTTCAGGGGCGAGGGAAGTTCTGCAGAAATAATAATAAGAACAATTTTTGTATGCGCTTTTTCCGAAAGTTCTAGCTCTGACGAAACACATTTTCTGAACGTTGTAAAAACGAGCTATCAATAAACGGACTTCAAGGACGAGGTAAGTTCTGTCGAAATAAGCTTCAACCAACTTTTTTGTGTTTTTTCGAAAGTCCTAACCCTGAAGTGAATTTTTTTCAGAACGTTGTAAAAACTTTCCATCGATAAACGGTGTAGACAAAAACTGCCATTAATTTTCGACCAGGAAGCCCATAAACCCGTAACGGGACCGTCCCGCCATAAAGCGCTTTTTGTACGACCGTGTCCCAGGCGGCCGGCCCATAAAACCCATCTAGGTAAAATCGTGGGTGTTGGCCCCTGTTTACGACAGACTTCGTGGAACCGCTCCTCGGGGGGCACGGCCCGCAGCGATAATTAGTCAAGGGGCATATAACTCCACATTGACAGCAGACCAGCGATGTCACTTGTCAACCTTTACGATTTCCAAGGACCGACTGGGACGCTCTCGCGCTTTCACGTTCGCCCCATTGTCTAACGCCGATTTATCCGAAGAAACAGCAATTAATAGCCGACGAAAAGCAGCTGCGATTCCGACTCTTATGCGGCATTACGAGATGTTTCGCCGGTGCCGTTGGTAGTCATTGTTTGGACGGAGGAGCCGGCCGCAGGAGGTCGCGTTTGGGGTGTTTTTCCAGCGGGACGAGCGTGGGGCTGACGCAAAACGGACCGATTGAAGGGAGAGTTGCGCTGGGCCGCTGGAACACCTCTTCATTTAGGAGGGAACGGCGATTTAAATCAACCCCTGCGTAATCTGGTCCTACCACCATATGGCCGATTTTTGATGTCCCGACGCGGTGTTTGTGTACGCAAATTATCGGAGTTATTAGACGGGAGGGAGCGCAGTATTTTTTACTTCCTTGTCTTCGTTTCTCTTTGACAGGCATGGCTGCTAGTAATCTATTATACAGGGTCATTTTAAAATACTGTGGTCAACTCACCTATGAAAAACAACTGCAATTTTTCTCGTGCCGCTAATCACCAAAATGATTTGAACTATTTTGAAATGTCACGAACGTCAAAACAAATCTATGTCAAAGTATCTGTGAACGCTACTGCAATACATTTGACCTTCAAAAATTGTAAACTATCAAAAAAGCCTTTAAGGTGATGTTATCCGTTTAGTTTTCAGTGAATTTACAGTAGATTTTGTTTCACAAATACTAGACAACTAGTTGGAAACTGAACCCAATTTTTTTTTTACAATATCTTTGATATGCTATTAGTGTCCGGAACTTATAAAATTGGAGAAAAAATGACCTGTTTTGCTCTAATAAAATCACAAATATGCTCAAAATCACACTAATATTAGGTCCGACTGTGCCGACCATAGTTATAAAATTCACATTAAAGTAAGTCATGGACATTCCTTGAAGTGTTTACTATGATATTTCAAAAAAAATAAAAAATTCGCGGTTTATAAAACTTCATAATTTTGATTTAAAACTGATCATGTTTGAAGCTTTATTTTATTCGTTCCATTTGCTGTCTCTTGCTGCGGTCTCTCTCGGATTGGGGTATAACACCCACCGAACGTTTCTTGGACGGATGGGATAATTTATTACTTCCGACATCTTTTCGGTGACAAATTTAATCTTTGCATAAATTTACTTCAGTGTAGTTAGTGAACTCGTTGTGACCATTGAAATATATAAAGAGTAAATTTTGAAATGGGACGAAAGTCGAAGATTCCACTTTCAAAGCCACGAAAAAGTCGAAAAAACTTTTATCAGAATTATTATGTCAAAAACCTACTAAAACTACAAACAAAAAATGCAGTTTAATCATCATTTGATTAGTTTTACTATTATTATGCTTTTATTTCCTAATTTCTGTACATATAAATATTATTGTTTTTTAGACCCGCCGCTGTTTTTATACACTTACATAAAGTGTAAGTCAATGTTACTAATAGAAATTTTATTGTTGTTACTTTATATAATCACCAATCCTATTGCTTCTCGGCTTTTTGTCAAAGATCAAAGTGTATTACCTGAAAGAATTTTATTTTGTTGAATAAAAGATTACCATAAACCTTATAATTATAAGGTTTATGGTAATCTTTTAATTATAATTAGCCGGATAACCATTCAGTATACACAGGTAGTTTCTATACCTCTTTAGTTTGAACTTAGCCGATACTAACCAGCTAGGGAACCAGTTATAATTGAAATATGTAATCCAAATAATTGAAGTACTTAGTTTTAAGTAAAACAATTGGGTATATTTATAAATACGCATAAATAAAAACGAAACAAATTATTGGTCTCTAGTTTATTTTATAATTTGCATTACATCATGACATATAGGTACGTACTGATGCAGAAATTGGTGATTTTCTCGTTGCATTTCAGTATAGGGACACACTCAGTAGAACCATTTGGACACTTAAAATTGATTTTATTTTACTTGCCACAAATCTTTTTAAATGTTGCGCAAGTGATTGTTTTGTGTCCGAAAAATAACTGCATTTAGGTATAATTATTCGGCTAACTGCTTTTTTTGTTGTAAATCAATCAGTTTCCCAATTAGATTATAATTGTTTGGTCTTACTATTTGTTGTCTTAATTTTTCGAAGCTCATTTTTGTACACATTCTGATTTTTATTTCTTATTAATTTCTTGTGGTCATTTTTATAAATTCGTATATGAAAATTGAACTGTTGACGAACGAAAATCGAACAATAATACACGACAAGCGGGTGCCGAACTGTTCCAGAGATTATGGGTGTCATAAATTACACCCCAGCTTTCCAGAGTTTCAACCAGCTTACCAGTACTTCTCGTCTTTATTTTTCTACACGCAAACTTCTTGTGAAGACAATAACACGGCAAAATTAAAAATCCGACAGTTTTCATTTAGCAAACATCCCCTTAACTTTGTCATGAATTACACCTTGGAAAGTCGATTAGAGTTGAACAGAATAAATCATCTGGTCTGTTTTGCAAAGAAACAATAATTTTTCAAACAAAAAATTGCAATAAAAAGATGCTTTTTGCAGTTTCGAAAAGCCAGGCCCTATCTTTCTTTCGAAGAAGTAACATTGAGGGTCTCGAACATATTTTCCAAAATTTAAAAACATCACTATCTGGCAAGCGAAAACCAACGGATTTATTTACAAATTATATGTTTCGGAAAGACCTGCAACGACAAATTTGGCAACTTAATGAAAAAAACGAATATTTCACTGTAGATACTCTTTTGGCATATTCTAGGGAACAGTTGGAATTTAAAGGGGGGCGAACCACATTATACAAAATTCTTAAGTCAATGGGTTATAAACACAGGGAAGTAAATGGTCGCAAAATTCTATGTGAACAAAAACATGTCGTTGCAGCCAAAATTACTTTTTTGAGAACATATTTACAGTTTCTAAATTCTTGTGAAAATTTGACTTTCGTGTATTTGGATGAAACATGGATCTATCAAAATGGTTCGTTCATTCGTCGCTGGGTGCACGATACTGATCTAAAAAGCAATCCCACCAAAATTAAAAGTGAAGGATCAAGGTTTACTATTCTCCACGCGGGTTGTTCAACGGGGTTCTTGGATGGTCGTGACAATTTTTTAAATTCAAAAAATAACGATAAAGACTATCATGAAACGATGGACGGGACAATTTTTCAAAATTGGGTGGTTAATCAGCTCATTCCTGCGTTGGCAAAGTTCAACCAAAAATGTGTTGTCGTTTTAGACAATGCACCGTATCATTCGGTTCAGTTGGATAAACCACCCACTTTTTCTAGTAAAAAGTGTGAAATGGAGGAATGGCTTTTTAAACATAGTGTTGAATTGGACAAAAATTTTTCGAAGAAACTGTTGTAGGATTAAATTAAACCCTTCAGAAACAATAAAAAAAATGATATTTGGTAGATGAGACATTAAGAGAAAGTGGCCATGATGTTCTTAGATTACCTCCGTACCATTGTCAATATAATCCAATTGAAATGGCGTGGGGATTTTGTAAGAACTATTACAACAAGCATATAAATTCTCAACCTTCATTAAAAAATAGGGTGGAGAATTTATCGCTTGAGGCGCTTTCTAAATGTACTCCAAGCATGTGGCAAAATTTTTGTAAACATTGTGAAAAACTTATTTTGGCAGATTGGGGAAAAATATGGGAAATCTTTCGTACGAATCTATACCTTCTTTCTTTATTTCGTTAGGTGAATCTGATTCAGAATCTGAATTTGAAAATGACGGTGATGATACAGATTTTCATAGTGAAATAATGGAAATGGAGTGAATTGTAGCTTGCCGGGTTTAAAAGATTCTTGACACTACAATTTTTTCCTAATTAACAAAAACCAAATAAATACATTTTATGAACCAAATAACTCATTTTTTTCCTTTACCCCATCCCCCCTTGCCCCAGCCTTACTCTTGTTCTCTCCACTTCTTTCATTCATTTCACCCCTCTTCCGTCTTCATTCAATATCTCTGTCACACTCTCCTCTCTTTCTTTGCTCTCCTCACAGTCATGCAGCATGTGCTCTATCGTCTCTCGCCCTTCTCCACACATCCTACACATTCTCTCACCTTCGCTTACCCAAAACTTATTATTTCTTTCTTCATTTCCACACCTAAATCTCGCAATTATTTTTCTTTCTTTTCTCTGTCTAGGTACTTTGGTATTGTTTCGGTTATTATCTTTCTATAGTCTGCACTGTGCCTAGATTTACTTACACTCGCTCTTCTCTCTTGTTTATCTATGTCTCTGTCACGCATACACAACTCTTCTCTCATACTCACCCCCATTTCTCTTTTTCTTTCTATTTCCATCCCTGCGTATCCTAGTCTTTCATAATATCCTTGTCTACCCTTGTGATGTTCTTTCCCTGCTTCCTTTTTTTTTCCTTCCAACATTCATACAATATCCTATATTCCTCTCTTTCTTTCAACCTTTCATCATACTTTACAGCTCTTTTCCCAGTGTTTACTCTTGATTTCTCTCGCTTACATTCTTCTCTTACTATATAGCCTGGTGTCTCCTTCCGTAGTCCTAACATCCACCTCAAATATTTTTCTTGTACTGCTTCCATCTCTGCATATTCCTTCCATCCCCATATCTCCACTCCATACATTAATACACTCCTAACTAAACTACCAAACATTTTCATCCTTCTTCTTACGTCATGTCCAAATATTCTCTCACCTATACTCCACACCATTCCCATTATCTACATTGCTTTGACCCTTCTTTCTCTTATGTGTGCTTTTACCGTGTTAGTTGTTGTAAACTTAAATCCTAAATATTTAAACTCCTTTACTGTGTCTATGATTCGATCTTCCCAAAGCCACACATTTTCCTCCCCTTTTCTCCCTTTTTTTCTGAACACCATCATTTTTGTTTTTTCTACATTTACCTCCAGTTTCTTTCTTTTAAAGTATCTTTGCAGATTTTTTTTCATCTCATTCATTCCACATTCATGCTTCGCCAATACTTGTACTCCTCTAAACATTTCCTCGATATCGCTTATGTAACAACCAAACAGACTGGGACTTAGTGGGCATCCCTGTCTCAATCCTTTCGTCGTCCAAAACATTTCACTTTCTATTCCTCCCACTCTCACACTAGTCACTGTCTCTCTATAAATCTCTCTTGCTGCTACAATTAACTTTTCACTCAGTCCTCTTCTCTCCATGCATTCCCACAAACACTCTCTGTCCACCGTATCAAACGCGGCTTTTAGGTCTACAAACAGTGCATATACCCGACCTCCTTCCTTTAGCAACTCTTTTTCTATTACATGATGCAGGATATATACATTGTCCATAGCCCCTCTACCTCTTCTAAATCCCGCTTGACTTTCCGGTAATATACTCTTTTCGTTCATCTCTGTCACCAACTTTTCATTTAACACCATTGCGTACAGTTTATATGCCGTATTTAGGAGAGTTATTCCCCGATAATTCTCTACTTTTTCTTTATTACCCTTTTTATGAATTGGGCATATTTGCCCTACTCTCCATTCCCTGGGAAAACCTTTACCCGTCCACACATCATTCATTAACTCGCTCAATCTTTCAATCATCCCATCCGTCCCAAATATCCACACTTTGTTTACCAACCCATCCCTCCCCGGTGCTTTTCCTCTTTTCAGTCTTCCTACTTGTTTTCCTACTTCCTCTACTCGAATCTCAGCCTCCCTTTCTCTACCACCAATCCCGGTTTTACTATCTTGCACTACCATTCTCTCTTCCTTTCCATTCAACAGTTCCATAAAATGTTTCTTCCACTGTATTATAGGTATGTTTTCACTAATCGTGATTTTGTTCTTCCGTTATTTATTTATATACTGCCATGCCTCTTGCTCAGTTCTTATGGCTTTAATTTTTTTTTCTTCTTTTTGGTGTATCTCTTCTTTCTTTTTTTTGCATCGTTTTCTATAATTATTTTTTGCTTGCCAGTATTCTTCTTTTATACCTTTCCCCTTTTTCCACCTTCGTAAACATTTCCTTGCTTCTGTTTTTAAATTTCTGCATCTGCTATCCCACCATCTGCTTCTCTTTTCTAAATTTCTCGTTACAATTTCTTTTCTTATGGCTGCTTTTTCAATTTCTCGTTTTAATTCTTCCATTTTCTTTTCAGTTTCTTTAAATTCCACTTCCAACATTTTTTTTATAATGCTCAATTCCTTTTTCATTTCATACCCATATCTTCTTCTCTTTTCCTACTTCATTCCTTAAGCATCCGCTCCCTCTACTTATGCCCCTCACTTTTACTTCTAGTGGCATGTGATCGGAGTCCACTCTTTCTCCTATCTTTAAAGTTTCTACCTCTTCTTCTGCTAATCCGTGTACTATTACGTAGTGTATTACCGATTCCCCTCTTTTACCTACAAAACAAATATAATTTTAGTTAGATTATTCACGTTGTTACTTTGCACCAAATTTTAAGCATTTTCATTTTTGTCTTTTACTAACTTTTTTAGTAATCTTAGAAAATTGAAAAAAGAAGTTGGAAGATATGGAAATAGGCCGTTCACAAAGGTCGAAATTTCCATTTCTAAGAAGAGTGGGCGAGCAGAACGAATTGATGATTGAGAATTAAAGATGAGATGCTAAATGTGGGATGCGACAATAGTCGTATGTAGAACCCCATTCATATAAAAACAATGTTTAAGTGAAATTTTAGTGTTTGTTCCTTACATATGAAATAAACACTTACAAAAAGCCGAATAACTGTTTTAAATAGCGTAAAGTTTTATGCTTTCGAAGAAATGGATACCGTTAACTTGGTCATTTCTACTGAAAACTGAAAGTATCGGCAACAATGTTTATATTTCTGGCATATTTTTTAATCTTTAATTTAATAAAACATAACCTAACGAAAAAAGTTCAGGGAATTTTTATTCTTCTGCATCGAATACCAACAAACTCACTAGATTTTCACCCCAATCCTACTATATAAAGATCGTCAGCGGACTGTAAAAAGAGTTTTGACAAAGATTCCTTCAGAAATTGTTCCACTCTCGTCCTTAAATCCTCAACAACGTTTTTACTAACTTAAGGTCTCCTCGTCGGTTTTCCCTTAGCGACGCTACCAATGTCGTTAAATCTGGCCACAATTCGGCGAATTGTGCCTCTTCAAAGATTCTTCCTTGACGACAACAGGATATTTCACCAGATACTCGTCTTTACACTCATCCACAGAGTACACCCAGTCCCCATCTTCATTTAACACCCCATGACGATAAGAGAACATGATGATGAACGTGTTTTGCTCCAAAGAATAACCCATCCTAACCTAAAAAACTCTTTTGTAACACTGACCGTACTCATTCTTCTGTGTTCATTACCTGAGATTGTTCCACAATGACCTGAAGTTTTGATAAAAAGTGTTTTTGCGACACTTAAAGTTCGAACAAAGGGGAAGACAGGAAATGAAAACAAGATAAGTCATTTAATGCACAAAGTGTGGGAAAACGCACCAGTAATCAGTAAAAACGGAAAAATTATGGACATCCGACAGAATCTGATGAAGCGTTGGCGCCGGAATTCCGATATTAGTGTAATCGTTTCCACAAAACTTTGAAAGGCGGCACACAATGTTAACAAAGTCATAGCCTTCCTTGACTATCATCTAGTCATTTGAATCTTCGGAGGAACTGGGTGTAGAATTTTCTTCAAATATGCTATAAATACATACATCAGTCATCAGTCCCATAATACCATTAATAAACTAGGCATATAGCAGTTTTCGTAACTTACTTAACTTACTTTACGAAGTTTCAACCATTATCTGTCGTAGATCCAGATGTCTTATTTTGAATTTATATCTTCCACAAATATTTTCCATTGATGACGCTGCTATATAATGTGTATGGCGTCCGTTTAATCTCTGACATGCCAAAGCTGCATGATGCCTTTGAAATATTGCCAGTGAGCAGTAGTGCTAAAACTAGTAAATTACAAGTTAAAAACAAGGTCTTATCTTAGTAGGTACTAGCCTCAGCCTCTCGATCTCTTTTTCTTAAGGAATATGTCGTTTGCTACGCCCACCCGCCCTCTCTTCTCTTAGAGGATATCTCATTTGCCAAAATCAGTCTTATCCTAAAATCGTCTAAGAAAAGACAGGGTGGGTGGGGGGTTAGTAGCTGCTAAGATAAGAGTGATTTTGGCATATAAGATATCTTCTAAGAGAAGAGAGGGCGGGTGGGCGGGGCTAGTACCTGCTAAGATAAGAGTGACTTAGGCAAATGACATACCCTCTAACAAAAGAAAGGGTGGGTGGGCGGGGCTACTATCTGCTAAGATAAGACTGATTTTGGCAATGAGATATCTTCTAAGAAAAAAAAGAGTGGAGAGTATATATATATATATCATTTGTCAAAATCAGTCTTATCTTGGAAAGTATTGGCCCCGCTCACCCACCCTTTATTTTTTTTTCGAGGGTATGCCATTTGGCAATACCACTCTGATCTTAGCAGGTACTAGACCCGCCCACCCACCCTCTCTTTTCTTAGAGGATATGTCATCTGCCAAGATCGATCTTATTTTAGAAGGTAGTAACTCCGCCCACCCACCCGCTATTTGCTTAGAGGGATCTCATTTCTGCCAACATCAATCTTGTCTTAGCAGGTACTACCTCCGCCCACCCTCTCTTGTCTTAGAGGGTTTCTCATTTGGTAAAATCAGTTTTATCCTGAAATCCTCTAAGAAAAGAGAGGGCGAGTGGGCGGGGTAATTAGCTGCTAAGATAAGACTGATTTTGGCATATAAGATATCCCCTAAGAGAAGAGAGGGCGGGTGGGGGGGGCTAGTACCTGCTAAGATAAGAGTGATTTTGGCAAATGACATACCCTCTAAGAAAAGAAAGGGTGGGTGGGCGGGGTTACTAGCTGCTAAGATAAGACTGATTTTGGCAATGAGATACCTTCTAAGAAAATAAAGAGTGGAGAGTATATATATCATTTGATATATATTGAAATCCTCTAAGAAAAGAGAGGGCGAGTGGGCGGGGTAATTAGCTGCTAAGATAAGACTGATTTTGGCATATAAGATATCCCCTAAGAGAAGAGAGGGCGGGTGGGGGGGGCTAGTACCTGCTAAGATAAGAGTGATTTTGGCAAATGACATACCCTCTAAGAAAAGAAAGGGTGGGTGGGCGGGGTTACTAGCTGCTAAGATAAGACTGATTTTGGCAATGAGATACCTTCTAAGAAAATAAAGAGTGGAGAGTATATATATCATTTGTCAAAATCAGTCTTATCTTGGAAAGTATTAGCCCCGCTCACCCACCCTTTATGTTTTTTCCAAGGTATGCCATTTGGCAATATCACTCTGATCCTAGCAGGTACTAGCCCTGCCCACCCATTCTCTCTTTCCTTAGAGGGTATGTCATCTGCCAAGATCGATCTTATTTTAGAAGGTAGTAACCCCGCCCACCCACCCTCTATTTTCTTGGAAGGATCTCATTTTTGCCAAAATCAATCTTATCTTAGCGGGTACTAGCCCCACTCACCCTCTCTTTTCTTATAGGGTATCTCATTTGCCAAAATAAGTCTTATCCTGAAATCCTCTAAAAGAAAAGAGGGTGGGTGGGCGGGGTTATTAGTTGCTAAGATAAGACTGATTTTGGCAAATGAGATAACCTCTAAGAGAAGAGAGGGCGGGTGGGCGGGGCTAGTACCTGCTAAGATAAAAGTAATTTTGGCAAATGACATACCCTGTAAGAAAAGAAAGGGTGGGTGGGCGGGGCTACTACCTGCTAAGATAAGAGTGATTTTGGCAAAAAGAGATACCTTCTAAGAAAATAAAGAGTGGGGAGTATATATATTATTTGTCAAAATCAGTCTTTCTTGGAAAGTATTGGCCCCGCTCACCCACCCTTTATTTTTTTTTCGAGGGTATGCTATTTGGCAATATCACTTTCATCTTAGCAGGTACTAGCCCCGCCCACCCACCCTCTCTTTTCTTAGAGGATATGTCATCTGCCAAGATCGATCTTATTTTAGAAGGTAGTAACCCCAGTATGAGGAAGGGGCAGTAGAGAATCTAGCCAATCAGGTCAATATGCGTGAGCTGGATATCTTGGCGCTACAGGAAACTAAACTAAAGAGTTGTGAAGTAAAGCAAATAGGGAATTATATTTTGTTCTGTAGTGGAGGTGGCAATAGAAGGCTAGGCACAGGTTTCCTAGTCCATGTAAGGCTCAAGACAGAATGAGGGGTAAATATCAAAAAATTAGTTTTATAAATATTCATGCGCCAACGGAGGTCATGCAGATGGGAAAAAGGAGGAATTTTATAGCCAACTAGAGATGAAATATGAACGGATCCCAAAATATGATGCGAAAGTAGTCTTAGGGGACGCGAATGCGCAGATTGGTAAAGAGCCAATGTACAAATCGACAATAGGTAATTTTAGCAAGCACCAAGTGAGTAATGAAAATGGGAAGTTATTAATTTCATTTGCAAGAAGTAGAGACATGAAGGTGAAAAGTACTTTTTTCAGCGTAAAAAAATTTATAAAGGTACTTGGAAAAGTCCAGATGGTAGAATAGTAAATCAAGTTGACCATGTTTTAATGGATAGTAGGAACGAGAGATACATTACAAATGTAAGAACATACAGAGGGCCGGATACAAACTCAGACCACTATTTGGTGGGTATTAAAATGATATAGAACATACCATATAGTGCCAAAAAAGTAACATTTAAACAACGACGATACAACATGTCAAGTTGGGTACAAAACGACGAGGAAAATAGGAAGTATAGGGTGAAATTTGGAAGAACAGCTGCCAAGAACAATGGGAGCAAATGGAAGAGCAGTAGAAACTAGATGGCAAAGCATTAAGGAAGCGATTAAAGAAGCAGAAAGACAAATCCCACAAGAAGGACTGGTAAAGAAAGCGACTTGGTTTGACAAGGAATGCAAAAAAGAGCGCACCTACGTTTATTGACATTGGGAAACGCATATAGTACGGAGGTAGTGGAGAAATATAAACAGCAAAGGAAAAAGTGTAAGATGTTATGCAGAACCAAAAAGAGAATTTATGAAGAGCGACGCTTGCGTAATTTAGAAGACAGGTATAAAAACAAAGAATTATGGAACTTTTACCAGGCGGTGAAAAATGTAAGGGGCACACGAAAACAGCACACGATATTTGGCGAAGATAGTGAAGGACATTGGATTGGGGATGAACAAAATTTAATGGAAGGGTAGTCGAATTATTTTGAGAAGTTACTTAATGGTGACCACGACAGAGTTACGGTGGTGGAGAGGGAAGAAGAATATGGGGAAGTGGAAGGAAAAGAACTACAAAGAAGGGAGGTAATGGAAGTTATACGGAGGTTAAAAAATAATAAGAGCAGTGGGGAAGATATGATTTTGGCAGAGCTCATTAAATATGGCGGAAGAGTAATTTATGAAGAAATATATCAGCTGGTAGCAGTAGTATGGGACAAAGAGGAAATGATAAGCGAATGGTCAAAGGGAATTATAATCCCAATACATAAAAAGGGATCAAAGTCAGAATATGAAAACTATAGAGGCATATTGTTGTTAAGTGTGATCTACAAAATATTAGCGACGTGTATAAAAAATTGAATAGTAGCACAGATCGAGAGTACTATAGGAGAATACCAATGTGGTAGATCCGTAATAGACCAAATTTTCGCGCTACGCGAAATCCAGGCTGAAAGCTACGACAACAAACTGAAGACACATGTAATGTTTGTGGATTTTAAGCAGGCATACGATAAAGTAAATAGAGAGCAGGTATACCAGTCAATGAAAGCGATAGGGGTAGAGAACAAACTAATTAGATTAGTACGAATGACACTAACCAACACGAAAAGTAAAGTAAAGGTGGGGGGAAATGAGTCCAGAGAATGTCATGTGAAAGAGGGTTTGAGACAAGGAAACCCACTATCGCCAGTGCTATTCAATATAGTTTTAGAAAGGGTGGTAAGGGATAGTGGAGTGAACAGAACAGCAATAGTGACAAGAACAGAGAAGGAGTTAAGGGAAGTAGTAAGAAAGCTAGAAAGAGAAACGAGGAAAGTAGGGTTAGAAATAAATCAGAAGAAATCAAAATATATGAAATGGGATGATGAAGATTATGCACAATCAGACTTTAAAGTGGAAACTTGTGACGGCGGAATCGTACAATTCGAAGAGGTAGACAGGTTTTGTTATTTGGGCGCGGTGTTTACGAAGTTGCCGGGTATGAGTGAAGAGATAGCAATTAGGTTATCCGAGGTAAATAGCTGCCTACACTCGCTAAACAGCACCCTAGCGAGTACTAATATTTCGAAAGCCACGAAAGTCAGAATATATAAGACAGTAATAAGACCGACAGTTACTTACGGGAGTGAGGTATGGGTGATGGGAGTTGAGGAGGAACAAATGATAGGCGTGTGGAAAAGCGAAAAGTGCTCCGAAAAATTTTTGGAGGAAGAAAGTTGGAAGGAATATGGCAGAGGAGCACAAACGCGGAGTTATACAATTTGTATAATGAGCCTGATGTAGTTAGAATAGTAAGAGGGCAGCGAGCAAGATGGTTGGGGCATGTAGCTAGGATGGGTAAAAACCGAAGTCCATTCAAGCTGTTAGAGAGCCGAATATGGGGGACGAGATGGATAAAGGAAGTGGACGCGGATTTAAGGAAGGCTGGAATCACTCAGTGGAGGAGAAAAGCGGAGGATAGGGATAGCTGGAGAAGAATTGTGAATTTAATTATTTGCTAAATTGTATTAAGTTATGGGCCAAATGGCCCTGTAATACTCAAATATATATATAGTAACCCCACCCACCCACCCTCTATTTTCTTGGAGGGATCTCATTTTTGCCAAAATCAATCTTATCTTAGCAGGTACTAGCCCCGCCCACCCACCCTCTCTTTTCTTAGAGGATATGTCATCTGCCAAGATTGATCTTATTTTAGAAGGTACTAACCCCGCCCACCCACCCTCTATTTTTTTAGACGGATCTCATTTTTGCCAAAATCAATCTTATCTTAGCAGGTACTAGCCCCGCCCACCCACCCTCTATTTTCTTCCAAGAATCGTCTAGCCTTTTGGATATTAGACAAATATTCCTAAAATGACTCCTAAATATACTACATACAGAGACTTTAAATCTTCTTGCATGATAAATTTATGTTAAACTTAAATAAAAAATCTTTGGATAACATTTATTACATCTTCAGTGTTGAAGACAAAATCAGGTACCTTAACACAAGTGTGTTAAAATTATTTGACTATCAAGCTCCGTTCAAAACCTCTTTCATTTCAAAGCCCTATGCACCTTGTCTCACCCCTTCTATTAAAGAATTGATGAAACAAAGAAATCGAGCATTAAGTTTGCATAAGCAAACAAAATCTGCACAGCACTGGCTATTTTATAAACAGCTAAGAAATTCTACTGTTGCTGCACACTGAAACGGGAAAAAAGCGTACTTAGATTATGAAAGTAATACTTCAAATAAAAAAAGACTATGGGTTGCTCTAAAAAAGTTAAATATTCAAAAAAAATTAAAGGATGTGATCTATCTACATTCAGTGCTGATGAAATAAATGAATATTTTTTGTCAATATTCACTCGTCCCCAAAAGTGTGTTGAAGCTGCTAATAACTAATAACAAATAGTAACTTTAAATTTTCATTGGCCACTGAGGAGGATGTGTTTCAAATCATAAATAGCTTGAAATCGAATGCTATGGGTATTGGTGTTATCTCTGCTTACATGATTAGATTATGTTGTCCTAATATATGTAGTTCAGCCAATTACATTATTAATTGGTGTCTAGAGACTGGATACTTTCCAGAATTATGGAAAGTGGCTTTAATTCATCCTATTCTCAAAACCGATGAGGTAAATTCTCCTGAAGACGTAAGACCAATAAGTATTCTTTCAACGTTATCTAAAGTTTTAGAAAAACGTATCTATAATCAAATCTTTAAATTTATAGTAAAAGAAGAGATATTATCTGAAGATCAATCTTGTTTTATTTATTTTTAAGACCCACCACTGACCCGGAAATGACCGGCATTCAGGCAAGACTTCTATCATTACGGGTACTAAGACCAAGTAATGATATGCATTGATTAGATTAACAAAACAACTTTCGAGATTCTAGAATTACAGCATACAAATTAGTCTGCTATTATTCTCTAATCTCACCCCATCCCCAAAAGTCTAGCGTAACTACCGATCATTTATCCGCGCATCACTTGGAATGTGACTTACACTACTCTGACCTACTAATCTAATCTGACTGACATGATCAGACTGTTCGAGAAACTTACGAACAATATGACATGTTCCTAACAAAACAGTTTTTTGAATTTTGACAATTATTGAATCATTCAAATGCAAAGACTTTAAATTCTCAACTAAGCTATTTGGGACTACACCTACATTAGAGATACTTAACGGTAGAATTGAAATTTTTTTAAGATTCAACATGGATTTCATTTCTACCGATAATTGTAGATATTTTGAAATCTTGGTGTGGTATGTTTGAATAATGTTGTTTGTGTTAGGAATAGCAATGTCAATGAGAATGGCTTCGTTCGTGTGTTTTTTGATAAGTATGATGTCTGGTCTGTTAGCTGTAATATTAAGTCTGTAAGTATTGTGCGACCCCAGTATAATTTGTATTTGTTATTTTCAAGGATCGGAGATGGAATGTAAGTGTAATAGGGTGTATCATCGATTAAGTTCATAAGTGTTGCTAATTCTTTGTGAATGATTTTGGCTGCGTTGTCGTGTCTAACTTTGCAGTCCGTTTGTGCCAGGATACTGTAGGAGGAGATTATGTGCTGGATCGTTTCAGGTTTTGCTTTGCAGAGGCGACAGCAGTCGTTTCTTATATTCGGATCTTTGATGATGTATTTTCTGTAATTCTTGGTATTGATTACTTGGTCTTGAATAGCAAACACAAATCCTTCTGTTTCGGCATACAAACTTGATTTTTTTAACCAAATCAATGACATCTTCTTATTGACATGAGTTTCTTCTAAGTCTTTGTAGAATTTTCCATGTAGTTGTTTTTGTTTTAGCCCATTTATTATTGTGTCTATTGTGTGCGGGATGTGGATTTCTTCGGTGTTCGGCAGATTTAAGGGTGTGTGGTTCAAATCTGCCCTTGTGATGGTGCGAAACATTTCATTTCTTTCTGCTCGTTTCAAGAAATACTTCTTCAGATCTGAGATTTGTCTCTGATATAAGTTTTCTAGGTTCTGGAAACCCCTTCCTCCATTCTGTCTTGGTAATGAGAATCTTTCAATGGACGATTTTGGATGATGCCTTCTATACTGTGTGAAGATTTTCCTTGTTGCGATGTTTAAATTTAAATCAGTTTTGGACCATTTAATGACTCCAAAAGAATATGTTAGCAGTGGAACGCAGAATGTATTTACTGCTTTCATTATTTTTTTTCCATTTAACTGTGTCTTCAATATTAATTTTAATTTCGCTAGGTATTGATCTTTCAACTGTGTTTTCGTTTTGGTATGATTGATGTGGGAGGATTGACAGAAACCCAGATATTTGTATGTATCATTTCGTTCTTGGGCTTCGATTATTTCGTTATTCTGGGTTATATGTGGAATTTGGTGTTGGACGCCTTTTCTGATTGCTTGGGTCTTACATTTCTCAATACCAAAACACATACCAATATCACCGGAAAACTGTTCAGTCAGATTTAATAGGTTTGTTAACTGATTTTGTGTACTTGTATATATTTTTATGTCATCTATATACAGCAAGTGACTTATTCTGTTTTCTCTTTGTTTGTTAATTCTTATATTCAACCCATAATTGCAGCCGTTCAGGATATCGGAGAGGGGATTTATTGCTAAGCAGAACCATAACGGGCTAAGAGATTCGCCTTGAAAAATTCCTCTTCGGATCTTTATTGGATCTGACTGAATTGTTTGTTCATTTAAGGTTATTTGAAGGGTGGTCTTCCAAAATTCCATGGAACATTTGAGAAAAGTGCAGATTTTAGTATCAATTTTGTATAATTCCATAATTTTGCATAGCCAGGAATGAGGGACAGAATCGTAAGCTTTCTTTTAATCAATAAAAGCAGTATATATGTTTCGGTTTTCTTTTCTAGTTTGTTCACAGATGATGGAATCTATGATTAATTGCTCTTTGCAACCAAAGGATCCTTTAATACATCCTTTCTGTTCTTCATTAATGATGTCAGAGTTAAAACAGTGTTGATAGATTTTTTGTGTAATGCATGAGGTTAATATTTTATAGATTGTCGGTAAACATGTGATAGGTCTGTATTTTGATGGATTTTTTGTGTCGTTATCTTTAGGTTTTAGGTATGTTACACCATGACATAAGAATGTTGTAAAGGAGGATGGGTCAAGAAGGAACTGATTTAAGTGATGTAGTAAATGAATATGTACACAATTTTATTTTTTTATCCAAAAATTATGGATTTTGTCTGGTCCTGGTGATTTCCAGTTGTGTGTCTTATGATGGTATTTATTAATTCGGCAAGTGTTATCTGATGATCATTCATTGGTGTAACTGTGGATAGTTTATGGGATATATGAGGAATCCATTTGGCAGATTGGTTAAATTCAAATTCTTGAGACCAAAGTTTTGACCAAAATGTTGTTACATCTTGTGAACTTGGAAGTTCACCGGATAATTGAGTTTTGCTTGAATTAGTTAAATGTTGATAGAATAGTTTTTCGTTGTTTAAAAATTTAGTGTTATGAATTTTTCTGAGATATAATTGTTTGTATTTATTTATTTATTTACTTCATTTCATCTTCGAACCCTTTTTCAATTCATCTTTAGCCAAACAAACCGGATGTGACAATAAACCAAACATATCACTTCCCGCAAAGCTTAATTACGGGAATAACAACAGCATTAGTGTGCTACTTTGATGAACTCCAAAAAAATGTTCTAACCGTGTTTCGGTTCCGATACAAGAATTACCTTTTTTACCAGCTGGGAACTTAATTTTAGGAGAGATGATGCTTTGCTAAGATGGGATTATCTACCTGACCAGCTGTGGGGGTTTCTTTCTTCTTTGAAGGACCACGTTAGGTAGTTAAAAAAATGTCAACTCTCTTTGTGAGCAGCAAACGAACTATATTTTTGTTAAATTAGTATGTGTTGGGTCCGTAATTTAGTTTTTTATTAACGTTTGTCGTTAGAGTGAGTTTCTAAATGACAAACGAAACTGTAACCATCATTACATAACACATTTTATTTTATATTTGAAGTATTTAAAAAAAAAATTGTGATTTATAGTTTTTTAGTTTTTGTTACACATTTTTAACAAATATAGTATTACAAATTACAACCAAGATTAATAAAATGGATGATGATAGTTTGTGGAAAAAAAGCTACATTTAACTAGGCAACCAGTAAATCACGATATACAGGGTTGTAGCGTGAAAATAAACTTGCATACACTCCAGTTTTCGTTATATCGATTTAGGGCTCGTGAAACATCAAGGCAGTACTAAAACAAACGTAAAATATAATCTCGAGAAACTTAGTTCTTCATCACGAATCTATTTTAATTAAATCTAGTTTCGTCAAACAACTGTAATAAACTAATAAGTCTCGTCTGCGCCTCGCGTAAACCCCATCCAAACGTCAAACAAAGCTCATTTTTGCTTAATCCACTAAATTAAACACACTAGTTGGTATTTTCAGCCACAAAAATATCCATCCGTGTTCACGCCGCCTTGCATTCGATACCACTTATTCGGTTTTGAAGCTAATGCATTTCGTTGCACAACAACAAAAGGTTAAAGCTAAGTAAACGATTTAATTCAATTACTGGGAGCCTGCGAAGTGGAACGAACTTCACTTTATCTGTTTTATTCGCGGAGGAGAGACGCATGTATGCGGACCCAACAATGATTAATTAGGTTAAAGGAGATGAGTTCCCACTGAAAAAATAACCACCACCGAATACGCAAAATAGCGCCGCTACACACAGAAAAATCCGACAGTAAAAAAGTGAATTTAATTAGTTGCTCGTCTCTCGTAAAGTAAACTCTAGTAACAATTATTATGAAATTTTTTTTTTAGTAAAAGAGCCAGGTTGTTCCAAACGCGCTTTTCTCTCGGTGTACAAATTCGGCCGAATTTTTTTTCCGCGTTTTTTCCCTCGCCCATATTTCGAAAACAAATTACCGAAAAACGTGCGAGTCATGTCGATCCAAACCGGTCATTAGCGCAGATTCGGAACGCATGTTTGGTACTGCTGCTGACTCATCGCCGTCTTGATTAACTTGTCAGTGTTTTTACTTAAAAAGCGGCATTTTTTAATTTCTTCCGCCCCGAAAACCTAGCTCCAACTTTTATAATTACGAAAATATTATCTACGCTCTCGGGCTTTAATTAATCTCGAAGCGGGAGGTTTTTATGCAACCGGTAATTGCGCCTTTGCGATGCTCGACGCTGGGCAGGTTCCGGCTTTGATTATGTTCGCGGAAAATGGGACGATGGGGCGGGGCCGGCGATGGGGTGTTGGTAGCGGCGAGTACGTAACTATATATTGTTTAGGTAACAGACCACGAATTTCTTTAACCGTTGGTGTTCTGTTTAGAATCCCGCTATCAAAAACGTATCTAATGCTTTTTTCGTAACCATAATTTTCATTCATCTTTTCTCTAACTGAGCGATATGGAGCATTATCGAGAACAATACGTTCGGTCTTCTAAAAATGGCAACAATTGAGTTTCGACCCACTTATGAAATAAGTTCCCCGTCATGTTGTCGTGATTGTCGTCACTTTGTTTTTGCGACGCAAAGATTAAGCTTGCGTTATTTAAGAATCGTTGTTGGTTACCACAACGCAGAATAAGGTACTGCTTTATTTCTTTCGCTGAAGAGAGAAAAGGGGACAACACTTTTTTAACATTACGTATTAAGGAATTTATCGGTGGAAAATGTTGCCTAATTTCCTGAACAACTCAACTAACGAATTTCAAGTTGAATTCTCAAATTAATATTGCTATACTGACTAAGTACATGCAATTTAAAAAAACCGTGGACCGAACGATAAAACTCTTCGCAGAAACTGGTAGCTTTTGCGAAAAGTAGGGAGTAGAGCGCCCAAATCTCTGAAGTTGTTGCTCATGCTGAAGAAATAATGGAAGAAACACCAAAAACGTCAATTCGTCAATTACATCAGCAAATTAATTTTTCTGTTGGAACCACCCACAAACTTTTACGCAAAGATTTGGAAATTAATCTACCGTTTCAGTGATTAATCTCCGAAATTGCCGGACCGATTGTTGTGAAATTTCATATCGTGTTGACGACTTCACCTCAAAGTTTTTAATAGTAAATACTGTTTAAATTTTTATTAAAAAGCATACTCCTGTACTTATGGTTTATGAATCCGCCTTGGTTTTTTACCCCAGACATCCAGAGAAAAATCTAAATTATGTAACAGCATTTTACAGTTTAACTTGTTATCGTATCCCAAGTGGTTTAGTCATGATATTATAAATCTTATAAAGGCAAAGAAAATTGCTCACAAGCAATTTAAAAGAACTACCTTAGTACTAACACAGACTATGTGAAATTTGTAAATTTGAGAAATTTATGTAAAGTTATGATTTAGAATGCGTATAGTGAACATATCTCTAATATTCAGAGTGATTTGTTGTTAAATCCCACTAACTTTTGGAAATTTATCCGCACAAAATCTAACTGTCAAATGCCACTGCCAATGAGATTGGGCAATGAAATTTTTTATAATGATACTGATATTTGTCAATGTTTTAGTAATTACTTTGGCTCTGTATATTATATTGTGACGTTATTAATCCTAATTTAAAAGCTGTTTTTGATTCAGTGGTTAATATTGATAAAATCAGCATTCACTTGACAGATGTTAACAGTGCGTTAGATATGATTGACTCTAACAAGGGAGCTGGTCCTGATTTCGTTCCTCCAAAATTTTATAAGAACTGTGGTAAGTCTTTGGCATTACCGCTGCAATTGTTGTTCAATTTATCATTACAATCTGGTAAGTTTCTCTCATTATGGAAGGTGACTCATGTTGTACCTATACATAAAGCAGGTAGTAAGTCTTCCATTGAAAATTATAGGCCTGTTTCCATCCTATCAACACCTTGTAAGATATTGGAATCGATAGTATATACTCATATTTTTTATGCTTTTAAAAATATAATCTATTTGAATCAGCATGGTTTTTTTCGTAAAAGGTCAACTATAACTAATTTGTTAAGTTTTACTGATATTGTTATTAAGTCATTTTCTGAGAGTGCGGAAGTTCACACTGTGTATACTGACCTCAGCAAGGCCTTTGACAAAATTCTCATAAAATATTAATAAACAAACTTGGCGCTTATGGTGTCTCTGGTCATCTACTTCTATGGTTTACTAGTTAGCTTGATAATCGATCCCAGATTGTGAAATTCAAAAATTGCTTCTCGTCTTCGCAAATTTTACCTCTGGGGTCCCACAAGGGTCAATTCTCGGGCCTTTGTTCTTTTCCATTTATATAAATGATGTGTCTAATTTACTTAACTGTAATTTTAGCCTGTTCGCTGATGATTTAAAATTTTTTAAAACTATTAGGGATAGTAACGATATGTTTTTACTGCAAAGCGACTTAGATTCTCTCTCATTGTGGTGTAAGGATAACTTAATGAAATTAAATTATAGCAAATGTCAAGTAATATGTTATAGTCGTAAAATTCTGACATCAATTCCGGGTTATGCTATTGACAATAATTCTTTAAAAGTTGTTTCTTCTGTAAAAGACCTTGGTATCATTTTAGACAGCAAATTATTGTTTGTCCTGCATTGCGAATATATTGTTTCAAAAGCTAATAAAGTATTAGGGTGTATAAAGAGATACTGTCATGATTTTAATGATATTCGTACTTCTCTAGTATTATATTCATCATTGGTCCGTTCAGTTTTGGAATATGGGTGCATACTGTGAGATCATATATATCAGATACATAAGAATAGCATTGAACGCATTCAAAATAAGTTTGTGAAATCTATATTGTTCAAATTACCACTTAAGGTCTCTCATTCCACTAGTCTTAGTAAATCTTATTTGGCTTTGTCTTTATTAAGTGTACGTCGTGATTTTCACAAAATTTGTTTTATGTATAAACTTTTAAACAATATCTGCGATTCTGACATTCTTAATTCTATTAACTTCTATGTTCCTCAGTTCAATGTTAGACAAGCTCCCTTCTTCTACATTAAATTCAATTTTACGAATTATTTGTTGTTTTCACCACTTAATAATATATTATCTACTTGTAATTCTATTTATAGCAGAATTGATTTTTATACAGATACATTTCCTGAATTTCAAACTTAGTTAAGGCAAATCTTATTTTAAAAATATTGTAACATTCTCATATGATTTTATTATTTTTTCTTTGTGTTGTTTAAGGATGTTTTTCCGTCAATAAAGTACGTAAGTAAGTAAGTAACTTTGGAACTCAAAATGCTTTGAATTCTTGCAAATGTTTTAAAGCTATCATAAATTGTTAATCAAAATGTATCCGTTTATTTTATCGAATGTTCTTTAAATTTTACATTCCTGCACTTGCAGTTTATGAGTCCGTGTTCAATTTTTCATTTAGACATCAAGATTTTCTGAAAAAAAAAATCATTATTATTGTATATTGGTGGCCTCTAAGGTGTTTTAGTTATGGATGCGGAAGAATCTCGGAGCCCTAGCGTCTTTTTCTTTAAGAGTGAGAAAGAATCTCTGGGGTCTTTAGTGTCTTTCTCTCTAAGAATACGAAAGATTCTCGGGAACCCCTTGTATATTTTTTCTTTATATATGTATAAGAATCAAGGAGACCCCAAATGTCTTTTTCTTTAAGAATGTGAAAGAATCGAGGAGGGCTTTAGAGTCTTTTCTCTAAGAATGCGAAAGATTCTCGAGAACCCCCTGCGTCTATTTCTTATAAATGTGAAAGAAGCAAGAGAGCCCTTAGTGTCTTTTTCTCTAAGAATGCAAACAAACCTCGGGAGTCTATTGTCTTTTACTTTAAGGGTAGGAAAGAATCTCGGGGGCCCTTAGTGTCTTTTTTCCTAAGAATACGAGACATTCTCGGGAACACCTTGTATCTCTTTTTATATAAATGTGAAAGAAGCAAGAGAATCCTGAGTGTCTCTTTCTCTAAGAATGCAAACAAATCTCCGGAGCATCTATTGTCTTTTTCTTTAAGAATAGGAAAGAATCTCAGGAGCCCTAAGTGTCTTTTACTCAAAGGATGCGAAAGAATCTCGGGAGGTCTTAGTGTCTTTTCTCTAAGAATGTGAAAAAATCTCGAGAACCTCTAGCGTTTTTTTTCTTTAAGAATGAAAAAGAAACTCTATGGCCCTTAGTGTCTTTTTCTCTAAGAATGCAAATAAATCTCGGGAGCCTCTAGTGTCTTTTTCTTTAAAAGTAGGAACGAATTTCGAGGGTCTTTAGTGTCTTTTTCTTTAAGAATGTGAAAGAATCGAGGGCTTTAGAGTCTTTTCTCTAAGAATGCGAAAGATTCTCGAGAACCCCCTGCGTCTATTTCTTATAAATGTGAAAGAAGCAAGAGAGCCCTTAGTGTCTTTTTTTCTAAGAATGCAAACAAACCTCGGGAGTCTCTATTGTCTTTTTCTTTAAGAGTAGGAAAGAATCTCGAGGGCCCTTAGTGTCTTTTTCCCTAAGAATACGAGACATTCTCGGAAACACCTTGTATCTCTTTTTTTATAAATGTGAAAGAGGCAACAGAATCCTGAGTGTCTGTTTCTCTAAGAATGCAAACAAATCTCCGGAGCATCTATTGTCTTTTTCTTTAAGAATAGGAAAGAATCTCAGGAGCCCTAAGTGTCATTTTCTCTAAGGATGCGAAAGAATCTCGGGATCCCTTAATGTCTTTTTCTCTAAGAATGCGAAATATTCTCGAGAGCCACTAGCGTTTTTTTTTCTTTAAGATTGAAAAAGAAACTCTGTCGCCCTTAGTGTCTTTTTCTCTAAGAATGCAAATAAATCTCGAGAGCCTCTAATGTCTTTTTCTTTAAGAGTAGGAAAGAATTTCGAGGGCCTTTAGTGTCATTTTTTCTAAGAATGTGAAAGAATCGAGGAGGGTTTCAGTGTCTTTTCTTCTAAGAATGCGAAAGATTCTCGAGAACCCCCTGTGTCTCTTTCTTATAAATGTGAAAGAAGCAAGAGAGCCCTTAGTGTCTTTTTCTCTAAGAATACAAACAAACCTCGGGAGTCTCTATTGTCTTTTTCTTTAAGAGCGGGAAAGAAGCTCGGGGGCCCTTAGTGTCTTTTTCTCTAAAAATACGAGACATTCTCGGGAACACCTTGTATCTCTTTTTTTATAAATGTGAAAGAAGCAGGAGAACCCTGAGTGTCTCTTTTTCTAAGAATACAAACAAATCTCGGGAGCATTTATTGTCTTTTTCTTTAAGAATAGGAAAGAATCTCTGGAGCCCTTAGTGTCTTTTTCTCTAAGAATGCGAAAGTATCTCGGGAGGCCTTAGTGTCTTTTTCTTTAAGAATGCGAAAAAATTTCGAGAGCCAATAGCGTTTTTTTTCTTTAAGATTAAAAAAGGAACTCTGGCCTTTAGTGTCTTTTTCTCTAAGAATGCAAATAAATCTCTGGAACCTCTAGTGTCTTTTTCTTTAAAAGTAGGAACGAATTTCGAGGGCCTTTAGTGTCTTTTTCTCTAAGAATGTGAAAGAAGCAAGAGAGCCCTTAGCGTCTTTTTCTCTAAGAATGCAAATAAATCTCAGAGCTTCTAGTCTCCTTTTCTTTAAGAGTAGGAATGTATCTCTGGGACCCTTAGTGTCTTTTTCTCTAAGAAAGCGATAGATTGTCGCGGGCCGCTTGTACCTCTCTTTTTATTGTTGTGAAAGAATCAAGGGGACCCCTAATGTCTTTTTCTCTAAGAATGTGAAAGAATCTAGGAGGGCTTTAGTGTCTTTTCCCCTAAGAATGCAAAAAAATCTCGAGAGCCTCTAGCGTGTTTTTTTTTCTTTAAGAAAGAAAAAGAATCTCTGTGGCCCTTATTGTCTTTTTCTCTAAGAATGTGAAAGATTCTCGGGAGCTCCTTGTATCTCTTTTTTATGGATCTGAATGAAGCAAGGAAGCCCTTAGTGTCTTTTTATCTAAGGATATGAAAACATTTCGGGAGCTTTTAGCGTCTTTTTCTTTAAGAGTGGGTAAGATTCTTTGGGTCCCTTAGTGCATTTTTCTCTAAAGAGTGGGCAAGAGTCTTAGTGTCGTTTTCTCTAAGAATGAGAAATAATCTAGGAGGGCTTTAGTGTCTTTTCCTCTAAAAATGCGAAAAAATCTCGAGAGCCCCTAGTATATTTTTTCCTTAAGAATGAAAAAGAATCTCTGGCTCCCTTATTGTCTTTTTCTCTTAGAATACGAAAGATTCTCGGCAGTTTGTTGTGTCTCTTTTTTATAGATCTGAACGAAGCAAGGGAGCCCTTAGTGTCTTTTTATCTAAGAATGTGAAAAAATCTCTGGAGCTTTTAGGGTCTTTTTCTTTAAGAGTGGGCAAGAATCTTAGTGTCGTTTTCTCTAAGAATGCGAAAGATTCTCGGGAACACCTTTAGTGTCTTTTTCTTTGAAAGAAGCAAGAGAACCCTTAGTGTCTTTTTTTCTAAGAATCCAAACAAATCTCGGGAGTCTCTAGGGTCTTTTTCTTTAAGTGCAGGGAAGAATCTCGGGGGCTCTTAGTGTCTGTTTCTCTAAGAATGCGAAAGATTCTTGGGAGCCCCTTTTTTATTGATGTGAAAAAATCTAGGGGGGCTTTATTGCCTTTTTCTCTAAGAATGCGAATGAATCTCGGGGGGCTTAGCATCTTTTTCTCTAAGAATGTAAAAATCCGGGAGTTTCCTTCTGTTTTTTAAGGATCCTAAAGAACCTTGTAGGATCCTAGTATCGGTTTTTAGGAATGCGAAAAAATTTCTGGAGCACCTATCTTTGTGTGAAAGAATAAGGGAGGCCAATAGTGTTTTTTTCACTTCTATTTATGTTTACAGGGTGTGCGGTTCTTTAAGGACTATACTTTAAAATTATTTCTAAGTATACCGTTTTTAAGAGTAGCACAACTTTTTTTTATTCCAATTTTCTTGAAAGGGAAATGTTCATAAAAGAATCGCGGTTATTTTTGAATTCTATGTTACAATATTTTATGGGAAAGTAAAGAAAAGTACGAACTTTGTTGTGGGATGAAAAAATGACTGAAAATTGCAATTGTACCACAGAGTGTTCATCAAAAATTTTCATTATTACAATTTGCAGATATAGATATTTCAGTTTTTCAAATAGACATCCCGTATTTTACTAATGCGTACATCTTATTCTACTTTTTGTTCCCGTTCTTTTTTTGTTAAGTATTTTCTTATTTAAAGTTGATGGTTGCTGCGATTTCTTACCTTTTTATGGGACACATCGACATATTAGAAGTATGAGAAGAAAAAATGTAAAAAAAAATCTGGTTAAATAATTAGGCCAGTTTTTCGAAATGATTTTTTTTTATTTTTTTAACTTTTACTGTATAAAAGCAAACTTACTGTGATAAATTGTGTTTTGCTTGTAATAGGGTGAAATTTATTTTTGGATTTGATTGGATTTTGAGAAGTTGTTTAAACCTGACCTGACCTGTCCTGATCCCTGAAAACCCCTAAACAGTATCGTTATTTTTATTTAAACAATCACTATGTAATTACATAATTACTACTAAAAATTCGGAAAAGAACTGGAAAAATAATCTTCCAAACTGTCAAGTACCCATGGCAAGTACTGTGTACATTTTCTTCGAAAGACTTAAAACTGCTCAGCTTGACATTCAAAACACTCCAAATTTTTGCGTGATACACAATCACCTTCCAACTTTTTCGACTTTCAGCGTTTTTAATGAAGCTATCTCCCCGGCCCTCTTCCATCGCCGGTACTCCTCTCACATTCCCACCTAATTAAGCGATTCGATAGCCCTAATCATCTCCCACTGATTGATGGGCAATAAGTGAAACAAACAGTGCAAGTCTGGCCGGCCGATGGTCATTAACACCTCCGTACGACCTCACTTTTGACACTTACAAATCACGAATACCATACTTCCATCGCTAGATGGATTTATCTACCGTCAAGTCCCAAAGCACCGGCCATTACTAACCCGCTTTATAAATTTCATCGTACATCACAACACTTTGTAGTTACTCCTGATTAATAGAGCGATTTTTTATTCAAAGTCTTAATTAGAAACCGAGGGAATTTAACACCGCCGGCCTCCAGGTGCGACCCGCGTCGACTTTTCGCCATTAGAAGAAGACGGTCGCTCATTAGTGCAACAAATCAGATTAGGCGCGGAGGATCCTCGTGACATCAATTTTACCGATGAAAGGACGCCGGGTTTTTGCGTTTATTCATTTTATTTAAACTATTTCCATCAGCTGCGAACGCTTAATTAAATGTCATTCCGACGTACCGAAAGTTAACAGTACGCTTCACTCAAACGCACCTCGTCTCGCTTGCCGATCGCTCCGTCGCTCTCCTTAATTGATTTTCGCTAACGTCGTGCTGAATCCTAAATGAAGCGACAAGAACAAGAAAAAATACACAGTCGAAAATAATTACTAGATCTGCCGTTTCCGTCCGTCTGTCTGTCGTCTCTCCGGATTTTCTTAGACAGATAATATCCGAACCTATTAGACCAATTGTTGCCAAATTTTGTATGTATATAGGAATATCATGTAGTGCCATTTAGAACAAACTTTAAAACACCAAATTCCAGAATGAAAATCTTTTTGTTTTAACAGTAAAGACCAAGAAGAGTTGTTAACTTTTATTCTCGTACCAAATTACAACTACCTCTTCTGGTGTTTCTCTACAAACTCTAAAACCTCGTTGACGTCCACCGGAGACCCTATAAAAATGGGAGTCGTCTGGTGTATGCTTTTCGGCACGATCTCCAAGATGTTGGTATGACCATCGCTCGCCGCTCCGCCCGCTTGCGTGACGATGAAAGCCAAGGGTTTGCACTTACTCATCAACTCCAGTTTTCCGAAGGGTTGGTCCTTGTTACCAGGGTACATAAAAATGCCCCCTCGCTTCAGAGTCCTGTGGAAATCACCGACCATCGAGCCCACGTACCTCGCCGTGTAGTGCTTCTTCTTATCCGGGAACTTCCTCTCCCTTATGTACTCCTTGATGGCGTCGTCCCACAACGCCAAGTACCCTTCGTTCACAGAATAGCTCATGCCTTTTTCAGCGATTCGTATTGCCTTATCGGTCAACAGGAACTCCCCGATTTGGGGATCTAGGATAAACTCGTTTACCCCTTCCCCTGTGGTAAGCACGAAAATGGTGGTGCTTCCGTACATCATGTACCCAGAGGCCACCATCTTGTTGTTGGAGTTAAGAGCGTCCTCCACAGTGGGGACGCGACTGTCCACCCGCAGCATGATGCCGAAGATGGAACCCGTGGGAAGTCCCAACTCTATGTTGGTCACCCCGTCCAAAGGGTCGATCACCAAGATGTATTTCCCCTTCTTGGTCTTTTCCACGTCGATGACTTTGGGGCTGAACCTTGAAATGATGATGCCAACCGAACCGGTTTCGGAGAGGATCTTGATGAAAATATCTTGGGCTATACCTTGGATTTTCATGGGTTCTTTTTCCTTTTCGGGGGTGCCGTAGGGCTCGTTCAAGCCCACCCGGCGCAACATGGCACTGATGGCTTTCGCGATGGTTTGACACGAGCTGAGGAGCTCGGTGAACTCGCCGGTGATCTTCTCGTGTTTGAGTTCCTCGTTGAAGATGAACTTGCTGAGGGTCATGTGGTAATTAGGAGATTGGATGATGTTTGCCATTGTGATGGGTGACGGTGACACGTTTGGGTAAATACGTGTTACGCGGTTACGAATTGACACAAATACTTCAACTGTCACCGAAATCCTTTGTTTCGTTGTAGTTTTGAATAGTGTTACATACATGGAAACGTTATCGAGCAGAAACCCCTACTACTCCATCGACTCCACACTGACTCTAACCCAGTTCGTCTGCTCCGAGAAAATCAAAATCGAGCACCAACTCGTCGAAGTCATCACCTCGTTCGAAATCGTGGCCAAATCCGTCAGCTCCTTCATCCAGATTCTCCATCTGCAAGACAAAGAATCCAACACCATCCAGACCTACGCCAACGGAGTCTTCACCGACACGTTGTCCAGCTGCAACAACGTCGGAATCCTCGTCTCCGAATCCAACAAAAACATCCTGGAATCCAACTCCCCCAAGAAAGGCCTCTTCATGGTGACCTTCTCGCCTATAGACTGCGCAGACAACGCCACCTGCGGGTTCAGCGTGGGCTCCATCTTCAGCGTGATGCTGAAAAAGGACCTCGGGATTCCGACGAAGGACGATGTCGTCGACCCCCATAACGTCTTGGTGGCTGCCGGCTACATTCTCTACAGCAGCGCCACTTTATTCGTTTTGTCTTTGGGGCACGGAGTACACGAATTCGTCCTGGACCCAGAAATCGGGGAGTTCTGCTTGACGGAGCACGACGTGGTGATGCCGAAGAAGGGACACGTGTATAGTGTGGACGAAGCCAGCATGAACACGTGGGACGACGTCATCAAGAACTATATTAAGCACAAGAAGATGTCCGAAAAGAAGAAGCAGAATGTGTTTAGGTACATGGGCTCGTTTGTGGCGGACGTGCACAGGATTATTAAGCAAGGAGGGATGTTCATGTACCCGAGCACCAAGGAGACGCCGAAGGGGAAATACAGCGTGATATGCATATGTCAGCCCATGGCGTTCATTGTAACGCAAGCTGGCGGGTTGGCGACTGATTTGAAAGTTCCCATTCTGGATTTGCAGGTGCGCGATGTCAGGGAGAAGACTCCGGTGTTTTTGGGGTCGAAGATTGATATGGAGGATCTGCAGGAGTTTGAGCAGGGGTGCAAAGAGGGGCTGTATGGAAACACGGCGAGACTTTCTCATTGACGTTGAAGAGTAGCTGGAATAGTTTGATTATTTTGTACAATTAGATATTTTTTTATAACAATAATACTAAATTAATTAATTTATTTTCACTTCGCCACTGGTAAGTTCATCAAGAGGTTTGAGACAGAGGAGTTCTTTAACACCTTCTGCAGCAGATATATACTGAGCTTCTGTGCTTGAAAATGAAACTATTGATTGTTTGACGGATTGCAGGATGCTCTTATTATTCGTAATTAATAAGTAGGTAATCTAATAAAAGCCTGAAAGTGTGCTTTATTAAAGCTTGCATATTCTAAGTAATAAAAGTATTAGGTTGCAATATTAACAAGACAGCAACATGCCAAAGAAGCCGCCTTTAATTTATAATTTTATGATCCTTTTATTATTCCTCTTTGACGAAAGTTCTTAATATATTAGCCTTATTTGTCGAGCGTAACTACACAAGAGCTACTTATTTAACCGGATAAAGTTTTATTTTCAAGGAAATCTATTTGCCTGGCAATTTGAAAAGCGAACGTGGGGCAAAATCTCCAAAAGGCAAATTGACTGAGTTTGTAAAACAAAAATTTATCCGCCTAGAAATGAATAATTTCAGTGTAAATGACTTAATAATTTCATCACAGCAGATGTGAAAAATACAAAATTCGAAAACGTTTTCAACAATTAAAAAACATTTTTTTTAATTGTTGTTTAATTTAATTAGGATTTGAACATGAACGGGAAGAAATTGTTAAAATATTATTTTGAGTTAGGGATAAAAGAGCGGATTTTAGGCTAAAAACACCTAAAACGCCTTCAAAATAGAATTTATTGAGTCATGGTGTAAATCACAAAGAACGTTGTACATACAATATTGCTCTGAATACTACATTGGTACGGATGTAAGAGAGTTTAAATCCAAGATAAAAGGGCACTCAATTTATGAGTTAAAATATATAGGAAATGAAAGTCATTTCCGCTTTCATTTCTTCGATAATTCCAATGGTATTACCAGAATCGTCCTTTGAAATACACAAAAATATGCAAAATACCACCAATTTTTGACCAATTTTCATCGAAATTTTCGAAATTTCACCAAATACATTTTCTTGTAGATTTAGGACCGCAGAAGTCATTTCCGCTTTCATTCCCTCGATAAATCCAATGGTTTTTCCAGAATCGTCCTTTGAAATACATAGAAATATGTAAAATACCACCAATTTTCAACGAAATTTTCAAAATTTCACTAAAAACATTTTCTTGTAGATTTCAAGCCGCTGAAGTCATTTCCGCTTTCAATTCTTCGATAATTCCAATGATTTTTCCAGAATCGTCCTTTGAAATACATATAAATAGGCAAAATGCCACCAATTTTCTACCAATTTTCAACGAAATTTTCGAAATTTCACTAAATACAATTTCTGGTAGATTTAGGGCCGCAGAAGTCATATCCGCTTTCATTTCTTCGATAACTCCGATGGTGTTTCCAGAATCGTCCTTTGAAGTACATAAAAATATGCAAAATACCACCAATTTTCGAATAATTTTCAACGAAATTTTCGATATTCCACTAAATACATTTTCTTGTAGATTTCGGGCCGCTGAAGTCATTTCCGCTTTCAATTCTTCGATAATTCCAATGATTTTTCTGAACCGTCCTTTGAAATACATAAAAATGTGTAAAATACCACCAATTTTCGACCAATTTTCAACGAAATTTTCGAAATTACACTAAATACATTTTCTTATAGATTTCGGGTCGCTGAAGTCATTTCCGCTTTCATTTCTTCGATAAATCTAATGGTTTTTCCAGAATCGTCCTTTGAAATACATAAGAATAAGCAAAATACCACCAATTTTCGACCAATTTTCAACGAAATTTTCGCAATTTTACTAACTACATTTTCTTCTAAATTTCAGGCCGCAGAAGTCATATCCGCTTTCATTTCTTCGATAACTCCAATGGTTTTTCCAGAATTGTCCTTTGAAATATATAAAAATATCCAAAATACGACCAATTTTCGACCAATTTTCAACGAAATTTTCGAAATTTCACTAGATATATTTTCTTGTAGATTTCGGGCCGCTGAAGTCATGTCCGCTTTCATTTCTTCGATAAATCCAATGGTTTTTCCAGAATCGTCCTTTGAAATACCTAGAAATATGCAAAATACCACCAATTCTTCACCAATTTTCAACAAAATTTTTGAAATTTTACAAAGTATATTTTCTTGTAGATTTTGGACCGCTGAAGTCAATTCCGCTTTCATTTCTTCGATAACTTGAATGGTTTTTCCAGAATCGTCCTTTGAATTATATAAAAATATGTAAAACACGACCAATTTTCAACGCAATTTTCGAAATTTCACTAAATTCATTTTCTTGTAAATTTCGG
The DNA here is from genome assembly GCF_036711695.1 of Zophobas morio. Lineage (NCBI taxonomy): Eukaryota > Metazoa > Arthropoda > Insecta > Coleoptera > Tenebrionidae > Zophobas > Zophobas morio. The sequence continues at coordinate 6,080,150 of NW_026972123.1, read as the reverse complement.
GCCGCAGAACTCATATCCGCTTTCATTTCTTCGATAACTACATTGGTTTTTCCAGAATCGTCCTTTGAAATACATAAAAATACGCAAAATACCACCAATTTTCGACCAATTTTCAACGAAATTTTCGAAATTTCACTAAATTCATTTCCTTGTAAATTTCGGGCTGCTGAAGTCATAATCGCTTTCATTTCTTCGATAACTCCAATTGTTTTTCTAAAATTGTCCTTTGAAATATACAAAAATATGCTAAATACGACCAATTTTCGACCAATTTTCAACGAAATTTTTGACATTTTACTAAATACATTTCTTTGTAAATTTCGGACCGCAGAAGTCATATCCGTTTCATTTTTTCGATAACTCCAATGGTTTTTCCAGAATCGTCGTTTGAAATATATAAAAACATACAAAATACCACCAATTTTCGACCAATTTCCAACGAAAGTTTCGAAATTTCACTAGATACATTTTCTTGTAAATTTCGGGCTGCTGAAGTCATTTCCGCCTTCATTTCTTCGATAACTCCAATGGTTTTTCCAAAATCGTTCTTTGAAATTCATAAAAATATGAAAAATACCACCAATTTTCGACCAATTTTCAACGTAATTTTCGAAACTTCACTAAATACATTTTCTTGTAAATTTCGGGCTGCTGAAGTCATTTCCGCCTTCATTTCTTCGATAACTCCAATGGTTTTTCCAGAATCGTCCTTTGAAATATATAAATACATACAAAATACCACCAATTTTCGACCAATTTCCAACGAAAGTTTCGAAATTTCACGAGATACATTTTCTTGTAGATTTCGGGCCGCAGAACTCATATCCGCTTTCATTTCTTCGATAAATCCAATGGTTTTTCCAGAATCTTCTTTGAAATACATAAAAAATGCAAAATACCACCAATTTTCGACCAATTTTCAACGAAATTTTTGAAATTTCACTAAATACATTTTCTTGTAAATTTCGGGCCGCTGAAGTTAGATCCGGTTTCATTTCTTCGACAAATCCAAAAGTTTTTCCAGAATCGTCCTTTGAAATATATAAAAATATGCAAAATACCACCAATTTTCGACCAATTTTCAACGAAATTTTCGAAATTTCACTAAATACATTTTCTTGTAGATTTCGGGCCGCTGAAGTCATATCCGCTTTCATTTCTTCGATAAATCCAATGGTTTTTCCAGAATCGTTTTTTGAAATACCTAGAAATATGCAAAATACCACCAATTTTCGACGAAATTTTCGAAATTTTACAAAATACATTTTTTTGTAGATTTCGGGCCGCAGAAGTCATATCCGCTTTCATTTCCTCGATAACTCCGATGGTTTTTCCAGAATCGTCCTTTGAAATACATAAAAATATGCAAAATACCACCAATTTTCGACCAATTTTCAACGAAATTTTCGAAATTTTACAAAATACATTTTTTTGTAGATTTCGGGCCGCAGAAGTCATATCCGCTTTCATTTCTTCGATAGCTCCAATGGTTTTTCCAGAATCGTCTTTGAATTATATAAAAACATGCAAAGTACTACCAATTTTCGACTAATTTTCAACGAAATTTTCGAAATTTCACTAAATACATTTTCTTGTCGATTTCGGGCCGCTGAAGTCATTTCCTCTTTCATTTCTTCGATAACTTCAATGGTTTTTCCAAAATCGTACTTTGAAATATATAAAAATATCCAAAATACGACCAATTTTCGACCAATTTTCAACGAAATTTTCGAAATTTTACAAAATACATTTTCTTGTAGATTTCGGGGTGCAGAAGTCATATCCGCTTTCATTTATTCGATAACTCCAATGGTTTTTCCAGAATCGTGCTTTGAAATACATATAAATAGGCAAAATACCACCGATTTTCAACCAATTTTCAACGAAATTTTCGTAATTTCACTAAATACATTTTCTTCTAAATTTGGGGCCGCTGAAGTCATCTCTGCTTTCATTTCTTCGATAACTCCAATGGTTTTTCCAGAATCGTGCTTCGAAATACATAAAAATATGCAAAATACCACCAATTTGCGACCAATTTTCAACGAAATTTTCGAAATTTCACTAATTACATTTTCTTGTAGATTTCTGCCTGTAGAAGTCATTTCCGCCTTCATTTCTGCGATAAATCCAATAGTCTTTCCAGAATCGTCTTTTGAAATATATAAAACTATCCAAAATACGACCAATTTTCGACCAATTTCAGCGAAATTTTCGAAATTTCACTAAATACATTTTCTTGTAGATTTAGGGTGGCAGAAGTCTTTTCTGCCTTCATTTCTTCGATAACTCAAATGGTTTTTCCAAAATCGTCCTTTGAAATATATAAAAAGCAAGCACAAAGATTTCCAGCCATGTCGACCGTTCAGAGCAGAAAAACTCATTATCTCGTCCTTATCGTCTAAGCTTAATTCCTGTTTATGTATTTTCTTTCCACTCTGTTTAAAGTCTACTAGTTTGTTGTTAATTCTGTCGTTATCCTTTTATTCTATTAAAATTAGAAATTTCAATTGGTTTCATTTTTAAATCTTTTTCTACATTTTCGCCTGGTAATACTTTGCTGACAAGTTTAAACTCTTGGTGCCTGGTATTTTTTTAGAGTAGCTTGCAGATTTTTAAATGCCATTTCACCTACTCTCCCCGGTTATTTTTTTTATACGTACCATTTTCCCCTAGGCTTTAAAGAACAATTCGCCGTTTTCTAGTTGAAAACCGTGTTTGTTTTTCGTCCATTCCCTTAACTTGTCCTTTAAAGAGGATTTGACATTTTTAAAAATGGCACAAAATACTAGATGATAAACAATTTTTAAAACACTTTCACAATTTTGAATTTCACTTTACGAAAACCCAACACGAACTAACTGATGCAGGAATAGAACTCGAAAAGAAAGTTGTAGGAGGGCTTGGTGTATTTAACACATCAAAGCTCTTCCTTGAAAAGCAAGAGTCAACTTGTGTTTGGCTATTCATTTTGTACGTATTCATCACTAAGGTGTTATATCGCGAATTATTGACTATTATTGTCGCCGTCCGGGCGATTTGGGCAGACCCGCCCCTGGTCCCGAGGCCCATCGTCAATCACCGGCCGGTAATTACAGCGAGCCCCAGCAGGAGGTGCGAACCATCGCACCGCGTGGAAATCGAAAACTACTTGATACCGCCTTTATACGTCACTGCAAGGCCATCAGGCCGATGAAAAAACGGTTTATTGGAAACGGAACGATCGCATCGGATAATCGCCGTGACACAGACAGGTTCATTCAGCTGAAAAACGTGCTAAAAATGACGCGAGTTTAAATGGTGGTTGTTGGAAAGTTGGAGAATGGGTTGCGTAAATGAAGATGGAGGATTTGTAGCCTGTTTGCAGATGTTGTGACGGCACTTTAATGCCTCACTTCGGGGATAAAGACCGGTCGAATTAGTCGGCGTCACACGTGTGAAAATTGTACACTTTTTTTTTTGGATCGGTTTCAGGCGATATCGCTCGGATGGTAAAAAGTTTCTCACCTTTACGAGATAAACACTTTGATAAGTAATGCAATAATACAATGAGACTAGAGATTCCGCCGGCTCATCAAGGTGCCGCTTAGGTCTTTTCGTGACCTTTGACCGTCACTGCCACCTGCCATCTGATAGAGATATCATTAATGGTGATGGCCATTGTATCCTTGTTACAGGACTGCGTTCTGTTCGAGATCGTATTCGGCGAGTAAAGCAAAAAGACTCACTCTTATCTCTTGGGTGGAAATTTGACTTGAACGAAGGCGAGGAAATGCTTGTAGGAGGAAAAAGTTATAAAATCATACGAGTAGTAATGATACTCCAACAAATTGAACGCTCGCAACTATGTTGCATCCCCACTTATTCCTTACTTTCCTCCGATTCTCTCAATCCTTCACATTCTTCCAGCATATGCTCTCTCTAACATATCCTACACATTCTGTCAGTCCCATCCAAAAATTATTCTCTTTTTCTTCATTTCCACACCTAAATCTCGCCATCATTCTTTTCTCCTTTATACTGTCTCTCTCTGTGTACTTTGGTACTTCATCCTTTACTATTTTTCTATACTCTGGATTATATCTAATCTTAATTTACAACACTACAATTTTTTTCCTAATTAACAAAAACCAAATAAATGCATTTTATGAACCAAATAACTCATTTTTTTTCCTTTACCCCATCCCCCCTTGCCCCAGCCTTACTCTTGTCCTCTCCGCTTCTTTCATCCATTCCACCCCTCTTCCGTCTTCACTCAATATCTCTGTCACACTCTCCTCTCTTTCTTTGCTCTCCTCACAGTCATCCAGCATGTGCTCTTTCGTCTCTCGCCCTTCTCCACACATTCAACACATTCTCTCACCTTCGCCTACCCAAAACTTATTATTTCATTCTTCATTTCCATACCTAAATCTCGCAATTATTTTTTTTCTTTCGCGCTTTCTCTGTCTAGGTACTTTGGTATTGTTTTTGTTATTACCTTTCTATAGTCTGCATTGTACCTAGATTTACTTACACTCGCTCTTCTCTCTTGTTTATCTATGTCTCTGTCACCCATACACAACTCTTCTCTCATACTCACCCCCATTTCTCTCTTTCTCTCTATTTCCATCCATGCGTATCCTAGTCTTTCATAATATCCTTGTCTACCCTTGTGATGTTCTTTCCCTGCTTCCTTTTTTTTTCCTTCCAGCATTCATACAATATCCTACATTCCTCTATTTCTTTCAACCTTATATCATACTTTACAGCTCTTTTCCCAGTGTATGCTTTTAATTTCTCTCGTTTACATTCTTCTCTTACTATATAGCCTGGCGTCTCTTTCCGTAGCCCTAACATCCACCTCAAATATTTTTCTTGTACTGCCTCAATCTCTGCATATTCCTTCCATCCCCATATCTCCACTCCATACATTAATACACTCCTAACTAAACTATCAAATATTTTCATCCTTCTTCTTACGTCATGTCCAAATATTCTCTCACCTATACTCCACACCATTCCCATTATCTGCATTGCTTTGGCCCTTCTTTCTCTTATGTGTGCTTTTACCGTGTTAGTTGTTGTAAACTTAAATCCTAAATATTTAAACTCCTTTACTGTGTCTATGATTCGATCTTCCCAACGCTACACTTTTTCCTCCCCTTTTCTCCCTTTTTTTCTAAACACCATCATTTTTGTTTTTTCTAGATTTACCTCCAGTTTCTTTCTTTTAAAGTATCTTTGCAGATTTTTTTTCATCTCATTCATTCCACATTCATCCTTCGCCAATATTACCAAATCATCTGCAAATGCCAAACATCATACCTTTTCTCTCCCCACCACAATTCCTTCCGCTTGTACTCCTCTAAACATTTCCTCGATATCGTTTATGTAACAAGCAAACAGACTGGGACTTAATGGGCATCCCTGTCTCAATCCTTTCCGTCCAAAACATTTTACTTTCTATTCCTCCCACTCTCACACTAGTCACTGTCTCTCTATAAATCTCTCTTGCTGCTACAATTAACTTTTCACTCAGTCCTCTTCTCTCCATGCATTCCCACAAACACTTTCTGTCCACCGTATCAAACGCGGCTTTGAGGTCTACAAACAGTACATACAGGGTGTTTCTTTTATTTGATACAACCCCTGTAACTTTTTTATTCTTGAAGATAAACCCGTAGTTCTTTAACCAAATTTGTATCATTCTCAAAGATTTATATGATGGTAAGCACACATTTTTATTATCACTGGCGGTAGAACCGCAAATGACGTCAACTTATTTTTTTTTTAATGGAACACTAGGTATATTTTTTCATAAATGGAAAGATTGATTTTTTCACTACAAAAAATCACAAGTAACCAATATTCTAAAATCAATAATAAAAAAGTTATTTAGTAAAATATCTCCAAAATTTTCCGTTTATTTCAAAATCTAGTTGCTTGAAAAACAATTGAAAAATTGTTGTCATCACTAGATCTTTTAAAATGATACAAATTTGCTCAAAGAACTACAGATTTATCTTTAAAAATAAAAGATTTACAGGGGTTGTATCAAATAAAAGAAACACCCGGTATACCCGACCTCCTTCCTTTAGCAACTCTTTTTCTATTAGATGATGCAGGATATATACATTGTCCATGGCCCCTCTACCTCTTCTAAATCCCGCTTGACTTTCCGGTAATATACTCTTTTCGTTCATCTCTGTCACCAACCTTTCATTTAACACCATTGCGTACAGTTTATATGCCGTATTTAGGAGAGTTATTCCCCGATAATTGTCTACTTTTTCTTTACTACCCTTTTTATGAATTGGGCATATTTGTCCTACTCTCCATTCCCTGGGAAAACCTTTACCCGTCCACAAATCATTCATTAACTCGGTAAATCTTTCAATCATCCCATCCGTCCCAAATATCCACACTTCATTTACCAACCCATCAATCCCCGGTGCTTTTCCTCTTTTCAGTCTTTCTACTTGTTTTCCTACTTCCTCTACTCGAATCTCAGCCTCCCTTTCTCTACCACCAATCCCGGTTTTACTATCTTGCACTACCATTCTCTCTTCCTTTTCATTCAACAGTTCCATAAAATGTTTCTTCCACTGTATTATAGGTATGTCTTCACTAATCGTGATTTTGTTCTTCCGTTCTTTATTTATATACTGCCATGCCTCTTGCTCAGTTCTTATGGCTTTAATTTTTTCTTCTTCTTCTTGCCGTATCTCTTCTTTCTTTTCTTTGCATCGTTTTCTATAATTATTTTTTGCTTGCCAGTACTCTTCTTTTACACCTTTCCCCTTTTTCCACCTTCGTAAACATTTCCTTGCTTCTGTTTTTAAATCTCTGCATCTGCTATCCCACCATCTGTGTCTCTTTTCTAAATTTCTCGTTACAATTTCTTTTCTTATGGCTGCCTTTTCAATTTCTCTTTTTAAATCTTCCACTTTCTTTTCAGTTCCTTTTTCTTTAAATTCCACTTCCAACATTTTTTTTTATAATGCTCAATTCCTTTTTCATTCCATACCCATATCTTCTTCTCTTTTCCTACTTCATTCCTTAAGCATCCGCTTCCTCTACTTATGCCCCTCACTTTTACTTCTAGTGGCATGTGATCGGAGTCCACTCTTTCTCCTATCTTGAATGTTTATACCTCTTCTTCTGCTAATCCGTTTACTATTACGTAGTCTATTACCGATTCCCCTCTTTTACCTATCCATGTAAATTCCCCCTCCTCGTCCCCTTCCTTCACCCCATTCAAGACATTCCAACCTCTTTCTTCAATTAATTCCCATAGTAATTTTCCGTCTTTGTTTTCTACTTTAGCTTTCGATTTTCGTGTGTTTTCCCCGTCTTCTTCCCTGCTTTTGTTCCCTATTCTGGCATTAAAGTTCCCTCCTAACAGTAGAAATTCTTCTTCGGACTCTTCGATTTTTTCTTGTATTTCTTGTTTTGTGTTTCTCATTCCTCTATTATATAATGTGCAGATTCTTCATCTTTTTTTATTTACAGTCAGTTTTCTTTCAACCATGCCTTCCATTTCTATCGCCCCCTCTTCTATTTCTTTTATATCTTTCTTCACTCCTGTTATGATTCCACCTTTTGCTCTACCCTTGCGTTTTTCTTTTTTTGCCCCTTACAATTTCCACTGAAATTCTTAGACAACACGTCTTTCAGTTTGTTCCAGTCTTTCTCTAGTATCCATGTTTCTGTTAGTCCCACAAAATCAAAATTTTTCACGTAGTCCCAAAATAAATTATCTTTCTTTTTCAAACCCGCAATATTCCAAAAGAGTAATTTTAAACCACGTTTATCTTCCCCATTCTTCTTTCCCATTTCCCTATTATGTACAAAATCTACATTCTTAAACCTAAAGTCTTTATTTGTCCTATCATTACTACCCGTCCCCTTTGTGTTTCTTTCTTCGGTTAGTGCTGACTTGGTTTGAGAAATTTTTCTTCCAATTTTCCTTTATTTTCATTCCATGTATACATTTTGTCCCCTACTTCCAGCTTCTTATATCCCACCCTTGTTATGTATATTTTTTTCTTTCCTCTTTAACTGCCTCCCCAATTCCTTTTTGAATTTTTTGCTCTTGTACTGTCCAATCATTATCAATATATATTCTCTTTCCTCTCAGTTTATTTGTATTCTTCATCTCCTCTTGTTTTTCCTCCCAAAGCGTCTTAACCAGTTTTCCCTATAATTATTGTTTCCAACACTTTTACTTGTACCTCAATTTCTTTTTTCAAAAATTCCTCTACTTCTTTTGCATCTGTTTTTTCCTTATTTCCATACCCGTAATTATGAAATTGTTTCTTCTTTGTTGCCTCTCTTTTTTTCCAACTTCTTCTCTAAATTATTGATTCTTTCTTCGAAGCTTCTCTCCTTTTCTTTCCATTCTTCTCTTTGTCTTTCCAGTATTCCATTTATTGTCTGTAATTCTTTTTTTACCCCTCTATTTTCTTCTCTCAGTTGTTTCATTTCTTCCATTAGTTGCTTCATCATTTCCATCAACGGCTCTTGTCCTTGCTTTATTTGTTCTCTTTCTTCCATTTTCAATGTTTTTGCTCTTATCACTCTCAATCGTTTTCTGATTCGACATAACCTTGCTGTTTTTCTTGTCTCACCAGTTGCACTCGCATTTTTTTTTTACGAAATATTCTCTTGTGCTGCTTTTACTGCACGCAATCACACTTGTTACCTCTGAAAATCACTGTTTACTATGATTTTAACTTCAGCTGTTCCTACCTTCTTGAGTCTGCCCTCTTCTTCATTCCATTCAAAATTTCTGCCATCTACAGTTAACTTTTTATATCCCATTCGAACAATTTTCCCTTTATTTCTCTCTTTTGTTGCCTCTTCTTTTATTTTGAATTGAATTTTTCTTTCCGTTTTCGTCAGATCATCATTTATGTAAATTGACGACCCTTTTAAGTTCTTCTTGCTTTTCATTACATTTATTTTTTCTTCTCTATTTTCGAATTCCACTACACAAACTTTCTCTGCAATTTTGTACGCGCTTTTAACTTTACTCTCTACTTTGGCTTTCTCTGCTAAAAATTTTGTCACCTTTTCAATTATCTGCTAATAGCCAACTGCCAATAGCCAATTGTATTAAAATTAAGATTTTCACCGTTTACCACGAAAAATGCAGCAAAAATTTTAAAAAATGCAATAAATCCAAAAAAAAGTGAAATATACAGAATATGCAAAAATATACATTTTGCATCTTATCCGAGTGATAACTGCTTGAAAACGTGCGCTCAAACTCGTTAAGAATTGCCAACAACCTTATTTTCCCGGCAGGAAGCCATACATCTGAAAAACATTCAACAAACGCGACACCCTTTGAAATTTTCGACACTTGTTTTGCATAAGCGGGCAGGAAATTACACTGAAAAACAAACATAATTACGTGCAGGAATTAATGTAGTCATTTTATTGTTTCCGTTTCGTATTTAATTTAAAATTCCTCGCCAAACAGGTGCGCAGAACATACGAAAGCCAAAACTTTTCCCATGGAGGAGGAAAACCGGGCAAAAAGCGTTCGATTTAACGCGCGGTTCGAGAGCGAGATGAAGAAATTGGCTGTCGTTTCTGGTCGACCCAAAAAAAAGTGTTAAAACATGGAAGATTATAATTGAACACCTAAAAACAGACTATTTGATGAGTCTGCAAAATCTAAAGTGTGGTTTATCGGTTGAGTGGGCAATTTAAAAGTCATCCTCTCGGTAAACCAACCATTTGTTATTAATATGGACGGAGCGAGGACGAACGACCACTGGTTTCGATGGGCATTTTCGAGCATGTGAATGGGAGGATTGTTAGAGAAGTTGGAGAAAACGGTTGAGGGTTTTCCTGGCGCGAGAAACCGACTTTCACGGAAATGTCGAGTGTCACAGAACGTCAGGTGTTAATGTAGCTCGTGATATTCTCGACGAAGGCTTTCTATTAAAAAAATTTAGCTTACGCTCAGTAAAACTATTATTATTATTATTATTACTATTGAAAACACTTTAAGGATTCCTAAAATATCATCAAAGTGAGCTGCCGTCCTTTTTCGAACACACTCCGCGCCGCCACAAAGCCAAACAACCCCATCCCGCTAATTTTCCCGGCAGCATCCCCAGCCGCCAGCCGCCCACCCAAACAGCATCCAGATGCACGCCTATTATCCCATCGTACGCATTCCGGGCAACTCGGCGCTACCTGCTTTGTTGCTCCCGTTTGCATTCGGTAACGAGCTTTAGGTCCAGTGGAGCTTTTGATGTGGGCCGTGGTTATTTCGTTACATTTAATGTAATTGGCTCTCCCTCCGCGGCCGATTGTTAATTGGCCGCCCCATCGAGCCGAGTCCGGGCCTGCTCCTAATTACAATAAATTGACATTTTCGTACTGCGCTCCGGGCGGATTACTCCTCGCTTGCGAGCTTAAATCGGTCGCTTCTTCGTAGAGAAATGGTTAATAGGAGTTGCCAGGCGACCTACAAACGATTCAATAGCGACTTCCTCTAATTAGCGCACGCAGCATCCGATTTGGCGCACCGACGACGCTTAGGTACACACTTTGGCTTGCGGTTTAGGCGGCCGGGGGCGGGGGCGGCGGCGGCCCGACGGCGTTTGACTACGGGGGGCGAGGACGCTGCGAACTGGCAACAACTTATGTTATCATTATTATTATTATTATTATTTAAACACCCTGTTTGAACACACAGCGACAAAAAATTTAAAAATCCTGCCACTTTATCGGCCAGAGTTGTCACCATCTCGTTCCATTGTACCACTAATGTTTCAACAATAGCGTTTTTTACCGTACTCGGTCGCGATTAATGACGCAACGCACCACGGAACACGGCCCAATTCTCGCATTTCGGTTAAGTGCGCGAAAATGCGCACTGCAAGATAGAGATAATTGAAAATTAACATTCCGCACCGGTTAATCACGGATAATGGCGGTTTTTTAATGGTGGCTGGCGCGTAATTTCGTTTTCTAAGAAGTGCTCGGAATGCGATTTACATAACAAAAACCAGGAAGAAAATAAATACAATTGGGCGAATGAGAGCGTTCCCGTTTGTTCGGAAGGGGCGAAGGTCATGTTTGTTTAGACGACTGATTTTATCGCGATTTTCTTTGGGGTTTTTCTTCGGGGAGGTTTAATTTGTTTGGAGGGGCGGGGAGGGTTTTGTTTTCGAGGTGATAAGAGTCGGCCGACTGAATGCGAATGGTACGGAAAGTAAATGTGTAACGAATCGGTTTTTTTTTAACATAGTTTTTTATTAGTTTTATTAACGGGTCGTTCCATATGAAAACACCAAATGATTTTTGAAAATTACCATAACTACTATTCAGTGATTAGCACAGAACGACTAGGATTAAGAACCAAGAAAGCGGGGCACTAATAAGCAACGTGGAAAAACATGCCGTTTATCAGTTGGTTACCGTCGTGTGTTTGACAGTGATGGAATTTTCTAATTCAGAGCGTGTCGATATGGAAACGAGATCCGAGATCATGGTACCTTCAAGCCTTACGATCGTGGCCGCACTAGGACTGAAAGAATACTGCAAGCTGAAGAACAAATTTTGGAACGCATCAAGGAAGAGCCCGACATCAATACTCTCCACTGAAGTGGAGTTTCACAGTTTGTAGTGCATCGTACATTAAAAGATTTCTGGATAAGATTTTCTCACATTTTTTCTTATTAAGACTTAATTTATTTTGCTCACACCAAAACATCAGCTTATCTATAGTATTTTGCAATATCAAACAGTCCTTACTCTTAGCTGTTCTTAGGTCATCGGTATATGTATAAAAATACTCTACAACTAATAACATTTGGAACATCATTAAAAAAATGCTAAAGAACAGCGGGCCCACGTTTGACCCACTATTAACAGCAAAAAGTGTTGACTTGATACCATAAATTTCAACAAATTGTCCCCTGCCAAACAAAAGATTTCTAAAAATCATTAATAGCTCATGAGCATGACATATTCCCATTTTATCAAGGTTTTTTTAACAATATGCATTGATCTAACCTATCGAGCTTTGGATAAATCAGTGTATACCGGGTGTCTGGAAAATGGCTGATTAACGCTTCAATAGGTTAAGTACCGGGGTTTCTGGAGTCCTAAAAAAATAATAAAAAGTTCTTTATGATGTAGACCACGAAAAAAACAATTTTTTTTATAAAAGTAATGGTGACTGAAATACACCTTTCATTTTTTTAGGAGAATAACCATAAGAACCAATAGTCATTAATCGTTGTGCATTATTATTAATAAAACAAGCTGTTATTTTTCATTATTAAATAAACCAAAAAAAATATTTAATAAGGCATTTATAAATTATAAACAAAACAAAAACAACAAAAGAAAAATCCATTAAAGTATAACCAACTAAACACTAACTTCTGCACAATAAGTAAGCTCGTAAGGTTTCCAAATTTTTAGCATTTTTTTGTAAAAGTTAGTCGTCAGTACTTATTTGCTAAGATAAAACTGATTTTGGCAAATAACATACCCTCTAAGAAAACAGAGGGTGGGTGGGCGGGGCTTGTAGCTGCTAAGATAAGACTGATTTTGGCAACTGAGATACCTTCTAAGAAAAGAGAGGGCGGGTGGACGGGGCTAATACACCAAGGGTAGCCACACACTCAAGACTTTTTCAACTACCTCAAAAATAAAACACTAAAAGCTCAAGAGATTTTTTCAGATTCATCCAACAACAAAACACCAGATTGCTTTAAATTTATCCGAAAATAAATACACCAGGGGACCTAAAATTAACTGCGAACATTTTAAACGTAGGGTCAATAAACATTTTTAACTGATTATTCTATTTTGCTAATTTGTACTTTCGCTTTTTATCAGGCAAACATTGTTGTCAAATGGAATTTTATCAAATTATTAGAAAAACAACACAAGCAACCTCAACATTCTAACTGAAATGGTAATCAAACATGGTCCTGGGCGAAAAAAAATATCTAAACGTTTTATTACTAGTTATTGTGATAATGAATGTGTTGTTTAGTTGTTAAATGTAGCAAAAGAACCAATTTTAAAATCATTATAACTTCACCAAAATGTGAAGAAAGAATTTTTTTACTATTTTTCTCAAACTCACCAGTTGATCGTTAAGAGCGTACCGCAGAGTTAATCCAGCATTTTTCAGACACCCGGTATATAAATTTGTATTATGATGATTATTATTTGTACACCAATTAAAGATTTTATTTTTATTCATAGGTATTTATAACACTATAATTTTTTAAGTCATCCGTTAATAAAAGTTCTACGATATGTACGAATATTTCAAAAATTGAGGTGCCCAGAACTGAACCCTGAGGAACACTCATTGCTTGACTAATTAATTCAGATTGAAATTCATTTACTTTCACTAAGAAATAACGGTTAGACAAATAGTAATCTAGTAAAGAAATTAAAGAATCCGATAACCCAAACTACTGTAATTTCTAAAGGAACAGCTGTCAGTTTTGTTAAATGTCATTCATTATAGAGGGTAATGATAAAGTGATGCACAAAATTCATAAAAATCGCGGAATTTGTTTTTGAAAAAAAAAATGCAAAACCACCTCAAGCCTTTCATTTTACTCTCCATCTTTTGACAATTGTCAAAAAAAAATTACGTCAAATTTGTAAAAGTTATGACTTCATTAATGATTTTTTAAATGGGATGCTATAATTTTGATCAGATTATTGGATAAAGCTTATTTTTTTACATATGAAAATGTAGTTTCATGTAACAAAATGAAATCCAACTAACCAAAAATTAAAACAAAAATCTGTCAAAGAAAATCGCTTTTGTCAGTTTCTTCAGTTGGTTTAATAAAATAAAGAATAGTTTTTAGCTGTATGTAATCCGGTAGTTTGCGACTTGTAAAAAAATATGTATTTTGCTCGTCTATTCTACACCATATCCATATTTAGATCATCTTAGACCCACAGCGCTTCCGGATGTAATTGCTATGTTGCCTTATCCAGATAATCCACAAAATTTAGATCGCAGGATCTGGTTCCACAAGATGGGGCGCCAGCACATTATGGCGTAAGTATAAAGGTTTTTTGGATGACCCATTTGATGGAAGGTGGATTGGAACGCGTTGACCAATAGAATGCCCACCTAGGTCTCCGGAACTGATACCTCTTCATTTTTTATGGGGACATTTAAAAAGTCGTGTTTACATGAACAGACTCGATAATCTAAACGACTGGAAAGCACGAATTCGTCATGAAATGACTCGTATAAGTCCCCAGAGTATTGAAAATTCAGTCAGTCAGGTCTATCATCGTCTAGGTTTGTGTCAGATAGTGAATGGGGAACAGTTTGAACAATTTCTATAGCATATATTTTTACTCCAACGTCTTATTCCGTTTATTTAATATTATTAAGACCCACCACTGACCCGGAAATCACCGGCATTCAGGCAAGACTTCTATCATTACGGGTACTAAGACCAAGTAATGATATGCATTGATTAGATTAACAAAACAACTTTCAAGATTCTAGAATTACAGCATACAAATTAGTCTGCTATTATTCTCTAATTTCACCCCATCCCCAAAAGTCTAGCGTAACTACCGACCATTTATCCGCGCATCACTGGGAAAGTGACCTACACTACTCTGACCTACTGGTGCTAATCTAATCTAACTGACATGATTAGACTGTTCGAGAAACTTACGAACAATATGACATGTTCCTAACAAAACAGCTTTTTGAATTTTGACAATTATTGAATCATTCAAATGCAAAGACTTTAAATTCTCAACTAAGCTATTTGGGACTACACCTACATTAGAGATAACTAAGGGTAAAATTGAAATTTTTTTGAGATTCAACATGGATTTCATTTCTATCGATAATTGTAGATATTTTGAAATCTTGGTGTGGTATGTTTGAATAATGTTGTTTGTGTTAGGAATAGCAATGTCAATGAGAATGGCTTCGTTCGTGTGTTTTTTGATAAGTATGATGTCTGGTCTGTTAGCTGTAATGTTTAAGTCTGCAAGTATTGTGCGACCCCAGTATAATTTGTATTTGTTATTTTCAAGGAACGGAGATGGAATGTGAGTGTAATAGGGTGTCGTATCTTCGATTAAGTTCATAAGTGTTGCTAATTCTCTGTGAATGATTTTGGCTGCGTTGTCGTGTCTAGCTTTGTAGTCAGTTTGTGCCAGGATGCTGCAGGAGGAGATTATGTGTTGGATCGTTTCAGGTTTTGCTTTGCAGAGGCGACAGCAGTCGTTTCTTATGTTCGGATCTTTGATGATGTATTTTCTGTAATTCTTGGTATTGATTACTTGGTCTTGAATAGCAAACACAAATCCTTCTGTTTCGGCATACAAACTTGATTTTTTTAACCAAATCAATGACATCTCCTTGTTGACATGAGTTTCTTCTAAGTCTTTGTAGAATTTTCCATGTAGTTGTTTTCGTTTTAGCCCACTTATTATTTTGTCTATTGTGTAGGGGGTGTGGATTTCTTCGGTGTTCGACAGATTTAAGGGTGTGTGGTTCAAATCTGCCCTTATGATGGTGCGAAACATTTCATTTCTTTCTGTTCGTTTCAAGAAATACTTCTTCAGATCTGAGATTTGTCGCTGATATAAGTTTTCTAGGTTCTGGAAACCCCTTCCTCCATTCTGTCTTGGTAATGAGAATCTTTCAATGGACGATTTTGGATGATGCCTTCTATACTGTGTGAAGATTTTCCTTGTTGCGATGTTTAAATTTTCAATATCAGTTTTGGGCCATTTAATGACTCCAAAAGAATATGTTAGCAGTGGAACGCAGAATGTATTTACTGCTTTCATTCATTTTTTTCCATTTAACTGTGTCTTCGATATTAATTTTAATCTCGCTAGGTATTGATCTTTCAACTGTGTTTTCGTTTTGGTATGATTGATGTGGGAGGATTGACAGAAACCCAGATATTTGTATGTATCATTTCGTTCTTGGGCTTCGATTATTTCGTTATTCTGGGTTATATGTGGTACTTGGTGTTGGACGTCTTTTCTGATTGCTTGGGTCTTACATTTCTCAATACCAAAACACATACCAATATCACCGGAAAACTGTTCAGTCAGATTTAATAGGTTTGTTAACAGATTTTGTGTACTTGCATATATTTTTATGTCATCCATAAGTGACTTATTCTGTTTTCTCTTTGTGTGTTAATTCTTATATTGAACCCATAATTGCAGCTGTTCAGGATATCGGAGAGAGGATTTATTGCTAAGCAGAACCATAACGGGCTAAGAGAATCGCCTTGAAAAATTCCTCTTCGGGTCGTTATTCGATCTGACTGAATTGTTTGCTCATTTAAGGTTATTTGGAGGGTGGTATTCCAAAATTCCATGGAACATTTGTGAAAAGTGCAGATTTTAGTATCAATTTTGTATAATTCCAGAATTTTGCATAGCCAGAAGTGAGGGGCAGTATCGTAAGCTTTCTTATAATCAATAAAAACAGTATATATGTTTCGGTTTTCTTTTCTAGCTTGTTCACAGATTATGGAATCTATGATTAATTGCTCTTTGCAACCAAAGGATCCTTTAATACATCCTTTCCGTTCTTCATTAATGATGTCAGACTTAAAACAGTGTTGATAGATTTTTTGTGTAATGCATGAGGTTAAAATATTTTATAGATTGTCGATAAACATGTGATAGGTCTGTATTTTGATGAATTTTTTGTGTCGTCATC
The DNA here is from genome assembly GCF_036711695.1 of Zophobas morio. NCBI lineage: Eukaryota > Metazoa > Arthropoda > Insecta > Coleoptera > Tenebrionidae > Zophobas > Zophobas morio. The sequence goes on along the minus strand of NW_026972123.1, from coordinate 6,063,439 downwards.
TTTAGATTTTAAGTGTGTCTTATTGATGGTATTTATTAATTCGGCAAGTGTTACCTGATGATCATTCATTGGTGTAACTGTGGATAGTTTATGGGATATATGAGGAATCCATTTGGCAGATTGGTTAAATTCAAATTCTTGAGACCAAAGTTTTGACCAAAATGTTGTTACATCCTGTGAACTTGGAAGTTCACCGGATAATTGAGTTTTGCTTGAATTAGTTAAATGTTGATAGAATAGTTTTTCGTTGTTTAAAAATTTAGTGTTATGAATTTTTCTGAGATGTGATTGTTTGTATCTTTATTTTAGCAGGTGCTTTTATTTTGTGGGTTTTTTCTTAACATAGGTAGTCATTTATTTTATCTTTGTTGTGAATAGATGACTACGTATTTGAAGACAAAAGAGTCAAAATATAAGCCCCACCCACCCGCCCTGTCTCAATTGTGACGATTTTTTTATTGGTCGTCAGCCAAGAGGGCGGAGCTTGATTGCAAAACCCTTATTTCGCTACAAGAAATCATCATGTAAAATATCGCCACGTCCTTCTGATTTTAAGAAATAATTTTAGTAATATTTGTATTTGATAAGATAAGACTTTTGGAATTTTTGACATTTTCGACCGTTTTTCAACTATATCCGAAAATTAGTTTCGCTTTCGTTTCTTCGGAAATTTCTACCGTTTTTCGAAAATCGCTAATTGAAATACAGCAATTTTTAGAGTTTCGTCAAAATAGCTCTCTACAAAAATTTTGTAGATAAAAAAGAAAATTATTATTAATTTTTGTTCCATTATTCCATTATTAGTTTCCACTCCCACTCGACAAAAGAACATAGTTAGCCCCGCCCACCCACCCTGTCTCCTTTTCAGTGATGAATGACTGTACAGAAACAAAATTAGTAGTTAGAATGAGAAGAGGGTGGGTGGGCGGGGCTAATACTTGCTAAAATAAGACTGATTTTGGCAAATGACATACCTTCCAAGAAAATAGAGGGCGGGTGGGAGGGGTTAGTACTTGCTAAGATAATAATGATTTTGGCAGATGACATATTTTCTAAGAAAATAGAGGGCGGGTGGGTGCGGCTAGTACTTACTAAGATAAGACTGATTTTAACAAAAAAAAGTTAGAATTAGCGCTTTTTTTACTTTTTCACATGCTAGATTCAATAATTAGTTTACATTCCCACTCCACAGAAGAAATTAAAAATATCTTTTTGAGTATCGTGTTATTCAAATAATACTATGTGCATTAAGAAAAAAAAGGCAAAATATATACCCCGCCCACCCACACACATTTAAAATGGTAAATTTTTCGCTCATTTGGGTCTCGACGATTGAGACAGGGCGGGTGGGCGGGGCTTATATTTTGTCTTTTTGCTTATTATACGTAGTCGTTTTTCAGAATAAGAAACTTAAAACATGTTTAAAATGGTAAATTCTTCTAGACAAATGTGGATCTTGCAATTAAGCCCCGCCCCTCGATCTGACAACGCATGAAAAAATCTTCACAATTGAGATTTTAGATCGGGGAAGGTATGGGTGGGGCGTAATCTTTGGCTTTATTTTTTTTTTTTCTTAATATGTATACATAGTAATCTGTGAACAACACGATACTCAAAAACATATTTTTAATTTCTCGTAGAGAAATAAGGATTTTGCAGTTAAGCTCCACCCTCTTGGCTCACGACGAATAAAAATAATCATCACAATAGAGACCGGGCGGGTGGACGGGGTTCCATTTTGCCTTTTTTTTCTTAATAAGTGTACACTTATTTCGACCACAAGAAACTTAAAACATGGTTAAAATGGTATCTTTTTGTAAGAAAATATGGATTTTCTTATACAAATTTTCCATTTTAAACATATTTAAGTTTCATGTTGTGAAAAGAAGTCTACACATATTAAAACAAAAAGGCAAAATGTAAGCCCGCCCACCCGCCCTCTCTCAATTGTGATGATTTTTTTTATTCGCCGTGAACCAAGAGGGAGGAGCTTAACTGCAAAATACTTACTTATTTAGAAGAAATTAAAAATATGTTTTTGAGTATCGTGTTATTCAAATAATACCATGTACATTAAGAAAAACAGACAAAATATGTACCCCGCCCACCCACACCATCTCCATTGCGATGATCTTTATTTCTAGAAACGTAAAACACGTTTAAAATAGTAAATTTTTCGCTCATTTGGCTCTCGACGATTGGAAAAAAATCATCACAATTGAGACAGGGCGGGTGGGCAGGGCTTATATTTTGTCTGTTTGCTTATTATACGCAGTCGTTTTTCAGAATAAGAAACTTAAAACGTGTTTAAAATAGTCAATTTTTCTAAGCCAAACATGGATCTTGCAATTAAGCCCCGCCTCTCGATTTGGCAACGAATGAAAAAAATCATCACAATTGTGGTTTGAGATCGGGGCAGGTATGGGTCGGGCCTAATCTTTGACTTTATTTTTTTCTTAATACACATAGCATTCTGTGAACAACACGATACTCAAAAACATATTTTTAATTCCTCGTAGAGAAATAAGGATTTTGCAGCTAAGCCCCGCCCCCCTTGGCTCACGACGAATAAAAAAAATAATCACAATTGAGACCGGGCGGGTGGGCGGGGCTCCATTTTGCCTTTTTTTTTCTTAATATGTGTAGACTTATTTCGACAACAGGAAACTTAAAACATGGTTAAATGGCACATTTTTGAAAGAAAATATGGCTTTTCTTATACAAATTTTCCATTTTAAACATATTTTAAGTTTCATGTTGTCAAAAGAAGTCTACACATATTAAAACAAAAAGACAAAATGTGTTATTCAAATAACACTATTTACATTAAGAAAAAAAAAGGCAAAATATAAACCTCGCCCACCCACACCAACTCCATTGTGGTGATTTTTATTTCTGGAAACTTAAAACACGTTTAAAATGGTAAATTTTTCGCTCATTTGGCTCTTGACGATGAAAAAAAAATCATCACAATTGAGACAGGGCGGGTGGGCGGGGCTTATATTTTGTCTTTTTGCTTAATATACGTAGTCGTTTTTCGGAATAAGAAACTTAAAACATGTTTAAAATGGTAAATTCTTCTAGACAAATATGGATCTTGCAATTAAGCCCCGCCCCTCGATCTGACAACGAATGAAAAAATCATCACAATTGAGATTTTAGATCGCGAAAGGTATGGGTGGGGCCTAATCTTTGGCTTTATTTTTTTTTTTTTTTCTTAATATGAATTACATAGTAATCTGTGAACAACATGATACTCAAAAACATGTTTTTAATTTCTCGTAGAGAAATAAGAATTTTGCAGTTAAGCTCCGCCCTCTTGGTTCACGGCGAATAAAAAAAATCATCACAATTGAGACAGGGCGGGTGGGCGGGGTTACATTTTGCCTTTTTTTTTTCGTAATATGTGTAGACTTATTTCGACAACAAGAAACTTAAAACATGGTTAAAATGGTACATTTTTGAAAGAAAATATGGATTTTCTTATACAATTTTTCCTTTTTATACATATTTTAACTTTTATGTTGTAAAAGGAAGTCTACACATATTAAAACAAAAAGGCAAAATCTAAGATGCGTCTTTTGCTATATAAGGAAAGCTTTTATAATAGGGTCTCTTTAATTTGGGATAGTGTTGTGTTGTATTCATCGTAATCAGTTTGATGAAAATTATTGTTGGTCAGTATCGAATGCATACATGTCATGATATGTGGTGTTTTAACTCCTCTAAGGTACTGTAGGTAATAGGTGTTCGTTGGATTTCGATTTGAACATTTCATTTATCATTAAAATCAAGTTTATCTTGTTTGTTATTATTAATTTTCTCAAATTTACAAATATCAAAAGATGAATTACTTTATAATAACCTTGTATAAATTACATTTTTTGGAGGATATGAATAAACTTTTTGTTAGGATTTTATCGTCTTCTATCTGGCCTGACCTTAAAGTCCTTCTAAAATTGCACATGAATAGGAAGTCCTGTCGGAAGTATTAAGCACTTTACTTAGATATCGCTCGGGAAGTAAAATTCGTTAAAAATTAGATAAGTATTTCCACAAATAAAGAGAGATAGAGCAGAGTGACTTAAAACGAAGCCAAATCCAATTCAAAACTGTTTTACCTTTTTACATCCTACTTTTTCGGTGCGTGTTAGTAAATTAAGTCAAGAAAACTAGGACGAAAAACTCCTTTTCCCAACCGCCCCCCGCATTTTCGATTTTCGCCCACGTCCTCCGCTCGCACAAAAAATCGCGTCATTAAAACGCGAATCTTGGCAGCGGAAACAGGAAGTTAATCTGCAACTGCACGTAGATATATCGACCGGTAGCCGAGCGGAACTTCCGGTGGACCGGAAACATAAAAAGAGACCGCAATTGCTCTTCGGCCGGCCGAGTCTGCTTTGACAAATAGATACATCACCGTGATTGCCTGCAAGGATTCGAGTGGAGGTCCTGAGCCTTGTCTCCGATCACGCTAATTTATTATAGCGGAAAAGGAGAAAAAGCCGGCTCCTTTCGGATCGTGTATTGGATTTTTTTACGAATTTGTTTATTGCTCTTTTTGCGGATGTTTAAGGCGATTTATGGTAAATGCGGCCTTGGAGCGGAAAATGAGGCGGCCGCGTTCCGGCGGACATAAAATCGGGGAATTATTCGACGGAACGGTCCTAGAACGGACAGTTTTTTGCGCAACGGCGGAAAGTGTAAATAACCGAGCACTAAAATTATTTCGTTTTGCTCGGGTTAAAAAAAAAATCGGACTTGCTATTAAAAATAGACGGACCCGACATTACTGTTTTCGTTTTTGATAAATTCGTTTTGCTTATTGTTTTCCAATAGTCGAAAAATGTAGGTACAAACCAGAATCAAGAAAATCAAGAAGATATTTTATAAGAAATTTTGTAATGATATCTAAATTTCAAAATAAAATACTCGAACCTGCCTTTTCGCACTACGATCCGCTTCTTTCCTCTCCAGGAGGCCCTTCTTCCGGTAGCGTGTGCCTCCACCCAAGCCGGCACATATCGTTTTTGGCGGCTCCGTCACGGTTAGCTGGCGGCACAAATAAGCCCTGACGTGGGCCTTCAGCACCTCCATTAATTAATGGATCAAAAACAAAGCGAGCGTATCGTCGCAGATGACATGTGTGAGACGTCACCTGTGGGCTCGATGATGGTCTTAGAGTCCGTCTTCGCCCAGCTGTCGGGTTACTTTTAATTGATGGTGTTCCAAACAGCCGAGTCATCGACAGAAGGTTGGAGTTTCACACCTACCCATAATCTAACCGTAACCAGAACGACTCGTCAAACTGCATCATGTTTGGTACTTATTTAGATCGAGGCACCAGATAGGGACGGGTCGTGCATGATGGGATTGCAGTGGAGGAATGTGGTATCATCTAGGCTCTAGAGGCAATTGCTGTGGCGAAAAAATCGTGGGTTGATGTTCTAGTTTTTTCTAGTACCTAGCACTTTTGAGCCGGATTAGAAATGTTTTTACGTCCTAGTAGTATTGGGTTCATCGGGTGACTTACTACTTTCATGTATTCTCGACGTGGCATGACCTCTAGAGCACGAAAAAAGTGGTCGCCCGTTTCCATCTGTCTGTCTGTCTGTCTGTCTGTCTTTCTGTCTGTCTGTAGCTTGTATCAACTGTTGTCAAATTTTGTATTTACATTAGGAATGTAGATGATAAAACCAAAATCTACAATCGCAATAATTTTTTTTTATTTTATAAAATAAGTTACTTCTGTACTTGTGATGTATGAATCCGTTTTGATTTAACTCATTATAAGGGTTATCAGAAGAAAATAATTTTTTTTCATTTTTCCATGTTTCGGGGTTATAATTTTGTTTTTTCAATATTTAATTTTTTAGTTTTTCGATTTGCGATTTTTCGGTTTTATAATTTTTCGATTTTTCAGTTTTCTCAAATTTTTAATTTTTCTATTTTTCAATTTTTCGTTTCCCCAATTTTTCAAAATCTTGATTTTTATTTTTCATTTTCCCGATTATTTTAATTTTCATTTTATCAATTTTATATCACAATTTTTTATTATTTCATTTCCTTTATTTTTCAAAGTTTTTTCCGCTTTTATAATTTTTCGTTTATTCAATTTTTCAAAGTTGCAATTTTATATTTCTCAATTATCCAATTTTCCGATTTCTTTAATTTCAATATTCCGATTTTACAATAAATATTTCGATTTTTCAATTTTTCTTTTCTTCAATTTTTCAAGTTCTTGATTTCCAATTTTTAGAGTTTTCAAAGTTTTCATTTTTTTCCTTTTTCGTTTTTTTTTTTTTATTTTATAATTTTGCAGTTTTTTTTATCGAAGTTGAAAAATTGAAACATCAGAAAACTGAAAAAACGAAAAATTACAAATCGATAAAGTGGAAAATTGAAGAAAAATTGTAAATCGAAGAACTGAAGAAACGAAAAATCGGATCATTGAAAAACTAAAAATCAAGAAACTTAAAAATCGAAAAAAAAACGAATCGAATCGAAAAACTGGAAAACTCAAATATTGTAAAAAATTATATAATCGTCAAAATTTCTTCAGTTTTTCGATTTGTAATTTTTCGATTTGACAATTTTTCATTTTCCGATTTTTTAATTTTCATTTGCTTGATTTTATATCACAATTAATAATTTTTCATTTCTTTTATTTCTTCAATGTTTCTCTCGATTTTATAGTTCTTCGTTTATTCAATTTTTAAAATTTAAAATTTTCAATCTTCGGATTTCTTCGATTTTCAATATTTTAATTTTAGGATTTTGGAGTTTCTTAATTTTTAATATTTCGATTTTTCAATTTTCCGCTTTTTCAATTATTCATGTTCTTGATTTCCAGTTTTTCAATTTTTCAAAGTTTTCATTTTATACCTTTAATAATTTGATTTTTGATTTTTCAGTTTTAGAATTTTGGAATTTTTCCATTTTTTGATAAGAAAAGTTGAAAAATTGACAAACCGAAAAAACGAAATATTGCAAAATCAAAAAAAATGAAAAGTCGAAAAATTGCAAATCGAAGAACTCGAGAAATTAGAAATGGAAACATTGAAAAACTAAATAACGAGAAACTTAAAATTCGAAAAAAACTGATAAATCGAAAAATTAGAAAGAAGAAAATATGAATCGAATCGAAAATTCGAATATCCAAAAATTGTAAGATGAAAATTGATAGAAGCGCCAAAATTGTAAAGTCGAAAAACTGTAACATTGAAAGAACTTTAAAAATTATAATTATTAATACATGTTTAAAAAAAAATAAATTGAAAAAACTTCAGTTTTCGAATTTTTCAATTTCTGGATTTTCAATTTTTCATTATTTTAATTTTCAATTTTATAAATTATGCATTTCTCAGTTTCAGTTTCTCGATATTTCTGTTTTTCAGTTTTTCGAATTTTTAATTTTTGATTTTTGAGTTTTTTTTGTTTTCCAATTTTTTGATTTTACGATTTTTTGGTATTTCGATTTCTTGACACTTCAGTTTTTCGATTTTCAAATTTTGCAAATCCAAAAATTGAAAAAACCAAAAAGTGACCAATTTCGCATTGAAAAAAAAAAATGAAAACCGTAACGAAAAATTGCAAATCAAAAAATTGAAAAATTGAAAAATCGAAAAATTATAAAATCTAAGAATTAAAAAATCCAAAATTTGGAAACCGAAGGATAGAAAAACATTGAGTAATTAAAAATCGAAAAACTTAAAAATTGAAAAAATTTAATCCATCGGAAAATTATGGAATTGTCAAAATAGTAAAGAGAAAATTGTAACATTGGAAGATCGAAAAATTTAAAAACTAAATATCGAGAAATTGAAAAATCTAAAATCGAAAAACCAAAAAATTAAAAAATCTAAAAATTGAAAAATCCAAAAACTGAAAAATTTCAAATTGAAAAAAATATTATAAAGTCAGAAAACTGAAAAACTGAGAAATTAATAGAAAAGTAAAGAAAATAAATAATTGAAACGAAAAACTGAAGATGAAAAATTGAAAAATCGAAAAATTGGTATCGAAATAAAAATTTGAAAACCCGTGAAATTCCAAATCGAAAAATTGTAAAATCTAGGAATTAAAAAATCCAAAAGTTGGGAAACCGATGGATAGAAAAATTTATTAATCGTAAAACGAAGAACTAAAGAAACTAAAAATTGAAACATTGGGTAATTAAAAATCGAAAAACTTAAAAATTGAAAAACTTTAATGAACCGGAAAATTATGGAATCGTCAAAATTGTAAAGAGAAAATTGTAACATTGGAAGTTCCAAAAATTGAAAAACTAAATATCGAGAAATTGAAAAATTTAAAACCGAAAAACAAAAAGTTAAAAAATCTAAAATTGAAAAATCCAAAAAGTGACCAATTTCACATTGAAAAAAAAAATAAAAACCGAAACGAAAAATTGCAAATTAAACAATTAAAAAATTGAAAAATTGAAAAATCGAAAAACTGGAAAACTATAAAACTGAAAACCCGTGAAATTCCAAATCGAAAAATTGTAAAATCTAAGAATTAAAAAATCCAAAAGTTGGAAACCGAAGGATAGAGAAATTTATTAATCGTAAAACGAAGAACTGAAGAAACGAAAAATTGAAACATTGGGTAATTAAAAATCGAAAAACTCAAAAATTAAAAAAATGTAATGAATCGGAAAATTATGGAATCGTCAAAATTGTAAAGAGAAAATTGTAACGTTGGAAGATCGAAAAATTGAAAAACTAAAAATCGAGAAATTGAAAAATCTAAAATCGAAAAACCAAAAAATTAAAAAATCTAAAAATTGAATAATCCAAAATCTGAAAAATTTCACATTGAAAAAAATATTATCAAGTCAGAACACTGAAAAACTGAGAAATTAAAAGAAAAGTAAAGAAAATATAAAATTGAAACGAAAAACTGAAGATGAAAAATTGAAAAATCGAAAAATTGGCATCGAAATAAAAATTTCAAAACCCGTGAAATTCCAAATGTAAAATTGTAAAATCTAAGAATTAAAAAATTCAAAAGTTGAGAAACCGAAGGATAGAAAAATTTATTAATCGTAAAACGAAGAACTGAAGAAACGAAAAATTGAAACATTCGGTAATTAAAAATCAAAAAACTTAAAAATTGAAAAAATTTAATGGATCATAAAATTATGGAATCGTCAAAATTGTAACGAGAAAATTGTAACATTGGAAGATCCAAAAATTGAAAAACTAAATATCGAGAAATTGAAAAATCTAAAACCGAAAATCAAAAAGTTAAAAAATCTAAAAATTGAAAGATCCAAAAAGTGACCAATTTCACATTGAAAAAAAAAAATAAAAACCGAAACGAAAAATTGCAAATTAAACAATAAAAAATTGAAAAATTGAAAAATCGAAAAATTGGAAAATTATAAAACTGAAAACCCGTGAAATTCCAAATCGAAAAATTGTAAAATCTAGGAATTAAAAAATCCAAAAGATGGGAAACCGAAGGATAGAGAAGTTTATTAATTGTAAAACGAAGAACTGAAGAAACGAAAAATTGAAACATTGAGTAATAAAAAATCGAAAAACTTAAAAATTGAAAAAATTTAATCGATCGGAAAATTATGGAATTGTCAAAATTGTAAAGAGAAAATTGTAACATTGGAAGATCGAAAAATTGAAAAACTAAATATCGAGAAATTGAAAAATCTAAAATCGAAAAACCAAAAAATTAAAAATTCTAAAAATTGAAAAATCCAAAAACTGAAAAATTTCACTTTGAAAAAAATATTATAAAGTCAGAACACTGAAAAACTGAGAAATTAAAAGAAAAGTCAAGAAAATGAATAATTGAAACGAAAAACTGAAGATGAAAAATTGAAAAATCAAAAAATTGGCATCGAAATAAAAATTTGAAAACGTGTGAAATTCCAAATCGAAAAATTGTAAAATCTAGGAATTAAAAAATCCAAAAGTTGGGAAACCGAAGGATAGAAAAATGTATTAATCGTAAAACGAAGAACTGAAGAAACGAAAAATTGAAACATTGGGTAATTAAAAATCAAAAAACTTAAAAATTGAAAAAATTTAATGAATCGGAAAATTATGGAATCGTCAAAATTGTAAAGAGAAAATTGTAACATTGGAAGATCCAAAAATCGAAAAACTAAATATCGAGAAATTGAAAAATCTAAAACCACAAAAAACAAAAAGTTAAAAAATCTAAAAATTGAAAAATCCAAAAACTGCAAAATTTCACATTGATAAAAATATTATAAAGTCAGAACACTGAAAAACTGAGAAATTAAAAGAAAAGTAAAGAAGATGAAAAATTGAAAATTCGAAAAATTGGCATCGAAATAAAAATTTGAAACCTCGTGAAATTCCAGGACGAAAAATTGAGACATCAATGTTGGAAAATCAAGGAACTAAAAATATTAAAATGAAAACTGGAAGAATGTAAAATTGAGGGAAAAAAAAATAAAGCAGTCAATAATTGCAAATCGAAAAATTGAAAAATTCAAAAATTGATTAATTTTACTTTGAAAAAAAGAAAAATGAAAATCAGAACATGGAACAGCCGGGAAATTGAAAAAATAAAGAAAATAAACCGAAACGAAAAATTGCAAATCGAAACACTGAAAAATTAAAAATTGAAAAATCGAATAATTGGGAAATTAAAAACTGAAGACTAGTGAAATTGCAAATCGAAAAATTGAATAAATGAAAAAGTCTTAAAATCTAATAATTGAAAAAGGGAAAATTTCTAAAAGTCTACAATTGAAATAGTGAACAATTTTAAGAACTTAAAAATTAATTATTATTACATATTTAACATAAAAACTAAAAAAATTGCAAATTGAAAAATCGGGGAACTGAAAAATGTAAACTTAATAAGACGAAAAATTAAAAAATCCAAAAGTTGAAAAATCTAAAAATTGGAAAATTTCGCATTGAAAAAAAGAAAAATTATAAAATCAGAACACTGAAAATCTGAAAAATTGAAAATTAAAGGAATTAAAAAACGTTAACGAAAAATTGCAAATCGAAAAACTGAAAAATCAAAAAATTGAAAACTTGTGAAATTGTAAATCGAAAAATTGCAAAACCGAAAAATTCAAACATCCAAAAGTTGGAAAATCTAAGAACCGAAAAATTGAAGAATTAAAAAATTCAAGTGGACAAAAGCTGCGCGAATCATTTACGCCACTGGTTTTGATGTTATAAAGGTTGTCAGGAAATAAAAATCGCTTTTTTTAGGAATATAATTTTTCAAAAGAGCGGGATTTCTGTCGAAATAACCTTCGACCATTTTTTTTCAGTTCTCTTCGTCGAGCTTTTGCGAAATCCCAGCCATTACTCGCTCGACCAGCTACAAAGTCTTTTTCACGCCACGCATCATAAACACTTTCGCCATAGCTAACTTTAGTTAATGCTTCCCGGTAAAACACACACTTCAGCGTCGAACACCTGTTCTCCTCGACCTCCTTCATAAATATTAACGCCGCCCCCCGCCCGCCGGGTTATTGCTTTTTTAATAAAAATTAAGCCCTCCCCTCGCGGCATCCGGCTAAGCGCCCTCCGGGCTCCGGCTTTATTGGACGATTTACGATTTGTTGTTACAACTGGTCCCGGATTAATCCGGGTTATTCGAAAGATGGCGGCTTATTTTCGGCCCGGAATAAATTCGCGCATTGATAGTTAGTTCCAGCGTGCGGCATTCGCCACATACTTAGCATTCATGTATTATTTATTGCGCATAAATTCAGAGACGGACCTTTCTGCTGAAGTGCCGGGCAGACTGCGCGGACCCCGCCGTGTAATGTGACAACAGTAAATCTTGGATATTGCGGATGACCACGGCACGGACTCTTTAAAATACTAAATGCCACCCTGCCGATGCGGTGTGAGTTGTGAACGGGTTTTAGCGCTTAGGCGTGGAATAAACTAATCGGAAAAAGTGGGACTCTATAAAAATAGTTATTATAGACATATTTTGATCTTTTTTTATGATTAACACTTCTTATGCTTTAGTTCAAGTAATTTAATTTGTTTTTAAAAATGTGTGCATTATTGTGATTAATTCGCAATTGAAATTGAAAATTTTTGGAAAATTGGAAGGACTTATCGAAGAAATGGGGCCGAAACTAACTTCTGGAGGTCGAAATCCATAAGAAAATGTCTCCAGTTGAATTTCGAAAATTATCAAAAGTTGTGTGAAATGTTTGCCAAATAAACCCAAAAAAATTCTGGCTATTTTTTCATTTCGTCAAGCTGATTCCAAAAATATAGGGTGTTTATGTTCTCCAGGAGAGATTAAAAATTTTCTGTTTAAAAATCTTTTTTTTTTAATTTAAAAAATTGCAAATATTTTGGCGACCGATTTTGGAAAAATGGAAGGCATGAGGCCGAAAGTAACTTCCGGATGTCGAAATCTATACGACAATGTCTTTGGTTAAATTTCGAAAATTGTCAAAATTTGTCAGAAATGTTTATAGGGGGGAGGACTGAAAAATTTTGTTAAAAAATCGTACCAAAAAGAGCCCAAAAGTTCTGGCATATAGATTTCGTCGTGTTGATCCCAAAAACATTGTGTATTTTTGCTCTCTAGGTAAGATTCAAACGTTTCGGTTTGAAGATCATTTCTTTTTTAAATTCAAAAATTACAATATTTTAGTGAGCTATTCTGGAAAAATTTTGTTTTTGAAAAACTTGCCAAAGAACCCAAAAAATTCCAGAAACACCGAAAAAATTCTGGCGTATAGATTTCGTCGCAATAATTTTGTTTTTAAATCCAAAAAATAGCAATATTTTGTTAGCGATTTTGGCAAATAGGAGGACATGCGACATTAACTAACTCCTGGATGTCGAAAACCATAAGAAAATGTATTTCGTTAAGTTTAAAAAATTAGCAAAAATTGGGGTACGGAAAAATTTTGTTTTTGCTTACACTAAAAATTCTGGCATATACTTAGCTAGATTTCGTCATGCTGATTTCAAAAATATAGCGTGTATATACTCTCCAGGTAGTATTAAAAATTTTCGGCTTCAAAATATTTTTTTTTAAATCCAAAAAATTGAAATAATTTAGTGAGCGACTTTCGAAAGCCGTCTAAGAAATGAGCCCGAGATTGACTTCTAAAGGTCGAAATTGATAAGAAAATGCTTGTGGTTTAATTTCGAGAATTTGCAAAAATTCGTCGAAATTTTTATAGGGGAAAAATTTACTACTGAAAAATTTTTCTTTTAAAAAACCCAAAAAGTTCTGGCGTATAGATTTCATCGTGCTGATTCTAAAAACAAATACGATTAAAAATTTTCGGTTTAAAAATCATGCAATTCAAAAAATTGCAACTACTTTTTCGACCGATTTTGGAAAAATGGAAGGCATGAGGTCGAAACGTCACTTCTACATGTCGAAATCCTAAAGAAAATGTCTGGTTAAATTTCGAAAATTGTCAAAAATTGCCCAAATTTTTTATAGGGGGGAGTAATGAAAAACGTTGTTTTTAAAAAGCTTGCCAAAAAAGCCCAAAAAATTCTGGCTTGTACATTTCGTTGTGCTGATTCCAAGAACACAGTGTGTTGATACTCTTCTGGTAAGATTAAAATTTTTCGGTTTGAAAATCATTTTTTTTTAATCCAAAAAATTACAATATTTTAGTGATAGATTCTGGAAAAATGGGAGGAATGAGGCAGATACTAACTTCTGGAGGTCGAAATCCATAAGAAAATGTCTGCAGTTGAATTTCGAAAATTATCAAAAGTTGTGTGAAATTTTTATGGAGACGGTATTGAAAAATTTTGTGTTTAAAAAATTTGCCAAAAAACCCAAAAAAATTTTAGCTATTATATTTCGTCAAGCTGATTCCAAAAGTGCAGCGTGTTTATGTTCCCCAGGTAAGATTAAAAATGTTCGGTTTAAAAATCATTTTTTTTTATTAATTTAAAATTGGAAAAATGGAAGACATAAGGCCGAAACTAACTTCTGGAAGTCGAAGTCCTTAAGAAAATGTCTTCGGTTAAATCTCTCAAATTGTCAAAAATTGCCAGAAATGTTTAAAGGGGGAGTAGTGAAAATTTTTGTTTTTGAAAAATTTATCAAAAAAGCTGAAAAAGTTTTGGCATATAGATTTCGTTGTGTTTTTTCTAACAGCATAATGTGTTTTTGCTCTCTAGGTAAAATTCAATATTTTTGGTTTTTGATTTTAGTGGGCTATTCTGGAAAAATGGAAGGAGCTATCGAAAAAATGAGCCCGAAATCCATAAGAAAAAATCTGTGGTTAAATTTCGAAAATTGTCGAAAATTGGTTGAAATTTTTTACAGGGGTGGTATTGAAAGATTTTATTTTTGAAAAACTTGCCAAAACAACCCAAAAATTTCTGGGATGGGATGATTTAGTCGGATTGACTCCAAAAACATAGCGTTTAGAGAATGATTTTTTTTTTAATCCAAAAAATTTCAATATTTTTTTAGCGATTTTGGAAAAATGAAAGACATGAGACCGAAACTGACTTCTGGATGTCGAAATCCATAAGAACATGTCTTTCGTTAAATTTAAAAAATTAATAAAAATTGACCGAAATTTTTATAGGGTAGGTGGTACCGAAAAATTTTGCTTTTGCTTACACCAAAAATTCTGTCATGTAGCTAGATTTCGTCATGCTGATTCCAAAAACATAGCGGGTATATGCTCTCTGGGTAAGATTAAAAATTTTCGTTTCAAAATATTTTTTTTTTAAATCCAAAAGATTTTTTGAAAAATTGGAATAACCTGTCGAAGAACTGAGCCCGAAACTGATTTCTAGAGGTCGACATCGATAGGAGAATGTCTGTAGTTAAATTTCGAGAAATGTCAAAAATTGGCCAAAATTTTTATAAGAGGAAATACTGAAAAATTTTGTTTTGAAAAAATTTAAAAAGTTCTGGCGTTTAGATTTTGGCGTAGTGATTTTAAAAACATAGTGTGTTTTTGCTCTCAGGTAAGATTAAAAATTTTGGTTTGCAAATCATTTCTTTGTTAAACTCGAAGATTGCAATATTTTAGTGAAGTATTCTGGAAAAAATATATAGAAGGAGCTATCGAAGAAATGAGGCCGAAACCCATAAGAAAAAAATCTGTAGTTTAGTTTCGAAAATTGTCGAAAATTTCTCGAGATTTTTTACAAGGATGGTATTGAAATATTTTGTTTTTGAAAAATTTGCTAAAACAACCCAAAAAATTATGGCATATAGATTTCGTTGTTGGTTCCAAAAACATAGCGTTTGAAAGTGATTTTTTTTAATCCAAAAAAAGGCAATGTTTTGTTAACGATTTTAGAAAAATGGAAGACATGAGACCGAAACTAACGTGGGGATGTCGTAATCCATAAGAAAATGTTTTTCGTTAAATTTGAAAAATTAGCAAAAATTGGCCCAAATTTTTGTAGGGGAGGGGGACTAAAAATGTTGCTTTTGAAAAAGTTACCCTAAAAATTTTAGCATACAGCTAGATTTCGTCATGATTCCAAAAACATAGCGTGTATTAAAAATTTTCGGTTTCAAAATGAATTTTTAAAAAATCCAAAAAATTGCGATATTTTGGTGAACGACTTTGAAAAAATGGAATAAGCTGTCGAAGAAATGAGCCCGAAACCAACTTCTGGAGGTCAAAATCGATAAGAAAATGTAGTTAAATTTGGAGAATTGTCAAAAATTGGCCGAAATTTTTATAGTGAGGAGTGCCTACTGAAAACTTATGTGTTTAAAAAACTCAAAAAGTTTTCGGTTAAAAATTTTCGGTTTAAATGTCATCTTTTTTAAATCCAAAAAATTGCAAATATTACTTTGGCGACCGATTTTGGAAAAATTGAAGGCATGATGTAGAAACTAACTTCTGGATGTCAAACTCCGTAAGAAAATGTCTGGTTAAGTTTCGAAAATTGTCAAAAATTGCCCAAAATTTTTATACGGGGGAGTAATGAAAAATCTTGTTTTTAAAAAGCTTGCCAAAAGGAACCTAAAAAATTCTGGCATAGAGACTGCGTCATGTTGACTCGAAAAATAGCACGTTCATGTTCTTGGGTAAGATTAAAAATTTTCGTTTGAAAATCAATTTTTTTAAATCCAAAAAATTGCAATATTTTAGTTTGCGAATCTAGAAAAATGGACGTATCGAAAAAATGAGACCGAAATCCATGACAAATATTTGTAGTTAAATTTCGAAAATTATCGAAAATTGTCGAAAATTGACCAAAATTTTTATAGGGTTGTATTAAAAATTTTGCTTATTCCGAAAACATTGTTCGTTTATGCTCTCCTGGTAAGATTAAACAACTTTTTGGTTTGAAAATGTTTTTTTTAATCCAATAAATTGTAATATTTTAGTGAACGATCCTGGAAAAATGGAAGTCGAAATCTATAAGATGCTTTTGGTTTTTTTCGAAAATTGTCGAAAATTCAGCGAAATTTTTATGGGAAAAGGAACTGAAAAATTGTTTTTGAAAAACTTTCGTCGTGTTGATTCCAAAAACATAGCGTATCTTTTCTTTCCAGGGAAGATTCAAAATGTTCGGTACGCAAGTCAATATTTTTTAAATCCAGAAAATTATAAATATTTTAGCAACCGATTTTGGAAAAATGGAATTAGCTATCAAAGACGTTAGGCTGAAACTAACTTCTGGAGATCGAAATCCAGAAGAAAAAGTCTTTGGTTAAATTTCGAAAATTGTGGAAAATTGGTCGAAATTTTTATAGGAGGGGTGTTGAAAAATTTTGTTTTTGAAAAACTTGCCAAAAAAGCCAAAAAATTCCGGCATATAAATTTCGTCTTGTTGATGCCGTGTTGAATCCAAAAAATTGCAAATATGTACTTTAGCGAACGATTTTGGAAAAATGGAAGGAGCTATCGAAAAAATGAGGCTGAAACTAATATTAGTTTTGGAGGTCGAAAATGACGGAAAATTGGCCGAATATTTTTGTAGAGACGGTATTGAAAAATTTTGTTTTTAAAAAATTTGCCAAAAAACCCAAAGAATTCTGGCAACTATACGTCAGACTGATTCCAAAAACATAACGTATTTATGTTTTGTAGGTAAGATTAAAAATTTTCGGTTTAAAAATCTATTTTTTTTTTACCAAAAATTTACAAATACTTTGGCGACCTATTTTGAAAAAATGCAGTCCTTAAGAAAATGTCTTTGGTTAATTTCGAAAATTGTCAAAAGTTGGCCAAAATTTTTATAGGGAGAATACTGAAAAATTTAGTTTTTAAAAAACTTGCCAAAATATCCAAAAAGTTCAGTTGATTCGAAAAACACCTTGTCTCGGGTAAGATTACAAATTTTCGGTTTGAAAATATATTTTTTTTAAATCCAAAAAATTACAATATTTTTATCATAGATTCTGGAAAAATGGGAGGAATGAGGCGGATATTAACTTCTGGAGGTCGAAATCCAGAAAAAATATCTTTCGTTAAATTTCAAAAACTGTCTAAAATTGACCGAAATTTTTATCACTATCTCCTGAAAAATGTTGTTTTTGAAAAACTAACAAAAAAAAGCTCAAACAATTCTGGTATTTAGATTTTGGCGTGCTCTCTGGGTTAGATTATAAATTTTAGGTTTGAAAATATTTTTTTTTAACCCAAAAAATTGCAATATTGCGTGCTTACACACCCTGTATATATTAATATGGGTTTTTAGTTTTATCTTCACGAGAGGTAGATACTCCTCAAGTTTTTCGGATATATTAATAATCACCTTGTATCAATTATAGTCAAAATTCAGTTTCTAAAATTTTAATGTTACAACCCATTCTCTAAATAAGTAATGCAAAAGCTGAATTTTATATGAATAATTAAGGATGATATTTTAGGAATGAGTTAAGGAAACACTAAAGAATAGAACTGGATTTATAACAGGCATAAGTTATTCTTTTTTGGGCGTATTTGTTCTCAAATACCTCATGTGTTTGTGACGTTCAGCTAATTTTTCATTAAAATATACTCTATATTTTTAAATAACACAAAAACCACACTTTCGACTAGAAAAAACATTACAGTATTTTTTGCTGGACGGGGCCGAGACTCGAGAGAAGTTGTTCATCCGGCTCAAAGGACCAAATATTCAGAACCCCAAAACCGAGACAAAAGAAGTAAGGGTATCTTCAAAATCATGATTAATTTCTTACTAAGTGAATTATAATTTAATAAAATGAAAGTCGGTGCTTTCGTTGAACCATTTTGAGTCACAGTTAGACACCTGGCCTGACCTGACCTGACCACACTTGACTAAACCAGACTTGACCTGGGAATTTTAGGATATATGTAGATCTCGACGTGGTGATATTTCAATGGGCAATTCTGGAAAAACGGTTGGAGTTATGGAAGAAACGAGACCGGAAGTGATTTCCAGGGCTCGAAATCTACAAGAAAATGTGTTTAGTTCAACTCCGAAAATAGGTCAAAATTTCAATTTTGAAAAAATGGTTTCAAAATACACAAAAAATTCTGGAATATATGTATATTTCGACGTGGTGATTCCAAGAATATAGCGTGTTTCTGGTAAGGGAGCAATATTTTCGAAATATTGGGTTCTAAAAACACATTTTTCAAAAATTTGAAAAATTTCGATTTTTCAATGGGCAATTCTGGAGAAACGGTTGAAGTTATCAAGGAAGCGAAGCGGGAGGTGATTTCCAGACCTCGAAATCTACAAGAAAATGTGTTTAGTTCAACTCCGAAAATTGGTCAAAATTTCAATTATGAAAAAATTGTCTCAAAATCCACAAAAAATTCTCGAATATATGTATATCTCGACGTGGTGATTCCAACAATATAGCGTGTTTATGGTAACGGAGGCATATTTTCGAAATTTTGGATTCTAAAAACACATTGAAAAATTTCGATATTTCAATGGACAATTCTGGAAAAACGGTTGAAGTTATCGAGGAAACGACACCGGAAGTGATTTCCAGAGCTCGAAATCCAGAAGAAAATGTGTTTACGAGCCCTAACAACTAAATATTGGGACACAGACAATTTCTCAAAAAAATCCGGTACATATTTTTGATATCATTCAATTCGTTTGGACTAAATGCAAATTTTGCATGGGCATCTATTTTGGCAGAGAGTGAGGTATTTTGCAAATTAATAAATTTTCTTAGAGCGCAAAAATTGTCACCTAAATAAAAAATGTGCCATTTTTGCTGACACATAAATGTTGGGACACCCGAGAAAATTTGCTAAGGATACCATCGAAATACAAACGTAGTAGCTGGTAAATGCTGCCATTATTATAGGGATCGTAGCATTTCATACTAGTGTCGGTTTTACTTAGAAGAAAATAGTTAGTGGTGGGATAGTTTTAGTAAAATTTCTGAAAATAATAATTTCGCAGTACTGCATGGGAAAATCGATAAGAAAAAGTGAAGATTTGTTCCAAATAGCTTAGTCGTCGATGGTAAACAACGTAAAATATTACGCAGACAGAGGTACCATAGGAATAAAAGGTAAAATTCCCGGTAGGCCACCACTTGTGAAGCCGGGTGATCAACGACAATTGGTGAAAATTTATAAAAGTGGACGACGGAGTACTTCAAGAGAAATTACTACTTGCTGGAATAGCGATAACCAACTAAATGTTTCAAGACAATATTGTCGCGAATGGATACACAAATCAGGCCTTGGTTTTCACATTGTAAATCTTAAATAAAGCTATCTTCGATGGACTTTATTATTTATTTATATTATGTTAGGCTAAAGTAAAACCACAATTAAAAACTGCCCATAAGAAAAATCGGTTAATATGACCAACATAAAAATTGGAGAAAAGTAATATATAACGCTGAGTCCAAATTTGATGTATGGGTGAGATAATAGTCGAAAAAGAGTTATTGAAATAAAAAAGGAATTTTAATATGGATTATCTCAAACATTCAGTCAAGTTTGCAAGCGGAAAAATGGTTTGGGGGTGCATGTCTATTAACGGAATTTAAAGACCAGTTAACAACGTTCATGGAAGGGAAATTACAAATTCAAACAAATGTCAAGAGACTTTGTAAAAAAATATTAACAACTACTGAAGCAGTCTATCCTGTTGATATTTATATTTTTCAACAGGATGATGCTTCCAGTTACACACCTACAACACTTATTACAAAGAATAATAACCTAAATGTTTGCCTTGACCATCGAATAGCCCAGATCCTAATCTAGTAGAGACGGAATGGCGTGAAATAAAAAAATATTTAGGAAATCATCCATGACAAACGATTGTCAATCTTCAACAGGAAATTTAGCGAGTGTAGGATACGGTAACAACTCCTGTGTATTGTAGAATATTACTTCAAAGTATGATGACAAGAATTCCTGCAGTTATTAAGGCGAAAGGAGATATGACCAGTTACCGAATTTGCTGTGTCCCAATATTTATGTGTCACAAAATGTTACGTTGTTTTAGAGTTTTATGTCACTGTTTGAGTTAGAAATCAGTTTTTGTTGTGCTGTAAACATTAACAGTTTTGCAAGACGAAGTAATTTGAAAATTTTAATTATCTAAAATAAATTACATTTTTGTTAAAAAGTTTGATGATTTTTTTACAAAAATTTTTTGTTGTCCCAATATTTAGTTGTTAGGGCTCGTAGTTCAACTCCGATAATGGGTCAAAATTTCAATTTTGAAAAAATTATCTCAAAATCCACAAAAAATTCTCGAATATAAGTATATCTCGACGTGGTGATTCCAACAATATAGCGTGTTTATGTTAACGGAGCAATATTTTCGAAATATTGGGTTCTAAAAACACATTTTTCAAAAATGTGAAAAATTTCGATATTTCAATGGGCAATTCTGGAAAAACGGTTGAAGTTATCGAGGAAACGACGCCGGAAGTGACTTCCAGAGCTCGAAATCTACAATATTCAGAACCCCAAAACCGAGACAAAAGAAGTAACGGTGTCTTCAAAATCATGATTAATTTCTTACTAAGTGAATTATAATTTAATAAAATGAAAGTCAGTAGTTTTGTTGAACCATTTTGAGTCATAATTAGTCACCTGACCTGACCTGACCTGACCTGACCTGACCACACTTTACTAAACTAGACTTGACCTGGGAATTCTAGGACATACATCTCGACGTGGTGATTTCAAAACTATTATTTGGTTACAGAGCAATAATTTTGAAACATTCGGGTTTAAAAACAAATTTTTCAAAATTTTCAGAAATCGCGATATTTCAGTGGGCAATTCTGGAAAAACGGTTGGAGTTATGGAAGAAACGAGACCGGAAGTGATTTGTAGAGCTCGAAATCTACAAGAAAATGTGTTTAGTAAAACTTCAAAAATACGTTAAAATTTCAATTTTGAAAAAATTGTCTCAAAATCCACAAAACATTCTCAAATATATCTATATCTCGACGTGGTGATTGCAACAATATAGCGTGTTTATGGTAACGGAGGCATATTTTCGAAATTTTGGATTCTAAAAACACATTGAAAAATTTCGATATTTCAATGGACAATTCTGGAAAAACGGTTGAAGTTATCGAGGAAACGACACCGGAAGTGATTTCCAGAGCTCGAAATCCAGAAGAAAATGTGTTTAGTTCAACTCCGACAATGGGTCAAAATTTCAATTTTGAAAAAATTATCTCAAAATCCACAAAAAATTCTCGAATATAAGTATATCTCGACGTGGTGATTCCAACAATATAGCGTGTTTATGTTAACGGAGCAATATTTTCGAAATATTGGGTTCTAAAAACACATTTTTCAAAAATGTGAAAAATTTCGATATTTCAATGGGCAATTCTGGAAAAACGGTTGAAGTTATCGAGGAAACGACGCCGGAAGTGACTTCCAGAGCTCGAAATCTACAAGATGTATTCAGTTAAGTTTTGAAAATGGTCAATAAATGGGTCAAAATTTGAAGAAATGGAGATTAGGTACTGAATAATTTCAGTTTTGAAAAAGTCTAAAAATCCACAAAAAAATCTGGAATCTATAGATCTCGATATGGTGTTTCCAAAAATATAGGGAGTTTATGGCCACGAAGCAACATTTTCGAAATATTCGGAGTGAAATTCGAATTTTTTAAAATTTTTAATAATTGGTTGAAGTTATGGAAGAAATGACACCGGAAGTGATTTCTGCGGCCCGAAATCGACAAGAAAATGTATTTAATTAAATTTCGAAAGTCGTCGAAAATGGTCGAAATGCATGTGGAAAGTTTCATGTGTGAAAAAATTGTCGAAAAATTCTCAAAAAATTCAGGGTTATAGATCTTGCCATGCTGATTCCAAAAATATAGCATCTTTAGGGTCATGGAGCAATATTTTCGAAATATTCGGAGTGAACCAAGAGATCTTATCTGCAAAATACTTTCAAATTTCTTTACCAGAAATTAAAAACATGTTTTTGAGCATCGTGTAGTTCAAAGAATATTATGTATATTAAGAAGTAAGGCATAATATACACCCCGCCCACCCACCTCATGTCAATTGTGATTATTTTTTTATTTTTTAGAAACTTATGGTACGTTTAAAATGGTAAATTTTGTAAGGAAATCTGGATTTTGCAATTAGGCTCCGCCCCTAGGTTCGCCAACCAATGAAATCTTCATTGCTATTTAGATGTAGCAGTTATGGGTAGGCCTTAATCTTTGACTTAATTTTTTTTTAATATACATATCTGTTTTTAATACACATATATAGCACGATAGTCAAAAAAATGTCTTACAGGGCAATTTCTTGTAGAGTGAGAAATAATAAGAATTTTGCATTTAAATTCCGCTCCTTTGGCTCTCAACGATTATAAAAAAATCATCACAATTGAGAGAGGGTGGGTGGGCGGGGCATATATTTTGCCTTTTTTCTTAACAAACGTAGTCGTCTTTTCAGAACAAGGAACCTAAAACATGTTTATAATGGTAAATTCTTGTAGACAAACATCGATCTTGCAATTAAGCCCACCCCTCGATGCATGTGACGACGAATGAAAAATTCATCACAATTGAGGATTGAGATCGGAGATATTTTTAATTTCTTGTAGAGATATAAGGATTTTGCAGTTAAGCTTCGCCTTCTTGGCTCACGGCGAATATAAAAAATCATCACAATTGAGATTGGGCGGGTGGGCGGGGCTATATTTTGCCCTTTTCTCTTAGTATGTGTAGTCTTATTTCGACAAGAAGAAACTTAAAACTTGTCTAAAATTGATAAAATCCTACTTAAAGTCCACAGTGAGGTAAGCACGACTAAACAATCTTTCCATTTTATTAGTTGAAAAAAAAAGGGGAAAAGAACCACGCTACGCCGCCACTGACCTGACCTGACCTGACCTGATCTGACAAATTTTTTTCTTAGCTGTTCTTACAAATGTCAGCAATATTAAACAATTAATAAATTCCATTTGCGAACCCATATCAACTGCCTACTTTCTACCGATTCCCCCCCTGCTAGTCTCCTTAATTAAACTTTATCTTTTGCCAGAAACATTCATCCAATCTCACTTTATTAAAAACTGATCATTCCATGTCTTGAAATCGCTCCAATAGATTAACATTCAAATGTCGAAACGCCTGGGCATTTTCGCGCACGTACCCAAACCCGACCATGTTCCACGGTGCGTTGCGTAATTAATCGGTCACGTGTTGGGCAAAAAATCCGATCCCGGAGACTAATTATCACCTTCTAAAACTGTCTAAACGATATTGGCTGCGCGTAGATGATGCTGACGATGATGAAGGTGGGAAAAAAACGATAATGTGAAAATTAAACGTGCGGTCTCGTATATGCCATATGCACAGCATTTAATGGCGTTCCTAAAACGTGCAGCACCGAGAACCGAGCGCTACAAAAAGCCCAGCAATATGCAAAGTCAGCGTTATTAACAAGGTGCAACAAACTAGCAGACAGCGGCGGCTCGTAGCCACGGGAACGATAATTGTGGGGTAATTATCGATTCGGCGAGGGGGGACTAATCAGAAAATACGAATCTGGATGAACGCACATGCGAGAGGTTTTCGAATTTTGGCGAAAATTACGCAAAATACAGTCATGTGTTTTTGTACGTATGTATTGAGGATACTGGGTGACGTCACGGTATGCATTCTGAGCCGACTTAGTTTTTTAATTGTGGCACATTTCTTGATCGGAATTGACGAGTGTGCTCTGGTATCGATTTGCTGTGGCCGACACAAGTGGAAAAAGTGATTTGTGGTCAAACTGTAATTACTTTACTTAACCAACATAATAAATTATGGCAATCAACGGCGCGAACTTCTCTCCGTGGCTACTATTTAATAGAGTGAGACCTATAAAAGTGACGTATAAATTTTATTATTAGATTATGCTTCATGATGTGTATGTAGTACCTAAGTGTTTCTTTTTTTTTTGTTTCAGGGCTGTGAAGCGTTACAGTGATGACGCGAAGATAAAACGTGACCGGCCGCAACAATAAAGTGTGTCTCCGCGGGGTTAAATACGTCTGAAATGATCAGTGTTACATAGTAAGTGGTGCGCACGTGAACATTAGTTATTTTTAGTATTTAAAAAAATTAATGTCGCATGTAATAGATTGTGAATTGATATTTTTTGTAAGTTATACAACGCTTCCAGTATCTCGTTACACAATAGTTTTGTTTGTAGAGAAGACACCTAATAACCGTATGTGATTGATTATTTCAGTTAATTATTATTGAAAATACATCAGGTTTTCCAGAAAGCAATTACAGTTGTTTGCTTATTATTGCGTCAGAACAATGATAAATTACGTTTTTACACCGCCAAGTCAATTAACTCGGCTGCGAAAGAAGAAAATTAATTAATTATAATAATTATCACTATTAAATTAAAAAATGTTAATGACGCAAACGTCATTTTGCACACTGTACTAACAGTAGAGGGATAGGCGGCAATGAAAAATTTTTCCAAATTGTCCGCAAACATGTGCATATATCAGTGAATTTTAATTGAGGAAACATGTATCTATTGTGGACGTCCGTCTGATAGTTAAATAAAACTAGAACGTTTTTGTTTCTCCTTAGTTTAGCATCAAGAGGTTCTAGGCTCAAGATTTTTCCTATCTAAAATGTGCAAAATATCATCAGCATTTTTCCGTAATTTATCATTGCATTCATATTTTTAAGATTTGCTTTTACACTGAATCAAAAAAACGTATGGATCAGTCAATTTATTTTATTGAATAACTTAAGAGTTGCAGAAATGAATACTTTGAGATCTTGCAGACGTTTTAAAGTTATTGTAAGCATGGTAAATTGTTAAGAATATTTATTTATTCCCCCCAAAAAATTGATGGAACGGCTCACTCGATTTTCGCAGATAATTTTGGGAATACAATACAGTTATTTTTAGTATTACACTGCACCAATCCAAGGTCGTATACGTATTGATCGTAAATGTTGATTAAGTCATCACAAAATTGTGTGAAGAAAAGACTCAACTCGAAAATGCTGAATATGTTTCACTATACTTTTCGTGCGAAGGAAGTTCTGTCGAAACAACTTTCGATCAATTTTTTGATAATGGTTGATATAAATAAAACTCAGTAGATGCTCATACTCGAATATCAAATCAAAATATTTCTAGTATTTCTAGATGATGCTAATACTTCAGTAGGTAACAGTTGATGCTCAAGTAGTATCTCGATACAACAAAAAAGGAAAACAGTGACAGCGTTCAACCATCAAAGCAAAAATCAAGTCACCAGAATATAAGTCAGTATGGGGTAGACACCTTGAGATGGGCTTCTCTATGGCCAGTGTTAGAAAGAACGCACTGCACAATTTATGCATAAATAAAAGGTCTAAATAAATCTTACGGCTTCAGTTTTAATTTATCGGATTCCATGATTCGTTCACTCGACAATGTTTAAATTTTGGGAAAATTTTCGAAACGATTGAAGTCGGTTGATCAAAGCTATGAATTATTTTCAGTCAATCAGATCTGTAAATTTTGTCTTGAGAATTTTAAAATATTGAAAACTTCAAATTAAATCCTCGAATAACGGTAAAGTTTGAGGTTTTGTCGAAACCAACAAAGTGAATATAGATAGATAGAATGGCAGATCAAAATTAATAAGAAACTTTCGCAATGTGTAACTAAATTCACTTTAACCAAGACTTTTCTTAAAATAAACGACGTTTTTTTACGAAAAAACAAAGAACGATTTGAAATTCAATAAGTATACTTTTCACAATCGCACGGAAGAAATAGTTTTGTATGACACGTCAGTTAGACGACAGGTCCGTCAGGAACGCCAACTATTGAAATTAATTCGAAGTGGCGATTATCATACAAAATTTTTAGAATTTTTTGATTTTTTAGCTGTTCTTTTAAGTCTTCTCTATTTTTTTATTTATAAACCATCCCCGTAACATAAAAAATTCTTCAAATCGGTTAAGCCGTTTTTGAATTTTAGCGAGATTAACAGGAACAGCAATTGATTTTTATTACATAAGATTAAAAAATGGGGGTTGGTGGTAGAAAAGTGAAAATTTGGATATCTAACTGTATCATTTTCTTCGTCTCTATTTTTTCTTTTTTACCATATTTTTTGTTGTTTTTTTTATCGCCTTTTTTCTCACCTTTCTTCCATTCCCTTTATTGTATATTTTGACCGAGCTTTTTGTGCTTTAATGCATTTTTTACTGTTTTAACGTTATTTGGATTAGGGGATTTGAGAATGTTCAGAATTTGGTGATTTGAAGATTTTGAGGATTTCCAGAATTTGAGAATTTGGTGATTTGAGGAATTTGAGGATTTGAGAATTTGGTAATTTGAGCATTTTGAGGATTTGGTGATTTGAGGATTTGATGATTTGATGGTTGGAGGATTTTGAGGATTTAATGATATGGGGAATTTAACTGTATCATTTTCTTCATCTATTTTTTTCCTTTTTTAACCATATTTTTTGGTTGTTTTTTTATCGATTTTTCCCTCCCCTTCCTTGATCACATTTTTTGTTCTTTTATTATATTTTTTACTGTTTTTACGTTATTGGGATTTGAAAATTTGGTGATTTGAAGATTTGAGGATTTCCAGTATTTGAGTATTTGGTGGTTTGAGGAAGTTGAGGTTTTAAAAATTTGGTGATTTAAGGATTTGGAGATTTCAGGATTCGCGGATTTGGTGGGTGGAGGATTTTTAAGATTTGGGGTTTTGAGGATTTTGAAGATTTGGTGATTTGAGGATTTAACTGTATCTTTTTCTTCGTCTCTTTCTTTTTCCTTTCTTAAGCATGTTTTATTCGTTGTTTTTTATCGTCTTTTTTGTCACCTTTTTTCCACCCTCTTTGGTGTATATTTTGATCGCATGTTTTGCCCTTTTATTGCATTGTTTTACTGTGGAGTACTGTACTATGAGGATTTGAGGATTTTGAAGATTTGGTTATTGGAGGATTTGATTGGAGGATTTTGAGGATTTGGTGATTTGGGGATTTTACTGTATTTTTTTCTTTCTGTTTTTTTACTTTTTTCTAACCACATTTTTCGTTGTTTTTTATCGCCTCTTTTGCCACCTTTTTTACAATTTTTTGCTCTCTTTTTTGCTGTTTTTTGTGGGTCTTTTGTGCTCTTTTTATGACCTCATTTTGTGGATTTTTTAACTTTTGCTTCGCCTTTTTTTGTTGTCTTTGTTTTGTCATCTTTTCTTGACCCTCTTTTCTTAGTTGTATTTTCTGATGGCTTTTTTAAACAAGTTTTTTCATTCCATCTTTTTTTCGGCTTTTTTTCCTTTTTTTGTCTCCTTAAAACCATTTTTTTCACTCCCTTTTCTTTAGTTGCCTTTTTTATAGTTTTTTTGGCGCATTTTTGGGCCTTTTTGGTCCTTTTCTTGTTACCTTTTCACCTTTGTTTCGCGTTTTGTTTTTTTATTGCCTTTATGCCCTTTTTTATGAAATTATTAGCCTCCTTTTTATCTTTTTTTTGTCTGCAATTTTTTCTCACCTTTTTTCCAACTCTTTTATCTCTAGTTTTGTATCACGTTTCTTGATTTTTTTGGGTTATCTTTTTTTTGACACATTTTGTCTTTTTGGTCACTTTTGTATTTTTATGTCTGTTTTAATGGACTTTTTTTGTCGGTTTCTTTGTCGTGTTTGGCGCATTTTTGTCGTTTTCTGCCTTTGTTTCACGTTTTTACGCTGCATTTTTTCTTTGCATTTTTTCCCATTTTTTATCGCCTTTTTTGTCTGTTTATCATGAAATTTTTTTATAATTTTTGTTTCAATAAAAATAAAAAATGTTGTCCAAAAAATAAACCAAAACAAACTTCTTAGGGTGGGCCACCCTTAGCACTCAGGGGTATAAAAAATAGTTTACAACCTATTATCAGACATACCGAATATACATAAAAATTTCATACAAATCGGTCAACCCGTTTCGGAGGAGTTCGGTTACAAACACTGTGACGCGAGAATTTTATACATGATGCATTATTATTTTAGAACAAATTTCATTACCATAAAAAAGGTTCTACTGAGTCGACCTTAAAAGATAGACATATGCTGTCCGGACTTTTTTTTAGAACTTTTAGAGGGGAACAATTTCATTGTACATGATTTTTACGTAACTTTAACCGTTTAAGCAGTGTAAGCAACGGAAGCTGTCAAAAGAGGAATAATTTTCCCGTTTTTCCGAATTTTTCATTGCTACTTCTCTCCTCTTGATCGTAGCGTGATGTTATATAGCCTATATCTAGATACGATAAATGAACTATCCAACACAAAAAGATTTTTTGAATTCGAACCAGTAGTTTCTAAGATTAGCACGTTCAATTAAACAAACACTATAAGTATAGATTCGTTTTCGTTGTAATTTGTAAAATTTTTTCAATTTTGTCATTATTTGGCATTGACATCTTTGTCATTTTTTTTTCTGTGATTGCTATGATTGCTTATTAAAACAAAAAAATCTGTTGCCTATGCAAAAATTGTTAGGCGTGAACAAATAAAATGAATACGCTGTGTTAAATAAAAAACGAGCTTTATTTTGAAAAGTCTCAGAAACTTCAAGAAACTTCCAGTCATTGGATCGATTGTAGTGGATAATTCAGTGGCCCGCCCGCCCACCCGATTTAAATCCAGGCGAATTTTTCCTCTGCAGTGCTTTAAACAACGGGGTTTACAGCCTTGAAATTGATAATTTGGAAGATCTACGTAATCGCATTGAAATTGCTGAGGAAGGAGCTCCCAAATTCCCTAACATTTTTGAATTTTTAACATCTACGATTATTATACGCAAATCTTGCTCAGATAAGACTAATTTTGGCAAATCACATACCCCCCAAGAAAATAGAGGGTGGGTGGGCGGGGCTAGTACTTGCTAAAATAAGATCGACGTTGGCAAGTGACATATTC
The DNA here is from genome assembly GCF_036711695.1 of Zophobas morio. Taxonomy (NCBI): domain Eukaryota; kingdom Metazoa; phylum Arthropoda; class Insecta; order Coleoptera; family Tenebrionidae; genus Zophobas; species Zophobas morio. The sequence continues at coordinate 6,034,122 of NW_026972123.1, read as the reverse complement.
CCCAAGAAAAGGGAGGGTGGGTGGGCAGGGCTAGTACCTGCTAAAATAAGAGTGATTTTGGCAAATGACTTATCCTTTAAGAAATTTAATTAAATTATTATAAGAAAAGACACTAGAGGCTCTAAAGCACTTTCAAATCTTTCCAAACAGGAATACCTAGCACTTCAAAATTGTTTTAAATTTTTCAAAAATTAGATATCGAAATGTACAAGAAAATGAATTCAACTATTTCGAAACTAGTTGAAAATTGGTCCAAAGATGTTAAAAGTGCCAAACTCAGTTTTATATTATTAAATAGTAGCCCCACCCACCCTTGATTTTTTTGTTACAAATGTTAAAGTGCCAAAATCAGTTTTATCTTATCAAATACTAGCCCCGCCCACCCACCCTCTATTTTCTTCGAAGGTATGTGATTTGCCAAAATTAGTCTTATCTGAGCAATGGTATAACAAAATTTTGCAATTTAACTTTGACACTGCTCTGAAGTCTTGCAAACGTTTTAAGATTATTGGAAGCATCTTACAGTTTTTCAGTATTACCGAAAAAATGTTCTTGAAATTTATGGGTGTTTTGGGGAAAAACTTATGACCGTAGGAGATTTTAGTATTCCAGCACGTGTGGATTACTCAACTATTAATCGCATCAATGACAAACTTGAATCAATTTAATGATGTTCCTAATGGTAACTCCCGTCTTTTGGACTGGTTATGTCAAATAATAGGTGTGGTATAGTCAGCGCTAATGATTTATTGTTACCTGAAGAATTTCATCGTCATCGAATAAAAATAAATTTAATAATGATAATTGCAAGATGTATAACATTCACAAAGCTAAATTTTCTTTACTATGTATGTACATACATGAACTTTTATTAAGTGAAAATTGAGCAATACTGGAAATACTATACATGATCTTTCACCTCACTGTTTCTAAATAACTATATCAGTAAGCGTTCAAACATTTATATATTTATAGATATTTTTAAATAAATTTTTGTAGGAAAGTAAATGAAACATTCATCACAATTGAGCTTGAGATGGAGATGGGTGGGGCTTAATTTTTGGCTTGTAGAGAAATAAGTATTTTGCAATTAAGCGCCGCCTCCTTGGCTCACGGCGAATAAAAAAATCATCAGAATTGAGAAAGGGCGGGCGGGCGGGGCTTACATTTTGCCTTTTTTTCTTAATATGTGTAGTCATCTTTTCACAACAAGAAACTCAAAATATGTTTAAAATAGTAAATTTGTATAGTGAAATATCAATTTTTTGCAATTACGCTCCGCCCTCGGTCTGACAACGAATGAAAAATTCATCACGACTGAGATCGATACGGATGGGTGGGGCTTCTCTTTTGGTTTTCTTTTTTAATTAATACATTTAGTTTTCTTTGCATAACACGACTTAAGAAAATATTTCACATGGTAATTTCTCGTAGAAAAATAAGGATTTTACAATTAAACTCCGCCCCTCGACTTACGACGAATAAAAAAAATCATCCGAATTGAGATAGGGCGGGTGGGCGGGGCTTATATTTTGCTTGTTCTTCTTAATATCTGCAGTCATCTTTTCACAACAACAAACTTAGAACATGGTTGAAATGGTACTTTTTGCAAGGAAATATGGATTTTACAATTATGGGGCGAAGCCTCATTACAAAATTGATATTAACTTGTACAAATTTTCCATTTTAAATATATTTTAAGTTTCATGTTGTGAAAAGAAGTCTAGACATATTGAAACAAAAATGAAAAATATAAGCCCGCCCACCCGCCCTATCTCAATTCTAATGATTTTTTTATTCGTCGTGAAGCAAGGGGGCGGAGATTAACTGCAAAACACTTATTTCTTTACAAGAGATTAAAAACATGTTGTTGAATATCGTGTTGTTCAAAGAATACTATGTATATTAAGAAAACAAGTTAAAATATAAACGCCGCCCACCCAACCCATCTCAATTGTGATGAATTTTTTATTCTTAGAGACTTAACACGCGTTTAAAGTGGTAAATTTTTGTAAGGAAATATGGATTTTGCAATTAAAAACTTCATTATTTAGATCAGGGTAAGTATGGGTGGGGCTTAATCTTTGACTTTAATTTTTTCTTAATACACTTAATACTGTTCTTTGAATAACACGATTCTCAAAAACACGTCTTACATACTCATTTCTTGTAGGGAAAAAATAAGGATTTTGCAATTAAATTCCGTTCCTTTGGCTCTCGATGATTGAAAAAAACAATCATCACAATTGAGATAGGGCGGATGGGCGGGACTTATATTTTCTTCTGGAGTTTCGTCTCTGGTATGGTTGACATACTGAGTTACCGTGCTCTTTTGCCTTATTCTTAACCCTGCTCCTGGAGATGCCAGTTACGAAAGTGTGCGAAACGTCGACCCCAAAAACTCAGTTAACACGGTTCCAACCCGAAAAACGATCATGTATTGATTCCGACCGTGGAAGTCTCCGAAATTATAGCTTAAACCATGTCTAAAATGCTAAATTTTTGTAGTAATCAACTTAAATCGTCCACTTTTCTTTTACAACCCCTTTAAATACAGCAAAAGTTTAACATCAGAGTTACAATCAACGACAACTTGGCAATTTTCAGCTCTAAAAGCAACGTCAGCGGGAATAGCAACTGCAACGGGAACTTCAACGTCAACAGCAAGTTTATAAATCCCACTTAACAGTCGAATTTAAGCATGGACTAAGTAATTGAGAATATCTGATTTTTGTCCGTTGGTTACCTTTTTTATTTTTTTTTTTATTTTGTCCACACTTGTTTTTTCTTTATCGAGGTTATCATTATTTAGATTGGGGTAAGTATGAGTGGGGCTTAATCTTTGACTTTAATATACATAGTATTCTTTGAATAACACGATTCTCAAAAACACGTCTTACATACTCATTTCTTGTAGAGAAATAATAAGGTTTTTGCAATTAAATTCGTCTCCTTTGGCTCTCGATGATTGAAAAAAACAATCATCACAATTGAGATAGGGCGGGTGGGCGGGGCTTATATTTTCTTCTGGAGTTTCGCCTCTGGTATGGTTGACATACTGAGTTACCGTGCTCTTTTGCTTTATTCTTAATCCTGCTCCTGGAGATGCCACTTACGAAAGTGTGCGAAACGTTGAGCCCAAAAACTCAATTAAAACGGTTCCAACCCGGAAAACGATCATGTATTGATTCCGACCGTGCAAGTCTCCGAAATTATAGCTTGAACCATGTCTAAAATGGTAAATTTTTGTAGTAATCAACTTAAATCGTCCACTTTTCTTTTACAACCCCTTTAAATACAGCAAAAGTTTAACATCAGAGTTACAATCAACGACAACTTGGCAATTTTCAGCTCTAAAAGCAACGTCAGCGGGAACAGCAACTGCAACGGGAACTTCAACGTCAACAGCAAGTTTATAAATCCCACTTAACAGTAGAAGTTAAGCATGGACTAAGTAATTGAGAATATCTGATTTTTGTCCGTTGATTATCTTTTTGATATATGTTTTTTATTTTGTCCGCACTTGTTTTTTCTTTATCGAGATTATCGCAAAACGAAATCGAAAAGTGAAATTTTATAGTTTTTTAAATTAGCGATATTTTTCGGATTATATTTCAAGAGCGAAGTTAAAGAACATAATAAATTGAATCACTAAGTATTCAAACACTGGTATAATTAACATACATTCAGTTTTTGGGTATTCCTTTCACCCCATTAATAATGTTAAAATCTTACATGTTTTAAACAAAAGCACCACTCTCAATTTTTTCGAAATTCTTGAAATTTACAAAGCTCTTAGAGATCTCAAACTAATTTGTGTGAAAGGACAAACTTTCCTTTCTTCCCTCTGGTTTTTTCTCTTCTTGTGCTTTACACTTGGTTTTTCTATTTCTAAAGACATTTTAAATTTTTTAATAACTGCATGTTTCTGCTGGATATTTGTAGAACACTTCATAGATGGCCCCAATACATTTAATGACTTCAAATGTAGTTGAGAAATTATTATCAAGTGAAATTATCTAATAAGTAAGTAAGTAAGTAAGTAAGTAAGTAAGTAAGTAAGTAAGTAAGTAAGTAAGTAAGTAAGTAAGTAAGTAAGTAAGTAAGTAAGTATTTATTAATGACCGTTAGGGTACATAAGTCAAGTCAGATGAAATTACAATATAAAGAGTAAATAATGTATACTCTTCAAGAATTGTATGTCAGATTTTAGTTAAAACTCATTGAAAAAACGTTTGATAGTTTTCCTCCTAATTGTCTCCCAGTTAAACTGTCCACTTCTGTCATTTTAAAATTTAATTGCCAAACTTTTCCCGACCTCCAAAACCACCACATCCCCGCCGCCTCTCCCCATCCGCCCTCCACCGTTGCCATTCTCCGTACGCACACACACGCCCCACGTGATCGGAAGCCGTCCGGAAGCGGCAACGTCGCGATAAGCCTCCAACCTCCATATACCTGGTGATAGCATTCGCGCATTGGCGGCACGCGCGTATCGCCCTTATCAGCACGTCTCTCTTATTGGCGTCTCTGTATCGCACGGAAAAGAACAACACGAGTTTGTTCGTCGACACAGTATTTTCCGTGTAAACCGTAACAATGGCGCTTGTTTGGTCCTGCGAATGACACGGGCCATTGTCGATGTCTTTTGTCGGCGACATTCGCGAGTATCGATTGCGCTGACATCGGTACATTGTGTGCGGAAACAAAACCGTTCTAATGTAAATTTCTATTCAATTTCGATTGTTATCTATCGAGAATTTTCGATTCAAAGAAAGAACCTGTTGAAGCTCGCCGAGAGCGGAGCGGAGGCGGCGGGTTTAAGAGGTGTAAAAACAATACGGGCTGGTTTTAGTTACGTTACGTGGACGGAAAGTGGCGTTTATTGGACGAGTGCATGCACGGGTGGAATCAACTCGGGGAAAAACTCAGAGATCTTAAAAAATGAATAAAAGGAGAGATTTTTAGGTCCCAAAATTGAAGAATTAGGTTATAAAAATCTTAGTTTAGGTTAAAAACTTGTAGGAAAAAATATTTGCTCAACGAAAAATCGTACATCAAAAAAAAAACATTATAGAAACAAATATTTTGTGTAACAAACAAAAAAAATTATTAAATAAACATGCGATCTATAGTTACGTCCACTGATTCTAAGTTATTGCAAAAAAATGGCGATCAAATAATAATAATAATAATAATAAATCTTTATTTGTGCTAATAAAACATTTTACACACGTCAGAAGAAGCTAGTAAATACATCGAACATAATTTTGTAAAAATAAATAACAATTTTTAAAAGAAACAAATTAGAATTAACTCTATAAATATATATGATCTACTATCCAATAAATTAAGCACCACTAGATAGTAACACCAGGTCTTTAAAATTATTATTTAGGTATTCATCTAATGAATAAAATGCCCTTCGTATCAAATATTGTTTCACATTTTTTAGAAAATCATGACTGTTGTATCTACGTACTTCGTCAGGCAGTGTTCAAAAATTTTATGCAAAAATAATTAATGGCATCCCTCGACTTAGTGAGACGCAAGTTTCTGAAACAAATATCCTCGTGTCTAGTCCTGTAGTTGTGATAGAGGTTGACTTTGGGATATAATTCTGTATGCCGAGTAATAAATTCCAAACATCGATAAATATAAAGCGAAGGAAGTGTAAGTATTTTTAGTGACTTGAAGTACGCTCTACAATCTTCTCTGTATCCTATATTAGCTATTATTCTGATTGATCTTCGTTGTAGTTTAAAGAGTCGTGATAAAGATGATGAGTGCCCCCAGACTAAAATGGAATAATTGAGAAGAGAGTGTATCAGAGCATAATAGGCCATACATAAACAGTTTAAACAAAGATTATTAGCCAAATTTCTTAAAAGGAAGGTATTTTTTGAAATTTCATCTGACATATAATTACCGTGTTGACACCAAGTAAGTTCCTTATCGATAATGACTCCTAAGTACTTTGTATATTCCGCACATTCGATGGAACATTCGCAGAGTCTTAATGTGAAGAGCATTGAGACACATTTTGTTTTATTTAAATGGAGTCTATTTGCACTGAACCACTCTGCGGCTTTCTTCATAGAATTTTGATTGGCGTTGAAGGCAAAGTCAACAGTTACTCCTGCTGTACCAATGCAAGTATCATCAGCGTAGAGACTTACATCAACTTCTTTAAGGTAGTCTGGAAGATCATTTGTATATAGCAAGAACAATATTGGTCCCAAAATGGACCCTTGAGGAACTCCATAATTAACAGAATAAGTACAAGATGATCTGTTTTCACTGGATACGCTTTGCGTTCTATTTTTAAGGTAACTCATAATCAGATTTATACTCGGTGGTTGGAAATTATAGTAATATAATTTTCTTAACAGAATATCGTGAGTTACGCAATCAAAAGCCTTACTGAGATCTAAGAAATGGGTTGAGTAATATTCTTTACGTTCAAAGCTCTGGACTATCTTTTCGACTAGTGCGCTGATGGCTGTAGAAGTAGAGAGGCCTTTACGGAAACCAAATTGTTGTAATGTCAGAAGGTTATATTTGTTTAGATATTCCGTAATCTGCTGTAGCATTAGTTTCTCAAAAATTTTCGAAAAAATTGGTAATAATGATATTGGCCTGTAATTGCCAATATCATCAGGATCGCCTTTTTTGTATATAGGAACCACACTGGCTCGTTTGAGACAATCAGGGAATAAATTCACTTCAATGCAGGAGTTTATCAGATTGGTAAGCGGTTGTATTAATATGTCTTTAAGGGATTTAATAAGTGGTACTGTAAATCCATAAATGTCTTTCGAATTATTATTTCGTAAGCTAACAAAAGCATCTCGTACTTGGATATAAGTTACTTGTTGAAAATTAAATGAGGTATTTATATTAGGTATATTTGTCATTAAGCTAATGGGATCAAATTTTGGGGGAGCCAAGGTTGAAATGATGTCTGTAGCAATATTTGTAAAAAAGGCATTAAATTCATCAGGTGTTATGGCAAAAGTTTGTTTAGGTTGTTTTTTGGGATTTTTACATTTGATCAATTTCCACATTGCTTTAGGACTATTTTTGTTTAATCTAATATATCTATCATTAGCTTGTTTTTTTTGCATTTTTAATAGCTATATTGTATTTACGTCTAAATTCCAGTAACAACGATTTGAGTTCTAAAGTTCCATGCAATTTATAAGCTTCGGAAAGCAATTTTAATGTTTCTCTCATCTTTTGAAGTTCTGTTGAAAACCAATTATTACTTGGAATTTTGATTCTATTAGAGCAGACTATAGTTTTTACAGGAAATGCAATATAATAGTTATATAAGATGGCATTAATGAACATGTTAAACTTATTGTTAATATCAATATCAGATTTTACAAAGGCCCAATTAACTGCACTTAATAGATTGAAAAAAATTAATTTACCATGATTCGTGAGGGGTCTTGTAAGTTTGAATTGTTTTTCTTGTGTTTTAAAAATTTGAGAAATATTAATAGCTACTCCTCTATGATCTGACAGATGGGTCTCAAAAGCACTCACCTTAATGTTTTCACTTGAGAAATTGCAAAAGACATTGTCAATACAGGAACTTCCCCTTGTTGGAAAAGTCACTAAAGGTTGGAAACCCTAACTAAGTAAGAAATCACAAAACATTTGCGCCTTTACGTCGTTTACATTAAAATGAAGGTTAAAGTCACCCCCAATTAGTATATGTTTCTGTTTATAATTAATGATATTAAGTAACTTAACTAAAGTTTCAATAAAGACATCATAATCACCACTGGGTGATCTATACAATGATATTAACAATACATCAAATTTATGTACATATATGCCGATTAATTCACAATGAATTTCTTTGGATATATTATGTAGTTGTGTTAGGTCTTCATACTGTAGGGAAGGATCTATGCATTGAACCACGCCACCATGAGTGTGAATCACTCTCGAAAAAGAATCAGCCACTCTAAAATTATTAATTGTAACGCATTCTGTTTCATCACTGGTTAACCAGTGCTCACTTATGCACAAGATACTAAAATTATGATTATGTAAAATAGCTTCTAGCAGATTAATTTTATTCCTGATGGACTGTATATTTAAAAACAAAATTCTCAAGTCAGATATTTCTTGATTTTGCTGTGGTTGCTATATATTGTTATATTTTGTTTTAGCCTGGGCGCGTTGCACTTGTTTTTTAAGTACTTCACATTTTGGGTCAAAACGTGAGTGATTAATGTCTAAGTCTAATTTCAAATTCTTATTTGATCTGATGCAATTAATACACGACGTTTCTCCCTTTTCACATTCAATTTCGACGTGTTCACGACTGTCACAGTTTAGACAAATCTTTGTCCCTTCTTTACAATATTTCGCTGTATGATTGTAACCACCGCAATTGTAGCATCGAATTATTCCAAAATGCTCAAAAATTCGACATTCATCTCAATGTATAAGAACTGTTTTTAATTTGATAAATTCTAAAAATGACTTTGGATCGACTTCTACTATCGCCATATATTTTTTTTTCATTTTCTTGCAGATAACAAGTTTCCATGTGTTTATAAGATCCTTCAAAGTACTGTTTTGTCTAGTTATGCATCTTTTTAGAGACTCTTCATTATATGATTCGCTTAAACCAACAATTTTTATCATGGTATTTCTTAACCCAGATTTTCGAATTGTGTAATCCTCGCCGAGTTTTTGCGTACTAATGTTATGTAGTTTAGTAATATCTTCTTTCTTATTGCACCCGATAACAACACCTCCATTTCTCAGTTGTTTAATGTGGTTTACTCCTATGTCTTCAGCAACGGGGTCAATTGTTTGTTGTATTGATTCCAGAGTAACTTTGCTGGTTTGATTAGTTTTTGGTTTTATAATAACTACATCCTGTTTCTTTACTATATCGCTGAATTTTGGCTTAGCTTGCAAGTTTTTCGTTATAGAGTGGATCTCGCTAAATTTGTGCTCAATGGTTTTATTAAGTTCATTCTTAAATTTGGTGAAGTGATGAAAAAGTTCATTTTTCAATTCGTCGACTAGACTTTTTGTGTCACTATCACTGGTATTAGTTTTTACAAAGCGTTCACCTTCTAATTGCTGATTAATGGAAGATTCCAATTGTCGTAGTTCGTTTTTTAGGTACGATTAAAGCAAGTCGCATTTAACAAAAAATAAAATATTAATTCAGGTATTTAAAATGAGTTACAAAAGCAAACTGTATATTTCTCTAAATTTTCGATTGTAAATTTACACCTTTGATCGCTTAAAACACTTTTAAGTTTTGAAAACGTGCATTCCACATCACAAGAAGTGATGGGTGCAAAATTAAATATTGAACAATCTACGTTTTCATTTATGTATGTATTGTTGGTAGCATTTCCATTACTGCAAATTACGTTATTTACTGAACATATAAAATCGTATCCTGGATTCTTTTTTAATAGAGAACATAATTTTTGGAACGCCATTTCCCTCACCTTTCCTGGTGTGTTTTTTAAAGATGTATACACTTTTTCCACAATTTCCATACTTTGGTTTGATTTTAAACCTATAGTTTCTAATTGTTCTATTGCATCAGCAATAATTTTAAAGTGAGTTTTAATGTACAAGAGTTCATTTTTAACGTTTGCTTCATTCAGGAATTCTTGAGCTTTTTTAATGCTTTGTGCTTCTGTGCCTTCAAATGACATTACAACCTAAAAATATTCAATATAAGAATGATAGTAAAAATCATTATATATTTACTGACTTGTTTTAAAACATCAAACCGTTTTTATAAAGCTCTACTCTTATTGGTGTTTTTAAAAAGATTTTCTTAACATTGCTAATTATCCCAATGACATCTGGATAATTCAGTCTAATTGTTTCTAAATGTAACCCACGTACTATACATGTTAAGTGTGTTATATTTTCACAAAACACCTTCAAATTAGTACCAGTTTTGATCATGTATGAAGCACCATCTGATACAAACCATTTAACTTTTTTGTGTTCAGTTCCTTTTGGACACAATAAAGCTACAAATTAACAATTAAATAAATTATAATAATTTCAATGCTTAAAATTATCAATAGCAGATCCAATGATTCGTTTATCAATCTCGAGATTATGTTGCTTTTAGTTTTATCAAGCTGCTTCAAAGCTAGTAGAAATGGACGGCCAGCGTCTTCAGAAGATAACTTTCCATTACTAAATGGCCTATGTATCTTCCTAATCTGTCCGTCGTCTCATCGACGCTAATCCATATATTGTTATTGCCAATAGAATTTCTAATTTGTTTAATTACCTGTAAATTATAAAATTTATGTTAAAAAGTTTTTAAATAAAAATTCTAGTGCTCACCATATCGTCATCTTTGGGTAAATAATTTTTTCTCAGAGTGCTTTCTGAGGGTAAATGCCTTCCTGTATATTTATGCATACAATTTTTAAACTCAGGACAACTAACTTTATTCCATGGAATATTTGCTGCGGTAAATGCCATACATAAATCGGTGCAAAATTGCGTAAAATCATTGTCGGAACGAATGTTTAATAAAGTCTGTTTACTGGATTTATTCTTGTTCTTTTTATGTTCATCGCCACTGCAGTGTTGTTCAAAGTGTGATTTTTTTTTCGCACTTAAACTAGGAAACAAAAATGTGAACATAATTAAAGCTTCAGTATTTTAAATGTTTACTTACAACTTTTCCACACACTTTGCAGCATAACTCATTGTCTTTGAAGAAAATTATAAATTAGTGTCCAAATTATTCCTTAACCATAATTTGATTTTATCTTTCATGGATGATTTTACCTTAGGCATTTTGAGAATTCTTTATTGTATGCACAAAAATGTAGATATAAAAAGGCAAAAAACCTAAGATCTGTAGCCTATTGATGAGTTTAACGTGAAGATATAAAACAAGCAGTTATTACCAATTAATACACGAATTGTGTGACGGAAATAAATACAAAAAATACATTCAATAAAAGTAAAAAAGTATTTATCTACATATCTTTTGCCTTCAGTCAAAATTTTACTTTAATGTTGTGATGTTATAAGTCTTAGCAGGTCCTAACCCAGGCCACTCGCCCTCTATTTTCTTAGAAGGATCTCATTTGCAAAAATCAATCTTTCTTAGCAGGTATTAGCCCCGCCCACCCACCCTCTGTTCTTTTCTCTTAGAAGGTATCTCATTTGCCAAAATCAGTCTTATCTTGACAGCTACTAGCCCCGCCCACCCACCCTCATTTTTCTTAAAGGGTATGTCATTGCCAAAATCAGTTTTATCTTAGCAAATACTGATGACTAACTTTTACAAAAAATGATCAAAATTTAGAAACATTACGACCTTATTTTTGAGGTTAATTGTTTAGGACACTATAACCAGCAGCGACTACCCTCTTCTTCATTCAACGCACTTCTGTTTATTTTTTGTTTGAATAAATTTTGGAACTCAATGTCTCTCAGCAAGTACTTTAGCACTCTCGGCTACGCCTCGGGTATAAACAGCAAGTTTCGTCATAAAATTTAAATTTTACTTATTGTAAAGACGTTTAAACGTATTTTGAAATTGTGACCTTAATTTTTCCATATAAGTTTCTATACCGGGTGTCTGAAAAATGATGTGGTTGTGTTGTTTTTGTAATAATTTGATAAAATTCCATTTGACAACACTCTTTGACATATCAAAAATTGTCAGTTTTCAAAACCCTACGTTTAAAATGTTCACAGTTAATTTTAGGTCTCTTGGTGTACTTTTTTCGGATAAATTTAAAGGAATCTGATGTTTTGTTGCTGGATGAACTTGAAAAAATCTTTTCAGTTTTTGGTGTTTTATTTTTTACGAATTTGAAAAAGTCTTGAGTGTTTTTTTTTTTTAATTCGGGAGACTCTTGTGTACCCATGCTCTATTAATTCGGGAACCCATGGAGATTTTGTTGGGACACCGTTATTTTTTTAAAAATTTAAAATATTCTAGAGGTTCTAGCTATCCCTGTTTGGAAAGAATTTAAAAGTGCTTTGGAGCCTCAAGTGTCTTTTCTTATAATCATTTAATTAAATGTCTTAGAGGGTATCTCATTTGCCAAAATCACTCTTATCTTAGCAGGTATTAGCCCCGCCCACCCACCCTCTCGTTTCTTATAAGGTATATCATCTGCCAAAATCACTCTTGTCTTAGCAGGTACTAGGCCCACCCACCCACCCTCTCTTTTATTATAGGGTATATGATCTGCCAAATCACTCTTATCTTAGCAGGTAGCTCCGCCCATTCAAAACATTACGAGCTTACTTATATGCCAAGGCAGGAATTTTGAACACTTTCTCTAGTGTTTAGTTGGTTATGCTTTAATGGATTTTTCTTTTGTTGGTTTTGTTTTGTTGATGATTTATAAATGTCTTATTACTTTTTTTTGGTTTATTTATAAATGAAAAATACATGGATATAGCCTAACTTATATTCTAAAAATTTTTTCTGGACCTTTTCTGGACATATGTTCTCAAATACCTATGATAAAATTACCACTAAACCGGAGTCATATACTTCGGAATTAGTATAAGTATTATAATTATTAATGACATAGTTGCTATCACTGACGTAAACGGATGAGAAAAATTCACATCCACAAAAATTTATCATACGTGTTTAATAGACATTAAAATATCAGTGAAGGTCTCCAGTTGAATTACTGCCAGTGGTCACTGTTTCCAGCCAAATACAGCGACTAGAGGCGCGGTTTCCATGGCAACGGTGTAAACAAAACGTCTAAATGAGTCATCATTTGGTCTCCCCTTTTATCGTGACATATCCAAGACACAACATCCTGAGATCTAAGTTTTGACACCTTTAATACAAAAAAAAACACAGAAAAGTGGAAAAATGTTATTATTATTAATTGAAAATCAGATGACACCGATATAACTAGACACATGGGCTAAAATCCCGTTCTCCGTGCTCCAGCCGCCCCGCCCGTCCCCTACCGCCTCTAATAATTCACCTACATCATCCAACTTAATTAAAGCAAGAAAGAGATTCCTCGCACCAATGCATCTAGAACGCGGAAAATAGAGAAAATCAGCGGCGTATATGTAACGTAGTGGGTTAATTAAATTCACATCGTGACATAAATCACATAAACCAGCTCCGGCAAAGTCGATTTTTCTCCAATTTGCTTGCGAAATATCTAAAAATAATCACCGGGCCGAAAATGTTGATTGATGTGCGATTACGGTGTCACAGCGGAGCACGCGAGCCAGTGGCGGCGCAGCGAGCGCGGCTGCGGGTGCGACGAAGCTCGGGCGTAATTAAAAAAATTGTAATAAAATGCGACGAGTGGGCAAACTGGCCCTCGGCAAGGGCGACTTCCGCCATGTCAAAAGCAATCCGAGCCAACTGCGACGGAGAAAGTTGTTGATTGCGACCCGAAACTTTCCAGGCTATTGTGGCCGTTTCATTCAGTTTTGATAGCTTTGCGATAAAACGGACAAAGGCGGTTGTGACCCCAGATTTGGGGCATTTTTCAAAATACAAACTGTTTATGAATATGGACAGGTGGTTTGGGCGCCGGGGGCTGTTTTTAAATTAAATTCTTGTTGTGGTTGTTTTTGGGCTGTCAATTGTCGAGGTAAAGGTTATAGGTCAGGGCAGGAATTTAATGTCGTGGATATTTTACTCTAATGTAAATACATACATTAGAAATGTCAAATTTGTCGGTTTGCCATCGGATGAACATCCAAGGAAGATTTGATGAAACCTGGCAGGCCAAAAATTCCTACAGTTGTGGAATCAACTTGAGAATTTCAAAATTTTTAATTTTACCGTAATGAATTTAGAATTGTCATTTCTTACTTCCAATTTTCTATTCTCTATTATCTATTGCGAAATTTTAATTTGATTAAGTCCAAATTTTGATTTTCGTAATCTAAAAATTTTGCAGACTATCTAGAAATTTCCTAATTTGCAACTTAAGATTTCAAAGCTTGCAGCCTTTTTTTCTTTTATTTTGTAATGTCCACCTAGTTAGTCGTAAATTGATACCCCGCTAATTGACATTTTAACTACTTATCTCTAAATTTAGACTCCAAATTTTTACTTATTTTTTGAGCATTGTTCGAAATTTCAGCTTATAACTACGAAATTTTATCGATATGCCTTTTATTAATTATCTTGTAATTTTGACTTAATGAAATGTAAAATGCTATAGTAATTAACTAAATAATGTGACGTAATTAAACTTTAAACTCACGAATCCGAAATTTTTCTTGTTGACTTAATTAACTTGAAATTTCACAGTAATTAACTTAGAATTGTGAATTTACAACTTTAGAATTATTTAGTTTCGTTTTTATTTCGTAATTTCCACTTAATTAGTTCCAAATTGAAATTTACTTGATTCAAATTTTAACACTTATCTCTAATTTTAGACACAAAATTTCAGTTTAATTTGTTCGAAATTTTTACTTATCTATCTGGCTTTTAATTAATTATTTTGTAATTTTGTCTTAATTACTCGTGAATCTAAACTGCTGGTAATTAATCAAAAATATCGAATATTTCAAAATTCTGACGTAATTAAACTTTAGACTTACAAATTCGAAATTTTCGTTTATTATATTGTCTTGACTTAATTAACTTGAAATTTCACTGTTATTAGGCCCAATTCTGAATAAAACCTGTTAAAATTTAAAGGTTGTTAAAAAATAAACAGCCAATCAGATTTACGAATTTAACTCGTTACTATGGAAATTTACAATTTAACACCCTTTAAATTTAACAACTTTGACTCAGAATTGCCCCTATTAACTGAGAATTGTGCTTTGTTATCCCTAAATTTCGATCCATTATTGGAAAATCTTTTAAGGTGATTAACTCCAAATTTTCACTATGTAAGACTTTTAAAAATTTTACTGTCTCGAAATTTCCTAATTTACAGTTTAAGAATTCAAAATTTTGTCTTTTTATTTTGCAATTTCCACCTAATTAGTTCGTAATTGAGTCTTAGTTAGTTGAAATTTTAAGTAATTATGTTTAAATTTAGACTCAAAATTTTGACTTACGTAATTTTAGTTCAATAGTTCGAAACTTCAAATAATAATCATGAAAATTTTGGTTATTAAGTTCAAAATTTTTACCTATATTACTTGTAAAACTAAAAATTTTGCTAACGTTCTCGAAAAATCCTAATTTACAGCCAAGGAATCAAAAATCTTCCCTTTTTATTTTGTAATTTTCGCCTAATTAGATCTAAATTGAGCCTGTGTTAACTGAAATTTTAGCTAATTATTTCCAAATTTAGAGTGAAAATTTTGACCTACGTAATTTTAGTTCAATAGTTCGAAATTTTAAATTATAATCAAGAAATTTTGGGTTAATAAGTTCAAAATTTTTGTTTATATATCTGGTTTTTAATTTATTATCATGAAATTTTTTGACTTTAATAATTCAAAATTCTGTCCTAATTAAACTTTAGATTCACAAATTCGAAATTTTCCTTTATTGTATTGACTTGACTTAATTATCTTAAAATCTCACCGTAATCAACTTAGAATTGTGCTTTGTTATCTGTAAATTTCAATCCATTATTGGAAAATTTTAATGTGATTAACTCCAAATCTTGACTTTGTAAAACTAAAAATTTTGCTATCTCGAAATTTTCTAATTTACAGCTAAAAAATTCAAAATTTTCTCTTTTTATTTTGTAATTGTAACTTAATTAGTTCGAAGTTGAGCTTTAGTTAATTGAAATTTTAACGAATTATTATCTCCAAATATAGACTCAAAATTTTGACCTACGTAATTTTAGTTCAACAGTTCGAAATTTTAAATTATAATCAAGAAATTTTGGGTTAATAAGTTCAAAATTTTTGCTTATATATCTGGTTTTCAATTTATTATCATGAAATTTTTTGCCTTTAAGAACTCAAAATTCTGTCCTAATTAAACTTTAGATTCTCAAATTCGAAATTTTCCTTTATTATATTGTCTTTACTTAACTGTCTTAAAATCTCACCATAATTAACTTAGAATTGTGCTTTGTTATCCGTAAATTTCAATCCATTATTGGAAAATTTTAATATGATTAACTCCAAATCTTGACTTTGTAAAACTAAAAATTTTGCTATCTCGAAATTTTCTAATTTACAGCTAAAAAATTCAAAATTTTCTGGTTTTATTTTGTAATTGTCACTTAATTAGTTCGAAATTGAGCCTTAGTTAATTGAAATTTTAACTAATTATCTCCAAATTTAGAGTCAAAATTTTGACCTACGTAATTTTAGTTCAACAGTTCGAAATTTTAAATTATAATCAAGAAATTTTGGGTTAATAAGTTCAAAATTTTTGCTTATATATCTGGTTTTTAATTTATTATCATGAAATTTTTTGACTTTAATATTTCAAAATTCTGTCCTAATTAAACTTTAGATTCACAAATTCGAAATTTTCTTTTATTGTATTGTCTTTACTTAATTATCTTAAAATCTCACCGTAATTAACTTAGAATTGTGCTTTGTTATCTGTAAATTTCAATCCATTATTGGAAAATTTTAATATGATTAATTCCAAATCTTGACTTTGTAAAACTAAAAATTTTGCTATCTCGAAATTTTCTAATTTACAGCTAAAAAATTCAAAATTTTATCTTTTTATTTTGTAATTGTCACTTAATTAGTTCGAAGTTGAGCTTTAGTTAATTGAAATTTTAACTAATTATTTCCAAATTTAAACTCAAAATTTTGACCTACGTAATTTTAATTCAACAGTTCGAAATTTTAAATTATAATCAAGAAATTTTGGGTTAATAAGTTTAAAATTTTTGTTTATATATCTGGTTTTCATTTTATTATCATGAAATTTTTTGCCTTTAATAATTCAAAATTCTGTCCTAATTAAACTTTAGATTCTCAAATTCGAAATTTTCCTTTATTGCATTGTCTTGACTTAATTATCTTAAAATCTCACCGTAATTAACTTAGAATTGTGCTTTGTTATACCTAAATTTCAATCCATTATTGGAAAATTTTAATGTGATTAACTCCAAATCTTGACTTTGAAAAACTAAAAATTTTGCTATCTCGAAATTTTCTGATTTACAGCTAAAAAATTCAAAATGTTCTCCTTTTATTTTGTAATTGTCACTTAATTAGTTCGAAGTTGAGCTTTAGTTAATTGAAATTTTAACTAATTATTTCCAAATTTACATTCAAAATTTTGACCTATGTAATTTTAGTTCAACAGTTCGAAATTTTAAATTATAATCAAGAAATTTTAGGTTAATAAGTTCAAAATTTTTGTTTATATATCTGGTTTTTAATTTATTATCATGAAATTTTTTGACTTTAATAATTCAAAATTCTGTCCTAATTAAACTTTAGATTCACAAATTCGAAATTTTCTTTTATTGTATTGACTTTACTTAATTATCTTAAAATCTCACCGTAATTAACTTAGAATTGTGCTTTGTTATCCGTAAATTTCAATCCATTATTGGAAAATTTTGATATGATTAACTCCAAATCTTGACTTTGTAAAACTAAAAATTTTGCTATCTCGAAATTTTCTAATTTACAGTTAAAAAATTCAAAATTTTCTCGTTTTATTTTGTAATTGTCACTTAATTAGTTCGAAGTTGAGCCTTTGGCAATTGAAATTTTAACTAATTCTCTCCAAATTTAGACTCAAAATTTTGACCTACGTAATTTTTGGTTCAGTAGTTCGAAACTTCAAATTATAATCAAGAAATTTTGGGTTAATAAGTTCGAAATTTTTATTAATCTATTTGGTTTTCGATTTATTATCATGAAATTTCGACATAATTAATTCTTAATTGTGGGTAATTAATTAAATATTTTTCTTTATTAGTTCAAAATTCTGTCCTAATTAAACTTTCGATCTACAAGTTCGAAATTTTCGTTTACTATATTGTCAAGACTTACTTAAGTTGAAATTTCATAGTAATTAACTTAGAATTGTGCTTTATTATCCTTAAATTTCGATTCATTATCGGAAAAGTTTAAGGTGATTAACTCCAAATTTTGACTTTGTAAAACTAAAAATTTTGCTCACTATCTCGGAATTTCCTAATTTACAGCTAAAGAATTCAAAATTTTCGCTTTTTATTTTGTAATTTCCACTTAATTACTTCAAAGTTGAGCCTTAATTAATTGAAATTTTAACTAATTATCTCCAAATTTAGACTCAAAACTTTCACCTTTGTAATTTTTGGTTAAGTAGTTCGAAACTTTAAATTATAATCAAGAAATTTTGGGTTAATAAGTTCGAAATTTTTACTTATCTATCTGGTTTTCGATTTATTATCATGAAATTTCGACATAATTAAATTTTAATTGTGGGTAATTAATTAAATATTTTCCTTTATTAGTTCAAAATTCTGTCCTAATTAAACTTTAGATCTACAACTTCGAAATTTTCGTTTATTATATTGTCATGACTTACCTACTTCAGTTGAAATTTCAGCGTAATTAACTTAGAATTGTGCTTTATTATCCTTAAATTTCGATTCATTTTCGGAAAATTTTAAGGTGATTAACTCCAAATTTTGGCTTTGTAAAACTAAAAATTTTGCTGTCTCGAAATTTTCTAATTTACAGCTAAAGAATTCAAAATGTTCTCTTTTTATTTTGTAATTTCCACTTGATTTGTTCAAAGTTGAGTCTTAGTTAATTGAAATTTTAACTAATTATCTCCAAATTTAAACTCAAAATTTTGACCTACGTAATTTTTGATTTAGTAGTTCGAAACTTCAAATTATAATCAAGAAATTCTGGGTTAATAAGTTCGAAATTTTTATTTATCTCTCTGGTTTTCGATTTATTATCATGAAATTTCAACATAATTAAATCTAATTCTGGGTAATTAATTAAATATTTCCCTTTATTATTTTGTCTTGACTTATTTAAGTCGAAATTTCGTCGTAAGTAACTTAGAACTGTGCTTTGTTATCTCTAAATTTCGATTCATTATAAGAAAATTTTAAAGAGATTAACTCCAAATTTTGACTTTGTAAAGCTAAAAATTTTATTAACTATCTCGAAATTTTCTAATTTACAGCTAAAGAATTCAAAATTTTCTGTTTTTATTTTGTAATTTCTAACTAAGTATATTGTTATATTAACTAACTTAAAATTTCACGGTAATTAACTTAGAATTGTGCTTTGTTATCCCCAAATTTCGATCCATTATCGGAAGATTTAAGGTGATTAACTCCAAATTTTGACTTTGTGAAACAAAATTTTACCAAATATCTCGAAATTTCCTAATTTACAACTAAAGAATTCAAAATTTTTCCTTTTAATTTTGTAATTTACACTTAACATTTTTCTTTATGATTTCAAAATTCTGGCGTAATTAAACTTACAAATTCGAAATTTTCCTTTATTACATTGTCTTGGCTTAATTATTTTAAAATTTCACCGGAATTAACTTAGAATTGTGCTTTATTATCCCTAAATTTCGATTCATTATAGGAAATTTTTAAAGTGATTAACTTCAAATTTTGACTTTGTAAAACTAAAAATTTTAACCAGCTCGAAATTTCCTATTTTACAGCTAAAGAATTCAAAATGTTTCCTTTTAATGTTGTAATTTCCGCCTAATTAGTTCGAAGTTTCGTAATTTTAGTCCAATAGTTCGACACTTTAGATTAATTATAACCAAGAAATTGTGGGCTGATAAGTTCGAAATTTTTAATTTTCAATTTATTATCATGAAATTTCGACATAATTAAATCTAAATTGTGGGTAATAAATTAAATATTTTCCTTTATTAGTTAAAAATTCTGTCCTAATTAAATTTTAGATTTATAAATTCAAAATTTTCTTTTATTACATTGTCTTGACTTAATTAACTTGTAATTTCATCACAATTAACTTAGTATTGTGGTTTGTTATCCCTTAATCTGGATCCATTATAGGAAAATTTTAACGTGATTAACTCTAAATTTTGACTTTGTAAAACTAAAAATCTTGCTAACTATCTCGAGATTTCCTAATTTACAGCTAAATAATTCAAAATTTTCTGTTTTTATTTTGTAATATCCACCTCTTAAGTACATAGTTGTGCTTTAGTTAATTGAAATATTAATTAATTATCTCCAACTTTAGACTTAAAATTTTGTCCTACGCAATTTTAATTCAATACTTCGAAACTTCAAATTATATCAAGAAATTTTGGGTTAATAAGTTCGAAATTTTTACTTATCTCTCCGGTTTTCGATTTATTATCATGAAATTTCGACATAATTAAATCTTAATTGTGGGTAATTGTTAATTTAGAATTGTGGTTTGTTCTCCCTCAATTTGGATCCATTATCGGAAAATTTTAACCTGGATAACTCCAAATTTTGACTTTGTAAAACTAAAAAATTTACTATCTCGTAATTTCTCAATTAACAGCTAAAGAATTCAAAATTTTCCCTTTTTAATCTATAATTTCCATCTTATAAGTTCGAAATTGAGCTTTAATTAATTGAAATTTTAACTAATTATCTCAAAATCTTGACCCACGTAATTTTAGGTTCAATAGTTCGAAACTTCAAATTATAATCAAGAGATTTTAGGTTAATAAGTTGCAAATTTTTACTTATCTATGTGGTTTTCGATTTATTATCATGAAATTTCGACGTAATTAAATCTTACTTGTGGGTAATTAATTAGATATTTTCCTTTATTAGTTCCAAATTTGGCCTAATTAAACTTTAGATTTACAAATTCCAAATGTTCCTTTATTATATTGTCTTGACTTAATTAACTTAAAATTTCACCGTAATTAACTTGGATTTGTGCTTTGTTATCCCTAAATTTCGATTCATTATCGGAAAATTTTGATGTGATTAACTTCAAATTTTGTCTTTGTAAAACTAAAAATTTTACTACGTCGAAATTTCCGAATATACAGCTAAAAAATTCAAAATTTTCCGTTTTTATTTTATAATTTCCGCCTAATTAGTTTGAAATTGAGCCTCAGTTAATTGAAATTTTAACTAATTATCTCCAAATTTGGACGCAAAATTGTGACTTAGGTAATTTTAGCTCAATAGTTCGATACTTCAAATTATAATTAAGAAAATTTGGGTTAATAAGTACGAAATGTTTACTTATCTATTTCGTTTTCAATTTATTATCATGAAATTTCGACGTAATTAAATCTAAATTGTGAGTAATTATTATTTATATATTTTCCTTTATTATTTTGAAATTCTGATATAATTAAATTTTAGACTTTACAAATTCGAAATTTTCGTTTATTATGTTGTCTTGAGTTAATTAACTTAAAATTCCACCGTAATTAACTAACTTAGAAGTGTGCTTTGTTACCGCTAAATTTCGATTCATTATCGTAAAATTTAAGGTGATTAACTCCAAATTTTGACTTTGTGAAACAAAATTTTACCAACTGTCTCGAAATTTCCTAATTTACAACTAAAAAATTCAAAAATTTTCCTTTTCATTTTGTAATTTCCACCTAATTAGTTGGAAGTTAAGCCTTAGTTAATTGAAATTTTGACTAATTATCTCCAAATTGAGACTCAAAATTTTGACCTACGTAATTTTAGTTCAATAGTTCGAAACTTCAATTTATAATCATGAAAATTTGGGTTAATAAGTTCGAAATTTTTACTTATCTATCTGGTTTTCAATTTATTATCATGAAATTTCGACATAATTAAATGTAAATTCGAAATTTTCCTGTATTAAGTATATTGTGTGGCGAATCACTACATGTTAATACAGAATATTTTTCTTCACACAAAGTGTTATTGACTGATAGAAGACAAACCTCTACAATGAAAAATTTCGAAACACATCTACATATTTAGCAAAAATTATCTATATTTCGAAAGAATTTCGTGCATATAAACGCGCATATTTTGACAACTCTTTGTGCATGCAAATCCGCTCTTTATCACATCGTTCGCGAAAGATTCCAGCAATTGGAGCACGGACAGCACGTCATTATCGCCACAACTATGCCCTCTCTCATGGACGAAAAACAAATATCCCGAGCAGTCATGATCATGTAACTACGTACAACCTTGTACTCTTTTTTCATCCTATGGAATATGAGATTGCAGACAGTGTAATGGATAAGCGAGTGTGACGGATCGGTCCGAGTTCTCATCCGTTTAAGAATGTCGAAAGGAAAAAAGTCGTGCCGGAAATAATTAAGATTACACACACAAATCGGTCTATTTGCACAAAAACTTTTAGATTGTGGAGTCGTATTGAGTTATCAAGCGGCGATGAAAGGGGAAAGGTGAGTTGGCAGGTTTTGATGGGAAGGATGATGGGCGGATGGGTTATTAGGAAAGTGCGTCGATACCACTACAGAAAGAACAGTTTTTTCCTTGTACTTAAATATTTTGACGTTTCAAGTCAGGCGATAATTTCATCACGATCACTTTCAAATGTTGTAAAATTTTGACCCATTTTCCCCATCGTCCCCTACCTCTGCGACCTGCGCTCCGCGCGCCCGCCGTCCCATGCCGCAGATTTTTCACCTCGCCATCGGCGTAGCGAAAAGTGAGCGTCGCCGGCGTCGTGACGGATGTGTGCGCCGCGACGCTCGCTCTTGTTTTAGCTGATTGGGCGCCGACCGGATGCCCGGCCAACGCTACAATCGATACGGATCCCCGACCAATCCGGCTCTACTACAGCCTGCCTTCTTTTGTCTTTGCCAGAACAATGGAGGAGCGATCGTTTTGTTCTTGCACACGATCGCCGTAATTGACTCGGGGTTTTTGCCGCGCGGTTGGCGGCGGCGGGGGCGGCGGCCGGCCTACCGGTCACTCGTTCGGAGATAAGATCGGCGGTAATGGATACATCAAGGAGGCCGTGGGTGGGGGGCGGTGTGGGGAGAGGAAGAGTTGACGGGCTTCATTCATTGTTTTGGTGGTATGTGGATGATGGGTGTAGGGGAGAGTTATGGGTTATGGGAGAAAGCGGTCAGAGATTGATTGACTCGCGGATGGGCTCGGGCGTAATTTCTCATACTTTTACTTGGTTTTTATAAATGTCAATAGTTAGGGGACTTATTTTGAGTGTGCTGAAGAAAGTAGGGTTGTTGAATGTACGTAGATAAAAGCTACACAGATTACTTATGTTAACAAGAAATAGGGTGGGACCGAGAATGGAGCCCTGAACAATAGTTATAATAGAAATGAATTTAGGTCATCATCACCATCATCATCCTCGAATTGACCGACTTCTGGTGTTTCTTCCGGATTAGTTGTCACCGCTGCCTTTGTGCTCATTATTATTTCTTAACATTGTTTGAAGCTAATTTTTGTTTGATAAACACAAACAGAAAAGAATCGCTCAAAAAATATAAGAAGTGACAATTTTGGGTATTTATAGTCGAAAAATGGGGAGTTGAATTTTTCTCGAAATTTTTATTATTATTTTGGAAAATTAGCTGCTATACTATAATATTTCTTATGTTATTATCTATGTGTACTTATATTATAAAGCTGAAGAGTTTGTTTGGTTGAACGCGCTAATCTCAGAAACTACTGGTTCGAATTCAAAAAATCTTTTTGTATTGAATAGTCCATTTATCGTACATACCTACATATAGGCTATATAACATCACGCTACGATAAATAGGAGCGAACTGGCAGTGAAAAATTCGGAAAAACGGGAAAATTATTCCTCCTTTGACAGGTTCCTTTGCTTACGCTGCTTAAACGCTTAAAGTTAAGTAGGTATAACCTTTTTATGGTAATGAAATTTGTTCTAAAATAAAAATGCATCTATATAAATAAAAAGGAATCGCCGAAATGTATGTACGCGCATAACTTCAGAACGACTGCACCAAACTGGATGATTCTTTTTTTTATGTGTTCCTTATTGTCAGGACAAGGTTTGTATATAAGAAAATTTACAAAAAATAAGACAGATAAAAAATCAAAAAATTCTAAAAATTTTGTATGGGAATCGCCACTTCGAATTAATTTCAATAGTTGGCGTTGCATTTCAAATCGTTCGTTTTTTCGTAAAAAAACGTCGTTTATTTTAAGAAAAGTCTTGGTTAAAGTGAATTTAGTTACACATTGCCAAAGGTTTCTTATTAATTTTGATCTGCCATTCTATTTACCTATATATATTCACTTTGTTGGTTTCGACAAAACCTCAACCTTTACCGTTATTAGTGATTTGTTTTTAATAATTTCGGGTTTGTAGGAAAACGAATTTCGGTTTAATTATCATATATTGATGCTTATCATATTTAAACATTATAAATGATATTAATTATATGTAAAATTTATTTATTTATATTCCGAAAATGTATAGCTTTGATCAACCAACTTCAATCGTTTCGAAAATCTTCCCACAATTTAAACATTGTCGAGTAAACGAATCACCGAACTCAATAAATTAAAACTGAAATCGTACTTACCCTGTTTTCGGTTCTTTTCGAAAAAATATCCATTTTCGTTCGTGTTCACAGCACTAACACAACATATTTTCCGTAATATGTATTAATAATAAACTAGAAATTTACTAAAACGCTCCACTTTTAGGCCAAAATGAAGCGACGATTTTGCCGCCATCAAACAGAAATTAATACTGAACACAAAGGACCGCGAAACGTGACCTTTGGACAGGTAGCTCAGGTGATAGTGACGTCATCGTACGTCACGATGAGATTGCAAAAATTATTTTTCATGTTTTGGCCGGGAAAATGCACATTTTCGGGGATAATTTAACAATGTTTAAACAAATTGATTTGTTTTTAATAATTTCGGGTTTGTAGGAAAACGAGTTTCGGTTTAATTATCATATATTGATGCTTATCATATTTAAACATTATAAATGATATTAATTATCCGACTTCAATCGTTTCGAAAATTTTCCCAAAATTTAAACATTGTCGGCATAAATTGTGCAGTGCGTTGTTTCTAACACTGGCTAAGAATCACAGATTATGAATTACGTAAATAAATAAAAGGTCAAATTGTATAAAGTAGGTACCGAGGGAGAAATCGCACATTATTTATTCGATTTGTGACGATATTTGTAACCTTAAATCGAAAAAGACCGTATAGAATCACTAATGAATTATGATTATAGGGTTCCGGTAAGAGAACATGTATCCACTAAGAAGTGGCTACCTATCCAAGTCGTTACAATGTATAATGTATAATCAACAGGGACTAAATCGAAGAAAAAATGTACCTGATGCCCAAGTTTGGTTTCAACATGATTATTGATTAAGCTGTCGATGTTGGGCATTTTTTTTTGTTCATGGACTCACCAGCCAGATTTTCCAACTTAAATTCGTCAGACATCTTTTTGTTTGACTAATTAAGTCGGAGTATGATGATAATAATAATAATAATAATAATAATAATAACTGCTAGGCCACGAGTACTTGTTGTGTGCGTAAGCCAGATGTCGGCCACGTGCAAGACGTGGTAAATATGGCACAAACATTTTTGTAAAGTAATTGTGACAAAATCAAGGCGAATTCATACACCATAAGTACAGAAATATATTGTTTTATAGAATTTTACTTACCATTTTAGCACCAATTACATTGTATCTATGTATTCTAAACATGCATCCAAATTTCAGAACGCCTGTGTAATAAAATCGACACAGACGACAGACAGACAGACGATAGATGACAAACAGACGGAAATGTGCTTTAGAGGTCATGGAACGTCGAGAAAATATGACACCGGTCGCCGGCTGACTCTTATTGCAATATTTTCTTATATCACTACGCTCGGGAAGCAAAAATAACTAGAACACTCATACATAGGCAATAACCATATACCGGGTGAGTCACTAAGAGCGCGCTTTTTTTTTAATAGAATACTCTACTCTATTTATCTTTACATATTTTGATTGACCTCTTCTTAATTAATTTTGAAATTATGATTCCACGTTGCAATTTATTCCAATTTTCTTGAAATTTCTAGCAGTGGAAGGGTTCATAAGAAAACAACAAGGTTATTTCGATAGAACTTCTCTAGCCCTTGAAGTATAATATGACAAATCTCGCTTCTCTGAAAAACTATAAAATTTTATTTTGAGATTTTCGTTTTTGTGATAATTTCTTTATAGAAAACTAGCGGCTTCCAAGTACAGACAATGTAAAATAAATTTGAATCAGATAACCAACGGGAAAAATAGCTCCTTAGCACTAATAACAAGCTTTAATTCAAGTGTTTATGACTATACATCACCAATGTGGATAATAATTTTGGCATAGAACATGCAACTGCTATCCCAGGAACGGTTATATCCTTAGTTACTTAGTGGTAAAATGCTATTATATTGTATTAATATTTTTGACGCAATCAAATGGTTCGTAAGGATGATTATTAGAATTTCGCAACATTCGGTCCAGTGGTTTCGGAGATTACGTATCTAATGAAAATCGACACACACGCCAGACAGACAGACATACAAACGGAAACGGGAGATCACTTCTTTCGTACTCTAGCGGTCATGAATCGTCGAAAAAACATGAAACTGGCAAGTCGCCCGATGGACTCGATTACTATTATGTACTTCCTTAGCTTACCCTTGGGAAGTAAACATTTTAAGAAAACTAAGCAAAAAACGTAAATTGTGGTTGAAAAGCCCAAGAAGAGGTCAATGAAAATATGTAAAAATATATAGGGTGTTTCCTTAAAAAAAGTTTTGTGTTACTCCTTAAAACTGGAACACTTTGTATAGTTAAAAATAATAATTTTAAAACATACCGGGTGTCTGGAAAATTTTTCCTACTTGTAGTTAATAAAGTTGAAGTTGCATCGAGCATTTATGGAAATATTGGTCGATTTGCCATTTTTCTTCCATAAGTTCAACAATATGCTAAATACATTAATTTTGATGTTTTTTTAAATTTTTTATAATAAAGTTTATGAAACAGTAACTTGCAACGAGTACCCTCTTCTCTACACAACGAACATACTGTGATTTTACTTTTACATTAATATTCCTAGACCTAATAGTCAGTAAAATTGAAGGGAGACGCAGTCGAGCGTTGCTATCAATATTTAACACCAAAATTTTTGTTTATGCAATTTTTTATAAAGATTTTTTCGTCTCTTTTTTCGTTTTATTGAAGTAAATACATATATGTAATTTCACCTATTGTTTCATAAAAATGTTCCCGATTGTCCATTTTTCTCACTAAAATCATTTTAATTTTCAAATTTTTATAAACGAAAGGGAAAAAGTTATTTAGACCAGAAAAATTTGTAGCGAGGACCCTCTTCTTCACAATAGACGCAGACCAATCTTCAAAATTTTCCTTTATTTTCAATTTTCTGTGAGTTTTGTAGAAGCAGACTTCTATTAATTTGGATGTATTTAAAAATGATTCAAAATGAGGTTAATTGTTTACGACACGATAACCAGCAGCGAGTACCCTCTTCTTCATTCAACGCACTTCTGTTTATTTTTGGTTTGAATAAGTTTTGGAACTCAATGTCTCTCAACAAGTACTTCACCACTATCGGCTACGCCTCGGGTATAAACAGCACGTTTCGTCATAAAATTTAATTTTTACTTATTCTAAAGACGTTTAAACATATTTTGATCATGTGACCTTAATTTTTCCATATAAGTTTTAATACCGGGTGTCTGAAAAATGATGTGGTTGTGCTGCTGTTGTAATAATTTGATAAAATTCCGTTTGAAAACACTATTTGACGTATCAAAAATTGTCAAAGTTTTCAAAACCTTACGTTTAAAATGTTCACAGTTAATTTTAGGTCCCTTGGTGTATTTTTTCCGATAAATTTAAAGGAATCTGGTGTTTTGCTGGATGAACTTGAAAAAATCATTTCAGTTTTTAGTGTTTTATTTTTAAATTCGGGAGACTCGTGGGTACCCATACTCTATTAATTTGGGAAATATTTGTTTTAAATATTTTACAAAAAAAAATTGGAGGACTTTGGTGTTCTGTTTTTGGAAAATTCTGACCTGACCTGCCTTAATTTTGGCACACTGTTATTTTTTGAAAAATTTAAAACAATCTAGAGGTTCTAGGTATCCCTATTTGGAAAGAATTTGAAAGTGCTTTGGAGCCTCAAGTGTCTTTTCTTATAATAATTTAATTAAATTTCTTAGAGGGTATCTCATTTGCCAAAATCACTCTTATCTTAGCAGGTATTAGCCCCGCCCACCCACCCTCTCTTTTCTTATAGGGTATATCATCTGCCAAAATCACTCTTATCTTAGCAGGTACTAACCCCGCCCACCCAAAACATTGCGAGCTTACTTATATGCCAAGGCAGGAATTTTGAACATTTTTTCTAGTTGGTTATGCTTTAATGGATTTTTTTTTGGTTTTGTTTTTATTTATAATTTATAAATGGCTTATTAAAAGTTTTTTTTTGGTTTATTTATTAATGAAAAAGAACAGCTTGTTTTATTAATAATAATTTAATTAATGGGTACTGGTTGTTATGGTAATTATCCTAAAAAAAAAAAAAAAAATAAAAGGTACAACTGATCTTATCAAAATTTTTATCGAATAAAATTCCATTGAAAGTATTAAACAAAACTACAATTGGAGATTTGATAATGTGTCCTCCAGGTGTCAAAATAAAAGCAAGTTTTGTCTATGTCGTGTGCTAAACTTTCTATTTAA
This sequence comes from Zophobas morio, assembly GCF_036711695.1. NCBI lineage: Eukaryota > Metazoa > Arthropoda > Insecta > Coleoptera > Tenebrionidae > Zophobas > Zophobas morio. The sequence goes on along the minus strand of NW_026972123.1, from coordinate 6,005,492 downwards.
AAACAAATAATTTTTCAAAATATCGAAGAATTTGCTCTTCATTTTACAATTTTATGTTTTTAGAAATAATGAATTACAATAGCAGAGAATTGGTTGTAACTTTATTGTACGGATTTTTCCTTTTGTTAAAATATTTAAGGAAAAATAGGATTTTTATTAAGAACAAATATATTAAATTTGATTTGCCAGGCCCGAACTGATTTGACCAAACCTCGTCTGATTTTGTATGACTTTTTAATTTAATCAAACCTGAACCTGACCTGACCTGACCTGACCTGACCTGACCTGACCTGACCTGACCTGACCTGACCAGCATTAATTTTGGGACACCGTTATTTTTTGAAAAATTTAAAACAATCTAGAGGTTCTAAGTATCCTTGTTTGGAAAGAATTTGAAAGTGCTTTGGAGCCTCTAGTGTCTTTTCTTATAATAAGTTAATTAAATTTCTTAGAGGATATCTCATTTGCCAAAATCACTCTTATCTTAGCAGGTATTAGCCCCGCTCACCCACCCTCTCTTTTCTTATAGGGTATATCATCTGCCAAAATCACTCTTATCTTAGCAAATACTAGCCCCGCCCACCCAAAACATTGCGAACTTACTTATATGCCAAGGCAGGAATTTTGAACATTTTCTCTAGTGTTTAGTTGGTTATGCTTTAATGGATTTTTCTTTTTTTGGTTTTGTTTTCATTTTTATTTATAATTTATAAATGGCTTACTAAATGTTTTTTTGGTTTACTTATTAATGAAAAAGAACAGCTTGTTTTATTAATAATAATGTAATTAATGGCTACTGGTTGTTATGGTAATTACCTTAAAAAAAAATAAAAGGTACAACTGATCTTATCAAAATTTTTTTCGAATAAAATTCCATTAAAAGTATTACACAAAACTACAGTTGGAGATTTGATAATGTGTCCTCCAGGTGTCAAAATAAAAGCAAGTTTTGTCTATGTCGAGTGCTAAACTTTCTATTTAAAAACAAAGAATTTTTCAAAATATCGAAGAATGTGGGCTTTATTTTACAATTTTATGTTTTTAAAAATAATGAATTACTGTAGCAGAGAATTTGTTGTAACTTTATTGTACAGATTTTTCCTTTTGTTAAAATATTTAAGGAAAATATGATTTTTATTAAGAACAAATTAATATATTAAATTGGCTTGATTTGCCAGACCCGAACTGATTTGACCTAACCTCATCGTAAATTTTTCGAATAAATGACGCCAAAATAACTTCTGAGGGTCGAAATCTGCAAAAAAATTGCCTAAAATTCTTCAAGAACAGGAAATACTCGTAAATTTCGACGAACTGAGTTTAAAACATGATGGTTTCGGACCAAAATTTTCAAAAAATTCGGTTTGAAAATAGATTTTTTTTAAATATCTCTAAAATTGTCATTCTTCGTTTTAATGATTATGGAAAAATCGCTCGATATTGTCGAAAAAGACGAAAATAACTTGAGAATTTTCAAATGATTTCAACCAAGATTTTCGAAAAATTCGGTTTGAAAATGAAAATTTTTATATATCTTAAAAATTGCCATTTTCTATTTTATCTATTTGGGAAAATTTGTTTAAATTATCAAAAAAATGCAGCCGAAAATCACTTACACAAATCGAAGTCTACAAGAAAATTTAGAGTGCTCGAAAAACGGCCAAAAAATGCATGCATGAAAAATTGCACTTTTTGAAAAGTTGTTTAAAAATATTCAAAACAATCTAGGAGATACATTTCAATCGGTTTTTAAAGTAATTTTGTAAATAGCTGGGAAATTGTCAGTTTTCGTTTTGTCTAGTGTGGAAATATTGTCTGAATTTTAGATGAAATGAAATCTAAAATAACTTCTAGAAACCGAAATGTCTTTACAACTTAATATACGAAGGGTGCTAGAAAGACGTTAAAAAAAGTGGGTGTTGAAAAAAATTGCCTAAAACTCTTCAAATAATTCTAAGAAATAGATTTGGATGAGTTCATTCAAAAAATATGTGTTGATGGTCTAGTACCAAGATTTTCGAAAAATGTGATTTAAAATTAATTTTTTTTAAATCTCAAAAATTGTCAACTTTTGTTTTACCAGTTATAGAAAAATTGTTGCAATTTTCGAAAAAAATAAATCCGAAAACAAACTGATTTGACCTGACTAGATTAGACCTGACTAGACCTGACCTGACAGATCTGATCTGACTAGACCTGACCTGACTAAACCTGACCTGACTAGGCCTGACCTGACTTGATATCACTTGACTTAACCTTACTTTCTTGTTCTATTTTAATTTTCTCTTAAATTTCACTCTGAATCTCTAGTGGAATTTGTTCTAACCCATAACAACCCTAAATCAACTACCCCATCCCAACCAGCAATTATCGCCCCTTCTTTACCCATCATCCTCCACCAAATCCGTCACTGCAACTATAAAACCCATCGGTTTCTCGTTCTAGCACCTAAGTAAATCCCCATCCACTATCACCGAGCGCGAATTGGAACCGAATCAAAAGCCCGATTGTTATCTATAATTGAACGGATTATTACGGTACTTCCACCAACAAACTAACCAATTTACCGCCGATGAAATTGGGTAATTACCCAATTAGTGTCTGTCACCTCGGCCCATCTCCTCGCGTTTCTATTTTTCAGCCGCACCAAGCCTAGACTCGGCTCCGTTCCTGCTGAAATTCCTGCTAGCGTTTCGTATCGGTGGCGCCATCTGTCTCGTCGACCGGCAACCGCCCCCGGCTCTTACAAATTCACGTCATGTTTACATCCAACATCTGATGTCGCGTCGTGTTCGAAAGGAGTTTTTATTGTTTTTTGGCGCTAGACGTGTGTGCATTCGCCGGCTAATGAGAGCTGATATTAAAGGTGAATTAAGGATCATTAGGATTGCGCGAGCGATGGTGTAATTAGAGGCGATGGAGGTTTTTTACGGGGGTGATAATGGGAAAATGCTGGCTGAGGTAATGAGTGGCGATGGGTGACGGATGGCCGGTGAACGGCGGAAGACGTAATGGGATTTTTCGAAATGGGATGAAAGGGGCAGATGGCGGGCTGGGTATTGTGTTTGAAGAGGATTTTTATGGGTTTGTTGTAATAAATGGTAAATATAAGACGTATTATGGTTGTTATTATAAAAGGGGGAGAAGCAACAGGATTTATTTTTTATGTAAAAATGTATAATTATTAAAAAAAAATCTTATAAAGTAATAAATAAAAGTATTTAAAGATATTAGTGTACATTTTGTGTAAAAAACAAACTTATAGTAAAGAAAAAAAGACCATGATTTTTGCCCCATTGAATACTCCTACTCTGATCTAGTCTTACCTACTATGGTTAACATGATCAGACTGTTCAAAAACTTACAATACTGATTTTTGAGTTTGGAAAATTATTGATTCGTTCGAATGTAAAAACTTCAAGGAAGCTCGAAAAACGGTCAAAAAATGCGTACTGGAAAATTGAGTTTCTTGAAAAGTTGCCTACAAAATTCTTAAAAAATTCTGGGAAATACATTACGACGAGCCGATTCGAAAAACATAGCGTGTTGGTGATTTCGGATCAAGATCTTCGGAAAATTCGATTTGAAAGTAATTTTTTTTGGAAAGCTCGCAAATTGTTGTATTCTGTTTTATCTATTAGGTATGGAAAAATTGTTATTAAATTTTTCGAATACCTAAATGACGGCGAAAATAACTTCTGACAGTCGAAATCTATAAAAAATAAAGTGTAAAGGTTTCGGACCATGATTTTCAAAAAATTCGGATTTTCTTTAAATATCTCTAAAATTGTCGTTCTTTATTTTAATAATTATGGAAAAATCGCTCGATATTTTCGAAAAAAATGAAAATAACTTGTACAAGCCGAAATTTACAAGAAAATGCCTTTACGTAATTTTCCGAATTTACGAAAAAATGCCTAAAAAGGTATTGAAAAATTGAGATTTTTGAAAAGTTATTTAATAATTTCCAAAAATTTCTGGGAAATACATTTCGATGAGCCGATTCGAAAAATACGACGTGTTAATGGCTCGGACCAATATTTTCCAAAAATTGGGTTTGAAAGTAGCTTTTTTAAATATATCTTGAATTTATCATTTTATCGATTATGGAAAAATTGTTTCAATTTTAGAAGAAATGAAGCCGAAAATAGCTTCTACGAGTTGAAATTTACAAGAAAAGATCACGCGTTGTCGGTCTCGAATCAAGATTTTCGAAGAATTCCGTTTGAAATTATTTTTTGTAATATCTCGAAAATTGTATTTTTTTTTTGTTTGTTTTATCAATTATTATAGAAAAATGTAGGAATTTTCGAAAAAATTAACCCGAAAATAACTTCTACGAGTTGAAATTTAGACGAGAATCTATATAGATTTTTTTTTCAAGGGTGCTCAAAAGACAGTCAAAAAATTCATGTAGATTACGTATTGGAAAATTGCTTAAAAATGTGCAAATAATTCTGGGAAATACATTTCGACGAGTTAATTAAAAAAACATGTGTTTTGGAAAAATTCGGTTTGAAATTATTTTTTTTAATTCTCAAAAATTGTCTTTTTTTATTTTATCAATTATGGAAAAATTGTTAAAATTTAAAAGAAAATTAAGCTGAAAATAACTTCAACGGGTCGAAATCTACAAGAAAATCTCTTTACATAATTTTCGGAAGGTGTATAAAAACGACCAAAAAATGTACATTGAAAAATTGAACTTTTTGAATTGTTGCCTAAACATCCTCAAAAAATTCTGGGAAATATATTTCGACAACGTGATTTGAAGAAAATAATTAATGATGGTCCCAGACCAAGATTTTCCAAAAATTCGATTTTTTGACTTCAGTCTTTTTTTGTTTTATCGATTATGGAAAAAGTATTGGAACTTTCAAAGAAATGAATACGAGTCGAAATCTAGAAGAAAATGTCTTTAGATAATTTTCGAAGAGTGTTCGAAAAAGGTCAAATGCCTGATTAAATTGAAAAATCGAGATTTTTTAAAAATGGACCCAAAAAAACTCAGAAAATTGTGGAAAATACATTCTAACGAGCTGATTCGAAAAACATAACGTATTGGTAGTTTCGGAATAAGTTTTTTGAAAAATTAAGTTTGAAAATGGGATTTTTAAAATATTTCGAATATTGTAAATTTTTATTTTATTGATTCTGGAAAAAGTGCTAGAATTTTTGAAGTAACGAGGCCAAAAATAAGCATAATTTTCGAAAAACAGTCAAAAGACGCTAGAAAATTGAAAAATTGAAATTCATATGTAGACGCAGGGAAATATTGCAGATTTGGATAGTTGCCTAAAATCCTCAAAAATAGGAAATATATTTCGACGAGCTGAGTGTAAAACATAAAATGCAGATGGTTTCGGAGCAAGATTTTCAAAAACTTCGGTTTGAAAATGGTTTTTCTTTAAATATTTCTAAAATTGGCATTCTTCATTTTAATGATTACGGAAAAATTGTTGCCTATTTTTGAAAAAAGCGAAAGTAACTTGTGCCTGAAAAACGGTCAATAAAGTCGTACCTACGTGGAAAAGTAGAAAACTTGAAAATTTTTAAATGTTTTTTAAAAATTGTCAAACAATTCTGGGAAATACGTTTCGACGTGATTTTCGAAGAATTAAGTTTGAAAATGAAAATTTTTATACTTATAACTTAAAAATTGTCATTTTCATTTAATGTATTCTCAAAAATTTGTTGGAATTATCAAAAAAATGAAGCCGAAAATAACTTACACAAGTCGAACGTTATAAGAAAATTTAGAGTGCTCGAAAAACGGTCAAAAAATTCGTGTATGAAAAATTGCAATTTTTGAAAAGTTGTTTAAAAATCTTCAAAAAATTCTAGGAGATACATTTCAACTAGGTGATTCGAAAAACACAACGTGTTGTTGATATCGGACGGATATTTTCGAAAAAATCGGTTTTTAACGTAATTTTCTAAACACCTGTGAAATTGTCATTTTTCTTTTTGTCTATTATGGAAATATTGTCTGAATTTTAGATGAAATAAAATCTAAAATAACTTCTAGAAATCGAAATCTACAAGAAAATGTCTTTACAACTTAATTTACGAAGGGTGCTAGAAAGACGATAAAAAACCAGGGTGTTGAAAAAAATTGCCTAAAACTCTTCAAATAATTCTAAGAAATAGATTTCGACGAGCTAATTCAAAAAATATAACATGTTGATGATCTAGTACCAAGATTTTCGAAAAATTTTATTTGAAATTATTTTTGTCTCGAAAGAAGATTTTCGAAAAATTCGGTCCAAAATTATTTTTTTTTAATATCTCAAAAATTGTCAACTTTTGTTTTGTCAATTATAGAAAAATTGTTGCAATTTTCGAAAAAATAAACCCGAAAACAGCTTTTAGGAGTCGGAATCTATAAGAAGTTCTCTAAATTTGAGATAATTGAAGTTTTGTCTAAAAATTATTAAAAAATTCTGGGAAACATATTTCAACGAGCTGATTTGGAAAAGAACGTGTTGACGGCGTCGAAGCAAGATTTTCGAAAAATTCGGTTTGAACTTATTTTTTTTATTATCGCGAAAATTGTCGCTTTTCTTTTATATCAATTATGGAAAATTTTTGGAATTTTCGAAAAAATGAAGCCGAAAATAACTTCTACGAGTGGAAATCTGCTAGTCAATGTGTTCAGACAATTTTTTAAGGGTGTTTGAAAAGCGGCTAAAAAATTCATATGAAAAATTGAGATTTTTGAAAAGTTGCTTAAAAATCTCAAAAAATTTCTGGGAATTATATATTTCGACGAGCTGATTCGAAAAACCCGTGTTATTGGCTCGGACCAAGATTTTCCAAAAATTCGGTCCAAAAGTAGGGTTTTTAAATATATTGAAGATTGTAATTTCTCATTTTATCGATTTTGGAAAAATTGATTGGATTTTAGAAGAAATGAAGCCGAAAATAACTTCTACAAGTTGAAATTTACAAAAAATTGTTTTTAGATATTTTTCCAAGAGTGCTCGAAAAACGGTAAAAAAATTCATATCGAGTATTGAAAAATTGAGATTTTTGAAAAATTGTCTAAAAATGTTCAAATAATTCTGGGAAATACATTTCGACGAGCTAATTTGAAAACAGTCATGATGGTGTCGAACCGAGATTTTCGAAAATGGTTTGAAATGTTTACTTTTAATATTTCGAAAATTGTCAATTTTTGCTTAATCGATATTTATGCAAAAATTGTTGGAATTTTCGAAAAAATAAACCCGAATTCAACTTTTACGAGTCGGAATCTACAAGAAAATGTCTTTAGATAATTTTCGAAGGATGTCTAAAAACGATAAAAAAATTTATACTTGATTGGGGATATTGAAAATTTGAGATTTTTGAAATTTTGTCTAAAAATCATGAAAACACTCTGGGAAACATATCTCAACGAGCTGATGGGAAAAAAATTACGTGTTTCGAATCAAGATTTTCGAAAAATTCAGTTTGAAATTATTATTTTTTTAATATCTCGAAAATTGTTTTTTTTTGTTTTATCAATTATAGAAAAATTGTTGAAAAAAATCTACAAGAAAATCTGTTTAAGTACATAATTTTCGGAAGGTGTATAAAAACGACCAAAAAATTCATATGTACATTGAAAAATTGAGGTTTTTGAAAAGTTGCTTAAAAATCCTCAAAAAATTCTGGGAAATATATTTCGACAAGGTCATTTGAAGAAAATAAGTAATGATGCTTCCAGACCAAGATTTTCCAAAAATTCGATTTTTTGATTTCCAAAACAGTCTCTTTTTGTTTTATCGATTATGGAAAAAGTGTTGGAACTTTCGAAGAAATGAATACGAGTCGAAATCTAGAAGAAAATGTCTTTAGATAATTTTCGAAGAGTGTTCGAAAAAGGTCAAATGCCTAATTAAATTGAAAAAACGAGATTTTTGAAAAATGGACCCAAAAAACCTCAGAAAATTGTGGAAAATACATTATAACGAGCTGATTCGAAAAACATAACGTATTGGTAGTTTCGGACCAAGTTTTTTGAAAAATTAAGTTTGAAAATGGGATTTTTAAAATATTTCGAATATTGTAAATTTTTTTTTATTTTATTGATTCTGGAAAAACTGTTAGAATTTTTGAAGTAACGAGGCCGAAAATAAGCATAATTTTCGAAGGATGCTTGAAAAACAGTCAAAAGACGCTAGAAAATTGAAAAATTGAAATTCATTTGTGGGCGCAGGGAAATATTGCAGATTTGGATAGTTGCCTAAAATCCTCAAAAATAGGAAATATATTTCGACGAGCTGAGTGTAAAACATAAAGTGTAGATGGTTTCGGAGCAAGATTTTCAAAAACTTCGGTTTGAAAATGGTTTTTCTTTAAATATTTCTAAAATTGTCATTCTTCATTTTAATGATTACGGAAAAATTGTTGCCTATTTTTGAAAAAAGCGAAAGTAACTTGTGCCTGATAAACGGTCAATAAAGTCGTACCTACGTGGAAAAGTAGAAAACTTGAAAATTTTTAAATGTTTTTTAAAAATTGTCAAACAATTCTAGGAAATACGTTTCGACGTGATTTTCGAAGAATTAGGTTTGAAAATGAAAATTTTTATACTTATAACTTAAAAATTGTCATTTTCATTTAATGTATTCTCACAAAATTGTTGGAATTATCAAAAAAATGAACCCGAAAATAACTTACACAAGTCGAACTTTACAAGAAAATTTAGAGTGCTCGAAAAACGGTCAAAAAATTCGTGTATGAAAAATTGCAATTTTTGAAAAGTTGTTTAAAAATCTTCAAAAAATTTTAGGAGCTACATTTCAACTAGGTGATTCGAAAAACACAACGTGTTGTTGATTCCGGATGGATATTTTCGAAAAAATCGGATTTTAAAGTCATTTTGTAAATAACTGGGAAATTATCATTTTTCGTTTTGTCTATTATGGAAATATTGTCTGAATTTTAGGTGAAATGAAATCTAAAATAACTAAGTCGAATTCTACAAGAAAATGTCTTTACAACTTAATATACGAAGGGTGCTGGTGCTAGAAAGACGATAAAAAACCAGAGTGTTGAAAAAAAGTTGCCTAAAACTCTTCAAATAATTCTAAGAAATAGCTTTCGACGAGCTAATTCAAAAATATGTGTTCATGGTCTAGTACCAAGATTTTCGAAAAATTTGATTTGAAGTTATTTTTGTCTCCAACATTAATTTTTTCAATATCTCAAAAATTGTCAACTTTTGTTTTATCAATTATAGAAAAATTGTAATTTTCGAAAAAATAAACCCGAAAACAACTTTTAAGAGTCGGATGTCTTTAGCTAATTTTCAAAGGGCGCTGAAAATGCTAAAAAAATTTATAAATGGGTGAAAATTTGAGATTATTGAAGTGAAATCATCAAAAAATTGTGTGAGAAACATATTTCAACGAGCTGATTGGAAAAAGATAACATGTTGACGGTCTCAAACCAAGATTTTCGAAAAATTCTGTTTGAACTTATTATTTTTAGTATCGCGAAAATTGTCGCTTTTCTTTTTTATTAATTATGGAAAATGTTTGGAATTTTGGAAAAAATTAAGCCAAAAATAACTTCTACGAGTGGAAATCTACTAGTCAATGTGTTTAGACAATTCTTCAAGGGTGTTTGAAAAGCAGCTAAAAAATTCATATGAACTAGGTATTGAAAAATTGAGATTTTTGAAAGTTGCTTAAAAATCTCCAAAAATTTCTGGGAAATATATTTCAGTGAACCGATTCGAAAAATACGACATGTTGTTGGCTCGGACTAATATTTTCCAAAAATTGGGTTTGAAAGTAGGTTTTTTAAAAATATTTTGAATTTCTCATTTTATCCATTATGGAAAAATTGTTTGAATTTCAGAGGAAATGATACCGAAATAGCTTCTACTAGCTGAAATTTACAAGAAATTTTCTTCAGATATTTTTCCAATGGGTCCTCGAAAAACGGTAAAAAAATCATATGGAGTACCTACTGAAAAATTGAGATTTTTGAAAAATTGACTAAAATTGTGCAAATGATTCTGGGAAATACATTTCGACAAGCTAATTAATAAAAATTCGGTTTGAAATTAGTTTTTTTAATATCCCGAAAATTGTATTTTTTTTATCGATTATAGAAATTGTTGGAAAATGTCTTTAGATATTTTTCCAAGGGTGTTCGAAAAACGATCAAAAAATTCATATAGAATATTGAAAAATTAAGATTTTTGAAAAATTGCTTAAAAATGTGAAAACAATTTTAGGAAATACATTTCGGCGAACTAATTCAAAAAAGATGAGTTGGGTCTCGAAGCAAGATTTTCGAAAAATTCGGTTCGAAATTAATTTTTTTAATTTCTGAAAAATTGTCTGTTTTTATTTTATTAATTATGGAAATATTGGTGAAATTAAAAAATAACTTCTACGGGTCGAAATCTACAAGAAAATCTCTTTACATAATTTTCGGAAGGTGTATAAAAACGATCAAAAAATTCATATGTACCTACGTTGAAAAATTGAACTTTATGGAAAGTTGCCTAAAGATCCCCAAGAAATTCTGGGAAATATATTTCGACAAGGTCATTTGAAGAAAATAAGTAATGATGGTCCCAAACCAAGATTTTCCAAAAATTCGGTTTGATGATTTCCAAAACAGTCTTTTTTTGTTTTAACGATTATGAAAAAAGTGTTGAAACTTTCGAAGAAATGAATACAAGTCGAAATCTAGAAGAAAATGTCTTTATATAATTTTCGAAGAGTGTTCGAAAAAGGTCAAAAAATTCATGCCTGATTAAATTGAAAAATTAAGATTTTTGAAAAATTGACTCAAAAAACCTTAAAACATTGTGGAAAATACATTATAACAAGCTGATTCCAAAAGGTTTTTGAAAAATTAGGTTTGAAAATGGGATTTTTAAAATATTTCGAAAATTGTAATTTTTACTTTATGAATTCTGGAAAAACTGTTAGAATTTTTGAAATAATGGGGCCCAAAAAATAACAAATTTTCGAAGGCTGCTCGAAAAATAGTCATAAGACGTGAAAGAATAGAAATTGAGATTTTTGAAAAGTTCTATAAAAATCCTCAAAAATTCTGGGAAATACACTACGAGAAGCTGATTCGGAAAACAACGTGTTGATGTATTTTAAATATTTATTTTTTAAACATATCCAAAATAATCGTCATTTTTCGTTTAATCGGTTATGGAAAAATTGTTGTAATTTTCTTTCTGCCTTCGAAATCTATAACAAAATGTCTTTGGGCCATTTTGAAAAGGTGCTCGAAAAATGGTCAAAAATTCATACGTGGCGGTACTAAAAAAGTGAAATTTTTGAAAAAGTTGTCAAGAAATTTTCAAAAAATTTTGGAAAATTTATTTCGACGAGCTAATTCGAAAAACATGTGTTGCGGTCTCGAAGCAAAAATCTTCATTTTTTGTTTTATTGATTATAGAAAAATTGTTGTAATTTTCGAAAAAATGAAGCTGAAAATGACTTCTATAAGTCGAAACCTAGAATTCTAGAAGTCTTTAGATAATTTTCGAAAGGTGTTCGAAAAACGATCAAAATATTTGTGGCTGATTAAATTGAAAAATTGAGATTTTTTAAAAATTCAGCCAAAAATCTTCAAAAAATTCTGGGAAATACGTTTCAATTAGCTGATTCTAAAATCATAAAATGTTGATAGTTTTGGACCAAGATTTTCTAGAAATTCGGTTTGAAAATGGGATTTTTTATGTGTGGAAAATTGTCTATGATTTTTTTTTCAAAAAAATTTGAAAAATAGATTTCGACAACCTGATTCGAAATATCATTTTTAGCCGTATTAATATATAAAAAAGATTTATTCTTGACCCAAAAATTATGGATTTTGATTTGTCCTAGCGATTTCCAGTTTTGAGTTTTACTGATGGTATTAATCAGTTTGTTGAGTATTATTTAACCGGATGTCCTAGTGGAGGATGTTGGGCTTTTTGGCTCTTTGATCTTGATTTTCATCAAACCTTAACAGTACCCTTATTAACAATGGATACCTAACTTGACTGATTCTAAATTTACAAACCTTCTCTTATGATTTATTTTTTGAACTTTAACTAGTGTTTTCTTTTTCATTTTCCCACAAATAAGCAGCGACAACAGTAGTAAGAGCTAAAGCACACACCAGCTTTAAAAACGAGACGGTGAAATTGTTAAAATATCGGAAACTGGAAACATTAAAAACAGATCAGATTTAATTATTTAAGAAAAAAAGAAAACAAACGGAAAAAGAACAAAAACGAACCAGAAAAATTAAATCTAGACGATTTTATTAACATTGTCATTATTATCATTATTATAATGCATTAATTATAGTCAGCAAATGTAGACGAACTTGAAAAAACTTGAAGTGGTATTCACCGGTTTAGTGTACTATCTTATCACAGAAAAACACATGTCAAAATTTTTTGTTTGTGTGTACTACTTAATATGCAGCTCTCGGTTGACCAAAAATATATAATGCCAATTCCAAATCCAAAAATCATCTTTGCCATAATTTACTTCTCCTACATGATCAGTGTTCGTGCCACTAATGTCACTCAGTGCACCTGTAAGTAAAACCATGGTCAACTTTCCTTCATTCTCTACTTTTCAACTTTTTTCAGTGTTCACCGATGTCCCTGTCCCTGATAACGTAGAAATCGGTAACTGCGACGAACCACCATGCATTGTGCCCATCAACAGTACCATTAACATAGCAATGAACTTCACGTCACGTACGTCCACTTATCTTCGGTTTTCTTATCTTCATTTTATCTTTTTGTAGCACGAACATTAGGCAACATTTTTCCGATAGCTATTGGGGACACTTTCAACTCGGTTATAAATTTCCCTCTAGAAGAGGAGGATGCTTGTGATGGCATAGTCAACACAGAGTGTCCTCTGGAAGAGGGCGAAGACGTGGAATATAAATCGCAAATCTCTGTGTCTTCCGATTTTGGAGAAATATATTTTTCTCTGGAGTACTACCTTTTCGACAGGGATGCAGAGAATTTTTTTGAATGTTTTAAGGTTGATATACAGATGGTTCTAACAGACTGAGTAACTCCGTTTTACCATAGTTAACATTTGTATGTCAGAACCAATTAGAGTGTAAGATATCAGTGTAAAAATAACGTAAAGAACAAATAAAAACTAGTTACAGACATAGAAAATTACATTCTAAATTTTTGTGACAATCCATTTCACGTAGGTACTTATTTAGAAAGATATTAGTCATCTTGATCAAAATGAGACTAAAGTCATTGCATCATTTCTCAGACAACTCAAAACTCCAAGTGTTACCATCACAATTAAGGGAAAAAGATTAATAATTGATAAGAACACCTGCATGCTCAAAAACAACACCTGCAATTTTGCGTGAATTATAAAAGGGAGCAAAACGCCGTCATCTTGTCAGTAGAAGAAAAACAACCAAGATGAAGTCTACAATTGCTATTCTAACCATTGCTTTGCTTTTCTGGCAATCCAGCGACGTCCAGAGCACTGAAGTAAGCCAATGTAAGTAAAAATTTTATTTTGTGTCCAAATTATAACAAAATACGTTTAGGTACTGACGTCTCATTTCCTACTACTGTGGAAATCGAAGACTGTGCAGAACAACCGTGTATTTTGCACATTAATACCACTACCAGCATGACGATGAAGTTCAAAGCACGTACGTCAATTTAATACCTAGATGGTAAAGATACTAACGAGCGTTCTTTTCCAGCTAAAAATTTGGAACACATAGTTCCAATTGCTATAGCTGAGGTCATGGGCATGGAAATTCAATATCCGTTAGACCAAGATGACGCATGTGCCGGAATAGTTAACACCCAGTGTCCTTTGGAAGAAGGAGAAGACGTTGAATATACGTTTGACATGTTTATTTCGCCGATCTTTCCGAAAATTAACCTCACTTTGGAGTTTTCGCTCCTAGATGAGGATCAAGATGATAGCGCTTTTGAGTGTTTCAAGGTAGATTTGCAGCTGGAATGAGTTGTTATATGATTTAAGTTAATTAAGTTTTGATGACTAGAGTATATATTAAATAATAATATTCATACTGCAGTTAATACGAACTTTCAATTTATTACCTAAGTCTGGAATTCAAAGCTTTATCCTGACTTATTATTAGAAGGTCTCAAGTTATTAAAAACTACCCAGAAGAGATCCCTGAGAACGTTTAAGATTCTTTAAATAAATAACAGACACTAGGAATCCCCGATAAAGTTTCACATTATAAAAGAAAAAGACAGAAGAAACCCCCAAGAAGGTTTCAAATTATTAAATACAACCCCGAAGGGGTCCCCGAGAAGGTTTCACGTTATTAAAAAAAAAGACAGAAGAGGTCCCCGAGATTGTTTGATATTATTAAAATAAATACGGAAGGGCTCCCCGAGAAGGTTTCCAGTTCTTAATAACAACCCAGAAGGAGCCCCTAAGAAGGTTTAACAGTATTAAAAAAAGACAAAGAGACCCCCCGAGAAGGTTTCACATTCTTAAGAAAGAAATACAGAAAGGGTTTCGAAAAGGTTTCAAATTATTAAAAACCACCCTCGAGGGTCCCCGAGAAGGTTTCACATTGTCAGAAGGACCCCCGAGAAGGTTCCAAATTATTAAAAACAACCCAGAAGAGGCCCCCGAGAAGGTTACACATTCTTCAAAAAAATACAGAAAGGGTCCCCGAGAAGGTTTCAGATTATTAAAAACAACCCAGAAGAGGTCCCCGAGAAGATTACACATTCTTCAAAAAAATACGGAAGGGGTCCCCGAGAAGGTTTCAAATTGTCAGAACTCGGGGGCTTGTTTTGACGTGTTTTTTTAATATGAAACTTCCTTGGGATCTCTAATTCTTAAAAAAAAAACAGACAAAGACCGCACAAGAAGGTTTCAAAACAACCCAGAAGAAGTCCCCGAGAAGGTTTCACATTATAAAAAAAAGACAGAAGAAAACCCCGAGAAGGTTTCACATTCTTAAAAAAGAAATACAGAAAGGGTCTCGAGAAGGTTTTAAATTATAAAAAACAACCACCAAGGGTCTCCGAGAAGGTTTAACAGTACTAAAGCAAAGACAACGCCCCCCCCCCCCCCCGAAAGTTTGCCATTTAAAGGAAAAGACAGAAGGGCTCCCCGAGAAGGTTTCAAAGAAAGGGTCTCCGAGAAGGTTTCTCATTGTCAGAAGCCCTCCCCCCCCATTATTTCACATTATAAAAGAAACACAAGAGGCCCCCGAGAAGGTTTCACATTCTTCAAGAAAATACAGAAAGGATCCCCGAGAAGGTTTCACATTCTTCAAGAAAATACAGAAAAGATCCCCGAGAAGGTTCCAAATTATTGAAAATAACCCAGAAGAAGTCTCCGAGAAGGTTTCACATTCTTGAAAAAAAATACAGAAAGGACCCCCGAGAGGGTTCCAAATTATTAAAAACAACCCGGAAGAGTTCCCCGAGAAGGTAACACATTTTTCAAAAAAATAAAGAAAGGGTCCCCGAGAAGGTTTCAGATTGTTAGAACTCGGGGGCTTCTTTTGACGTGTTTTTTTAATATGAAACTTCCTCGGGATCTCTAATTCTTAAAAAAACACACAAAGACCCCACAGGAAGGTTTAAAAATAACCCAGAAGGGGTCCCCGAGAAGGTTTCACATTATAAAAAAAAAGATAGAAGAAAACCCTGAGAAGATTTCAAATTAATAAAAACAACCCGGAAGGGGTCCTCGAGAAGGTTAGACATTATTAAAATAAAGACAGAACGGATTCCCGATAAGGTTCAAATTATTAAAAACAACCCAGAATTGTTTCATATTATTTAAAAAGAAGACAGAAAGGTTCCCCGAGAAGGTTTCAGATTGTCAGAATGGCCGCCTAAGAAAATTTAAATAACATTCGGAGCAGGTTGTGAAACAAACTCCGGAGCCCCTACTGTATTTTTTTAATAATTTGAAACATTCTCGGGGGCTTCTTTTGACGTGTTTTTTTAATGTGAAACTTCCTCGGGAACTCTAATTCTTAGAAAAAAAAACAAACAAAGACCCCACAAGAAGGTTTCAAAAACAACCTAGAAGGGATCCCCGAGAAGGTTTAACAGTATTAAAAAAAAGACAAAGTGGGCCGCCGAGAAGGTTTGATAATAAAAGGAAAAGTTAGAGAGCCTCTCCGAGAAGGTTTCATATGCTTAAAAAAAAAGAAACAGAAAAACCCCCGAGAAGGTTTCAAAACTAGCCAGAGGGGGTCACCGAGAAGGTTTAACAGTTTGAAAAAAAAGACAAAGGGGGCCTCCGAGAAGGTTTGACATTAAAAATAAAAGTTAGAAGGGCTCTCCGAGAAGGTTTTTTAAGCCAGAGGGGGTCACCGAGAAGGTGTCACTCTCTTTAAAAGGTTTCACATTGAAAAGAAGAGACAGAAGGAGCCCCCGAGATTATATTACATTATTTAAAAAGAATACAGAAAGTATCTCCGAGAAGGTTTCATATTCTTAAAAAAAAAAACAGAAAGACACCCCGAGAAGGTTTAATATTCTTAAAAAAAAAGAAACAGAAAGACCTCCCAAGAAGGTTTCAAATTATTAAAAATTAGCCAAAGGGGATCACCGAGAAGGTTTAACAGTATTAAAAAAAAGACAAAAGGGGCCTCCGAGAAGGTTTGACATTAAAAGGAAAAGTCAGAAAGGCTCCCCGAGAAGGTTTTTTATTCTTAAAAAAAACAGAAAGACTCCCCCGAGAAGGCTTTATACATATTATTAAAAATAAGCCAGAGGGGGTCACCGAGAAGGTTTCACTCTCTTTAAAAGGTTTCACATTGAAAAGAAAAAACAGAAGGAGCCCTCGAGATTGTTTGACATTATTTAATAAGAAGACAGAAAGGGTCTCCGAGAAGGTTTCATATTCTTAAAAAAAAGGAAACAGAAAGACCCCCCGAGAAGGTTTCAAATTATTAAAAACTAACCAGAGGGGGTCACCGAGAAGGTTTAACAGTATTGAAAAAAAGACAAAGGGGGCTTCCGAGAAGGTTTGACATTAAAAGGAAAAGTTAGAAGGGCAACGTTTCTTATTGTTAAAAAAAAACAGAAAGACCCCCCCCAGAAGGTTTCAAATTATTAAAAATAAGCTAGAGGGGGTCATCGAGAAGGTTTCACTCTCTTTAAAAGATTTCACATTGAAAAGAAACGACAGAAGGGTCCCTCGAGATTGTTTCATGTTTCACATTATTTAAAAAGAAGACAGAAAGGGTCCCCGAGAAGGTTTCACATTTTAACAGTAGAGGACCCCTTCTGAAATTTTCTCGGAGGTCTCTTCTGTTTTTTAATCATTACCAAGCATTGTCACCTCTATGTTCACTACATAAAGATTGTAAGCGAACCACTGGAAAAGTAAAAAGAAAAATTTAAATAACAATCAGAGTAGATTGTGAAACTATCTTTGGAGCCCCTACTGTATTTTTTTAATAATGTGAAACATTCTCGGGGGCTCCTTTTAACGTTTTTTTTTTTAATAAGATGGAACAATAAAAAAGAACTGGACCCCAGAAGGTTTCACTTCTTTTTTAAGACATTAGGGATCCCCGAGAGGGTTTCACATTATTAAAAAAAAAAGAATGAAGGGCTCCCCGAGATTGTTTTACAATAAAAAAAAACAGAGGAGGTTCCCGAGAAAGTTGCACATTCTTCAAAAAAATAAAAAAGGGCCCCTGAGAAGGTTCTAAATTATTATTAAAAACAACCCAGAAGAGACCCCCGAGAAGGTTTCATAGTATTAAAAAAAAAAAGAGAGAGGGCTGCCGAGAAAGTTTGACTTAAAGAAAGATGTGGGGATTCTCGAGAAGGTTTAACATTCTTTAAAAAAAACCTAGGAATCCCTGACAAGGTTTTGCATAATAAAAAAAGACAGAAGAGGCCCCCGAGAAGGTTACACATTATTAAAAATAAAGACAGAAGGGGTCCCCGAGAAAGTTTCAAATTCTTTGACAGTCGGGGTTCCGAAGAAGATTTAACATTCTTTAAAAAAAAAAGAACAGTTGAAATCCCCGAGAAGGTTTCACATTCTGAAAAATAAGCCAGAGGGAGTCCCCGAGGAAGTTTCATTTTCTTTAAAAGGTTTCACTTTGAAAGGAATAGACAAAAGGGGTATCCGAGATTGTTTCACTTTATTTAAAAAAAAGACAGGAAGGGTCCCCGAGAAAATTTCACAATCAAAAAAACTTCAGAAGGATTCCCCAAGATTGTTTCGCAGTATAAAAGAAAGACAGTAGGAGGACCCCTTCTGAAACCTTCACTTTTTTTTAATATGGAACTTTCTGTTTTTGTTTTATGATGTGAGACTTCGGAGACCGTTTCTGGCTTGTTTTTAAAAATTTGAAACCTTCTCGGAGGGTCTTTTTGTCTTTTATTTTAAAGAAAATGAAACCTTCTCAGATATAGACTTGTTTTATAGTAAAGGATGTCGACGTTTTTTAGTGTATTTTATTTAAGAAATTTAAAAAATCTTAGGAACCTTTGGTATGTTATTTTGAAATAATTTAAAAGAACTTGGGAGCCCCTGGTTTTGTGTTTTGGAAAGAAACTCGTACTGTGACATTTAATTGAAAACATTTTTAATGTCCCTTTGTACATTTTTTTGTGAAAATTTAAAAAAATGTTAAGGCTCTTGGTGTTTTCTTTTTCAGAGAGACTGAAAGAACTTTGGATACCCTGGCGTTTCATTTTTAAAAATATTGAAAGAATCTTGGGAAATCCTGATTTTTTCTTTTTTTTTCGAAAAATTGACATTATTTTTTAATATAAAAAAATCGTGAAATCTTTAGTGTCTTTTTACCTCCCGAGGGTAATTTTTATTAGAGAATGTTGACATTCCTGGTGTTTTCTTTCTGCAAGAGAATAAAAGAACCTGGAGAGCCTCTAGTAATTTGTTTTGAAAGAATTTAAAAAAGTTTTAGGAGCTCCTAGGTATGTGTTCTGTTTTAAATTTAAAAAATGTTGGGGTGTATAATATATTGTTTTTGAAGTACTAAAAGAATTTTTGGGAGCGTCCAGAGTTTTTTAGAAAGATATTTAAAAAACCCAGTGGTGTGTGTTATATTTAAAGAATCTGGAAGAATCTCGGGATCTCTTACTGTTTTCACACTTTTTTTGAAAATTTAAGAGAATATTGGTGTCGTGTTGTTTTCTTTTTCAAAGAATAGTGGAACCCCTGATGTTTTTTAGAAAACACGACTATCGGGCCTCCATGCATATTGAAATTTTTTGAAAAAAAAGACTTGGAAATCAATTGCTCTGAAATTTAACACCCCTTTTAAACTTATCATTCACCTAATAGATCTCCAACCGAAACTTATCCATTCACTCCCATCAAAAATTTTAATGGCGTCACCTAGAATATAACAACAAACAACAAGTAACAATTTAAAATACCATTTTCATCTTCTGTAAATATCACTACAACATTTTTTTTAATGGGTAGAATCAAATCTACTCGGCGTTGAGTTAAATTTTTCTGCCTGTCTAAAGCTCAAGAACAGAGTACTGTTATTATATTTGTATGTATAACGAAAACAGAATATCACAGATCCCTCAAATATAAAAGTTTGCAAAACCAAGAAATGGCTATACCATGCACAATGAAACTTTTTCCACGGCCAGAAATCTGTCGGTTAGTTGTGAAAATTGTAATAGAACACTGAATTGACGTTATTAACTTCTGCTTGGGAGGTAAAAATTGAAAAAATCCTTGAGATCCCTAGTGTACTTTTTTTTTTAATTTAGAATATTTAGACTCCTGTTGTTTTGTTTTTCAAACAGATTAAAAGAACTTGGGGGCTTTGGTTTTTTCTTTTTGAAATTATTGAAAGAATCTTGGGAAACCCTGGACTTTTTGTGGGGAAAAATTGCGATTATTTTTTAAAATTAAAGCGAAGTAAAAATTTCTAATTTTGTTAATTCAAGCTTCATTCTTTTTTACTTTCTTTCTTTATAAAAATTCTTCTATATTTTTGGCACACATCAGCATTATTATTATTATTATTATTATTTTCCCTCAAAGGCTGATTTGTTCCTGTACAAAACGCTAGAAAAAAATCAACGCCCGTCGCCTGCTCTCCCATTAAACCGATACTCCGCCACTTCGCCCACCTGCACCCTCGTCCTCTATTAACCCCCTCGAGGTCGGCAGGCCGCAAGTCCTCTCGAAATCCCGGCAAGAACGGCCGCCGGCGGTATCCGTGGGGTCTTCGAGTGGCTCTGCTGTCAATCAATGGCGGGCATATTACGGGGAGCGGCGGCAAGGAGCAGCGGCAGCATGTCGGTAATAATTCAGCAAGACGACGGGAGGGTTGCATTGTTCGGTGTCCTCATCCCCAACCCGGCCACTAGTTTAATTGGAACGCGCGGATCAGCCGGCTAAAAAGAGGATGTCATTTCAGCAGCCGCAAAATGAGACGATTCCATCGGGACCCTTCTCAATCTCGAGACTCGACCCAAAGCTTAATTGATTATTCCGGAAAAGTTGCAGAGTTTTTTGGGGCTGAGATGGGAAATAATCAACAAATGCGAGGGCCAGTCCGACAGGGATGAACGTGGGGGTGCGGTAATGTCCTGTTTACGGGATAATAAGCGGGGAAGTATTAAATGGTGTCTTGTACAGATGTTTTAAATACATGTAAGTATTAGCAGTGAAATGGTAAAAATGACCCCAAATAATTGCTGTTGGTAAATTTGGGGCAAAAATGAGTGTATATTATTCCAGTGTTACGGTTTGGTGTCACAAAATTTGTTTATCCATACTCGCTAGCAAATTAAGAAAGTATGTATAGTAATCGAGTCCATCGGGCGACTTGCCAGTTTCATGTTTTCTCGACGTTTCATGATCCCGAAAGTACGAAAAGAGTGGTCTCTCGTTTCCGTAAAACCAAAATCTCAGCCTCAAATTTCATATTTTTTAGAGAAGTAGGATTTGTCCGATTGTACTTCAAGGACAAGAGAAGAAAACATCAATCTCTTTAAAACATAAAACTTCAGAAGCCCCAACATCTGTTTAATTAAAAAAAATGGTATAATTTCAATTTTTTTCAAAGCTTCCAAAATTCTTTTAATTTTTTTCAGAAACGAAGCAATTTAAATTATAAAAAATACACTATAGAACCAAATTATTTGCATTTAAAAAATAATGGAAATACCATGAGGTTTTTAAAAATTCTTTCCGAAAATTTGCTTTCAAAAATACAACACGAGGAACGTCAACATTTCTTCAAATAAGAAAAACACACTAGCAATCCTAAATATTTTTGAATTTAAATAAAAGGAAACCACTTATGAGATTTTTCAAAATTGTTTAAAAAACCCTAGGGGTTTCCAAGATTCTTTCAACTCTTCGAAAAACGAAACACCAGAGCCTCCAGGATTGTTTTACTTTCCTTGAAAAACAAGAATAAAAAAAATTTTTTAAATTAAAAAAACACTTTATGTCCAAATTGTTGTTTTTTTGTTTAAAAAAATAATAGAAATATATATATTTTTTCAGGTTCCCAAGATTCTTCCAATACTTTCAAAAACAAAACACCAGGAACCTTCGAGATTGACTCAAATTCTTTGTAAAACAAAACACCGGGAGCTCCCAAAATTCTTTCAATATTTTCAAAAACAAAACATTAGGGACCCCAAAAGTCTTTGAAATTTAAAATAAACACGGTAGAAATTATAATAATTAACTGAAAATAGTAGGGACCCCCGAGACATTTCCATTTTCTTTCTAGGGAGACTCCCAAAATTCTTTCAATACCACCAGAAATCACCAAGATTCTTTTAAACTGTTTGTAAAACAAAACACCTGGAAACCAAGCATTATTCAAAATTAAAAAAAAAACTATGGAGCAGAAGACAGATTTTTTCAAATATTTTTCAAAACGAAAACAGTAAGAATTCCCAAAATTCGTTCAGATTCTTTCAAAAGAAAATACAAGAAGCTACTAAGATTCTTTTAATTTAGTTCAAAAACAAAACACCATTTGTTTAAATAAAAAAAACGCTAGTAAGCCCAAGATAGTTTTAATAAAAAAAAAAAATGTAAAAACAGCCACCCATGAGATTTTGCAAAAATGCTTTCTAAAAAAAGAC
Source organism: Zophobas morio (assembly GCF_036711695.1). Lineage (NCBI taxonomy): Eukaryota > Metazoa > Arthropoda > Insecta > Coleoptera > Tenebrionidae > Zophobas > Zophobas morio. The sequence goes on along the minus strand of NW_026972123.1, from coordinate 5,983,399 downwards.
CACGGGTTTTCAAGATTCTTTCAATACTTTCAAAAACAAAATGTCAGGGTCTTCAAGGTTCTTTTAATCTCTTTGAAAAACAAAACTCCAAGAGCCGCAATATTCTTTTTTCATTTTTTAAAATGAGGAAAGTACGAGCTCTTAAATTTCTTTAAGGTTCTTTCAAAAACAAAACACCAACGCCTCTATGGTTTATAATCTCAATTCAAATTCTATAAGATAATTTTTTTTCCGAATGCAAAGATTACGAGCACTAAGGACGTCAATATTTTTTGAATTAAGAAAACAATATAGATGAAAAGTTTTTTGTATTTAAAAAAACAGCACAGATTCCAAAGATTCTTTTAATTTCTTCCAAAAATAAAAACCAGTGACTACAATATTTCTTTAAATAATAAAAAAACCACTAGGATTCCAGGATTTTTTGAATAAAGAATCATGGAATCTATGATATATGTATATATATATATATTTTTTTTTTTTCAAAAAACCACCACGAGTTTCCAAGATTCTTTGATTACTTTCAAATTCAAAATATCGGAGTCTCCCTCAAGACTCTTTTAGTCTGTTTAAAAAAAATAGCAGGATTCTTTTAAATAAAAAATGGTACACTAGGGACATGTAGATTTTTTTTTCAAAATGCAAACAGTACGGGTTTCATGGTTCTTTTGATTTCTTTCAAAAACAAAACATCAGGGACGTCGTTATTCTTTAAATTAAAAAAAGGCACTGGAGACCCCAGCGGTTTCAATAAAAACATAATGGAAACACCAGCCACCAATGAGATTAAAAAGAAATCTTTCCAAAAAACTCTGTAGGTTCCCAAGATATTTCCTATACTTTCAAAAAAAATCCCTGCTTTCAAGGTTCTTTTAAAACAGCAAGAGTCCCAATATTCCTTAAAATAAAAAAAGTATAGTAAGGACCTTCAGATTTTCTCAAAATAAAACAGTAAAATCTTCCAAGATTCTTTAAAAATCAAAACACCGGGAACCTTCGAGATTCTTTTAAATTCCTTCCAAAAACCACCAGAAGCTCCTGACATTCTTTCAATATTTTTCAAAATGAAAACTGTAAATGTTTCCAAAATGATCACATTTTTTCAAAAAGAAAGAACCAGGAATTTCCAAGATTATTTTAAATTCTTTCAAAGCCAAATACCAGAGGCTTCCAAGATTCGTTTAACTTCTTTCAAAAACAAAACACCAAGACACTATTAGAAACCTAAAAAATTTTGAATTTAAAAACTAATAAATACACCACACAACGGGTTCCCAAGATTTTTCCAATACTTTCAAAAATGAAACACCAACACCAAGATTTTTTTAAATAAAAAACACTAGGATCCCAAAACTTTTTGAATTTAAAAAAATGTAAAATCAGTCACCCATAAAATTTTCAAAAATTGTTTCTAAAAAACACTACGGGCTTCCAAGAATTTTTCAAAATTTTCAGAAACAAAAGTTATTTTAATCTCTTTGAAAAATAAAAAATCAGGAGCCCCAAGATTTTCTTAAGTTTTTCAAAAAAAAGTATACTGGGGAGGTTAAGATTTTTTCTTTTTTTTTTTCAAAATGCAAATATTATTAACTCTTGAGTTTCTTTGAGATCTTTGTTTACGAATTCTCAAGATTCTTTTAATTAATTTTTTTTTCAAATTGCAAATACCAGAGGCTTTCATGATTTTTTTAATATCAACATTTTTTAAACTAAAAAAAAACACACTAGAACTCAAGATTTTTCACACTTAAAAATAATGAAAACACTAGCCAACTATGACTTTTCTAAACCCTTTTATAGTATGACTTTCCAAAAAAGGGTCTTTTAATTTTTTTGGAAAACAAAATGACAGAAGTCCCAACATTAAATGAAAAATATTATTATCATTATTATATTATTTCTTAAAATAACAAAAAAATGATACAGTAGGTAGGTGTCTTAAGATTTTTTCAAAATGAAAATAAAAAAAGCAGGGAGACTCCAATTTTTTTCAATTCATTTCAAACTGAAAATAGCAAGCGCCTTCGAAATTTTTTCAAATTGTGTCTAGAATGAAGTCCACCAGGGCCTTCCAGATTTTTTTCAATACTTTTAAAAACAAAATACCCTAGCTCCAAGGTTCTTTTAATCTTTATGTAAAACGAAACTTCAGAAGCCTCAGCATTCTTTTAAGGAAAAAATATGGATTTTTCAATTTTTTTAAAATGAAAGCAGAACTCCCAGATTCGTTAAAAATTAAAAAAAAAAACAATGGGGGCTCCCAAAATTTTTTCAGTACTTACAAAACCAAAACGCCAAGATCGCCAAGGTTCTTTTAATTTCCCAAAAACAACACCAAAGGCTCCAACGTTTTCTTAAATAGAAAAAATACAGAGACAGCAAGATTTTTTCTTTTTTCAGCCAGTGAACATTACTTTCACACCCTGTCACTATAACCGTAATTTTCTTACATCTCTTCCAAAAAAATTTAACTTGGAATCTATCTTAGAAGATGGGCACAAGAAAATCCATGACTTTTTTTACTGTACTTTAAGAAAACTAACTTTATAACTGAGAATTTACTTTAAAACGAGTACTTTTGAATCGTTTATCTTTCTTAGTTTGCAGGTGCTGATGTAAGTATTAGTAAATATTGCAGCAACATCTAATAATAGACATAAAAAAATTATCAGCCTCACAGAATAATTTATTTTCAATTCAAACTAAGCCAAAAATCTGTCCACAACAATAAAATACTATCTAATTTTCTAAAAACAAAAAAAAATTATAACAACAATAACAAAAAATAAAAATTAAACGTAATAAATGAATAGTAACTAAATTGTTACCAAGCGGTCTGCACACACTCCAGATTAAGCCAGACCTTTCCGAATTTTTCAATTATCTGATAAGAACGTCTATAAAAAGGCACCCGTTAGTACTTCTGGTTAGTGCACGTAACCTACCACAATGGAAACTACCAACAACAGTACTTTCGTTATATTTCTCGGCATCCTAGTAGTGCTTAACGTAGTGAACGCAACCGTGGTTGATCACTGTAAAAAAATAAATTAAACCCAGTACTACCACTAATCCACCCTTTCAGGTCTTCTCGGCAATGGTACCCTTCCAGACCAAGTGGAACTCGCCAACTGCTTGACCCCCCCGTGTATCTTTTACATAAGCGGCAACAGCACCATGACCATGAAATTCAGATCGCGTGAGTACTCCAAAGAGGGGTTTTTGTGTTTTCAAAAATTCAATTCTAGCCCGCTATATGGAAAATTTCGCACCAAATGCTGTTGCACTCGCCATGGGGATCAAGGTAGATTACCCTCTAGATCAAGACGACGCTTGCGATGGAGTCACCAACACCCCGTGCCCCTTGGCCGAAAACGAGTACATCGAGTACACGTACTCTATGTATATTTTGCCCATCTTTCCCAAGGTAGTGATGTGGCGTTTAGGAATTTAGTCTACAGAGGTGTCTGTTTCAGATAAGCTTCACTCTTGAGTTTGCGCTCGTCGATAAAGACCAAGACAATGAGCAGTTTGAGTGTTTTCGAGTGGAAATTCAGCTGGAGGATTTGCCCAACGGATCGGGTTAGAGCCGGAAAAATTTTTGCTGTAGTGGCACTAGACTTTAGTTTGGACTTAAAGTACTTGTGGTTATGTTGTTGAGCTTTTGGACGGCGATGTAATAGAGTAGTGTTTTTGGAAATTTGATTTTTAGTGTCTATGTATTCATGTACTGTAAAATAAAACAGTTGTTAAACATCCTGTATCTATTTTTTCCGCTGCAGGGGTTGGTGGGTAGGTACCTGGCAAAAGGGATGAGATAAGATAAGATTTCTTCGTTTGCAAGCGTTTAATAAAGAGTGTGAGTGTTCAAAAAAAAATTCGAAAGAGAAAACTTCTCTAGTTTAGTCATGGATTACAGATAATCTAGAACTAGTGACGAAAAAATTTTCTGCATGATAAGTTCCGTTAAAAAAATCAATAGAATTTCTTTATATAACACCTTATGCTCATTAAACAAAATTTACTGTTAAATGTGGCACATTTAGCAATAATCTAAAATCATCAGATATCTAACAATATTCAGAAAGATACTTTTCTTTCTACTAAATGACACAATGAAACACTTTTCTATATTAGAATAAGCTTTGTTTTTGTCATACCATGCAATAACCTACTCTAAACCATTTTGTAAAGTGATGTTAATATCCATGAGAAATTTCATTAGTGACGTCGTTGATCAAAAATAAAAATTAAGCAAGCCTTAAGATTGACCCTTGATAAATGCTAGATACACGGTGATTCAAAAATGACGCACTAACTCAACGAAATATAATTCGTGTTTATGGATGCAGAACAAGATTTTGGAAATACGTATTTGGTTCGAAATTATTTTTTTTATTCCCCGAATGTGTAAAGAAGTATGAAAAAACAGGTCTCCCGCTTCCGTCTGTCTATCTGTCTGTCTATCTGGCGTCTGTCCAAATTTTTATTTTATCTTCAAAACTACTGGACCAATTGTTGTCAAATTTTGTGTGTGTTTGGGATATTTTGTAGATGGTAAAACGCTAACCAAAATTTTGCTAATTATCCCTACCGAGAGTAAGATGACGTCACCTCCAAAATTTACATTAGTAATGATTTTTAAATTTTACAAAATTAGATATTCCTATGATTGTGCTTTATGAATGTGTGTTGAGTTTTTAATCTAGACATTGAGAAATGCTGTAAAATATTCTTACAATTATCCTTCAATTTTTTAAGTGCAAAATTAAAAAAAAATTAAAATTAAAATATCCAAAAATTTAAAAAATCGCAAAAATTAAAAATTCAAAAATTGGAGAATCGGAAAACTGAAAAAACTGAATGAAACATCGAGAAAATGAAACATCAAGAAGATTGAGAAATCGAAAAGTCGAAAAATCGAAAAATTGAGAAATCGAAATAGACCAAAACCGAAAAATCAGAAAGTTCAAATTTGAAACATTGAAGAATTTTAAATTAAAAAAATTTAATAAACGAAAAATCGAGAAATTGAACAACAAAAAATTGAAACATGGAAATCTCGAAAAATCAATAAACTGAAAAATGGATGGAAAACTGGAGAATCGAAGCAATTGGAGAAATGCAAAGCTGAAACATTGAAAGACTGAAAAATCCAGAAAACGAAAGTCGAAAAATAAAAGACCGAAAATCAAAAAATTGAAAAATCAGAAACCTGAAAAATCGAAAAATTGATGAATTAAAAACTGAAGAACTGGAAAACTGAAAGTTCGAAACGTTAAAAAGTTGAAAATGGAAAAATAAAAAAATCGATTATACTAGAGAAATTGCTAAATCGAAAAATTGAAAATTTAGAAATGTCAAAAATTGGTAAACCGAAAAATCTGAAACCGAGAAGTTGAAAAATCGAAAGATAGAAAAATCGAAGCAATAAAACATCGAAACATTTAAAAAACTAAAATGTAAAAGTCGAAAAATTAATACATAAATTGAAAAGTGAAGAATCGAAAAACTGAAAAACTCCAAAACTGAAATATCGAGAAATCGAAAAATTGAGAATTCGAAATAGGCCACAATCGAAACTCTGAAGAATCGAAATATTGAAAAAAAACAAAACTGAACAATGGAAGGAAAATTGAAGAATCGAAAAAATTGGAGAATTCCAAAGCTGAAACATCGAAAAACTGAAAAATCCAGAAAACGAAAGTCGAAAAATTTAAGACCGAAAATCGAAAAATTGAAAAGTCAGAAACCTGAAAAATCGAAAAATTAATGAATTGAAAAACTGAAAGACCGAAACATTGAAAAGTTAAGAAATGGAAAAACAAAAAAATCGCTTACTAGAGAAATTGCCAAATCAAAAAATTGAAAATTTAGAAATGTCAAAAATTGAGAAACCGAAAAATCTTAGAGAAGTTTGAAAAATCGAAAGATAGAGAAATCGAAACATCAAAAACGAAAAATTTAAAGAGCTATTAAAATATAAAAGTCGAAAAATGAAGAATCGAAACATTGAAAAATTCCAAAACTGAAATGCCGAAAAACTGAAAAACTCCAAAACTGAAATATGGAAAAATTGAGAATATGAAATAGGACAAAAATCGAAAAACCGAAGTTTAAATTTGCATAATTGAAAAATTCAAAGTAAAAAAAAATCGATGAATCGAAAAATCGAATAAACGAAAAATCTAAATACCGAAATCTCCCCGAAAAATTTGAAAATTTGAAATAGTGAAAAACTGAAATATTGAGAAATCGAATGATCAAAAAATTTAAAAATTGAAAAATCTAAAATTTAAAAATCAACAAAGTGAAAAATCTGAAAATTGAAGAATCGAAATATTAAAAAATCCCAAAACTGAAATATGAATAAACTGAAAACTGGGACAAAAATTGGAGAATCGAAAAAATTGAAAAATTCCAAAACTGAAAAATCCAGAAAACAAGAAGTCAAAAAATTAATGACCGAAAATCGAAAAATTGAAAAATCAGAAACCTGAAGAATCGAAAATCGAAAAATCCATGGTTCGAGAAATTGGAAAATCGAAAATTTGAAAATTTAAAAATTTAGAAACATTAAAAATTGAAAAACCGAAAAATCTAAAACTGAAAAATCGAAAAATGTTAAAAGCTAAAATGTAAAAGACGAAAAATTGATAAATCGAAAAATGTAGAATCGAAATATTGGAAAATTTCAAAACTGAAATATTGCAAAATTGAAAAATCGAAAAACTTTAAATTTGAAAAACTGTACAATTTAAAACAAAAAATAGATAAATCAAAAAAGTGAATAAACCAAAAATCAAAATATTGCAACCTCAATAAATAAAAAAAAAATTGAAAAATTTAAAATTTTCAAATTCGAAAAATTCAAATACATATTGAAAAACTAAAACATTAAGAAATCGAATCATCAAAAAATGGAAAAATTGAAAAATCTAAAATTTAAAAATCAAAAAATTGAAAAATCTAGAAAACGAAAAGTAGAAAAAGCAAAGACGGAAGAATTGAAAAATTGAAAGACCGAAACATTGAAAAGTCGAGAAATCGAGAAATGGGAAAATAAAGAAATCAGTTACTCGAGAAATTGGGAAATGTAAAATTGAGGAATCGAAATATTGAAAAATCTCAAAATTGAAATATCAAAACACGGAAAAATGGAAGAAAAATTGAAAAATAAAAAAAATTGAAATATTCCTAAACGAAAACAGAGAAAAACTGAAAAATCCGGCAGACGAAAAGTTGAAAAAACAAAGATGAAACAAGAAGAACTGAAAAATGGAAAAATTTCAAAATTTCAAAATGAACAAATTAAAATATCGAAAAATTGAAAAATCGAGAAATATTGCAAAATTACAAAATTGAAATACCGAAAAACTGAAAATTTCCAACACTGACACATCGCAAAAATCGAAGCCGAAAAATCAAAACCATCAAAATCCATGAATTGAAAACTGAAAAGTCGAGAAATCGAGAAATAGAAAAATCAAAAAATCGATTAATGGAGAAATTGGGAAATCGAAAAATTAAAAATTTAGAAATGTTAAAAATTGTAAAATTAAGTAATCTAACAGTTGAGGAATCGAAAAATTGAAGAATTGAAGTGAAAAATCACAAAACTGAAAATTCAAAAAATTGAGAAGTCGAATAATTGTTACATCTAAAATTGTGATTTCGGAAAGTTGAAATTAAAAAAAATCAATAAATCGGAAAATTAAAAATCGAAATTCCGATCAATCGAAAAATGGAAAAGCCGAAAAACTTAAATATGGACAAATTTTAAATCTGAAAAATTAAAAAAATCTAAAACCAAGAAGTCGAAAAATCTGAAGATCGAGAAAAAGATCTAAAATTTAAGAATACGAAAAAGTTTCGAAGGAATGAAAAATCCAGAAATCTAAAATTTTGAAACTAAAAAAATTGACAAATCGAACAATTGAAGAAGAATTGAACTATTGAAAAATCCCAAAACTGAAATTTCGAAAAATGAAAGAAAAATCAAATAATCGAAAAATCGAAAAACTCCAAAACTGAAACATTGATAAATGGAGAAATCGAAAAATTGAAAAATCGAAAAATCAAAAATTTCCAAAATCGTATAATAGAAAAACTAAAAAACCTCAAGCTAATAATTCAAAAAATGGAAAATTCGAGAAATCCAAAACAACAAAAAACTGAAAAAATCAAAGAACTGAAAAATCAAAAATTTTAAAAATCGAAAATCAAAATATTCGAAAAATTGAATAATCGAGCAATCGAAAAATTAAAAAAAAAATTGAAAGATCTAAAATTTAAAAATTTAAAAGTTGGAAAACGAAAAAATTGAAATATGGAAGAAACATTGAAAAATCAAAAAATTTAAAAATCCCGAAACTGAAACATCGAAAAATTTAGAAATCGAGAAAACGAGAAATGAGAAAATCAAAAAATAGATTAATCGAGAAATTGAGGAATCGAACGATTGAAATTTTAGAAAACTGAAGAGTCGAAAAATTGAAAAATTGAAAAATTAAGAAGTTGAGAAATTAAAAATTTAATTGAAGAAACGAAAAATTGAGAAATCGAAAACAGAAAAATCGAAAATTCGAAAAATTGAGATATCGAAAAATCGTTTTATCTATAATTTTGATTTTTTCTTAAAAATTCTATACAAATTTAACACGAATTCATAAACATCAAGTTCAGGATGTTGCTTTTTAACATTTAAATACCATCTATTTGACAAAATTGTAACGATTTATCATACTTTCATACGTTTCCAAGATTTCAAAGTATTTGATTTTGCAATTTGAAAGTTAAATTGTAAAATGTTCTTATACAATTTTGATTTGTTTTCCAAAAATCTGATTGCCTAAGATAAAACTCAACACAGATTCATAAACCATAAACAGAGGAGTACGTTATTGTATAAAATTTAATCACCATTTACTATTGTAAAATTTGGAGAAAACGTTATCCCATTATTGGTGGGGATCAGTAAACACAATATGACAGCTCTCATTTGTCATTAATGTCATTTGTTACCTAATTACACTAATTCTCGTTGATCCAATAATTAGTTTTATTTTTTTAAGATATGAAGCATTTAGGCAACCAGTGATATAGATACGTGTAGCATTTGTCGTGAGTCTTTGGGCATTTAGTAAAGTCTAAAACTGAGAGGCGGCACGTTTCCATGACCTACGTCGATCCTGTGATCATTGATGTTATAAAACTGTAATACATATTAACATTGTTTTGTAACGTCCTGCACAACTTGTTAGGTAAAATAAATACAATATTTTAACTGCGGTATATGTCCCTAACTGCTTTAGATGAGTTGATTTTAGCAAGGTTCGACTTGGAATAATTAATTAATTACTTAATTAATTAATTTACGTAAATGACATTACTAATTCGTTCCAACAAGGCGATTTTCTTTTATATATCTAGATGCCTTGATTAGCTGTGAGGTAAATTTGGCAACACTGTTTCACAAATTGATATTATATTTTTATTTTGGGACACTTTATTCGGATAAAAATGTGTCATGGCCATCTCAGGATTAAAATATAAAGAATATAGTAAACTGCGATAGAAAATTTCTTTAACATTTTATTTGTCACTTTAAAAGTTAAAGTAAAATTTTAAAATAATTTTATACAAAGTGGTCACACAACGTGCTCGAGTGTTACAAATAGAACAATATTAAGTTAATGTTATTATTATTATGGTTATTTAAGCGACAACGCCACCCTAAAGCACACAAAAGGTTCCTTGTGTCTGTCCAAATCCTGAAGCGAAAATTCCAATTCTAAATCAATTTGTGGGAATAGAGGAAGCACGAACATGGAGTAAGTGTACTCCACGTATTCTCCTTCGGCTAGAGGACACGGCGTGTTGGTGATGCCCACGCAGGCATCTGGTTGTTGTAGGGGGTACGAAACGTTAAGCCCTGCCACGGTCGCCACAGCAGCAGGAGCTATGTTCTCCAAGTACCGAGCTAAAACAAAACCGTCGATCGTCCCACTTCTACTGTTAATGGGAAAACTCACGTGCTATGAATTTCAGATTCATGACACCGGTGGAATTAATGTAGAACACGCAGGACGGCACTATACAGTTGACGATGTCGACTTCTAGTGGCAAAGGGGCGATTATGTTCTGACCTGGACCGGGGTTAAATAAAAAAAAAGTGTAATCAAAAAAATTAACTTACATTGGTCCACTTGCGTTGTTTGTACGTGGATGAAGAAAGCGGCGAAGATTACAAACGAATAGGTTAATAAAGTCTTCATTGTGATGGCTGCGGTGACGGATGTACAATGCAGGAGTTTATATAGGTGTAGCGTGATAAAAATCGAGTGTTTTAGGAAATGTTGTGATTGTAAGACTATAGTAGTACACCAGGTGTTCTTATCTGATATGGTTTATGTAATAAGGTGGGTGAATACAATGACCCGGGGATTGAGGGATTTTCGTAATCTGTTCGGAGAAAGGTGTCAGATGTGGAGAAATGCTTATCAAAATGTTCAGGTGTCTGTGGAGATTATAGAATAACACAATTTATAATAATTAGCCACTCTTAGTTGGTTTTTCTTTGTTTATCGTTTTTTTTTCTTATACCTACTCTAGATTTAAGTTAGTATGTATATTTTTTTATTTTTTTCTTAATGTCGCGTGATAACGATCGATGATTAATCTAAGATTTAATATCGTTTAAACAGGTGTATTAGCTTTGTTATCGACGTCGAAGCGAGACAAACACAGGAAAAATCGCAAGTAATTACGTTATCTTATCGTTTGTTTTCTTTGCAGTAACTTCATTTACTAATTTTATGATAAACAGGCGTCACAGGTGTGATTCAATTTGAGAAAGTGATTATTCACTTGAAGGATTATTTTTTGAGTTAAATTTTGAACAACAAAGCATCGACAATTAATTGTTTATACTTTATACTTTTCTTACAATTGTGCAATATTTCCATTTCAATTTTATATTTTTTAATTGCAGCGATTCCCCTCGTCTTCACAATCGACGAGATCTGCTTATTTTTTTTACCTGTAGTTCTCAAAAAATACCTAATATTTAAAATGTATTCATAGCTTGTTACTTATTTGTTGCAATGGCAAAAGCTTATGAAACAGTAACTTGCAACGAGTACCCTCTTCTCCACACAACGAACATACTGTGATTTTACTTTTATATGAATATACATATACTTAATAGTCAATCAAATTGAAGGGAGGCGCAGTCGAGCGTTGATATCAATATTTAACACCAAAATTTTTGTCTATAATTTTTTATAAAGATTTTTTCGTCTCTTTTTGCGTTTCCTTTAATTTCACCTATTCTTTCATAAAAATGTCCCCGATTGAACATTTTTCTCACTAAAATGAATTTAATTTTCAAATTTTTATAAACGAAAGGAAAAAAGTTGTTTAGACCAGACAAATATGTAGCGAGTACCCTCTTCTTCACAATAGACGCAGACCAATCTTGTTTTTAATATACTTATGTTCTTAGGCCCTTAATTTTTACTTGTTCTTGTTTAAAGCTTGTTTCTCTAGACATTGCTATCAAAATTTTCCTCTTTCTATACCGGGTGTCTGAAAAATTGTGTTGTTTTTGTAATAATATTATAAAATTCCGTTTGACAACACTGTTTGCCTTATATAAAGCGAAGGTACAAATCAGCAAAAATCGAATAAGCAGTTGAAAATGTTGTATCAAAAATTGTCAAAGTTTTCAACACCCTATATTTAAAATGTTCAGAGTTAATTTTAGGTCCCTTTAAAAGCATCTGGGTTTTGTTGCTGGATGAACTTGAAAAAATCTTTTCAGTTTTTAGTGTTATTTGTTACGAATTTGAAAAAGTCTTGTGTTTTTTTTTTAAATTCGGGAGACTCTTGGCTACCCTTGGTCTATTATTTTGGGAGCCCATGGAAATTTTTTTAGTAAATTATTTAAAACAATTTTGGGGGAGTTTGGTGTTCTGTTTTTGGAAAATTCTCACCTGACCTGTTTTTGCGTTAATTTTGGGACCCCTTTTTTTTGAAAAATTTAAAACAATCTTGAGGTTCTAGGGGTTCCTGTTTGGAGAGAATTTGAAACTGCCTCTAGTGTTTTTTCTCATAATAATTTAATTAAATTTCTTAAAGGTTACGTCATTTGCCAAAATCACTCGTATTTTAGTAGGTACTAGCCCCGCCCACCGACCCTCTCTTTTCTTAGAGGATATGTCATTTGCTAAAATCAGTCTTATCTTAGCAGGTATTAGCCCCGCCCACCCACCCTCTCGTTTCTTAGAGGGTATATCGATTGCCAGAATCGATCTTATTTTAGCAGAAACTACCCCCGCCCACCCCCCTTTCTTTTTTTAGACGGTATGTCATTTGTCAAAATCAGTCTTACCTTAGCAGACACTTGCCCCGCCCACCCACCCTCTCTTTTCTTCGAGGGTATCTCATTTGCCAAAATTACTCTTATCTTAAAAGGTACTAGCCCCGCCCACCCATCCTCTCTTTTCTTAGAGGGCATGTTAAATTCCAGCCTTGTGTGCATAAGTAAGCTCGTAATGTTTCCAAATTTTGATATTTTTCTTAAAAGTTAGCCATCAGTACTTGCTAAGATAAAACTGATTTTGACAAATGACATACCCTCTCTTTTCTTAGAGGGTATCTCATCTGCCAAAATTACTCTTGTCTTAGCAGGAACCCTCTAGGAAAAGAGAGGGTGGGTGGGCGGGGCTAGTACCTTCTAAAATAATGTCATTTGCCAAAATTAGTCTTATCTTGGCAGGCACTAACTCCGCCCACCCACCCTCTCTTCTCTTAGAGGGTAACTCATCTCCCAAAATTACTCTTATCTTAGCAGGAACCTTCTAGGAAAAGAGAGCGGGCGGGTGGGCGATACTAGTTTCTGATAAGAAAAGAGTAATTTTAGCAGATGAGATACCTTCTAAGAAAAGAAAGGGTGGGTGGGCGGGGCTAGTTCCTGATAAGATAAGAGTAATTTTGGCAGATGAGATACCTTCTAAGAAAAGAAAGGGTGGGTGGGCGAGGCTACCAGCTGCCAAGATAAGACTGATTTTGGCAAATAAGATATCCTCTAAGAAAAGAGGGGGCGGGTGGGCGGGGCTAGTACCTTCTAATATAATGTCATTTGCCAAAATTAGTCTCATCTTGGCAGGTACTAGCCCCGCACACCCACCCTCTCTTCTCTTAGAGGGTATCTCATCTGCCAAAATTACTCTTATCTTAACAGGTACTATCCCCGCCCACCCACCCTCTCTTCTCTTAGAGGGTATCTCATCTCCCAAAATTACTCTTATCTTAGCAGGAACCCTCTAGGAAAAGAGAGGGTGGGTGGGCGGGGCTAGTTCCTGATAAGGTAACAGTAATTTTGGCTGATGAGATACCTTCTAAGAAAAGAAAGGGTGGGTGGGCGGGGCTACCAGCTGCCAAGATAAGACTGATTTTGGCAAATGAGATATCCTCTAAGAAAAGAGAGGGCGGGTGGGCGGGGCTAGTACCTTCTAATATAATGTCATTTGCCAAAATTAGTCTTATCTTGGCAGGCACTAGCCCCACCCACCCACCCTCTCTTCTCTTAGAGGGTATCTCATCTGCCAAAATTACTCTTATCTTAACAGGTACTATCCCCGCCCACCCACCCTCTCTTTTCTTAGAGGGTATCTCATCTGCCAAAATTACTCTAATCTTAGCAAGAACTAGGATATGTTATTTGCCAAAATAGGGTTTATCTTAGGAACTACTAGCCTCGCCCACTTCTCTTTTCTTAGAGGGTATGTTATTTGCCAAAATCAGTCTTATCTTAGCAGAAACTAGCCCCGCCCACCCACCCTTGCTTTTCTTATAGGGTATGTTGATTGCCAAAATCGGTCTTATTTAAGCCGATATTAGAAGTGCCCACCCTTTATTTTTTTGGCGGGTATGTCATTTGCCAAAATCTATCTTATTTTAGTTGAAACTAGCCCCGCCCACCCACCCTTTCTTTTTTAGAGGGTATATCATTTACCAAAATCGGTCTTATCTTAGCAGAAACTAGCCCCGCCCACCCACCGACTATTTTCTTGTAGGGTATGTCGATTGTCAAAATCGGTCTTATTTAAGCCGATATTAAAAGTGCCCACCCTCTATTTTTTTTGGCGGGTATGTCATTTGCCAAAATCGATCTTATTTCAGTTTTATCTGAGCAGGTAGTGAGGACCAACAAAAAATTATCAAAATTTAGAAAGATTACGAGCTTACTTGCGTACTGAAGAGTTAATCCGCCATTTTCCACACACCCAGTATAAGTTTTTCCTTCATTTTCCTTTTTTTCAGCAAGTTTCATTGACACTCTATTTATTTCTTCATATAGCGAACGTACTTTTATATAAATTTGTTGCATTGAGTTCGTGTGAATAAGTTTCCAGACATTAAATTACATTTATTTTTAAATTGTTGTAAATTAATAAAAACAAATAAGTTAGTTATTTATGAAATAAAGTCTTATTCATTTTTGTATCCATATTTGAATGAGTAATTTATAAAAATGAGTCTTTTTTGGCAACTCTCGGCTACGCCTCGGGTGTAAATATTCCGACACTGTTCCTTTATAACGTGAAAACTTGCAGCGAGTACCCTCTTCTTCATCTAGCGGATGTACTTTTATATATACTTATTTGTTGCACTGGGTTTGTGTAAATAAGTTTCCACACATTAAATCATATGAGTAGGTACTTATTTTATATTTGTTGTAAATTAATGAAAATAAGGTTAGTTATTCAGGAAACGAAGGCTTGTTTATTTTTTTATTTATATTTTTTTGAGTCATTTACAACGATGAGTCTTTGTCAGCAACTCTCGACTAAGTCTCGGGTGTAAGTATTCCTAGATTATTACTTTAGAACGTAAAAATTTGCAACGAGTACCCTCTTCTTCATCTAATGAACTTACTTTTGTATAAATTTGTTGCACTAAGTTTGTGTAAATAAATTTCGACACGTTAAATCGCATTTTATTTCCAAAGTGTTCTAAATTAATAAAAATAGGTTAGTGATTTAGAAAACGAAGGCTTGTTTATTTTTTTGAATCATTCATAAAAAAAGAGTCTTTGTCAGCAACTTCCGGCTACGCATCGGGTGAAAAATTTCTACACTATTACTTTAGAACGTGAAAACCTGCAGCGAGTACCCTCTTCTTCACATAACGAACGCACTTTTGCATAAATTTGTTACCTTAATTTTCAATTTTTTATAGATTATTGCACCTTCTTCTCCAAGAAACACAATATGAATTTGTTTGAACGAGTTGTAAAAATGAGTTTATGGCGACGCTCAAGGAAAAAGTCGTAAAACCCAAATTCCACTCGATAAAAAAATGGGAGGATGCCCAGCCGAGCATTATTATTAATATTTGATAGCAGAAATGATGTTCATGTGTAAGGACTTAGCAAATTTTAATATTTATTAAGATTATGTAAAGTATTAGGTGATAATAAATTACAGCGAGTCCCCGCTTCTTCATCAACGTGCGATCAAATGACTAAAAATTAGAGGTAGAACTTCACTCAAAGAAGACGTAAATTCTGAAATAGACGATAACAAAGTTAAATCATTTTACTGACTCACTACCTTATGTTTACCATCTTATCTAAAAAATAGCAGCTGCAAGTTATAGTAAAGTTTTCATATCTGTCGTTATCTTTATACAATTTTTAAGGCGCCATTATTAAAAAACGTCATCAAAAATTCAGTGCCAACAAGGACGATTTTTGTTCAGAGCGTGATATTAACGTAGTCAACAAAACTACTAAAATGATATTAATTTGATGGAAGAGGACGTAGAAAAAAGAAAAAGTGCACGCGGAAAGACACGTGGGTTGGAACAGCAGCGTCTAATCTGTGATAATCATCTAAGGTGACTCAGAAACAAAAGTTCCTCATTTTTCCAACTTAACTTTTTCCACCCATTCTAAATTTAACCCAGCCGATAAATAACCACCGAAAGTGAAGAAAAACCCATAAGCATAAATATCCCGCGCGCCACCCACAGCCGCCACAAAATTGATTCCATTTAAATAATAATCCGATAAATAACCAAAATTTTGCCATAATGACCATTGTCTACGTGGGTGAGCGGCACCGATGCACCGTCCACCGGTCATACACACATATTTCAAATACCGCATAAATAAAAACAAATTAATAAATAATACGAAACCTGAAAACGTGTGCGGTATAGACATTACACTCATCCATAACACCTCCGGCAGTCAGCCAGTCAAATCCTGCTGCTGCTCCTGCGGGAGGAACGGCGTCGGGGTCCCGGAGAATCCCGATTTTAAGTGGGCGGGTTTCGAGAGTCGCGTCACGATGGTAATAGAGGCGCGATTTGGTTCCGCAGGGGAGGCGACGGACAAGAGATTGTCTGATCGACTGTACCCCCTGCGGTGGCGAGTGTAAAACAGTGGCAGCTACTCGTACTAACATATATAAAACACAGGAGTAAGACTGTGACAAATACTTAACAGTATGCTCATAAATTTACAAAAGATATGTTACTTAGATAAGATCCTCGCAGCAGGTGGTGATATTTGTACGGAGCGAGATCGGGTTCTTGCTTCTCGGGGGCATTAACTTGTTAGAAATTCGTCGATTTTTAATTGCAAGAGGTAGAGGTTTTCAGGTTCGGGTTTAAACGGACGGCGTGCCAGTTTCGTGGTGGATAAGTAATATGAAGTAGTTTCAAAAAATTTAGACGAAGTAAATCTTGAATTTTTAAATGCCATCCATTTTTGACATGTGTGAAAAAAATTTTCGTCCAATTTGTAAAAGTTATGACGTCATCAATGATTTTTTAAATGAGACCTTAGAATTTGGATCGGATTTGAAAAAGCTTATTTTTCTACATATGAAAATGTAGCTTCGGATAAATGCAATGTAAGGGTTTTTTTGGATAATCAATTTGATGATTGGAATGTGTGGACCAATAGAATGACCACCTAGGTCTCCGGTTCTGACACCCGTTGATTTTTTTGTGGAGACAATTAAAAAGTCCGGTTTACATGAACAGATCCGATAATTTAGACGACTTGAAAGCACGAATTCGTCACGAATAGAGAGCCGATTTATAAGCACAAAAAAATTAAGAATAATAAGCACAACATTTTCAAAAAAAAAGTTTTATTTTAAGCAAAAAAGCATTAAATAAGCATAACACTTTCATTCAAAAAGTTTTATTTTAAGCAAAAATACATTAAAAACATAATCATATTACAAATCAAAGAACACTTCTTAGAACTTTGGATAAAATATTATTACAATAATCCTAGACTTTATATTTTACACACGTATTTCAGTTTTCTTTAAAACAATTTATGATTGTAATATGTTCCAAGTTGTCCACTCTAAAATTTTTTCGCCGATCATTTAAAATGTGTTTAAAATTGGAGAATGTGCGTTCAACATCCACAATCGTTGTTGTCGCAAATTTGAATTTTGCAACTAATGTTGAATCTAACTCCAAATTTTCCACCTTCTGGTCTTGTAAAACACGAGCAACGTCGGAAAGAACACCGAAACCTGCATTTTTATTTAACACTTCGTCAAGTTTTTGAGATACTCTAGTTCCAATATCACCCCTTACTGCGTTTGCTTGTTGTTTAAATTCTTTCACTAAGTTTATGGCATCTACCAACAACATGTTGGGTTTTTCTAACTTTTCTATTACCTCACATACAAATTGATAATTGCTTCTTAGAAAAGCTAGATCTTGTCGCAAATCTTTGTTTTCCAAAATATTTATGGAATCTTTAATCGATTGAGAAGAATCTTCGCTAAACTCCGTAACTACTTCTTCAAATTCTTTGACATATTTGTCATAATAAAATGTGACCTGTAACCATGTTCCCCACCTCGTTATAATCGGCTCTGGGGGCAATGGTATGTTTGGAAATTTTTCCTTAAAATGTTGCACTCTTAATGGGGCTTTAACAAAAATCTTTTTACCATTTGCCACTAATTTATTAACAGTAGGAAACTGCAAACGTATTCCTTCAACCACTCTGTTTAAACCGTGGGCAATGCAAGTAGAGTGAATTTAAATTGGGGTACAATATTTTTAGATTATTGCCTGCTTTCAACATATAACGAGCTGCATCCGAGATCATCAATAAAATTTTATTGGCAAAAATAGTGACGTAAGACTGTCATTTACAAATCTGGTAATCGTATTGCCATTTGTTTTATCTAACATTTTCAAACTCACTACATTCCCTCGACTAGGGAAATTTTCATTTAAGATTCCAACAATTAAACTTGCCTCGTATCTTCCACAACTATCGGTTGTTTCATCGACAGCGAACCATAAATAATTATCTCCAATGCGATGTTTAATTTCGTTGTAAACTTGCTGAAACACTGGACCTACATAATTTTTTCGGAGAGTACTTTCAACCGGAATATGTCGATTGCAGTGTTTTTCAAGGAATTCTTGAAGAGGGCCTTTCTCCAATTTTTTTAAAGGTATATTGGACTGGATCATCATTTTACATAAATCGAAATTAAACTGAAACTGCTCATCTTTTGTGGAAGTAGATCCAACAGATTCATGTATGGTCTGCTTTTTAATTTTAGAAACTTCAAACATTTTCTTCCTTTCTACAGGGTCATTATAAAATATTGTAGTCAACTCACCTATGAAAAACAAATGAAATTTTTCTCGTGCCGCTAATCACCAAAATGATTTGAACTGTTTTGAAATGTCACGAACGTCCAAACAAATCTGTCAGATGTGTCAAAAATTGAAATGCCCGGTTCGCGGTTTAAATTCATTTTAAATAGACACGAAAAGACGCCAGGCCAGAGCATTAAGGGTTGCAGTGTTATCGGGCATTTGTGAACGCCACTGCAATACATTTCAGTTTCAAAAATTGTAAATTGTCAGAAAAACGTTTAAGGGCTTTGTCATGAATTACACCTTGGAAAGTCGATTGGAGTTGAACAGAATAAATCATCTGGTCTGTTTTGCAAAGAAGCAATAATTTTTCAAATAATGAAATCCAAAAAGTGAGGTTAAGTTTGTCGAAACCAATGAACACGGTAATTATTTAAAAAATTACATTTTTATAGGTACCCTGAAGGTAAAAATTGTGAAAAATCACGTAATGGACAATGGCAGAGCAAGTCTTATCACAGTTAACGAACACTATGAGTACCTAATGAGTTTTTGCAGTAAATAATTTTGCCAAAGTTGTGATCCCGCGAAAGTTCTGTTTGTAAATTGTAAGGAATCGTCAAAATATTGGTGCAGACATGGTTTGTGACCGGTGCTTTTCTCTTGAAAAAACACAACTGAAATCCTTGATCTTCATCCCTACAATAGGTGAAAATTGCTATGTCCAAACATTACCTTCAGCTTTGCAGTTTCTAGATATCTGAAACATGCCAGATCTGCATAACAGGAATGTCAAAGAGGTTCTACCCAAAACACGCCCACATGGCCATCCTAATATCAAGATTTTTCAAAATTTTTATAAGAAAAAAGATGAAAAAACCAATAAAATTTCAGGAGCATAGTGTTAAGAGTTCTGTAGCTGATTATGAGATCTCTTGAAACAACAGAATGTTTAATAAAGATTTTTAACTTTCCTAATAGTAAAATTACAATTATTACTAAACAGTAAGTTGAAGTAAGTTTTAAATTAAGAGAATGCAACTAACACCGAAAGAAAAATGAAAGTTACTGAAAATAAAAAACTTTATTGCAGTACCTACATACACTTTCTACATCTAATTTTGTTTATTGATCACATTCATTTACTTGAAAAAGTATCAGGCCTATGAATCGTCGTCTGGAAACAGCTAACCACACACCAACCTTCATTGCGTGTGATGGTGTTTCTTCAAAAGCGTGAGTATTTTCTATACACCAAATTCTGAAGTTCTGTCAGTTGACATAATAGCCTAACAGATGAAACCAGGCTTCATCAGAAAAGAACGACAAATCGAGAATCCCGTTATCGTCCATATCAGCTTGAAACCAACTACACTACCCAACGCGGCAAGGAAAATCAGCTGGTTGCAGCTCCTGAACCAACAAAATCTTGTATGGATGCATATGTAACTTCTCTTTTACGATTTTCTGACATGGGCTGTATGGTACTCCAGACAGTAAAGATTTTTGACAAAGCTTTATTCGGACTTTGTTCCATTCTCATCCTTAAATCTTCAACAACGTCTTCACTAACTTGAGGTCTCCCCGTCGGTTTTCACTTAGAAATGCTACCAGTGTCGTTAAATCTGGCCATAATTCGCCATATAGCGTCTTCAAAGATTCTTCATCAATGACAACAGAACATTTCACTAGATACTCGTTTTTAGACGCCTCCACAGAGTACACTCCATCCCCATCCTCATTTAACACCCCATTACGGTAATAGGCATGATGATTGCGCCAAAGGACTAAAAAAATCATTTGTAACACTGACCATAGTTATTCCTCTCTGTTCATTACCTGAGATTATTCCACAATGATCTCTAGTTTTGATAAAAACTGTTTTTTGAGACACTTATTAAAGTTCTAACAAAGGGGAAGACAGCAAAAATGAAAACAAGACAAGGCAATTAACGCACAAAGTGAGGGAAAACGTACCAGTACAAACGAAAAAATTATTGACATCTGACAGAATTTGATGAAGCGTTGAAACAGTGCAGCCGCTAATGTCAACTAATGTGGCGCTAAAAATAAAAATTCCAATATTAGTGTAATCCTTTCCACAAAACTGAAAAAGGCGGCACAAAATGTCACCAAAATCATGGCCTTCTTCGACTACAATATTTTATAATGACCCTGTACATGAAGAGTCGTTCTGACATGTTGCGTCACGTGATATTTTTTATCACTTTGAATCTAAAACAACGTACATATACAGGATTAACAAAGGAAAATAGATAAAAAAAATATTGGGCTTACGGTTTTCACATAAGCTCTGCAGAATATTTTGTTGTTTTCTAATTTTAATTCTGTAAAATCCCTTATTCACTCATCCGGCGTCGATTTTACTTTCGGCACTCTTTTAAAATATCAGTAATATTACCAAAAAGGACTCAACATGTAACAAGGGAGAACCACGTATAACACTGTACTACGACAGATGCGATAGACTGATGGTTGTGAAATAAACGGTTCATTTACTTAAAAGTTTCCATTAGAAAAATTTTAAGGTAGGTAGTTGGGTACAATAATCCTTTTTTCTAGAAAATCTTCAACGGTCTTGCCGTAAAATGCCGAAAAATAACATCTTGTTAAAAGCTTTAATTCATTATCAACGGAAGTAAGGATTTAAAGTCATAAAATCTGTGTAGTATTTTTCCAATCCTATAATCAAATTTTATTACCCAAAACGACCGGAACCTATTCACAGAAAGGGTCTTGAGTAAGTGTTCTTCAATGGTCAAGTCCAGGTAAAATGCATACGATACGATACGCCTAACTAACAAGTATTTGTCATCCCGACAAGGCCGGCATTTGAACAAAATATGCATTAAAACTCATATTCGTCAAAAAAAGCATTAAATAGGCATATAAGTTTTAATATGCATAAAATAGAAAAAAAAGCAAATAAGCATAAAAAAATGTGTCGAATGACTCCAAATTGTATCATAGTTACAGATATAAAAAAGTTTTGAAGTGCTTACATTTTTCACAAAAAGCATTAAACCTAGAAATACGCCCTCTAGTCATGAAATGACTCGTATAAGCCCCAGAGTATTGAAAATTCTGTCAATGGTGTCTACCATCGTCTGGGTTTGTGTCAGATAATGAATGGGAAACAGTTTGAACAATTTCTATAGCATAAGTTTATACTCCGACGTATTGTTCTGTTTGTTTAAGATTTATCATTAAAATCAAGTTTATTTTGATTGTTATTAATTTTCTTAATTTTTTTGTTATGCTTCCTATTTAAAAAATCATTGATAGCGTCATAACTTTTACAAATTTGATGTAAAATTTTTTTGACACATTTCATGTCAAAAGATTGAGAGTAAAATAAAAAGCTTGCAAAAACAAATGCTGCGTTTTTTATTAATTTTGTTCATTACTTTATATTAATAAATTTTAATACAGTCAGATGGTTGGTTTTTATATTATTGTTTGCATGAAAATAAATAAGATTTACTATACCTACCCTTTATCACTTAAATAACCTACCAATAGGTTGGCAATATAACGCCCACAAGAATCAGAAGGTTCGATCACTACAAAACATATAAATTGGTTTTTTTCAATTTCTTTCACACTGAAATAGTCTCATTGTAAACATCTGGTACATAATTTTTTCTCGGCGTGCTTTAGTCCGGTATAAACAGTTTTACAATATTTTTTTTAAAACGCTTTGACCCAACGGTCTTCAATTCAAATCACATTCCTTTTTTTGTCTCTTTCGATATACTTATTTACTAAACCTCCTTAGCACCCTCTAGAATGTTTTCGATTTTCTAAATGCAAATTATGACGAAATCTCAAACTATTTAGTTAATGATCATTTTCCTCAGCAGCATGGTTTTTTAAACCACCGATCAACAGTACCAAATTTATTTTCTTAAGTTAATTTCATCTTAAGTTGTTTTAATGAAAAAAGCGTTCAATAAGGTAAATCATTCAATTCTGCTACAGAAACTGCGGGCCTATGGCTTTTCAGGTTCGATCTAATCGTGGTTTGGTTGTTACCTTACTGATAGATCCCAGCAGACTCGACTTAAAGGCCAGCTTTCATGTAAACAGAGTGTAACATCAGTAGTCCCTCAGGGTTCTATTCTAGGTCCAGTACTTTTTTCCTTATTTATTAATGACATTGGCTCTAATCTATGGAGTAACTTTGTTTCATTTGCTAATGATATGAAGACTTATAGAGCAATTCGCAGTGAAAAAAACGCTGAGAATCTTCAAATGGACTTACCTACATATTTTTTTGATTGATGTATCGTAAACAGAATGGTGGCAAATGTTGATAAATATATTGTCTTCAAATTCAATAGAAAAATCATTGGTTTCAATTTGAATTATAATTTAAATGGTGTATCTATCTCTAGTGCTACTGTTGTTAAAGATCTAGGAATTTGAAAATCAATAAAATTTTTGGTTGCTTGACACGTTATGGGAACATAAACACTTTAAAAATTCTATTTACAACACAAGAAACTCATATCTTGCCTTATGTTTTATTTTTAAAGTCTTAAATAACAATCTAACAGATTCTTCTGATATAATTAGCTTATTTGGTTTTCACCTTCCACCTTATCCTACCAGAGCTAGGTGGAAATGGAAACTAACAAAATTTAAGATGTGAAAAAAGTAAAAATAAGCGTTAACCATGCCATTTCAGTGAATATATAAGAACCACAAAGTACTTTCTTAAAACAAATATTGTTCTTTGAGAAACAAAAATTAATAATAACTGCTTTTTTTATCTGCAAACATTTCATCCCGAGCTATTTTGACGGAACTGTAAAAATTGCCATATTTCTCCTGGATGTCGAAATCTAGAAGTAAATGTCTAATCTTCGAACATTTTCGAAAAATGATGGAAAATGTCATAAGGGAAAAATTAAGCGTGTGAAGTTATCCAAAGATTTTAAAAAAATTCAGAAATTCACGGATTAAACATGTGCGGAAAATTCGGACTGCAAGTGAATTTTGTTTTAAAAATCGAAAAAATTGCCATATTTCATTTGGCGATTCTTGAAAAACGATGGGAATTTTCGAAGAAATTGAACCGAAAATAACTTCTAGAGATCGAAACGTACGAGAAAATGTCTAGCCAATTTTCGTAAATCGCCTAAAAATGGCCAAAAAAATCAAATAGGAAAAACTGAGCATTTCGAAAAGTTGTCCAAAAATTCTCAAAAAAATCTGGAAAGTAGATCTTAAAGTGCTGATTCGGGAGTTATAGTCAGTTATTAGAAATCTCTGCAAAGTTCGGATTATAAATGAATTTCAAATGTCTTCAGCTAATTTTCGAAAATGGTTGAAAGATGGTCGAAAATATCATCTCTATTTTCTTAGGGGGTATCTTATTTGCCAAAATCAGTTTTTTCTTAGCAAATATTTGCCCCGCCCACCCGTCCTGTATATTCTTAGAAGGTATGTCATTTGCCAAAATTAGTCTTATCTTAGCAAGTACTATCCCCACCCTCCCCTCTATTTTCTTAGGGGATATGTTATTTTTCAAAATCAGTCTCATCTTAGCAAGTACTAGCCCCGCCCACCCGCCCCGTATTTTATTAGAAGATATGTCATTTGCCAAGATCAGTCTTATTTTAACAAGAACTAGCCCTCTGGGAAAATACAAAATGGGCGGGCGGGGCTAGTTTTTCCCAAAATAAAACCGATTTTGGCAAATGACATACCTTCTAAGAAACTACAGGGCGGGTGGGCGGAGCTAGTACTTGCTAAGATGAGACTGATTTTGGCAAATGACATACCTTCTAAGAAACTACAGGTCGGGTGGGCGGGGCAAATATTTGCTAAGAAAAAACTGATTTTGGCCAATAAGATACCTCCTAAGAAAATAGAGGGAGGCTAGCTAGGCCCGTTGTACCACGTGTTAAGTTTCTGCAATGATCACAGACGTACTGTAGACGTTTTGTTATTTTGATTATTGTTACTGTGATTCTGCTTATAATTTTTTTTGTACCTTCCCTGTAAAATATTCTTATTGATCATCCTCTTAAAATAATAATATATAAGGAATCAAAATTGTCACTCTCTTCCCCTTTCACTCTTACATTGATCGGTGTACAATTCCTTGATCCCGTCGATTAGATACTTGCTTATATTTTTCTTTTTCAAATATTCCTTCATTATTTTCTCTGACTGTAGTGTCTAATGTAGTAAAAGCTACATCTAGAAACTTTTTTCCCGGTTGACTACACCTTTGTTAGTTTCTCTAGTTGTCTTCTTACTTCTCCGTCTGTTATTGGCTCCATTTTGTAATTTTCGTCTTTTTCTTCTATTTCAGTCGTTTCTTATTGTTTTCCTGTGCTCTCTGCCCTTTTCTTGCGCCCTTCCAGCAATTCCATGAAATGTTCTTATCCCAATTTTTTTTCTTAGAGTTTCTTTCCCCTTCCTATTTTTGTTAATGTAATTCCATACTTCTTTCTCTGATTGAATTTTCTTTATCTTTTGTCCTTATTGAGAAACTCTTCTCTTGTTATATTTAGTTTTTTCCTTCTTCTTAATGCCTTCCTTGTTTCTCTTTTTAAGATATAACATTCCTCATTATATCGATCATTTTTTCTCCCTCCATTTCTTCTTACACTAATTTCTATAATTACTGTCATCATTTCTGCACTTTTATCAGTTGTTGCTATTGCCCTTTATCACATATTATTGTCACATATTTTCCTGATTTCTCCTGCACTTGTTCCTGATTTCTGTCGTATTCTTCTATTTGGATTGTCATCTCTGTCTTATACATAGGTTAATTTGTCTTCATCATCCCCAGTTTTGTTTCCATTCACTATTTCCCATCCTTTCTCTTCGACTGGTTCTAACATTTGCTTTCCTTCTTTATTTTCACTTTTATCTTTATTGCATCTTTTTTTCTATCATTTTCTGTATTACCTATTCTTTCTCCTTTTTTCCAGTACTTGTTGTCATGTTTTTATTATATTCCGTTCCAATGTGAATGATTTTCGTTTTCTTTCCGTCTTGCTGTTCATTCTCCTTCTTGTTACCATTTCCTCGATCCTTACTCGAAATCATATCAAATAATATCATATCATATCATTATTTTAACGTTTTAATGGTTTTCTTTTTTTCCGTAATTCTTATTCCCCTTACTTTGCTATCCATCTTTTTCACAGGGCTTTTATAAATGATTCTAAGGACGTAGTTGGCCATGGATTTCAAAAATCCCGCTTCGCTGAAATTATGCCCGTGATTATGCATCATTATGACGGCTCTCACTTGTCACATTAATGTCTAATGTCATTTGTAACATGTTATTTAAAGTCGTCGTTTTTATTGTTTTAATGTTTTTCAAGTGCGAGGTGGTGTACTCTGTAACCGCTTGTAAGCAAGACTATCTGGCCAAATACCGTGATTTAATAATTCATGAAACATCGTTAAAGCCCGACATTAGAGATGTAATCAACAGATTTGTTCGAACTGGCAGTATCAACAAAGAGAAATCTCGTGGAAGACTTCATCTGAGGCAATTGAACAACGGGTCCAAACTATTGACGAAAGGATGTTGCAGAACGTTTTTAAAATTAAAAAGAGAGTGAACATGTGCCTTAAACAAAATGATGAACATTTTCAACATTTACTGTGATGTTTAACCGCAATAAATTTGTTCCTTTTTATTGTAATGAATTAGTTTTATTTTTTAAAAACATGTGAAGCATTTAGGCAACCAGTTATACACATGTGTGTGGTCCATGTATGATCTTTGTCTTGCGTCCTTGGGCACTTAGTATGGATCTCCGGACAGTTAAATCTGGGAGGCGGCACGTTTACATGATCTACTGCGACCCTATAATCATTTATGGAAACCCTGTATATCTTTTATCATATTTACAGCTATGGTCGTTTTAGAATTCTCTGTGTCCTTCACTTTTCCTTCCTCTGCTAGTTTTTTTTGACCCTTTTTTTTATAATTTTGATGATCTTTGCCAATAATCTCAATTTATTATCACTTTTTCGGTGTGTTTTGTTTAATTTGTTCCTATTTTACTCACTTTAACTGCGTTTTTTCAAAATTTTTGATGGATATTAAATAAATCATTTTAAATCCAACGAACCTTGTTGACATAACTTAGTCTAGCTTTTTAAGTTCAACCATCTATGTTCAGGTTATGTTCTGAAATTGCGAATTCAACACAATAATGAACATTTTTAAGAACAAAGTGAATTACGTGCCAAATTCATCAAAAATGTATATTTTTTTACACTGGTACCCCTTTAATCACTAGGTTTCTCCTTTTTTATGTCTTTCTAATTTTTCTATTCTATTTCTGCTTCCTTTAGTTCATTCTCAAGTTTTACATTTTGCTCGTGTAATTCCACTTTTGTATCTCAAATTCATCACCGATTTTTATTTTATTGAAAAAATTCTTTAAATAGTAAGCACAGCTTTCAAAAGTTTTTTACTTTTATTTGGTGTTGTGATTCGAAACACAAATTTTTCCTCAAAGGCTCAAATTTTTGCGTTTTTGAAGTAGTTTGAAAGAATCTTGAAGATTCCTTGTCTTGTTTTTGAAGTAATTTGAAAGAATCTCTGTGATTCCTTGTCTTATATTTGATGTAGTCTGAAAGAATCTCTGCGACCCCTTCTGTCTGGTTTTTGAAGTAGTTTGAAAGAATCTCGGGGACCACCTTCGTTGTGTTTTTGAAATAATTTGAAAGAATCTTGGGAACACCTTGTGTTTTCTTTTCGAAAGAGTTTGAAACAATCTTGAGGTTCCCTTCTCTTGTTTTTGAGGTAATTTGTAAGAATCTCCGGGGTTCCTTGTCTTACGTGTTATTTTTTATGTAGTTTGAAAGAATGACGTGGACTCCTTTGATTTTGTTTTTGAAGTAGTTTGAAAGAATCTTGAAGATCTCTTGTCTAGTTTTTAAAGTAATTTGAAAAATCTCGGAGATCCTTCGTGTTTTCTTTTTGAAACAGTCTGAAACAGTCTTGAGAAACTCTTGTCTTGTTTTTGAAATAATTTGAAAGAATCTCGGGGATTTCTTGTCAATTTTGATAGAGTTTGAAAGAATCTCGGGGACCCCTTGTGCCTGGTATTTGAAGTGAAGATTCCTTGTCTTGTTTTCGAAGTAATTTGGAAGAATCTCGGGGATTCCTTCTTATGTTTTATTTTTTATGTAGTTTGAAAGAATCTCTGGGAACCCTTCTGTTTGATTTTTGAAGTAGTTTAAAATAATTTCGGCGGCCCCTTTTATTTGTTTTTGAAGTACATATTTTAAAATAATCTCGGGGCCTCCATTTGTTTCTTTTTGAAGTAGTTTAAAGGAATCTCTGGGACCCCTTGTGCCTGGTTTTTGAAGTAGTCTGAAACAATCATTAGGATTCCTTGTCTTGTTTTCGAAGTAATTTAAAAGAATCTCGGGGATTCCTTCTTAGGTTATATTTTTTTGTAGTTTGAAAGAATCTTTGGGAACCCTTCTGTTTGGTTTTTGAAGTAGTTTAAAAGACTCTCAGGGGCTCCTTTTGTTTGTTTTTGAAGTAATTTGAAAAAATCTCTGGGATTCCTTGTGTTTGGTTTTTGAAGTACATAGTTTAAAAGAATCTCAGGGCTTTCTTTTGTTTGTTTTTGGAGTGGTTTGAGAAAATCTCAAGGATCCCTTGTGTTTGTTTTTTGAAGTACATAGTTTAAAAGAATCTCGGGGCCTGCTTTTGTTTGTTTTTGAAGTAGTCTGAAACAATCATGACGATTCCTTGTCTTGTTTTCGAAGTAACTTGAAGAATCTGGGGAATTCCTTCTTATGCTTTATTTTTTATGTAGTTTGAAATAATCTCTGGGAACCCTTCTGTTTGGTTTTTGAGGTAGTTTAAAACAATCTCGGGGGCCCCTTTTGATTTTTTTTAAATAATTGGAAAAAGTCTCTGGAATCCTTTGTGTTTGGTTTTTGAAGTAGTTTAAAGGAATCTCTGGGACCCCTTATGCCTGGTTTTTGAAGTACTTTGGAACAATGATGAGGATTCCTTGCCTTGTTTTCGAAGTAATTTGAAAGAATCTCGGGGATTCCTTCTTATGTTTTATTTTTTATGTAGTTCGAAAGAATCTCTGGGAACCCTTCTGTTTGGTTTTTGAAGTAGTTTAAAAGAATCTCGGGGGCCTCTTTCGTTTGTTTTTGATGTAGTTTGAAAAAATCTTTAGGATTCCTTGTTTTTGGTTTTTGAAGTACATAGTTTAAAAGAATCTCGGGGCCTTCTTTTGTTTGTTTTTGAAGTAGTTTAAAGGAATCTCTGGGACCCCTTGTGCCTGGTTTTTGAAGTAGTCTGAAACAATGATGAGGATTCCTTGTCTTGTTTTCGAAGTAATTTGAAAGAATGTCGGGGATTCCTTCTTATGTTTTATTTTTTATGTAGTTCGAAAGAATATCTGGGAACTTTTCTGTTTGGTTTTTGAGGTAGTTTAACACAATCTCGGGGGCCCCTTTTGATTTTTTTTTTGAAGTAATTTGAAAAAATCTTTGGGATCCCTTGTGTTTGGTTTTTGAAGTACATAGTTTAAAAGAATCTCGGGGCCTCCTTTTGTTTGTTTTTGAAGTAGTTTAAAGGAATCTCTGGAACCCCTTGTGTCTGGTTTTTGAAGTAGTTTAAAACAATCTTGAGGATCTCTTGTCTTGTTCTTGAAGTAACTTGAAACAATCTCGGAGTTCCAAAAAATCATCAAATTTAAGCCGATCACTCCTCCTTCGTCTTGTAGATGGCCGCCATCGCCCATCTCGACCCACCATCCAGTTCTCATCTCCCTTGTCCGGCCGGCCAGAATCGCCTCGTCACGTCGAAACAACCAATATCTTAAAAACATTAATCTAACTGGCATCAAACATTTCGATGGTTTGACATGTCCGAAACGGCTCAAACACCGCACGCTGCTGACTCATAGTCTAATGACGGCCGGAAGACCGACAAAGGCCCAACACCACCGAAGATCACGACCGACACTCTCGGCCGCAACGCAAAAAAACGCACAGCCCAAATACAAAACCTCAACACATGTCCGCGTCCGGACCTCTTCTTACAGGTGTCCGAAGCGGCGATATTGAATCGACGACGTCTTATCGGAATGTGTTTATCAGGTAATTGGATCCAATAATTATTAATGCCTTGTACGGCCCCGATCTGACAGCGGTTGAGATTGCCTGGACGAGGAGAAAAAGGTCATTATTGTATTGTGGTTGTGTGTGGTGCAATATTTTTTTCCAAAACCACAGTCTTTTGAAGATTATGTTCTGTACTTGGCAATGCGAAAAACACTGATTTTTTTGTCAAGTTGGCAACGTATTTAAAATTGTGTGTTGGTATACCTGATAGTAAAAATTAAATTTAGGCGCATTGGACGCGCTCTTGTCAAAAATGACAACTATGAACTGACATGTTAACATTGCTGTCAATGATTCAGAATTGCCAACACAAAAATTGTAGAAAAGAAAAATAAAAAATTGAAAAATTGCAAATGGAAAAATTGACAAAACGAAGAATTGCAAAAAGTGAAATTGATCGTTGATATTTATAACATACAAAAACAAAATAATGGATGTTATACAAATTTTACATTTAATACAAATAAATTTTGCGAAATCTCACCATATCTACTTAGAAAGTCCGACCCACCAAACCGATTGAAAAACCCACGAATGACGTACCGCTTTACATTCTTCGTCCAACCGAACCGTGCCAAATCGAACCTACAATTTGTCCACCGTCCATTTTCCATTTTTCACGCTAATTTCGGTCCAGTTTTTGGTCAGCTCGCTCAAAGGATCGTCAATTAATTTTTTACAAAAGTCGTTTTCGCCATGATTGCTGGTTTAACTAATTCGAGCTCCATTTATTTGATTAGCCATTGGAACATTAAATTACTTGCTGCGGTTCCGACACCCATTGGACATACTCGAAATTCTTTGACAATGTAATGAGAAGCAACGGTAAATCGAGGGACCGACGCACTCGGCGTCCTCAGAGTGACCAACAAATTCCCGACGTTCTGTGTGAAATTTCCGACACGACTTCGCCTCTGCGCGAAGAAAGTGTTCATTAACATAACGTACGAGCGCGCGGATCTATGATAAAATATTTTTGCGTATAAATACAGACCGGTATGTAAATTGTCGGACGAGAACATTCGTTATCCTATTCATGGGAAGACGGGAAATATTAATGATAAGAGGAAATCTTAATTCCATGTTGTTGCGGTGTTAACGTCACGCTCGTTTTGTATTAATTTTTAATAAGGATAATAAATTCGTGCCGGGGTTTGGGAGGTCGCTTGAGAGCTTGCGACTAATTGAAACGCGGAGCTGACGACTGGAGGCGAATTTAAAACTGTTAAAGAGATCTTAGGCTTGGTTGGAGGCTCGAGGAGCCACAGTGAAGGCGATATAATTTTATATTTTCTTTAGGTTTTTTATTTTTATTTTTCTACAAAAGGAATTTACTCAAACTGAAATTTTGAAAAATTGTTAAATCATAGAACTGAAAAATCGAACAAATAAAAAAATGAATAAATAAAAAATCAAAAAATCGTAAAATCAAAAATTAAAAAACAATCGAAAAAACATTAAAACTTCGAAAGTGAAAATTCAAAAAAATTGCATTTTAGAAGCTTTAAAAATGAAAAATTGAAAATTAAAAATCAAAAAATCTACAAACAAAAAATCGAAAAATGAAAAAATTAAAAAACCAGAAATTGAAAAATCGGATATCTGAAAAATCGAAAAACTACAAAATCAAAGAATTGTAAAATTGAAATACTACAAACGAAAAGCGAAAAACTGAAAAATTTAGTTGTAGAAAAACTAAACGAAAAATTGTACTTTAAAATTGAAGAATTGAAAAATTAAAAGTCAAGAAATTCATAAAAAATCGAAAATCAAAAAATTAAGACTCCAGAAATTAAAAAATCGGTTAAAAGAGGTGAAAAAAATTGAAGAAGTTAAAAATGTAAAATCGAAAGATCGAAAAATTGAAAATCAGAAAATCGAAATATGATAAATAAAAAATTGAGGAGTTCTAAAGTTGAAAAATGGAAAAGTTAAAAATCACGAAAGGGAAAAATGAAGAATCGAAACATTTAAAAGTGGAAAATTTGAAAAATCGAAAGTATCCAGAAACTGAAAAATAGAAAAATTCAAGTATCTAGGAAAAGAGAATACTGAAAAATCAAAAATCGAAAAATTGAAAAACTGCATAAAAGAAAAATTGCAAATTAAAATACTTTAAACATTAAAAAAAATCAAAATTAAATTAAGTGAAGAATTATAAAATCAAAAAGTCGAGAAAATAAAAACTGAGAAATCGAAAAATCTAGAAATGAAAATATTCGAAAAATTGTAAAACCGAAAAATTGAAAAATATTTTTGTAAAATCAAAAAACATTTAAAATTGTAAAAGTGAAACTTCAAAAAACTGCGTATTAAAAGTTTTAAAACGAAAACTTAAAAATTAAAAATCCAAAAATCCACAAACTAAAAATCGAAAAGTGGAAATATCAAGAAACTGAAAATTGAAAAGTCTGAGAAATCGAAAAACTGCAAAATTCCAAAATCGAAACATCGAGAAATTGAGGCAATGAAAATCAAAAAAATTGTAAAACTGAATTCAGTTGTAGAAAAACTAAGAAACTGAAAATTTTAAACGTGAAAATACGAAAAATAGTGAATAACGAAGCTCTAAAATCGAAGAATTAAAAAACTAAAAGTCAAGAAATTCATTAAAAATCAAAAATGAAAAAATTAAAACTCCAAAAACTGAAAAATCCTATAATAGAATAAAAATCGCAAAACTGTAAAAATTTAAATTCGAAATATTGAAAAATTAAAAACACAAAATCTAAATCTGAATATACAAAAAATCGAGAAATTCCAAAGTTGAAAAATCGAAAACTTACAAATCACGAAAGTGAAAAAAGAAAATTTGAAACATTTAAAACTATAAAAATCGAAAAATCAAAAATATCGAAAAATTGAAAAATTGAAAAATTCAAATATCGAAAAATGAGAATATCGAAAAATAATAAAATCCACAAATTGCAAATCGAAAAACTGAAAAATTAAAAATCGAAAAATTGAAAAACTGCATAAACGAAAAATTGCAAATTAAAATACTTTAAATATTGAAAAAAAAAAAATTAAAATTTAATAAGTGAAAAATTATAAAATCAAAAAATCGAGAAACTGAAAACTAAAAATTCGAAGTGAAAAATCGAAAATTTTAAATGTCTAGAAATGAAAAAAATCCAAAAATTGTAAAACTGAAAAATTAAAAATCCAAAAATCTACAAACTAAAAATCGAAAAGTGGAAATATCAAGAAACTGAAAATTGGAAAGTCTGAGAAATCGAAAAACTGCAAAATTCCAAAATCGAAACATCGAGAAATTGAGGCAATGAAAATCAAAAAATTGTAAAACTGAATTCAGTTGTAGAAAAACTAAGAAATTGAAAATTTTAAACGTGAAAATACGAAAAATAGTGAATAACGAAGCTCTAAAATCGAAGAATTAAAAAACTAAAAGTCAAGAAATTCATTAAAAATCAAAAATGAACAAATTAAAACTCCAGAAACTGAAAATTCCTATAATAGAGTAAAAATTGCAAAAGTGTAAAAATTTAAATTCGAAATATTGAAAAATTAAAAATAAAAAATCGAAATCTGAATAAGCGAAAAATCGAGAAATTCCAAAGTTGAAAAATCGAAAAGTTACAAATCACGAAAGTGAAAAAAGAAAAATTGAAACATTTAAAACTATAAAAATTGGAAAACCAAAATTATCGAGAAATTCAAAAATAGAAAAATTCAAATATCTACGAAATGAGAATATCGAAAATTTTTAAAGTCGACAAATTGCAAATCGAAAAACTGAAAAATTAAAAATCGAAAAATTGAAAAACTGCATAAACGAAAAATTGCAAATTAAAATACTTTCAACATTGAAAAAAAAAAATGAAAATTTAAAAGTGAAAAATTATAAAATCAAAAAATCAAGAAACTGAAAATCTAAAAATCGAGGAAATGTAACATTGAAATATTGCAAATATAAAACTGAATATGTAAATGAAAAATCGAAAAAGTTCAATGTTGGAAAGTCGACAATTTATAAAATCGCGAAAGTGAAATAAGAAAAATTGAAAAATTCGAAGTGAAAAATCGAAAAATTTAAATATCTAGAAATGAAAAAATTCGAAAAATTGTAAAACCGAAAAATTGAAAAATATTGTTGTAGAATCAAAAAACATTTAAAACTTTGAAAGTGAAACTTAAAAAAATTGCAATTTGGGATAACTGAGAAATCAAATAACTGCAAAATTCTAAAACCGAAACATTGACAAATTGAGGAAATGAAAATCAAAGGATTGCAAAAATTGAAATATTGCAAACTAGAACTGAATAAATGAAAAATTAAAAATTCATTAAATATCGAAAACGAAAAAATTAATACTCCAGAAACTGAAAAATTCGAGATTAAAAATTGCAAAAGTGTAAAAATTTTAAATCCAAAGATCGAAAAACTAAACATAAAAAATCGAATCTGAATAAACGAAAAATCGAGAAATTCCAAAGTTGAAAAACGAAAAGCTACAAATCACGAAGGAAAAAAAAGAAAAATTGAAATATTTAAAACTATAAAAATCGGAAAATCAAAAATATCGAGAAATTGAAAAGTAGAAAAATTCAAATATCCAGGAAATAAGAATATCGAAAATTTATAAAATTGAAAAATTGAAACATCGAAAAACTGAAAAATTTAAAATCAAAAAATAAAAAACTACATCAATGAAAAATTGAAATCGAAAAACTGCAAATTAAAAAACTTTAAATATCGCAAAAAAAATTAAATTGAAAAATTATAATCAAAAGATCGAGGAATTGGAAAACTAAAAATCGAAAATTGAAAAATTAAAGTTGTGCAAAGCGAAAAACTGTGAACTCTAAAAATGTTGACACCAACAAATGTTGAAAAGATTAAAAATTGTAAAATCGAAATATTAAAAAATCGAAAAATTGAAAAATTCAAGAATACTAAAATCGAAAAATTGTGAAATGAAAAAATAAAGACAAAGAAAATAGAAAAATCGAAACTTGCAAAATTTAAGACTGGGAACTCGAAAAGTTGTAAATCCAAAAACTGTAAAGTCGCACCACTTCTGAATAAAATGAAAAAATCGAGCAAAAAACTAAAGATCAAAGAATTGAAAATATAAAATATTGTAAAATCAAAACCCTGGAAAGTCGAAAAATAAAACACGAAGTGTTAAAAAATTACAATTCTAACAAGTGAATCAACGAAAAATTCAAAAATTTTAAAAACTGAGAAACGAAAAATCGAAAAAAGATGAAAAATTCAAAATTTGAAAAACGAAAAATTAAGAAAAGTAACATTGAAATATCGAAAATTTGAAAAATTAAAAGTGGTAGTTGCAATTTTTAATTTTTCAGTTTTTCAATGTTTCAATGTTAGTTTTTTTATTTTTCGATTTTTGAACTTTTGATCTTTTTTTTTCAAAAATGAATTGAAAACTTTAAAAACCGAAATACTGATAAATACAAGCTTTGAAACTTCCAATATCGATAACATAAAAATATCGAGCAGAAAAATTAAAAAACCAAAAAATTTAACAGTTTAAAATAAAAATTCTAAAAATAGCAAATTAAAACGCTTTAAAATCGAGAAATTGAAAAGTCGGAGACTTGAGAAATTGAAAAATTGCAAAGATCCAGAAATTGAGAAATTAAAAAACGAGAAACCGTAAAATAAAAATTTTACAAGTGAAAAAATTGTACACTCCAAAAATTGCAAAATAAAAATCAAAAAACTGAAAAATCGAGAAATTGAGAAACAGAAATTTCAGTAATTCAAAAAACCAAATACATATTGAAAAATCGGATAACTGAAAAATCCAAAAACTGCAAAATCAAAGGATTGTAAAATTGAAATATTGCAAACGAAAAATGAAAAATTTAAAAATCGCAAATTGAAATGTTTAGTTGTAGAAAAACTAAAAAATTTTAAAAGTGAAAATACGAAAAATTGTGCATTAAAAAGCTTTAAAATTGAAGAATTGAAAAGCTAAAAGTCAAGAAATTCATTAAAAATCTAAAATCAAAAAATTAAACTAGAACTAAAATAGAGGTTAAGCAAATTGTAGAAGTGTAAAAATTTAAAATCGAAAGATCGAAAAATTCAAAATCAAAAAATCGAAATCTGAATATATGAAAAATCGAGAAATTCCGAAGTTTAAAAATCAAAAAGTTAAAATCCACGAAAGTGGAAAAAGAAGAAATACTTAAAAGTCGAAAAATCGAAAAATCAGAAATATCCATACATTAAAAAATAAAAAAATTCAATTGTTACTAAACCAAAAAATTTAAAATTTTAAAAGTGATTATTTTGAAACTGAAAATCCAAAAATAAAAAAAAAAATAAAACTCGAGAAAATGAAAAATCGGGAAATAGAAAAATAAAAAAAAATCGAACATTGAAAAAAAATACATACTTCCAAAATCGATAACATAAAAATATCGAGCAGAAAAATTCAAAAATCAGTTGTTGAAAAACCCAAAAATTTAACAGTTTAAAATAAAAATTCTAAAAATAGCAAATTAAAATGCTTAAAAATCGGGAAATTGAAAAGTCCGATACTTACTTGAGAAATTGAAAAATTGTAAAGATTGAGTAACTGAGAAATGAAAAATCGAAAAACTATAAAATTGAAATTTTAAAAATCAAAGAACTGTACACTCCAAAAATTGCAAAATAAAAATCAAAAAACTGAAAAATCGAGAATTGAGAAACTGAAATTTCAGTAATTCAAAAAACCAAATATTGGAAAATCGAGAAGTTATACGTAACATTGAAATATCGATAAAATGAGAAAATAAAAAACGAAAAATCAAAATCTGAATAAATGAAAAACTGTAAATATTGTGAAATGGAAAAAATGAAGAAGTGGAAAAATCGAAAAATTAAAAGTCGGAACTCTGCAAATCTAAAAATTGAAAACTTCCAAAGTTGAAAAATCAAAACTCAAAAAATACAAATCAAAATCTGTAACATCGGAAAATTGAACAATTCGAAAATTCAAAAATCAGTGCCACAGTGTATCTACTGACAAACTATATGTTTTATATCACCGTAATAACAATTTAATGGCATATCAAAACCCGTTAAAAACTATATACAATGCAATTAAAAAAAATCTAAGCTTCCACCGCCGTATATGTCCCATATTTGCCATGCACTGAATTAAGTTTCTCCCTTCGAGCTGAAAACAGTGGCGTTCACAGAATGTTGAATGTCAATCATCACCAAATTTAATTTTTTTTTTACAGAGCTGGATTTGCCGGATTATACTAGAAAACATCCACGCTACGAAGCCTTGTATCCCGTGTTGGTAATACAACGTTATTATACCTTGCAAATATTTTTGCGAAAATTTGAAGGTTTAGCGAAAAAACTGAAAGCGGATTCCTAGACTACAAGTACAGAATAATTTTGTATAACATTCAAATCATTTTAAAATACAATTCATTGAATTCATCAAATTATTGGTTGGAATGATTAGCCAAATTTTGGTCAGCGTTTAACCATTTACATGCAAAATTTGACAACAATCGGTCGGAGATTACGTGTCTAATAAAAATGGAAACATACACTAGACAGACAGACAGACGGAAACGGGAGACTACTTTTTTCGTACTGTAGGGGTCATGAAACGTCGAGAAAACATAAAGTGGCCAATAAATAAATTGCGAATTATCATGTTCAAGACAAGTTCATAGAGACGTTTTCCCCAGATAATTCAGGACAACTGTCAAAAATTCAACCAAAATCGTCTCCAGCAAAATTCCCTAAGTAGAACCCATCTCTTATTTTAACTCTGCCATAATGAAAGCCTTCCCGAGCCCATTCTTCCTCGTCCCCTTCGTTCGCGAAATTCGTTAGCCATTTCCTCCCGGCGGCCGCCACTGCCAATTAAAACCGTCATTAATATGCACGTCGGCAGTAGGTACTTGGTCATCAGCAAGCCGCATTCTCGTCTAGCGTCTGTCCTGCGAGTTGCCCCTTGGCCACCTTCTGCTTACACATCTGACGTAACGCGTGTCTCGACCGCAATTATATCTCCGGGCCCGCATTCTATTATTCGAAATTATCTCCCGAATGGCTTCTGTTAGACTCGAACGCAACCTCTGATTTCGGCGCTCGTTTGTCTACTAGTCGCATGCGAGGAAAAATTAGAATGCGCGAAGACCCGCGGCGGCCCTGAGATGCACCATTACGAGGAATTAAGTCATTACGGGCGTATGCAAAGCGGTGCGCCCCCCAATTTCGGCGAAGACTTTCGAGTGCCGGCCACATGTCACTGTGTTCTTTTAATTTCGGCCGGGAGGGTGGCGCGGTGATAACGGAGGGCAATCGGGATGATTGCGTGACGCGTTTTCATCGAGGAGGACGCGTTTTTTACGACGGGGACCGGCTTTGTTTCCGGGATTGGGACGGATCGAGGGGGCGGAACGATCCGGGGATTAAGCAAATACGTGGTCGTAGAGTGAGTGTTGCGTGCATCCTTAGATGTACACTGGTGCGTAATACCTTCAAAGGGATACAGTAATAAAGAATCTTGTTGACACTACGTGACCTACGTGATGTAGTAAAGCCAGATTAAGTTGGCTTTCTTGCCATAAATCATTATTATTATCATTATTATTAAAAAGCACTAACAGACAACTCTAATTATCAGGAAGACGGTTTTACTCACGATAACCTTATTTTTAACCTGTTAATGTAAGACTAATTTTGGCAAATGACATACCCAGATTGTTTTAAATTTTTCAAAAAAAAAAAAAACTGAATTCCAAAATGAACTCAAAAACAAGTCAGGTCAGAGTCTTATCTTAGCAGGTACTAGCCCCGCCCACCCACCCTCTCTTTTGTTAGAGGGTATATCATTTGCCAAGGTCAGTCTTATCTTGGCAGGTAGTCAGCCCCGCCCCCCACCCTCTTTTTTCTTAGAGGATATGTAATGTGCCAAAATCAGTTTTATCGTAGCAGGGAGTGATGAGTAACTTTTACAAAACATTATCAAAATTTGGAAATATTACAAGTTTAGATATATGTACAAGATAGAAATTTTGAACATCTCTAGTGTTTAGTTGGTTGTGCCTTAATGGATTTTTCTTAGCTAGTATCTGCTAAGATAGAATTAATTTTGGCAAATAACATACTCTCTAAGAAAACAGAGGGTGGGTGGGCGGGGCTAACTACCTGCTAAGATAAGACCGATTTTGGCAAATGACATACCCAGATTATTTCAAATTTTTCAAAAAAAGACAGAGTCCCAAAATTAACTCATAAACAAGTCAGGTCAGAGTCTTATCTTAGTACGTACGAGCCCCACCCACCCACCCTCTCTTTTCTTAGAGGGTATGTCATTTGCCAAGGTCAGTCTTGTCTTAACAGGTACTAGCCCCGCCCACCCACCCTCTCTTTTCTTAGAGAGTATCTGATATGCCAAAATCAGTTTTATCTTAGCAGGTAGTCAGCCCGCCCACCTACCCTCTCTTTTCTTAGAAGGTATGTTATTTGCCAAAATGACTTCTATCTTACCAGGTAGCAGGTTGAATATCTCTAGTGTTTAGTTGGTTATGCTTTAATGGATTTTTCTTAGCTAATAGCTGCTAAGATAGAACTGATTTTCGCAAATGACATACCTTCTAAGAAAAGAGAGGGTGGGTGGGCGGGGCTGACTACCTGCTAAGAAAAAACTGATTTTGGCAAATAACATATCCTTTAAGAAAAGAGAGGGTGGGTGGGCGGGGCTAACTACCTGCTAAGATAAAACTGATTTTGGCAAATGAGATACCCTCTAAGAAAAGAGAGGGTGAGTGGACGGGGCTAGTACTTACTAAAATAAGACCGATTTTGGCAAATGACATACACAGATTGTTACAAATTTTTCAAAAAAAAAACTGAGTCCCAAAATTAACTTATAAACAGGTCAGGTAAGAGTTTTATCTTAGCAAGTACACGCCCGACCGACCCACCCTCTCTTTTCTTAGAGAGTATTTGATATGCCAAAATCAGTTTTATCTTAGCAGGTAGTCAGCCCCGCCCACCCACCCTCTCTTTTCTTAGAAGGTATGTCATTTGCCAAAATCCGTTCTATTTTAGTAGGTACAGTACATTTTCAGAAATTCTGGTCCATCATTAATAAATTTTAGAATAAACTGGAATAGTTTTTCCCGTGTTTTGATTGTTCTAAATATGACTTAAAAAGAACGCTTTTTATAGCATAAAATGTGTTCATGCACGTCTGATTCATAGAAGCTTTGTTCCGTGCAGGCAAGCAATCGGAGAGAGCATAAGGGCTGTACATTAGTATATTAAATGTAATAAGTTTGTAATAATTAATAAGATAATAAGTAGAGAATTTTCCGGTATTTTATTTTTGAAAAATTTTGAAGAATCTTGGAGTCCCTATTGTTCAGGTAATCCTGAAGGGCTTAGTTTCTGTTTTTAAAAATTTAAAAAGATTCTGGTGTTTTTCAAAAATTTCAAAGGATCTAGTATCTGTTTTTGAAAGAATGAAAAAACCTGCAGAAACTTCTTTAAAGAAAAACTGAAAAAATCTTGAAGCCTTTGATGTCCCTGGTGTTTAATTTTTCAAACATTCTGAAAGAAACTTAAGAGCTGTTGGAGTTTTTCTATCTGAAAAAGTTTGAAAGAATTTTGAAGTTGTTATTTATTATTATTATTATTATTTATATGTTACTGGAAGAATTTGAAGTCGTTAGTGTCTCTTTTCACAATGTAAAAAACTCTGATGGCTACCTGGTCATTTCAAAAATTTTGAAAGAATTTTGAAAACCTCTGGTGTTCTGTTTTTGAAAAAATGTAAAAATATTCTTTTGGTTAGTTTTTCAAAAGTTTTGAACGAATCTTGGCGACCACAGGTGTTTGATTTAAAAAAAAAAATCAAGGTCTTTCGTGTCTTTAAAAGAAATCTGGAAGTTCCTGTTATTCACTTCTTTGTTTTTTTTCAATCTGAAAGAATCGTCGTGATCCTTTGTGTTTGGTTAAAAAAAAAGTGGCTTGAGGTTGTTATTGCTTATACTGAATAAATTTAGAAAAATTCTGGAATGCCAGTTTTTCAAAAATTTTTAAATAATTTTCGGGACCTCTCTTTGGTTTTTGAAAAAAAGTTGAAAGAATCTCAAGGTTTTTGGTGTCTTTTTTTACGAATTTTCTTTTAACTTTTAGAGATCGTTGCTGTTTGTTTTTTTTTTAATCCGAAAGAATCTTCGTGATCCGTGGTGTTTAATTAAAAAATAAATTAAATAATCTTGAGGTTGTTATTGAAAAAATTTAGAAAAATTTTGAAACGATAATTTTGTTTTTGAAAAATTTTGAAAGAAACTTGAGTTTTTTAGTGTCCTTTAAAAATTTCAAAACATTCTGGAAGCGTTGTTGGTTAGTTTTTCAAAAATTTTAAAAGAATCTTGGGTACCTTTAGTGTTTGGTTTTTGAAAAAAAATTTAAAGAATATTGAGGTGTTTGGTGTCTTTTCTTTACGGTTTTTTTTTAATTCTGGTGATCCTTGCTGTTTGTTTTTTTTAAATCTGAAAGAATCTTCGTGATCCTTGGTATTAAGTTAAAAAAAAAAATCTTGAGGTTGTTAATGAAAAATTTAGAAAAATTTTGGGATTTCAGTTTTGTTTTTGAAAAAATTTTAAGGAAGCTTGAATTCTTTAGTGCCTTTTTTTAAATTTTAAAAACATTTTGGAGGCGTTATTGGTTAGTTTTTCAAAAATTTTGAAAGAATCTTCGGGATCTTTGGTGTTTGGTTTTTGAAAAAAAGTTGAAAGAATCTTAAGGTTTTTGGTGTCTTTTCTTTACGAATTTTCTTTTAAATTCTGGTAGTCGTTGCTGTTTGTTTTTTTTTTTAATTCGAAAGAATCTTCGCAATCCGTGGTGTTTGATAAAAAAAAAATAAAGAATCTTGAGGTTGATAATGAGAAATAAATTTTGGGAAGCCAGTTTATTTATTTTTGAAAAAATTCGAAAGAAATTTGAGTTTTTTAGTGTCCTTTAAAAATTTAAATACATTCTGGAAGCGTTGTTGGTTAGTTTTTCAAAAATTTTAAAAGAATTTGGGGACCTCTAGTGTTTGGTTTCTGAAAAAAAATTTAAAGAATATTGACGTCTTTGGTGTATTTTCTTTACGAATTTTTTTTTAATTCTGGTGGTCCTTGCTGTTTGTTTTTCTTTTAAATCTGAAAGAATCTTCGTGATCCTTGGTGTTAAGTTAAAAAAAAAATCTTGAGGTTGTTAATGAAGAATTTAGAAAAACTTTGGGATTTCAGTTTTGTTTATGAAAAAATTTTAAGAAAGCTTGAATTCTTTAGTTCCTTTTTTAAAAATTTAAAAACATTTTAGAGGCGTTATTGGTTAGTTTTTCAAAAATTTTGAAAGAATCTTTGGGACCTCTGGTGTTTGGTTTTTGAAAAAAAGTTGAAAGAATCTCAATGTTTTTGG
This sequence comes from Zophobas morio, assembly GCF_036711695.1. Classification (NCBI taxonomy): domain Eukaryota; kingdom Metazoa; phylum Arthropoda; class Insecta; order Coleoptera; family Tenebrionidae; genus Zophobas; species Zophobas morio. The sequence continues at coordinate 5,941,140 of NW_026972123.1, read as the reverse complement.
TGCCTTTTCTTTACGAATTTTCTTTTAAATTCTAGTGGTCCTCGCTGTTTGTTTTTTTTTTTAATCTGAAAGAATCTTCGTGATCCGTGGTGTTTAATTAAAAAAAAAAAAATAAAGAATCTTGAGGTTGTTATTGAAAAAAGTTAGAAAAATTTTGAAACGATAGTTTTGTTTTTGAAAAAATTTGAAAGAAACTTGAGTTTTTTAGTGTCCTTTACAAATTTCAAAACATTCTGGAAGCGTTGTTGGTTAGTTTTTCAAAAATTTTGAAATAATCTTTGGGACTTCTGATGTTTAATTTTTGAAAAAAAATTGAAAAAATAGTGAGGTCTTTGGTATCTTTTTTTAAGAATTTTCTTGTAAATCCTGATGGTCCTTGCTGTTTGTTTTTTTAATTTTAAAAAATCTTCGTGATTCTTGGTGTTAGGTTAAAAAAAAATAAAAGAATCTTGAGCTTGTTATTGAAAAAATTTAGAAAAATTTTGGGATGACGGTTTGATTTTTATAAGTGTCTTTTTCAAAAATTTAAAAACAGTAGACCTTGTTGGTTAGTTCTTAAAAAATTTTGAAAAAATCTTGTGGACCTGTGTTTGGTTTTTGAAAAAAATTGAGGTTGTTGGTATTTTTCTTTAAGAATTTTCTTGGAAATTCTGGTGCTCCGTGCTGTTTGTTTTTTTGAATCTTAGGAATCCTAAGTCTTTTTTTTTTTTAATTGAAAGAACCTTGAAGCTTTAGTTCCTTTTTTAATTTTATAATTAAAAAAAAATTGAAGGCCGTAGTCGTTGGTTTTTTTAAAAACCTGAAACCATCTTGATGGTGTTTGGTTTGTGTAAAAAATTTGGAAGAATCTTGCAATCATTAGTACCTTATTTTAAGAATTTCAAAGAGTTTTGGTGGCTTTTACTGTTTTATAAAAAAAAAACCTGCTTCTGTTCAGTTTTTGAAAATAATTGAAAAATTTTGAAGTCCTTGGTGTCTTTTTTCAAGAATTCTGGAGTCCCTGGTATTTATCCAAAAAAATTGAAAGAATCTTGAGGATCCCTGCCGTTTTGTTAAAAAAAATGTGTAAGAATCTGGAGATTTTTAGTCTTTTCTTTGAAGCTTTAAAGGAATTCTGGGGATCCCTGTTGTTTAATCTTTTAAAATACTTGAAGGTATCTTCGTAATGCCCGGTGTTTGGTTTTTGAAAAAATTTGAAAAGATCTTGAAGTTGTTAGTGTCTTCTTTAACAATTTAAAAGAATTCTTGATTTTTTAACACCGAGACCAAAAAAAAAATTGAAACAATTTTACTGTCTCTACTGCCTGTTTTTTGAAAAAAATTCAGTGTTAACTTTTCGGTGGGTCCTTGCTGTCTTTTTTAAGAATTTAAAAGAATTTTGGTGTCCTTGGTCTTTAATTTACCAAAAATTTTAACAGTCTCTTCGTGATCCCTGGTGTTTCCGGTTCTTGAGGACCTTGTATTGCTTGTGTTTGAATTAATTAAAAAAAATACGGATCTCTGGCGTTCAGTTTTTGAAAAAAATTGAAAGAATGTTGAGGCCTTTTGTGTATTTTTTAAAGAATAATGGGGTCCCTGTTGCTCAGTTGTCCAAAAAATCTGAAAAAATCTGAGGATCCGGATGTTTCGTTTCTGAAAAGAATTGAAAGAAACTTGAAGTCTTCAGTGTCATTTTTCAATAATTTAAAAAAAATCTAGTCGCCTTATTGGTTAGTTTCTCAAGAATTGAAAGAATTTTAAAGACCTCTATTTGTCGAATTAAAAAAAAATTAAATTCTGTCTAAATAACTTAATATTTTTTTGTAATGAATGTGGAAACATTGACCTGCTATTAACCGGTAGTTGAATCTTTGATTTTTATGGTGACCTATGCCGTGAATTCCCCAAACTTTAATGATTTTATACAGAAGTGAGATTGGAGTATTCGCCCATTATCCTCGACTTCCAAATTCGTCTCTTGGGTTATCCCGTCCCACCTTGTCATCTCTGCTCCACATCGCCAACTATATCGTCACCAAACCCGACAGCACCTTCACCGACCCCGTCTCCACGCCAAAGAAGACCTCAATAACTGTATAATCCGACAGTCCGTCACAAAAGCCACGACTAATTCCCATCTAAACCCGCCGCTCGGCTTCCACGCTTCACGACCTCGTCATCTCGCAGAACACAGAAGACGTCAAAACATCCACTCTTTCGCTTTTAATTTACACAGTTTCCCGATTAGGCACCGCCGTGGAGGCTCGCTCTTCCGCCAGCGCTCCGTGTCCAACGCGAAAAATTAAGAGCGGCGACGATCCGCCAGATAATAAGCATAGATCCGAGGACCGCCAAGAGGCATCTATAATCGAATCAAATGATTTGTGTACTGTGTTAACCGAGCCGTGCCAAATGCATAAGTTTTTGTCACTCGCCGAGAGAGGTGAAGACTCGGTTTCGGTCCATCGAGCACAGATCGGACGGCTTTGTCCGGACCGGGTGTTTGAAGTGCTCCGCGGGCTAGTGGACGGACGCACGGGGTCCTCGGCGGAGGGTTTTGTTCCTCGCAGGATGGAAGCTGGAAATTCCTGCGAAATGCCTGATGCGGCAGATTCATTCTTCGAATGAATGTTTGTTTAATGATTTTTTTGATTGACGTCAGTGAACTCTTGGTGGGGACGCACAAGTCGACTTTAGTTAGCGTTCTACTATCTACACGATAATGTTAAAAGACACCTAAAATATTACAGCAATGGGACACCCAAGAGACGACTTCGTTTAATAACCAATCATAGCAATCACAAAAAAATAACAAAGTTGTCAATACCAAATAATGACAAAAGTGAAAAAATTAGACTAAATTTATTAATGGATCAGATTACAACGAAAACGAATTTATAGAATTTATAGCAACTCGGCGACCTCGACACCGACACCGACACCGAGCTCTATAATGCGACAAGAAAGGAGATAAAACTCCAAAATTAAGGGGAGCTTTTTTCATATTCTAGAACGCAGAGACCAGTTCAATCAATTAAAAAAATATGGCTGAGAAATATCGTAAAAAAAGCACCATTGTATGTTTTCTTTTCAAGTTTTTTGAATCATAACCATCATAGAATCGCTTGAAAATTCGCACATGGATAAAACATCACTTTTTACAGGGCGCAGAGTCATTAAATGTTTCTTAGTGGTATAATTTGTTTAAATAATAATGTGTTTATTAAAATCAAAATATACCACAAATTAATGCAAAATACGTCGAATAATTTTAACAGGAATATCAGAGGAAAATTAATGATCTATTGGTTAGCAGAGTTTTTAACAAAAACTAACAATTATTGAAAAAATGGGTATCAATTCGACAGAATTTGAGCAGTTAGTTCAGTACTTTGACGATAGGAGCGCTACTAAAATTTACGGAAGCGACTTTCCAGGTAAAACCCTTATCGCCTGCTCTACCATAAGCTGATTGTTATTAGAGTTCTCGGCTGATTTTTCTAATTTATGGCAAGGAACTCAGTTTTATAACAAGCCGCCAGGACCGTCCGTAGTAATCTATTGTTAAGGAAATTAACTTTTACGCAATGAGGTACTATCATAAAACCGAATTAAAACTGGGGAACTATAATATTTTTACTCCACTCAGGATCCTGAATTCAATACACATGATTACTAAAAATTCATTGTAATATTATTGTTAATATATATTTTGCTTTGTTAATTAATAAAACTAATAAACATATTTATAATTATAATAAAAAATATAGAAAATACAGCTTTTGTTTAACACGTATAAGTAGCTAAGTGTATCTACTACTTATCCCAGAAAGGAAGTTTTTTAAAAAAGCCCTACGCCCTGTAACTTCTCCCTTCATTGTTTACTCGAAAAAGTGTTTTCATTTGCCGAGAGATCATTTTCAAAATATATTTATAATAAAAATATGCAAGTTTTGGTGATGAAAAATGTACTCCTAATAAATTACTAAAGTACATACAAAAATAGAAATAAATTTTATTTATTTAAAAAAAATCTCAAAGGCAGGTTCCTCTTTCTTCTCAAATCAATTATTTAGGGCAATAATGCGCCAAAGTAAAATCTGCCAAGTTTATCTGCCATCTTTTTTACATATTTCTTCGTTTTTTTCTATATTAATTCCTTTGGGTGTCCACACAACAAAATAAACTTGTGAAACACCCGTAACAAGCATTAGTCCCTGGACTTGAAAGTAGTAATCATGATTTTTTTTTAGTTTCAATTCTGTCTGTCAATGTACAAAATTTGATTATTTTTTTTCTAACCGCTTCTTCGGGAGACAAATCTTGCGATTTTGAAGGGCATTTAATTTCGACTAATGCACTCCTATCCTCTAGAATCCTGTCTGGACTAGCAGTCAAGTAAGGAAATTGTTTTGAAATAAACAAGCCACACCGTTCAGTTTTTATATTTTTATTTATTTCAAAACACTTGACAGCTTTTTCCTCACTTGGTTGTCCATAATATGTATGACTATTACCTCTAAATGTACTGTACAACAGAGACTCCATAGTTTTAGCTGTTGTTGTAGTCGGTCTAAGTTTGTAAATAAGTCCAAAATTTGAAGCCGTAACCCTAATTTCTTTTTCTTTTGCCCAAATGTGCCTGTTGCCTAGTGTCTATTTCAATTTGGTCTAAATTCAAAGATAATTTTCTCAAAAAAACCTCTTTGGCAGTCACAAATGTTTCTACATCCATGACAGGATTTTCTAAAAAATATTTAAACCATAATCGCAGTCGGGACCAGCATACGTTGATTTTTTTACGACATATTTTTTTACGAATACTTTGTCTAAGACGAGCTTGTTTCATAGACGAACAATATTTTTTTTGTTATTAAACCAGGACCGTTTTAATCACAATATATTTACTTATCCCCTCTAAAAAATTGATGACTTCATGTCAAAATTTCGCTGAATAAATCCTATCTAAAATGTACAAAATATGATGAGTCTCTTCTTGTGATTTATCATTCCATTCATGTTTTTTGGATTTGCATATACAGGATGACCCCAAAAATTAATCAATGCGTAAATTTATTTTATTGAGTTAATCAGGAACTACAAAACCGAATGCTTTGAAATCTAATGTGAAAAAAAACATAATAGGCATGCAGTCGTCACGTTTCCGATAGCGAGGGAAGAACTGCCTAAACTCTTTATACCAATTTTTCTGATTTTCCCATTTCTCCATGTCTCAATTTTTCGATGTTTCAGTTTGGGATTTTTTCACTGTTTCGATTCTTTAATTTTTCTTCCATTTTTAGGTTTTTCAATATTTCAGCTTTGGAATTTTGCAATATTTCGTTTCTTCAATTTTTCAAATTTTTGATATTGTGTTTTCTCGGTTTTTAAATTTTTCGAAATTTTAATTTTTTAGTTTTTAAAGTTTTAGGCTTTTAGACTTCTCACTATTTCGACTTTTCGATTTTTCAGTTCCATGATTATTCAATTTGTCGAATTTTTAAAATTTAGATTTTTTGTCTTCTTTGATGTTTTGAGTTCCAGATCATTCGATTTTCTGAGTTTTCAGTTTTTTTAAAACTTTTGTTTTTTAAATTTTCCTATTTATCAACTTACTGGGATTTCAATGTTTTGATTTTTTGATTGTTCAATTTCTTGATTTTTGAATTTTTAGTTTTTGATAGGATTTTTTTTCAAAAATTTTCAGTTTTTCAATTTATTAACTTTACGATACTTCAGTTTTGCTCGATTTCGATTTCTCAATTTTTCCACATATTGCTATTGGGGTTTAGAATTCTATTCTACCTCCGTGGGGTTTTTCAATTTATGGATTCTTCGATTTCTCGATTCTTCATATTTTCGGTTTCTCGAATTTCTTCATTTTTCGATTTCTCAATTTTCCAATATTTCAGTTTTACGATTTTTAAATTTTTTTATTTTTCAGTTTTCAATTTTTGACGGTTCTAAATTTTTCGATTTATTAATTTTTCGATTAACTGATTTTTTGATTTTCCCATTTCTCTATTTCTTGATTTTTCAATTCTTTCTTCAATTGTGATTTTTCAATTTTTCGATTTCTGAATTTTTCAATGTTTCAGTTTTGGATTTTTTCACTTTTCCGATTCTTCAATTTTCTTTCCATTTTTTAGTTTTTCAGTATTTCAGTTCTTCGATTTTTCTATTTTTTGATGTTTCGATTTCTCGGTTTTTCAATTTGTCGAATTTTTAAAATTTAGATTTTTTGTTTTCTTTGATGTTTTGAGTTCTCGATCATTCGATTTTCTGAGTTCTCAGGCTTAGATTTTTTTTGTTGTTCAATTCTTGGATTTTTAAAACTTTTGTTTTTTAAATTTTCCTATTTATCAACTTGCTCGGATTTCAATGTTTGGATTTTTTGATTGTTCAATTTCTCGTTTTTTTGAATTTTTAGTTTTTGATACGATTTTTTTTCAAAAATTTTCAGTTTTTCAATTTATTAACTTTACGATACTTCAGTTTTGCTCGATTTCGATTTCTCAATTTTTCCACATATTGCTATTGGGGTTTAGAATTCTATTCTACCTCCGTGGGGTTTTTCAATTTATGGATTCTTCGATTTCTCGATTCTTCATATTTTCGGTTTCTCGAATTTCTTCATTTTTCGATTTCTCAATTTTCCAATATTTCAGTTTTACGATTTTTAAATTTTTTTATTTTTCAGTTTTCAATTTTTGACGGTTCTAAATTTTTCGATTTATTAATTTTTCGATTAACTGATTTTTTGATTTTCCCATTTCTCTATTTCTTGATTTTTCAATTCTTTCTTCAATTGTGATTTTTCAATTTTTCGATTTCTGAATTTTTCAATGTTTCAGTTTTGGATTTTTTCACTTTTCCGATTCTTCAATTTTCTTTCCATTTTTTAGTTTTTCAGTATTTCAGTTCTTCGATTTTTCTATTTTTTGATGTTTCGATTTCTCGGTTTTTCAATTTGTCGAATTTTTAAAATTTAGATTTTTTGTTTTCTTTGATGTTTTGAGTTCTCGATCATTCGATTTTCTGAGTTCTCAGGCTTAGATTTTTTTTGTTGTTCAATTCTTGGATTTTTAAAACTTTTGTTTTTTAAATTTTCCTATTTATCAACTTGCTCGGATTTCAATGTTTGGATTTTTTGATTGTTCAATTTCTCGTTTTTTTGAATTTTTAGTTTTTGATACGATTTTTTTTCAAAAATTTTCAGTTTTTCAATTTATTAACTTTACGATACTTCAGTTTTGCTCGATTTCGATTTCTCAATTTTTCAACATATTGCTATTGGGGTTTAGAATTCTATTCTACCTCCGTGGGGTTTTTCAATTTATGGATTCTTCGATTTCTCGATTCTTCATATTTTCGGTTTCTCGAATTTCTTCATTTTTCGATTTCTCAATTTTCCGATATTTCAGTTTTATGATTTTTAAATTTTTTTATTTTTCAGTTTTCAATTTTTGACGGTTCTAAATTTTTCGATTTATTAATTTTTCGATTAACTGATTTTTTGATTTTCCCGTTTCTCTATTTCTTGATTTTTCAATTCTTTCTTCAATTGTGATTTTTCAATTTTTCGATTTCTGAATTTTTCAATGTTTCAGTTTTTGATTTTTTCACTTTTCCGATTCTTCAATTTTCAGTCCATTTTTTAGTTTTTCAGTATTTCAGTTCTTCGATTTTTCTATTTTTTGATCTTTCGATTTCTCGGTTTTTCAATTTGTCGAATTTTTAAAATTTAGATTTTTTGTTTTCTTTGATGTTTTGAGTCCTCGATCATTCGATTTTCTGAGTTTTCAGGCTTAGATTTTTTTTGTTGTTCAATTCTTGGATTTTTAAAACTTTTGTTTTTTAAATTTTCTTATTTATCAACTTACTGGGATTTCAATGTTTTGATTTTTTGATTGTTCAATTTCTTGATTTTTTGAATTTTTAGTTTTTGATACGATTTTTTTTCAAAAATTTTCAGTTTTTCAATTTATTAACTTTACGATACTTCAGTTTTGCTCGATTTCGATTTCTCAATTTTTCGACATATTGCTATTGGGGTTTAGAATTCTATTCTACCTCCGTGGGGTTTTTCAATTTATGGATTCTTCGATTTCTCGATTCTTCATATTTTCGGTTTCTCGAATTTCTTCATTTTTCGATTTCTCAATTTTCCGATATTTCAGTTTTACGATTTTTAAATCTTTTATTTTTCAGTTTTCAATTTTCGACGGTTCTAAATTTTTCGATTTATTAATTTTTCGATTAACTGATTTTTTGATTTCCCCATTTCTCTATTTCTTGATTTTTCAATTCTTTCTTCAATTGTGATTTTTCAATTTTTCGGTTTCTGAATTTTTCAATGTTTCAGTTTTGGATTTTTTCACTTTTCCGATTCTTCAATTTTCTTTCCATTTTTTAGTTTTTCAGTATTTCAGTTCTTCGATTTTTCTATTTTTTGATGTTTCGATTTCTCGGTTTTTCAATTTGTCGAATTTTTAAAATTTAGATTTTTTGTTTTCTTTGATGTTTTGAGTTCTCGATCATTCGATTTTTTGAGTTTTCAGGCTTAGATTTTTTTGTTCAATTCTTGGATTTTTAAAACTTTTGTTTTTTAAATTTTCCTATTTATCAACTTACTGGAATTTCAATGTTTTGATTTTTTGATTGTTCAATTTCTTGATTTTTTGAATTTTTAGTTTTTGATACGATTTTTTTTCAAAAATTTTCAGTTTTTCAATTTATTAACTTTACGATACTTCAGTTTTGCTCGATTTCGATTTCTCAATTTTTCGACATATTGCTATTGGGGTTTAGAATTCTATTCTACCTCCGTGGGGTTTTTCAATTTATGGATTCTTCATATTTTCGGTTTCTCGAATTTCTTCATTTTTTGGTTTCTCAATTTTCCGATATTTCAGTTTTACGATTTTAAAATTTTTTTATTCTTCAGTTTTCAATTTTCGACGGTTCTAAATTTTTCGATTTATTAATTTTTCGATTAACTGATTTTTTGATTTTCCCATTTCTCTATTTCTTGATTTTTCAATTCTTTCTTCAATTGTGATTTTTCAATTTTTCGGTTTCTGAATTTTTCAATGTTTCAGTTTTGGATTTTTTCACTTTTCCGATTCTTCAATTTTCTTTCCATTTTTTGGTTTTTCAGTATTTCAGTTCTTCGATTTTTCTATTTTTTGATGTTTCGATTTCTCGGTTTTTCAATTTGTCGAATTTTTAAAATTTAGATTTTTTGTTTTTTTTGATGTTTTGAGTTCTCGATCATTCGATTTTCTGAGTTTTCAGGCTTAGATTTTTTTGTTGTTCAATTCTTGGATTTTTAAAACTTTTGTTTTTTAAATTTTCCTATTTATCAACTTACTGGGATTTCAATGTTTTGATTTTTTTATTGTTCAATTTCTTGATTTTTTTAATTTTTAGTTTTTGATACGATTTTTTTTCAAAAATTTTCAGTTTTTCAATTTATTAACTTTACGATACTTCAGTTTTGCTCGATTTCGATTTCTCAAATTTTCGACATATTGCTATTGGGGTTTAGAATTCTATTCTACCTCTGTGGGGTTTTTCAATTTATGGATTCTTCGATTTCTCGATTCTTCATATTTTCGGTTTCTCGAATTTCTTCATTTTTTCGATTTCTCAATTTTCCGATATTTCAGTTTTACGATTTTTAATTTTTTTTATTTTTCAGTTTTCAATTTTCGACGGTTCTAAATTTTTCGATTTATTAATTTTTCGATTAACTGATTTTTTGATTTTCCCATTTCTCTATTTCTTGATTTTTCAATTCTTTCTTCAATTGTGATTTTTCAATTTTTCGATTTCTGAATTTTTCAATGTTTCAGTTTTGGATTTTTTCACTTTTCCGATTCTTCAATTTTCTTTCCATTTTTTAGTTTTTCAGTATTTCAGTTCTTCGTTTTTTCTATTTTTTGATGTTTCGATTTCTCGGTTTTTCAATTTGTCGAATTTTTAAAATTTAGATTTTTTGTTTTCTTTGATGTTTTGAGTTCTCGATAATTCGATTTTCTGAGTTTTCAGGCTTAGATTTTTTTTGTTGTTCAATTCTTGGATTTTTAAAACTTTTGTTTTTTTAATTTTCCTATTTATCAACTTACTGGGATTTCAATGTTTTGATTTTTTGATTGTTCAATTTCTTGATTTTTTGAATTTTTAGTTTTTGATACGATTTTTTTTCAAAAATTTTCAATTTTTCAATTCATTAACTTTACGATACTTCAGTTTTGCTCGATTTCGATTTCTCAATTTTTCGACATATTGCTATTGGGGATTAGAATTCTATTCTACCTCCGTGGGGTGTTTCAGTTTATGGATTCTTCAATTTCTCGATTCTTCATAATTTCGGTTTCTCGAATTTCTTCATTTTTCGATTTCTCAATTTTCCGATATTTCAGTTTTACGATTTTTAATTTTTTTTATTTTTCAGTTTTCAATTTTCGACGGTTCTAAATTTTTCGATTTATTAATTTTTCGATTAACTGATTTTTTGATTTTCCCATTTCTCTATTTCTTGATTTTTCAATTGTGATATTTCAATTTTTCGATTTCTGAATTTTTCAATGTTTCAGTTTTGGATTTTTTCACTTTTCCGATTCTTCAATTTTCTTTCCATTTTTTAGTTTTTCAGTATTTCAGTTCTTCGATTTTTCTATTTTTTGATGTTTCGATTACTCGGTTTTTCAATTTTTCGATAGGTATTTTAATTTTTCAATTTTTAAGTTCTAGATTTTCTGTTAATTTTTTGGACAGCGTCAGATAGATTTAAAGAAGAATTGCTGGTTGCGTTTAAGGCAACAAATGGCGCCCAATTCAAACTTGTCTCTCGTCTAGCGTTCCCCCTTAATCAAAGCTGTTTATGAAACGTAAAATGGGTTGCCTATGCGAATTTTTATTATTAGGCAGATAACCTCCGAACCGTTGGACCGATTGTTGCAAAATTTTGTATATATTATACTATTTACCAAATGGATAGTTTTTTACATACAAATTCGATCTTTCGCAAAAACCACCAGTGGGAAACCCCACTTCTTGCTCCATTCTCGCCAACCCACGCGATCTCCAGCTGCCGGAATCTCCGTGGACGCTACTCACTCGACAAAATTCCTTCAGGCCCGTTCGCACTCCTCGCAGCCGCCCCCGGCGGTTCCACGAAGCGCCATCAAACATCGATTCCTCCTCACCTATAGCCCCCGATGGTCGCCGCGTAAATCCGTAAGTTTATGTTGCGGGCCCTCGTCGGGTCGCCGTATATCATCGCGTCGGTCTAGAGTTCCAGACCTTGACCCCCAGCCTCGACCATTGACAAACATCGGCCAATCCGTAAAGCCAGAAACGAAATGTCGTCGCGGACTGGAAAAAATGCGTTATTAATGTTAAATTTTACGGAGTTGCGGTACAAATGGACGCCGTCTTCGTGCGTATCGGCGAGCGCATTTGTCACAACAGCGGGGTGCTGCGCTACCGAAGAGGCTCTCACGATGCGGCACACGTGCATGCGGAGTGTGACCTCGAGGTCGGCAAATTAACACGAGATTAACGAGCGATTTTTATTTTTAGGATGCAGTTTGGCTCGGGTTCGGGGAGCGCAATTAAAATTCTCGGCTTCTTGCTAGATAGGAGAGGGGTCGCTGTGCTGGATGGTTGATAGGTTAATTTGACGAGAAATTGGAAAATTAATGTTATTATTATTGGTATTATTTTTATTATTGATTGCAGTGACTGACGGGCTATAGATAAGTATCTAAAAGCCAACAGAAAAAAAGAAACAGTTGGTGTGAGGAACGTGAGCAAAAAATAGCCACATCGTTTGTAGGTAGACTGTAATTGCTAAGCATTTAATGGAAAGGTGAGTCTTCGAGGTGTATTTTTAAAAACCGTAGTACTCTATCGATCTTATACCTAATTATTGTTTTTCTTGAATTTTGGCGGTGCTCAAAAAAACAAAAATTTCATAAAGGCGAGAACTAAAAATCAACGAAAAACATAGTGCTGATACCCTTAGACTAAAATTACAGGCAAACATCGAAAATCCCGGAACAACCGTTAATATTTTTGTTAAAGATTTATTTAGTCCAACTCCGGAAAAATTGGGTGGCCAAAAATTTTCAGGAAAATCGTGCTTTTTGGAAGATTGATAAGTCTATCAGGAAAAACACTCCAAAGCAGATACAGCTACTCGTTTTATAAAATGTTCGGGTTCAAAGTCAAATTTTTAAAACAACTCAAAATTTCTCACATTTTATTTTGACGATTCTGGAAAAATGGTACAAATTTTCAAACAAATAAGGCCATAAAAAACCTCTGGACGTCGAAATCAACATAGAAATTTTTTTAGGAATTTTCCACGGTGCTCCGAAAAATGTCAGAATTTTATAAAAGAGACTATTAAAAAATTGAGCTTTTAGAGAAGTTGTCCAAAAATTAGGAAAAAATCTTATTTACGTACAAATGGTACGTCTATCAGGGTAGTATTTGCTAAGATAAAACTGATTTTGGCAAATCACATCAGTGGCGGCTCGTCAGGGGAGGCAGGGGAGGCAGTGCCTCCCCTGGAAAAATTGACTATTAGTTTTTGTTTTAATATCTGTTAATTTCAAATATATTTTAAAGATATAGCAAATAACTTTTATAGAACACTGTGATTTATTAAAACGCATCTTGGTAACAAATTTGAAGTACGCGCTTTCGACAGGAATAAGCGCTGATCATCATCGTGTAGGCCAGCTTCAGACAGAGGCATGCCTCAGATAGACGGATATCTTCAGTACGATTAGTCAGTGGTGCTAATATGTTTTTGAGAAAGACAATAGTCATCAGTGCTTTATCAAAGCGCCAGCGGAGGCACCAACGCCTACCGTCCTTAAGCCAATCAGATCGAATTTTTTAATCTCACGGTGAAACTGCACAATGCTGAACAGGGATGCTGAATGCATTTAGTGTGCATTTAGTTGTGCATGAATTAGACGCGAGGAAAGGTGTCCACTGCCAAGGTTATGTATTAAAACTTTTAAGTTAACTTAAAAACAGTAGGACAATGAAAATGTCAGTTTTGCAATGCTGATAGGAACATAAGAATCTCTAATCTCCAGAATTTATTATAAAGTTTAAATATTTAAGCACGGTTTTCTTACGACGAACAATTGTATGTCAAAGATTTAGAACCTCTCATCCATATTTGAGCAGAACTTTATTAATTAATTGATTAATATATTTAAATCAGCCCTAGATCACATGAATTAATCTTAATGCTAATAAAGCAAATTCTGTAGTCTTTACACCTTCTCGTTGATTTGTGTAAAGCAATTAAATGTTTTTTATTCGAGAAGTGTACCCATATCGAGATATGTTCCTGACTCAGAGTTATTTGTATTGTTTTCATAAAAATGAATAAACAATCTGTCTTTTAACAAAAGTAATTGCGAACATGTTAATTAATACCTGCTCATTTTGAAACGAAAATGTTGCCTCACCTAGCGAAAAGACCACGAGCCGCTACTGAATCACATACACTCTAACCTCAAGATTTTAAATACAGATTAGAACAAATAATTTTCCACCTACAAAGTTTTCACCATAAGTTAAAACAAGGTAAATTTTATAGAGAAGTTCTCGTAAATTACGAAAGTGATGTAACTTTGACTCAGTTTCGTCAAATAACCAAGAAAAACAAAATATTGTCCAAAATTTTCCAAAAATTTGCCAAACAATGTTGAAATTACAATTACAGTTTTTCATAGATTACAAATTTGAAGCTACTTTTCGTCAATTTATTCAAATAATGGAAAAAATGATCAAATTTTCGAAAATTTTCAGAAAAAAAAGTTAAAACGAGTTTTTTCATTTGGGAAAATGGATAAGTTTGCAGCGAAATTTTCGTGAATTACGAATTTGAAGTTACTTTTGCTCTGTCGCTTCAAATAATGTAGACAAATAATTTTCTAAAAAATTACAAAGAAAATTAAAACAGAGAATAAGAGAAAAAGATTAAATTTATACGAATCTGATGTAGGTAGCTTTAGATCTGCTTCGTCAAATAACCAAAAAAACCTAGATATTTTCCAAAAATTTTCAAAAAAGTCTTCAAAAAAAAAAGAGTCATCTTCGGTTGTGAAAAAGCTTAAATTTATAGAGAATGCTTCAAAAACAACGAACCTAAATTAACTTTTGTTCTGCTTATTAATAATAAAACAAAACCAGGATATTTTCCAAAAGTTTTTGAAAAAAAAAAATTAAAATGAATTCAATTTACAATCAGTTGAAAGGTAAGTTCATAGTTTTTCGTAAATTACAAATTTCAGGTTATTTTTGTTCTACCTCTTGAAATAGTGGACAAAATGGACAAATAATTTTCGAAAAAAATTTTCCAAAAAAAATTGACGTAAGAGAAAAAGATTAAATTTATGGAGAAATCTTCATAGATAACGTATCTGAAGTAACTTCAGTTCTGCTTCGTCGAATAACAAAAAAAAAACTGGATATTTAAAAAAAAATTGAAAAAATTCTTTAAAAAAAATCTTAGTCCTGCTTATCAAATAACCAACAAAAACCAGGACATTTTTCAAAAATTTTTGAAAAAAAAAAATTAAAATGAACTCAAGTTACAATGGACCAAAAGGTGAGTTTATAGTTTATCGAAGATTACAAATTTCAAGTTACTTTTGTTCTACGTTTTGAATAATGGAGAAAAATGGACAAATAATTTTTGGGGAAAATTGTTCAAAAAAAAAAAAAAATTAAAACAGAGAAGTAAGAGAAATATATTAAATGTATGCAAAAATATTCATAGATTACGAATCTGATGTAGCTTTAGTTCTGCTTCGTCGAATAACCAAAGAAACCTAGATATTTTCCAAAAGCTTAAATTTATGGAGAATGCTTCAAGGATGACGAATCTAAATTAACTTTTGTTCTGCTTATTAAATAACCAAAGAAAACCAGGATATTTTCCAAAAGTTAAAAAAAAAAATTAAAATGTACTCAATTTACGAGTTGAAAGGTAAGTTCATAGAGTTTTTCGTAAATTTTGTTCTGCCTCTTGAAATAATGGAGAAAAATGGACAAATAATTTTCCAAAAAAATTAAAAAAAAAACTGAGAAGTAAGAGAAAAAGATTAAATTTATGGAGGAATCTTCATAAATAACGAATCTGATTTAACTTTAGTTCTGCTTCTTCGAATAACAAAAAAAATGGATATTTTCCAAAAAATTTCGAAAAACTTCTTAAAAAAAAATCATCTTCGTTTGAGAAAAAGCTTAAATTTGTGGAGAATGCTTCAAAGACAACGAATCTAAATTAACTTTTGTTCTGCTTATTAATAACCAAAAAAACCAGGATATTTTCCAAAAGTTTTTGAAAAAAAGTATTAAAATGAACTCAATTTACAATGAGTTGAAAGGTAAGTTCATTGAGTTTTTCGCAAATTACAAATATCAAGTTATTTTTGTTCTACCTCTTGAAATAATGGAGAAAATGGACAAATAATTTTCGAAAAAAATTTTCAAAAAAAAACAGAGAAATAAGAGAAAAAGATTAAATTTATGGACAAATCTTCATTGATAACGTATCTGAAGTAACTTTAGTTCTGCTTCGTCGAATAACAAAAAAAACTGGATATTTTTCAAAAAATTTCGAAAAAATTCTAAAAAAAATCATCTTCGTTTGAGAAAAATCTTAAATTTGTGGACATATTGACAACCAATCTGAAATTCTGAATTAATTTTAGTCCTGCTTATCAAATAACCAACAGAAAGCAGGAAATTTTTCAAAAATTTTTGAAAAAAAAAATTAAAATGAACCAAAGTTACAATGGACCAAAAGGTGGGTTTATAGTTTTTCGAAGATTACAAATTTCAAGTTATTTTTGTTCTACGTTTTGAAATAATGGAGAAAATGGACAAATAATTTTTGCAAACATTTTTCAAAAAAAAAAATTAGAAGAGAGAAGTCGAGAAAAATATTAAATTTATGCGAAAATCTTCATAAATTAAACCTAGATATTTTCCAAAAATTTTCAACAAAGTCTTCAAAGACGACGAATCTAAATTAACTTTTGTTCTGTTTATTAAATAACCAAAGAAAACCAGGATATTTTCCAAAAGTTTTTGAAAAAAAAATTAAAATGAATTCAATTTACAATGAGTTGAAAGGTAAGTTCTTAGAGTTTTTCGTAAATTACACATTTCAAGTTATTTTTGTTCTACCTCTTCAAATAATGGAGAAAAGTGGACAAATAATTTTCGAGAAAAATTTTCAAATAAAAAAAGAGAAGTAAGAGAAAAAGATTAAATTTATGGAGAAATCTTCATAGATAACGAATCTGAAGTAACTTTAGTTTTGTTTCGTCGGATAACAAAAAAAAAACTGGATATTTCCCAAAAAATTTAGAAAAAATCCTTTAAAAAAATCGTCTTGGTTTGAGAAAAAGCTTAAATTTGTGGAGACATGGACAACCAATCTGAAATTCTGAATTCATTTTAGTCCTGCTTATCAAATAACCAACAAAAACTAGGAAATTTTTGAAAAATTAAATTAAAACAAACTCAAGTTACAATGGGCCAAAAGGTGAATTTTTCAAAAAAAAAAAAAATTAGAACAGAGAAGTACGAGAAAAAGATTAAATTTATGCAAAAATCTTCATTACGAATCTGATGTAACTTAAGTTCTGTTTCGTCGAATAACCAAAAAAACCTAGATATTTTCCAAAAATTTTCAAAAAAGTCTTCAAAAAAAAACGAGTCATCTTCGTTTGTGAAAAATCTTAAAATTATGGAGAATGCTTCAAAGACAACGAATCTAAATTAACTTTTGTTCTGTTTATTAAATAACTAAAGAAAACCGATTTATTTTCCAAAAGTTTTTGAAAAAAAAAAAAATTAAAATGAACTCAAGTGACAATGGGCCAAAAGGTAAGTTCATAGTTTTTCGAAGATTACAAATTTCAAATTACTTTTGTTTTACGTTTTGAAATAATGGAGAAAAATGGACAAATAATTTTCGAAAAAATGATAAAAAAATTTGAACAAAGAAATACGAGAAAAAAATTAAATTTATGCAAAAATCTTTATAGATTACGAATCTGATGCTGCTTTAGTTCTGCTTCGTTGAATAACCAAAAAAACCTAGTTATTTTCCAAAAATTTTCAAAAATGTCTTCAAAGAAAAACCGAGTCTTCTTCCTTTGAGAAAAAGCTTAAACTTGTGGATACATAGACAACAAAACAACCAATCTGAAATTCTGAATTTATTTTAGTCCTGCTTATCACATAAGCAACAAAAAACAGGAAATTTTTTAAAAATTTTTGAAAAAAAAATTAAAATAAACCCAAGTTACAATGGGCCAAAGGGTGAGTTTATAGTTTTTCGAAGATTACAAATTTCAAGTTACTTTTGTTCTACGCTTTGAAATAATGGAGAAAAATTAACAAATAATTTTACAAAAAAATTTCATAAAAAAACCAGAGAAGTAAGAGAAAAATATTAAATTTTTGGAGAAATCTTCATAGAAAACAAATCTGAAGTAACTTTAGTTTTGCTTCGTCGAATAACAAAAAAAAACTGGTTATTTTCCAAAAATTTTCAAAAAAGTCTTCAAAAAAAAACCAAGTCATCTTCGTTTGTCAAAAAAGCTTAAATTTATGAAGAATGCTTCAAGACAACGAATCGAAATTAACTTTGTTCTGTTTATTAAATATCCAAAGAAAACCAGGATATTTTCCAAAAGTTTTTGGAAAAAAAAATAATAAAATGAACTCAATTTACAATGAGTTGAAAGGTAAGTTCATAGAGTTTTTCGTAAATTACAAATTTCAAGTTATTTTTGTTCTACTTCTTGAAATAATGGAGAAAAATGGACAAATAATTTTCGAAAAAAATTAAAAAAAGAACTAGAACAGAGAAGTAAGAGTAAAAGATTAAATTTATGCAAAAAATCTTCATAGATTACGAATCTGATGTAGCTTTACTTCTGCTTCGTCAAATAACCAAAAAAAACCTAGATATTTTCCAAAAATTTTCAAAAAAGTCTCCAAGAAAAACCGAGTCATCTTTGTTTGTGAAAGAGCTTAAATTAATGGAGAATGCTTCAAAGACAACGAATCTACATTAACTTTTGTTCAGTTTATTAAATAACTAAAGAAAACCAGGATATTTTCCAAAAGTTTTTGAAAATAAAATTAAAATGAACTCAATTTTCAATGAGTTGAAAGGTAAGTTCATAGAGTTTTTTCGTAAATTACAAATTTTAAGTTATTTTTGTTCTACCTCTTGAAATAATGGAGAAAATGGATATATAATTTTCGAAAAAAATTTTCAAAAAAAAGTCAGAGAAGTAAGAGAAAAATATTAAATTTATGGAGAAATCTTTATAGATAACGAATCTGAAGTAACTTTAGTTCTGTTTCGTCGAATAACAAAAAAAACTGGATATTTTCCAAAAAATTCCAAAAAAATTCTTAAAAAAAAATCATCTTCGTCTGAGAAAGAGAAGTAAGAGAAAAAGATTAAATTTATGGAGAAATCTTCACAAATAACGAATCTAATTTAACTTTAGTTCTGCTTCGTCGAATAAAAAAAAAACTGGATATTTTTAAAAAAATTCTTTAAAAAAATCATCTTCGTTTGAGAGAAAGCTTAAATTTGTGGAGATATAGACAATGAATTATTTCAAATTCTGAATTCATTTTAGTCCTGCTTATCAAATAACCAACAAAAACCAGGAAATTTTTCAAAAATTTTTGAAAAAAAAAATTAAAATGAACTCAAGTTACAATGGACCAAAAGGTGAGTTTATAGTTTTTCGAAGATTACAAATTTCAAGTTACTTTTGTTCTACGTTTAGAAATAATGGGGAAAAATGGACAAATAATTTTCGAAAAAATTTTCCAAAAAAAAATTAGAACAGAGAAGTACGAGAAAAAGATTAAATTTATGGAAAAATCTTCATAGATTACGAATCTGATGTAGCTTTAGTTCTGCTTCGTCGAATAACCAAAAAAACCTAGATATTTTCCAAAAATGTTCAAAAAGTCTCCAAGAAAAACCGAGTCATCTTCGTTTGCGAAAGAGCTTAAATTTATGGAGAATGCTTCAAAGGCAACGAATCTAAATTGACTATTGTTCTGTTTATTAAATAACCAAAGAAAATCAGGATATTTTCCAAAAGTTTTTGAAAAAAAAATTAAAATGAACTCAATTTACAGTGAGTTGAAAGGTAAGTTCATAGAGTTTTTCGTAAATTGTAAATTTTAAGTTATTTTTGTTCTACCTCTTGAAATAATGGAGAAAAATTAACTAATAATATTCGAAAAAAAATTTCAAAAAAAACCTAGAGAAGTAAGGGAAAAAGATTAAATTTATGGAGAAATCTTCATAGATAACGAATCTGAAGTAACTTTAGTTCTGCTTCCTCGAATAACAAAAAAAAAACTGGATATTTTCCAAAAAAATTCCAAAAAATTAAAAAAAAAAAAAACATCTTCGTATGAGAAAAAGCTTAAATTTGTGGAGACATAGACAACCAATCTGAAATTCTGAATTCATTTTAGTCCTGCTTATCAAATAACCAACAAAAACCAGGAAATATTTCAGAAGTTTTTGAAAAAAAAAATTAAAATGAACTCAAGTTACAATGGACCAAAAGGTGAGTTTATAGTTTTTCGAAGATTACAAATTTCACGTTACTTTTGTTCTACGTTTTGAAATAATGGAGAAAAATGGACAAATAATTTTCGAACAAATTTTTCAAAAAAAAAAATTAGAACGGAGAAGTAAGAGAAAAAAATTAAATTTATGCAAAAATCTTCATAGATTACCAATCTGATGTAGTTTTAGTTCTGTTTCGTATAATAACCAAAAAAACCAAGATATTTTCCAAAAATTTTCAAAAAAGCCTTAAAAACAAACCGAGTCATCTTCGTTTATGAAAAAGCTTAAATTTATGGAGAATGCTTCAAAGACAACGAATCTAAATTAACTTTTGTTCTGCTTATTAATAACCAAAGAAAACCAGGATATTTTCCAAAAGTTTTTGGAAAAAAAAAATTAAAATGGACAAACAATTTTCCAAAAAAAATAAAAAAAAAAACAGAGAAGTAAGAGAACAATATTAAATTTATGGAGAAATCTTCATAGATAATGAATCTGAAGTAACTTTAGTTCTTCTTCGTCGAATAACAAAAAAAAAAAAACTGGATATTTTCCAAAAAAATTCGAAAAAATTAAAAAAAAAAACATCTTCGTTTGAGAAAAAGCTAAAATTTGTGGAGACATAGACAGTCATATTTTAGCAAGTACTATCCACCCGCCCTCTATTTTCTCAGAGGGTATGTTATTTGCCAAAATAAATCTTATCTTCGCAAGTTTCATTATTTCTTTTATTTCTTCATTTGTATCTTCAATAAAAAATTTCTTTTGCAACAGAGCTTAGACAAACCATCATAGATTTAGTATGTTTGCAAATGAAAACCGGACTCCTCCAACTAATTTAAGATAATATCACTACACGTTGCAGCACCAAATTTATCACAGCTTTTTAATATACAATAATGATTCAACCGCTTGTCCATTTTTTATACAACGTGATATCATTAGCTACACATTCTCTCGTCTATTTTTATCTTTTTTACCATCCACCAAGAGAATGAACCAGTATATTTCGACTTTAACTCCTCTTCTCCAACCACCCACATCTGACCTAATCCCGCCCTAAAATCGCGATTGTCTTTTCCTCGTCACTTCCGCCGCCACTCGTTCCTCCCAGTTATGCTCGCATTTTTTCATAATTCCTCTCTGAAAGACAGCCGTCGAGTCACGAGGCGGTCCTATTCACAGTCCAAACTTCGTCAAAGCTTCACCTTAATTAATGAGTTTATAGGACGGCTTAAACCCTGCTGCCATCTCCGTGGAGCGGAAAAGCCGCCGAATTCCTCCGTTCCACTCGCACGGAAAAAACTTGCCTCGTTTATTAATTTCGACGGCGATTCGAAGTGGCGCTTTTTGCCGATTGCCCACTTAATCGATTGAGATGTCGAGCGATGCCGTTCGCGCTTGATTAGACGCTTTTTGTTTTAGAGAGGCGAGGATTTTTTACGACTTGATACAGGTGGTCGGAAAACGCCGGCGACCGCTCCGCGCCGACGGTGGGCCCAACTAGATCGGCGGAGACGGCATTTTCGGAACTTTCTAATTACGCCAAGTTTTTTGATTAATCACAGTAATTAATTAGGCGAGAGGCGGCCGGGGGCGGCGGGCGCGGATCGGAAGTGCGATTTTTGCTCTATGGTCAGATTTTTTACTCAGGAATACTTCGAAACGAAGCGAATGCAGTTTTTCCAGATCATAACATCGAAAAATATGATACTTTCTTGAAAAAGAGCTGATACACCAAAAGAGAGTGGTGACACTAATAATGTTACCTATTAGATAGTATATAATTCAGCTCTGCAGGCCTTAAAGGCCCTGGGCTTTTTTAACAATAATTTTCCATTTGTTCCTGTCGGCTGCTTTGGATCTCCAATCTTCAATGCCTAAGTTTTGAAGATCTTTTCGAACATCGTCTATCCACTTCAGTTTTGGCCTTCCTCTCTTTTTCTTTCCTCCTTTTAGGCGGTCTAATACTTTCCCAATTGTCCTTTCCTCTGGTGCTCTTCCGACGTGGCCTAGCCATCTTAGTGCCTTAGTGCTCTGATTATCTTCGTGATTGTTGGTTCTCCGTATATTTCCTCGATCTCTCGGTTTGTTCTTCTTCTCCATTGGTCTAGTTCTTTTATACCTCCATATATCTTTCGTAGTATCTTGCGTTCCCATACTTCCAACTTCTCTTCCTTTTCGTTCGTTAGTGTCCAAGTTTCACTAGCGTACAGGACTGTAGGTCTTACTATTGTCTTGTATACTTGTTACATTCTTACTCCTCAGAAATCTGTTTAATCTTCCTACACTCTTGTTTGCTTTCGCAATCCGTTCTTCTATCTCCTCGTTCATTCCGTTTTTGTTTGTAATTACTACTCCTAGATATTTGAACCTATTTACTTCTTAGAATTCGTATGCTGTTCCTTCTTCTGTAGTTACTTTCAGTGGTTTTGCTGAGGTTTGTTTTGTTTCCATCTTCATAAACTTCGTTTTCTCTTGGTTGATCGCTAAACTCATTCGTTTCGCTTCTCTGATTAGATTTTTTGTCATTTTCTTCATTTCTGCTTCTGTTCTCGTTATACATGTCACGTCATCTGCAAAGACTATATTTTGGTGTCTTTTTTCGTATATCGTGCTCGTTCTGTGGATGCCACTTCTCCTTATTATTGCTTCGAGTACTAGATTGAACAGGGTTGTTGATATTGGATATCCTTGTCGAAATCCTGTTCTTACTTAGTTTTCCTGGGACTCCCAGTTCTTGCATGGCTTCTAGCAGTTCTTTCCTGTTAACCGTGTCATAGGCTTTTTTAAAGTCTATGAACAGCAGATATAAGTTGATTCCATGTTCGTAATGTACTTCTTGTAGTTGCTTCAATATTAATATCTGGTCTACCGTAGATCTATTTTTCCTAAACCCTGCTTGATATTCTCCTACTATTTTTTCCATATGCTGCTTTAGTCTTCGGTTGATGCAAGTGGTCATTACCTTATACGTTACGTCTAGCAGCGCTATTCCGCGATAATTTTCGCATTTCGTAATATCTCCTTTTTTAAATATCGGGCAAAGTACTGCTTCACTCCATTGTTCTGGCATTTTTCCTTCCTTCCAACATTCTAGCACTAGTCGATGTATCTCTGATGCTACTGCCTCTCCTCCGTACTTTAGCATCTCGCCCTTTATTCCGTTTCTGCCACGACTTTTGTTGTTTTTCATCTGCCTTCGTGTTTCTCTGATCTCTCCTTCGTCAATTTCTATTGTTTCATCTGGGTCATCCGAGTCGTTCACTCTTTCGTTCGTATCTTGCTGTGTATCCTGTTCGTTTAGCAGCTCTTCAAAGTATTCTGCCCATCGTTTTATTCTTGCTTGTTCGTCTACTATCAGGTTGCCGTCCTTGTATTTACAATATATTACTAGTGGTTGATAGCCTCTTTTCCCTTTTTTCACGTCCTGGTAGAAATTCCTTATTTCATTCTTGTTGAAGTTTTCTTCTATTTGTCGTATTTGTTCTTCCATCTTTGCTCGTTTCTTATTTCTGCATATCTTCTTGTACTCTTTCCTTTTTTCTTGGTAATCTTTTTGGTTCTTCTCATTTTTTGATTTTAGATATTTCTGTCTGGCTGGCCTCCCCGCTTCTGTTGCTTTTCTACATTCCTCGTCAAACCATTCGTTTCTATTTTTGTAGTCTTTTTTGACGAACCCTAGTACTTCTTCCGAGGTCTTCCATATGTTCTCTTGTAGTTCTTCCCACCTCTCTTCTGTAGGTATGTCTTGCTCTGTTGATCTTATTCTCTCATTCATCTTTCATGTCATTCGTATTCCTGTTGTACTTCAGCTTTCTTAAGTTTGTTTACATTTATATCACGTTCCGTCTTCTTTCCTTCTTTTTTCTTCGGTATTTCTTGTTTGAGGTCTGCTCTTACTAGAAAGTGGTCTGAATTCGCTTCTGCTCCCCTGTAGCTTCTTGATCTAGTTATTAGTTGGGCATCTCTCCTTTCTACCAGTATGTGGTCTATTTGGTTCACCGTTTTTCCGTCAGGCGACATCCATGTGCCTTTGTAGATCTCTTTCTGCGCAAAGAAGGTGCTTTTGACTACCATTTTATTTTCTTCTGCAAACTCTATCAGTTTTTCTCCGTTTTGATTCGTTTTTTGGTGTTTGCTTTCTTTCCCGATTGTTGGCCTGTAGCAATTCTCTTTA
Organism: Zophobas morio; assembly: GCF_036711695.1. Lineage (NCBI taxonomy): Eukaryota > Metazoa > Arthropoda > Insecta > Coleoptera > Tenebrionidae > Zophobas > Zophobas morio. Next base: position 5,917,306 of record NW_026972123.1, on the reverse strand, counting down.
CCTATCATTGCGTTGGCGTCTCCTATAACCATTTTAATGTCTTGCTTTGGTGTTTTCACATATTCTTTTTCTAGTTCTTCGTAATATTCTGTTTTTACTTCTAGATCTTTCTCTTCAGTCGGTGCATGTATATTCAGTAGGCTTATTTTCCTGTACTTACTTCTCAATCTTATATAGCTCATTCTTTCTGAGATTGGTTTGAAGGTAATTACTGCTCCTTTCAGGCTCTTCTTCACCATGAATCCTGTTCCTAGTTCTCTGTTTTCAATTCCGCTATTAAATAATATGTAGTTGTCTATTTCAGTGATGAATTTGCCCTTTTGTTTCGTCTCTTGTTTAGCTGCTACATCTATATTATACCTTTGTAATTCTTGAACTATTTGTTTGAGTTTTCCTTCGCTATATGTTCCTCGAACATTCCATGTTCCTATTCTAATTTTCGCGTTTTTCTTTCTCTTCGTAATTCCTATCGGGTCATCATTGGGCTTTGCATACGTCGTCATTGTTTTCCGATGTGTGGTTTCTTCCTCTGTTAGTTTTTTGGATTTTCTCTGGGGTGCGACGGTGCTTTCACTAATTTGTCTGATTTAGTGTCCCAATGCCAGACTTCTCCTGCCCATATCATCTTTTTGTACCCTACTTGTGCCTCGACTCCTTTCCCTCTTTCTGCTGCTGCTATTCCTCTTATTTTCTTCTGTATCTCGCTCTCTTGTTTGGTGTAATCGTCTTCAATAAACGTTTTTGATCCTTTTAATTTGTTCTTCTGTTTCACGATTGCTCTTTTTGTGTCCCAGTTCTCTATCTTTGCTACTACTATGTCGTATTTTTCGCTGACTAATCTTGCGTCTTGTATCTTAGTTTGGATTCCTACCTTATTTTTTAGGAGTTCTTCAACCTCTGCTGTTATTTCGCTTCCTTGTAGTTTCCCTCTTTTGATTACGATGTTGTTTCTCCTTTCTGCTTTTTCCAGTTTTTCTAAGTGTTGCTCCACTCTTTCTAATCTTTCGGTCAGTCTTTGGTTTTCTTCTTTTAGTGTTGTTACTTCTGTTTGGTATGCTCTTTGGTCTCTTTTCATTTCTGCGATTTCCTCCATTAACGTTTTGAACATATTCTTTACTTCGTCCATGTCTCCTGCTTGTTCCCTCTTCTGCTTCCTTTGTACTCTTTGACCTTCCGGTGATGGTGAACAGGAAGTTTCTCTTTTTCGTTTCTGGTTGTCTTGTTCTTCTATTGCTAGTTTGTGTCCTTTTTCCGGCTCAGGATTCCCGTTTAGCATTCCCTGGCCGACTTTCTTATCTAGTACGCTCCTGTGTTGTTTACTTCGTGCCGTGATAAGAACTGTCACCCAGACTATCTCTTGGGAGGTTAGGTTCTTTTGATTCCGCACTTTCCCGAATAATTGCTGTCTTTATACTACTTGGTGCTTCTTACTTTTATTCCACTTCACTTCTTTGTTTTCTACTACTTCTCTTTCGCTTTTGACGCTCGATATCTCTCGATTTTCGAGTTTGGATTTCGGAGCGTGTTCTGCTTATCGTAGTCAGGACCGGACTCCCTATTAGATAGTACCTATACAATATATACCTAAGTAGATACAATTTTTTGTTCAATACAAAACTGTAATTTGCCAAAAACCAATAAAGTTATAATTATTAATAGGACCCACGACTGACCCGAAAATGACCGGCATTGAGGCAAGACTTCTATCATTAGAGGTACTAAAACCAAGTGATGATATGCATTGTAAGAAACAACTTTGCATTTACAGATATTCAACATTAATCTATTTTGAATACACCAATGGTAAAGAAAGCTTGAAGATAGTAACAACCATTAATAGAATTAATTTTCATGTATAATTTGAGATCATATAAGTTTATTCCAGGGAATAGCATCAGGAACATCGTTAATAAACAGCAAAAACAACAAGGGTCCTAAGTTCGATCCCTGTGGGACCCCAGAAGATGAAGAGTCGGTGTTTGTTCGCGTCTCTGGCGTTCCCAAATCGCAAGCAATCGTCGTTTTTTGCGAGTCACGTTTCGGCGATTCCCGGTCCGAGGGCAATCACTATCATTAGGTCGTTCGAAATTCGGCTCTTCTTAAAACTAAAGCATATGTCATTCGATAGTGGTTATATGCGTACTCGTCAATTTGCGCGGGCTTCTCGAAATTTGTGCCTTTTTGGAAATAATACACGTCACGACGGCCCAATAATAACAATAATAGTACGAGAGCCGGGGTTCGGCGGCCCGAAATTACCGTTCGAATATTGGAATTAGGAGGCTGATGTGTGTCTGCTGTGTTTCGAAGTAATAATATTAAATGGCCAAGGGAAGCTTCCTTCTGGGATGGTACTGATGGATGGTTGCAACACGCGATATCGGCTGCTGGGTTTTGGTTTGGCGAGGCCGGAAGCTGCCGACCTAAGCAGACGTCGGGGGAAATCTTAAAAATATCTAAATTTGGGCAAAGTGGTTGTGTGTAAAAATTAACAGTCAGTATTCAATCGGATGGAGGAAGAACAGTATTAATAAGTTGAACACCAATGTGGTTGTTCATCAATTACAAGAGCAAAAAATGCACGGTACAATCTGTAGGAGCGAACACTTTTTCAACAATTCCCAGAAAAATTGCACAATTTCTAGGCCTTTAAAATCCAGAAGAATACACGGGTCATAGTTTTCGGCGTTCGAGCGCGACTCTACTAGTAGACTTTATATATTGTGAACAGAATCAAACACTAAATAAAACAGTTTATAAACAATTAATAATAATCAAATTTTTGTGTATATAAAGAAAAATCCCATAGAAGTAAACATCAATTTTATACCTACATATTAATTTTTAATAACGGTGCAGTCCAAGATTACATTATTCTTCTTCCCCATATATTCTATATATGCTCTATGAATAAAATACAATAAATGTAAAAATGTAATTGGTTCATTAACACCTTGACAATTATTTTTAAATTCTTCAATCGAAATGTATCCGTCTAAGTCCTTTTCCAATTCTTGATTTTCCAATCAAGTTCATCTTGAAATTCTCTTATAGAATCTTCTGATAATTCTTGATATTTTGATATATTTTTTCAATCAAATTTATCTTGAAATTTTCTTATAAAATTTTCTGATAAGTTTTGATACTGTGAAATATCTTCTCAATCAACACAAAATTTGAACTCTTTTATAAAATCTTCTGATAAGTTTTGACACTGAAATATCTTCCCAATCAACACAAAATCAGAACTCTTTTATAAAATCGTCTAATGAGTTTTGAGACCGAAATTTCTTCCCAATCAACACACAATCTGAAATCTTATAAAAATTTTCTGATATATCCTGATTTTGTATATATTTTTCCAATCAATTTTATCTTAAAATTCTCTTATAAATTTTTCAGATAATTCTTGATCACATGAAATTGCTGTCCAGTCTAGATTTTTCGTGCTTTAATTTCTTCAGTTACAAATTTCCTATGATCATTAAAATATTTGATTAATAATTCATCATTAAGATTACTTGGCATTTCTTTGGTTGACGATTCCGTTTATTAAAAAATATATTTTTGGAGAACTCAACAAGCGAATTTTTTTTTACATTGGGATTCGAGGTGCCGGTCCTTGGATAATTAACTCTTTTTTAAAACTATCTCGAAAATGGGGTCAAATTCCTTGAAAAATTATTTTTTTTTTAAACAGAGCAAAAACTTTGAAAAATGTAGCAAGTATTTTAAAATGGCTTGAAAATCAGGTCGAGAAATCTTAAAAAATTAACTTCTTTAAATATACCTCAAAAACAGGTCAAAAAGCCTTGAAAAACTTAATATTTTAAGAATTTTTGATTAGTATTTATGTCCAAAACCCCAGTGTGGAAAAAGTAGAAAAAAAAGCGCTAATCGTAAATTTTTTTCGTTAAAATCAGTCTTATCTTAGCAAGTACTAGCCCCACCCACCCGCCCTCTATTTTCTTGGAAAATATTTCATTTGTCAAAATTATTGCTATCTTGGCAAATACTAGCCCCGCCCACCCGCCCTCTTCTCATTCTAACTATTAATTTTGTTTCTATTCAGTATAAGATCATCCATTTCATTCAGATCGGATAAAATCAAACACTGAAAAGGAGATAGGGTGGGTGGGCGGGGCTAAATATGTTCTTCTGTCGAGTGGCAATGGGAACTAATAATAGAATCCAGAATGTGAAAAAAGTAGAAAAAAAGTGCTAATCGTAACATTTTTTTTTGTCAAAATCAGTCTACTCTCAACAAGTACTAGCCCCACCCACCGGCTCTCTATTTTCTTGGAAAATATGTGATTTGTCAATATTATTGTTATCTTTGCAAGCACTAGCCCCGCCCACCCACCCTCTTCTCATTCTAACTATTAATTTTATTTCTGTTCAGTATAAGATCATTCATTTCATCCAGATCGGATAAAATCAATCACTGAAAAGGAGACCGGGTGGGTGGGCGGGGCTAATTATGTTCTTCTGTCGAGCGGCAATGGAAACTAATAATAGAATCCAAAATGTGAAAAAAGTAGAAAAAAAGTGCTAATCGTAACCTTTTTTTGTCAAAATCAGTCTAATCCCAGCAAGTACTAGCCCCGCCCACCCGCCCTCTTCTCATTCTAACTATAATTTTATTTCTGTTCAGTATAAGATCATTCATTTCATCCAGATCAGATAAAATCAATCATTGAAAAGGAGACCGGGTCGGTGGGCGGGGCTAATTATGTTCTTCTGTCAAGTGGTTATGGAAACTAATAATAATAGAATCCAGAGTATGAAGAAAGTAGAAAAAAAGTGCTAATCGTAACCTTTTTTTATCAAAATCAGTCTAATCTCAGCAAGTACTAGCACCACCCACCGGCCCTCTATTTTCTTGGAAAATGTATCAGTTGTCAAAATTATTGTTATCTTACCTAGTACTAGCCCCGCCCACCCGCCCTATTCTCATTCTATCTATTAATTTTGTTTCTGTTCAGTATAACATTATTCATTTCATCCAGATCAGATAAAATCAATCACTGAAAAGGAGACCGGGTCGGTGGGCGGGGCTAAATATGTTCTTCTGTCAAGCGGCAATGGAAACTAATAATAGAATCCAGAGTGTGAAGAAAGTAGAAAAAAAGTGATAATCGTAACCTTTTTTTGTCAAAATCAGTCTAATCTCAGCAAGTACTAGCCCCACCCACCGGCCCTCTATTTTCTTGGAAAATATATCATTTCTCAAAATTACTGTTATCTTACCTAGTACTGGCCCCGCCCACCCGCCCTCTTCTCATTCTAACTATTAATTTTGTTTCTGTTCAGTATAAGATTATTCGTTTCATTCAGATCGGATAAAATCAATCACTGAAAAGGAAACCAGGTGGCTGGGCGGGGCTAATTATGTTCTTCTGTCAAGTGGTTATTTAAACTAATACTTAATAGAATCTAGAATGTGAAAAAAGTAAAAAAAGCGCTAATCGTAACTTTTTCTTGTTAAAATCAATCTTATATTAGCAAGTACTAGCCCCACCCACCCGCCCCCTATTTTCTTGGAAAATATGGGATTTGTCAAAATTATGCTATCTTAGCAAGCACTAGCCCCGCCCACCCGCCTTCTTGTCATTCGAACTATTAATTTTGTTTCTCTTCAGTATAAGATTATTATTCATTTCATTCAGATCGGATAAAATCAATCACTGAAAAGGAGACAGGGTGAGTGGGCGGGGTTAATTACGTTCTTCTGTCAAGTGACAATGGAAACTAATAATAGAATCTAGATGTGAGAAAAGTAGAAACAAACGCTAATCGTAACCTTTTTTTGTTGAAATTAGTCTTATCTTAGCAAGTACTAGCCCCACCCACCCGCCCTCTATTTTCTTGGAAAATATATCATTTACCAAAATTATTGTTATCTTAGCTAGTACTAGCCCCACCCACCCGCCCTCTATTTTCTTGGAAAATAAGTGATTTGCCAAAATTATTGTTATCTTAGCCCCGCCCACCCTCTTCTCATTCTAACTATTAATTTTGTTTCTGTTCGGTATAAGATTATTCATTTCATTCAGATCGAATACAATCAATCATTGAAAAGGAAACCGGGCGGGTGGGCGGGGCTAATTATGGTCTTCTGTCAAGTGGTTATGTAAACTAATACTTAATAGAATCTAGAATGTGAAAAAAGTAGAAAAAAACCGCTAATCGTAACTTTTTCTTGTTAAAATCAATCTTATCTTAGCAAGTACTAGCCCCACCCACCCGCCCCCTATTTTCTTGGAAAATATGTGATTTGTCAAAATTATGCTATCTTAGCAAGTACTAGCCCCGCCCACCCGCCTTCTTCCCATTCTAACTCTTAATTTTGTTTCACTTCAGTATAAGATCATTAATTTCATTCATCGGATAAAATCAATTACTGAAAAGGAGACCGGGTGGGTGCGCGGGGCTAATTATGTTCTTCTGTCGAGTGACAATGGAAACTAAGAATATAACCTAGAATGGGAAAAAAGTAGAAAAAAAAAAGCGCTAATCGTAACCTTTTTTTGTTAAAATCAGTCTTATCTTGGCAAGTACTAGAAACACCCACCCGCCCTCTATTTTCTTGGAAAATAAGTGATTTGCCATAATCATTGTTATCTCAGCTAGTACTAGCCCCACCCACCCGCCCTCTATTTTCTTGGAAAATAAGTGATTTGCCAAAAGTATTGTTATCTTAGCCCCGCCCACCTGCCTTCTTCTCATTCTAACTATTAATTTTGTTTCTCTTCAGTATAAGATCATTCATTTCATTCATCAGATAAAATCAATTACTGAAAAGGAGACCGGGTGGGTGGACGGGGCTAATTACGTTCTTCTGTCAAGTGACAATGGAAACTAATAATAGAATCTAGATGTGAGAAAAGTACAAACAAACGCTAATCGTAACCTTTTTTGTTGAAATTAGTCTTATCTTAGCAAGTACTAGCCCCACCCACCCGCCCTCTATTTTCTTGGAAAATATGTCATTTACCAAAATTATTGTTATCTTAGCTAGTACTAGCCCCACCCACCCGCCCTCTATTTTCTTGGAAAATAAGTGATATGCCAAAAGTATTGTTATCTTAGCCCCGCCCACCCGCCTTCTTCTCATTCTAACTATTAATTTTGTTTCTCTTCAGTATAAGATCATTCATTTCATTCCGATCGGATAAAATCATTCACTGAAAAGGAGATAGGGTGGGTGGGCGGGGCTAATTACGTTCTTCTGTCAAGTGACAATGGAAACTAATAATAGAATCTAGATGTGAGAAAAGTACAAACAAACGCTAATCGTAACCTTTTTTTGTTGAAATTAGTCTTATCTTAGCAAGTACTAGCCCCACCCACCCGCCCTCTATTTTCTTGGAAAATATGTCATTTACCAAAATTATTGTTATCTTAGCTAGTACTGGCCCCGCCCACCCGCCCTCTTCTCATTCTAACTATTAATTTTGTTTCTGTTCAGTATAAGATTATTCGTTTCATTCAGATCGGATAAAATCAATCACTGAAAAGGAAACCAGGTGGCTGGGCGGGGCTAATTATGTTCTTCTGTCAAGTGGTTATTTAAACTAATACTTAATAGAATCTAGAATGTGAAAAAAGTAAAAAAAGCGCTAATCGTAACTTTTTCTTGTTAAAATCAATCTTATATTAGCAAGTACTAGCCCCACCCACCCGCCCCCTATTTTCTTGGAAAATATGGGATTTGTCAAAATTATGCTATCTTAGCAAGCACTAGCCCCGCCCACCCGCCTTCTTGTCATTCGAACTATTAATTTTGTTTCTCTTCAGTATAAGATTATTATTCATTTCATTCAGATCGGATAAAATCAATCACTGAAAAGGAGACAGGGTGAGTGGGCGGGGTTAATTACGTTCTTCTGTCAAGTGACAATGGAAACTAATAATAGAATCTAGATGTGAGAAAAGTAGAAACAAACGCTAATCGTAACCTTTTTTTGTTGAAATTAGTCTTATCTTAGCAAGTACTAGCCCCACCCACCCGCCCTCTATTTTCTTGGAAAATATATCATTTACCAAAATTATTGTTATCTTAGCTAGTACTAGCCCCACCCACCCGCCCTCTATTTTCTTGGAAAATAAGTGATTTGCCAAAATTATTGTTATCTTAGCCCCGCCCACCCTCTTCTCATTCTAACTATTAATTTTGTTTCTGTTCGGTATAAGATTATTCATTTCATTCAGATCGAATACAATCAATCATTGAAAAGGAAACCGGGCGGGTGGGCGGGGCTAATTATGGTCTTCTGTCAAGTGGTTATGTAAACTAATACTTAATAGAATCTAGAATGTGAAAAAAGTAGAAAAAAACCGCTAATCGTAACTTTTTCTTGTTAAAATCAATCTTATCTTAGCAAGTACTAGCCCCACCCACCCGCCCCCTATTTTCTTGGAAAATATGTGATTTGTCAAAATTATGCTATCTTAGCAAGTACTAGCCCCGCCCACCCGCCTTCTTCCCATTCTAACTCTTAATTTTGTTTCACTTCAGTATAAGATCATTAATTTCATTCATCGGATAAAATCAATTACTGAAAAGGAGACCGGGTGGGTGCGCGGGGCTAATTATGTTCTTCTGTCGAGTGACAATGGAAACTAAGAATATAACCTAGAATGGGAAAAAAGTAGAAAAAAAAAAGCGCTAATCGTAACCTTTTTTTGTTAAAATCAGTCTTATCTTGGCAAGTACTAGAAACACCCACCCGCCCTCTATTTTCTTGGAAAATAAGTGATTTGCCATAATCATTGTTATCTCAGCTAGTACTAGCCCCACCCACCCGCCCTCTATTTTCTTGGAAAATAAGTGATTTGCCAAAAGTATTGTTATCTTAGCCCCGCCCACCTGCCTTCTTCTCATTCTAACTATTAATTTTGTTTCTCTTCAGTATAAGATCATTCATTTCATTCATCAGATAAAATCAATTACTGAAAAGGAGACCGGGTGGGTGGACGGGGCTAATTACGTTCTTCTGTCAAGTGACAATGGAAACTAATAATAGAATCTAGATGTGAGAAAAGTACAAACAAACGCTAATCGTAACCTTTTTTGTTGAAATTAGTCTTATCTTAGCAAGTACTAGCCCCACCCACCCGCCCTCTATTTTCTTGGAAAATATGTCATTTACCAAAATTATTGTTATCTTAGCTAGTACTAGCCCCACCCACCCGCCCTCTATTTTCTTGGAAAATAAGTGATATGCCAAAAGTATTGTTATCTTAGCCCCGCCCACCCGCCTTCTTCTCATTCTAACTATTAATTTTGTTTCTCTTCAGTATAAGATCATTCATTTCATTCCGATCGGATAAAATCATTCACTGAAAAGGAGATAGGGTGGGTGGGCGGGGCTAATTACGTTCTTCTGTCAAGTGACAATGGAAACTAATAATAGAATCTAGATGTGAGAAAAGTACAAACAAACGCTAATCGTAACCTTTTTTTGTTGAAATTAGTCTTATCTTAGCAAGTACTAGCCCCACCCACCCGCCCTCTATTTTCTTGGAAAATATGTCATTTACCAAAATTATTGTTATCTTAGCTAGTACTAGCCCCACCCACCCGCCCTCTATTTTCTTGGAAAATAAGTGATTTGCCAAAAGTATTGTTATCTTAGCCCCGCCCACCCGCCTTCTTCTCATTCTAACTATTAATTTTGTTTCTCTTCAGTATAAGATCATTCATTTCATTCATCGGATAAAATCAATTACTGAAAAGGAGACCGGGTGGGTGGACGGGGCTAATTACGTTCTTCTGTCAAGTGACAATGGAAACTAATAATAGAATCTAGATGTGAGAAAAGTACAAACAAACGCTAATCGTAACCTTTTTTTGTTGAAATTAGTCTTAATCGTAACCTTTTTTTGTTGAAATTAGTCTTATCTTAGCAAGTACTAGCCCCACCCACCCGTCCTCTATTTTCTTGGAAAATATATCATTTGTCAAAATTATTATTATCTTAGCTAGTACTAGCCCCGCCCACCCACCCTCTTCTCATTCCAACTATTAATTTTGTTTCTGTTCAGTATAAGATTATTATTCATTTCATTCAGATCGGATAAAATCAAACACTGAAAAGGAGACAGAGTGGGTGGGCGGGGCTAATTACGTTCTTCTGTCAAGTGACAATGGAAACTAATAAATAGAATCTAGATGTGAAAAAAGTACAAAAAAAACGCTAATCGTAACCTTTTTTTGTTGAAATCAGTCTTATCTTAGCAAGTACTAGCCCCACCCACCCGCCCTCTATTTTCTTGCAAAATATGTCATTTACCAAAATTATTGTTATCTTAGCTAATACTAGCCCCACCCACCCGCCCTCTATTTTCTTGGAAAATAAGTGATTTGCCAAAAGTATTGTTATCTTAGCCCCGCCCACCCGCCTTCTTCTCATTCTAACTATTAATTTTGTTTCTCTTCAGTATAAGATCATTCATTTCATTCCGATCGGATAAAATCATTCACTGAAATGGAAATAGGGTGGGTGGGCGGGGCTAATTATGTTCTTCTGTCAAGTGGTTATGTAAACTAATACTTAATAGAATCTAGAATGTGAAAAAAGTAAAAAAAGCGCTAATCGTAACTTTTTCTTGTTAAAATCAGTCTTATCTTAGCAAGTACTAGCCCCACCCACCCGCCCTCTATTTTCTTGGAAAATATATCATTTGTCAAAATTATTGTTATCTTAGCTAGTACTAGCCCCGCCCACCCACCCTCTTCTCATTCCAACTATTAATTTTGTTTCTGTTCAGTATAAGATTATTATTCATTTCATTCAGATCGGATAAAATCAAACACTGAAAAGGAGACAGGGTGGGTGGGCGGGGCTAATTATGTTCTTCTGTCGAGTAGCAATGGAAACTAATAATATAATCTAGAATGGGAAAAATGTAGAAAAAAAGAGCGCTAATCGTAACCTTCTTTTGTTAAAGTCAGTATTATCTTAGCAAGTACTAGCCCCACCCACCCGCCCTATTTTCTTTGAAAATATATCATTTCTCAAAATTATTGTTATCTTAGCTAGTACTAACCCCACCCACCCGCCCTCTTCTCATTCTATCTATGAATTTTGTCTCTGTTCAGTATAAGATTATTATTCATTTCATTCAGATCGGATAAAATCAAACACTGAAAAGGAGACAGGGTGGGTGGGCGGGGCTAATTATGTTCTTCTGTCAAGTGGCAATGGAAACTAATAATATAACCTAGAATGTGAAAAAAGTAGAAAAAAGTAGAAAAAAGCGCTAATCGTAACCTTTTTTTGTTAAAATCAGTCTTATCTTAGCAAGTACTAGCCCCACCCACCCGCCCTATATTGTCTTGGAAAATATATCATTTGTTAAAATTATTGTCATCTTAGCTAGTACTAGCCCCGCCGTCTTCTCATTTTTACTATTAATTTTGTTTCTGTTCAGTATTATACGATCATTCATTTCATTCAGAACGGATAAAATCAATCACTGAAAAGGAGACAGGGTGGGTGGGCGGGACTAATTATGTCTTCTGTTAACTGGGAATGGAAACTAATAATAGAACCTAGGATGTGAAAACATAAAAAAAGCGCTAATCGTAACCTTTCTTTGTTAAAATCAATCTTATCTTAGCAAGTACTAGCCCCACCTATCCACCCTCTATTTTCTTGGAAAATATATCATTTGTCAAAATTATTGTTATCTTAGCTAATACTAGCCCCACCCACCCGCCCTCTATTTTCTTGGAAAATATATCATCTGTTAAAATTATTGTTATCTTAAGAAGTACTAGCCCCGCCCTCTTCTCATTCTTACTATTAATTTTGTTTCTCTTCAGTATAAGATCATTCATTTCATTTAGATCGGATAAAATCAATCACTGAAAAGGAGATAGGTTGGGTGGGCGGGGCTAATTACGTTTTTTTGTCAAGTGGCAATAAACTACTAATAGAATCTAGAATGTGAAAAAAGCGCTAATCGTAACCTTTTTGTTTGTTAAAATCATACTTATCTTAGCAAGTATTAGCCCCACCCACCCGCCCTCTCTTTGCTTGGAAAATATATCAATTGTCAAAATTATTATTACCTTCGCAGGTACTAGCTCCGCCCACCCACCCTCTATTTTCTCACAATATAAATTCTAAACAAAATTTTAGATTTACATCACGCTGTTTTTCGTACACCAAAAGAAAAGAGTTTCGGAAAATATTTGCTAAAAAATTGGCCAACAAACAGATAGGCGGAAACAGAAAATCGACATTTTCACTCCATAAACTGGGAAATGTCCAGAAAACAAGAAATAAAATTTACTAAAAATAACCCTGCTACATTACGTTTGGAAAATAAGAAGATTCTAAATTTAATTTAACCGAACGTAAAACGTAAAGACGGTCCGTCATGACATAAAAATCAAGATTGGATTTAATTTTTATATAATTAACATTGATAAATACCTATTAAGCATTCTGCATTGTACAATACAACTACTTCTCCCTTCACATCCGTACTTTTATATCAATTTAGAATAAAAGAACTGAAGAAATAAGGCACGATACATTGAATAATAGACCGATAATAAAACCTTATGGCAAGACTTACCATTTAAATCCTGATTTCCTTTCCTTCCGCGCGGATCGGTGAACCTTAATTAAAATACTGCAACATTATTTATTAGCAGAACTTGATTTTCGCATTGTATGGATGAATAATTTGGGCAAAAACAAATTAGAAAATGCGATTTAAATATGTCTTTCGAAAAGACACCAGAGGCTCACAAGGTTTTTTTAAACTTTATTTTAAAAAAAATACACACACAAGGGACTATGTACTAAGATTTTTTTTTAATTCTAGAAGAAAGACACTAATAAAGGTTCCCAAGATTCATTTAAATTCAACGCATTAAGTTTATTATTATTATTATTATTTTCAATAACGATGTTTTAGTTCCATGTTTCTAATAATGTCTGATGTGAAGCGTATTTTTTGTTTAGATGATCGTAAGCGATGCAACAATGTAAAGTTTAGAATTTACAGTTACACAAGCTACCCTTTTTCGATCATTGTCTTAGCCCCCGCCGAACTCATCAACCGCGCTCCATACGCCGAAAAACAATAATCAACCCCCAAAAAATAATGAAATCCTTCCCCTCCTTCCGAGACCTTTTTCGCTCGGCTTCCTCCTTGAACGCCCAAGTTTTCAATTAAAAAACCGCCGATATTTTTTCCATTTCCGTCCAGCGAAAGTCTAATTTCCCAGCGCCGAGATTCGCATCTTCCGAAACAAAGACGTCCGAAAAGTCGCTTGACCCTTTCGGGCGATGTGTGTGTGTTTGTTTTTTGTGTGTCGACTTGTTTCCGTCAAATTGCGTGTCGTCGAGCGCTGAGAACCCCGCGATACGGAAACAATGGCCAACATGTGCACCTGAAATTACTGTTTTCTAATAACAACCCTCCGCATAATGACCCGTTGCGAAGAACGGTGCCGCTGCGGCCCGTGTGAGAATTTACGCCCCTTTTTATCCGCTTTCTAAAAATAATCGGAAAGTACGGGGCCGGAGTCGAGGAGGCGGCGGCCGGCAGGTGGCTGGGGGGAGGGTTTCGCAAGACGCTTGACTTTTATGGGGATGGCGAAAAAAATTGTAAAATACTGTGCGTTCATTAATTTTGGATGAGTGGAGGCTGTGGACGTCAAAAAATTTGGCAAATATATTAACAAAGGATCAAATTGAGGCTCCAAAAGGGAAACACTTCAAAAAATGTTCCGAGCAAACAATCACTAAATCTTTGAAGCTTAAATTTGGATGTGGGACCAGTGGATATAACTTATTAAGAAAAATGAAACCACCATTTCCAGCTATTCGAACATTGAATTTTCATATACAAAATTTAGAGCTTAAATCTGGAGTTTTGGATGAAATTATAGGGTTTTTGAAAATTAAATGTGAATCGCTTAATCAGGATTTTGGGATAGATTGTAGGTTGGTTGAAGGTGTCATACTCTCGAAACGTTTTGAATCGAAATGTTAGTGGTGGAATAAAATTTGATACGGAAGACAAATCTTCTCTAACGACAGCTGTTTTTATTGATGTTGTACATAGGTGGTTCCAGTTGATTAGTTCTAGATCAACTATTTTGGCCTTGAGCAAGTTTAATATAGCTGTCTATAGGGAAACTATAGAATTCCTTCAAGAGTTCATTAAGTTATTTTCAAACTTAAAAGTCGCTCCTGACAAATTTGGAAAAGCAGTTTGGAAGCCTATTGAAACAGGTGTTATACTGACTACATCAATTTTAGACCCGCAAAACTTGTTTTTGAAAGAAAAAAAACTCATATTTATTAACATCGAGATTTTCTCAAGATTGTTTAGAAAATGTATTTTCCCAAATTCGGTCAAGACATCCGCTGCCTACGGCCATTCAATTTAAATATGACTTAAAACTTTTATCAGTTTCTCAATATTTGGACGTTTCAAATAACTCAAGTTACGAAACCGACAAACATCTTTAGTTGGTTTTTTGAGTTATATTAAAAATAATAACAGAAAAGAAAACGATGTTCCTAAAGGAAAAGAAAATTTAGCTTTACCTAGAAATTGGAATTTGAAGAAAAAAGAACTTTCTTTGAGAGAAAAAAATGCTTTGTACAGTTGCACAAGTTACGTTGTTAAAAACTTGATAAAAATCAAAATTTTTGCAAAAAATGTATTGTTGCTTTGATCTCTAAGAAGAATTGTAATGAAAATTTTTTTATTCTTAGAAACATAAAACATGTTTAAAATGGTAAGTTTCTAGTAGAAAAATAAGGATTTTACAATTATGCTCTGCTCCTCGACTTCCGACAAATAAAAAAATTGGTCTAAAGAGTTTAGACAGTACTTCCCTCGCTGTCGGAAACTTGACGACTGCATGCCTATTGTGTTTTTTTTCTCATTACATTTTTGTAGTGGGAATTTAAAAAAAATTGCGATGACGTCATCAACATTTTTGCAAGGACACATATATCAGTTGGGATAGATGTAGTGTAATACTAAGAATAAAATTATTATATTCTCAAATTTTCGGGAAAATGAATTGGGTCGTTTTGAATATTGATTTGTAATAATCAATAAAATAACGAAACAATTTACTCACGTATACGTATCAGAGGCAACTGAAAATCGTGTATGTATAAACATTCTTAATTTAAGATGACAGGCGTAACAGCATACGTGAGAGTCAAACAGAGAAACTGTAAACAAAACGACCATCGGTTTTATTGCTTCGACTTCCGCTTATTATATAAAACATTGGGTTTTATTTTAATTCTTGACGGTGAAATTCACAATTGGTTGATTATAAACATGTCTATTTCACATTCGCGGAACCAAGTGAACGCATAAAACAAATGCACGTCTGTAATGTTAAAGTCGATGTAAATAAGCGTGCTACCCTTATGTTTCAACCGAGTTTTTCCTTTAACAAATTTTGTGTCTACCAAATTGGGTTGGTTGGGGTGTAATACTAATAATAAGTGTTGCCTTTAATTTAATCAATAAAATAAATTGACTTCATTAATTTTTTTGACCCACCTCTTAAGAAAATCTAAAAAATATGAATGGAATGATAAATCACAAGTACAAACTCATCATATTTTTTGCATTTTAGATAGGATTTATTCAGCAAAATTTAATGGTGACGTCATCAATTTTTTTAGGAGGGATGAACAAATACATTTTGAACAAAAGTTTACCATGCTTACAATAACTTTAAAATATTCCCAAGATTTCAAAGCATTCGGTTTTGTAATTCCTGATTAAATCGATAAAATAAATTCACGCCTTCATTAATTTTTTTGAGTCACCCTGCATATGCAAATCCAAAAATATGATTGGAATGATAAATCACAAGTACAGACTCATCATATTTTGTACATTTTAGATACGATTTATTCGGCAAACTTTTGAGCTGACGTCATCAGTTTTTTGTAGAAGATAACCAAATATATTTTGACTAAAAATTTATTATGCTCTTTATAACCTTAAAACATCTGCAAGATTTCAAAGCATTCGGTTTTGTAGTTCCTGATTAAATCAATAAAATAAATTTACGCATTCATTAATTTTTTTGAGTCACCCTGTATATGCAAATCGAAAAAATTTGAATGGAATGATAAATCACAAGAAGAGACTCACCATATTTTATTTTGTACATTTTAGATAGGATTTTTTCAGCAAAATTTTGTGGTGACATCATAAATTTTTTAGGGGGGACGACCAAATACGTTTTGATCAAAAATTTACCATGCTTATGATAATTTTAAAATATCTTCAAGATTTCGAAGCATTCGGTTTTGTAGTTCCTGAGTAAATCAGTAAAATAAATTTACGCTTTCATTTATTTTCTTGAATCACCCTGTATATGCAAATTCAAAAAATATGAATGGAGTGATAGATCACAAGTACAGACTGATCATATTTTGTACATTTTAGATATGATCTATTCGGCAAATTTTCGAGCTGACGTCATCAAGTTTTTGGAGGGGATAAGCAAATATATTTTGACTAAACATTTATTATGCTCTTTATAACCTTAAAACATCTGCAAGATGTCAGAGCATTCCGTTTTGTAGTTCCTGATTAAATCAATAAAATATATTTACGCATTCATTAATTTTTTTGAATCACTCTGTATATGCAAATCCAAAAAATATGAATGGTGTGATAAATGACAAGTACAGACTCATCATATTTTGTACATTTTAGATATGATTTATTCGGCAAACTTTCGAGCTGACGTCATCAAGTTTTTGGAGGGGATAAGCAAATATATTTTGACTAAACATTTATTATGCTCTTTATAACTTTAAAATATCTGCAAGATTTCAAAGCATTCGGTTTTGTAGTTTCTGAGTAAATCAGTAAAATAAATTTACGCATTCATTAATTTTTTTGAGTCACCCTGCATATGCAAATCCAAAAATATGAATGGAATGATAAATCACAAGTACAGACTTATCATATTTTGTACATTTTAGATATGATTTATTCCACAAACTTTTGAGCTGACGTCATCAAGTTTTTGGAGGGGATAAGCAAATATTTTTTGACTAAAGATTTATGATGCTCTTTATAGCCTTAAAACATCTGCAACATTTCAAAGCATTCTGCTTAGCAGATTAAAAATTAAATTTCAAAATGTTGTTTTATAATTTTGATTTTTTTTCCAAAAATCTGGACGTTTCGGGTGAAAAGTCGATTCAGAGTTGTAAACTACATGTGTAGGACTATGTTATTTTATACAATTGAAAACCCATTTACTATGTACAATTTTGAAGTGACGTCATCGCATTAGTGGTGGGGATGATTAGACAAATTTTGGTTAGCGTTTTACCATCTACATGATATTCTTAATATAAGTACAAAATTTCACAACAATCGGTCGAGTACTTTCGGAGATTATCTGTCTAATAAAAATCCGGGACGGCAGACGGACAGACGGACGGACAGACGGACGGACAGACGGACAGACGGACAGACGGACAGACGGACAGACAGACGGAAATGGGAGACCTATTTCTTCGTCTTCTAGAGGTCATGAAAGATCGAGAAAACGTAAAAGTAGAGAGTCGGCCGACGGACTCGATTACAATACTTCCTTTGCTTACGCTCGGGAAGTAAAAAGGGAAAATATATACCCCGCCCACCCACCCCATCTCGATTGTAAAGATTTTTTTATTC
Organism: Zophobas morio; assembly: GCF_036711695.1. Taxonomy (NCBI): domain Eukaryota; kingdom Metazoa; phylum Arthropoda; class Insecta; order Coleoptera; family Tenebrionidae; genus Zophobas; species Zophobas morio. The sequence continues at coordinate 5,899,594 of NW_026972123.1, read as the reverse complement.
TTAGAAACATAAAACATGTTTAAAATGGTAAGTTTCTCGTAGAAAAATAAGGATTTTACAATTATGCTCTGCTCCTCGACTTGCGACGAATAAAAAGATCATCAGAATCGAGATAGGGTGGGTGGGCGGGGCTTATATTTTGCCTTTTTTTTTCTTAATATACATAGTCATCTTTTCACAACAAGAAATTGGAAGATCGATATTTCCTTATACAAATTTTCCATTTTAAACATGTTTTAAGTTTCATGTTGTAAAAAGAAATCTACACATATTAAAACAAAAAGGCAAAATATAAGCCCGCCCACCCGCCCTAGCTCAATTGTGATGATATTTTTATTCGTCGTGAACCAAGGGGGCAGGGCTTAACTGCAAAATACTTATTTGTTTACAAGGAATTAAAATCACGTTTCTGAGTATCGTGTTGTTCAAAGAATACTTCATATATTAAGAAAAAAAGGGAAAATATATACCCCGCCCGCCCACCCCATCTCGATTGTGAAGATTTTTTTATTCTTAGAAACATAAAACATGTTTAAAATAGTAAGTTTCTCGTACAAAAATAAGGATTTTACAATTATGCTCCGCCCCTCGACTTGCGATGAATAAAAAAATCATAAGAATCGAGATAGGGTGGGTGGGCGGGGCTTATATTTTGCCTTTTTTTTTCTTAGTTTACATAGCCATCTTTTCACAACAACAAATTGCAAAATCGATATTTCCTTGTACAAATTTTCCATTTTAAACATTTTTTAATTTTCATGTTGTGAAAACAAATCTACACATATTAAAAGATACCCTCTCTTTTCTTAGAGGGTATGTCATTACCAAAATCGATCTTATTTTAGCAGGTACTAATCCAGCCTACTCGCGCTCTATTTTCGCCTTTTTCAAGCTTTCGTTTTTTATAATGTTTCGATTTCTCAATTTTTTCCTTTTTCGATTTTTTGACATTTCGATATTTCGATTTTTCGGTTTTTCAATTTTTCAATCTAATTCGGTTTTTCGATTTTTCTAAATTTTAAATTTTTCAACTTTTTAATTTCTAATTTTTCGATTTATCGCTTTTTGGATTTTGGGTCGCTTCATCACATATAACATGGGATGGGTGGGCGGTGTTTATATTTTGCCACAAAACTCAAAAACATGTTTTTAATTTCTTGTAAACAAACAAGATGGGGTGGGTGGGTGGGGTTAACATTTTGCCTTTTTTTCTTAATATACCTAGTATTCTTTGAACAACACGATTCTCAACAACATGTTTTCAATTTTTTGTAAAGAAGTAAGTATTTTGCAATTTTGTTCCGCCCCCTTGGTTCCGGCAAATAAAAAAATCCTCACAATTGAGATACGGTGGGTGGGCGGGCTTAAGTTTCTTGTTGTGAAAAGATGGTTATGTATATTAAGAAAAAAAAGCCAAAATATAAACCCCGCCCACCCGCCCCGTCTCAATTCTGATGATATTTTTTTCGTCGTAAGCCGAGAAGCGAAGCTTAATTGTAAAATTCTTATTTTTCTACGGGAAAAGACCATACGGAATATGTTCTTAAGTAATCATATTATACAACAAAAACTAAAGACTTTTTAAATTCCACATTTTTCAAGTTTTCGTTTTTTATGTTTCGATTTCTTCATTTTTTTCTTTTCCGATTTTTTGACATTTCGATATTTCGATTTTTCGAGTTCTTGGTTTTCCATTTTTCGATTTTGAAAATTTTTGATTTTGCAATGTTTCAATTTTAATTTTTTTGGATTCTTCGATTTTTCAATCTAATTCGGTTTTTCGATATTTTTAAATTTTAAATTTTTCAACTTTTTTAATTTCTAATTTTTCGATTTATCGCTTTTTGGATTTTAGGTTGTTTCTATTTTTTAATATTTTGATGTTCCGATTTCTCTATTTTCCAATTCGTCGGTTTTTCGACGTTTCGCCTTCTGGTTTTAATTTTTCGACTTTTTACATTTGAGACTTTTAAATGTCCCGATGTTTCGGTTTTCAATTTTCGATTTTTTTTTTTTAATTTTAGATTTTTCAATTCTTCGATTTTACGATTTTTTAATGATTTTGTCGATTTTTCAACGTTTCAATTTTTCAATTTTTCAGTTTATCGATTTTGCATTTTCGGCTCTTTAAATTTTAAAATTCTCGATTTTTAATTTTTCGATTTCGATTTGTAAGAATTGTACTTTTGGGTTTTTTCAATTTGTAATTCTTCAGTTTTTCGATTTTTCCGATTTTTTCAGCTGCTTCTATTTTTTAATATTTTGATGTTTCGATTTTTCGATTTTTCAATTTTTCGATTTCCCAATTTTCCGGTTTTTCGATTTTTCGCCTTCTCGCTTATTCAATTTTTTCACTTTTTACATAAATTTCAGATTTTCAAAAGTCTCGATTTCCCGATTTTTTTTATTTTTCAGTTTTTCAATTTTTGATGATTTTGATTTCTCGATTTTTCAACTTTTTAAGTTTTCGATTTTTCAGTTTTTCAATTTTTCGTTTTTCGGTTCTTTAATTTTAAAATTTTCCTTTTTTAATGTTTGAATGCTTGATTAAAAAATTGCGTCTAATAATTCTGATCTAATAAATGAAGTAGAAAAGTGGCAATCCAGCTCAAAGCAAATGTCAATCAGACTACTGACAGACAAAAAACTAAATCATCAAATCAGTTTATCCAACTTAAAAAAATATATCAAAGCCTACTTTACTATATAAAGATCGTGAATGGATAATAGATAACAGGCATTTCTTCCAGATACCATTTCCAACAGTTTTCTAACTTTGTTTTCGCATTTGAAAAAAACTTATTCACAAATCTGCAGAAGTTATTTTGTTTCACTAGTAAGAGCTAACCTTAGTTTGTAAATTGATTTAAGTCAATATGCAACCAACATTACAAAAAAAATTATTACACTCAATTTCAACGTTCATGTTTTCGACGTCGTAGCACCCCTCAGAATTGCAAAGAAAACTCCTAAGATTTGCCCACCCTTGCAGTCCCCTTTCCACCCCAGCCGAAAACAATTAATATGGCTCAACCCAAATCTCCTTCCCGCGTCGCGACGCAGAAGCCACCTGGCGAATTTTTCATCAATTAATAAAGCCTGCCACTAATTACATTAGCTATTAGCATCCCCCCATAATTATCCATTTCACCGCTAGGTACCCGCCCGTCCAGACGTCTCTTCGGCCCGCCGCCATTCGCCCTGGCTCACTCCTCCGCTGGTCCGCCGCTTTTCTAAGTCGGCCGATCTTTTACAGCTCATTTGCATTTTAGAATTGCGGAATCCATCTTGGCGGGTTTTGCTTTAATGTCAGGACTGGCGGCGATTATTCAGGGATCTCGGCGGCGGTGGCAACCCTTTGCCGGTGACAGATGGCCGAGGATTGTCTCCGTGTGGGGGCATTTTTGCGTTCGGGGGCTAATCGAGTCGGCGGTGAACTCTGACACGCGGCGTTAAATTTGAAGAGTTTGCTGGCTCGTATATTATGGGATGGGTAGATGGTAATGGCTACTTATGGTTTACAGCCGGTGAGAAACACTCGTAAATTGCGGCTTGATGACGTACATTAAATTGGGGAGCGATTTATGGGCATTAGGAAAAATCGGGAGAGGCGTGGGACGGCCAGGGGTCGAGGCGGACGCAAGGAATTTGTTTAAATAATGGATTAAGACACCTGGTTTTATTATACAAATTAGAAATAAAAAAAAATACATTTTTCGACTGCATGACACGCTGCAAGCACGGAAAATGAGGCTAGCCTCAATTTTATCTTTTTTCAAGACATCCGGTTATGGGTGCATTACGGACAGCCTACATATTAACCGGCATCAGTTTTGCGTACACACATAGTCTGTGGACTGTAAAATATCGAAAAATTAAAAATTCCAGAAATTGAAAAGTTTCTAGGAATGAAATGTTGAAAATTTGGGAAATCGAAAACTTGAAAAATCGAAAAACCTATACATCATATCGTCAAATTGAAGAATTGAAAAACCGAAAAATGTCTAAAATTAAAAAACTCGAGCAATTGAAAAATAGATATATCGAAAAACCGACAAAAATGGAAAAATTGAGAACTTCAAAAATCCAAAATTCGAAAATAGGAAAATTTTTAAAATCCAGGAACAGAAAATCCAAAATTTTAAAAAACGCAAAAAGTGTAAATTGAGAACTTGAAAGATTCAAAAACTGAAATGACGAGAAACTGAAAACTTGAAATAGACCAAAATCGAAAATTCGAAAGTTAAAAATTTAGAAATTGAAAAAATTATAATTATATATAAACCGAAAAGTCGAAAAATTGAGAAACTGAACAATCAAAAATCGAAGGTCGATAAATTGAGAAATTGTAAAACTGAGAAATTGAATCATTGAAAGGTCGAGAAATCAAGAAATTGGAAAACAGAAAAATCGATTAATCGAGAAATTGGGAATTCGAAAAATTGAAGAATCGAAAAATTGAAAAATCAGAAAATGAAGAAATCAAGAAATCGAAATTTTGAAGAATCAAGAAATTATATGGATAAACTGAAGAAGCAAAAAATCTGAAAAGTCAAATTGTAGAATTTGAAAAATTGAAAAATAGAAATTTCGAAAAACTGAAAAATTAAAAAATCGAAAAGTCGAAAAACCTGAGAGATCGAAAGTCCAAAATTTAAATAATCGGAAAAATCGAGAATGTGAAAAATTCGAAAACTAAAATGACGAAACATTGAGAAATCGAAAAATTGAAAAATCAAAACATCGAAAAATCGTATAATCAAGGTACCGAAAAGTCGAAATATCAAAAATTCAAAAATTAAAACATGGAAAAATCGAAAAATTAATAAACGGAAAAATCGAATCATTGAACGGCCGAGAAATCGACAAATGGGAAGGCAAAATAAATCAATTAATCGAGAAATTAAGATCTCAAAAAATAAAAGAATTGAAAAATTGAAACTGAAAAGTCGGATAATTGAAAAACCGAAAAATATAGAAAATAAAATTAAACGAAATTTGGAAGAATCAAGAAATTAAGGAATCGATAAATTTAAAAATTCTTACATTTAAAAAATCGAATAACTAAGATGTCACGAAATCGTAACATCAAAACAATAAAATCAAAAAAATGGAAAATCGAAAAATGTAAAATTTAAAATAATCGAAAAACTGAAAAGGCAAAAATTGCAAAAATTGAAAAATTGAAATATTGAAAAATTAAAGAATCGACAACTGTAAAACAGAACTCGAAAAACTGGAAAATCAAGGTGGTGAAAAAATCCTAAACTGAAATGACGAAACACTGGGAAATTGAAAAATCGAAAAGTCGAAACCTTAAAAATTCAAAATCTGAAATATCGAGAAATCGAAAAATTGTAACATCGAAATAGGCCAAACTCAAATTTTAAATTATAAAAAAATATAAATCGAAAAATGGACAAATCGAAAATTAAAAACTTGAAAAATCAAAAAATCAAAAATTTTAAGAAATTTAATTGAAACTAAAACCGAGAAGTAGAAAAATCGAAAGATCGAGAAATCAAATTATCAAAAACTGAAAAATTCGAGAAATTGAAATCTCGAAAAACTGAAAAATCAAAAAAATGGGGAAATCGAAAACCAAACAATCGAAAAATTGAAAAATCTAAAATTTAAAAATTGAAAATGCAAAAAAGGGAATAATCGTAATATTGAAAATCCTAAAACTGAAATATCGAAAAATTGAAATACTGAAGATAAACTGAAGAATCGAAAAATTGAAAAATCCAAAAATCGAAAAATCAAGAAATCGAAATGGAAAAATTAAGATACCAAAAACCTGAAAAGTCGAAAAATTGGAAAATTGAAAAATCGAGAAATGGGGAAACAAAAAATTGATTAATTGAAAAATTGAGAAATCAAAAAATTGAAAATTCAGAAACGTCAAAAACTGAATAGTCGGAAAATTGCAAAATCGTAAAGCTTGAAACATCGGAAAATTGAGAAATCGAAAAATTTTAAATCTTTAACAAACAAAGATAAATCGAAAAATTGAAATATGGAAAAATATCGAAAAGTTGAAAAATGGAAGATAAAATGAAAGAAATCGAAATTCGAAAAATCGGAAAATTAAGAAATGAAAAACCTGAAAAATCGAAAAATTGAAGAACTGAAAAACTGATAAATTGAAACATTGAAAAGTTGAAAAATCGAGGGATGGGAAATCGAAAAATTGAGAAATCAAAAAATTGAAAATTTAAAAACGTGAAAAACAGTCAAGAAACTGCATAATTTAAAAAAAAGAAAAACTGAAAGCGTACAAATTTAAAATTTTGAAAAATTGTAAAACAGAAATCTCGAAAAACTAAAAATTGAAAACCGAGAAATCATAAAACTAAAATTTTTAATAATTGAAAAATTTGAATATCGAAAAATTAAAGAATTGAGAAACTGAAAACTCGAGTATGTGGAAAATTCCAAAACTGAAATGACGAGACATCGGGAAATCAAAAAATTAAAAAATCGAAACATCGAAAAATTGTCAGAGCCAAAAAGTCGAAACCTTAAAATTTCAAAAACTGAAATATCGAGAAATCGAGAAATGGAAAAGTCGAACAGTCGAAAAATTGAGAAATCGAAATAGGTCAAAACCGAAAAATCGAAAAAATTTTAATTTTTCATTAAAAAAAAATCGAAAATGCGAAAATCGTAAAAAAGCGAAAATTAAAAAATCGAAAAACCAAAAATTTTAAGAATCGTAACTGAAAAACCGGAATATCTAAAACAGAGAAATATAAAAATCGAAGAATCGAGAAATCAAAACATCAAAAATTGAAAAATTTTAATTTTAAAAATTGGAAAAATTGAAATATCGAAGAACTAAAAAATCAAAAAATCGGGAAGTCGAACATGAAAAAATCGAAAAACGGAAAAATTTAAAATGTAAGAAGAAGAAAATTGAGAAATCAAAAAATTGAAGAGTCGGAAAATTGAAAAATCGTAAAAATTGATACATCGGAAAATTGAGAAATCGAAAAATTTTAAATTTTTAACAAAAAAATTGAAAAATGGAAGAAAAAACGGAAGAAATCGAAATTCGAAAAATCGGAAAATTAAGAAATCAAAAACCTGAAAAATCGAAAAATTGAAAAACTGAAAAATTGATAAACTGAAGCATTGAAAAGTGGAAAAATCGGGAAATCGGAAATCAAAAAATTGATTTATCGAAAAATTGGGAAATAAAAAAATTGAAAATTTAAAAACGTGAAAAACAGTCAAGAAACTGCAAAATCGTAAAACTTGCAACATCGGAAAATTGAGAACTCGAAAATTTCAAGAATCGGGAAACTAAAGAATCAATAAATTGGGATTTCCCAGCAAAATCGAATAACTGAGATGTCAAAAAATCGAAACATCAAAAAATCGTGAAATCAAAAAAATAGAAACATTTAAAAATCCCTACATTTAAAAAAGCGAATAACTAAGATGTCACGAAATCGTAACATCAAAAAAATTGAAAATCGAAAAATATAAAATTTAAATAATCGAAAAACTGAAAAGGCAAAAATTGAAGAAATTGAAAAATTGAAATATTGAAAAATTAAAGAATCGAAAACTGTAAAACAGATCTCGAAAAACTGGAAAATCAAGGTGGTGAAAAATTCCAAAACTGAAATGACGAAACACTGGGAAATCGAAAAATCGAAACATCGAAAAATTCAGAAATCAAGAAATCGGAAAACAAAAAAATTGATTAATTGAAAAATTGAGAAATCAAAAAATTGAAAATTCAGAAACGTCAGAAACTGAAGAGTCGGAAAATTGAAAAATCGTAAAAATTGAAACATCGGAAAATTGAGAAATCGAAAAATTTTAAATTTTTAACAAAAAAATTGAAAAACGGAAGAAAAACGAAAGAAATCGAAATTCGAAAAATCGGAAAATTAAGAAATCAAAAACCTGAAAAATTGAAAAATTGAAAAACTGAAAAACTGATAAATCGAAACATTGAAAAGTGGAAAAATCGAGAAATGGGAAATCACAAAATTGACTAATCGAAAAATTGGGAAATTAAAAAACTAAAAATTTAAAAACGTGAAAAACAGTCAAGAAACTGCAAAATCGTAAAACTGGCAACATCGGGAAATTGAGAAGTCGAAAATTTCAAGAATCGGAAAACTAAAGAATCGATAAATTGGGATTTCCCAACAAAATCGAATAACTGAGATGTCAAAAAATCGAAACATCAAAAAATCGTGAAATCAAAAAAATAGAAACATCGAAAAATGCATAATTTAAAAAATCGAAAAACTGAAAACGTACAAATTTAAAATTTTGAAAAATTGAAAAATAGAAAGCTCGAAGAACTGAAAAATTGAAAAACCAAGAAATCCATAAAACTAAAATTTTTAATAATTGAAAAATTTGAATATCGAAAAATTGAAGAATTGAGAAACTGAAAAAACGAGTATGTGGAAAATTCCAAAACTGAAATGACGAGACATTGGGAAATCGAAAAATTAAAAAATCGAAACATCGAAAAGTCGAAACCTCAAAATTTCAAAAACTAAAATATCAGGAAATCGAGAAATGGAAAAGTCGTAAAGTCGAAAAATTGAGAAATCGAAATAGCTCAAAATCGAAAAATCGAAAAAATTTTAATTTTTCATTAAAAAAAAATCGAAAATGCGAAAATCGTAAAAAAGCGCAAATTGAAAAATCGAAAAACCAAAAATTTTAAGAATCGTAACTGAAAAACCGGAATATCTAAAACAGAGAAATATAAAAATCGAAAAATCGAAAAACCAAAACATCAAAAATTGAAAAATTTAAATTTTAAAAATTGGAAAAATTGAAAAATCGAAGAACTAAAAAATAAAAAAATCGAAAAACGGAAAAATTTAAAATTTAAGAATCGAAAAAGTAAAAAATCGAGAAATGGAAAAATATTGAAAAATTGAAAATGGAAGAAACATTGAAGAATCGAAAAATTGAAAAATCCCAAAAGTGAACATCGAAAAATTAGGAAACCGAAAAATTTAAAAATCGAAAAATTACGAAATTAAAACCTGAAAAACCGAAAAATTGAAAAACCGATAAATCGAAACATTGAAAAGTTGAGGAATCGAGAATCAAAAAATCGAAATTCGAAAAATCAAAAAATTAAGAAATTAAAAACGTGAAAAATCGAAAAACTGAAGAACTGAAAAACTGATAAATCGAGACATTGAAAAGTTGAAAAATCGAGAAATGGGAAATCAAAAAATTGATTAATCGAAAAATTGAGAAATCAAAATATTGAAAATTTAAAAACGTCAAATATTGAACAGTCAAAAAACTGAAAAATCCTAAAACTTGCCACATCGGAAAATTGAGAAATCTAAAATTTCTAGAATCTGGAAACTGAAAAATCGATAAATTGAAACTCGAGAAACTGAAAAATTGAAACATGGAAAAATTGGAGAATAAAAAAAAACTCTAAAATGGAAACATTGAAGATTTGAAAGTTTTAAACCACAAGTTCAGTAGACACGTTATTTGTTTAACATTTAAATAATATTTATTTATTCGAGAAAATTGTCAGATGACATCAACAATTCCAGGGCGAGCATGAACATAAGTTTTGATTAACGATTTACCATGCTTACTATAACCTTTAAACGTTTGCAAGATTTCAAAGCATTCCATTTTGCATTTTTTCAAAAATCTGGATGCTCAAGGTAAAAACTCAACACGAATTCATAAACCACAAATGGAGGAGTATGTTACTGTATAAAATTTAAATAACATTGACTATTGTAAAATGTGGAGATGACATCATTCCATTGTTGATGGGGATGATCAGACAAATTTGATCTACACAATGTTCCTAATATAGCTACATATAAAATTTGACAACACTCGGTCCAGTAGTTGCGGAGATATAATAAAGATCCGGACAAACGGCAGACAGACACACGGAAACGGGAGACCTATTTTTTCGTACACTAGTTAGTCGCCCGATTACAATACTTCCCGAGAGTAAATTCTTTTCTGGAATTTCAAAATTATTCTAATAAATTTATATTACTCCAAACAAATCCTCGAAACAACGTAAACAAAAACACATCACAACGAAAACAAGAAACTCCAATGATATTTAAACCTCGTCCTCATCATTATGCATCGAAAACAAAACCGCTTCGCCCATTTTTCAAAAAAATCCCATGAACCACGCCACCGTCCATATTTTATCGCCTTTCTGGCCGCGTACGCCCATGCCCGCGACCACTAAACACTAAACCCATCGACCCACCGACCGTCCCATTCCTGACGTTAGCCAAATGATTTAGCATGCAATATTTCGCCGGGACTCCCATATGTCATACGCTAAGTGTGCACTTTTAATGCTCATTTTTCGAACGGCTCGCATTTTTTCATTTAATTGCGCGTTTTATTTAAGTCGCCAGCATTTAAATTACATACATTCCGTATAAATTATTTTCGTGTATTTGAGATTTTCGCAATTATTAATTTTAATAAGGCTCCGGACAAGGTGAAAAATCGGCCGCTGTTTCGACCGCTCGGACCAATCTGTTTATTATGCAAATGGAGAGGTATCGGATTCATCACGGTCGTTAAGACACCTCACAACGTTTCGTAACATCGAGTGCTGCTTTTTTTGGGATTGTCGCGAGGTTTGTGATTTATGGCGGTGTTGGTGGGGTTTTCGTTTTCTATGTAAAGCGAAATTGAAACGAAAAATTCAAGTTGTGGTACTGCAGGCAGTGGAGCAAAAAATCAGTCCTAGGAATCTGAACAGTACTGAGGCGGTTCCATAATTACCACACCCAGTTCATACTCAGAAAGTTAACAATTAATAATTTGAACAAATTAGGTATTTTTCTAAATTTTCGGCAGAGAAGTCAGATGGATTAATGGCAGCGTTAATTTTTGGGATTTACTTTTTTGTCTGTCAGTAATATGATTGACATTTGCTTTGAGCTGGATTGCCACTTTTCTACTTCATTTATTAGATCAGAATTATCACATGCAATTTTTTAATCAAGCAAACAAATGTTTTAATTCTGTCAGCATAGATAATTTGTCATTGTGACAGATTCGCAGATCATTGCGACATTATTTAAAAAGAAGGCCAACCCTACGCCATAAGTGCAAAATATGTTTCCTTGCAAAAACCATTTTAACCATGTTTTAAGTTTCTTGGTATGAAAAGATAGCTGCGCATATTAAGAAAAAAAGAGGCAAAATATAATCCCCGCCCACCCGCCCTGTCTCAATTCTGATGATTTTTTTTATTCATTGTAAGCCTACAGGGACGAAGCTTAATTGTAAAATCCTTATTTTTCTGCGAGAAATTACCATTCTTAAGTAATCGTGTTATACAAAGAAAACTAAATGTATTAATTAAAAAAAACCAAAAGAGAAGCCCCACCTATCAATTTTTCATTCGTTGTCAGACAGAGGGGTGGAGCGTAATTGGAAATTCCATATTTCCCTATACAAATTTACCATTTCAAACATGTTTTAAGTTTCTTGTTGTGAAAAGATAACTACACATATTAAGAAAAAACGGCAAATTGTAAGCCCCGCCCACCCGCCCTATCTCGATTGCGATGATTTTTTATTCGTCGTGAGCCAAGAGGAGGAGCTTATTTATAAAATCCTCATTTCTTTACAAGAAATAATAAACATGTTTTTGAGTATCGTGTTGTTCAAAAAATACTATGTATATTAAGAGAAAAAAGCCAAAAATTAAGTCCCACTCATATCCATCCCAAGCTTAATTGTGATGAATTTTTCATTCGTTGTCAGACCGAGGGGAAGATAACAAAAAAACTGGGGAAGAATGTCTGTATATTTTTATTTTAAATTTGGTGCTACTCTAATCCCCTCTAAAACTACACCAACTGTTGCCTGTCGAAGAACGAAGACATTTAATATGTTTGAACCATCTGCATGTCAGCCCTAAAACACTCAAAAAAACTGTCTTCATCCACGTCCAAGAGGAAAAACTCCAGGGCAAACTGTATTTCTCCAAAATCAGAAGAGACAGACAGTTGCGACTTATATTCTACATCTTGGCCTGCTTCCAGAGGACACTCTGTGTTGACTATGCCATCGCAAGCATCTTCTTGTTCTAGAGGAAGACTTATAACCAAGTTGGATGTTTCGCCGATAGCTTGTGGAACAATGCGATCTAATCTTCGTGCTAGGAAAAGATAAAATGAAGATAAGGAAATAGAAGATAAGTGAACTTACGTGACGTGAAGTTCATTGCAATGTTAATGGTACTATTGATCGGGAATATGCAGGGTGGTTCGACGCAGTTTTCAATTTCCACATTATCAGGAAGAGGAATATCACCGACCGCTGAAAAAATGTCAAAGTAAAAATTGAACGATAAATAGTAGTTAAATGTGGTTTAACTCACCGGTGCAGGGAGTGACAGTGGTGGCTTGGATACTGATACTTGAAGAAAAAACGTAAATTACGGCAAAGACGATTTTTGGAAATGCCATAGTATTTTGGAGGAACCAAAAGGTGATGATTAAAACGTACCAATAAAAAATCTTGACAGAATGCATCTGCTGTTTCCGAGATAAGATAAGACGCAGATATGTTCATTAAAAAAAAAATTGGTCGAAGATTATTCCGACAGAAATTCTAGCTTCTTTGAAAAATTGGAAATTGAAAGAATAAAAATTTAAATTTTAACTAGAATTTCGTACAAAGTTATATTGACGATAGCCACTCATCTCTAAGAAATTCAAAAGGGGCTTTAACCTTCCATCACTACCTATTTGATGCATTAAGGAGTCTGAGTATGCCGGAATATTAAAATCACCTAGGATGATTACGTCCCCTTCGAGAGTTAAGAGCTATTAAGTGTTCAAAAAATACATAAATGCCTTCCACACATATTCTTGGACTAGGAGGTACATTCGCAACCACTACGTAAAAATTTTGGAAGCAAGAGTTAATTTTGACGACTAGAATATCGATCATTGCCACTGAGTTTTCCAATTTTTCGATTTTCCACTTTTCGATTTGTCAATTCTTCGATTTCTGCATCTTCTGGTTATTCTATTTTTTTGATATTTTAATTTACAGATTTTTCAGTTTTTCTGTTTTAATTTTTCAATTTTTTAAATTTAAGATTTTTCGGTTTCTTGATTTCTTCTCGATTTTTCGATTTCCCCATCTTTCGATTTTTCGACTTCTCAGTTTTGATTTTTCGGTTTTTTAATTTTTGGATTTTAGAAATTTTCGATGTTTCAGTTTTTCAATTCTCCAATTTTTCCATTTCTCGAGTTTTTTCAATTTTTGGATGTTTCGATTTTTTGATTTCTCGCTTTTTTCGATTCGATTTCGGCTTTTCGATTTTTCACTTTTCCAGTTTTTCAATTTCCCAATTTTTCGTCATTTTAGTTTTGGAATTCTTCAATGTATCGATTTTTTTAATTTCAAATTTTTTAATTTTTGTACTTTTTAATTTTCAATTTCTCATTTTCAACGTCCCGAATTTTCCATTTCTCGATTTTTCGACTTTCCGGCTTTTCAAGTTTTAGATTTTCTCCAATTTTTTTCGATTTTCCAATTTTTCGATATTTCCACTTTTCGATTTGTCAATTCTTCGATTTCTGCATCTTCTGGTTTTTCTATTTTTTTGATATTTCAATTTCCCGATTTTTCAGTTTTTCTATCTTTTAATTTTTCAATTTTTTAAATTTTAGATTCTTCGATTTCTTGATTTCTTCTCGATGTCTCGATTTCCCGATCTTTCGATTTTTCGATTTCAAAGCTTTTGATTTTTCGACTTCTCAGTTTTGATTTTTCGGTTTTTTAATTTTTCAATTTTTCTCTTTCCCTATTTATCAATATTTTTTAAATTTTAAATTTTCCGATATTTTTCGACTTCTCGACTTTCCAATTTTTCGATTTCTCAAGTTTTTCCAATTTTTGGATGTTTTGATTTTTTGATTTCTAGTTTTTTTCGATTCGATTTTCGGCTTTTCGATTTTCCACTTTTCCAGTTTTTCAATTTCCCAATTTTTCGTCGTTTCAGTTTTGGATTTCTTCAATCTATCGATTTTTTTAGTTTGAAATTTTTTAATTTTTGTAATTATTAATTTTCAATTTTTCATTTTCAACGTTTCGAATTTTCCATTTCTCGATTTTTCGACTTTCCGGCTTTTCAAGTTTTAAATTTGTCGTTTTGGAATTTTTCAGTTTTTATGTTCTCCAATTTTTTTCGATTTTCTAATTTTTCGATTTTTACACTTTTCGATTTCTCAGATCTTCGATTTTTGCATCTTCTGATTTTACTATTTTTTTGATATCTCAATTTCCCGATTTTTCAGTTTTTCTATCTTTTAATTTTTCAATTTTTTAAATTTTAGATTCTTCGATTTCTTGATTTTTTCTCGATGTCTGGATTTCCCGATCTTTCGATTTTTCGATTTCAAAGCTTTTGATTTTTCGACTTCTCAGTTTTGATTTTTCGGTTTTTTAATTTTCCAATTTTTCAATTTTTCGATTTCCCCATCTTTCGATTTTTCGACTTCTCAGTTTTGATTTTTCGGTTTTTTAATTTTTCGATTTTTAAAATTTCCGATTTTTCAGTTTTTCATTTTTTCAATTTTTCTCTTTCCCTATTTATCAATATTTTTAAAATTTTTAATTTTCCGATATTTTTCGACTTCTCGACTTTCAATTTTTCGATTTCTCGAGTTTTTTCAGTTTTTGGATGCTTCGATTTTTTAATTTCTCGCTGTTTCGATTCGATTTTTCACTTTTCCAGTTTTCCAATTTCCCAATTTTCCGTCATTTCAGTTTTGGGAAATTTTTTAATTTTTGGAATTTTCGATTTTCAATTTTTCATTTTCAACGTCTTGAATTTCCCATTTCTCGATTTTTCGACTTTCCGGCTTTTGCTGATTTCAGTATGGAATTTTTTAATTTATCTGGCAACCCTAGTTACGTTTCACATGGCAATTTATCGTAAGGAAATAGAGATTTTGGACTTAAGCTCCACCCCCCAGCTGACGACGAATAATAAAATTAATTACAATTGAGACAGGGGCGGGTGGGTGGGGCATATATTTTACCCATTTTTTCTTAATATGCGCTGTCATCTTTTCACAACAAGAAACTTAAAACATATTTAAATGCTAAATTTTTGTCGAAAAATTTGATTTTACAAAATTAAGCTCCACCCTCGATCTGACAAATGAAAAATTCATCACAATTTTAATGGGGCGGGCGGGTGGGGCTTATCCATTGACTTTCTTTTCGTAATATACATAGTTCTCAAATAGTGAATTTGAGATTAAAATTATGTTTTAAATAACATATTGTTGAAAGAAAACTATACATAGTAAGAAAGGACGCCAAAGAAATGTCAATCAGACTACTGACAGACAGACTAAATCATCAAATCAGTTTATCCAACTTGAAGAAAAAATATCAAAGCCTACTTTAATATATAAAAATCGTCGGAAAAAATTACAAAATCGATATTTTCTTATACAAATTTACCACTTTAAACATATTTTAAATTTCTTGTTGTGAAAAGATGACTACACATATTAAGAAAAAAAGGCAACTTGTAAGCCCCGCCCACCCACCCTATCTCAATTGTGATGATTTTTTTATTCGTCGTGAGTCAAGGGGGCGGAGCTTAACTGCAAAATCCTTATTTCGCTACGAGAAATTGAAAACATGTTTTTGAGTATCATGTTGTTCAAAGAATACTACGTATGTTAAGAAAAAACAAGCCAAAAATTAAGGCCCACCCATATCCCAAGCTCAATTGTGATGAATTTTTTATTCGTTGTCAGACCAAGGGGCTCCAATTTGGGTCCACTTTTGTTTATTATATTTTTCAATGATATACATAAATACGTTAGTTGTGAATTTTATATTTATGCAAATGATTTGAAGATTATTAACGTTATAAATAAATATAATATATTATTTCTTAAGACAAGGCTGATTTTAGCAAATGACTAAACAATGTTAAGAGTGATCTCTGGAATAAAGAGGGGGTGGGTGGGCGGGGCTATTGCTTATTTATATATGACTCTGTAGTAGAAAGTTAAACTTAGAACCGCCCACCCACCCGTTTTTTCATATGTTTTCGTCTGAAATAAGCAATAAATCTTATAGAAAATAGTGTAACAAAAAATTACGGTGAGCCCTTTTTTTAACAGCCTATTTTTGATGTTTCGATTTCGCAGTTTTTCAATTTTACGATATTTAGAGTTCTTCAATATTTTTTAATTTTCGAATATTTTCTTTTTGGGTTTTCATTTTTTTTACTTTAGGTTTTTCAAGTGTTAAGTGATAACTTGGAGTTGTTTTTCCGCCTCTTGAAGGTGTGAAATGTTGTAGTAAAAGGCTGATTAATTTCGACTTTATTAAAATTTAAGTCATCTTCAGGTTTTGACAAGCTAGGACATGTATTTTGGAAACATTAATGAAATTACAATCACATAGGTTTTATAATAATTAATTAAAATAATTACGCAAACTAACCGCAAATCCAGACCTAATTATAAGTAGCGCAAAGTTCAAGATTATTTAACAATCCTTCACCTCGAACATCCCTCAGAATAAAGCACCATTTTGTGAATCTCCCTACAACCACCCTATCCCTTTTTTTATGAAAATTTCCATCTCGTAATCATCCCATTCCGTGCGCTTTTCGCGTGATGCGGCCGTGCCCTTGGGCTAGCGCCTAATAACAGGGCCGGCTCCTAATTGAATATTATTGAATACCGACCAACACTCCCGGTTCAGTTGAGGTCCACTAATCATTCTTAATAAGCAGAGACAATCGCATCAAAAGTGCGTGTGCCAAAGCTGTTTGCGTGCATAACGGCCTTTTAACCGCATCCTCGATCGAAAGCGGCAAATTGAATCTTGATCAAGGGTTGCAATTTCATTGATTAAGGGTTACGAGCCGAAACTTCCGTGATTCGTTAAGGAGAGGAAAGTGGCGGTTCGACTCGGAGATTCTGAATTTTTTCAAGCATTAATCTCAGAAACAAATCTTCCTTTCATTTTCCAACTTCCGGCCACCTAAGAGAGTCTTTGATGGGTCATTCGTCATGCCGAGACCTGTCCCATCTCCTACGACCCATTATGTTTCGAATATGGTAATCGTAACTTGAGCTTATCTGCACGGTAGCATCAAACCTACACACCTGTCTAGTGAAAAAAGTGAAAAACTCACCCCCGCACTGTTACTCGAGTCGTGCATCTTTTCACGACGAAACAAAATCGAATAACGGCCCATTGAAAAGAAGACGACTGAATGGATGTCGAGTGAATTGCGTTGTTGTAGCTTGTTGACGATTTAACACTCTTTCTGCGATTCCTTTTTGTGGTGTTTATGAATGAATGGCAAAGGGGTGATTTGAAAGGTGGACGCGGAATTGGGCTAAAGTGATTACTGGGTTTGCATGACAAAAAAAAAATGATAGTGGAAGGAATGATTAGGTCACGGGCGTTTCTCTAACTGATAATTAAAATTACGTTCATTTACATATCGTAAAAGTAAAGAAAGTGTGCTCCAATAGGTATTATTGTTTAAACGTTTTTTGTATTGAAATTAAAACGACGTGGTAATAAAACGCAACAGTTGGAATTGACAATGGAAAGCGATAAAAGTCTTTTGAGGAAGATATGCTAAGTAGTTGGGCAATAAAATAACGCTGATCTACAAAAACAAACTTTTATTAATCGTCAAAACGCTATTACTTCCTGGGCGACACTCTACATTGGACGACTGGTTATTTTTACTTCCCGAGCGTAAGCAAAGGAAGTATTGTAATCGAGTCCGTCGGCCGACTCTACTTTTACATTTTCTCGATCTTTCATGACCCCTAGAAGACGAAGAAATAGGTCTCCCATTTCCGTCTGTCTGTCCGTCTGTCCGTCTGTCCGTCTGTCCGTCTGTCCGTCCGTCTGTCCGTCCGTCTGTGCGTCTGCCGTCCCGGATTTTTATTAGATAGATAATCTCCGAAAGTACTCGACCGATTGTTGTGAAATTTTGTACTTATATTAAGAATATCATGTAGATGGCAAAACGCTAACCAAAATTTGTCTAATCATCCCCACCACTAATGCGATGACGTTACTTCAAAATTGTACATAGTAAATGGGATTTCAATTGTATAAAATAACATAGTCCTACACATGTAGTTTACAACTCTGAATCGACTTTTCACCCGAAACGTCCAGATTTTTGGAAAAAAAATCAAAATTATAAAACAACATTTTGAAATTTAATTTTTAATCTGCTAACCAGAATGCTTTGAAATGTTGCAGATGTTTTAAGGCTATAAAGAGCATCATAAATATTTAGTCAAAAAATATTTGCTTATCCCCTCCAAAAACTTGATGACGTCAGCTCAAAAGTTTGTGGAATAAATCATATCTAAAATGTACAAAATATGATGAGTCTGTACTTGTGATCTATCACTCCATTCATATTTTTTGGATTTGCATATACAGGATGACTCAAAAAAATTAATGAATGCGTAAATATATTTTATTGATTTAATCAGGAACTACAGAACCGAATGCTCTGAAATCTTGCAGATGTTTTAAGGTCATAAAGAGCATAATAAATGTTTAGTCAAAATATATTTGCTTATCCCCTCCAAAAACTTGATGACGTCAGCTCGAAAGTTTGCCGAATAAATCATATCTAAAATGTACAAAATATGATCAGTCTGTATTTGTGACCTATCACTCCATTCATATTTTTTGGATTTGCATATACAGGGTGATTCAAGAAAATAAATGAAAGCGTAAATTTATTTTACTGATTTACTCAGGAACTACAAAACCGAATGCTTCGAAATCTTGAAGATATTTTAAAATTATCATAAGCATGGTAAATTTTTGATCAAAATGTATTTGGTCGTCCCCCCTAAAAAATTTATGACGTCACCACAAAATTTTGCTGAATAAATCATATCTAAAATGTACAAAATATGATGAGTCTGTACTTGTGATTTATCATTCCATTCATATTTTTGGATTTGCATATGCAGGGTGACTCAAAAAAGTTAATGAAGGCGTGAATTTATTTTATTTTATCGATTTAATCAGGAATTACAAAACCGAATGCTTTGAAATCTTGGGAATATTTTAAAGTTATTATAAGCATGGTAAACTTTTGTTCAAAATGTATTTGTTCATCCCTCCAAAAAAAATTGATGACGTCACCCTTAAATTTTGCTGAATAAATCCTATCTAAAATGCAAAAAATATGATGAGTTTGTACTTGTGATTTACCATTCCATTCATATTTTTTAGATTTTCTTAAGAGGTGGTTCAAAAAAATTAATGAAGTCAATTTATTTTATTGATTAAATTAAAGGCAACACTTATTATTAGTATTACACCCCAACCAACCCAATTTGGTAGACACAAAATTTGTTAAAGGAAAAACTCGGTTGAAACATAAGGGTAGCACGCTTATTTACATCGACTTTAACATTACAGACCTGCATTTGTTTTATGCGCTCACTTGGTTCCGCGAATGTGAAATAGACATGTTTATAATCAACCAATTGTGAATTTCACCGTCAAGAATTAAAATAAAACCCAATGTTTTATATAATAAGCGGAAGTCGAAGCAATAAAACCGATGGTCGTTTTGTTTACAGTTTCTCTGTTTGACTCTCACGTATGCTGTTACGCCTGTCATCTTAAATTAAGAATGTTTATACATACACGATTTTCAGTTGCCTCTGATACGTAGGTATACGTGAGTAAATTGTTTCGTTATTTTATGATTATTACAAATCAATATTCAAAACGACCCAATTCATTTTCCAGAAAATTTGAGAATATAATAATTTTATTCTTAGTATTACACTACATCTATCCCAACTGATATACGTGTCCTTGCAAAAATGTTGATGACGTCATCGCAATTTTTTTTTAAATTCCCACTACAAAAATGTAATGAGAAAAAAACACAATAGGCATGCAGTCGTCAAGTTTCCGACAGCGAGGGAAGTACTGTCTAAACTCTTTAGACCAATTTTTGTATTGAAATTAAAACGACGTGGTAATAAAACGCAACCGTTGAAATTGACAATGGAAAGCAATAAAAGTCTTTTGAGGAGGATATGCTAAGTAGTTGGGCAATAAAATAACGCTGATCTACAAAAACAAACTTTTATTAATCGTCAAAACGCTATTACTTCCTGGGCGACTGGTTCTTTTTATGTTTTCTCGACGTTTCATGACCCTCAGAGTACGAAATTTACAAATTTTTCAAACACGCTATTTTAATTATGAACAATGAAGATATCTTATCTTATCTCCAGTACAACAGATGTATTCTGTCAAGATTCTTCATTGGTACGTCTCGGTTCCTCAAAAAATACTATGGCATTTCCAAAAATCGTCTTAGCCCTAATTTACGTTTTTTCTTCAGTTATCAGTGCCCATGCAACTATTGTTACTCCCTGCACCGGTGAGTAAAACCACATTTCACTACTATCTACCGTTCAATCTATACTTTGAAATTTTTTCAGCAATCGGTGATTTTCCTCTTCCTGATAATGTAGAAATCGGAAACTGCGTCGAGCCACCCTGCCTTTTCCCCATTAATAGTACCTTTAACATTGCAATGAACTTCACGTCACGTACGTTCACTTATCTTTCATTTACTTATCTTCATTTTATCTTTTCGTAGCACGAAGATTAGATCACATTGCTCCACAGGCTGTTGCCGAAACTCCCATATTGCTTGTAGATCTTCCTCTAGAACAAGAAAATGCTTGTGATGGCATAGTCAACACAGAGTGTCCTCTGGAAGCAGGCGAAGACGTAGAATATACATTGCAAATGTCTGTCTCTCCTGTTTTTGGAGAAACGCCTTTTGCCATGGAATTTCTTCTCTTGGACGTGGATAAACTGAGTTTTTTTGAGTGTTTTAGGGCTGACATGCAAATGGTTCAAACAGACTGAATGTCTTCGTTTTTCGACAGACAACACGTAGATTTAGACGGAATTAGAATAATTTTCATTGCACTGTTTGTAATAAACTTGTGTGGTATAAAAGTTAATTTACTGTCTACGATGACTCCAAGATCTCTAAATTCCTCACAACGTTCTAATAACTATTTCACCATTGATATTATAATAAAAATAATTGTTTGAACCTTTCTAGTTATGGTCAATGCTGTCTTGTAACTTAACGCAATAGAATAAGAATTTATATAAACAAGAAATAGCCCCACCCACCCACCCTGTATTTTCTTAGAGGGTACGTAATTTTCCAGAGTCACTCTTCTTAGCTAATACTACCTCTGCCCGCCCACCCACCCTTTATTTTCTTAGGGATCAAGTCATTTACCAAAGTCAGTCCTATCTTGTCAGGTACTGGCCCCGCCCATCAGCGTTGTTCAAAAACTGAAAAATCACTACATTGAACGAAATATCCAAAAATTGGGACATTAAAAAACTGAAAAATTGGGAAATCGAAAAGTCAAAAAATTGGAAACTTAAAAAATCGAAAAATTGAAAAATCAAAAATTGAAAAACCGAAGAATTGAAAAATCGAAACTTGGGAAGTCGAGAAATGAAAAAATCAAACAATAGATTAATTGAGAAATCGGAAAACTGAAAAATAGACAAATCGAGAAATCGAAAATCCAGAATTTAAAAAATTGAAATATCTAAAGTTCAACGAAAAACTGAAAATCCAAAAAGTAAAAAATCGATCAAAAAATTCGGGAGTTCAAAAATTAAATCAAAAGTAGAAAAATCAAATCAAAAGTAGAAAAATCGAAATATTGAAAACTCCCAAAACTGAAAAAAATATCCAAAAATTTGAGAAATTAAAAAAGTGAAAAATTGGAAAATCAAAAGACCAGAAAAATCGAAAAATAGAATTAAAAAAATCGAAACTTTGGGATGTCGAGAAATGGGAAAATAAAAAAAAGATTAGTTTAGAAATCGGAAAAGTGAAAATTTGAAAAATTGAAAAATCGAAATTTTTAAAACTCGTAAAATTAAAGAGGACAAAGATTGAGAAATAACGAAAAATTGGGAAATGAAAAAATAGAAAAATTGGAAAATCGAAAAGTCAAAAAAGCAAAATCGAAAAATCGAAAACTTAAAAAATGGAAAAATTGAAAAACCGAAGAACAAAAAAATCGAAACTTCAGGAAGTCAAGAAAAGGAAAAATCAAAAAATAAATCGTAAAACTGAAAATTAAAAAACATTGAAAAACTGAAAAATCTAAAAATCTATAAATTAAAACATTGAAAAATTAAAATATGGAAAAATAAAAAATGGAGAAATTGAAACATCAAAAAATCAAAAAAATAAAAATTCGAAAGTCTAAAATTTAAAAATCCAAAAACTGAAAAATCATACAAATCTAGAAAACGTAGCCCGAAAATTCAAAAGATTGGAAAATTGAAAAACTGAGAAATAGAAAAATCGAAAAATCAAAAGATCAAGAAATCGAGGAGTCGAGAAGTCGAAAAATCGAAAAATTGAGAAACCGAAACAGGCCAAAATCGAAAATTTAAAAATTCGAGAAATTGAAAAATCTAGAATTTTAAAAACTGAAAAAATAAAATATCGAAAAATTGAGAAGTCGAAACATAAAACAGTTGAAAAATTGAAAAATCTAAAGTTTAAAAAACGAAAAAATAAAAGTCCAAAAATTAAAATCGAAAAATCCAGAAGTCGAAAAATCGAAAAGTTGAAGAATCGAAATATTGAAACAAAAATCCAAAAATTGGGAAATTAAAAAATTGGACAACCGAGAAATCGAAAAAATCGAAGAATTGAATAGCGGAAAAATCAAAACGTTGCGAAGTCGAGAAATATGAATCAAAAATAGATTAATTTAAAAATCGAAAAACTGAAAAATTGACAAATCGAGAAATCGAAACTCCAGAATTTAAAAAATCGAAAAACTGAAAAATTGACAAATCGAGAAATCGAAACTCCAGAATTTAAAAAATTGAAAAATCGAATAATTGAAAAATCGAAACATCGAAAAATTCAAAAACCGAGACATCTAGAAATCGAGTAATCAAAAAATTGAAAAATCGAAATATTTTAAAAGAAGAAAAATTGGACAAACCGTATATCTAAAAATTCGGAAAACTGAAAAATTGAAATATAGAACAACCGAAAACTCGAGAAATCGAAAAACACAGAATTTTAAAAATCAAAACAGTCGAAAAATTGAAAAATCTAAGATTCAACGATAAATTGAAAATCCAAAAAGTAAAAAATCGATAAATTAAAAAATCCGGGAGTCCAAAAATCGAGCAGTCGAAAAATCGAAATATTGAAAACTCCCAAAACTGAAAGAAATATGCAAAAATTTGAGAAATTAGAAAAGTGAAAAATTGAAAAATAAAAGACCTGAAAAATCTAAAAATTGAATAATTTAAAAAATCGAAAGTTTGGGAAGTCGAGAAATGGGAAAATAAAAAAAAAGATTAGTTCAGAAATCGGAAAACTGAAAATTTAGAAACGTCAAAATTTGAAAAACTGAAAAATCGAAATCTTCAAAAGTCGAAAAATTGAAGAGAAGAAAAATTGAGAAATCGTATCATGAAACACCGAAAAATTGAGAAA
The DNA here is from genome assembly GCF_036711695.1 of Zophobas morio. Classification (NCBI taxonomy): domain Eukaryota; kingdom Metazoa; phylum Arthropoda; class Insecta; order Coleoptera; family Tenebrionidae; genus Zophobas; species Zophobas morio. The sequence continues at coordinate 5,875,995 of NW_026972123.1, read as the reverse complement.
TCGAAAAATAAAAGAAAATCGAGAAATCAGAAATTTAAAAACCCGAAAATTGAGATCTAGCAGTACTGAAAATTTGAGAAATTGAAAAACCTACAATTTTAAAAATTGTGAAGTTAAAATATCAAAAAGTTGAAAAATTGAGAAATCAAAGTATAAAACAGTCGAAAAATTGAAAAAAACTAAAGTTTAAAAAACGAACAAATGAAAATTCAAAAAGTAAAAAGTCGAGCAATCGAAAATCCAGAACTCGAAAAATTGAAAAGTCGAGTACTAAAAAATCTTAAAACTAAAATACGGGAAAAGTGAAAAATAGAAGAAAAACTGGACAACTGAAAAATTGAAAAATCACAAAACTAAACGAAATAACCAAAAAAAAAGGAAATGAAAAAATTGAAAAATTGGGAAATCGAAAAGTCAAAAAAGCAAAGTCGATAATTCGAAAACTTAAAAAATCGAAAAATTGAAGAACTGAAGGACTGAAAAATCGAAACTTTGGAAAAATGGAAAACATCGAAAAAATCAAAAACTGACACATCGAGAAATCGAGGAGTGGAAAGTGGAGAAAAAAAGTTAATCATTAAAAAGTTGATAAATCGAGAAATTGAACAATCAAAACATCGAAACATCTGAATTCCATAGAACGAGAAATCAAAAAACTGAAAAATCGAAATATTTTAAAAAAGAAAAATTGGAAAAATAGAATATTTAAAAATCCGGAAAACTGAAAAATTGAAACATACCTAGAAGAACTGCAAACTCAAGAAATCCAAAAACCTTGGATTTTAAAAATTAAAACATCGAAAAGTTGAAAAACTGAGAAATTGAAGTAGGTATAAAACAGGCGAAAAATAGAAAAATCTAAAATTCCGTAACGTAAAATTGAAACTCCAAAAAGTAAAAAATCGATAAATCAAAAAATCCAAAAATTTGAGAAATTAATGACTCCAAGATCTCTAAATTCCTCACAACGTTCTAATAACTATTTCACCATTGATATTTTAATAAAAATTAATTGTTTGAACCTTTCTAGTTATGGTCAAAGCTGTCTCGTAGCTTAACGCAATCAGAATAAGAATTTATATAAACAAGAAATAGCCCCACCCACCCACCCCCTCTCCATTACAGTGATCACTGCACTTAACATTGTTCAGTTATTTACCAAAATCAGCTTTATCTTAAGAAATACAAGCCCCACCCACCCACCCTGTATTTTCTTAGAGGGTACGTAATGTCCCAGAGTCACTCTTATCTTAGCTAATACTACCTCTGCCCGCCCACCCACCCTTTATTTTCTTAGGGATTAAGTCATTTACCAAAGTCAGTCTTATCTTGTCAGGTACTGGCCCCGCCCATCAGCGTTGTTCCCAGTCTAACTTTTATTTATGTTCAGTATGACATCTGTCTTTCATTAGGAATAGATAAAATGATTCACTCACATAAAGACGGGGTGGGTGGGTGGGTTTAATTATATTTTCTTTTGTAGAGTGAGAATGGGAACAAATAATTGGAAAATTGAAAAATGGATAATTGAAAAATCAAAAGAACGAGAAGTCGGAAAGTCGAAAAAATTGAGAAACCGAAATAAGCCAAAATCGAAAAATCGAAAAGTTAAAAATGGAATCGGGAGTTTAAACAATCAAAATACCGAAGCATCCGAATGAAAAATCGAAAATTTAAAAATTCGGAAAATTGGAAAATTAAATTATAGAAAAACTGGAATTAAAAATCTAGAATTTTAAAAATTGAAAAATTAAAATATCAGAAAGTTAAAAAATTCAGAAATAGAAATACAAAAGTCGAAAAATTGAAAAATCTAAAGTTTAAAAAACGAAATACTGAAAATCCAAAAAATAAAAATCGAAAAATCCAGAAGTCGAAAACTCGAAAAGTCGAAGAATTGAAATATTGAAAAATCCCAAACAGAAACAAATATCCAAAAATTGAGAAATTAAAAAATTAGACAACCGAGAAAACGAAAAGGCAAAGTCGAAAAATCGAAGAGTTGAACTGAAAAATCGAAACTTTACAAAGTCGGGAAATGGGAAAATCAAAAAATAGATTAATTTAAAAATCGAAAAACTAAAAAATTGACAAATCGAGACATCGAAACTCCAGAATTTGAAAAAGTGAAAATTGAAAAATCGAAACATTGAAAAATTCAAAAATTGAAACATCGGGAAATCGAAGAGTGGAAAGCTGAGATGAAAAGTAAAAATTGAAAAATTGATAAATCGAGAAATTGAACAATCAAAACATCGAATCATCTGAATTCGATAAATGTGAAAAAACCGAATATCTAAAAATTCGGAAAATTGAAAAATTGAAATTAGAAGAACTGAAAACTCGAGAAATCGAAAAACCTAGAATTTTAATAATTAAAACAGCGAAAAGTTGAAAAATTGAGAAATTGAAGTATAAAACAGTCGAAAAATTGAAAAATTTAAAGTAAAAAATCGATAAATCAAACAATCGAGAAGTCGAAAAATCGAAATATTGAAAACTCCCAAAACTGAAAGAAATATCCAAAAATTTGAAAAATCGAAAAATTGAAGAATTGAAAAAATCGAAATTCTGGGAAGTCGAGAAATGCCAAAATAAAAAAAGATTAGTTAAGAAATCGGAAAACTGAAAACTTAGAAACGTCAAAATTTGAAAAATTGAAAAATCGAAATATTTAAAAGTCGAAAAATTAAAGAGAACGAAAATTCAGAAATCGTATCATGAAACATCGAAAAATTGAGAAATCGAAAAATAAAAAAAAATCGAGAAGTCGAAAATTTAAAAAAACCCGAAAATTGAAATATAGCAGAACTGAAAATTCGAGAAATCGAAAAACCTACAATTTTAAAAATCGTGAATTTAAAATATCGAAAAAAAAAATTGAAAAACCGAAAGTTTAAAAAACGAACAATTGAAAATTCAAAAAGTAAAAAGTCGAGCAATCGAAAATCCAAAACTCGAAAAATCGAAAAGTCGAAAACTAAAAAATCCCAAAACTGAAATTTTGAAAAATTGGAAATTAGAAGAAAAATTGAAAAATCGCAAAATTAAACGAAATATCCAAAAATTGGGAAAAGAAAAAAATTAAAAATTGTGAAATCGAAAAGTCAAAAAAGCAAAGTCGAATATTCGAAAACTTAAAAATTCAAAAAATAGAAAAATCAAAAATTGAAGAACTGAAAAACTGAAAAATCAAAAAATTGAACCAAATTTCCAAAAATGGGGAAATTAAAAAACTGAAAAATTGGAAAATGGAAAAGTCAAAAAATCAAAGCCGAAAAATCGAAAACTTAAAAAATCGAAAAATTGAAAAATCAAAAATTGAAGAACTGAAGAACTGAAAAATCGAAACTTGGGGAAAATGGAAAACATCGAAAAAATCAAAAACTTACACATCGAGAAATCGAGGAGTGGAAACCCGAAAAGAGATATTTTAAAAAAGAAAAATTGGAAAAATCGAATATTTAAAAATTCGGAAATTGAAAAATTGAAATATACCTAGAAGAACTGAAAACTCGAGAAATCGAAAAACCGAAAAGTCGAATACTAAAAAACCCCAAAACTGAAATATTGAAAAATTGAAAAATAGAAGAAAAACTGAAGAACTGCAAAATTGAAAAATCACAAAATTGGACCAAATTTCCAAAAATGGGGAAATTAAAAAACTGAAAAATTGGGAAATCGGAAAGTCAAAAAAGCAACGACGAAAAATTGAAAAATAAAAAAAAGAACCAAAGAACTGAAAAATTGAAACTTTGGGAAGTGGAGAAATGAAAAATCAAACAATAGATTAATTGAGAAATCGGAAAACTGAAAATTCAGAAACGTCAAAATTTGAAAAATTAAAAGATATTGAAGAACTGAAAAATCTAAATTTCTAAAATTTAAAAGAATGAAAAATGAAAATATCGTAAAATTGAAAAACGGAGAAATCGAAACATCAAAAAATCAAAAAAATTAAAATTCGAAAATCTAAAATTTAAAAAGCGAAAAACTGAAAAACACAAAATTGAACGAAATATCCAAAAATTGGGAAATTAAAAAACTGAAAAGTCAAAAAAGCAAAGTCGAAAAGTCGAAAACTTAAAAAATCGAAAAATTGAAAAATAAAAAATTGAAAAACCGAAGAACTGAAAAGTCGAAACTTTAGGAAGTCGAGAAATGGAAAAATCAAAAAATAAATCGGAAAAGTGAAAATAAAAAAATATTGAATAACTGAAAAATCGAAAAATCGAGAATGTAAAAACTCGAGAAATTAAAAAATCTAGAATTTTAAAAACTGAAAAATTAAAATATGGAAAAATTGAGAAGTCGAAACATAAAACAGTTGAAAAATTGAAAAATCCAAAGTTTAAAAAACGAAAAACTAAAAGTCCAAAAAATCAAAATCGAAAAATCCAGAAGTCGAAAAATCGAAAAGTCGAAGGATCGAAATATTGGAGAAAATTCCAAAACAGAAACAAAAGGCCAAAAATTGAGAAGTTAAAAAATTGGACAACCGAGAAATCGAAAAGGCAAAGTTGAGAAATATTAAAATCAAAAATAGATTAATTTAAAAATCGAAAAACTGAAAAATTGACAAATCGAGAAATCGAAACTCCAGAATTTAAAAAATTGAAAAATCGAATAACTGAAAAATCGAAACATCGAAAAATTCAAAAACTGAGAAATCGAGTAATCAAAAAATTGAAAAATCGAAATATTTTAAAAAAAGAAAACGAATATCTAAAAACTGAAACTGAAAAATTGAAATGTAGAACAACTGAAAACTCGAGAAATCGAAAAACCTAGAATTTTAAAAATTAAAACGGTTGAAAAATTCAAAAATCTAAAATTCAACGATAAATCGAAAATCCAAAAAGTAAAAAATCGATAAATCAAAAAATCCGGGAGTCCAAAAATCGAGAAGTCGAAAAATCAAAATATTGAAAACTCCCAAAACTGAAAGAAATACCCAAAAAAAGTGAAAAATTGAAAAATCAAAAGACCTGAAAAGTCGAAAAATTGAAAAAAAAGAAAAACTGGACAACTGAAAAACTGAAAAATCACAAAATTAAACGAAATAACCAAAATTTGGGAAATGAAAAAATTGAAAAATTGGGAAATCGAAAAGTCAAAAAAGCAAAGTCGAAAAATCGAAAACTTAAAAAACCGAAAAATTGAAAATTAAAAAATGAAAACCGAAGAACTGAAAAATCGAAACTTTAGGAAGTCGAGAAATGGAAAAATCAAAAAATAAATCGGAAAACTGAAAATTAAAAAATATTGAAAAACTGAAAAATCGAAAAATCTATAAATTAAAACATTGCAAAATTAAAATATTGTAAAACTGAAAAATGGAGAAATTGAAACATCAAAAAATCCGGGAGTCCAAAAATCGAGAAGTCGAAAAGTCGAAATATTGAAAACTCCCAAGAGTGAAAGAAATATCCAAAAATTTGAGAAATTAAAAAATTGGAAAAGTGAGGAATCGAAAAGCTAGAAAAGCAAAGTCAAAAAATCGCAAGCTTAAAAAATCGAAAAATTGAAGAATCATAAAACCTGAAAAATCGAAAAATTGAAGAACTGAAAAAATCGAAATTTTGGGAAGTCGAAAAATGGCACAATAAAAAGAAAGATTATTTCAGAAATCCGAAACTAGAAATTTAGAATCGTCAAAACTTGAAAAATTGAAAAATCGAAATATTTAAAAATCGTAAAATTGAAGAGTACAAAAACTGAGAAATCCCATCATGAAATAAATATTGGAAAATTGAGAAATCGAAAAATAAAAAAAATCGACAAATCGAAAATTTGAAGAATGGAAAAATTGAAAATGCCCAGAATTGAATTATTTTAAAATTGAGACATCCACAGTTGAAAAATCATACCCTCTAAGAAAATAGAGAGCGGGTGGGCGGGGAGGCTAAAACTTGCTGAGATAGGGCTGAACAATATTAAGAGTAGAACGAATAATTACCATGTAAAATATGTTTTTAAGTAATCAAAATCATGTTATACAAAGAAACCTAAATGTATGAATTGAAAAAGAAAATCAAAAAAGAAGCCCCACCCATCCGTCTCGATCTCAATCGTGATGAATTTTTCATTCGTTGTCAGATCGAGGGGCGGACCATAATTGCAAAATCGAAATTTTCTTATTCAAATTTACCATTTGAAATATGTTTAAAGTTTCTTGTTGTGAAAAGATGACTACACATATTAAGAAAACAAGGCAAAATGTAAGCCCACCCACCCACCCTTTCTCAGTTGTGATGATTTATTTTTATTCGCCAAGAACCAAGGCTCATTGGACTCAATTATCTAAAGCTAGAGTGTGACCAGGAATTATAAAAATCACAAGACATTCAAACCATGCTTCAATTGGCCCTTATCTCCAACTTGATTCTACACATCACGAAAATTTAATATCAGATTTAAGATACGAGAAATCCTCTAATTCATCAGTAACTCAACATAATATTTTAACAATTCCTTCCAGTTCCTGTTCAAGTCCTAAAATAATTTATAGTAATAATTGTATTTCCAATTATTCTTCTTTTAATTGCCAAAAACGTTGTTCTTGTGTTAGATTACAAAATGGTTTTAAATTTTGTATTTTTCACATTTGTTGTCATGAAATTCTCATTGATTTACACTCAGCTTTCTCTTTTCCAACAAATACTCTTTGGATTTTTCGAATATTTCTAAATGGTGAATTATGTTTGTTAAAAATCATTTTGTCGCGTCCTGACGTTCTTTCAATGTTAATATCTCATTCAATAAATAGAAAACACCTCGATTTTATTTTTCCTTGCCACACGAATATGCAACGAAATGTAATTTTCTAATTTAAAAAAAACTAATCGAGACTGGAATAATATTTTTCATATGCAAACATCTTCACATCTTTTCCGTCAATCACTTAATCACAACACAAACAACACTTTGACCTATTAATTTTCCCATTTTTTTCCGCACCCAAAAAACGCTCAAGGTCCCAGCTTTAATCCGGTTAACAAGTACTCCGCGTACGTTCTCCGCGTACATTGCCACAAATTATTAAAAATTATTGCAACAATCACTCTTATTAATCAATCCGCGAGGGCCGAAAAAACAACCCATAATTACTTTATTTATTTCCAATTATCGCGAAGCTTCCTGAAATCTTTCCGACATCGTTTGCATCATCGCAGCTCCGTTATTTTTCATTTTTCACTGTTAGCTCCACGGATCATTTTATGTCTTAATTAGCGCCATTTCTGTGATTAATTGCAAAGTTATGTAACTTCTGTTTGTTAACATTCCTCATTTTTTTACAGGTTTCAATGTCAAATGCGTCAGGTACAAGGTCCGTGTGAAGGTCCGACGCTGGGTTGGTGCGGAATAGAAGACAACTTGTGCGTTTTTGACGAAATTAAATATTTTTAACGATTTTTTGTGGTTTTTGTTCCGTCCTTGCGGTAAAATAAAGTGGAACAGTAAAAGTGGTGTTTAGTTAATAATGAGGCAAGTCCTGATTTGAATTTTCCTACAGATTTTACTGACACGCTGATATTTTTCCGGTTCCACTTATACTCAGAACGTTGCTTTTGTATGCACTCAAATTAAAAAAAACAGATTCATGGAATAATGTAGGTAATTTGTTTGTTTATCACTGATTTAAGTAATAAATTAATGGCAGAAAATTACAGAAATTTTATATACACTGAGTTCCAAAAAAAATGTAGCACCCTGAAGGAGTACATTTAGAACGCTGAAATTTTGTAGAAATAAGTAAGGCATAAGGACAGTTGATTAAATTTTCAACAGAAACTGAGAATGTTTATTTAAAGTAAATTAATAATGTGTTATATCCAGGGCCGGCGCTACCGACGGTGCAACACGTGCAATTGCACGGGGCGGCGAATTTTTGAAGGGCGGCGAAATTCGATAATAAAAACTTATTTTTAAAATAACAGCAATCAAACTCAAACAAGAAAAACAATTATAATGCTTATGTGGGAAAAATTTCAACCGTATCATTCCTCCACTAAAATAGACTCATATTTCAGTCGCCAGAGCGATACTTAAAAGAATTAAGCGTGACGCTCTCCTAAACAACCGATTTTGTATATGGTTAATAAACTTGTTTCAAAGTACTTAAATTTATTTATTTTTGTAAGATGATTCGATTCTTGAAGAAAAGTTTCAATTAAAGCTCAGTTTTGTATCGACTTTAGGACGTGTTGTGTCTTTGCTTCGTATTTTTCGAAATCGCTTGAAACGGTATCGTCTTTCGGATGCTGTGTACCGTAAAAGAAAACTTGCTTGAGAAACTGAGTTAAAAAAACAAAGTGGTTCTCTTGAAGAATGTCTCAATTTCAATTGAACATGAACTAGCCCAAAATGTGGACTATAAAGAACTTGTGCAAGTCTTCTCAGCAGTGGCGGCTCGTGAACTTTTCTTCAGAGGAGGCTCAAATTTGAAAAGCACTACTTTTTATATCTTTTATTATCTGAATAATTTTTTTCGTCATGCCCACGAAAAGAACACTCTTGCGTTGACAGATAAATTATATTGCATCGATTAGTCTTTTCAAAATTGCCCAATTTTCACCAACTTTCTCGTAATAGTTCTCCCTTTTATGAGCCGAATCTAAATTATTGGCAATGTTTTGCTTACCAAGCATTTCTAATTTAATCTAAGAAAATATGTGTTCCTGTGATTTTTCATGTCTTTCTATAGCTCGTGACAAATTTTGTAAATTATTATAGCCTGTTTTACCCCAAGCGGAAGATTTATCACTAGTACACAATTCCAACAGTATAATTTGTTTCTTAAAACTGAAGCCGTTAACTATTTAGTTTTATTATAATTATTTTCATGAAATGCTCTGTTTTGTTTCTAATTGTAACTGTCAATACCATTAATGGGAGTGATGGTGTTGGTCTTCCCTTTTATACCCTTACCTACGTAAAGCCTAAACACCACCACCACTGAACAGGGAGCTCGCGAAACCACCTCAATGTTTTTCCTACTTACACCCGATTGCTGCAACTAATAAGAAAGAGATAAAGTTATCTGTACGACTTGATCTGAAAAGAGATGAACTAGCCGGAGGCTAGCGGCTTGGAGCGGCGGTGCGATGAACGTTTTAGCCAATGCAATACACACTGACGATGCGTCAAGGTCACGGTCTCATTGTTCAGATGCATCGTCGTTCGGAGGCTAGCGGCTAGCAAGCCTCTGCCGCTGAAACCAAACGCGGAGTGGTGTGAATGTGAATTATGATTGTGAGGGCACAAATATAAATTTTGAAAGTAAATGAAATCCAAGAAAATATTCTGAAAAATGACAAATGTCTACAAAAATATAAATTCTTTCATCGAAAAAAATTAGAGGAAGCTCAGCTCCAAAAATAGAGGAGGCTCAGCCTCCCCTGCCTCCTCTGAGGAGCCGCCACTGCTTCTCAGCAATCAAGGTGAGACTTTTCTCAGTTAAATTTTAAGTGTTTGTGTAATGTTTTAAATAAACAAGTTTTCCCCGTGTAAATAGATGTACATATCTATCTAATGATCAATTAACTGCATATACATACCTACCACCTACCACGAATTTATTTTTTGTTGAATTTACACGAGGATATTTAACCAAAAGCCAAGAAACAGAAATAATTGGATGAAACAAAAGTTAGGTGATTTAATAAATTTTAGTTGAAGGTAGCAAAATTAATTATGTAGTAGGTAGTTTATATTGTTAACTTTATTGAGGGGGCGGCAAAAAAAAATTGCACGGGGCGGCAAATTCTCTAGCGCCGGCCCTGGTTATATCGATGCGCACTCAGCAGAAGAAAATGAAAAGGTACAAAAGTAACTAAAGCTCGAAATTATATGCAATAAATGCAAAAAAATTGTTAAATATGCAGCATATGCAAAAATATACATTTTACATATTATCCTAGCCTCACTGATGAAAATACCTTAACAAAAAGCTACGTGGACAAAGTGTTTCAAAAAACAAAGCAGGCTATTCTTCAAATTATAGGTGATAATCTAATTTATTTTCATGTCGATGAAACAACCGATTCATGTGGACGTTATGTCGCAAAATTTGTTAATTGGATTTTTGACCAGTAAAAAATGTGACACTTCATATTTGATTAGCACAAAAGCTCTGGAAAAGACAAATAATAATATCATTACAAGGTTTATTAATTAAGGTTTAACAAACTTTTTTCTTTGGGAACCAGTTCCAGTTGAAAAAATCATATTAATGTCATTAGATACTGCTACAACCATGTGCAAAGCTTCATCCAAGCTAAAAATATTTTTCCTGTTTTAAATTTCTGTTGTGAAAAGATAACTACATATATTAAGAAAAAAAGGGAAAAATATAAGCCCCGCCCGCCCACCCTACCTCGATTGCGATGATTTTTTTTATTCGTCGTGAGCCAAGAGGGCGGAGATTAATTGCAAAATCCTTATTTCTCTACAAGAAATTACCATGTAAGACATATTTTTTGGCAACATGATTTTCAAAAATTACTATATATATTAAAAATTAAATGGGTGGGGCTTATCTTTTGACTTTCTTTTTTACTTAATGCATATAGTTTGCTTTAAACGACACGATTACTCAAGAGCGTATTTCACATAAGAAAAACAAGGATTTTGCAGTTAAGCTCCGCCCTCTGATTCACGACCAATAAAAAAAAGCATCACGATTGAGATAGGGTGGGTGGGTGGGGCTTATATTATGCCTTAATATACGTAGTCATCTGTTTTAAATTTTTGTTGTGAAAAGATTACTACATATATTTAGAAAAAAGGGCAAAATATAAGCCCCGCCCACCCACCCTACGTCAATTGTGATGTTTTTTTTATTCGTCGTGAGCCAAGAGGGCGGAGCTTAACTGCAAAATCCTTATTTCTCTACAAGAAATTACTATGTAAGACATATTTTTAAGCAACGTGATTTTCAAAAAATACTATATATACATTAAAAATTAAATTTGTGGGGCGTATATTTTGACTTTCTTTTTTACTTAGTACATACAGTTTGCTTTAAACAACACGATTATTCTATTTTCAGTAAGAAAACAAAGATTTTGCACTTAAGCTTCGCCCCAAGAATTATGACGGTTAGAAAAAAATCATCACGATTGAGATAGGGTGGGTGGGCGGGGCATATAGTATTCCTTAATATACGTAGTCATCTGTTTTAAATTTTTGTTGTGAAAAGATGACTACATATATTAAGCAAAAAGGGGAAAATATAAGCCCCGCCCACCCACCCTATCGCAATTGTGATGATTTTTTTATTCGTCGTGAGCCAAGAGGGCGGAGCTTAACTGCAAAATCCTTATTTCTCTACAAGAAATTACTATGTGAGACATATTTTTAAGCAACGTGATTTTCAAAAAATACTATATATACATTAAAAATTAAATTTGTGGGGCGTATATTTTGACTTTCTTTTTTACTTAGTACATACAGTTTGCTTTAAACAACACGATTATTCTATTTTCAGTAAGAAAACAAAGATTTTGCACTTAAGCTTCGCCCCAAGAATTATGACGGTTAGAAAAAAATCATCACGATTGAGATAGGGTGGGTGGGCGGGGCATATAGTATTCCTTAATATACGTAGTCATCTGTTTTAAATTTTTGTTGTGAAAAGATGACTACATATATTAAGCAAAAAGGGGAAAATATAAGCCCCGCCCACCCACCCTATCGCAATTGTGATGATTTTTTTATTCGTCGTGAGCCAAGAGGGCGGAGCTTAACTGCAAAATCCTTATTTCTCTACAAGAAATTACTATGTAAGACATATTTTTAAGCAACGTGATTTTCAAAAAATACTATATATACATTAAAAATTAAATTTGTGGGGCGTATATTTTGACTTTCTTTTTTACTTAGTACATACAGTTTGCTTTAAACAACACGATTATTCTATCTTCAGTAAGAAAACAAAGATTTTGCACTTAAGCTTCGCCCCAAGAATTATGACGGTTAGAAAAAAATCATCACGATTGAGATAGGGTGGGTGGGCGGGGCATATAGTATTCCTTAATATACGTAGTCATCTGTTTTAAATTTTTGTTGTGAAAAGATGACTACATATATTAAGCAAAAAGGGGAAAATATAAGCCCCGCCCACCCACCCTATCGCAATTGTGATGATTTTTTTATTCGTCGTTCTTCACCCCAAGAATTACGACGGGGTAAAGAAAATCATCACGATTGAGATAGGGTGGGTGGGCGGGGCTTATATTACTCCTTAAGTAAGTAGTCATCTGTTTTAAATTTTTGTTGTGAAAAGACGACTGCACTTATTAAGAAAAAAAGGGCAAAATAAATAAATAGGGTGGTCGAGGAAATTAGAAATTTATTTTCAATAGTAAATGATTTAGTCAATAATGTTAAAGAAGTTTTGGTTAAATTATCTTTGAGAGTACAATTTTATCGAAATGCATAGCCCAATTTACCATTACCTCCATAACCTGTTGTAACTAGGTGGGAAACATGGTTAAGTGCAGTTGTATTTTATACCAAAAACTACAATACAATCAAGAATTTTGTTAATGAGCTGTCAGATGATGCTACCTCTATTAAAAAATCTAAAATAAATTTTGCTAAAACAGAACTGCCATCTATTGGCATTTATTTAAACTCATTTTGCCATAGTTGCTGATACAATTTTAAAACTTGAATGCAACAATTTACCACTGGTAGAGTCTCTTTAGCTAGTAACAAACTGTTTTCAAAAACTATGAAAAAAAAAGTGAAAAAGTTTTCAGAAATTAGAGCCACTTTTAGAAAAAAATGTGGGGTCTAATACCTTGTCGCTTGTAAGTAAAATTTTGGGAGGAGAATTTGTAAATATAGATATAAATAGATACAGATATAATAAAGAACTTAAAATTTGCTCCAATCACCTTTATCGATGTTGAAAGATCGTTTTCAATATTAAAACATATGCTGTGTGACAAGCGCGAACTGTGGTTTTTAAGAATGTCAAACCTTCTCGGGGGCGCCAAATATTTTTTTTAAGAATGTGAAACCTTCTCGGGGGTCCCAACTGTCTTTTTTTAAGAATGTGACACCTTCTCGGGGGTCCCAACTGTCTCTTCCAAAAATATAAAACTTTCTCGGGGACCCCAAGTGTCTTGTTTTTAATGTGAAACCTTCTCGGGGGTCCCAACTGTGTTTTTTAAAAATGTAAAACCTTCTCGGGGGAGCCAAATGTTTTTTTTAAGAATGTGAAACTTTCTCGGAGGCCCCAAGTGTCTTTTTTGAAGAATGTGAAACCTTCAGGGGGATCCCAACTGTTTTCTTTGAAAATGTAAAACCTAGGGGGCGCCAAATGTTTTTTTTTTTTTAAGAATGTGAAACCTTCTCTAGGATCCCAACTATCTGTGGCGCCACAATAACACGTTGCTAAGCGGAGAAAGATAAGCTGCCATTTTTCTTCGCTTATCTTCATGTCTTTTTTAAAAATGTAAAACCTTCCCGGGGGCGTCAAATGTCTTTTTTTAGAACGTAAAACTTTTTTGGGGCACAACTATCTTTTTTAAAAACATAAAACCTTCTCGAGGGAGGGGGAGGGCAAAGATCTTTTTTTAAATGTGAAACTTTCTCAGGGGTCCCAACTGTGGTTTTTAAGAATTTGAAACCTTCTCGGGGACCCCAAGTGTCTTTTTTTTAATGTGAAACCTTCTCGGGGCTCCCAACTGTGTTTTTTAAAAATGTGAAACCTTCTCGGGGGCGCCAAATGTTTTTTTTTAAGAATGTGAAACCTTCTCGGGGGTCCCAAATGTCTTTTTTTAAAAATGTGAAACCTTCTCAGGGGTCCCAACTGTCTCTTTTAAAAATGTAAAATCTTCTCGGGGACCCCAAGTGTCTTTTTTTAATGTTAAACCTTCTCGGGGGTCCCGAATGTGTTTTTTAAAAATGTTAAACCTTCTCAGGGGTTCCAACTGTCTTTTTTTAAAAATGTGAAACATTCCCAGGGGTCCCAATTGTCTCTTTTAAAAATGTAAAACCTTCTCGGGGACCCCAAGTGTCTTTTTTTTTAATGTGAAACCTTGGGGGGGGGGGGTCCGAACTGTGGTTTTTAAGAATGTGAAACCTTCTCGGGGGCGCCAAATATTTTTTTTATGAATGTGAAACCTTCTCAGGGGTCCCAACTGTCTTTTTTAAGAATGTGACACCTTCCTCCGGGTCTCAACTGTCTCTTCTAAAAATATAAAAACTTCTCGGGGACCCCAAGTGTCTTGTTTTTAATGTGAAACCTTCTCGGGGGTCCCAACTGTGGTTTTTAAGAATTTGAAACCTTCTCGGGGTCGCCAAATGTTTTTTTTTTAATGTGAAACCTTCTAGGGGGTCCCATTTGTCTCTTCTAAAAATATAAAACCTTCTCGGGGACCCCAAGTGTCTTTTTTTTAATGAGAAAACCTTCTCGGGGCTTTCAACTGTGTTTTTTAAAAATGTGAAACCTTCCTGGGGGCGTCAAATGTCTTTTTTTAGAACATGAAACTTTTTTTGGGGCACAACTATCTTTTTTAAAAACATAAAACCTTCTCGAGGGAGGGGGAGGGAAAAGATCTTTTTTTTAATGTGAAACCTTCAGGGGGATCCCAACTGTTTTCTTTGAAAATGTAAAACCTTCTCGGGGGCGCCAAATGTTGTTTTTTAATGTGAAGCCTTCTCGGGGATCCCAACTGTCTGTGGCGGCACAATAAGACGTTGGTAAGCGGAGAAAGATAAGCTGCCTCGGAGTCTAGTGGTCAGGATACCTGCCCGGCAAGCGGGGGCGTGTGGTTCGATTTCCACCGAGGCAGCAACATTTTTCTTCGCTTACCTTCATGTCTTTTTTAAAAATGTAAAACCTTCCCGGAGGGGTCAAATGTTTTTTTTTTAGAATTTAAAACCTTCTTGGGGCACAACTGTCTTTTTAAAAAATGTAAAACCCTCTTGAGGAAGGGGACGGGGGGGCAAACATCTTTTTTTAATGTGAAAGCTTCTTGGGGTCTCAACTGTCTTCTTTGAAAACGAAAACATTCTTGGTGGCCCAACTATTTTTTTTTAGCATGTAAAACCTTCAGGCGAATCCCATATGTATTTTTTTAAGACTGTGAAACCTTCTCGTGGATCACAATTGTCTTAATAATTTCGAAGGCTCTCACGGTCGGAATCAATACATGATCGTTTTCCGGGTTTGAACCGTGTAAATTGAGTTTTCGGGCTCCCGTGTCCCAATTGTCTTTTTTGAAAATGTAAAACATTCTCGGGGCCCCAAATATTTTTTTTAAACAAATAAAACCTTCAGCGGGATCCCAACTGTTTTTTTGGAAAATGTAAAACTTCGGGGGCGCCAAATGTTTTTTTTTTATATGGAGCCTTCTTGGGAATCATATCTTTTTAAAAATATAAAACCTTCTCGGGGGCGTCAAATGTTTTTTTTTACAATGTGAAACATTCTCTTAGACACAACTGTTTTTTTTTTAAATATGAAACCTTTTCGAGGAAGGGGGTGGGGGGCAAAGATCTTTTTTTAATGTGAAGGCTTCTTGGGGTCTCAACTGTCTTCTTTGAAAACATAAAATATTCTCGGTGGCCCAACTATTTGTTTTTAACATGTAGAACCTGCAGGGCGATACCAAATGTATTTTTTTAAGACTCTGAAACCTTCTCAGGGATCGCAATTGTGTTAATAATTTCGAAGGCTTGCACTGTCGGAATCAATACATGATCGTTTTCCGGGTTTGAATCGTGTAAATTGAGTTTTCGGGCTCCCGTATCCCAATTGTCTTTTTTAAAAATGTAATACCTCGGGAGCGCCGCCAAATGATTTTTTTTTTTAGAATGTGAAACCTTCAGCGGGGTCCCAACTGTCTTATTTGAAAATGTAAAACCTTCTCGAGAGCAAAACTGTTTTTTTTTAAGTGTAAAACCTTCAGGGGGGTCCCAACTGTTTTCTTTGAAAATGTAAAACCTTCTCGGGGGTGTCAAATGTTTTTCTTTAAGAATGTGAAACCTTCTTTATGGCACAACTATCTTTTTTAAAAACATAAAACCTTCTCGAGGGAGGGGGAGGGCAAAGATGTTTTTTTTTATGTGAAACCTTCTCGGGTTCCCAACTGTCTTCTTTGAAAAGGTAAAACCTTCTCAGGGGCGCCAAATGTCTTATTTTAATGTAAAATCTTCTCGGGGGCTCAATTGTCTTTTTAAACATGTATATCCTTCTAGGGGGTCCCAAATGTATTTTTTAAAGCTTGTGAAACTTTGTCGGGGATCAAAATTGTGTTTTTTAAAAATGTAAAACTTCCTCGGGAGCGTCAGTTTTTTTTTTTTTAGAATATAAAATCTTCTCTGGGGACCCAACTGTCTTCTTTGAAAATGTAAAACCTTCTCGGGGGGGGACTATCTTCTTTGGAATTGTAAAGTATTCTCGGGGGTTTCAAATGTACTTTTTTAAATATGTAACACCTTCTGGGGTGTCCCAAATGTAGTTTTTTTAAGAATATGAAACCTTGTCCAAGATCCCAATTGTGTTTTCTAAAAATGTAAACCTTCTCGGGAACGCCAAAGGTTTTTTTTTAAACATGTAAAACCTTCTGAGGGGTCCCAAATGTATTTTTTTAACAATGTGAAACCTAATCGGGAATCCCAATTTTGTTTTTTAAAAATGTAAAACCTTCTCGAGAGCGCTAAATGTTTTTTTTTTAGATTGTAAAAACCTCTGGGGCCCAACTGTCTTCTTTGAAAATGTAAAAGCTTCTTGGGGGGGACTATGTTCTTTGTAAATGTAAAACATTCTCGGGGGTTTCAACTATCCTTTCTAAACATGTACAACCTTCTGGGGTGTCCCAAATGTATTCTTTTTAAGAATATGAAACCTTGTCGGTCATCCCAATTGTGTTTTTTAAAAATGTAAGCCTTCTCTGGAGCGCCAGATGTCTTTTTTTTTTAGAGTGTGAAACATTATCTGGAACCCAACCGTCTTCTTTGAAAATATAAAACCTTGTGGGGGGGGGGGGCAACTATCTTCTTTGGAATTGTAAAACCTTCTTGGGGGTTTCAACTGTCTTTTGTAAACATGAAAAACCTTCTGGGGGGTCCCAAATGTATTTTTTTTTTATGTGAAACCTTGTCAGGGATCCCAATCGTGTTTTCTAAAAATGGAAAACCTTCTCGGGAGCGCCAAATGTTTTTTTTAAGTGTGAAACATTCTCTGGGGCCCAACTGTCTTCTTTGAAAATGTAAAACCTTATGGGGGGAGGGGCAACTATCTTCTTTGGAATGTAAAACCTTCTTGGAGGTTTCAACTGTCTTTTGTGAACATGTAAAACCTTCTTCCCAAATGTATGTTTTTTTAAATGTGAAACCTTGTCGGGGATCCCAAATGTGTTTTTTAAAAATGTAAAACCTTCTCGGAAGCGCCAAATGTTTTTTTTTTTTAGAGTATGAAACCTTCTCTGGGGCCCAACTGTCTTCTTTAAAAATGTAAAACCTTCTGGGGGGAGGGGCAACTATCTTCTTTGGAATTGTAAAACCTTCTCGGTGGTTTCAACTGTCTTTTGTAAACATGTAAAACCTTCTGGGGGGTCCCAAATGTATTTTTTGTTTAAATGTGAAACCTTGTCGGGGATCCCAATTGTGGTTTTAAAAAATGTAAACCCTTCTCGAGAGCGCCAAATGTTTTTTTGTTTTTTTTAGAGTATGAAACCTTCTCTGAGGCCCAACTGTCTTCTTTAAAAATGTAAAGCTTTCTGGGGGGGCGGGCAACGAATTGTAAAACTTTCTAGGGGGCCTCAACTGTCTTTTGTAAACATGTAAAACCTTCTGGGGGGGTCCCAAATGTAGTTTTTTTTAAATGTGAAACCTTGTCAGGGATCCCAAATGTGTTTTTAAAAAATGTAAAACCTTCTCAGAAGCGCCAAATGTTTTTTTTTTAGAGTATGAAACTTTCTCTGGGGCCCAACTGTCTTTAAAAATGTAAAACTTTCTGGGAGGGGGAGCAACTATCTTCTTTGGAATTGTTAAACCTTCTCGGGGGTTTCAACTGTCTTTTGTAAACATGTAAAACCTTCTGGGGGGTCCCAAATGTATTTTTTTTAATGTGAAGCCTTGTCGGGGATCCAAATTGTGTTTTTTAAAAATGTAAAACCTTCTCGGGAGCGCCAAATGTTTTTTTTTAGAGTATGAAACTTTCTCTGGGGCCCAACTGTATTCTTTGAAAATGTAAAACCTTCTGGAGGGGGAGCAACTATCTTCTTTGAAATTGTAAACCTTCTCGGGGGTTTCAACTGTCTTTTGTAAACATATAAAACCTTCTGGGGGGTCCCAAATATATTTTTTTTAATGTGAAACCTTGTCGGGGATCCAAATTGTGTTTTTTTTAAATGTAAAACTTTCTCGGGAGCGCCAAATGTTTTTTTTTTTAGAGTATGAAACTTTCTCTGGGGCCCAACTGTCTTCTTTGAAAATGTAAAACCTTCTGGGGGGAGGGGCAACTATCTTCTTTGGAAATGTAAAACCTTCTCGGGGATTTCAACTGTCTTTTGTAAACATGTAAAACCTTCTGGGGGTCCAAATGTATTTTTTCAAGAATGTGCAACCTTGTCGGGGCTCCCAACTGTGTTTTTTAAAAATGTAAAACCTTCTCGGGAGCGCCAAATGTTTTTTTTTAAACATGTTAAACCTTCTCGGGGATTCCAATTGTCCTTATTAAAGATTTCAAAACCTTCTCGGGACCGCCAAATGTTTTTTTTAATGTAAAATCTTCTTGGGGGTCTCAACTGTCTTTTTTTTAAAGAAGGCTAAATCTTCTCGCGGGCCCCAAGTGTTTGTTTTTAAGAATATTGAACCTTGTTGGAGCTCCCAACTGTTTTTTTTTTTTTTTTTAAGAAAATAAGACCTTCCTTTTTACTTCCCGAGCGTAAGCAAAGGAAGTATTGTAATCGAGTCCGTCGGCCGACTCTCTTACTTTTACGTTTTCTCGATCTTTCATGACCCCTAGAAGACGAAGAAATAGGTCTCCCATTTCCGTCTGTCTGTCCGTCTGTCCGTCCGTCTGTCCGTCCGTCTGTCCGTCTGTCCGTCTGTCCGTCTGTCCGTCTGTCCGTCTGTCCGTCTGCCGTCCCGGATTTTTATTAGACAGATAATCTCCGAAAGTACTCGACCGATTGTTGTGAAATTTTGTACTTATATTAAGAATATCATGTAGATGGTAAAACGCTAACCAAAATTTGTCTAATCATCCCCACCACTAATGCGATGACGTCACTTCAAAATTGTACATAGTAAATGGGTTTTCAATTGTATAAAATAACATAGTCCTACACATGTAGTTTACAACTCAGAATCGACTTTACACCCGAAACGTCCAGATTTTTGGAAAAAAAATCAAAATTATAAAACAACATTTTGAAATTTAATTTTTAATCTGCTAACCAGAATGCTTTGAAATGTTGCAGATGTTTTAAGGCTATAAAGAGCATCATAAATATTTAGTCAAAAAATATTTGCTTATCCCCTCCAAAAACTTGATGACGTCAGCTCAAAAGTTTGTGGAATAAATCATATCTAAAATGTACAAAATATGATGAGTCTGTACTTGTGATCTCTCACTCCATTCATATTTTTTGGATTTGCATATACAGGGTGACTCAAAAAAATTAATGAATGCGTAAATTTATTTTACTGATTTACTCAGAAACTACAAAACCGAATGCTTTGAAATCTTGCAGATGTTTTAAGGTTATAAAGAGCATAATAACCTACTCCGTTCGCGGTGCGTGCAACACGTGTGCTGGTGTGCGGTCTGTGAATAGTGTTCAATTTTGGATTTCTGCCCCTGTGGGGTAATCTTGGTTTGCATAATTAATCTTTAGTTATTAATTTTTCTTTTCTGCCATCTTTTTTACTATTTTTTTTTTTTAATTGTATTTTGGTTACTATCACTGGAATTGTACTGACCTTACTGATATTTTCTTTTGCACGGCCTCCGTTGGAGGTTGTGCATATAGTTTCTTAGTTATAGTACGCCTTAATTATGACTATTAAATGCAGTAAATGCTTCCTTAAGATTGGGCGCAATGACTTGAATGTATCATGCAATCAGTGTAAACATTATTATCACATAAAATGCGGTGGCTTAACAGTAGAAAGTTATCAAAGTATGGATGATAAAGAGTTACTTAATAAGTGGCTGTGCTCATTTTGTAAACTGAAAAAAAATACTTCATCTACTGGTATACAAACTGATTCTGCTGATGACGACATAGTTACCGTTTCTGTTGCTGAATTAAAACATTTGTTTACCAACATTCTAAATCAGGAATTGCAGCCACTTATTCAGCAAATTGATTCTCTTAAGTCTGAGATCCAGCAATTAAGTAATCAGAATACTCAGCTCCGGGAAGATGTTGTAAAACTTGCTAGAGATAATGGTAGCTCGAATAAAACTCCTGATCATGTGCCCACGTCTTCTACTACTTCAGCCAGGGAAACTTACGCGGAAACAGTAGCTAAGAGCATAAATAATACAGTTATTGTTCGTCCCAAAGATAAATCTCAGACCATCAATAAGACTAAATCTGACATTATGGCAAATATTGATTCTGTTGCATCCTCTGTTAGCAAAGTAAAAAATCTTAAAGATGGCGGTATTCTTCTTGGATGTCAGGATATAACTAGATTTAAACGTCTAGCTGATGATAAACTTGCGGGAGCGTATGATATAAGAGAAGTTAGTACACTTAAGCCTCGTATCAGAATTGCTGGAATTTCCAAGGATGTTAGTGAATCAAGTGTCCTGGATTTTTTGGTCAAACAAAATGAGTTTATTTTTAGCAACGATGAAGAGAATGTATACAAGTTGATTAAATTTTTGCCTGTGAAAAATAAGTCTGACCGTTTTCAAGTAATTGTTGAAGTAGACATCGCCTCCTATAAAAAAGCCATTAGCATAGGGCACTGCCTAATAGGTTTAGACAGATGTTATATCTTTTGTGGTATTGATATTTTCCGGTGTTTCACTTGTAATGGTTTTAACCATTCATCCAGCTCTTGCAAAAGTAATGTTATCTGTCCTCGCTGTGCTGGGAACCATAGTGTTAAAGAGTGTCAAGCCGAGAAGCTGCGTTGTATAAATTGTACCAACATGAAGTCGTCTGGTAATCACGATCAAATAAATGATGATCATGCTGCTTGGGACCGAGATAACTGCCATTCATATAGTGCTGCTATTAACAAAATAAAACGTGATGTTTTTGGCTTATCTTCATAGCAATTATTCCTTGCAGATTCATTCCACTCCCTAAATTTATCATCATTGCAGTCTAGTAGCGACATATCAATCGACAATTCTGTTGTTGTTGTCTCTCCTTCTATAGTTAAAACTGTTGAAGATGCATTTATCACACTTTATTATCAAAATACTCGTGGTATTAACTCTAAATTTAATGAACTTTATCAATCTTTATTGTGTTGCGATTTTGATTTTATCTGCCTTACAGAAACTTGGCTTTCTAGTTCTGTGCTTAACTCTGAATTTTGCCCTAACAATTATATAGTCCTCAGATCAGACAGAAATTTTGATAAAACTAATGTAACTAGAGGAGGAGGAGTTCTTCTTGCGTCCAAGTTGCAATTTTCAACTATCCAACTGACCTGGCGTCTAAAGGGTTTGACATGCTTATTTTCACAGACATTCTTGGGGCTAAATGTAGTGTTGGCTATTTCAGTTTCTATATCTTCATTGTTTATATTCCACCTAAATCTACGGTTGATGAATACATACTATTGTTCAATTTACTGGGTAATCTAGAAGAACTATTCAACCAACGTGTAATAATTATTGGTGATTTCAATCTTCCTGATTATGACAAAGATTCTTTGTGTGATAAATCTGGCAATAGTAAATTATCTTCGTTGATGTCTTTTTTGAACTTTTTTGAACTTAATCAATATAATAATATCGCTAATAAGTCTGGGAGATATCTTGATCTGGTTTTGTCTAACTTTCATTGTTTTATTAGCTCTTGTGAAGATCCTCTTCTGGAAGAGGATTCACATCACCCAACGTTGTTAGCTTCTTTTAAAAATCGTGAATCTAAAGCTAAAACCATTAACGGTCATCCCTCCTTGCAGCGTTGGAATTTTCGCAGAGCGGATGTTACTGGGTTGTATGAGCATCTATTATGCATTGACTGGTCCTTTCTTAAAAGCATCACTGATGTTAACTTAGCATGTTCCTGTTTTTATAGTAAATTAAACAACATTTTGGATGTACATGTTCCCAAGTCTCGTTCCTCTCGTTTAAGCTCGTATCCACCTTGGTTCTCCTATGACATTAGAAAGAAACTTAAATTGAAGTCCAAATTATGGCGTTTGTCTAGAACCAACAGATCTGAATATAACATTCGCAATTTTAAGACTATTCGCTCTTCATTAAAGAATGACATCAAGTTGGCACATCGCAGATATCTTGAGAATCTGGAAACTGATATTAAAGAAAATCCTAATAAATTTTGGAGTCACATTAGCAACTTAAAGAAACAATCTGGAATACCTTTGCAGATGAATTACTTAAATCGATTAATTGATAATCCAAAAGATATCCTTAATGCTTTTGTTGACCACTTTAGTTCAGGGTTCACTAGCGCTGCCAATGTCAATTCGAATAAGTTTGTTGATGGGTCCGTGAATACTAATATTCATCTAGCCTTTGTAAATGAGTCAGATACTTATGCGGCGTTGAAAAAAATTAAGCCTAACTTAACTTCTGGTTATGATAATATTCCTGGTTTTTTACTTAATGATTGTGCGGCCGTTTTTGCTTATCCGTTATCTATTATATTTAACTTAATAATTAAAACTTTATCATTTCCTGATATGTGGAAATATTCTATTATTACTCCTGTTTTTAAAAAGGGTAAACGTGATGAAATTGTTAACTATCGTCCCATCTCACTCATATCTAATTTTTCAAAAGTTTTTGAAATTTTTCTTCATAACTTCTTATTCTTTCATGTACGCAACTGCTTAAGTAATTCACAACATGGGTTTATCAAAGGAAGGTCGTCTATTACCAACTTAGTTTGTTTCACCCAATATGTATCTGAGTCGTTTGAATTTAAACAGCAACTGGATGTGGTGTATACTGACTTTTCAAAGGCGTTTGACAGGATTGATCATTCTATCTTATTAATTAAGCTACGCAATTTTGGATTTTCTGATAGCTTAGTGAAGCTGATTAAATCGTATTTAACGGGAAGAATGCAATGTGTTAAGTACCTTGGTCATGTTTCTGACAAAGTTCCTGTCTTATCTGGCGTTCCACAAGGTTCTGTTTTAGGACCATTGTTTTTTGCCATCTTCATTAATGATGTAGTAAAAAGAATCGGTTCCGAAGTATTATTGCTTGCTGATGATCTAAAAATGTTTAGGCGCGTATCTTCCAACTATGACTGCTATTTACTTCAAAAAGATATCAATGAATTCTATAACTGGAGTGCTTGTAATAACCTTCCCATTAATTTGGATAAATGCCATGTAATGACCTTCTCAAACAAAAACTTTGTTATAACCAATAACTATACCATCAGCAGTACAGTCTTAAAACGCGTTCATTACTTCAAAGATTTGGGCATTATGTTTGATCCCAAACTTACATTTTCGTTGCATTATGATGCCGTTGTTAATGAATCTCTCAAGAACTTAGGATTCATCATTAGATCCTGCAAAGATTTTAAAGACATAAGTACATTTATATCTCTATTTTTTGCTTTTGTAAGATCAAAGCTAGAGTATGGTAGTGTTGTATGGGCTCCGTCGGCGAATATTCACATTGATATCTTTGAAAAAATTCAGAGGCGTTTTTTGAAATTCCTGGTTTTCAGACTGGATGGAGTTTATCCTCCTAGGGGTTACCCTCAAAACTTACTGCTTGAGAGGTTTGGGTTTCAGGATTTGCAATCTAGGCGCATCAAAGCCTCGCTAAATTTTTTGAAAAAACTTATTAATTCAAATATTGATTGCCCTCCTTTACTCGGTCAGATTAATTTCCACTCACCGCTATTAACATTACGTCATCCAAACTTGTTTTACCTACCCACTCCTCGTCTTAATGTACTGAAATACTCTCCCATTAGCGAAATGTGCAACAACTACCACCAGTTTTGTGATACCTTTGAACTGTTTTAACAGTTTTAATATTTACCTGCTAGCTGACTAATATACCTTTAGGGCACCACAGTATGATAGCTGTGCTATATTAGCTGCCGGTAATATCAGTTTCATTAATAATTGGACTGTAATTGGGTCATGTACCTGTTGTCCAATTTCAAATAATAATAATAATAATAATAATAATAAATGTTTAGTCAAAATATATTTGCTTATCCCCTCCAAAAATTTGATGACGTCAGCTCGAAAGTTTGCCGAATAAATCCTATCTAAACTGTAAAAATATGATGAGTCTGTACTTGTAATTTATCACTCCATTCATAATTTTTGGATTTGCATATACAGGGTGACTCAAAAAAATTAATGAATGCGTAAATATATTTTATTGATTTAATCAGGAACTACAAAACCGAATGCTCTGAAATCTTGCAGATGTTTTAAGGTCATAAAGAGCATAATAAATGTTTAGTCAAAATATATTTGCTTATCCCCTCCAAAAACTTTATGACGTCAGCTCGAAAGTTTGCCGAATAAATCATATCTAAAATGTACAAAATATGATCAGTCTGTACTTGTGATCTATCACTCCATTCATATTTTTTGGATTTGCATATACAGGGTGATTCAAAAAAATTAATGAAAGCGTAAATTTATTTTACTGATTTACGCAGAAACTACAAAACCGAATGCTTTGAAATCTTGCAGATGTTTTAAGGTTATATAGAGCATAATAAATGTTTAGTCAAAATATATTTGCTTATCCCCTCCAAAAAATTGATGACGTCAGCTCGAAAGTTTGCCGAATAAATCCTATCTAAACTGTAAAAATATGATGAGTCTGTACTTGTAATTTATCACTCCATTCATATTTTTTGGATTTGCATATACAGGGTGACTCAAAAAAATTAATGAATGCGTAAATATATTTTATTGATTTAATCAGGAACTACAAAACCGAAGGCTCTGAAATCTTGCAGATGTTTTAAGGTCATAAAGAGCATAATAAATGTTTAGTCAAAATATATTTGCTTATCCCCTCCAAAAACTTGATGACGTCAGCTCGAAAGTTTGCCGAATAAATCATATCTAAAATGTACAAAATATGATCAGTCTGTACTTGTGATCTATCACTCCATTCATATTTTTTGGATTTGCATATACAGGGTGATTCAAAAAAAATAATGAAAGCGTAAATTTATTTTACTGATTTACTCAGAAACTACAAAACCGAATGCTTTGAAATCTTGGGAATATTTTAAAGTTATTATAAGCATGGTAAACTTTTGTTCAAAATGTATTTGTTCATCCCTTCTAAAAAAATTGATGACGTCACCCTTAAATTTTGCTGAATAAATCCTATCTAAAATGCAAAAAATATGATGAGTTTGTACTTGTGATTTATCATTCCATTCATATTTTTTAGATTTTCTTAAGAGGTGGTTCAAAAAAATTAATGAAGTCAATTTATTTTATTGATTAAATTAAAGGCAACACTTATTATTAGTATTACACCCCAACCAACCCAATTTGGTAGACACAAAATTTGTTAAAGGAAAAACTCGGTTGAAACATAAGGGTAGCACGCTTATTTACATCGACTTTAACATTACAGACCTGCATTTGTTTTATGCGCTCACTTGGTTTCGCGAATGTGGAATAGACATGTTTATAATCAACCAATTGTGAATTTCACCGTCAAGAATTAAAATGAAACCCAATGTTGGTCGTTTGTTTACAGTTTCTCTGTTTGACTCTCACGTATGCTGTTACGCTTGTCATCTTAAATTAAGAATGTTTATACATAAACGATTTTCAGTTGCCCCTCATATTACTAGACAGCGGATTTCTGTCGGGCTACGTCACGATTATAGGTGGGGACGCGCTGGATCGCCGGGTGATAGATAATCACTGAATTTAATCGGTACTAATTCCATAAATATAATTAACGATTTATTAATCAAACGGCTAAGTAAATGAGAACGGGAATTAACAGCAGAGTGCAACGAAACAGCGTTATTCTAATCTCAAATAAACGAAGTGCAATCCGCAACCGCAATGAATTCGCATCCCGTACGAGCCGTACCGAGTTTGGCCTTGCCTAGCCCGACAGAAATCCGCTCTCTAGATATTACACACCGGCGCCGTATACGTGAGTAAATTGTTTCGTTATTTTATTGATTATAACAAATCAATATTCAAAACGACCCAATTCATTTTCCCGAAAATTTGGGAATACAATAATTTTATTCTTAGTATTACACTACATCTATCCCAACTGATATACGTGTCCTTGCAAAAATGTTGATGACGTCATCACAATTTTTTTTTAAATTCCCACTACAAAATGTAATGAGAAAAAAAAAACACAATAGGCATGCAGTCGTCAAGTTTCCGACAGCGAGGGAAGTACTGTCTAAACTCTTTAGACCAATTTTTTCTATTACACTGTCTATATTGTTTTTACTCCATAGAGGTCATCACGACAAAATCAAATTTTATAATTTTTCAGAGAAACAGTATTATTTATTGGACTATATTTCAGCACGAGGTAAATAACTTCAGACTTCAGACCAATTTTTTCTTGAGTTTTCTGTATTTTGTCTCAACTACATATATATACTTATCTACATTGTGTCTACTACTTTGTGTTTTCACTATAGGCACTATTGCTCGTTGGATAACAAAGTGCTTTATTTATGTATTACTTGCGACAAGTTTTTCTATGATCATAACAAAATCGATAACATTCCCGTAAAACCTCCTCCTTCGCCTCCCCAAACCTCATCGTTCCCCACACCTGCGCCAGTCAATCCGGCGATAACAAATGACCTCTCCTTGCATAACACCATGACTTTTAATGAGAACCTAAGACAAAAGTAGTTTTGTTGATGGGTATCGGCGTGATGCGACACTATTTTTAATTACAACAACCCCGGGACGTCCGCGTCCCGCCGCGCGGCGGCAAAGCAGCCGCCTTCATCAAAGTCAGGTCCATCGACACCTTCCTTCTAACGTTATTTATTACACGCTGGTATGCATGCGTTAAAACTAAAGTCAAACGCGTCAATTAATCAGGAATGATTTATTTGTTGGCGTCCGGGGCCCAAATTGCGCGAGGGCGCGGGGGGCGGCGGACACATGGTGGGTTGGCAATTTCCGATACGAGATGCTTTTCGGAATATTTGAGAGGTGGGTGGAAAATTAGAGGCTGCGGCTACGGAAATGGAAAATTATAGTACACGTATGTGAGAAAATAGCACAGAATGAGCTGATATAATGAATGGCCGACGACGTTCACGTGGAAAACGTGCTACTTGCAATTTGGGTTTTTTCTGGGTTGGTTATATAATGATAATAATGAAGTGTAGGTAAACCGCAAGGCGTTTTTTATGGGTTGAGGCTAATTTTCATTTAGATTAAGAGAATTTTTCCTATGTTGGTGTTTTTAATTTAAGTACGCGGATATGTTTTGTTTTTTAGTAAAATTGTGCAGAACGAATTCAAGGGCGGCGCGAAGCTGAGAAGTTGCTTTTCCAGTTGTCGTAAATTACTATTTATTTTTTTTTACTTTGCGTTAAAAGTAGAATTTAGGAATCGTATCTTCCCAGGTAGTAATTAATACGTAATTCGTTGACTGAAAATCAGAAAGCAGGATAATTTGAGTCTGCTGTTATCACCAACAAAGAAATAACGGTTCTTTCTTTTTCCTCTTCTTTCAGCACCTTCATTCTTACTCACTCTACCGTTACATCAATTCCACTTGTGTTTATCTTCCCTTAATACCTACTTGCTATAGTTATAGTTTTCCTGAATATCACAACTCCCATTTTTACAACTTTGAAATTGCAAAACCAAATGTTCTGAAAACATGCAAGGAATTTTAGAGATTTCGATATTTCAATTTTTCGGTTTTCGATTTTTCGATATTTCCAATTGTCGGCTTTTCGATTTTTCAATTTTTTAAACACCCGATGTTTCGATATCTAAATTTTTCGACTTCCTGATTTTCCTATTTTTCGGTTTTTCGATTCCTTGATTTCCAATTTTCGAATTTTTGGATTTTCGAAATTCGACTTCTCAATGTTTACACTCTTCAGTTTTTTGATTTTTCTATTTTTTACTTTTGGATTTTTTGATTTCTGGAGTTTTCTTTCGGTTTTCAGCTTTTAATTTTTCAAGTTTTTGATTTTTCGATATTCGATCTTTTGATTTTTCCAATTTTCGTTTTTCAATTTTTCTATTTAGCTTTTAGGCTTCTCACTTTCTTGTTTTTTGATTACTCGATTTTTCAGAATCCTCGATTGAATTTTCAATTTTTTTCTTTTCGATTTTTTGGTATCTTGACCTCTCCATTTTTCGATTTTTCGGTTTTAAAAAAAAAGTCATTTCCGTTTTCATTTCTTCTATAACTACAATGGTTTTTCCAGAATCGTCCTTTGAAATATATAAAAAGATGCAAAATACCACCAATTTTCGACCACTTTTCAACCAAATTTTGAAATTTCACTAAGTAAATATATTTTCTTGTAGATTTAGGGCCGCAGAAGTCATATCTGCTTTCCTTTTTTCACTAACTCCAATGGTTTTCCCAGAATCGTCCTTTGAAATGTACATAAATATACAAAATACCACCAATTTTCGACCAATTTTCAACGAAATGCAAACCCCTCCCACCTGCCCTATGTCCACTGTGATGATTTTTTTGTGCATGGGCGGAGCTTATATTTTGCCTTTTTTTAGTACACGTAATTTTCTTTTCATAACAAGAAACTGAAAACAAGTTTACAATGGTAAAATTTTGTAAGGAGATACTGATTTTGCAATTAAGCTCCGCCCCCTGGCTCACGATAAATAAGAAAAATCATCACAATCGAGGTGGGGTGGGTGGGTGGTGATCTCTTTTGACTTTTGTTCCTTTCTTAATATTCGTAATCTTCTGTCTACAACAAGAAGCTTAAAGCATGGTCAAAATGATGAATTTTCGTAGAGAAATATATTCTAAAAAAGGCAAAATATAAGCCCCGCCCACCCGTCCTCGTCTCAATTCGGATTAATTTTTCATTCCTTGTCAGATCGAGGGGCGGAGCGTAAAAGCAAAATCTATATTTGCTTAAAAAACTACCAATTTGATAAAGTTTTAAGTCTTTGGTTGTGAAAAAAAATCTACGTACGGTAAGAAAAACAAGACAAAATGCAGGCCCTGGCCACCCGCCCTATCTCAACTGTGATGATTCTTTTTACTATTTTTCTTATATTTTGCCTTTTTTTTAGTAGACGTAATTTTCTTTCATAACAAGAAACTGAAAACAAGTTTCAAATGGTAAAATTTTGTAGGGAAATACTGACTTTGCAATTAAGCTCCGCCCTCCGGCTCACGACGATTAAAAAAATCGCCACAATCGAGGCGGGGTGGGTGGGCGGGGCTTATCTTATGGTCTCTCTTTCTTTCTTAATATTCGTAATCCTCGGTCTGCAACAAAAAACTTAAAACATGGGCAAAATGGTAAATTTTCGAAGAGCAATACATATATTAAAAGAAACGGCAAAATACCACCAATTTTCGACCAATTTTCAACAAAATTTTCGAAATTTCACTAAATACATTATCTTGTTGATTTAGGGCCCCAGAAGTCATATCCGCTATCATTTCTTCGATAAATCCAATGGTTTTTCCAGAATCGTCTTTTGAAATATGTAAAAATATGCAAAATACCACCAATTTTCGACCAATTTTCAACAAAATTTTCGAAATTTCACTAAATACATATTCTTGTAGATTTAGGGCAGCAGAAGTCATATCCGCTTTCATTTCTTCGGTAACTCCAATGGTTTTTCCAGAATCGTCCTTTGAAATATATAAAAATTTGCAAAATACCACCCATTTTCGACCAATTTTCAAAGAAATTTTCGAAATTTTACTAAATACATTTTCTTGCAGATTTAGGGCCGCAGAAGTCATATCCGCTTTCATTTCTTCGATAACTCCGATGGTGTTTCCACAATCGTCCTTTGAAATATATAAAAATATGCAAAATACCACCCATTTTCGACCAATTTTCAACGAAATTTTCGAAATTTCACTAAATAGATTTTCTTGTAGATTTAGGGCCGCGAGAAGTCATATCCGCTTTCATTGCTTCGATAAATCCAATGGTTTTTCCAGAATCGTCCTTTTAAATATATAAAAATATGCAAAATACCACCCATTTTCGACCAATTTTCAACGAAGTTTTCGAAATTTCACTAAATAGATTTTCTTGTAGATTTAGGGCCGCAGAAGTCATATCCGCCTTCATTGCTTCGATAAATCCAATGGTTTTTCCAGAATCGTCCTTTTAAATATATAAAAATATGCAAAATACCACCAATTTTCGACCACTTTTCAACGAAATTTTCGAAATTTCACTAAATAGATTTTCTTGTAGATTTAGGGCCGCAGAAGTCATATTCGCTTTCATTACATCGATAAATTCAGTGGTTTTTCCAGAATCGTCCTCTGAAATATATAAAAATATGCAAAATACCACCAATTTTCGACCAATTTTCAACAAAATTTTCGAAACTTCACTAAATACATTTTCTTGTAGATTTAGGGCCGCAGAAGTCATATCCGCTTTCATTTCTTCGATAACACCAAAGGTTTTTCCAGAATCGTCCTTTGAAATATATAAGAATATGCAAAATACCACCAATTTTCGACCAATATTCAACAAAATTTACGAAATTTCACTAAATACATTTTCTTGCAGATTTGGGGCCGCAGAAGTCATATCCCTTTTCATTGCTTCGATAAATCCAATGGTTTTTCCAGAATCGTCCTTTGAAATATATAAAACTATGCAAAATACTAACAATTTTCGACCAATTTTCAACAAAATTTTTGAAATTTCAAAAAATACATTTTCTTGTATATTTCGAGCCGCTGAAGTGATTTCCGCTTTCATTTCTTCGGTACCTCCAATGGTTTTTCCAGAATCGTCCTTCGAAATATATAAAAATATATAAAATTTTCGACCAATATTCAACAAAATTTTCGAAATTTTACTAAATACATTTTCTTGTAGATTTAGGGCCGCAGAAGTCATATCCGATTTCATTTCTTCGATAACTCCAATGGTTTTTCCAGAATCGTCCTTCGAAATATATAAAAATATGCAAGAATACCACCAATTTTCGACCAATTTTCAACAAAATTTTCGAAACTTCACTAAATAGATTTTCTTGTAGATTTAGGGCCGCAGAAGTCATATCCGCCTTCATTGCTTCGATAAATCCAATGGTTTTTCCAGAATCGTCCTTTTAAATATATAAAAATATGCAAAATACCACCAATTTTCGACCACTTTTCAACGAAATTTTCGAAATTTCACTAAATAGATTTTCTTGTAGATTTAGGGCCGCAGAAGTCATATTCGCTTTCATTACATCGATAAATTCAGTGGTTTTTCCAAAATCGTCCTCTCAAATATATAAAAATATGCAAAATACCACCAATTTTCGACCAATTTTCAACAAAATTTTCGAAACTTCACTAAATACATTTTCTTGTAGATTTAGGGCCGCAGAAGTCATATCCGCTTTCATTTCTTCGATAACACCAAAGGTTTTTCCAGAATCGTCCTTTGAAATATATAAGAATATGCAAAATACCACCAATTTTCGACCAATATTCAACAAAATTTACGAAATTTCACTAAATACATTTTCTTGCAGATTTGGGGCCGCAGAAGTCATATCCCTTTTCATTGCTTCGATAAATCCAATGGTTTTTCCAGAATCGTCCTTCGAAATATATAAAAATATATAAAATTTTCGACCAATATTCAACAAAATTTTCGAAATTTTACTAAATACATTTTCTTGTAGATTTAGGGCCGCAGAAGTCATATCCGATTTCATTTCTTCGATAACTCCAATGGTTTTTCCAGAATCGTCCTTCGAAATATATAAAAATATGCAAAATACCACCAATTTTCGACCAATTTTCAACAAAATTTTCGAAATTTCACTAAATACATTTTCTTGTAGATTTAGGGCCGCAGAAGTCATATCCGCTTTCATTGCTTCGATAAATCCAATGGTTTTTCCAAAATCGTCCATTGAAATATATAAAAATATGCAAAATACCTCCAATTTTCGACCAATTTTCAACAAAATTTTCGAGATTTTACTAAATACATTTTCTTGTAGATTTAGGGCTGCAGAAGTCATATCCGCTTTCATCTTTTCGATAACCTCAAAGGTTTTTCCAGAATCGTCTTTTGAAAGATAT
The DNA here is from genome assembly GCF_036711695.1 of Zophobas morio. Taxonomy (NCBI): domain Eukaryota; kingdom Metazoa; phylum Arthropoda; class Insecta; order Coleoptera; family Tenebrionidae; genus Zophobas; species Zophobas morio. Next base: position 5,843,561 of record NW_026972123.1, on the reverse strand, counting down.
AAAAATATGCATCAATTTTCGATCAATTTTCAACAAAATTTTCCAAATTTCACTAAATGCATTTTCTTGTAGATTTAGGGCCGCAGAAGTCATATCCGCTTTCATTTCTTCGATAACTCCAAAGGTTTTTCCAGAATCGTCCTTTTAAATATATGAAAATATGCAAAATCCCACCAATTTTCGACCAATTTTCAACGAAATTTTCGAAATTTCAAAAAATACATTTTCTTGTATATTTAGGTCCGCAGAAGTCATATCCGCTTTCATTTCTTCGATAACTCCAATGGTTTTTTCAGAATCGTCCTTTGAAATATATAAAAATATGCAAAATACCACCAATTTTCAACCAATTTTCAACAAAATTTTCGAAATTTCACTAAATACATTTTCTTGTAGATTTCGGGCCGCAGAAGTCATATCCGTTTTCATTTCTTCGATAACTCCAATGGTTTTTCCAGAATCGTCCTTTGAAATAAAGAAAAATATGCAAAATACCAACAATTTTCGACCAATATTCAACAAAATTTTCGAAATTTCACTAAATACATTTTCTTGTAGATTTAGGGCCGCAGAAGTCATATCCGTTTTCATTGCTTCGATAAATCCAATGGTTTTTCCAGAATCGTCATTTAAAATATATAAAAATATGCAAAATACCACCAATTTTCAACAAAATTTTCGAAATTTCACTTAATACATTTTCTTGTAGATTTCGGGCCGCAGAAGTCATATCCGTTTTCATTTCTTCGATAACTCCAATGGTTTTTCCAGAATCGTCCTTTGAAATAAAGAAAAATATGCAAAATACCACCAATTTTCGACCAATATTCAACAAAATTTTCGAAATTTCACTAAATACATTTTCTTGTAGATTTAGGGCCGCAGAAGTCATATCCGCTTTCATTTCTTCGATAACTCCAATGGTTTTTCCAGAATCGTCCTTTGAAATATATAAAAATATGCAAGAATACCACCAATTTTCGACCAATTTTCAACAAAATTTTCGAAATTTCACTAAATACATTTTCTTGTAGATTTAGGGCCGCAGAAATCATATCCGCTTTCATTTCTTCGATAACTCCAATGGTTTTTCCAGAATCGTCATTTGAAATATATATAAACATGCACCAATTTTCTATATATAACTATATAAAGGTCGTGAACGGATAATATGAATATCTTTTTATATGACAAGCCTTCTTATTTTTGCTCGTTATTCAATTTATATTTTTATAATTATATATTTTCTTTTTATTTATATTTCGACATTTTATAAAATAACATCATTTACCCTACACTTGTATTTGCACCTTAACTTGTAGAGATAGAGTAACAAGTTACCCCAAGTTACTGGATTTTTTAAAGATTATAATAATAGGAAAACCAACTAAATCTCCATAGCTTTGGACTAAAAACCTTCACCCATTTCAAATCTCCCGAGAACCCCGCCTTTTTATCCCGCCACCTTGCGTCAACTAGTCAAACTTTTCCCCACCTTCAAAAAAAAAACTACCAGCCTTACTTTATAAAATGTATTAACAATAACAGTACCGTCCTTACACTTAAGCACAACTGGAACAAAAATTTAGTACATAACCTCTACACGGTGCCCCAAAAAGTCCAGAGTCACCGAAAACACCCGACTCCTCAAACAGGCACCCTTTTTCCTCATCAGACATCTCCCTCCTCTTTACTGAGCCGGATTAGGTGGAGTAGGCACATTCAGCAGAAGATTCTGTCCACCCGGCAAATACGAAACCTGCCTCGACCTCGACAACTGATACGCTATATCCTCGGCTGCCTCGATCCTCCTCAGCTCCACCAGCCCCTCGCCAGCCTGCCCGAACGCCTTCGCCAGCAAATTCGCCGCCTGAGCGTCTCCTTCGGCCGTAATCACCGCAGCCTTCTTATTCTGCTCGGCCTTCTCCACCAGGAACCTCGCCTTCTCCGCCTCCTGCTGCGCCACCTGCTTCAGCTCCACGGCCAGCGTGAACTCGCGACCGAACGTGAGATGCGTGATGGAGATGTCGTCCAGGATGACGCCGAACTGGGAGGCTCTTTCCGTGAGGTCGTCGCTGACCTTCTGCGAGACGAGGTCCCTCTGGGTGATGAGTTCTCCGGCGTCGAACTGGGCGACTACGGCTTTGAGCACTTCGGTGGTGATTGAGGGCAGAACGCGTTCTTCGTAGTCTTGGCCTAGGATGGTGTAAATGCGGGGTAGCTGGTCGGGGATGGGGCGGAAGAGGATACGGAGGGTGATGTTGACGTTCTGGAGGTCCTTGCTTCCGGTCATGACGGGGACGTTGCGGGGGCGCGAGCGCACGTCGAAGATGACGGGGCGCTGCACCCAGGGGATGAAGAAGTGGGTGCCTTCACCGACGACGTCCTTTTTTATCCCGGTGAAGCGGTCGAAAATGACGGCGCGGTGGCCCCCATCAACTAAAATAGTTGGTTTTGAAGGATTGTTAAATTTAGAGGAGTCTCTTACCGTTGTATAAGGCCGAATTTACGACGCCGCCGACGAGGGCGACCCCCAGGCCGAACTGACCAATTCTGTTGAAAAACTGGGACGCTGACATTGTTTATCTGGAAGAAAGGTGTAAATGAATGCAGCCAGTCTGACTTTTTTAGGTTAGGATGACGGAAGTGTTTAAGAGGGGTAAAAAAAGCAATAAACTCGTTTTAAAAGGCAAAAACGGTGGAAATGTTTTATTTTGACGGGCTAAATGTAAATCAATACCTTATATTTACTTCAAATCTGGTTAAATAACCCGGTAAATTCACGAGTCGGATAAAAAACAAAATGGAAGCCTTTGATGACTTTGGCGATTGACATTTGACAGATTTGTGGTATTTTCCATGCCACCAACGTAATCATAATAAATAACCATTGCATAATAATAATAAAATTTTAAAATTATTAATGGGCTCTTAAAAGTAAAAGCGGTTGTAATTTTCACTTCACGCTGATATTATACGTCGCTAAATAACCTTGATGAATTTTATCAATGACAGTGAGTTTTCTTAAAATCGACTCATCAAAGTAAAAATCAGGTAGTGAACGTGTTGTTAAAAGTCGTAAGGAAATGCCAAACGCCACAACTTTCCAGTGTAGTTAGTAAACTGCGATAAGTTGTAAAAAATCCAGTAGTAGTTTGTTCAGTACTCTGTATCGTTGTTTCTTCATGACATAGTTGTAAATTCAGGACCGAAAATGTTAAACTACACTCACTGTTAAGGGCAAACTTTTGATCTTCCAATTCATTTTCAAAAAAATTGCGTGTTTTAAGAAAGTTTTTCGTAATCAAATTTTGTGTTTTTAACGAGCACAAGAAAAACGAAAAATAGTCGAAAATAAAAAGAACAAAAAAGCAGGAAAAGAGTCAAAAAGAAGCAAAAAAATGTGATAAAAGGGAAAAAAGCGAAAACAAAAAAGGGGAGTAGTAAAATGTAAAAAAGGGGCAAAAAATGATAAAAAATAAGGAAAGCCGGGCGATAAAAGAGTCAAAATAGTCAAAAAGAGATAAAAAAATTAACACACTCATAAGCTACAAATATAAACCTATTATTGTATTTTGCCCATTTTAGAAAAAATCTACCCAGAAAAATTCTGAGATGACCTCATTAAATTTTTAGAGACGACAAACGAAAATTTGTGTACTGATATAATTTGAAAAATCTCGGGGACCACTTGTGCTTGGTGTTTGAAGTAGTTTTAAAGAATCTCGAGGACTCCTTTTGTTTTGTTTTTGACGTGGTTTGAAAGAATCTCGGGTGCCCCTTATGGCTTGTTTTTGAAGTAAGTAGTTTGACTTTTTATTTTGTTTTTGAAGTAATCTGAAAGAATCTCGGGGACCACTTGTGTGTTGGTTTTTGAAGTAGTTTGAAAAAATCTCACGAACCTCTTTTCCCTGGTGTTTGAAGTAGTTAGAAAGAATCTTAAGGACTTTTTTTGTTTTGCTGTTAAAGTAGTTTGGAAGAATCTCAGTGACACCTTTTGTTTTGTTTTTGAAGTATGTAGTTTGAAAGAACCTTGGAGATTCCTTGTTATTTTGGTTTTGAGGTAAGTTGAAAGATCTCGTGGATCCCTTTTCTGTTATTTTCGAAGTACTTTGAAAGATTCCCTGCTTTTGTTTTGTTTTTGAAGTGGTTTGAAAGAATCTCGGGTGGCCTTTGTGTCTGTTTTTTGCAGTAGTTTCACTCTTTTGTTTTGTTTTCGTAGTAATTTGAAAGACTCTTGGGGATCACTTGTATCTGGTTTTTGAAGTAGTTTAAAAGAATTTCATTTCAGGAACCCTTTGTGCCTGGTTTTTGAAGTAGTTGATCTTGGAAACCATTTTTGTTTTATTTTTGAAATAGTTTGAAATAATCTTAGGTATTCAACCTCTTCTTTTTGAAGTAGTCTGAAGAATCTCGAAAATCTCTTGTGTTGGTTTTTTAAGTAGTTTAAAAGAATCCCGGGAACGTCTTTTGTTCTGCTTTTGAAGTCTTTTGTAAGAATCTCGGGAATTAATTTTGTTTTAATATTGAAGTATAGTTTGAAAGAATCTCGAGAACAATTTGCACCTGGTTTTTGAAGTAGTTTGAGGGATTTCGGGGACCATTTTTGTTTTATTTTTGAAGTAGTTTGAAAGAATCTTGGGTATTCAAGCTCTTCTTTTCGAAATAGTCTGAAGAATCTCGGAAACCTCTTGTTCTGGGTTTTGAAATAGTTAGAGGGATCTCGAAGACCATTTTTGTTTTATTTTTGAAGTAGTTTGAAAGAATCTTTGGTATTTAAGCTCTGCTTTTTGAAGTATTGTGAAGAATCTCGGAAACCTTTTGTTCTGGTTTTTGAAGTAGTTTGAGGGATCTCTGAGATCTTTTTGGTTTTGTTTTTGAAGTAGTGTAAAAGAATTTCGGGGACCTTTTGTGTCTGGTTTTTGAAGTAGTTTGAGGGATCTCGGAGACCCTTTTCGGTTTTTTTTTAAGTAGTTTGAAGGAATTTCAAGGATCACCTGCGTGAGGTTTTTGAAGTAGTTTAAAAGAATCTCAGAGACCCTTTTTGTTTGTTTTTGAAGTACTTTGAAAGGATCTTAGGGATTCCGCTTCTTCTCTTTGAAGTACATAGTTCTAAAGAATCTCAGGAACTATTTGTGCCTGGTTTTTGAAGTAGTTTAAAAGAATCCCGGGGACGTCTTTTGTTCTGTTTTTGAAGTAGTTTGAAAGTATCTTGGTAATTAATTTTGTTTTAATTTTGAAGCAGTTTGAAAGAATCTCGAGAACAACTTGCACCTGGTTTTTGAAGTAGTTTAAAAGAATTTCAGTTCGGGAACCCTTTGTGCCTGGTTTTTGAAGTAGTTTGAGGGATCTCGGAGACCATTTTTGTTTTGTTTTTGAGGTAGTTTGAAAGAATCTTGGGGATTCAACGTCTTCTTCTTGAAGTAGTTTTAAAGAATCTCGGGGAACCCTTGCGTCTGGATTTTGAAGTAGTCCGAAGAATCTCGGAAACCTCTTGTGCTGGTTTTTCAAGTAGTTTAAGGGATCACGGAAATCTTTTTGATTTTGTTTTTGAAGTAGTTACAAGAATTTCGGGGACCCTTTGTGCCTGGTTTTTGAAACAGTTTGAGCGATCTCGGAGACACTTTTTTTTTTGTTTTTGAAATAGTTTGAAAGAATCTCAGGGACCATTTGTGTGTGGTTTTTGAAGTAGTTTAAAAGAATCTCGGGTACCCTTGGTGTCTGGTTTTTGCAGTAGTTTGAGGGATCTCGGAGACCCTTTTGGTTTGTTTTTGAAGTACTTTGAAAAGATCATGGGGAGTCCGCGTCTTTTCTTTGAAATTGTTTTAAAGAATCTCGGGGATCTCTTGTGTCTGGTGTTTGAAGTAGTTTTTCGAAAGAATCTCGGGGACGCTTCTGTTTTATTTTTAGTATTTTGAAACAATTTCGGGCACTCATTCTGTTTTGTATTTGAAGTATTTTGAAAGACTATCGGGGACTACTTTTGTTTTAATTTTGAAGTAGTTTGAAAGAATCTCGAGGACCACTTGCAGCTGGTTTTTGAAGTACTTTAAAAGAATTTCGGGAACCCTTTCTGTCTGGTTTTTGAAGTAGTTTGAGGGATCTCGAAGACCTTTTTGGTTTGTTTTTGAAGTACTTTGAAAAAATCTAAGGGATTCCGCGTCTTCTGTTTGAATTAGTTTGAAATAATTTTGCGGATCCCTGTTTCTGGTTTTTGAAGTAATCTGAAAGAATCTCGGAAACTTTTTGTGCTTGGTTTTTGAAGTAGTTTAAAAGAATCTCAGGGACCACTTGTATCTGGTTTTTGAAGTAGTTTGGAAAAATCTCGGAGAGCCAGTTTGTTTGGTTTTTGAAGTAATTTGAATAAAACCCGGAGTCCATAATCATACGGGGTAAATTCAGACTGGCACCTGAAAGGTCGAAATTTTACTTTATTTAAAACTAATGAACACTCTGTGTATAAAATTTGAATTTGGGCTTCGGAAAATTCCCGATTTCCAGATGTTCCCATCCGCCCTTGTGTATTATTTGTTAAAATGTGATTGTATAAAATGAAGAGGGGAAATAGTCAATTATTTGTCAAAAACTGGGTTTTTCTTATCATCGCAAAGCCAAACAATAAAACGCACTTTTTTGTTTTAGTTTCGCTACCGCACATTTACTGTGGTATTGATTTTCCATCAAGCCACAATAGGGGTGTATTATGTGTTGCCTACCTGTGACACAATAGCGAACCTTTGTTTCGCGCATTTTAACTGTTATCAAATAAGTGATACCACGGTTTATTAACAAGTATTTACTTATACAACGTAAGGAACACCATTACACAAAAGTTAAATGCACGTGCACCATAATTCACTTCTTATCAGACTACTAATACTCAGTCCAATGACCAAGCACATTTTTATATAACTTATGATCTATATCCGTGGTAATTTTACTTTATATATTTACATAAATTGCAAAATTTGTATGCACTCAAGGTTGTGTACACTATTAAAACTAGCCTGAACCACACCCATTACCAAAAAAATCTCCCTATTGAACTTTCTTCTTGGGGACAACATTCCAATAATACGCCAATTGCGCTACAAGCACACCATTCGCCGCCGTCGACGCGATATAAGTCAAAATAACCATCCTATCCCCAGTCTCTTGTATTGAAGTAAAAATCCTAGCTAAAGACCCACAGAACAACATAATCAAAGTAGCAGCAGACAACTGCCCCGTATGCCCATTCCTGTAATTACTCAAAGCCTGCGTCAACTTCCCGCTCACTACAATAAAAATGTTAAACCCTTGCAGCGTCCACAAGACCTCAATGGGCGTCAACCCGCCGATCAAAACAAAAGTCACGCCCAAATACCCCACCAAATATAACACAGCACTCAACGTGGAGCCCCCATAATGCAAAACGAGAACCCCAATGAGCACTGTTTGTATACCGAGAAAAGAGGCGTCGCCCCAGGCACTAAACGGGAACTGTTTGAGAAAACTATACGACGCGTAGAGCGTGATTGCCGTCAAATCGAGCGTCACACTGAGCAAACTGATGCCTTCCCCGCTCTTGTTTTTATGGATTTTGGCAATTTGTGGCAGTTTGACTAAAAGGGAACCCAGGATGATACCCAAGCCGAGGCATTTACTCAGAGTTGCCGAAAAACATGGTCCTGGAAATTGAAATTGAGGGCTGGCATAACCTCACTTTTTCCTTACCGTCGAAGAAGTCGAAGTTGACGAAGTATTTGTCGTAGCAGTGGGGGGTGACGACGATTAGGATCGCCTGACGGAGGAGGTCTAGCACTGCTGAAGACATGGTGTGTACTATCTCATTGGGACTGATAATGGTTTAATTTATCGTTTGAATTCACGGGTTGACCTCGAACCTTTACACGTCAGACGTAAATGTCAGTTATTTATGATTGGGATGGTGGTATGAGGCATAACGCGCGGTTTCCATAAAGCAGTGGCGGCGAGTACACAACAATGTAGTAGCAATTAAGGGGACTCGCTAGAAGAGATTTCTGATATAGATGTATTATATTAGACATCAAACTGCAGCCACTCTATTTATACTATGAGCTAAGCATGTAATATGGACTAAGCGAGGAAAAACTATTTTTAGGTTGGATGAAGTTTGGCACATGTATGTAGCAGCATAGATGACATTAATATGAAAAAACAGATTGAGAATTGTCTGTAGCCAACTCTACTGTCATCTACTTGTCAGTCCTGATAAAAATGTCTGGAAAAAATCCACGCAAAGTTAACACCCCTTCTAAGCATGTAATTTTAAAGCCAAAAACTACCTCCACCGGTTCCACGCATGCACCATCTACCTCGGGACCCTCTTTCAGAACTTCACGTGTAGCCACTACGGCCAATGCCTACATTTCTTTCGTCAACCCTGTATTCAGATTTCCCAGCGCTTTGAACTTTTTGCCGGTAGTATTTTCGCTGTTTATAAAACTGGTTTCATCCCCAAATACTTCAAGGATGTGGTAGAACAAGGCAGTGATGCCGATTCTGTGAAGAGTTTCCGTTCAGATGATGTTATACGTGTACAAAGTACCCAACTCTTGCCTGAAATATTTAGTACGAACTTACGAAATTTGTTTCTGCGGACTGTTTATGGAATACTGGCTCTTCAGTACTTTTGTATGGTGGTATTTCTAGCAACGGCATACTTTGTGTAAGAGGGCATTCAAGGTGTAGTGGGTGTTGGTGACCGAATATTTTTTAGGGATCCTATACATGCGCTGCTCCAAACATGGGGTTTTGAAATCGGGATTACTTTTGTGTATGTATTAAAGATATTGTAGTACGCATAGTACTTCTGTAATACGATTTCCAGGAGCAATTACTTTTTATACGCAATATGTCTAGTGTTTTTTAGACGGCTAAGGAAACAAAGCCCCCAGAACATAATACTGTTCGTTTTACTGGCAAGTAGTACCAAAAACTGTTTCCATAATAACTTGTACACTTTTCAGACATTTTCCTTAACGATGGCAGTAACAGCGTTTTCGTGTTACAAACCAACGGAAAGCGTAGGACCCTTCTTCAGTGCCACTATAGCTTTCATAACGATGCTTGCAATGTCACTGGCAAGCTTTCAGAACGCAGTTCGAAACTAACAAACTCTAACCTCGCAAATCTACTAATTATCTCTATATAATTTCAGTACGACATGACCAAAAGTGGAGTATTTTTCTATGGAGGTCTGGCTGTAGTGGCAGTGACTACATGTGCAATAATAACCAAGATACAGCTTGCTTTCGAGTCTTCACACGCTTATCATATATTGACAGCCCTCGAACTTTATTTGTTCATTTTTGTAAAAATATACCAGATTTTGTTAGATTTAACTATACAGATGTGGTGTTTCAGTGGATAACGTGGCATGCTCGACAGATAGGGGAAAGCAAAAAGAGGAGTATTGCAGTGGAGGAGTACCTCTTCGGGGCGTTGACTTTGTATGTAGAATATTTGCTCATAATTATGTTTATTGTGAAATTTATTAAATCGTTGAGGAAAATATGAAACCACTTGGTTTATTTTACTTAAAGGCTGACAACGCACGGCTGCAATGCTCTAGTTTGCGCGAAATCACAAAAAAAAGAAATCGTTAAACGTAGGCAACCAGGTGCACGATAACGCTTGCTGGATAGTTGGACAATTAGTAGCGCTAGGGGACACGTGGTAAGAGCTAGTTTAAAATAGTTGGTTTTGTAGTTAATAAAAGGGAAGAAGCCTTTGTTTAACGACAGTCAATCGTAAGTTCAAGACGACACAGTTTCCCCAAATCGCGCGGCTAATTAATGTCTTCCCTTAGGCGGTTATCATCGTTATTATCGTCGTTATCATGATCAAATCTCTGGGGCATGTCCTGGAGAATCATCGAGGCTGGCCCTCACAACGCTAAAGATTGATTACATCATCGAGGCTTGCCCGCACAACGCTATAGATTGATTACTTCATCGAGGTATGTCCTCGCAACGCTAGAGATTAATACCATCATCGAGGCATTCCCTCGCAACGATAAAAAAATTACATCACCCAGACGCTTTAGCAACGACGATTGGATATTTTTGTGTTTATTTATTATGTGAACTGGGGTAACCAGTTCGCGGTATTTTAAACTCTCACAGTAAACTGTTTTTTTAAGTAACCAAATCACTTGGATTATGACATAATTTGGCATAATGTAAACTTTTTGTTTGAATCGTTGATAAAGTGTAGCAAATATTAATCTCATGTAAATTTTGTTAACTTTTCAATTTTACGCCTCATACAATATTTCTCTAATCTCACAGTTTTAATCTCAGTAATTTTCCTTTGTTGTATAATTTTCATTGGACGTAATTTTCATGCCCTACAGTTTTAACCTCACATAATATTTTTATTTGCACAAGTTTATTTCACACCAGGGGGCGATTTTGTTTCTCGATCGAAAAAAACTCGATAGCGATAAAATCTCGTTTTCTGATTGGTTGAGATGCTACATTTCTGTCACCTTTCTCGATTCTGTCACGAAATCAAGTCTTCATTGTGGTGACCGAATTTGAATCAAAGTTTTCGCGCTGAAATTAATTAACAGCGGCGCGAGATCACGTTTGATTAACTTGAATGTGAAAAAAAAAATTCAATAAAAATAAGAAATCGTTAAACATAGGCAACCAGGTGCACGGTAACGCTTGCTGGATAGTTGGATAATTAGTAGCGCTAGGGGATTTTAGTTCGAAGGTTGGATGTTAGACAGAGGGCGACATGGCGGAGCGTCAGTCTGAACGTGTTTTTGTGAATGTAAACACGTGGTAAGAGCTAGTTAAATTAGTTGGTTTGTCGTTCAACGCGGAACACTTGCTGTAAATTTGTTTTAATGTTTGTAAATCCACCAATCAAGTTAGTTTTTCTTAATAGTCAGCTAGTGCAAACACAATTTAACAATCAGGACTATTTAAATAAACCACTTGCTAGAAGATTTCATGAAATTCATTCATTTAGTCAGGATAATAATTCTTTGTTTAGCAAATTACGAATAGGTTTCTGGATGCATATACGTAAGTGTTACATTATAACACTTCTTAATTCTTCACACAAGATTGCTAATAGTTCATTTACGGCAGTTAAATGAACTAAATTCATACTGAGAACTGGCGGGGGGTTAAAATAATTTCTTCCCTTAGACGGTTATCACCGTGATTATCGTCGCTATCATGATCAAATCACTGGGGCATTCCTTGAGCATCATCGAGGCTGGCCCTCACAACGCTAAAGATTGATTACATCATCGAGGCATGTCCTCGCAAGCTAGAGATTAATAACATCATTGAGGTATTCCCTCGCAACGATAAAAAAAATTACATCACCCAGACGCTTTTTCCTCGCAACGAGGATTGGATATTTTTGTGTTTATTTATTATGTGCCTTGTTGGGGTAACCAGTTCGCGGTATTTTAAACTCTCAAAGCAAACTGTTTTTTTAAGTAACCAAATCACGTGGATTATGACATAATTTGGCATAGTGTAAACTATTTGTTCGAATCGTTGATAAAGTGTGGCAAATATTAATCTCATGTAAATTTTGTTAACTTTTCAATTTTTCACCTCATACAATATTTCTCTAATCTGACAGCTTTAATTTCAGTAATTTTCCTTTGTTGTATAATTTTCATTGGACGTAAATTTCATGTTCTACAGTTTTAACCTCACATAATATTTTTATTTGCACAAGTTTATTTCACACCAGGGGGCGATTTTGTTTCTCGATCGAAAAAACTCGATAGCGATAAAATCTCGTTTTCTGATTGATTGAGATGCTACATTTCTGTCACCTTTCTCGATTCTGTCACGGAATCAAGTCTTCATTGTGGTGACCGAACTTAAATCAAAGTTTTCGCGCTGAAATTAATTAACAGCGGCGCTAAATCACGTTTGAATAACTTGAATTTGAAAGAAAAAAAAATTCAATCACAAAAAGGAAATCGTTAAACATAGGCAACCTGGTACACGGAGATGCTTGTTTGGTAGGGTGACAATTTAGCGCTAGGGAGTTTTTAGTTAGAGGGTTGGTTGGTTGGTTGGTAGATAAGCTGCATGCTTGTGTGAGTGTAACCACGTGGTAAGCGCTATGTTTAAATTAGTTGGTTTGCTGTCTATCATATAAATTGTTTGATGTCCAGTTTTTATCTCACATAAGAATTATTTGTTGGTTAAATTTTCACAAGATTGATTGGCGAATTTAAATGAATTGAGGTTAAATAACACAGAAAACGTGGCAGAAGCGAAGTTCGGTTCCTAGTCGAGCTGGCGAGATTTATCGTGTCACCTGTACAAGTCCACAGGTTTGGATAAATTCAGGGGCGGCCTCCGATGTTGTAAAGTTCTCGGCTTCTGCCCATAGCCGAGATCTCTTGGGGGTGGGACGACTGTCATGGCCTAGTTCCGCAGGGCACGTTGGTAATGGAGTTGGTAATGGAGATATGCGTGTGGGGTAGGCTTTGCGATAGATAGAATTACCGTCGTGGGAGGAGAACAGCTCCAGACCGGTAGCCCCAAACTCCGCTTGTGTTACAACACTCCAGGGGTACTTTTGTTGTGCTCCGGTTAACTGCCGTAACATTAAAAAAAAATCTGCCGCCACACGCCCGTAATAACTTGTGTATTTGCATCCAGTTACTTAAGTCGGAGTTTGCTTTGTTTTATTAAATTTGTGATATTCAAATATTTGTATTGATCCCAAACAGATGTGTATAATTTTCCGTTTGTTCGTTTTTCATATGTGTATGTTTGTCAATTAAATAAGAATTATTTGTTTAAAATTTCACAAGATTGTATGGTGAATTTAAATGTTGTTTATTGCTCTTTTGAAACTTTAACACTTGTTCAGTTGTTGTTAATATCAGAGTCATAAGAGATTGAAGATGTAAAATGGAATTGAGGTTAAATAACACAGAAAACGTGGCAGAAGCGAAGTGCGGTTCCTAGTCGAGCTGGCGAGATTTATCGCGTCACTTGAAAAAGGGTACAGGTTTGGATAGATTCAGGGGCGGTTGCGATGTTGTAGTGCTCTTGACTTGGCCCAATAGTCGAGACCTAACTGCGGATTTGCGATCGTAACGACCTAGTTTCGGACGGCATGTTCGTCCTAGAGAGGTGTAATGTGCTGTGCGGGTAGGCTTGCGATAGATAGAATCACCGTCGTGGGGGGAGAACAGCCCCGACCTGTAGCCCCAAACTCCGCTTGTGCTAGAACGCCCCGGGGGTATTTTTCTTGTGCTCCCGTTGACTACCGTAACTTTAAATTTGTCGCCACACACCCATAATAACTTGTGTATTTGCATCCAGTTTTGTGATATTCAAATATTTGTATTGCAATTTGCAATTAGGTTCCGTTGAAAATAAAAATTTACAGTCGATAAAACAGTGCTGAAAATAGTCGCTAGTTGTCAATTTGACAATGGCGCTGTCCATTCTGAATACTCGTTTGCTGTGATGATACCCATAGGTACCTGAATAGAAACAGGTGTTTCTGAAGAACCACGAAGTCAGTGATTGACCCTCCAGTAGTGCATGTCAAACCGTCAGTCAAGTCCTCTACACCTTCATAAGTAAATACACACTACATAACCACCCTGATTGACATCCCTGACACCCAAAACACCTACTTTAGAGTATAAAACTTTCCCCGTTGCCTCAAAATGGAGACTCTCCCCGTGCAAACCGATCCGAAGCAACCGAAAATTCTCCAAAAACCCCCGAAAGTGGACGTCAGAAACCAAATTGTCAAAATGTCTAAACGGAACCACTTGAACCAGCCCCAAGTAAGACCTCGGACGCTCATAGAACAACTAGGCATAGGCCAAAGCGCCTCCGTTGGTGTAAAAACCCCAGATACTTTGCTTCGTCCAAGACGTACTGATAGTTAAATTTTAGTCGAATCGTTTCATGAAAGGCAAGTATAGCACGACTTCGAGCGGTGACGAGTACTTTTTGGACACCACAGCGGAGAGCCAAAGTTCGGCCTTTCAAGAAATGTTCTCCATGTCTTTCAGGCAACTGAAAAACAGAAACACGTTCGCGCAGAAGGTTTTCTTGATTTTGGGGATTCTGATGTCCTTCTCTTTCATAGTCTTCATGCTGCTCATCAACCAGTAGGTAAGGGTTTGCACGTGTTTCTTGAAAATGTGGTTCTTGTTGTAGACAGAACATCACGGAAAAGTTTAGAGCCAACTGGTTGCCGTTATTTGTAGCTTTTACGTAAGTACGACCCGAGTTATTTTGTTGACGTAGAGTGGTGAATATTTTAGAGCTGTGGAATTGTTAGTCACGTTCATCATGTTTATCATTCCCAGATGGACACGAAGACCACCCAACTACATCGTCCTCTTAATTTTTTTAGTAAGATGGTATAGATTATGCTCGAGCAGGGCAGATTAAGCTTACTAGATATTTATTTATCGAAAAATAAGCCTTGAAAGATGGATAGAACGATAGTCCTTCTAAGTATCTAGTAAACTTAAGGGTAAATACGATCATTAATACAGTAGTGTTAATTGGTTCCTTTTTCTGATTTGTCCAAATTCTGCCTTCGTAGACCGTTTCTGTGACTCTCCAGGCTGCTTCCTTGGTCGCCCATTTCCATGCCATTGAACTTCTTTTGTACATAACTGGTTCCCTCATGGTCATATTGTTTATCGGTTCTATGTTTTCGGCCCAAGATAGAGTGAGTATATTTGCATTTTGAGCAAAGACCCAAAATTGTTTGTAGTGTGAAGCGACAGGTTGGCCAATGTTTGTCTTTTTTGCCACGTTGACGGCTCTTATTGCTACAGGAATGACAGGTTTACTGACTGTGGTGTTCATAGAAGACAAAAAGTGGGAGTATATTGGAGCTGCGGTCGGTTTGGTCTTGCTGACTATGGCCGTAATACTCATAAGCCGTTGAGGTTTTGGGCACACTTTGATTTTTCAGTTTTTAGATTATCTTGATCCTTTTAAGAGATATGTTGAAGAGTCAGGAATTGCAGGTGTTCGAATATATGTACGGGGCATTAATTGTATTTGCGAGTATAACGACGTTCTATGGATTTAAATCGCTTTTTCTTTGTATAAAAGGAAAGCCACCAGAGACATTTGATCCGCCTACTCCATGACCTGACCTGACCTGACCAAACAGCATTATTACTGAAATGAGGATGGTTTTAAATAACTTGAGTGGAAATTAGGTTAGACATATAAGTTTTATTGTGATTTTCAAAATAAAACCCATTTTAACTATAGTACTGAACAATCAATGCTTTCACTTTTGATTTTTGTTCAATTTACCACGACGCGAAAGACAGTGGACATCCAGCATCCTAAGACCAAACACAAAGCCTTGGTAGCTCAACCAAGGAAATTTTCTCATTTGAAGATGAAACATTTTCAATACTAGATGGCGTAATCCCCGTACTAACCTTAAAATTTTAATTCTGCATTATTTACTTCAAATCAACAAGTAAGACAGCCACCTGCCACCCCTGACATTTATTGATGTCACTGTCAACATGACCCTACCATGGGTGAGCCTTCACAAGACAATCCTCCGAAAGAGGAGCCACCACCAGACCTGCCACCCATCGAGCCCCCTGATACCTGCACCAAAGTAGAAACGAAAATAGAAATAGAAGAGATCGTGCTCAATCCAGCCATTCTCGGTCAACCTCCACCTGACCAAATCCCTCGTAATCCTTACAACCAGAACCCGTACCAACAAAATCCATACCAGCAAAACCCGTACCAGCAGAACCAACCCAATCAGAATTACTACTACCACGATCCCAGCTACAACCAGAGACAAACCCCTGCCTACCAGCAGCAAGTGGGAGGTCAAAATGTCTACGTTTCTGTAGTTTAAGTAGTACTGCGATAGTTCCATTGTTGTAGTTTTGTTACAGGGCGATCCCAATTACCCTCCACCGGACGTCAGTAGAGGGCAGGGTGCATACAGAGCAAACTACCCCGGACAAGGGGACGACTACCGTGAATACGGAGACATGGGGATCTTCACGGATACTTTCAGTTCTGTGAAAATCCGAAACCGTTTCGTTCAGAGAGTCTACACCATATTGTCGGTGCAGCTTTTCTTCACTTTCCTTGTGGTGTTGTTGATCACCTTCGTGTAAGTAAAGAGGAGCTTTTGGTACGTTGTTTCACTTGTGTTGTAGATGGGCACTGCGGGTATTCGTCTTTCAGTACTTTCTGATTTTATTAATCCTTGGCACGTAAGTACTTGTATTGCAGAGAACCGTATTTTATTTAAGTCTTGTAGGGTTATTGTGCTTATAACTATGATAGCTTTAGTTTGTTGTGTGAATTTGAGGCGTAGTTTTCCCACGAACTTCATTCTCTTGGGTCTTTTGGTGAGTTTGTAGTACCACCAGAATGCGAACAGTGCTTTCGTTGTGTTTCAGACGGTTGGTATGACCATAATGATCGCACCATCAGTTGCTCTAACCCATCCCTTGGTCATACTAGCAGCCACTGGTACCACCGCCGGTGTCTGCATTTTGGTTTCCATTTTTGCTTGTCAGACTTCGGTATAGTACTACTGATTATTAATACACTATGAATAATGATGGCGTTTGTAGTGGGACGTAACAGGATGTGGAATGTGCTTTTGTATTCTCACACTAGTACTACTACTATATGGAATTGTCATAACGATACTAGCTCTAGCGGGTATCAACCTTCCGATTTTACACATCGTATATTCGGCACTTGCAGTTTTAATCTTTTGTTTGGTAAAGAGGTACGTTTTATGGTACTTTATTTTCATTAATGGTGTTGTTTTAGTGGTTAATGTATGACACTCAGATGATCATGGGAGGAAGGCGTATAGAGTTGTCACCAGAAGAGTACATTTTTGGAGCTTTGACGTTGTACGTTGATGTAATCGTTATATTTATAAACCTTATGTCTCTGTATAACCAGTGCTTGGGTGGGGAATAAAATTATTTGTGTTGTATGCAGAACATTCTTGTCATTTGTATCCACACACGTTTACTTATTTTCTCAGAGAATGTGAATTGTCAAAATCAGTCTTAACAGGTACTAGCCCCGCCCACCCGCCCTCTATTTTATTACAAGGTGCGTCATTTGCCAAAATCAGTTTTACCTAAGAAATTATTAGCCCCGCCCACCCACCCTCTCTATTCTTCGGAGGTATGTCATTTATCAAACTCAGTCTTATCTTAGCAGGTACTTAAAATTCAAAAATCGAAAAATTGAATAATTAAAAATTGAAAACTTGTGAAATTCTTTCTTCAGAGCTAACAAAAATGAATGACGAAAGCAGAATAAGGGTGGGTGAGCCCCTTTTTACTTTGTTTTAAATCCTAGATTCTACCGCGTGTTAAAATAGATTTCAATTCACATTTTACAATAAACAAAATAAGCAAGCAGTAGCCCCGCCCACCGACCCCCCTCTTCGTTCCAGTGACTACTTTTAATATTATTCAGTCTTATCTTGGCAAGTACTAGCCCGCCCACCCACCCTCTATTTTCTTAGAGAGTATGTGATTTGCCAAAATTAGTTTTATCTTAACATGTACTAGGCCCGCCTACCCACCCTCTCTTTTCTTAAAGGGTATATGATTTGCCAAAATCACTCTTATCTTAGCAAGTACTAACAAAAAAAATTATAAATTAAAAAATTGCAAATCGAAAAATTGAAAAATCCAAAAAGTGGGAAATTTAAAAATTGGAAACTCGAGAAATTGCAAAGAGAAAAATTGCAAAATCTGAAAACTGAAACATCCAAAAATTGGAAAATAGAAGAACTGAAAAATTTAAAAATGCAAACTTGAAGAGTTGCATATCTTAAAAATTGAAAAATTGAAACGGGAAAATGAAAAAACAAAAAAATTACACCGAAACACTGAAAAATCGAATTAGTGAAAAGATAACGAAAATAAAAAACCGAAAAATTGCAAAATATAAAAATTGAAAAAATCAAAAGTTAGAAAATTGAAAATTTTAAACTTCAAAACTCGAAAAATTGCAAATCAAAAAACTGAAGGAAAAAAAGAAAAATTGAAGAATTGAAAAATTCAAGCAAAAAATCGAGGCGAGGGAAGTTCTGTCGAAATAATCTTGGACCAATTTTTTCTTTTCGCTCTTTATTTTCTTAGAAAATATGTTATTTACCCCGCCTACCCTCCCTCTATTTTATTAGAAGGTATTTCATTTGCCACAATCAGTTTTATCTTATTAAGTACTAGCCCCGCCCACACACGCTACTCTCATTCTAACGATTTTATTTCTGTTCAATTGAGATCCACCCTTCATTCGGACGAGATAAATAAAATGAATAACTGAAATAGAGGCGGGGTGGGTGGGCGGGGTTAATTGTATGTTCTTTGGTAGAGTGCGAATGGGAACTAATAGAACGTAAGTTGTCAAAAGAAGCGCTAATCGTAATTTTTTTATATACTATTTACTATAAGATTTTTTTCTTATTTCAGAAGAAAAAAATTAGAGAACGGGTGGGTGGGCGGGGCTAAGTTTTACTTTTTTCTACAGAATCTTTTATAAGCAAGCAATAGCCCCGCCTACCCACCCCCTCTTCATTCCAGTGATTAACTCTAAATATTGTTCAGTTCTATCTTAGCACGTTTGAGCCCCACTCATTGACCCTTTATTTTCTTATAGAATTTCATTTGCCAAAATCGGCCTTATCTTAGCAAGCACTAGCCCCGCCCACTCGCCCTCTATTTTATTAGAAGGTACGTCATTTGCCAAAATCAGTTTTACCTAAGAAAGTATTAGCCCCGCCCACCCACCCTCTCTATTCTTTGGAGGTATGTCATTTATCAAACTCAGTCTTATCTTAGCAGGTACTTAAAATTCAAAAATCGAAAAATTGAATAATTAAAAATTGAAAACTTGTGAAAATCTTTCTTCAGAGCTAATAAAAATGAATGCCGAAAACAGAATAATGGTGGGTGAGCCCCTTTTTACTTTGTTTTAAATCTTAGATTCTACTGCGTGTTAAAATAAATTTCAATTCACATTTAACAATAAACAAAATAAGTCAGTGAAATGGAAACAAGAAATGGAAATGAGTTTAGGTTTTTCTAAAGAGTTATATAACCAAGCAGTAGCCCCGCCCACCGACCCCCTCTTCATTCCAGTGACTACTCTTAATATTATCCAGTCTTATCTTGGCAAGTACTAGCCCGCCCACCCACCCTCTATTTTCTTAGAGAGTATGTGATTTGCCAAAATTAGTTTTATCTTAACATGTACTAGGCCCGCCCACCCATCTTCTCTTTTCTTAAAGGGTATATGATTTGCCAAAATCAGTCTTATCTTAACAAGTACTAACAAAAAAAAATTATAACTTAAAAAATTGCAAATCGAAAAATTGAAAAATCCAAAAAGTGAGAAATTTAAAAATTGGAAACTCGAGAAATTGCAAAGAGAAAAATTATGAAAACTGAAACATTCAAAAATTGGAAAATAGAAGAACTGAAAATTTTAAAAATGCGAACTTGAAGAGTTGCATATCTTAAAAATTGAAAAATTGAAACGGGAAAATGAAAAAATTAACACTGAAAAAACAAAAAAATTACACCGAAACACTGAAAAATCGAATTAGTGAAAAGATAACGAAAATAAAAAACCGAAAAATTGCAAAATATAAAAATTGAAGAAATCAAAAGTTGGAAAATTGAAAATTTTAAACTTCAAAACTCGAAAAATTGCAAATCGAAAAACTGTAGGAAAAAAAAGAAAAATTGAAGAATTGAAAAATTCAAGCAAAAAATCGAGGCGAGGGAAGTTCTGTCGAAATAATCTTCGATCAATTTTTTCTTTTCACACTTTATTTTCTTAGAAAATATGTTATTTACCCCGCCTACCCTCCCTCTATTTTATTAGAAGGTATTTCATTTGCCACAATCAGTCTTATCTTATTAAGTACTAGCCCCGCCCACACACGCTACTCTCATTCTAACGATTTTATTTCTATTCAATTGAAATCCACCTTTCATTCGGACGATAAATAAAACGAATAACTGAAATAGAGGCGGGGTGGGTGGGCGGGGTTAATTGTATGTTTTTTGGTAGAGTGCGAATGGGAACTAATAGAACGTAAGTTGTCAAAAGAAGCGCTAATCTAATTTTTTTATATACTATTTACTATAAGATTTTTTTCTTATTTCAGAAGAAAAAAATTAGAGAACGGGTGGGTGGGCGGGGCTAAGTTTTACTTTTTTCTACAGAATCTTTTATAAGCAAGCAATAGCGCCGCCTACCCACCCCCTCTTCATTCCAGTGATTAACTCTAAATATCGTTCAGTTCGATCTTGGCACGTTTGAGCCCAACTCATTGACCTTTTATTTTCTTAGAGAATGTCATTTGCCAAAATCTGTCTTACCTTAAAAAGTATTAGCCCCGCCCACCCACCCTCTCTATTCTTCGGAGGTGTGTCATTTATCAAACTCAGTCTTATCTTAGCAGGTACTTAAAATTCAAAAATCGAAAAACTGAATAATTAAAAATTGAAAACTTGTGAAATTCTTTCTTCAGAGCTAATAAAAATGAATGACGAAAACAGAATAAGGGTGGGTGAGCCCCTTTTTACTTTGTTTTAAATCCTAGATTCTACCGCGTGTTAAAATAGATTTCAATTCACATTTTACAATAAACAAAATAAGTCAGCGAAATGGAAACAAGAAGTGTTTCTAAAGAGTTTTATAAGCAAGCAGTAGCCCCGCCCACCGACCCCCCTCTTCATTCCAGTGACTACTCTTAAAAGTTATTTAGTCTCATCTTGGCAAGTACTAGCCCCCCCACCAGCCCTCTATTTTCTTAGAGAGTATGTAATTTGCCAAAATTAGTTTTATCTTAACATGTACTAGGCCCGCCCACCCACCCTCTCTTTTCTTAAAGGGTATATGATTTGCCAAAATCAGTCTTATCTTAGCAAGTACTAACAAAAAAAATTATAAATTAAAAAATTGCAAATCGAAAAATTGAAAAATCCAAAAAGTGGGAAATTTAAAAATTGGAAACTCGAGAAATTGCAAAGAGAAAAATTATGAAAACTGAAACATCCAAAAATTGGAAAATAGAAGAACTGAAAAATTAAAAAATGCAAACTTGAAGAGTTGCATATCTTAAAAATTGAAAAATTGAAACGGGAAAATGAAAAAATTAACACTGAAAAAACAAAAAAATTACACCGAAACACAGAAAAATCGAATTAGTGAAAAGATAACGAAAATCAAAAACCGAAAAATTGCAAAATATAAAAATTGGAAAAATCAAAAGTTAGAAAATTGAAAATTTTAAACTTCAAAACTCGAAAAATTGCAAATCGAAAAACTGGAGAAAAAAAAATTGAAGAATTGAAAAATTCAAGCAAAAAATCGAGGCGAGGGAAGTTCTGTCGAAATAATCTTCGACCAATGTTTTCTTTTCACTCTTTATTTTCTTAGAAAATATGTTATTTACCCCGCCTACCCTCCCTCTATTTTATTAGAAGGTATTTCATTTGCCACAATCAGTCTTATCTTATTAAGTACTAGCCCCGCCCACACACGCTACTCTCATTCTAACGATTTTATTTCTGTTCAATTGAGATCCACCCTTCATTCGGACGAGATAAATAAAATGAATAACTGAAATAGAGGCGGGGTGGGTGGGCGGGGTTAATTATATGTTCTTTGGTAGAGTACGAATGGGAACTAATAGAACGTAAGTTGTCAAAAAAGCGCTAACCGTAATTTTTTTAATATACTATTTACTATAAGATTTTTTTCTTATTTCAGAAGAAAAAAATTAGAGAACGGGTGGGTGGGCGGGGATAAGTTTTACTTTTTTCTACAGAATCTTTTATAAGCAAGCAATAGCCCCGCCTACCCACCCCCTCTTCATTTCCGTGATTAACTCTAAATATTGTTCAGTTCTGTCTTAGCACGTTTGAGCCCCGCTCATTGACCCTTTATTTTCTTAGAGAATGTCATTTGCCAAAATCAGCCTTATCTTAGCAATTACTAGCCCCGCCCACCCGCCCTCTACTTTGTTAGAAGGTATGTCATTTGCCAAAATCAGTCTTACCTTAGAAAGTATTAGCCCCGCCCACCCACCCTCTCTATTCTTCAGAGGTATGTCATCTATCAAACTCAGTCTTATCTTAGCAGGTACTTAACATTCAAAAATCGAAAAATTGAATAATAAAAAATTGAAAATTTGTGAAATTCTTTTTTCAGAGCTAATAAAAATGAATGATGAAAACAGAATAAGGGTGGGTGAGTCCCGTTTTACTTTGTTTTAAATCTTAGATTCTACCGCGTGTTAAAATAGATTTCAATTCACATTTTACAATAAACAAAATAAGTCAGTGAAATGGAAACAAGAAGTGTTTCTAAAGAGTTTTATAAGCAAGCAGTAGCCCCGCCCACCGACCCCCTCTTCATTCCAGTGACTACTCTTAATATTATTCAGTCTTATCTTGGCAAGTACTAGCCCGCCCACCCACCCTCTATTTTCTTAGGGAGTATGTGATTTGCCAAAATTAGTTTTATCTTAACATGTACTAGGCCCGCCCACCCACCCTCTCTTTTCTTAAAGGGTATATGATTTGCCAAAATCAGTCTTATCTTAGCAAGTACTAACATAAAAATTATAAATTGAAAAATTGCAAATCGAAAAATTGAAAAATCCAAAAAGTGAAAAATTTAAAATTGAAAACTCGAGAAATTGCAAATAGAAAAATTGCAAAATCTGAAAACTGAAACATCCAAAAATTGGAAAATAGAAGAATTGAAAAATTTAAAAATGCAAACTTGAAGAGTTGCATATCTTAAAAATTGAAAAATTGAAACGGGAAAATGAAAAAATTAACACTGAAAAAACAAAAAAATTACACCGAAACACTGAAAAATCGAATTAGTGAAAAGATAACGAAAATAAAAAACCGAAAAATTGCAAAATATAAAAATTGAAAAAATCAAAAGTTGGAAAATAGAAAATTTTAAACTTCAAAACTCGAAAAATTGCAAATCGAAAAACTGAAGAAAAAAAAAGAAAAATTGAAGAATTGAAAAATTCAAGCAAAAAATCGAGGAGAGGGAAGTTCTGTCGAAATAATCTTCGACCAATTTTTTCTTTTCACACTTTATTTTCTTAGAAAATATGTTATTTACCCCGCCTACCCTCCCTCTATTTTATTAGAAGGTATTTCATTTGCCACAATCAGTCTTATCTTATTAAGTACTAGCCCCGCCCACACACGCTACTCTCATTCTAACGATTTTATTTCTGTTCAATTGAGATCCACCTTTCATTCGGACGAGATAAATAAAATGAATAACTGAAATGGAGGTGGGGTGGGTGGGCGGGGTTAATTATATGTTCTTTGGTAGAGTACGAATGGGAACTAATAGAACGTAAGTTGTCAAAAAAGCGCTAATCGTAATTTTTTTAATATACTATTTACTATAAGATTTTTTTCTTATTTCAGAAGAAAAAAATTAGAGAACGGGTGGGTGAGCGGGGCTAAGTTTTACTTTTTTCTACAGAATCTTTTATAAGCAAGCAATAGCCCCGCCCACCGACCCCCCACTTCATTCCAGTAACTACTCTTAATATTATTCAGTCTTATCTTGGCACCCTCTATTTTTTTAGAGAGTATGTGATTTGCCAAAATTAGTTTTATCTTAACATATACTAGGCCCGCCCACCCACCCTCTCTTTTCTTAAAGGGTATATGATTTGCCAAAATCAGTCTTATCTTAGCAAGTACTAACAAAAAAAAATTATAAATTGAAAAATTGAAAAATCCAAAAAGTGAGAAATTTAAAAATTGGAAACTCCAGAAATTGCAAAAAGGAAAATTGAAACGGGAAAATGAAGAAATTAACATTGAAAAAACAAAAAAATTACATCGAAACACTGAAAAATCGAATTAGTGGAAAGATAACGAAAATAAAAAAAGTCAAATCAAAAGTTGGAAATTTGAAAATTTTAAACTTCAAAACTCGAAAAATTGCAAATCGAAAAACTGAAGAAAAAAAAAAAGAAAAATTGAAGAATTGAAAAATTCAAGCAAAAAATCGAGGCGATGGAAGTTCTGTCGAAATAATCTTGAACCAATTTTTTCTTTTCACTCTTTGTTTTCTTAGAAAATATGTTATTTACCCCGCCTACCCTCCCTCTATTTTATTAGAAGGTATGTCATTTGCCACAATCAGTCTTACCTTAGCAAGTAGACACTTCGCTGTGAGAGGAGTGTCCGAAAATAATGAACACATAAGTAATAACCCAAAATCAGCATAAAGTCCCCTTTCCCTTTCGTATTCACGATGAATTTCTCCACGCCTAAAAAATTTAAAAGACATGTGATGAGTGCTTTTTGATTTTAACCTACAGATTGACGTTGATTTCCAGTTTATCAAAACCAAACAAGCTATTTCCTACGGTACGACCGATTTTAGCAAATGATATACCCTCTAAGAAAATAAAGGGCGGGTGGGCGGGGCTAGTACTTGTAAAGATAAGACTGATTTTGGCAAATTATACACCCTTTATATGTTTTACTTTAAAAACAATGATAGTAAAAATCAGACATCTATATCATTGTATTACTGGTTGCATAGCCGAACAGTTTCTCGTGAATGATCCTGCATTGAATATTGCAAGTTACTTTTTTAAAATGCCCAAATGAGAATCTGTTTAATTTAAATTATAACTTAGGAAAAACCATCCATCCATTATGACATATCACAATTTAAATGTTATAAAATATTGCATATCTTGTCCTTTCGCTACCACTGAGTGAATGAATCTGAAAATCGAGTTGTGAAGCGAAAGCTCCCCTCTACTCATGAAAGCATGCGAACCGTCTACTTTACTGTTTTTTTTTTTTTGGTGCTAAATTTAATTTGAACCGGAACACTAAATACAAAGAATTGTAGAAAAACAAGGCGACCACAAACGATTATCTAAAATAAGAAATAAGAACAGAACAAAAATGTGAAGAAAGGAAAAGGCAGCAGCAAAGAGGCATATTTTTGTATCTTTTGCATATTTTCACATATTTTGACAATTTTAGATTTTCAAAGCACAACGCGAACTTTTTATTGCAAGTGTCAGCGTTTTTAACTTCCAAAGGTCGAAATCTACAAGACAATGTCTTTGGCTAAATTTCGAAAATTGTCAAAAAAGAATCGGAAATTTCAAAATAGGGTGTATTGAAAAATTCAGTTTTTGAAAAACTTGCTTAAAAAATCCCAAACAATTCTGAGATTATGCTTATCATATTTAAACATTATAAGTGATATTAATTATGTTTAAAATTGATTAATTTATATCGTGAAAATGTATAGGTTTGATCAACCGACTTCAATCGTTTCGAAAATTTTCCCAAAATTTAAACATTGTCGAGTGAACGAATCACGGAAGCCGATAAATTAAAACTGAAGTCGTACTTACCCTGTTTTCGGTTCTTTTCGGAAAAATATCTATCTTTGTTCGTGTTCACAGTACTATTAAAACACATTTTCACTAATATTTATTAATAATAAATTAGAAATTCGTGAAAAGAGCCCTCTTTAAAGCCAAAATGGACTCTGATGTGACCTTTTATCAGGTAGTTCACGTGACAGTGACGTCATCGTACGTCACGATGAGATTGCAAAAATTATTTTTCATATTTTCGCTCAGAAATTGTACATTTTCGGGGTTAATTTGACAATGTTTAAAGAAACTAATTTGTTTTTGCTAACCTCGTGTTCTTCGGGAAATGGTTTTCGGTTTAATTATCACATATTAATAGTTATCATATTTAAACATTATGAGATGACGTCATCAAGTTTTTGGGCTTGATAAACAGATATATTTTGATTAAAAACGTACCATGTCAAACAGTAACTTCAAAACGTCTGCAATATTTCAAAATTCAGTTTTGCAATTCTTGATTCAATCAATAAAATAAATTGACTCAGTGATTAATTTTTTTGAGACATTCCCTATAAGCAATACTAAAAAATATGAATGGAATGATAAATCACAAGTATAGTCTCATCCTATTTTGCACATTTTAAAAAGGATTCATTTGGCAAAATTTTGGGCTGACGTCATCAATTTTTTGGAGGAAGTAAATATTATTTTGAATAAAAATTTATTATGCTTATCATATGTTTAAAACATCTGCAAGATTTCAAAGCATTCGGTTTTGCAGATTCAAAATTAAATTGTAGGAGAAACGAAGTTCACGGGGTCAGCTAGTATTTTTATAAAAATTTTGCATATTTTCTGCATATATATGCACATATTTTGGCCAAATTTCGTGTATAAAATTCCGGACTCTATGATTAGAATAGAGCAAGAAGCGTGGGCCTACATTAATAAAGAAAAAAAGAAAGAAAGAAAGAAAGAAAGAAAGAAAGAAAGAAAGAAAGAAAAAGACAGCAGTGTGAGTATGAAGGGATGAGAGAAATTGAGATGTAATTAAATGTGTGAAAGTGAAGACGATGGTAAATTAAAATAAAGAAGAGAAACCCAGGTTGTATTGACAGGTTCGTACGCCACTGCTTTGACATTTAATAAAATTAAATAAATAAATAAAATTTCTACAATTACTTGCAGCTCTGCATTACTTGCACAATTTTTTCACCAACATATTATTTTTAGCCAAAAAAAGTATTTCTCAATTAGTTTGAAAAACAAAAATATATGGGACGACAACCGTTATGGATTTCGCCGCCTTTCACATATTTAAAAGAAAAATTAAAAACGTGCAACAATACATTTCCAGTGACGATTTTTAACCAACCCTATTTTAATCTAGCAATAAAACCAGTTTTTTCTCTAAAGAAAACTATTTTTAACTCCGCCACCCCTCCCTAATTCGTGACAATAACCGTTATGGATTCCGCCTCATCCATAGGCGTGCGCATCCGTCTCCCGTCACTCAAACACGAGACGTGTGTACGTGCTCCCGACCCCTCGAATATCGGTTTTTTGTAATCAGTTCTTCGAAATATCTCGCGCCATAGAGTCGCTTTTCGCACATCCCGCCTCCTAACCGTCAAACTGTCACTAAAAAATGCTGAGAAAACGTCCGAAGTTTCTGTAGATCGAGCGACTTCATTCGCGAATTTCAACTAAAATGTAACACCGTACTTAACATAACCACAAACCCAATCACAATGGCAACCCTGTACAAGAAGGCCTGGAAGCTGCGTAAGCCCCCTTATCCTCCAAAAAACAAGGTTATATTTTTTTGTTGTAGAGGAGCTGATGGCCCACGACGCAAACGTCAACTGCTTGGCTCTGGGGCACAAATCCGGCCGCGTTATGGTCACAGGAGGCGACGACAAGAAGGTGAATTTGTGGGCAATCGGGAAACACAGCTGCTTCATGAGTCTCAGTGGCCACACAACCCCCATTGAGTGTGTCCAGTTCAACCAATTCGAGGAGCTGGTGTGCGCCGGCTCGCGCGCTGGGGCTCTCAAAGTCTGGGACCTGGAGGCCGCGAAGCTCGTGCGGACCCTCAACGGCCACAAGAACGCAATCAAGTGCATGGATTTTCACCCGTACGGGGACTTTCTGGCGTCCGGGGGGTCCGACAGCACGATTAAAATGTGGGACAGTCGGAAGAAAGGGTGCATTTTCACCTACAATGGCCACAAAGCCACCATCAATAGCTTGAAATTCAGTCCAGATGGGCACTGGATCGCGTCTGGGAGTGACGACTCCACGGTGAAAATCTGGGATTTGCGGGTGGGTAGGGTGTTGAAGGATTTCGGGGACCACTTGAATTCGGTGACGTGTGTGGAGTTTCACCCGCACGAGTTTTTGTTGGCGTCGGGGAGTGCCGATAGGTCTGTGCAGTTGTTCGACTTGGAGAATTTCACGGTGGTGACGAGTGAGAGGGATTTGGGGTTGGTGCGGTGTCTCTGCTTCAACCCGGATGGAGAGCGGCTGTTCGTGGGGGTGCGAGACTACTTGAAAGTTGTGGGGTGGGAGCCGAATCGGCTGTTTGATTCTGTGTGCGTGAATTGGGGCAGGGTTAGTGATATCTCCATCGCCCAGAATCAGCTGGTGAGTATTTTAAATTGAATTCGAATCGAGCTTTTACGTGAATCAGCTGGCATTAAAATATGCTTTACAGTTACCTCAGAGGTAATTTGTTAATTTAATTTGCAATTTATATGTGTGAAGAGCCAGCTGGGTGTTGTGGGTTATATAAAAGTGAGATTTTTTATGGATGATGGTACCCTGATGGTCAAAATCGATGTTGTTCTTCAAGGCCGCGAAAGGCCTTTCTCTTCGTGGCGACTTTCGCTATACGCTATGTGTGGTGGAAAAGTACTATTCTATTGCATGACTTTGCTAATGACTTGTTTCCATATGAGTTGATGCCGATATTTAAGCTGCATAATGAGATACGGGGGCGCGTTGATGTGCTCTATTTGGTGGCATTTATGGATTCTTTATGTATGGAACGAAATTGAAATAATTGCGTTTAAATGGATGAGGTCTTATTTAGTACGACTGAAAATTACTACGTTCCGCTGTTATTATTATTATTCTTATTATTATATTTTTATGACAGCACAAACGTTTACTACGTCTGGCGAAAGTCGCATAGTACGTCTCACTTCCATGCAGCGCAAGGTCGTTTTTAAATTCACGAAATTAAAGAACCAGAACTGTATGTATACTTAAATAAAATAAAATAAAACAAATATTTGTTAGAAAAATAATAAAATTTTATTTATTTTATAGATAATACAATAGAAAAAACTTGCCCACGAGGTATTTATGTATGAGCCAGATCTCGGCTACCTGAAACACGTGAAAAATATCACAAAAAAATTGTTAAGTAATTGCGATAAAAACGTAAAATGATAACTACAATGTGTCTATGTAGTTATCACTTTACGTTTTACTCGATATTCTCAAATCACATATAAATAAAATTTGACAACAATCGGTTCAGTAGTTTTGGATAGTCTAGTAAAAATATACACAGAGAGATAAAGTTGTGTTGATTTTTTTTAATCACGACTTTTATTTTTTAGTTTTTTAATTATCTAGAATTATAACTCACAAAGTAGCAAGAAAAATTAAAAGTCCGGCCTTTCATTAAGCGTCTAAATATTTTATTGAGTTATTTTAATGTTATATGTTTACATAGTTTAATTAAATGTTTTTCATTAAGGTTTTGTAATACCTGTTTTTCAAATAAAAAACACAATTTTGATTTTGAAAATTCAATTTTTTTATGATAAATCCTATAAATTAAATAAATCGAGGCGGATTCATAAATCGTGCGTACAGGATATAACAATAAAATTTAAATATTGACTAGGCAACATTTTGGGGTGATGAAATTGTTGATGGGGATAATCAGACAAATTTTGGTTAGCGTTTTATTATCTACAGTCGCACGATATTCCTAAAATTTGGCAACAATCGGTCCAGTAGTTTCGGATAATCTATTGAAAATCGACACAGACAGAGGCCGACGAAAAATTTAAAATTAGGAAAAATCCAGCAAGTAAAAAATAAAAAAAAAGGTCGAAAAATCTAAAAATTTCAAAATCGAAATCTTGAAAAATCCCAAAACTTAAACAGAAAAATTGAAAAATTGAGAAATTAAAAAATGAAAAATTCGGAAAATTAGAAAATCGATTAATCAGAAACTGAAAAATCTAAAAATTAGAAACGCCAAAACCTGAACAATTGAAAAATCGAAAATTTTAAATACATAAATCCCAAAAGTCGAATGATCGAAAAACGGAGATATCGAAATAGCTAAAGATCGAAAATTGGAAAAATTCAAAATTGACAAAATTAATTCCGAAAAATCTAAAAATTACAAGGCAAAAAATTAAAAGACTGAAAAATCGAAACAAAAAAATGAAAAATCCAAAATTTAAAAATCCGAAAAATTGAAAATTTACAAAATTGAAAAATCAAAACATAAACGAATCGAAAAATGTAAGATTTAGAAAGTCACAAAATTTTCACAAATCGAATATGTTAAACATCAAAAAAAAGTCGAAAAATCTAAAAATTTAAAAATCGAAATACATACATACTGAAAAATCCCAAAACTTACACATTGAATATTTGAGAAATCGAAAAGACGAAATATTGAAAAGTCGAAAAAGAAAAATCCAAAAATCTAGAAACGCCAAAAATCGACAAATTGAAAAATCGCGAAATCGAAACATCAAAAGATCGAGAAGTCGAAAAATCGAAAAATTGAGAAACGGAAGTGGCTAAACATCGAAAAATGGGAAACTTCAAAATTAAAAAATTGGAACTTGAAAAAGCGATAAACCGAGAAAGTGAAAAATCGAAACATCGAAAAACTGAAAAATTAATTCCGAAAAATAGAAAAACGGAAAAATTTAGAAACGAGAAGGCGAAAAGTCGAAAGAAAATTGTTACTAAATCGGAAATTGAAAAATTAAAATACATATCGGAAAAATGAAAAATTAATTCTTAAAAATTGAAAAATCGAAAAAGCTAAAAATGAGAAGGCAAAAATTCAGAAAGATTGAGAAATCGAAACAATAAAAAAATGAAGAAACTAGAATTTTAAAAATTCGAAAAATTGAAAATTTACAAAATTGAAAAATCAAAACATCAACGAATCAAAAAATCAAAAAACAAAGTCAAAAGATTGAAATACAGGTTGAAAAATCCCAAAACTTAAACATTGAAAATTTGAGAAATCGAAAAACTGAGACATCGAGAAATCGGAAAGACGAAAAACCGAAAAGTCGAAATATGTAAAAATTAATTAATCGAGAAATTGAAAAATTGAGAAATTAAAAAATGAAAAATTCGGAAAATTAAAAAATCGATTTATCGAGAAACTGAAAATGGAAAAATTTAGAAACACCAAAAACTGAACAATTGAAAAATCGAAAATTTTAAATACATAAATCCCAAAACTCTAATAATCGAAAAACTGAAAAATCGAGAAAAATGGAAATCGAAAAATTGAAAAATCGAAAAACTGAGATCGAAATAGCTAAAGATCCAAAAATGGGAAAATTCAAATTTAAAAAATTGAAACTTGAAAATCCGATAAACCGAGAAAGTGAAAAATCGAAATATCGAAAAACTGAAAAATTTGTTCCGAAAAATTGAAAAACGGAAAAATCTAACAACGAGAAGGCAAAAATTCGAAAGATTGAGAAATCGAAACAACAAAAAATGAAAAAACTAAAATTTTAGAAATTCGAAAAATTGAAAATGTACAAAATTGAAAAATCAAAACATCAACGAATCGAAAAATCAAAAACAGCCGAAAAATCGAAATACAGATTGAAAAATCCCAAAAAACGTTGAAAATTTGAGAAATCGAAAAATTGAGACATCGAGAAATCGGAAAGACGAAAAATCGAAAAGTCGAAATATTTAAAAATCAATTAATCGAGAAATTGAAAAATCGAAAAATTGAGATATCGAAATAGCTAATGATGGGAAAAGGGAAACATTCAAAATTGAAAAATTAATTCCCAAAAATCTAGAAACGTCAAAAATTGAAAAATCAAAAAATTTAAATACACAAATCTCAAAACAGAAACGTTGAAACATTGGAAAATCGAACAATCGAGAAATTGAAATCGAAAAATTGAGAAACGCAAGTGGCTAAACATCGAAAAATGGGAAAACTCAGGATTAAAAAATTGGAACTTAAAAAACCGATAAACCGAAAAAGTGAAAAATCGAAACATCGAAAAACTGAACAATTAATTCCGAAAAATTGAAAAACGGAAAAATTTTAAAAACGAGAAGGCGAAAAATCGAAAGAAAATTGTTACTAAATCGGAAATTGAAAAATTAAAATATCGAAAAACTGAAAAATGAATTCTTAAAAATTGAAAAACCGAAAAATCTAAAAACGACAAGGCAAAAATTCGAAAAATTGAAAATTTACAAAATTGAAAAATCAAAACTTAACGAGTCGAAAAATCAAAAAACAAAGTCAAAAAATCTCAATACAAATTGAAAAATCCCAAAACAAACATTGAGAATTTGAGAAATCGAAAAATTGAGACATCGAGAAATCGGAAAGACGAAAAATCGAAAAGTCGAAATATTAAAAAATCGATTAATCGAGAAATTGAAAAATCGAAATATCGAAATAGTTAAAGATCGAAAAATGGAAAAATTCTAAATTGAAAAATTGATTCCAAAGAATCTAAAAATGAGACGGCAAAAAATCGAAAGACCGAAAAATCGAAAGAACAAAAAAAAATGAAAAATTTAAAATTTAAAAGTTCGGAAAATTGAAAATTTACAAGATTGAAAACCCAAAACATCAACGAATCGAAAAATCAAAAAATTGAAACATGGAAAAATGTAAGATTTTAAAAAGTCGCAAAATTTTGACAATATATTAAAAATCAAGACAAAGTCGAAAAATGTAAAAGTTTCAAAATTTAAACATTGAAAATTTGAGAAATCGAAACATTGAGAAATCGAGAAATCGAAAAATCCAAAAATCTAGAAACGCCAAAAATTGTAAAACTGAAGAAGAATCGAAAAGTTTAAATACACAAATCCCAAAACTGAAACGTTGAAAAATTGAAAAATCGAAAAATTGAAAAATTGCGAAATCGAAACATCAAAAGATCGAGAAGTCAAAAAATCGAAAAATTGAGAAACGAAAGTGGCAAAAAATTGGAACTTAAAAACCGATATACCGAAAAAGTGAAAAATCGAAACATCGAAAAACTGAAAAATTAATTCCGAAAAGTGGAAAAACGAGAAGGCGAGAAATCGAAAGAAATTTGTTACTAAATCGGAAATTGAAAAATTGAAATATCGGAAAACTGAAAAATTAATTCTTAAAAATTGAAAAATCGAAAAAGCAAAAAACAAGAAGACAAAGATTGGAAAGATTGAGAAATAGAAACAACAAAAAATGAAAAAACTAAAATTTAAAAATTCGAAAAATTGAAAATTTACAAAATTGAAAAATCAAAACATCAAAGAATCGAAAAATCAAAAAGACAAAGCCGAAAAATCGAAATACAGATGAAAAATCCCAAAACGTAAACATTGAAAATTTGAGAAATCGAAAAATTGAGACACCGAGAAATCGGAAAGACGAAGAGTCGAAATATTTAAAAATCGATTAATCGAGAAATTGCGAAATCGAAAAATCCAAAAATCCAGAAACGCCAAAAATTGAAAAATCGAAAAACTGAGAAACCGAGAAATCGAAATCGAAAAATTGAAAAATCGCTATATCGAAACATGAAAAGACCGAGAAATCGAAAATTCTAAAAGTTTAAAAATCGAAGTATTTTAAAGAACCAAAATTGAAATATGTAGATAGAAGATAAATGAAGACAATTTTAATATATTTCATTTCGAGTTTTCGTCTTGCATAATAAATTTTTAATATATTTGCTTATCCCTTCCAAAAAATTGATGACGTCAAAATTTGGCCGAATAAATGATATCTAAAATGTGCAAAATATTATCAGTCTATACTTGTAATTTATCACTTCATTCATATTTTTTAAATTTGCTTATACAGGGTGACAAAAAAGTAATCAGTCAATTTATTTTATTAAATAAATCAAAAATTGTAAACTGAATACTTTGAAATCTTGTAAGGAGACTATACAGGACGTTGTTAAGAAGCTCTGCTGAACTCGAAAAAACGGGTTAGAAAAATCTCTGAACCAAATTTTAAGTGTTTAGGGATTATGGAAACCCGCGGTGAGGAGGCGGAGCAGTGTAATATCCGTCGCTGCTGGATTATTTATTATATTAGATTATATTTGACTAATTTGGTTGAACTTATTTTATGATGTGTTCCAAAATAAACTGCTGCAACTAACTACGTAGCAATTTGAACTCAGCTGGAATTTTAAAAAATGCCAGGCCTGACTAACCCTTGTTCTGGTCGATTTAATACAATGCTTTCTTCTATATCGGCAATAATAATCTATGTACGTTATCTTGTAATTGAATTTCGAACTCTGTAGAGAATGTTAAATCATTAATTAATGTTTAAACCTTCAACACCTTTCTGCACAAGAATTTTTTCCAACCCAGCGTCGAAAAAATTCCAGCAATTATCCGCTACACACCAGAAAATCGCCGGCTTTCCACACACCAGAACAATGACCAGATCCGGAAACACCGCCAAACCCAGAAAAAAAGATGCAGGTATTAAATCACCCGGCGTCCGCATCGACTTAATAATCTCGTCAAAGCCCGGAATGGTACTCGCTGGTATTATTACAAATCAATCGCTCGCTAAACATGGGCGTGCTTTCTCTCACCACGACCATAAAAAGCCCAACGCAAAATTTTCACATTTTTCACCCAAGTCGAACACCCATCCGCCATCAATCTCTTTCGTCGCGCTCGCTTTTCATTCTCCTTTTCGAGCAATAATTACTTTCGTTTTCAGCACCTCGCCCATCAGCTACCTTCAGCGTTTATTTCGAGCAGCAGTGGGTCATCCCGGTGCCATTAACCTCACTTTTCAAAGCAATTTTCAGCTCCTCATTGTCTTGCGATCTTTTCCGCTTGTGAATCTCAAGAAAGGTCAATGCGAGGAGTCTAAAAACAACTTTCTCCGTCATCGATTTTCCCTAAACAGAAATCTCGCGATAATGGGGACTAACGAATTCGGTCTTGACCAAGTTTGCGTTTTGTTTGTGAAAGAATTAGCGGGTTGCAAAAGCACGGCGGAAACAATTACCGATAGATTCGGTAGGATCTTGGTCTTGTCAGGTGTCGAAGCGAGTTTTATCGGGCGGTTATTAGTAGAGAGTGGATTTCTAGGTTTAATGCTTTTTGTGAAAAATGTAAGGAGTTCAAAACTTTTTTATATCTGTAACTATGATACAATTTGGAGTCATTTGACACATTTTTTTATGCTTATTTGCTTTTTTTTTCAATTTTATGCATATTAAAACTTATATGCCTATTTAATCCTTTTTTCGACGAATATGAGTTTTAATGCATACTTTGTTCAAATGCCGGCCTTGTCGGGATGACAAATACTTGTTAGTTAGGCGTATCGTACGTATGCATTTTACCTGGACTTGACCATTGAAGTACACTTACTCAGACCCTTTCTGTGAATAGGTTCCGGTCGTTTGGGTAATAAAATTTTATTATAGGATTGGAAAAATACTCCATAGATTTTATGACTTTAAATCCTTACTTCCGTTGATAATGAATTAAAGCTTTTAACCAGATGTTCTTTTTCGGCATTTTGCGGCAAGACCGTTGAAGATTTTCTAGAAAAAAGGATTATTGTACAATCGCACGCAAATGTTTTGAACCTATGGGCGGATCGTTTTTGCCTGCCCTCACCGAAGAAGGCGGTCCAAACCCTTCAAGGGCAGAATTTGTAGGTAGACTCAAACTACAACGAAATTCACATTTTACCCTATAAAATTTTATTGACAATAACGGGACGGACAGTAGTTATATATACATTTGGTAAGAAATATTTATGGCTCACACCAGTTCTCTCGAATTTGTCGGAGAAGATTTAGCAGGTAGTTGTTCCCATAAAATAATGGTCACTTTCGTTCGTGAGTAACGATGGTCCGGACATGAATTATTTTGCTTTCTAACATCTTTCGACCAATTGTTCCGTATAAAAAATTTCATCACTTTTTCAAATAAAATACTCTTAAAAAAAAACGATATTGTCGTTGAGTGACATGTAACTGGCATAATAATAAAAACGTGCCATTTTTGTTAACTGATATTTTTTTCATAAATGTCGCAAAATTATTAAATTTGTCTAATCATCCTCACTTCAAATTTATGCATAGTAAATGGGTTTTAAATTGTATACAGTAACATAGTCCTACACATGTAGTTTATGACTCCGTGTTGAGTTTTTATCCGAAACGTCCAGATTTTTGGAAAAAAAAATCAAAATTATAAAACAATATTTTGCAATTTAATTTTGAATTTGCAAAATCGAATACTTTGAAATCTTGCAGATGTTTTAAAATCATGATAAACATGATACATTTTTAATTAAAATATATTTGCTTATCCCCTCTAAAAAATTTATGACGTCACCTCAAAATTTTGCAGAATAAATCCTATCTTAAATGAATAAAATATGATGAGTTTTATACTTGTGATTTATCACTGCATTCATATTTTATAGATTTGGTTATACAGGGTGTCTCAAAAAAGTTAATGACTGAGTCAATTTATTTTATTGAAGAAATCAAGAATAGCAAAACTGAATACTTTGAAACATTGTAGATGTTTTGAAGTTTTTGTAAGCATGGTAACTTTTTCGAAAATTTGATTAATCAAATATGCGCAAAACCAAAAATCGGAAAAACTGAAATTCACTAATGCAAAAAGCAGAAAATCGAAAAATACAAATCGTAAAAATCGAAAATCTAAAAATGGCTAATCAAAAAATCTAAAATTCAATGAATCAAACACCTAGGTCGATCGAAAAGTGGAAATTCACAAACCTCAAAAATCGAAAAATCGAAAATTGAAAAACGGGAAAACCAAAAAATCGAAAAGTCAAAAATTTGTAATACTGAAAATTAAAAAAATCAAAAACAAAAATAAAAAAAATCGAAAATTAAAATAATCAAAATATATAAAGTAAAAAAAATTGCAAAGCCTAACGAATAGAAAAATCGAAAAAGCAAAAAATTGGAAAAACAAAAATTCGAAAAATCTAAAATCGAAAAAGTGGAAAATGGAAAATCTGAATAAAGAAACTTGAAAATTCTGAAAATTGGAAAATCGAAAACCAAAAAATCGGAAAGTAACAAAATCTAGTCAAACAGTTGAGAATGGAAAAATTGAAAAACCGAAAATTCTAAAAATCGACAATGGACAAATTGAAAATTGCAAAATTTAAATTGAAAAATTGAACATAGAAAAATCGATGAATTGAAAAATCGAAGATTCGACTACTCAAATTTTTTAAAAATCGAAAAATCATAAAACTGAAAAATCCAAAATTCTAATCATCGAAAGTCTGAAAACTGAAAATCGAAAATTCTGAAAAGCGGAAAATAGAATATCGAAAAATTTAAAAGAAAGAAAATTGAAGTCTAAAAACCGAAGAACGGAAAAATTAAAAATCAAAAATTCGAAAAATCAAAACCGAAAAATTCAAAGGTTTAAAAAGAAAATCGAAAAATCAAAAATCTGAAAATTGAAACTCGAAAATTTGGAAAATCGAAAAGTAAAAATATTGAAGTCTAAAAGCTGAAAAGTGGAAAACTGAACAATCGAAAATTCGAAAATCAAATATCGAAAAATCGAAAATTTGATAAATCAGATATGCGAAAAACAGAAAATCTAAAAATGCAAAACTGGAAAATCAAAAATCTAAAAATGGAAAAACCGAAAATCGAAAATTCAATGAATCTAATACGTAGGTCGATCGAAAAATTGGAAATTCACAAATCTGAAAAATCGAAAATTTGCAAGATTGAAAAACCGAGAATTGAAAAATCAAAAAACCGAAAAATGGAAAAATCAAAAATCGAAAAATAGGAAAACCGAAAATTCGAAAATTCATAATATTGAAAACTCTAAAAGTCGACAATTCAAAAATCAAAAAACTGGAAAGTAAAATAATCGAAAAATCGAAAAGTAAACAAATTGCAAAGCCTAAAAACTGACGAACAGAAAAATCGAAAAATCGTAAAATCAAAAAGTGGAAAATCGAAAACTGGAAATTGAAAAATCGAAGATTGGAAAATCGAAAAATCGAAAAATCGAAAAATTAAAAAATCGGAAATCGAAAAACGAAAAAAGAAACGAAAATTCAAAAATCGAATAATCCGAAACTAAAATAATAGAAAAGTGGAAAAGTAAAAATTGCAAAGTCTCAAAACTGACGTACAGAACAATCGAAAAATAAAAAAAATCGAAAAATATCTAAACATGGAAAATCGAAAAATCGAAAATCGGAAAATGGAAAAACCGAAAAATCGAAAATCGAAAACTCGAAAAATCGAAAATTCGATGAAACAAATACTCGAAAAAACGAAAAGTAAAAAAATTGCAAGGCCTAAAAATTGAAAAATCAAAAAATCGAAAAAATGAAAATCGAAAAAACGACGATCGAAAAAAATCAAAAAATCGAAAAGTGGAAAATCGGAAAGTAACAAAATTGAAATCTAAAAGCTGCAAATTGCAGAACCATAAAAACTGAAACAAACAGAAAAATCGAAAAATCACAAAAGCGGAAAAACGAAAATCGAAAAATCGCAAATCGAAAAATCGTAAAATCAGAAAATAGAAAATAGAATAATCGAAAGTTGAAAAATCGAAGGTCGAAAAATAAAACAACCGAAAAATCGAAAAATTTTATGATTAATGGAAAATCGAAAAATCGAGAATAGAAGAATTAAAAAACCGGAAAATTGAAAAATCGGAAATCGAAGAATTAAAAACGTGAAAACGAGAATTCAAAAATCAAAAAAATCGGAAAGTAAAATATAATTGAAAAATGCAAAAAAATTGCAAAGTCTAAAAACTGACGAACAGAAAAATCAAAAAATCTAAAAATGGAAAGACGAAAAATCGAAAACTGAAAGAATGGCAAATTAAAAAATCGAAACACCGAAAAATCAAAAAAACGAAAAATTAAAAAATCGAAAAACGAAAAAACTGAAAACTCGAAAAATCAAAATACCGCAAATTTGAAAAATCAGAAAATTAGAAAGTAATAAAATCGAAAACAACGAAACATCCGAAGAATCCAGAAGTAGAAGAATCAAAATATTGAAGAATCTCAAAATTGAGGGAAATATCCAAAAATTGAGGGATTAAAAAATTGGAAAATTGGGAAATCGAAAAACCAATAATGCGAAATCGAAAAATCGAAAAATTGAAGAACTGAAAAATCGAAACTTTGAGAAATCGAGACATGGGAAAATAAAAATAGATTAATTGAGAAATCGGAAAACTGAAAATTTAGCAACGTAGAAATCTGAAAAATTGAAAAATAGAAATAGTGAAGAACTGAAAAATTAAAAAATGGAGAAATCGAAAAATCTAAAATTTAAAAGATTCAACAATTAAAACTTCGCAAAACTGAGGAATTGGGAAATACAAACAAAAAAAATAAAAATTCGAAAATTTAAAATTTGAAATATAGAAGAACTGAAAACTGGAGAAATCGAAAAACCTAAAATTTTAAAAATTGTTAAGTTAAAAGTTAAAATATCGAAAAATTGAAAATCGAGAAATCGAAGCATAAAACAGTTAAAACATTGAACAAATTGAAAAATGTAAAGTTTAAAAAACGGAAAATGAAAATCCAAAAAGTAAAAGCCGGAAAATCGAAAAATCCAGAACATGATAGTCGAAATACTAAAAAACCCCAAAACTCAAATATCGAAAAATTGAAAAATTGAAGAACCGAAAAATTGAAAAATCACAAAATTGAACGAAGTATCCAAAAATTAGGAGATAAAAAAATTGAGAAACCGAAAAGTCGAACAATTGCATAAGTGAAAGAAAATGTGGAAAGTGAAGGATCGAAGAGACGAATGAATCTTTTTAATAGTCTAGTACAGCATGCTGCTATATGGAGTGGAGGTGTGAGATTGGACACAATATGAAGAAATAGACCATATATAGAGAAAAAAAAAAAAAAAAAAAAAATGAGAAAATGGGAAATGTGAACTAAGAGTGGAATGACAGGGATAACACAAGAAGAGTAAATAAAAGAGAGGTGAATAAGGAGTGTTCATTTTATTAAACGGACACCTTTAAAGTAACGCCAATTTTCTAATTTTTAATCTAAATTATTCTAATTGATATATATGAAAGCTTGAAGTTATATCTATTAAATGCCATTTTTGTTTTCAAAATAACGTTTTTTCTTTTTAAAATGAAGCGAATCGCAATTGGGGCAAGAAAATTATTTTTGCAAAAGTGATGCTACGAAAAATTTCCTTTGAGGGGACTGGCTAAAATAACTAAATGTCCAAAATCAGCAGTGTTCCAAATGATCAAAAAGTTTGGGGCGTTTAATACTTTAGAAGATTTGCTTAAATCCAGACCGAGAAAAGGCCTGCTTCACGAAAATATTGAGGAAAACATCATTAAGCTGCTAAAATTAACGAAATGTATGTCTGTGGGGGAAATACCGAAGAAGCAAGGTGTTACCGTAGGTACTGTACAAAATATAAAGACTCGGAATAACATTAGAACGTATTAAAGCAAAAAACCCCAAAAAGAAGCGAAAAGCAGCGCATACAGTTTCAAAAAAAAAGCGGGAAGTTATAAACAATTTTGGCCAGGAACAAAAATCGTTGGGTTTTGATGGACAACGAAACGAAGGTTAAAATGGACTGCAATACACTACCCAGCCCCTAGTTTTATAATGCAATCGTAGGGGAAGATGTCCTCGATGACAAGAAAACAAAAAAAAATTGAAAAGTTTGGGAAAAAAGTCTTAGTATGGCAAGCCATTTGTTCTTGTGAGCTAAAAAGCTTTTAGTTTTTTTTACGATTGGAATAATTGGGGGTGATGATTACAGGAAAGAATGTATAAAAACGCGATTATCGCCTGTTTATCGCAAACATCATATCCCTCCATCGTTTTGGCCAAATTTGGCTTCGGTTCACTACGCTGGTGCCACTCAGGAGCTTCTTAATGCCAATAATGTACAGTTTTTAAAAAAGGAAGATAAACCACCCAACTGTCCTGAGCTTCGTTCAGTTGAGGGATAATGGGCAAATATGAAAGCAGTGTTAAGAAAAGATGGCCGAACAGCATCATGACTTGGAGAATTTAAAAAATTGTGGCCTCCTGCTACGAAGAAAATCACAAACAAACCTGTGCAAACAGCGATTCGCGGTATTCGCGCAATAGTTAGTAAATTTTATAGTTTCTGTATATAATTGATTGATAATAAGAATAATTATTTCATATAACATTGTTAAACATTTTTATAAAAAAAAAAATTAAATTAACCCAAAGTACTCAAATTAGTAGCAATTTTTCAGTGTCCGCTTTATAAAATGAACATTCCTTATAAAATTTGGAATAAATTGTTTAGACAAAAATTTTAAAAAGATGTATTCTGTTGAGATTGATTTAACCACAAGTATAGTCATAATATTTTCGCAACAAATTTTGATACAAGGGCAGAAGGTGGAAAATTTGGAGTTAGATTCAACATTAGTTGCAAAATTCAAATTCGCGCCAACAACGAGTGTGGATGTTGAACGCACATTCTCCAATTTTAAACACATTTTAAATGATCGGCGAAAAAATTTTACAGTGGACAACTTGGAACATATTACAATCATAAATTGTTTTAAAGAAAACTGAAATACGTGTGTAAAATATAAAGTCTAGAATTATTGTAATAATATTTTATCCAAAGTTCTAAGAAGTGTTCTTTGATTTGTAATATAATTATGTCTTTAATGCTTTTTTGCTTAAAATAAAACTTTTTTAATGAAAGTGTTATGCTTATTTAATGCTTTTTTGCTTAAAATAAAACTTTTTTATTGAAAAGGTTGTGCTTATTTAAGCGCTTATTCTTAATTTTTTTGTGCTTATAAATCCACTCTCTAGTTATTAGTCATGAAGTTGTCGCAGGTGGCTGTAATAAAGTCCTGTTTTTCTGGTTTTATTTGGTCTTTTAATTGCGGCTGTGTTACGGCTGCGGCAATTAACACAAAAATCCTGTTAGATAGTCCGTCGTTAAAAAACTAATTAATTTGCATGACGGGTAATTAGGTGGACGGATGGCTTCCGAGGAGAGAAATTTAAAAACGCCGAATTTATGAGAGGAAAGTTTTAAAAAGTGTGATTTTAGAGTTCTACGGAAACGGGTGAATCAATGCAAATAAGTTGCTCTAAACGACGCTTAAAAGATTAGATACGAGTGAGGTGTGTGGAAACCCATATTGACTTTAGGGGACATGTGGTGTCCAAACTGCCACTAATTATTTTAAGTGGCAACTTTTGCTTTTATGTACAACCGATATTTTTAAGACATCTAACGAGAACGTAGTGGCATTGGCGTATTTTTAGAATTATGGAAAGCGAGATCATTGTATGTAACTAGGTTAGTGCGTTTGGGTTTTTATTGTTGTGATTTTTTTAAGTGGAAAGTGTTGGACTGATCTAAACGTTTTATCAAATATGGATACACAGAGTAAATATTTGCAACTAAATAATAGTTATCCAGTAATTCGCACCTTTTTAAGGTCAGCGCATCCACTTTCGTGCGACGTGTCGCAAGCGTCCTCCTAAAAGCATGGCCGGTGTAGGTCTTCAACTAAATCTATTTCTAAATATATGTACAGTGCACGTTAAACATTGCCTTTTATTGCATTTGTAGTTGCCGCCATTGAATGAAATACACTAGATCTGTGCAAACAGTTTCGTAAGTTTACAGAAGCGGTTGTAACAACTTCAGTGTCGCAGACAAATAAAAATTGCACCTGAAAAAAGAAAACGACAAAACTTTTGGAAATACCGAGTAATTGAAGGATAAGAAGTGAAAGAACAGTTATATTGCATGTACATTACGACACATTATTTCTCTCTGCAAATATCATTATAATGTGACCGCTGACCTAATTAAAAAATTGTTTATAGAAAAAAATCTCTAAGATTGTCACGCGATCCGGTTATTATAATGGACAATGCGGGTTGCGCCTCGGCAAATCATTAAAACAATTTTTTGTTGAAAATGATTGACAGATTCGTACATAAAAAGTCAATTATGGCAAGCCCCGTGCGGTCGAAAATCTTTTGAGTTACAGTAAGCTGTGATGTAGGCACGGATTGGAAGAAATTTTTATAAAATAACATATTTTTATACTTGGGGTTTATTAATTCAACCTTGAACCTTACAGTCGTTCAAAAACTTGACGTTCCCTCAAAATTGTGTTGGTAAATTAAATCAAAATTTATCCGCCCAATGCCCCCTTTTCCAGGAATCGATGTTCTCTTCGTATAATTTTGTCGAATAAATGTTATGTTAAAAGGTAACATAGTCCTGAACTTGTAGTTTATGAATCCGTGTTGAACTTTTAACTTACAGATTTTTTGAAAAAACGTCAAAATTGTAGATGTATGCAAATTTTTGGATTTCCCATTTTTTCCAATTTTCGATTTTTTTAGGTTTTTGATTTCTCGATTTTTCAACTTTCGATTTCTCGAGTTTCTTTTTTTTAATTTTTCGATTTTTCAATTTCCCGATTTTCAGTTTTTATTATTCACTGTTTGGATTTTTCTATTTCTCGACTTCGATTAAGCGATTTTTTCGTTTTTAGGTTTCTCGACTTCTCGGTTTCTCTATTTTTCGATTTTTTAAATTTTCCATGTTTCGATTTTTCAATTTCTCGATTTTTCAGTTTTTCGGTATCTCAGTTTTTCTCGATGTTTTATTTTCGATTTCTCAATTTTTCGTTTTCTATAGGTATTTTAGATTTTTAAATTTTTCGATCCATCAGTTTTTCGATATTTTAATTTTTCAATTTTTAAAATATTAGATTTTGGATTTCTCGATTTTCTAATTCTTCGATCTTTCTATTTCTCAATTTTTCGGAATTTTTAAATTTTAGATTTTTTAGTTTTGTTGTTTCCATTTTTCGTTCTTCAGATTTTTCGACTTCTATGTTTTAGATTTTTCAGTTTTTCAACTTTTTTAGTTTTAAAATTTTTGATTTTTCTATTTTTCAACTTAGACTTTTCGATCTTTTAATGTTTTGTTTCTCGATGTTCCAGTGTTTCAATTTTTTGATATTTCGATTTTCCAAATTTTTAATGTTCCGATTTTTGAACTTTTCGTTTTCCCCATTTTCCGCCATTTTAGTTTTGGAATTTTTCAATTCCTCGATTTTTCAGTTTTCCATTCTTCAATTTTCCAACTTTTTCATTTTTTGATTTTTTAAATTTTGGGTTCGATTCCTCGGTTTATTGACTTCTCGACTTTTCGATTTTTAAATTGTTCGATATATTAATTTTTCAATTTTTTAAATTTTAGATTTTCGATTTCTCGATCTTTCAATTCTTCGATCTTTCTATTTTTCAATTGTTCGAATTTTTAATTTTAGATTTTTTAGTTTTTATTGTTTTCATTTCTCGATCTTCACATTTTTCGACTTCAATGTTTTAGATTTTTCAATTTTTCAATTTTTTTAGTTTTAAATTGTTTGATTTTTCAATTTTTCGACTGTAGACTTTTCGATCTTTTAATGTTTTGTTGTTTCTCGATGTTTAAGTTTTTTGATATTTCGATTTTCCAAATTTTTAATGTTCCGATTTTTCAACTTTTCGTTTTCTCAATTTTCCGCCATTTTAGTTTTGGAATTTTTTAATTTCTCGATTTTTCAGTTTTTGGATTCAATTTTTCCATTTTTTGATTTTTTAAATTTTGGATTGATCGTTTCCTCGGTTTTTTGACTCTTCGACTTTTCGATTTTTAAATTGTAAATCTTTCAATCTTTCGATATATTAATTGTTCAAATTTTTTAATTGTAGTTTTCGGTTTCCTGATTTTTCGCCTTTTCAATTTTTCGAATTTTTAATTTTTTGATTTTTAGTTTATTGATTGTTCAGTTATTCGATTTTTTTTAGTTTTACTGTTTTCGATTTTTCGATATTACAATTTTTTATTCGATTTCTGGACGTCTCGGTTTTTCGATTTTTAGATTTCTCGATTTTTTAAGTTTTCGATTTCTCAATTTTTCAATATTACAATTTTGGGAATTTTTTAAATTTTTAATTTTTAAA
This sequence comes from Zophobas morio, assembly GCF_036711695.1. Classification (NCBI taxonomy): domain Eukaryota; kingdom Metazoa; phylum Arthropoda; class Insecta; order Coleoptera; family Tenebrionidae; genus Zophobas; species Zophobas morio. The sequence goes on along the minus strand of NW_026972123.1, from coordinate 5,798,785 downwards.
ATTTTAGATTTTCGATTTCTCGATTTTTCAATTCTTCGATCTTTCTGTTTTTCAATTTTTCGAATTTTTTAGTTTTGGTTGCTTCCATTTCTCGATCTTCAGATTTTTCGACTTCTATGGTTTAGATTTTTCAATTTTTTTAGTTTTAAAATTTTTGATTTTTCAATTTTTCGACTTTCAACTTTTCGAACTTTTAATGTTTTGTTTCTCGATGTTTCAGTTTTTCAATTTTTTGATATTTCGATTTTCCAAATTTTTGTTGTTCCGATTTTTCAGTTTTTCGATTTCTCAATTTTCCGCCATTTTAGTTTTGCAATTTTTCAATTCCTCGATTTTTCAGTTTTCCATTCTTCAATTTTCCGATTTTTCAGTCTTTTGATTTTTTAAAATTTTGGATTGTTCGATTCCTCAGCTTTTGACTTTTCGGCTTTTCGATTTTCAAATTGTAGAATTTTCGATTTCCCGATTTTTTGATTTTTCGACTCATCGAATTTTTAAATTTGGATTTTTTAGTTCGATTGTTCAGTTTTTCGATTTTTTGAATTTTAGTTTTCTTTTTTTGGATGTGACGATTTTTTGATTCGATTTCTTGACATCTCGGTTTTTCGATTTTTCGGTTTTTCTACTTTTTGTTTTTTTGATTTCTCCATGTTTTACTTTTCGATTTCTTGATTTTTGTTTTTTCAACAAAAATCAAGAAATCATTTTTCAACATTTAAACTTTTCGATCTTTTGATATTTTGTTTCTAGATGTTTCAGTTTTTCACTTTTTCGATTTCCCAATTTTCCGCCATTCAGTTTTAGAATTTTTCAATTTCCCGATTTTTCCGTTTTTCGATTCTTGAATTTTTCAATGTTTTGATTTTTTAAATTTTGGATTGTTCGATTCCTCGGTTTTTTTAACTTCGCGGCTTTTCGATTTTTAAATTGTATGATATATTAATTTTTCTATTTTTTAAATAGTAGAATTTTCGATTTCCCGATTTTTAGAATTTTCAATTCATCGAATCAATTTCTCGATTTTATAAATTTTACAGTTTTCGTTTTTTCGATGTGATGATTTTTTCATTCAATTTCTTGACATCTCGGTTTTTCGATTTTTCAATTTTTCTACTTTTCGATTTTTGTTTTTTCAATTTTTCGACTTTTAAACTTTTCTATCTTTTGATATTTCGTTTCTAGATGTTGAAGTTTTTCAATTTTTCGATTTCCCAATTTTCCGTCATTTCAGTTTTGGAATTTTTCAATTTCTCGATTTTTCAGTCATTCGATTCTTGAATTTTTCAGTGTTTTGATTTTTTAAATTTTGAATTGTTCGATTCCTCGGTTTTTTGACTTCTCGCCTTTTCGATTTTTAAATTGTTCGATATATTAATTTAAAAATTTTTTAAATAGAATTTTCGATTTTCCGATTTTTGGATTTTTCAATTCTACGAAACAATTTTTCAAATTTTTAAATTTTGGGTTTTTTAGTTTATTGTTTGTTCAGTTTTTCGGTTTTTTAAATTTTACTGTTTTCGATTTTTCTGTTATGATTTTTTTATTCGATTTCATAACATCTCGGTTTTTCGATTTTGAAAATTTTTCGACTTTTCAATGTTTAGATTTTTCTAATTTAAGTTTTCGATTTGCCAATTTTTCAACGTTTCAATTTTGGGAATTTTTCAATTTTTTGATATTTATCATTTTTCCATTTTCGATTTTTTGACTTTTCAATTTCTCCATTTTTCAACTTTCCATTTCTCAAGTTTTTCATGTTTCAGTTTTGGGATTTTTCATTTTTTTATTCTTTAATTTTTCGGATTTTCAACTTCTCGATTTCTTGTTCTTAATTTCTGGATTAATCGATTTCTCGACTTCTCGGTTTGTCTATTTTTCGATTTTTTCAATTTTTCGAATTCTTAAATTTTCGATTTTTCGCTTTTCAATTTCTCAATTTTTTACGATTCATCTATTTTTCTTCGATTTTTCAATTTTTTTGCTTTCCGGTTTATCGATGTTTTACTTGTTTCGATTTCTCGATTTTTCAATTTTTGGATTCTTCAATTCTTTGATATTTTAATGTTTCAGTTTTTGTCAAATTCGATTGTCAAATTTAATGTGTATTATGAATATCATGGAGATGATCAAGCTCTAACCAAACTTTGCCTAATCATCCCCACCAATAATGTAATGACGTCACTTCAAAATTGTACATAGTAAATAGGTTTTAAATTATATAAAATAACATAGTCCCTGACACGAAACATCCAGATTTTTGAAAAAAAAAAAAAAATAAATTAGATTACAAAAATTACATTTTGCATTCTAATTTTGAATCTGCAAAATCGAATGTTTTGAAATCTTGGAGATGTTTTAAAATTATCATAAGTTAATAGTAAATTTTTGATCAAAATGTATTTGCTTATCCCCCAAAAAATTGATGACGTCATCTCAAAATTTTGCCGAATAAATTCTAACCAAAATGTGCAAAATATAATGAGTTTTTACTTGTCATTATCATTGAATTCATATTTTTTAGATTTGCTTAGGAATCGCTACCGACTTTTATTTTCTCGACGTTTCATGACCCTTAGAATACGAAAACATAGGTTTCTCGTTTTCGTCTGTCCGCGTCGCAAACCTTGCGCTTATATTTTGACTATCTGTCTGTTCTACTAGTCCATTTTTGAAATCGTTCAAAACCACAACCCCAAAACGCGAAAGTTTGCTCGAACCTCCACATCGAAAATTTCGCCTCGATCTGCTACAATTAACCATTTCGCAACCTAATCACGCCCCCGATAAAATCTCCACCGCTCGGCTCGAATTTAGGTTGCCTTATAAACCAATAGACTGTAAACGGAATGTTATAATGTTATACAATTGTTATGGTAATTACATTTATGACATGCAACGATTTTACCAACAACGAGTAAGGATGTTGGCCAAGAGGCCGACCTCTACGAAAAAAAGGCCACAAAACGAAGAAAACCTCCATGAATAAATGATCCTCGATCCACCTTCAACGAAACCCGGTCTCTGGGAATTATTAACCCCCTTTCGACTACAACCGTCACCTCGCCCCAAAAACGGCGAACCATCTGATGGAACGGATTTTCTGCGAATCGATTTGCATTCGACATTCCTCGAATTCTTGAGAATACGTGGGGTGCTGAATTAATTATTGTGATTGATCATGGATTTGTAACGTTTTAATGATTTCGTCGAGAGGATTAGAAAGGCTGGACGGGTTAATGGAGACGTAATTGCGACCTTTTACCGGGATTGCGCTAAGAATTGGGGCTTTAAATTGGATCTGTCGCGTTTAGGTGGGAAGAGCAGGTTCAACAAACTTGAACAGTGTGTGTACATGTTGGTTTAAAGTCGGTTTTATTGGTTTTGATGGGGCTATAAAGTTTTATTTGAAAGCGCAGAAATGCAGCAAAGCACGAATGCAAATAAATAGAGGCGATGAAGTTAATTACGGAGTGGCGTACTGAATTAATGCTGGCAGCTGGAATCGGTTGACGTCATGTTTCAACGAAAATAAAAGGCGTCACGTTAAACAATTCCTCATATTTTTTTAAGGAACCTGCGGGAAATACGTTTCCTTGGGGTACTTTTTGTTTTATTGCCTCCGTTAATACGGAATAAATTAAGCAAACTGTACAAAATTTTTGCCATAGCTGTATAATTTCGTCAAGAGTTATTTTTGCGATAGATTTTTAAATACGAAGAAGACGCTGTTTTAGAGAGAATTATTCACAGATTCTACTAAATCTAGATTTGTTTATGCAATAGATCTTCATAGATGGGAGAACAGTATTCTTTTGTACTATTTAAAAGTGACGGTAATGGACCTGTTAGAAGAATTTTTCGCAAGTTTTCAATCTATCCCTCTTTTAAGAGAGATTTTCAAATTATACAGAGGGAAAAACCTGAATTGTTGAAAATGTCAAATTTTTCGTAGATTTCAAGTCTAGAACTATTTTTGCCATAGATTTTAAATCACGGAGAGAAATAATTTTGTTTTTATAAAAATTCATATTGGTGAAAGTGGCTGTAGTTGTATGAAGATGCTGTTTTACAGAGAATTTTTAAGAGATCCTACTAAATCTAGATTCGTTTTTGTACTAGATTTTCATAGAAGGGAGAAGAGTATTTTTTTGGAACGATTTTGTACTGTGTAAAAGTGACGATAAGCGTTCTGGTTTATTTTATTTCCAGATAGAATCTTTCGCAAATTTCCAGTCTGGTTTTAAGACAGATTTCCAAATTATAGAAGGAAAAAACCGAAATGATTGCACATTTGAAATTCTTCGTAGATTTCATGTTTAGAACGATTTTTGCGATAGATTTGAAATTATGAAGAAAAATAATGTGGTTTTGATAAATTTGAAGTTGGTAAAAGTGGCTAGAGTTATATGAAAAAGATTTTTACAGAGAATTTTTCACAGATTTTACTAAACCTAGATTTGTTTGCAATAGATCGTCATAGAAGGGAGAAGAGTATTCTTTTGTACTATTCAAAAGTGACAATAACGGACCTGGTAGAAGAATTTTTCACAAGCTTTCAATCAATCGCTCTTTTTAAGACAGATTTTCAAATTTTCGTAGATTTCAAGTCTAGAACTATTTTTGCGATAGATTTTAAATCACGGATAGAAATAAATTTGTTTTTATAAAATTCATATTGGTGAAACTGGCTATAGTTATATGACGAAGATGCTGTTTTACGGAGAATTATTAAGAAATCTTACTAAATCTAGATTTGTTTTTGCACTAGATTTTCGTAGAAGGCACAGGAGCATTGTTTTGGAACGATTTTGTACTGTGTAAAAGTGACGATAATCGTTCTGGTTTGTTGTATTTCAGAGCGAATCTTTCTCAAATTTCCAGTCTGGTGCTGTTTTTAAGACAGATTTTCAAATTATACAAGAAAAGAGACCGAAATTGTTGAAAATCTCAAATTTTCCGCAGATTTCATGCCTAGAATTATTTTTGCAATAGATTTTTAAAGCTAGGGGAAAAATAATTTCGTTTTTATAAGTTTGAAATTGGTGGAAGTGGCTACAGTTATATGAAGAAGACGCTGTTTTACAGAGAATTTTTAATAGATTTTACTGATTCTAGATTTGTTTTTGCAATAGATCTTCAGAATATTTTTTTGGACGATTTTCTACTTTTTAAAAGTGACGGTGATCGTCCTGGTTTGTTCTATTCCAGATGGATTTTTTTACAAATTTTGATACCACGCTGTTTTTAAGATATATTATTTTTAAATTATAGAGGAAAAAGACCGAAATTATTGCACATTTGAAATTTTCCGTAGATTTCTAGTCTAGAACTATTTTTGCGATAGATTTTAAATCACGAAGAAAAATAATGTTGTTTTGATAAATTTGAAATTAGTACAGATAGTGGGTAGAGTTGTATGAAAAAGACTCTTACAAGAAAATTTTTCACAGATTCTACTGAACCTAGATTTGTTTGCGATAGATCGTCATAGAAGGGAGAAGAGTATTCTTTTGTACTATTCAAAAGTGACTATAATGGACCTGGTAGAAGAATTTTTCGCAAGCTTTCAATCAATCGCTCTTTTTAAGACAGATTTTCAAATTATACAGAGGAAAAAAAACTGAATTGTTGAAAATGTCAAATTTTTCGAAGATTTCAAGTCCAGAACTATTTTTGCGATAGATTTTAAATCACAGAGAAAAATAATTTTGTTTTTATAAAATTCATATTGGTGAAACTGGCTATAGTTGTGTGAAGAAGATGCTGTTTTACAGAGAATTTTTAAGAGATCCTACTAAATCTAGATTTGTTTTTGCACTAGATTTTCGTAGAAGGGAGAGGAGTATTGTTTTGGAAGGATGTTGTACTGTGTAAAAGTGACGATAATCGTTCTGGTTTGTTGTATTTCCGGCAGAATCTTTCGCAAATTTCCAGTCTGGCGCTGCTTTTAAGACATATTTTCAATTTGTACAAGAAAAAACAGACCGAAATTCTTGAAAATCTCACATTTTCCGCAATTTCATGCCTAGGATTATCTTTGCATAGATTTTTAAAGCTAGGGGAAAAATAATTTCGTTTTTATAAGTTTGAAATTGGTGGAAGTGGCTCCAGTTATATGAAGAAGACGCTTTTTTACAGAGAATTTTTAATAGATTCTACTGATTCTAGATTTGTTTTTGCAATAGATCTTTAGAATATTTTTTAAACGATTTTCCACTTTTTAAAAGTGACGATAATCGTCCTGGTTTGTTCTATTCCAGATGGATTTTTTTACAAATTTTGATACCACGCTGTTTCTAAGATATATTATTTTTTAAATTATAGAGGAAAAAGACCGAAATTATTGCACATTTGAAATTTTCCGTAGATTTCTAGTCTAGAACTATTTTTGCGATAGATTTTAAATCACGAAGAAAAATAATGTTGTTTTGATAAATTTGAAATTAGTACAGATAGTGGGTAGAGTTGTATGAAAAAGACTCTTACAAGAAAATTTTTCACAGATTCTACTGAACCTAGATTTGTTTGCGATAGATCGTCATAGAAGGGAGAAGAGTATTCTTTTGTACTATTCAAAAGTGACTATAATGGACCTCGTAGAAGAATTTTTCGCAAGCTTTCAATCAATCGCTCTTTTTAAGACAGATTTTCAAATTATACAGAGGAAAAAAAACTGGATTGTTGAAAATGTCAAATTTTTCGAAGATTTCAAGTCTAGAACTATTTTTGCGATAGATTTTAAATCACGGAGAGAAATAATTTTGTTTTTATAAAATTCATATTGGTGAAACTGGCTATAGTTGTATGAAGAAGATGCTGTTTTACAGAGAATTATTAAGAGATCTTACTAAATCTAGATTTGTTTTTGCACTAGATTTTCGTAGAAGGCAGAGGAGCATTGTTTTGGAACGATTTTGTACTGCGTAAAAGTGATGATAATCGTTCTGATTTGTTGTATTTCAGGTAGAATCTTTCGCAAATTTCCAGTCTGGCACTCTTTTTAAGACAGATTTTCAAATTATACAAGAAAAAAGAGACCGAAATTGTTGAAAATCTCAAATTTTCCGCAGATTTCATGCCTAGGATTATCTTTGCATAGATTTTTAAAGCTAGAGGAAAAATAATTTCGTTTTTATAAGTTTAAAATTGGTGGAAGTGGCTACAGTTATTTGAAGAAGACGCTGTTTTACAGAGAATTTTTAATAGATTCTACTGATTCTAGATTTGTTTTTGCAATAGATCTTCAGAATATTTTTTGAACGATTTTCTACTTATTAAAAGTGACTATAATCGTCCTGGTTTGTTCTATTCCAGATGGATTTTTTTTTACAGATTTTGATAGCACGCTGTTTTTAAGATATATTATTTTTAAGTTATAGAGGAAAAAGACCGAAATTATTGCACATTTGAAATTTTCCGTAGATTTCAAGTCTAGAACTATTTTTGCGATAGATTTTAAATCACGAAGAAAAATAATGTTTTGATAAATTTGAAGTTGGTAAAAGTGGCTAGAGTTATATGAAAAAGGCTTACAAGAAAATTTCGCACAGATTCGGCTGAACCTAAATTTGTTTGCAATAGATAGATACAAGGGAGAAGAGTATTCGTTTCTACTATTCAAAAGTGAGAATAATGGACCCGGTAGAAGAATTTTTCGCAAGTTTTCAATCTATCGCTCTTTTTAAGACAGATTTTCAAATTATGCAGAGGAAAAAAATTGAATTGTTGAAAATGTCAAATTTTTCGTATATTTCAAGTCTAGAACTATTTTTGCGATTGGTTTTAAATCACGGAGAGGCATAATTTCGTTTTTATAAGTTTGAAATTGGTGGAAGTGGCTACAATTGTATGAAGAATACGCTGCTTTACAGAGAATTTTTAACAGATCCTACTAAATCTAGATTTGTTTTTGCACTGGATTTTCATAGAAGGGAGAGGTGTATTCTTTTGGAACGATTTTGTACTGTGTAAAAGTGACGATAATCGTTCTGGTTTGTTGTGTTTCAGGTAGAATATTTCGCAAATTTCCAGTCTGGCGCTGTTTTTAAGACAGATTTTCAAATTATACAAGAAAAAAAGACCGAAATTGTTGAAAATCTCAAATTTTCCGCAGATTTCATGCCTAGAATTATCTTTGCAATAGATTTTTAAAGCTAGGGGGAAAAATAATTTCGTTTTTGTAAGTTTGAAATTGGTGGAAGTGGCTACAGTTACATCAAGAAGACGCTGTTTTACAGAGAATTTTAAATAGATTTTTCTGATTCTAGATTTGTTTTTGCAATAGATCTTCAGAATATCTTTTTGAACGATTTTCTACTATTTAACTATTTTTGATATAAATTTTAAATCATGGAGAAAAATAATTTTGTTTTTATAAAATTCATATTGGTGAAACTGGTTGCAGTTGTATGAAGAAGACGATGTTTTACCGAGAATTTTTAACAGATCCTACTAAATCTAGATTTGTTTTTGCAATAGATCTTCAGAATATCTTTTTGAAGGATTTTCTACTCTTTAAAAGTGACGATAATCGTCCTGGTTTGTTCTATTCCAGATGGAATTTTACACTAATTTTGATACGGCATTGTTTTTAAGACATATTTTTAAATTATAGAAGAAAAAAACCGAAATGATTGCTCATTTTCCGTAGATTTCAGGTCTAGAACTATTTTTGCGATAGATTTTAGATCATGAAGAGAAAGAATTTTGTTTTTATAAATTTATAATGAAATGGGTGAAGGAGGCCATAGTTGTATGAAGAACACACTATTTTATTTTTAACATATTCTATTAAATCTAGATTCGTTTTTGCTATAGATCTTCGAAGGAAGAGAATTTTTTGGAACAATTTTGTACTCTTTAACAATGAGTCATCCATTCAGATAGAGTTTTTCCCAAATTTCCAATCTGTTGCTGCTTTTAATACAGATTTTCAAATTATTTTGTTTTATTAACTTGTCGAAAATTTAAAATTGAAAAGATTTCAAGCCTTTTTGCGATAGATTTCTGAGAAAAATTATTTTATTTTGATAAATTTGAAATTGATGGAAGTGGCTAAAGTTGTATGAAAATTACTGTTTTACAGAGAATTTTTCACAGATTCTTCTAAATCTAGATTTCATTTTGCAACAGATCTTCACAGAAGGGAGAAGAGTATTTTTTTGGAACGATTTTCTACTCTTTAAAAGTGCCGATAATATTCGTCCTGGTTTTACTATTCCAAATAGAATGTTTCCTAATTTTGATTCGACCCTGTTTTTAAAACAGATGTTTAAATTACAGAAGAAAAAGGCCGAAATTGTTGAAAATTTCAAATTTTCCTTAGATTTCAAGCCTGGAGCTATGAATTTTTGCGATAGATTTTTGAGAAAAATGATTTTCTTTTGATAAATTTGAAATTGATGGAAGTGGATAAAGTTGTATGAAAAAGACTGTTTTACGGAGAAATTTTCACAGATTCTTCTAAATCTAGATTTATTTTTGCAACAGATCTTCACAGAAGGGAGAAGATTATTCTTTTGAAACGATTTTCTACTCTTTAAAAGTGCCGATAATATTCGTTCTGGTTTGTTCTATTCCAGATAGAATTTTTCCTAATTTTAATCCGACCCTGTTTTTAAAACAGATGTTTGAATTGTATAGGAAAAAGTCCGAAATTGTTGAAAATTTCAAATTTTCCGTAGATTTTTGAGAAAAATAATTTTCTTTTGATAAATTTAAAATTGATGGAAGTGGCTAAAGTTGCATGAAAAAGACTGTGTTTTACAGAGAATTTTTCACAGATTCTTCTAAATCTGGATTTATTTTTGCAACAGATTTTCACAGAAGGGAGAAGAGTATTCTTTTGGAACGATTTTCTACTCTTTAAAAGTACCGATAATATTCGTCCTGGTTTATTCTATTCCAGATAGAGTTTTTTCTAATTTTTATCCGACCCTGTGTTTAAAACAGATGTTTAAATTATAGAGGAAAAAGGCCGAAATAGTTGAAATTTTCAAATTTTCCGTAGATTTCAAGCCTGGAGCTATGTATTTTTGCGATAGATTTTTGAGAAAAATAATTTTCTTTTGATAAATTTAAAATTGATGGAAGTGGCTAAATTTGTATGAAAAAGACGGTGTTTTACAGAAAATTTTTCACACATTCTTTTAAATCTAGGTTTATTTTTGCAACAGATCTTCACAGAAGCGAGAAGAATATTCTTTTGGAATGATTTTGTACTCTTTAAAATGACTACAATCGTCCCGATTTATTCTATTCTAGATAGAAGTTTTCGCAATTTTTTAACTTGGCGCTGTTTTTGACAGATTTTCAAATTATACAAAAAAAAACGAAACTGTTGAAAATTTCAAATTTTCCGTAGATTTCAAGTCTGCAGCTATTTTTGCGATAGATTTACAGAGAAAAAAAATTTTGTTTTGATAAATTTGAAATTGGTGGAAATGGCTAAAGTTGTATAAAAAAGACGGAGAATTTTTCATAGATTCTACTGATTCTAGATTTTTTTTTGCAATAGACCTTTATACGTATAAGGGAGACGAGTTTTTTTTTTTTTTGAAAGCTTTTTGTATTCTTTAAAAGTGACGATAACGTCTTGGTTTGTTCTATTCCAGATATAATTTTTCTTAATTTTGATTCGGCTCTGTTTTTAAGACAGATTTTTAAATTATAGAGGAAAAAGGCTGAAGTTGTTGAAAATTTCAAATTTTCCGTCTGGAACTACTTTTGCGATAGATTTACCTAGAAAAATAATTTTATTTCTATAAATTTGAAATTGGGGAATGTGGCTACCTATAGTTGTAACAAAAAGATTGTTTTACAGAGGATTTTTGCAGATTCTATCAAGTCTAGATTGGTTTTTGCAATAGATCTTCATATAAGGAAGTTTTTTTTTTTGAAAGATTTCGTACTCGGTAAAGCTGATGATAATCGACCTGGTTTCTTCTATTCCAGATAGAATTTTTGCAAATTTTTATTCGGCTCTGTTTTTAAGACCGATTTTAAAATTATAGGGGGGAAAACCTAAATTGTTGAAAATTTCTCAATGTCCGTAGATTTCATGTCTAAGACTAGTCTTAACAATAGATTTTAAATCACGAAGAAAAAATATTTTGTTTTTATAAATTGAAATTCGTGAAGAAAAAAGGCCGAAATTGTTCAAAATTTCAAATTTTTCGTAGAGCAATTTTTCCAGGAAATTATTTTTGGTTTTGTTTTTGCAGTAGATCTTTTGGAATAGTCGTCCTAGCGGGTTCTAACCCGGATAGAATTTTTCGCAAATTCCAAAATATGACATTGTTTCTGGCATAAGTTTTCACATTTTCTCTTTTTAAACAATAAAAAAAAATTATTGAAAATCATATACAGATTGTCTTCTAATTCCAAATCTGCAGTTTGTTGACCGATGGACAACGTGATTCTCATATTTTACGAAATTCTTCTCGTACGAAAAATACGTGACTCGTGTGTTACTTGCTTATTTAAAATTAAGATCAAACCAAGAAACTAACTCAAACACGACAATAAACCAAAACCTTGGTTTACCGTTTAACGGACGACCCACCGGTCGTTCCAATTTTTGAAGGACAGTCTAACGACCTTTCCAGCAAACTCCATTTTCAGCCTTTGTTTATATCTAACACGACAAACTTTTATATCCTTAACCTAATGCGTCAATTACTACAAGTTATAAAGATCAGTTTGCGTCATGCACATTTGAGCTAACTACTGTGTGGATGTTTGAAACGGTTTTATTACCATAACGAGGTGTAGACCCGTAGGTGTTAGTTCGTTCCGCGCATAGAGAAAGGGAATCTGTTCTTTAAATCAATTCATTCCTATTTTATGAACCGTTTTTTTTCTTTCTTTCTTTTTCTATAATGATCTGTCACGGTTTCGTCATTCCGTTCCGAAACGGAGCGCACTTCTTAAGGCTGTCAACAAAGAAATGGTGATTCATTCCAACAGATTACTAAGCGTTTTCTTGATATGTTCTCGTTAGATTCGGGCCTGTGATTTGCAGATTTTGCTCTTCTTTTGTTCGGAAACCACACGTTTTGTTGTTGTTCCGCGAAAGATAATTGATGTTTTTGTTTGATGGAGCGAGTGTTTGATAATGATAACGGTGTTGTTGCAATCTTGTGTTGTCGATGATAAGCCATTCATTAGTGTGTGTCAGTCATTTAGTAGCGTGTTTGGTTAAGTTTTAACGATTTTAACCATTGATGGGCGTTTTTCGTCATTGCTTAATTATAGGAAATTACTGAGCAGAGAGGCGTTTTATTACGAAATGTTGTGTTTACACGCTGCTGTATTGACATGATGTTTATTTGTGTTAAAACGTAAGGTGCAACCTGTTTTCTTTGGAATTTTTATGAGTTTAAAATGCCAAAATGCGATTTTTTTTTTTTTGGAACATTTGTGGTCCCCTTGAATGCTGAAAAAATTCTGTAACCTAAATTATTCACTGATTTGTAGGTTGTTTTATTGAAACTTTCGTCGGTTTGCGTTGCGTTTTTTCGTCCCTTTTTTGTCACTTTCGTTGTCGTTTTTTGCTGCTTTTTTGTCATAGTGTCTTTTTTTTGCACTTTTTCTGCCCTTTTTTTATCGCCTTTTTTCTCATATTATTTCGCCCTTTTTTATGTTTTTTTATGACCATTCTGGTCGCCTCATTTAGTTCTTTTTTGTCTCTTTTGCCCCCTATTTCACTTCTTTTTGCGTGATTGTATTTTTTGAATGTTTTTCCTTGTATCGCCTTATTTTGACCTTTCTTCCACCGTTTTTTGTCCCGTTTTTTGTTTTTTCCTTCAGGACATTTATTTTGTCTTTTTTTGGTCGCATTTTTTTGACATTTTTTATTGCTGTCTTTTGTGTGGCAATTTTTTATGAACTGTAATTGCCCTTTTTGTGTTTCCCTTTTTTTATCGCTCTTTTTCTGCTTGTTTTTTTTTTCACTGTTTTTTCAGGGTCTTGATTTCCGCTATCTTCACGTCTTTTTCGTGACTTTTTTGTCATCTTTTTTCGCTGTTTCTTCCCTTTTTCACTTCTTTTTTTGCCTTATTTGTAATTTTTTCCCCTTATTTTGATCACCATTTTTTGCGTTTTTATGTTTTTTTGCATTTTTGTGCTCTTTTTTATTGCCCTTTTTTCCGCCCTTTTTAACTCATTTTTTCAACTTTTTCATCGCCTTTCTTGTGATGCCTAATTTGTTTATTTTTTTCATCTTTTTCCTCTATTTTTTCTTGATTTTTTCCACGCCAGGTTTTCTGGCGGTTTTCCTTCTTTTGTGCTGTTTTTATTACCGTTTTTGTGAGTTTTTGTGGACTCTTTTGTATGCTTTTTTTGCTGTTTTTGCCATTTTTTTGTCATCTTTTTTGGCGTTTTTTTGTGGACTTTAATTACCATTTTTTTTGTGTTTTTGTTGTTTGTTTTGTCCTCTTTTGTATCGTTCTTGTCCACTTGTTTTTGTCGCTCTTTTTAAGCGCCTTTTTTGTGACTTTTGACGTATTTTTTCCCTTCTTTGTTATATTTTTTGTCACCTTTCTTTATTTTGTTGCCTTTTTATCGCTTTTCTTCTTATTTTCATACATCTTATTTTTGCCTATTTTTGTCGTTTTAAGTCATCTCTTTTTATCTTTTTTGTTTTTTTTTTATATTTTTGTGTGCGCTTTTATATCGTCTTTTTTCACCGCCTTTTTTTATCGCATTTTTCTACCTTTTTATCGTCTTTCTTGTGGTGACTATTTTGCCCATTTTTCACCTTTTCCAATTTTTTTCTAGATTTTTTCCACGCCAACTTTTTGTGTTTTTTTCCCTTAATCGAAAAATTGAAAAATCTGAAAGTCTAGAAATCGGGAAATAAAAAATCGACAAATCGAGATATCGAAAAACGAAAAATCGAGAACCCGAAAAGACGTTAAATCGAAATATCAAAAACTTGCAAAGTCAAAAAACTGATAGTTTTGAAACTCGAAAAATTGAGAAATGGGAAAATCGAAAGATAGAAGAATCGAAAAACTGCAAAATCGAGAAATCCGAATGTTGAAGAAATGACGAATCGAGAAATTGAGAAATAAAAAAATATAGAAATCGGTAAATCAAGAAATTAAGAAAATCCTCAAATCCTCAGAACACCAAAATTCTAAAATCGTCAGAACAGCGAAGTCCTCAAATCCTCAAACACTCAGATCCTCAGAACTGCATAATCCTCAAATCCTCAGAACACCATAATCCTTAAATCCTCTGAACGGCAAAATCTCCAAATCTCCAGAACAGAAAAATCCTTAAATTTTCAAATGTCCATAATCCTCAAATCCTCGGAACACCAAAATCCTCAGATTCTCAGGACACCAAAATTCTCAAACCCTCAGAGTAGCGAAATCATCAAATCTTACGAACTCCATAATCCTCAAATCCTGAGAACACCAAAATCCTCAAACCCTCAGATCTCCATAATCATTATCTCCTCAGAACAGAAAAATCCCAAAATCCTCAAATCTCTATAATCCTCAAAACTCCGTAATTCTCAAATCCTCAGAACACCATAATCCTTAAATCCTCAGAACAGAACAATCCTCAAATCCCCAGATCTCCATAATCCTCAAATTCTCTGAACAGCAAAATCCTCAAATCCTCAGAACAGAAAAATCCTTAAATCTTCAAATCCCCATAATCCTCAAAGTCTCGGAACACCAAAATTCTCAAATTCTCAGGACACCAAAATCCTCAAACCCTCAGAACACCATAATCCTTAAATCTTTAGAACAGAACAATCCTCAAATCCCCAGATCTCCATAATCCTCAAATCCTCTGAACAGCAAAATTCTCAAATCCTCAGAACAGAAAAATCTTAAATCTTCAAATCCCCATAATCCTCAAAGCCTCGGAACACCAAAATTCTCAAATTCTCAGGACACCAAAATCGTCAAATTCTGAGAACACCAAAATCCGCAATCCTCAGATCTTCATAATGATTATCTCATCACAACAGAAAAATCCTAAAATCCTCAAATCTCCATAATCCTCAAATCTCCATAATCCTCAAATCCTCACAATAGCGAAATCATCAAATCCTCAGATCCCCATAATCCTCAAATCCCCGGAACACCAAAATCCTTAAATTCTCAGGACACTAAAATCCTCAAATTCTGAGAACACCAATATCCGCAAATCCTCAGAACACCGAAATACTCAAATCCTCAGAACACCAAAATCTTCAAATCCTGAGAACAGCAAAATCCTCAAATCCTCAGATCTCCTTAATTATTATCTCCTCAGAACAGAAAAATCCTAAAATCCTCAAATCTCCAAAATTCTCAAATCCTCGGAACAGCAAAATCCTCAAATCCTCTGAACTCCATAATCCTCAAACCCTCAGAACACCATAATCCTTAAATCCTTAGAACACCATAATCCTTAAGTCCTCAGAACAGAACGATCCTCAAATTCCCAGATCTCCATAATCCTCAAATCCTCTGAACAGCAAAATCCTTAAATCCTCAGAACAGAAAAATCTTAAATCTTCAAATGTCCATAATCCTCAAATCCTCGGAACACCAAAATCCTCAAATCCTCAGATCTTCATAATGATTATCTCATCACAACAGAAAAATCCTAAAATCCTCGGAACAGCAAAATCGTCAAATCCTCAGAACACCAAAATCCTCAAATTCCCAGGACACCAAAATCCTCAAATCCTCAGAATAGCGAAATCATCAAATCCTCAGATCTCCATATCCTCAAATCCTCTGAACAGCAAAATCCTCAAATCCTCAAAACAGAAAAATCCTTAAATTCTCAGGACACCAAAATCCTCAAATCCTGAGAACACCAATATCCGCAAGTCCTCAGAACAGCGAAATACTCAAATCCTCAGAACACCAAAATCTTCAAATCCTGAGAACAGCAAAATCCTCAAATCCTCAGATCTCCATAATCATTATCTCCTCAGAACAGAAAAATCCTAAAATCTTCAAATCTACGTAATTCTCAAACCCTCGGAACACCAAAATCCTCAAATCCTCTGAACTCCATAATTCTCAAACCCTCAGAACACCATAATCCTTAAATCCTCAGAACACCATAATCCTTAACTCAGAACAGAACAATCCTCAAATTCCCAGATCTCCATAATCCTCAAATCCTCTGAACAGCAAAACCCTCAAATCCTCAGAACAGAAAAATCCTTAAATCTTCAAATCCCCATAATCCTCAAATCCTCGGAACAGCAAAATCGTCAAATCCTCAGCACACCAAAATCGTCAAATTCTCAGGACACCATAATCTTCAAATCCTCAGAATAGCGAAATCATCAAATCCTCAGATCTCCATAATCCTCAAATCCTCTGAACAGCAAAATACTCAAATCCTCAAAACAGAAAAATCCTTAAATCTTCAAATCCCCATAATCCTCAAATTCTCGGAACACCAATATCCGCAAATCCTCAGAACAGCGAAATACTCAAATCCTCAGAACACCAAAATCATCAAATCCTGAGAACAGCAAAATCCTCAAATCCTCAGATCTCCATAATCATTATCTCCTCAGAACAGAAAAATCCTAAAATCCTCAAATCTCCATAATTCTCAAATCCTCGGAACATCAAAATCCCCAAATCCTCTGAACTCCATAATACTCAAATTATGAGAAAATCAAAATCCTCAAATTCTCAGGACACCAAAATCCTCAAATTCTGAGAACACCAAAATCCTCAAATTCTCAGAACACCAAAGTCCTTATATTCTCAGAACACATTAATCCTCAAATCCTCGGGACACCATAATCGTATAATTCTTAGAACTTTAAAATCCTCAAATCCTCAGAACACTAAAATCTTCAAATCCTCAGACTAGTGCAATCCTCTGAAACTGAAAAGTCGAAAAATCGAGAAAATGAAAAATCGAAAACTTGATAAATCTAAAAATCAAAAAAATGTGGAAATCGAAAATTCGAGCAATCGAGAAATCAAGATAACGAAAACTCGAAAAATCGAGAAATACAAAAGTCCAGAAATCAGGAAATCGAAAAACCGGGAAATCGAGATATCGCAAAGTCGAAAAACTGAAAAATCGAGAACTTGGAAAATTCAGAAATAGGGAGATCGAAGAACTGAAAATCGAAAAATGTATGGAGAAATTGAACAATCGAGAAACCGATAAACTGAAAAATCAAAAAGTTGAGAAACTCAAAAATTGAGAATTCGAGAAATCGAAAGGTAGTGGAATCGGAAAACTGTAAAAACGAGAAAGGAAGTATTGAAAAATTGACGAATCGAGAAATAGAAAAATATAGAAATCAGAAAATAGAGAAATTAAGAGACCGAAAAATGAAAATTGAAGAGTCGAGAAACTAAAAAGTGGAAAAATTGAGAAACAAAAATCGAAGAAGTGGTAATCGAAAATTCGAGCCATAGGGAAATTGAGGAAACGAAAAATCAAGAAATAGAAAAGTCGAGAAACCTAAAAATTGAAGATTCAAAAATCGAAAAATCATAGTGCCGTTTTTTGTTACCGTCTTTTTAGCTGTTTTTTGTTGACTTTTTTATTTATCTTTTTTTGGTCTTTTTGCGTTTTTTATTCTCTTTTCCTTACTTGTTCTTGTCGTTTTGTTGGCACATTTTTTTGACGCTTTTTGGTCGCCTTTTTTGCAGCTTTTCACATTGTCGCATTTTTGTGGAGTTTTGGCTTTTTTTTGGTTCCATATCGCCTTTTTTTCCCTCGTCTTTTTTATGATCTTTTTTTGTTATTTTCTTTGTTGCCTTCTTTTTTTGTTTTTTTGCGGACTTTTCCACCGCTCTTTTTGTATCGTTTTTTTTTCGTTTTTTTTTTGTTCGTTGCCTTTTTTTAACGTATTGTTACGAAATTAACCCATACGCCGCCCCGGTACGACGCCTATGGACCGTCGAGAGCGTTCTAGTATGGAAGTCTCGATTGCGAGGCCCAGAAGAACCTCGAAGCGGCGTTCTAGATCCATCGAGAGGAACGTATATGTTTAATGTTATTACTCTTTTTTTTATTTTTTTTCCTTTCTTATCCCCCATTTCTGTAGTTCTTGTTCGTCTTTTGTGTTTACTTGCCTACTTCTTTCACTTTTTTTGTGCTTTTTTTCCGGCTTGTTGACGCATTTTTGTGGAATTGTTTTATCTTTTCTTTGTCGCCTTTTTTCTGTAACAAAAGTTTATTAATTTAAAAGACGAGTTTAAACATACGCTTAGGATAGTAAACTTCTTTAGATTGGTTGCGCTTCAAGGGCGAGGAAAGTTCATCTAAATAAATTTCGACCATGATTTTTTTAAACACTACAGATTAGGATTTTTTTAGTTAAAGAAAGAGAAAAAGAATATCAGATACAAAAACGTTTTGATGAACAGTTGTCAACATAAAATTTATGTATTTGAATTTTATCTAAAAAATATGGATATATAATTTTTTAAGGTGTAAAAATCACTTATCAATAAAAATGTTTGACACTTTAACGAACCACCCTGTATATAAATCGTCGTCTCTTCCAGGTCGGCGCCTCTTTCCACTTGACCAACGTCCAGGTCTACGTCGTCGACCTGAACAAAGTCCACCCCATGACGCCCACCAACGACAACGTCCCCAGCCCGTTCACCCCCAACCAGAGCATCAGGAAGAGCTTCTCCAAGGCGGAACGCCCCGTCAGCCTCAAGAACCGCTCCTTGGACGTAAAAACCATCGAGGAGAGCACCTCCGGAACCGACCCGGAGGAGGATTCCACGGCGGAAGTGACGAACCTGACCGACTACAACGAGATCTTCAAAGGACGAGGATGTGAGTAATCGCCAATTAGATTGCAATAATTAAAGGTCGGGCGAGCCGAGGATCGATGTAGGTCAAGGCCGGGATTAACAAAAACAAAGCAATTAGTGCGAAGTTCGCCGCTAATTATAGTCATTATCCCCTTTTTTACCGGAGGTCCTGTCACTAGTTTCGTAAGGTCTCGAAAATTATTGATCTCGCGGAGTGTTTGTAGTGCGGGGAAATCGCGTGACTTTAAATTTTTAGTGGCTTTTTATTGGGAGTGCAATTAAATTTGCGAAAACTTGTTTAATTGGCGCGACTTTTCGAGACGAGTTTGTACGGTTCTTTCCATATCAAATTGGGACGACTTTTACCGGTTATCGGCGTGGTTTTTTTAAAAGATGTTTTAAGTGTTTTTAGCTGTTTGGTGTGATAACAAGTAGGTCGGAAGTGTTTACTAATTTATGGTTGGTTGAGGTTTGAGGTGGAAATTTTGTGGAAATTGTTTGTTTGTATTTATGTAAATTGGGGGGTGGTCGTTCTGGGGATTCCGAATTTCTGATGGTTTGTGGATAAAGTTCATTAATGAATAAATTAACAGTGACATTGACCTCCGTGTTTATATTTAGCGACATGGTGAAATATGAAGCGGCGGGTTTTATTACGTTGTGGGATTACAGGAAGTGGGAAAATGATATTAGAAAATGTAAATCTGATAAAAGCGTGGCTGTAAATTTTATTAGAAAGTGCTACCGTTCGGTGAAGTTCGATAAGATTTTCAAAATTACATTATTTCAATGTATTTAGTTAAATTTAAAAATCGTCGAAAATGAGTCGAAATTTGCATATATATACATTTGTGAAAAAGTTGTCTAAAAATTCTGAAAAGGTTCAGGGTTATAGATCTCGACGTGCTGATTCCAAAAATGTAGCGTGTTTATTATCACGGAGTGATATTTTTTTCGAATGAATCTACATATTATTATCTATTGTTGCCTGAGAAAATTTTATTTTGCTGATCCGAACATATTATCCGTTCACGATCTTTATATAATAGGGTTGGCCATGAAAATCTAGTGAGTTTGTTGGTATTCGATGCAGAAGAAACACTAAAATTTCAATAAAAAATATTCTTGGAATAATTTTCAAAAGTTTATACTTACATCGAATTTCGGAACTGAGTTTGCTAATTTTCAGGTGATATTTGAAGTATAAACAAGTTTTCACTCTCTGATTTGTCCCTTTAAAAGCCTTTGAAGTAAATTTTATTTTTGAAATTCCGATGCGACGTTGCCAAGTTATTCCATTTTTAACACAATTTATGTATTTTAAATACTCATATGTCACCTACTTTACACAAAATACTGTCGAAATTTTTAATCTGTTTTTTAGTATTTTCTATATCTAAAGCTCATAAAAATTTTCTGTTGTTCAAAAATCAAGCGTAAATAAAGAAGAATTAAAAATATTGATAAAAACATAAATCATGATATTTTCCAGAAATATAAATATATTAAACTCCGGCGTATCTTCTGGTAATTTTGAGTTTTTTTTTTTTTTTTGAAAACAATGAGCAGTTTCAAAAGCTTGACCGTCTACTGCGCTAAAATATTCCAATTCAATAGTACCAATAGTAGAAAATATAACCCATTTCGCAAACAAAGTCTTCGCCTTTTTAAATTAATGCTATATTTATTTAGAAATTTTATTTGATTTTTTCCAAAAAAATGTTTCTTCAAGGTACAAAAATTAAAAGGGATTCATAAAGAACAAGTGTTATTTTATATTATTTGAATAACATTTACTAAGCAAAATTTTGAAGTGATGTCATCACACTGGTGGTAGGGATGATTAAACAGATATCGGTTAGCGTTATTTCTAGCATACATATAAAATTGAACAATAATCGACCCAGTAGTTTTGGAGATTTTCGTGTCTAATAAATATCGACACAGACCACAGATGATAGACAGACAGACGGAAACAGGAGACCTGGTTTTTCGTGCTTCAAGGGTGATGTACTCAAATTTTCTACCATTGATCTTGATTTTTATTTTTTATTTTTTTTTTTATTTTATTAATTACGTCCCCCAACAGGCACTGAGGCCCAATTACAGGGGAACGGGACATACACGTTACACCCAGAGCCATGGCGGGAATCGAACCCACGACCCAAGGTGTAGCGGGCAAGCATGATGCTAACTAGCCCACCCCGGGTCCTTTTTTGATCAATAAACTAAATTAATTTTTTCAGTCACCCTGTATAAGTAATTCTAAAAAATATTAATGCATTCATAAACCACCACATTTTTCGACAGGGGCTAAAAGAAAAAAATCTACAATGCTTACAATATTTCAGACATATTGTTTTACAATTTTGATTTTTTTTTTTTAATCTGGATGTCTACGGTAAAACCTCAACACGGATTTACATATAAACCACAAGCAGTATCTTACGCTATAAAATTTAAATAACATTTACTGCTGTTAATCCATCCATCTACACGATTTTCCAAACATCTGTTTAATATTTGACTACAATCAGTCCAGTAGTTTCGCGGATTATCTGTCTAATAAAATTCGACACCGACGACAGACAGACAGACGGAAACGGGAGACCAATTTTTCGTATCATCAAAGCAGATCTAAAATTAAATAAATATAAATTTTATTGTTAAAACGACTATAACAAGAGGGGAAGAAACAGCTGGAGTGGGGAGAGGAGCTACAACATCCACGGATAAAGTGAGAGAAAAGCTGAAACACACAATGCCAGAAATCGCGCATGAACACAAATTCAAATTTTCCCTCCAAAAAGTGTTTTAGAAGACCCACTATATAATTACGAACGAAAAAACAGAAAAATGGAAAAACAGTTGGTATTATTATAAATATTAGATTTTATTTTCCTAGTGTATGCTGCGGAAGTATTTTAACATTAGTCCATTTAGGCGACTGGCTACTTTAATGTTTTCTCGACGTTTCATTACCCCTACATGACAAGGTCCAAACAATATGTATGCTGCCTGTTGTCTGCGTCGATTTATATTACGACTAATTTTATTTCTGTTCAGTACAAGATCATTCCATCCATTCAGAGTGAATAAAACCAATCACCGAAATGGAGACAGGGTGGGTGGGCGGGGCTAATTTTGTTCTTCTTTCAAGTAAGAGTGGCAACTAATAGAATCTAGTATGTGAATAAAGTAAAAAAAAAGCGCTAATCGTAACTCTTTTTTGGTCGAATATATCAAGTGTCAAAATCAGTCTTATCTTATCAAATACTAGCTCCGCCCACCCACCCTCTATTTTTTGTAGGATATGTCATCTGCCAAAATCAGTCTTATCTTATCAAAAACTAGCCCCGCCCACCCACCCTCTATTTTCTTGTAGGATATGTCATCTGCCAAAATCTGTCTTATCTTATAAAATATTAACCCCACCCACCCACCCCCTCTCCTCATTATAATGACTAATTTTATTTCTGTTCAATATAAGATCATTCCATCCATTCAGAGCGGATAAAACCAATCACCGAAATGGAGATAGGGTGGGTGGGCGGGGCTAATTTTATTCTTCTGTCAAAACAGTAAAAAACGCTAATCGTGACTTTTTTGGTCGAATATGTCAAAAATCGCAAAATCAGTCTTATATTGTCAAATACTAGACAGATAATGTTTCAAACTACTGGGCCGATTGCCTAGCCAAGTAATGAAAGGAGGTACAAATTCGTACGAAAGATTTCCCATATTTTTTCACAATCTGCCAAAATACGTTTCTAACAATGTTTACAAAAATTTTGACACATTCTTTGACTATATTTAGAAAGCGCCTCAAGCCATACATTCTCCACCCTATTTTTTAATGAAGGTTTTTAAATTTTGGTCCCCTGTTGATAAAATTTTCGCCACAGTCTTATCTAAAAATAAAATAAAAAAAATATTTGAAGAAAAAACGAGCTGAAACAGTCGTATTAAAAAATGTGCAATATAAATTAAAAACTTATTCAGCTGTGGAAATAATAATAAAATTCCAAAAACACAGTTCATTTATTATGTTAACAATGCTTGTCGTCTACTTCTTCGTTCACAGTAGACAAAAATGGTCATCAGATTTGGAACTCTAGTCGACACTGAAATTTAAAAAGTACGTCCCTGACACGGAATTCCATCTGCTACCGTCTTTAATTTGACATGACGGTAAAATTTTAGTGGACATAAAAATAGTGTTCTAAGAATTTACTGTAGGTGTTGGAAAGGTCATAAACTGAAATGGTTGGCACTGATTTTTTTTTAAATAGTTTAAAACCAGCTGAAATTGAAATGATGGATCTTCCTCGAAAAGTGAAAGAGCTGTGTTACGTTAAAAAACAAATAATGGTATGCGTTTTTAGATGCTTGGCTTAATATGGTATACACTACAAAGATTATTAAACTTTTAAAAGCTTACTTAAAAAAAATTGCAACAGTCGGAAAATTCATCCATGTGTACTGGTTTTCCGCCACCCAGACTCTTATCGGCGAGATAACACTGCAAGTCAGACACCAAAACCACAACATCAAGTTCTACTTCCACTCTGAAGCTTAATAATCGCAAAACCATGTTCAACGACGCCTGTTCTGATTTAGGCACGATCCAAAAATTCTCCCTGTCGTAAAAAAGTGCCGAAAAGTGTGAAAATTGCCAAAATCAGTCCTATCTGATGAAATACTAGCCCCGCCCACCCACCCTTTTTTTTACAAGGTATGTTATTTGCCAAAATCAGTTTTATCTTATCAAATATTGGGCCCGCCCACCCGCCCTCTATTTTCTTGGAAAGAAAGTTATCTGCCAAAATCAGTCTTATCTTGACAAGTACTAGCTCCGCCCACCCCCCCTTCTTCTCATTCTAACGACCAAATTTATTTCCGTTCAATATAAGATCATTCATTTCATTCAGGTCGGATAAAATCGATCACTAAAAAGGAGACAGGGTGGGTGGGTGGTATTAGTATTTGCTAAGATAAGACTGATTTTGGCAAATGAGATAGCTTCCAAGAAAAGAGGGTGGGTGGGCGGGGCTAATATTTGCTAAGATAAAACTGATTTTGGCAAATGACATACCTTCCAAGAAAACAGGGTGGGTGGGTGGGCGGGCCTAATATTTGGTAAGATAAAACTGATTTTGGTAAATGACATACTCTCTAAAACAAATACATACTGAAAAATTTCATTTTTGAGAAAATTGTTTAAAAATTCTCAAAAAATTTAAGGATAGAGATCCTGACGTGCTGATTCTAAAACTATACCCTGTTTATGGCCGGGGGGCACATCTTGAAAATATTCCTTATGAAATTCGAAATTTCTAAAAATTTCGATATTTCATTGGGCGATTCTGGAAAAACAGTTCGAGTAATCGAAGAAATGAGACCGAAAGTGACTTCTACAACCCAAAATCTACGAGAAAATGTGTCTAGTTCAATATCGAAAATGGTCGAAAATGGGTCGAAATTTGCATACGTTGGTGACAAATTTCATTTTTGAAAAAGTTTTTTAAAAATTTTCAAAAAGTTCAGGAACATAGATTTCGACGTAGCGTCACCTGATCTGTCCTGACTTACCTCTTGTCCCAAAAAAAAAATAAATAAAATTTCTGTAAATACTTATATAAAAACCAAAATTAATTTTTTATTTACGTACAAAATTTTTATACTGAACTATTTTCACGAAACTGTTAAAACTGCTATATTTCAATTGGCGATTTTGGAAAAACGGTAGGAATTTCCGAAAAAATGAAGACGAAAATGACTTCTGGATATCCAAATCTACAAGAAAGTGTGAAAATTGCCAAAATCAGTCCTATCTGATGAAATACTAGCCCCGCCCACCCACCCTGTATTTTTTTACAAGGTATGTTATTTGCCAAAATCAGTTTTATCTTATCAAATATTAGGCCCGCCCACCCGCCCTCTATTTTCTTGGAAAGAAAGTTATCTGCCAAAATCAGTCTTATCTTGGCAAGTACTAGCTCCGCCCACCCCCTTCTTCTCATTCTAACGACCAAATTTATTTCCGTTCACTATAAGATCATTCGTTTCAATCAAATCGGATAATCACTCACTAAAAAGGAGACAGGGGGGGTGGGTGGTATTGGTATTTGCTAAGATAAGACTGATTTTGGCAAATGAGATAGCTTCCAAGAAAAGAGAGGGTGGGTGGGCGGGGCTAATATTTGCTGAGATAAAACTGATTTTGGCAAATGGCGTACCTTCCAAGAAAACAGAGGGTGGGTGGGTGGGTGGGGCTAGTCCTTGCTAAGATAAGACTGATTTTGGCAAATGGCATACTCTAAGAAAATAGAGGGTGGGTGGGCGGGCCTAATATTTGATAAGATAAAATAAAAATAAAAATTCTCAAAAAATTCAGGGATAGAGGTCCTGACGTGCTGATTCTAAAACTATACCCTGTTTATGGCCACGGGGCACATCTTGAAAATATTCCTTATGAAACTCGAAATTTCTAAAAATTTCGATATTTCATTGGGCGATTCTGGAAAAACAGTTCGAGTAATCGAAGAAATGAGACCGAAATTGACTTCTACAACCCAATATCTACGAGAAAATGTGTCTAGTTGAATATCGAAAATGGTCGAAAATGTGTCGAAATTTGCATACGTTGGTGACAAATTTCATTTTTGAAAAAGTTTTTTAAAAATTTTCAAAAAGTTCAGGGACATAGATTTCGACGTAGCGTCACCTGATCTGTCCCGACTTTCCTCTTGTCCCAAAAAAAAATAAATAAATAAAATTTCTGTAAATACTTATATAAAAACCAAAAGTAATTTTTTATTTACGTACAAAATTTTTCAACTGAACTATTTTCACGAAACTGTAAAAACTGCTATATTTCAATTGGAGATTTTGGAAAAACGGTAGGAATTTCCGAAAAAATGAAGACGAAAATGACTTCTGGATATCGAAATCTACAAATGTCTTCAACTAATTTTCGGAAAAAAGGTCGGAAATATGACAATTGAAAAAATTAGTCTTATCTGATCAAATACTTTTTAATTTGGGCAACCACGTTCAAAATGTCGACAAAAAGGTCAACAAACTAATCGTGTTTCTATAAGCCAAGATTTCTCCCGATCATTCCGGTCATCACTTCACAAAATTTAGTGCATCTGACTTAAAATCGTCGAAAGTAAATTTCCGATGACGTCATATTTTATAAAAATGAAACTCTTGCATTTTTAGCAGTCTGGGAATGGATATTCTTGAAATTCTTGTAGCGACACGTAATTGCCAAACTTCATTAGCAACAGTAGATAAAATCGCAATATTTTTTTTGTTAGACAGATCAAGTTTCACCAAATTTTTACACAAATTCCAGAGTACACCTAATAGCAAAACTGATGACATACGTTTCTACTGTATTACCTTATTTAAAAAATATCAGAAAGTTTGTGTCATAATTATCAAAATTAATTTTTTTTATCTTACTCCATTTGTATCAAATGTATCAAAACTTACACCTACCGATGTAGTGTCTTAGATATAGCGTTGGCAAGGTCTCGATATAAGCGGAAACCAAATCGTGACTCATTTTGACGTTTTGTTTACACCGTTGCCATGGAAACCGCGCTTCTAGTCGCCGTATTTGGCTGGAATCGGGTCACATTTAAAATGGTTCATTTTCAGTCTGCGCAAGTAAAATTATTTGAGTTTAATTAAAAATAATTACTTCAGTTGAAGACCATTAAAAAATTTCAATTTTAAAAAAGTTGTGTAATAATTATGAAAAAATTCAGGGACGTAGATCTCGACACGCTAATTCCAAAAATATAGCATGTTGATGGTCACGAAGCAATATTTTCGAAAAAATCGCTGCTACAATTTAAATTTAAAATTGCAAAATCAAATGCTTTAAAATCTTGAAAACGTTTTCGGGTTATCGGAAGTATGGTAAATCTTAAACTTTTATGGAATGAACGTTATTTAAATGTTAAAAAGTAACCTAGTCCTTTTTTAAAATTGAAATTTTTTAATGGTTCCCCCTTCTTCAAATTTCGCAAAAATTTTGAGATTTTCGAAACTCAACTAAATCGAAAAACTGAATAATTGAAAAATTAAAATATCGACAAACTGAAAAATCGAGAAATTCAAATATCCAAAATTTAAAAATCGGAAAGTAAAATATGGAAAAGTCGAAAAATTGAAAAATCAAGAACCAGAAAAATCGAAACATTGAAAAAACGGGAAATGGACAAATCAAAATATCGATTAATGGAAAAATTGAGAAATCGAAATATTGAAAATTTAGAAACGCCAAAAATTGAAACAAAAATACTGAAAAATCCCAAAACTGACATCGTAAATTCGAAAATTTGTGATATTTATTTATTTAAAAAGTAAAACTGGGCAGAGGACAATGTCTACGATTTTGATTTTTTTCCAAAAACCTCGATGTCTAGGACAAAAATTCAACGCGGATTTGAAGAAAATTTCAATTTTAAAAAAGTTTTCTAAAAATTATGAAAAAAATTCAGGGACTTTGATCTCGATGCGCTGATTGCAAAAATAGAGCAAGTTGATGGTCACGAAGCAACATTTTCGAAAAAATCGCTGCGAAATGCGAATTTTTCAAAATTTCAAAAATTTCGAAATTTCAACGGTCAATTCTGGAAAAACGGTTGCAGGTTTCAAAAAACCGAAGCCGGATTTGAGTTCAGAGCTCGAAATCTACAAGAAAATGTTTTTAGTTGAGTTTGCAAAATGTCAAAATTTTTGCGAATTAAAAAATTTTAATTTTAAAAAAGTTGTCTAATAATTATGAAAAAATTCAGGGACGTAGATCTCGACACGCTGATTCCAAAAATACAGCATGCTGATGGTCACGAAGCAACATTTTCGAAAAAATCGCTGCGAAATGCGAATTTTTGAAAATTTCAAAAATTTCCAACTTTTACACAAGTTTCAGAATCCACCTAATAGCAAAACTGGTCACATACGCTTCTCCTGTATTACTTATGCGAGACGTTTCCGTCAGGATGTCTGTCATTAAAGATTCTAGCTGTCACTCTTGCTCACTCATGACTTTCCGCCTTTTGTGTAGACCGTTTTTGAAAAAAAAAAAAATGTTTTGGACTACTTATTTTCGAACAATCGCTCTACTATTACACGTAATTCTAATTCTAGTTCATTGTTCAAGCTATCAGTGTCTAAAATTAGAACAAAACCCCGGCCATCAACCTTTTCAAAACGTCATAAATCAATCACGAAAAACTTGAAAATTTTAACACAAAACCTCGAATAAAACATTCCGTAAAATGTGTATCATAAAATCGCCAACGAGCGCACTTTCAATAAAAATAATTTAATTAGTTGCAAAAACCCATCCCATTTTCCGTCTTGCTTTCTCTTCCCTTACAAAACCCGATAGACCTTATCGACTCACACACGCCGCCTTTTCCCACACACATGCAAACGACACTAGTTTATTTACCTCTGGGAAGACAGCGCACGTGTGAATAAACTCCCATTGTTCCACGGAACAATAGCCCACGAGTTTACACCCGAAAACCAGCAAAAGTGTCAAAGGAGACAGCGCCATCTGGAACCGTGGGCGTAATTAATCGAGCGCTTCCGGGTGGACCTGTCGAAAATTATCTTAGGAGCAATCGGCAGGTGTGGGGGTCACAAAAAACCCAGCGTAATGATGGCCTTATTTCGTGTACGCGGCAAAATAGAATAGGATTTATGTGGTCGTTGACGGGTCATTCCGACTCCATCCATGTCTTTAAATAGCGTTTGACATGTGGAGCATGTGTGGCATGGATAATTGAGATACAATCTAAGTTTATTTCGGTGCTGATAAATTGATAATCGAATTGTAGTGTCTTGACTTGTCAACTCTGATATTATTGTTGTTGTGGGGATTATCTCCTGGCTTCCTCTTCACATCTGTCACCCATTATCGCCCGTCGTCTTGTTAAAGCTTAATTTAATTAAACGACTCTAAACGATCTTGATTCATATTTATGCCTTCCGTTTCGCTACAAGGTGTTTAATAACTGTCACCTTTTTCGTTTTTCTCGTTTTCGAGCAAAGTAATTTAGATTAGCATTTAATCTCGTATCTAGATCTCTGCTGGTTGGGTAATATTGTGTGAAACAGGTTTCCGTGTCCGACGATGAATCACTCTCGCGTTTTCAATGACAAGTTTGAATCGAAATGACACAAGCCGCCGGTCGTGAATTTTTGCTAATTTGGGTGGCGTGTGGGGTGAGCGGCACATTGCCGCTCTCGTGGCATTGGAGCTCTAATCCTTGTAAAAAATTAGAGTTCGTGTCGACTATAGAAATCACCAGAGCTTCCAAAGTTTGGTCGTGTAGACTCTATTGTTTATGATTTTTATATTGCGGGTCGCAGACTTAATAAAGAAAGTGAGGTTAAGCGCTGTGTGATGGTTGTTGCGTGTGAAGGTCGGCGCTAATTATTTGCAGATTTCTCGTAATAGCTTTTGTTTGTTTAATTGCGGGGTTATTACCAAGTTGAGAGAGTGGGTGTCTGCAAAATTAATAAAACAACATAATTTCGTTTTTTTTTTAATAATGGTTGTTTTAATCTTTATTATTTATTTCAAAACACAAAAATGTCATCGCAGAAGTTTGTGTGATCCATTTTGACACTGTGTGTAATTTTCGTTATTATTTTAAGATTTTTTTATTCCGTTTTAGTTTGTCTTATTATTATTAATACTAGCCTAATGAAGATATTTCAAAAAGGACACCAAGGCAGGATTGTCCAATCAAATTTTTCTAAATTTCCGTCTGTTTGTCTGTTGGTCTGTCCAGATTTTTATTAGACAGATAATCCCCAAAACTACCAAACCAATTGCTAAAATTCTAACCAATTTGTATGCTCATCCCCCACCAACAATGGGATGACGTCATCTCCAAATTTTACACTAGTAAATGTTATTTAAATTTCATAAAATACCGTACTCCATTTGTGGTTTATGAATCCGTGTTGAGTTTTTACCTTTGGCATCCAGGTTTTTGGCAAAAAAAGTCAAAATTGTATAATATTTTACAATTTAACTTTAAAATTGCAAAATCAAATGGTTTGAAATATTGGAAAGGTTTTAAGTTTATCCGAAGTATGGTAAATCGTTACAATTTGGTGAGTAAATGTTATATAAATGTTAAAAAGCAACATCGGTTAATGAATCCATGTTGAATTTTTATCCTACACATCGAGATTTTTGGGGAAAAAAAAATTAAAATTGTAGATATAACAATTTTTCTAATTTTTGATTTTTTGGCCTTTGGATTTTTCAATTTTCAGGTATTAAATCCTCGATTTTTCAAGTTTCCGATTTCTGAATTTTTCGATGTTTCAGTTTTAGGATTTTTCACTTTTTCGATATTTTAATGTTCTATTTAAAATTTTTGATTTTTCGATTTCTAGATTTTTCGGTTTTTCAGTTTTTCGATTTTTTTTTTCAAATTTTTAAATTTTAAATTTTTCAGTTTTTTGTTGTTTTGATTGATTTTTCGATCTTTGGATTTTTTGACTTCTCGGTTTGAAATTTTTTGGTTTTTCAATTTTTCGAATTTTCAAGGTTTTGATTTTTCGACTTGTCGATTTTTCAGTTTTTTTATTCATTAAATTTTCTTCCATTTTTCAATTTTTCAATATTTCAGTTTTGAGGTTTTTCAATATTTCAAGTCTTCAATTTTTCGATTTGTGGATTTTGTACATTTTTGATATTTTAATGTTCTATTTGGAAATTTTTGATTTCTCGATTTCTAGATTTTTCAGTTTTTCCATTTTTCGTTTTTTATTTTCAATTTTCCAATTTTTTAAATTTTAGGTTTTTCAGTTTTTTGTTGTTTCGATTTCTCGATCTTTTGATTTGTTGAGTTCTCAGCTTAAGATGTTTCGGTTTTTCAAAGTTTTGATTTTTCGACTTTTTCGATTTTTCAATTTTTCCACATCTTAAATTTATATTTATTGATTTTTTGAAATGTCAATACATACATACTTCAATTTTTAACTTTTCGATTTTTCGACTTATCAATTTCTCGATTTTTCAATTTTTTGATGTTCCATTTGAAAATTTTCGATTTTTCAGTTCTTGGATTTTCTTTCCAATTTTCCAAATTCTTAAATTTTAGATTTTTCAGTTTTTTGTTGGTTTGATTTCTCGATATTTCGATTTTTTGAGTTTGTTTTTTTGGTTTTCAATTATTCGATTTTTCAAAATTTTGATTTTTCGACTTTTCGATTTTTCTATTTTTCCATTTCTTCATTTTTTGATGTTTCAGTTTTAGAATTTTTCGATTCTCCAGTTCTTCAATTTTTCAATTTTTCGAATTCTAAATTTTAGATTTTTCAGTTTTTTGTTGGTTTGATTTCTCGATCTTTCGATTTTTTGAGTTTGTTGTTTTGGTTTTCAATTATTCGATTTTTCAAAATTTTGATTTTTCGACTTTTCGATTTTTCTATTTTTCCATTTCTTCATTTTTTGATGTTTCAGTTTTAGAATTTTTCGATTCTCCAGTTCTTCAATTTTTCAATTTTTCGAATTCTAAATTTTAGATTTTTCAGTTTTTTGTTGGTTTGATTTCTCGATCTTTCGATTTTTTGAGTTTGTTGTTTTGGTTTTCAATTATTCGATTTTTCAAAATTTTGATTTTTCGACTTTTCGATTTTTCTATTTTTCCATTTCTTCATTTTTTGATGTTTCAGTTTTAGAATTTTTCGATTCTCCAGTTCTTCAATATTTCAGTTTTGAGATTTTTCAATTTTTTATTCTTTAATTCTTCTTCCATTTTTCAATTTTTCGAATTCTAAATTTTAGATTTTTCAGTTTTTTGTTGGTTTGATTTCTCGATCTTTCGATTTTTTGAGTTTGTTTTTTTGGTTTTCAATTATTCGATTTTTCAAATTTTTGATTTTTCGATTTTCGATTTTTCTATTTTTCGATTTCTTCATTTTTTGATGTTTCAGTTTTAGAATTTTTCGATTCTTCAATTCTCCAATATTTCAGTTTTGAGATTTTTCAATTTTTTATTCTTTAATTCTTCTTCCATTTTTCAATTTTTCGATATTTCAATTTTGAGACTTCTTAAATTTATATTTATTGATTTTTTTAATGTTAATACATACTTCAATTTTTAACTTTTCCATTTTTCGACTTTTCGATTTCTCGATTTTCCAGTTTTTTGATATTTTTGTTTTGTTTTTCGATTACTCGATTTTCGATATTTTAATTTTCCATTTAAAAATTTTTGATTTTTCGATTTCTAGATTTTTCGATTTTTCAGTTCTTTGATTTTCTTTTCAATTTTCCAAATTCTTAAATTTTAGATTTTTCAGTTTTTTGTTGGTTTGACTTCTCGATCTTTCGATTTTTTGAGTTTGTGTTTTTTTGGTTTTGAATTATTCGATTTTTCAAATTTTTGATTTTTCGACTTTTCGATTTCTTCATTTTTTGATGTTTCAGTTTTAGAATTTTTCGATTCTTCAATTCTTCAATATTTCAGTTTTGAGATTTTTCAATTTTTTATTCTTTAATTCTTCCATTTTTCAATTTTTCGATTTTCCACTTTTTCGATATTTTAATTTTCCACTTGAAAATTTTTGATTATCCGATTTCTAAATTTTTCGATTTTTTAGTGCTTCGATTTTTTTTTCAATTTTTCAAGTTTTTAAGTTTTAGATGTTTCAGTTTTTTTTGTTTTGGTTTTTCGATGTTTCGATTTTTTGACTTCTCGGTTTCAGATTTTTCGGTTTTTCGATTTTTCAAATTTTTGATTTCTCGATTTTTCGACTTTTTGACTTTTCAGTTTTGAGATTTTTTCAATATCCCAATTTTTCAATTTTTTGATGTTCTTGTTTTGGTTTTCGATTACTCGATTTTCGATATTTTAATTTTCCATTTGAAAATTTTTGATTCTTCGATTTCTAGATTTTTCGATTTTTCAGTTCTTGGATTTTCTTTTCAATTTTCCAAATTCTTAAATTTTCGATTTTTCAGTTTTTTGTTGGTTTGACTTCTCGATCTTTCGATTTTTTGAGTTTGTGTTTTTTTGGTTTTCAATTATTCGATTTTTCAAATTTTTGATTTTTCGACATTTCGATTTCTTCATTTTTTGATTTTTCAAATTTTGAATTTCTCGATTTTTCGACTTGTTGACTTTTCAGTTTTGAGATTTTTCAATATTCCAATCCTTCAATTTTTCGACATCTTAATTTTACATTTATTGATTTTTCTTAATGTTAATATTTCAATTTTTTACTTTTCGATTTTTCGATATTTTTGTTTTGGGGTTTTTCAATGTTTCGGTTCTTGAATTTTTCGATTTCTAAATTTTAGATTTTTCAGTTTTCCAATTTTTTTAATTTTAGATTTTTCAGTTTTTTGTTTTTTCGATTTCTCTCTCTTTTGATTTTTTGAGTTCTCAGTTTAAGATTTTTCGGTTTTTCAAAGTTTTGATTTTTCGATTTTTCAATTTTTCCAGATCTTAAATTTATATTTATTGATTTTTTTAATGTTAATACATACTTCAATTTTTCGACTTTTCGATTTCTCGATTTTTCAGTTTTTTGATGTTTTTGTTTTGTTTTTTGATTACTCGATTTTCGATATTTTAATTTTCCATTTGAAAATGTTTGAGTTTTCGATTTTTCAGTTCTTGTTTTCTTTTCAATTTTCCAAATTCTTAAATTTAGATTTTTCAGTTTTTTGTTGTTTTGATTTCTCGATCTTTCGATTATTTGAGTTTGAGTTTTTTTGGTTTTCAATTATTCGATTTTTCAAATTTTTGATTTTTCGATTTTTCTATTTTTCGATTTCTTCATTTTTCGATGTTTCAGTTTTGGGATTTTTCGATTCTTCAATTTTTCGATATTTCAGTTTTGGGATTTTTCAGTGTTTTTATTCGTTAAGTTTTCTTCCTTTTTTCAATTTTTCGATATTTCAGTTTTGAAGTTTTTCAATATTTCAAGTCTTCAATTTTTCGATTTCCAAATTTTTCGATTTTTCAGTTGTTAGATTTTTCAGTTTTTTGTTGTTTTGATTTCTCGACTTTTCGATTTTTCCATTTTTCGATTTCTTTATTTTTTGATGTTTCAGTTTTAGAATTTTTCGATTTTTCAATTCTTCAATATTTCAGTTTTGAGATTTTTCAATTTTTTATTTTTTAATTCTTCTTCCATTTTTCAATTTTCCATTTGAAAATTTTTGATTATTCGATTTCTAAATTTTTCGATTTTTTTTTAATTTTTCAAACTTTTAAATTTTTGATTTTTCAAATTTTTCGACATCTTAATTTTACAATTATTGATTCTTTTAATTTTAACATTTCAATTTTTAACTTTTCGAATTCTTAAATTTTAAATCTTTCAGTTTTTTGATGTTTCGACTTCTCGATCTGTCGATTTTTCAACTTCTCAGTTTTATTATTTTTTTTATTTTTCAATTCATCGAATTATTGGGATTTCGATGTTTAAGTTTTCAAATTTTTCGATGTTTCGATTTTTCGACTTTTCGGCTTTTTGATTTTCCAATTTTTCGATGTTTCCATTTTTCAATTTTTTGTTTTCCTATTTTTTGCCATTTCAGTTTTGGAATTTCTCAATTTTCAAGCTTTTCGATTCTTATTTCGCAATTTTAAATTTTGCGTTGTTTAAATTTTAGAATTTTGAATTTGGCAGTTTTTCAATTTTTCAACATTTCAATTTGGGAAGTTTTCAAATTCTGCATATGTTAATTTTTTTTTTTTTGATGTTTTGATCTCTCAATTTCTCGATTTATCGATATTCTGTGTCAATTTTTCGAGTGTTCGATCTCTCGATATTTCGATTTTTCAGGGGCTAGAGAAGTTCTGTCGAAATAACGTTCGACCAATTTTTTGTATGTAGGTATAGAGATTATCAGTTATCACAAATAAAATGTCACAAAATCAGATTTTATAATTTTTCAAAGAAGTGGGATTTGTTGGACTGTAATTCAGAGGCGAGGGAAATTTTTTACTTAATATGAATTGTTAAGTAATAACATAGTCCTTACTTTGTTAGTTTGGCGGAAACGGAAGGTTTCCAAGCCTGATAAACTAAATAAAACTCATAAAAACTTTCTTTTGTTATTATCACCATTCAACATGCACGTCCATTATCAGTCGCAACTTATTGTTAGTTCGTTGACTTCTTTTAAAACCTTTCAATTATCTAGTTCAATCCGATTGTCGTAAATATTGACTTTTGAGAAATAAACGACCAAAATACATGTAGCTGCATCAGACGTATACTTTTAAGATTTCTAATTCTTACGTACGTGTCGTCAATATCACCACGACAAAAAAGTCAAAGTTAAAGCTAAATTAGAAACCAGAAAAAAAGAATATATTATTTATGATAAACTTTCGAATTAATAGTTGCCATTGACCCGCTTCATAAAGTAGTACAATAATTATGTTATATTTATTCTCAGTCGATTTTTCACCTTGAATTGAAACCGAAACCGAAGACACTGCAACAAATAACTACTAAAGTTTATTTTGTTTTATCTTCAGCTGCAAATGCACGCCAGTTCGCTAACCTCGTCAGTCTTGATCCCATAAAATAAAACTCCTCCACAAACAAACCGTAACATCTGCCGCATATTCACCACCACAACCAAAATATACACCACACATCGAAACAATCAAATCAGATTTCACCGTTTCCACAAATAAAGCGTGAGAATGTCAGCTAACATGCCACTTAAAGCTCCAAAATAATAAAAATCCGTACACGCGAAATACCATTGTTCCAATTATGAAATTAAAACAAACCGAACAATGGGTCCACGAGTATTTCCTTTTCCGAGCATGAAACGCCCGTAAGTGGGCCGTTGCGGAATTAATTCGATTCGTCGGATCGGCATGAATTCGGATGAAAAGAGATATTAGACGCACGAATGGCATTTGGAGAGGTACGAAGACGTGATATGTCGGGGTTTTGTGCAATTTGCGAGTGTATGGTGCGGCGAAAAAAGCGTGACGGCTGATTTCAACGTTTTGTGGGATAACTGTGAAGTTGAAGAATGACTTTGCACCTTTGAATGTGGATGTGGAATAAGCGGAAAATGTATAATGGAGTCAAAGAAAGGTGGAAGGTTTTGGATAAATGGAGGTCGTGGTTGGGAAACTTCTCTGAGATGTGTAGTGATCATAACTAAAGAGCGGATTTTAGGGTAAAAAATGGGTCGAAGATTATTTCAACAGAACTTCCATCACCTCTGAAGTCCAGCCAAATAAATCCCACTTTTTCGAGAAATTTTATTTTATGTTTACAATTTTTCATAGTTTTTTGTTGTTTCAATTTCACTTTATTTCAATTTTTACATTTTTCAGTTTTTCGAGAAAAACGAGAAAGTACAAATTATTCTACGTGGCTTACAGTTCAAAATTATTAAATAATATAATAAAGATATTTCGTCTTTGATTTTTCGACTTTCTGAATTTTTCGATGTTTCAGTTTTGGGATTTTCAATTTTTTTATTCTTCATTTTTTTCAATTTTTCGATTATTTTGTTTTTCGACGCCTCGATTTTTTATTTTTCGATTTGTAAATTGTATATTTTTTAATTTTTCGATTGCTAGATTTTCCACTTTTTCGATATTTTAATTTTCCATTTGAAAATGGATGATTATTCGATTTCTATATTTTTCGATTTTTAGATTTTTGACTTCTCGGTTGAGATTTTTTTGTTTTTCAATTTTTCGAATTTTCAAATTTTTGATTTTTCGACTTGATTTTTCTATTTTTCGATTTCTTCAATATTTCAGTTTTGGGATTTTTCCATGTTTTTATTCATTAAATTTTCTTCCATTTTTCAATTTTTCGATATTTCAGTTTTGAGGTTTTTCAATTTTTCGATTTGTCGATTTTTTACATTTTCGATATTTGAATGTTCTATTTGAAAATTTTTGATTTTTCGATTTGTAGATTTTTCGGTTTTTCCGTTTTTCGATTTTTTTTTTCAATTTTCCAAATTTTTAAATTTTAGATTTTTCAGTTTTTTGTTTCGATTTCTCGATCTTCCGTTTTTTTGAGTCCTTAGTTTGAAATTTTTCTGTTTTTCAATTTTTCGATTTTTCAAAGTTTTGATTTTTCCACTTTTTCAATTTTTCCACATCTTAATTTTATATTCATTGATTTTTTTAATGTTAATACATATTTCAATTTTTAACTTTTCGATTTTTCGATTTCTCGATTTTTCAGTTTTTCGATATTTTTGTTTTGGGGTTTTTCAGTGTTTTGATTATTCGATTTCTAGATTTTTCGAATTTTCAGTTTTTTGTTTTGACTTCTCGGTTTGAGTTTTTTTGAGTTTTCAATTTTTCGGCTTTTTGATTTTTCTATTTCTTCATTTTTCATTGTTTCAGTTTTAGAATTTTTCCATTCTTCAATTTTTCAATATTTCAGTTTAGAGATTTTTCAATTTTTTATTCTTTAATTCTTCTTCAATTTTTAAATTTTTCGATATTTCAGTTTTGAGGCTTTTCAATATTTCAAGTCTTTTTTTTTATTTGAATTTTTCAGTTCATCTGCCATTTGTTTTTCTTCATTTTTTCGATTTGGAATTTTTTAATTTATAGATTTTGCAATTTTTCGAATTGAGTTTCTGGAGTTTTTTTTTTTTTCATTTCTAATTTTTCGTTTCAGTTTATTATCTTTATTTTGACAATTTTTTAATGTTCCGATTTTATAATTTTTTGTTTTGTCAATTTCACTTTATTTCAATTTTTCCATTTGCAATTTTTCAGTTTTTCGATTTCAAATTTCACGAGTTTTGAATTTTTAATTTTTACATTTTTCAGTTTTTCATTTCTTCAGTTTTTCGAGAAAAACGAGAAAATACAAGTTATTTTACGTGGTTTACATTAGAACTACAGTCCAAAATTATTGAATAATATAATAAATAATAGATATTTCGTCTTTGATTTCTCGACTTTCTGAATTTTTCGATGTTTCAGTTTTGGGATTTTTCAATTTTTTTATTCTTCATTATTTTTTCAATTTTTCGATCTTTTTGTTTTTCAACGCTTGGATTTTTTCTTTTTCGATTTGTAAATTGTATATTTTTCAATTTTTCGATTGCCCGATTTTCCACTTTTTCAATATTTTAATTATCCATTTGAAAATGTTTGATTATTCGATTTCTAGATTTTTCGATTTTTCAGTTCTTGGATTTTCTTTTCAATTTTCCAGATTCTTAAATTTTAGATTTTTCAGTCTTTGGTTGTTTTGATTGATTTCTCGATCTTTAGATTTTTTGTTTTTCAATTTTTCGAATTTTCAAATTTATTTTTCCACTTTCGATTCTTCAATTCTTCAATTTTTCAATATTTCAGTTTTGGTATTTTTAAATGTTTTTATTCGTTAGTTTTTTTTCCATTTTTCGATATTTCAGTTTTGAGTTTTTCAATATTTCAAGTCTTCAATGTTTCGATTTGTCGATATTTTAATGTTCTATTTGAAAATGTTTGATTTTTCGATTTGTAGTTTTTTCGGTTTTCCGTTTTTCGATTTTTTTTCAATTTTTCAAATTTTTAAATTTTAGATTTTTCAATTGTTTGTTTCGATTTCTCGCTCTTTCGTTTTTTTGAGTTCTCAGTTTGAGATTTTTCCGTTTTTCAATTTTTCGATTTTTCAATTTTTCCACATTTTAATTTTATATTTATTGATTTTTTTAATGGTAATAGGTACATATTTAAATTTTTAACTTTTCGATATTTCGACTTTTCGATTTCTCGATTTTTCAGTTTTTTGATATTGTTTTGGGGTTTTTCAATGTTTTGATTCTTCAATATTTCGATCTCTCGATTTTCGATATTTGAATTTTCCATTTGAAAAGTTTTGATTATTCGATTTTTAGATTTTTCGAATTTTCAGTTCTTCGATTTTTATTTTCAATTTTCCAAATTTTTAAATTTTAGATTTTTCAGTTTTTTGTTATTTTGATTTCTCGATCTTTCGATTTTTTGACTTCTCGGTTTGAGCTTTTTTGGGTTTTTAATTTTTGGGCTTTTCGATTTTTCTATTTTTCGATTTCTTCATTTTTCGATGTTTCAGTTTTGGGATTTTTTGATTCTTCAATTCTTCAATTTTTCAATGTTTCATTTTTGAGATTTTTCAGTTTTTTATCCTTTTTTCTTCCATTTTTAAATTTTTCGATATTTCAGATTTATAATTTTTTGTTTTTTCAATTTCGCTTTATTTCAATTTTTCCATTTGCATTGTTTCAGTTTTTCGATTTGAAATTCCACGAGTTTTGAATTTTTAATTTTTTAGTTTTTACATTTTTCTGTTTTTCATTTCTTCAGTTTTTCCAGAAAAACGAGAAGATACAAGTTATTCTACGTGGCTTACAGTTCAAAATTATTAAATAATATAACAAATAATAGATTTTGGTCTTTGATTTTTCGACTTTCTGAATTTTTCGATGTTTCAATTTTGGGATTTTTCAATTTTTTTTATTAATTTTTTTTTCAATTTTTCGATTTTTTTGTTTTTCGGTTGCTCGATTTTCCACTTTTTCGATATTTTAATTTTCCATTTGAAACTGGTTGATTTCTATGTTTTTTGATTTTTCACTTCTCGGATTTTCTTTTCAATTTTCCAAATTTTTAAATTTTAGATTTTTCAGTTTTTTATTGTTTTGATTTCTCGATCTTTCGTTTTTTTGAGTTCTCAGTTTGAGATTTTTCGGTTTTTCAATTTTTCCACATCTTAATTTTATATTTATTGATTTTTTAATGTTAATACATATTTCAATTTTTAACTTTTCGTTTTTTCGATTTCTCGATTTTTCAGTTTTTTGATATTTTTGTTTTGGGGTTTTTCAATGTTTTGATTCTTCAATTTTTCGATTGCTCGATTTTCGATATTTGAATTTTCCATTTGAAAAGTTTTGATTATTCGATTTCTAGATTTTTCGAATTTTCAGGTCTTCGATTTTTATTTTCAATTTTACAAATTTTTAAATTTTAGATTTTGCAGTTTTTTGTTTTGATTTCTCGATCTTTTTTTTTTTTGAGTTCTCGGTTTGAGTTTTTTTGGATATGTACTTTTTCGGCTTTTCCGATTTTTCTATTTTTCGATTTTTTCATTTTTCGATGTTTCAGTTTTAGAATTTTTCGATTCTTCAATTTTTCAATATTTCAGTTTTGAGATTTTTCTATTTTTAATCCTTTAATTCTTCCATTTTTTTATTTTTCGATATTTCAGTTTTGAGGGTTTTCAATATTTCAAGTCTTAGATTTTTTTGGCTTGAATTTTTCAGTTCATCTTCCATTTTTTTTCTTCATTTTTTCGATTTTGAATTTTTTAATTTATAGATTTTGCAATTTTTCGAATTGAGTTTCTGGAGTTTTCAATTTTTCAATTTTTTCGTTTCAGTTTATTTTCTTTATTTTGACAATTTTTCAATGTTCCGATTTTTCGATGTTTCAATTTTGGGATTTTTCAATTTTTTTATTCTTCATTTATTTATTTTTTTTCAATTGTTCAATATTTCAGTTTTGAGCATTTTCAATCTTTCAAGTCTTCAATTTTTCGATTTTTTTTGTTTTTCGACGCCTCGATTTTTTATTTTTCGATTTGTAAATTGTATATTTTTCAATTTTTCGATTGCTCGATTTTCGATATTTTAATTTTCCATTTGAAAATGTTTGATTATTCGATTTCTAGATTTTTCGATTTTTCAGATCTTGGATTTTCTTTTCAATTTTCCAAATTCTTAAATTTTAGATTTTACAGTTTTTTGTTGTTTTGATTGATTCCTCGATCTTTCGATTTTTTGACTTCTCGGTTTGAGATTTTTTGTTTTTCAATTTTTCGAATTTTCAAATTTTTGATTTTTCGATTTTTCAGTTTTTCGATATTTGATTTTTATTGTCAATTTTACAAATTTTTAAATTTTAGATTTTTCAGTTTTTTGTTGTTTTGATTTCTCGATCTTTTGATTTTTTGACTTCTCGGTTTGAGTTTTTTTGGGTTTTTAATTTTTCGGCTTTTCGATTTTTCTATTTTTCGATGTTTCAGTTTTAGAATTTTTCGATTCTTCAATTTTTCAATATTTCATTTTTGAGATTTTTCAATTTTTTGTTCATTAATTCTTCTTCCATTTTAAAATTTTTCGATATTTCAGTTTTGAGGCTTTTCAATATTTCAAGTCTTGGATTTTTTTGACTTGAATTTTTTAGTTCGAAAAAGTCAAAAAATCGTTAAATCTAAAAATTTTAAAATAGAAACATCGAAAAATTGAAAAATCCAAAATCAAAAAATTGAAAAATGAGAAATTCAAAAATTCGAAAAAATTAAAAATACGAATATCGAAAAACTGAAAAATCGAAAAATGAAAAATTAAAATACGAATTAAAAAAATCGAAAAGTCCAAAAATCGGAAATTAATCCTCCAAAATTTAGAAAATCGCCTGAAAGACATAAACATTGAAAAGTCGAAAAATGGCAAATCAACAAATCGCCTAATCTAGAAATTAAGAAATCGAAATATTGAAAATTCAGAAACGCCAAAAATTGAAAAATTAAAAAAATCGAAGAACTAAAAAATCGAAATATAGAGAAATCTGAAATTGTAAAATTTTAAAAACTGAAAAATTAAAATATCGAAGAATTGAAAAATTGAGAAATCGGAAAACTGAAGAATAAAAGTACTGAATAATCGCAAAAATTAAAATATCGAAAATTCAAAAAATTGTTATAAATTGTTATATCTACAATTTTGACTGTATAATGTTAACACTGAAAGTACAACACTAACTTCAGATTTTTCTAAAATACAGCTATCGTTAAATCGAAACATTGGAAGTTCGAAAAATCGAGAAATTGAACAATCAAAAAATCGAATCATCGATAAATTGAGAAAGCTAAAAATTAAAAAATCCAAAAACTGAAATATCCAAAAAATATTGAAAAATCCAGAAATTGAAAAGTCCCCAAAATTGAAAAGTCGAAACGTCAAAATGGAATAACAAAGATGTCAAGAAATCGAAACATCAAAAAATCTAAAAATTGAAAAAATTGAGATTACGAAGAACTGAAAATTCGAAAAATTGTAGAATCGAAAAATTCAAAATTCCAAAAATTGAACCACAAAACTTCAATAAATTGAAAAAGCGAAAAATTAAAAAATCGAGAAATCGAAAAGCCGAAAAATCGTCAAATCGAAAAATTTTAAAATAGAAACACTGAAGAATTGAAAAATAAGAAATTAAAACACGAAATCCAAAAATCGTAAGACTGAGTAATTGAAAATCCAAAATTTAGAAAATCCCAACAAGTAAAAAATTAAAATACCGAAAAATTGAAAAATTGAGAAATTAAAAAATCTAAAATTTAAAAATCGAAACATTGAAGATTCAAAATGTTGAAATATCCAAAAACCAAAATTTAAAAAAAATTGAAAACCCCAAAACTTATATATCGAAAAAATGAGACTGAAAAATCGGGAAATCGAAAGTCGAAAAATCGAAAAATTGAAGAATTGAAAAACTGAAAAATCGAAACATTGAAAAGTCGACATATAGAGAAAAATGAAAATCTAAAATTTTAAAAACTGAAAAATTGGGAAATCGGAAAACTGAAGAATAAAAATACGGAAAAGTCACAAAACTGAAATATCGAAAATTCGAAAAATTGGGAAATCGAAAGATGGTAAGATTCAAAAACTGAAACATCGACCAATCAAAAGAGCGAGAAATCGGAATAAGGAAAAACTGTAAAGTTTAATATAAAAAAATCGAACCATCGAAACTTCCATAATTTGAGAAAGCGAAAAATTAAAAAATTGAAAAACTGAAGAATCGAAATATGTAAAGAACCCAAAACGGAAAAATCGAGAAATGGAAAAGCCGAAAAATCGTCAAGTCGAAAACTCGAAAACTCCAAAATTCAAAAAATTGAAAAATTAAAAATATAAAAATTCGAAAAGATTATAAATACAAATACCGAAAAACTGAAAAATA
This sequence comes from Zophobas morio, assembly GCF_036711695.1. NCBI lineage: Eukaryota > Metazoa > Arthropoda > Insecta > Coleoptera > Tenebrionidae > Zophobas > Zophobas morio. Next base: position 5,756,001 of record NW_026972123.1, on the reverse strand, counting down.
GAAAAATTAAAAATTAAAACACCAAGTCCAAAAATCGTAAAACTGAGAAATTGAAAATCCAAAATTTAGAAAATCGCAAAAAGTAAGAAATTAAAATATCGAAGAATTAAAAAATCGAAGCATTGAAGGTTCGAAATGTTGAAAAATCCAAAAACCAAAATTTCAAAAAATTGAAGAATCGAAAAATTGAAAACCCCAAAACTTAAACATCGAAAAAATGAGATACTGAAAAATCGAGAAAGCGAAAAATTGAAGAATTGAAAAACTGAAAAATCGAAACATTGAAAAGTCTAAAAATGAGAAAATCAAAAATCGATTAATCTAGAAATTGAGAAATCGAAATATAGAAAATTTAGAAACGAAACATCGAAAAAATGAGATACTGAAAAATCGAGAAAGCGAAAAATTGAAGAAATGAAAAACTGAAAAATTGAAACATTGAAAAGTCTAAAAATGAGAAAATCAAAACATCCATTATTCTAGAAATTGAGAAATCGAAATATTGAAAATTTAGAAACGCCAAAAATTGAAAAAATTTTAAAATCGAGCCAAAAAATCGAAATATAGAGAAATCTGAAAATCTTAAATTTTAAAAACTGAAAAATTAAAATATCGCAGAGTTGAAGAATCGAGAAATTAAAAATCGAAAATTTAAAAACGATAAAGTAAAAAATTGAAAAATTCCGAAATCGGAAAACTGAAATATCGAAAATTCGAAAAATTGGGAAATCGAAAGAAAAGGAAGGTCATTATTTTAGTTTATCCAAAGAAAGATTCACTACTAGTGTCAAACCACAAATTTATTGCAAAAAAGAACTCATATTGTTTTATTCCAGTCCAACTAAATCTATCTCTATATGTTTTAGTGTTGTGAATATTACTATTTTTGTTTCTATACATACTACAGTGTAATAAATTTAGAATTCAAACTTGTGTTTTAAATTATGGTGTTTCACAAGTGCTTGGTTTAATATGGCACGAATTGCGAATATTACACTTTTTAACATATTAGTTAAAAAAAATTGCAACATTTAGATTTAGATATGACATGGCGTTCCCCAAAACACCGTTTTGAGACCATCTCTATTTATATATGCGTGAACGACATACTTTAGTGATTCATGCAGCTGTATTTTTAAATTTTTATTTCAGACAGGAAAATTACCTGGTTAAAACGTCTAGGTGCAGACTATGACAAACTACACTAATTTAACAATCACTGCATAAATACGAATTTTGGTTTCTTAACAGTCTTCAACCGACCTAAAACAACCTCTCCCACAAACACGACCGACGAAATCCCCATCATTATTAAATAAATATAAAAAACGCCGTCCAAATCGTCCAAATTCAAGGGTACTACCTCCTGTACTTGGTCTTCTACCCCAACATCAACAAGAATCGAAGGATCGTACAAACTGCCGATAAATTTATTAAGTAAACCGGCTTCTTTCAACCTGTGCAGCACTCTATTCATGGTTTCCCGAAGCGGATGACCTTTTCTCATCACAAAGACGCTCTTTCGAGGAGACAAATAGTTAGGCAACTTGACCACATTTAAATAATCTCCGGCCTTTCTCTCCAAAATCTTCCACATGTTGTTGTCAATGGTCGTCGATAAATTTCTGTACTTGATGAGAGTTTTTAGAAGACCGTCGTAGAAAAGTTTGGGGGGACTGTGGTGGATTTTTTCATACAGAGCTCGAGCTACAGGGTCGTCATCCATCGTTGTTTTTAGTAACTCTTTGGTTGATTTTTTCGCATACAAGACGAAATCGGAAGCCAGTAATTCTTCCATAGTGTCTATTCCTTCGTCGTACCACAATCTCGTCAATTGACAACTCAGCTTCGCTTTATAGAAGACGGCCAAAACTAGCGACAGGTACAAAAACGCAGAAACTATTATTGTGGCACTTTTCGACTTGAAAGCGATCCTTCTGGTATTTTCAATCAATGTTCCCCAAAACCACAACATCTGCACTGGTTTTCCACCCAGACTCTTATCGGCGAGATAACACGTCAAGTAAGACACCAAAACCACAACAGCAAGTGCCACTTCCACTCTGACACTTAATAACTGCAAAACCATGTTCAGTGACGACTGTTCTGATTTAGGCACGACCCAAAAGTTCTCCGTGTCGTAAAAAAGTACCGAAAAGTCCATTTTCGTCAGGAATTTTTGAAAATCCAGAGTATGAACAGCCGCAAAAACGTCTACCTTGCGTTGTGTTAGTAATCTTTCATACGACACGGTTTCCCCATTTTCAAGAAAGTTGGACGTTTCGTTTTTCGTCGCCATTAAATGCGACATCGTAAAGTTAGAATTTTGGGCAACCACGTTCAAAATGTCGACGAAGAGGCCTGGTTTTTGCGATTTGATGTCTCTAACGAAGGGAAACATGTTGTCTTTGTGTAAAATGAGAGTTTTCAGACGACAACCACTGAAAATGTTGTTTCCGACTTTCGCAAATTTGGCCCCGCAAGTCCCGAGATAGGTAATCTTGGAACCTAAGCTACAAAAGTGACCTTTCCATTGGTAAATGTTTAAATCGTGACTGTCTTTAATAGCGACAACGAAATTGAGAATGTCGTGGACGAGAAAAACTTCCGAAATTTTCGTCAAATTGGTGCCGTTTTTGGCCACCACGAGATATTTTTGTCTAGGACTATTCGAAGCGTCCCATAAATCGTTCTTTTTTAAATAATCAAAATTAGCGACGACCCCATTTTCGTCGTCAACGAAAAAAACCAAATTCTTGAAAGGTGCCTTCAGGGACGTTTTCGCACTCGTGTCGATAAGCACTCGCTCGAATTTCGGCACAAACCTGTTTTTTTCGTTTTCGAAAAAATAGGCGACGTTTCGCCCTCCGAAATACCCTTCGACTATTTCGTTGATGCACTTTTCGAGTTCATCGACTTGTTCCTGTGGTAACAATACGTTGCCTAAACAAGGCACAATCGTCAAGGTTATTGCAAATAAACGTGTCACAGCCATTCTTTCAGCTGCAATGCGGACGTCTGGCTGCAGCATTTTGTCATTAGGGCTTGATTGGATTTTAATCGAGGCTTTTTCGAGTATTGAAAATTTTATGCGTTCAATTATGCGACGGTGGTGTTTCTGCATATTTAAGCGGTGCACGTGAGGAATTTCCTGCCAGCGAATACGGAAAGAAATGGGTTTAATATGGAGATTGTTGTACCCTTGCAATTATTACATTCCAGCGAGTGTTTCACTATCGCTGGCGATTTGGTTTGCTAATGGGCGGTTTTTGATGTGTGTTAAATAATATGGTGTGTGGGTTATTAGAGAATGAAAATGAAAGTCGGTAGAAATGCTACCGGGAGTTTTTGCGCCAAAAGTTTGGTGTTGTCGAAAAATCGGTCGCTAATTTTTGCAAAAAAGTTTACGAAGTGAAAGATGACTATTATTTGGGGATTTAAACTTTGATTTTGGAGAGATTTGCGTAATTTGGGTGATTATGCAGCCTCTGATACACTAATTCAACGTAACAAGGAAGAAAATTTCCAAGAAAAGGTACTAGCCCCCCCCACCCACCCTTTATTTTCTTTGAAGAGTGGGTCATCTGCCAAAATCAGTCTTATCTTGACAAGTACTAGCCCCGCCCACCCACCCTTATTTTCTTAGAGAATATGTCATTTGCAAAAATCAGTTCATACTTGCCAAGATAAGATTGATTTTGGCAGATGACGTACTCTTCCAAGAAAATAAGGGGTGGGCGGGCGGGGCTAGTACCTTTTCTTAGAAGAATAGGTCATTTGTCAAAATGAGTCTTATCGTAGTAAGTACTACTAGATTTTTCTGTTTTTCGATTTTTTAGCTTTCGAATTTTTCAATTTCCCGCTTTTTAAATTTTCAATTTTTTGATATTTCTTTCGATTTTTGTTTTCTCTGGCCAACTGAAAAAAACTTTCGATTTTTTAATTTTACGATTTTGACAGTTTTCCGATTTCTCAATTATTTGATTTTTAAAAATATCGAGAAAATAGATGTTTATTTTTTTTTATTTTCGATTTTAGATTTTTTGTCACCAAGTTTTTGAAAGGGAGTAACGAGTAATTTTGATCAGCGATTGCCATGTTTACCGTAACTTTAAAACATCTGAAAATTTTGTTTCTAAGGTTCTATTTGTGGATTTTTCGATTTTTCAAAATTTCGGTTCAAATAAATTTGTTCTTTTAGTTAAAAAGTCGAAAAATGACAAATAGTGAAAAGGAAAAATTTTAACTTGAGAACTTGAAAAGTTTAAAATCAAAAAATCCCAAAATTGTGAAGTTCAAACTTGAAAAATCAAAAAGTGCAAAATTGTCAAACAAATTATCAAATGAAATTTCAAAAGTGACAAATCTAAAACCTAAAAAAAAAATGAAAACTGGAATTTCGAATTCGATTTTATAAGGTTTGTTTTTTTTTTTAGATATTTCAGTTTTTGATGTTTCGATTATACAGTCGTACAATTTTTCAATTTCTCACTTATCCGATTTTTCAATTTGTCATTTTTTGATTTTTAATTTTTTTTATTTTTAGCAAGTACTAACCCTACCCACCCAATCTTTATTTTCTTAGAAGAATAAGTCATCTGCCAAAATCAGTCTTATCTTGACAAGTACTAGCCCCACCCACCCACCCTTTATTTTCTTAGAAGAGTGGGTCATCTGCCAAAATCAGTCTTACCTTGACAAATACTAGCCCCGCCCACCCACCCTTATTTTCTTAGAGAATATGTCATTTGCAAAAGTCAGTTCATACTTGCCAAGATAAGATTGATTTTGGCAGATGACCTACTCTTCCAAGAAAATAAGGGGTGGGCGGGCGGGTCTAGTACATTTTCTTGGAAGAATAGGTCAAAATGAGTCTTATGATATTGAGTACTACTTGATTTTTCAGTTTTTCGATTTTTCAACTTTCGAATTTTTCAATTTCTCGTTTTTTAAATTTTCAATTTTTTTATATGTCTCTCGATTTTTGATTTCTATGGGCAACTGAAGAAAACTTTCGATTTTTAATTTTACAATTTTGGCAGTTTTCCGATATCCCAATTATTTGATCTTTAAAAATATCGAGAAAATATGTTTATTTTTTTAAATTTTCGATTTTGATTTTGTGTCACCGAGTTTTTGGAAGGGAGTAAAAAGTGATTTTGATCAGCGATTGCCATGTTTACCGTAACTTTAAAACATCTGAAAATTTTGTTTCTAATTTTAGATTTGTGGATTTTTCGATTTTTGAAAATTTCGGTTGGAATAAATTTGTTCTTTTAGTTAAAAAGTCGAAAAATGACAAATCGTGAAAAGGAAAAATTTTAACTTGAGAAATTGAAAAATTAAAAATCCAAAAATTCCAAAATTGTGAAGTTAAAACTTGAAAAATCAAAAGATTAGAATTAAAAAGTGAAAAATTGTCAAACAAATTCTCAAATGAAATATTCAAAAGTCGAAAAATATAAAAACTAAAAAAAGGTGATAAACTGGAATTTCGAATTCGATTTTATAAGTTTTTTTTTTTCAATTTTTCGATATTTCAGTTTTTGATTTTCTGATTAAACAGTTGTCCAATTCTCCGATTTCTCATTTATCCGATTTTTCAATTTGTCATTTTTTGATTTTTAATTTTTTTTATTTTTAGCAAGTACTAACCCCACCCACCCAGCCTTTATTTTCTTAGAAGAATAAGTCATCTGCCAAAATCAGTCTTATCCTGACAAATGCTAGCCCCCGCCCACCCGCCCTTATTTTCTTAGAGGATATGTCATTTGCCAAAATCAGTCTTGTCTTGACAAGAACTAGCCCCGCCCACCCACCCTTTATTTTCTTAGAAGAGTGGGTCATCTGCCAAAATCAGTCTTTTCTGGACAAGTACTAGCCCCGCCCACCCACCCTTATATTCTTAGCGAATATGTCATTTGCAAAAATCAGTCCATACTTGCCAAGATAAGATTGATTTTGGCAGATGACCTACTCTTCCAAGAAAATAAGGGGTGGGTGGGCGGGGCTAGTACCTTTTCTTGGAAGAATAGGTCATTTGTCAAAATGAGTCTTATCGTAGCGAGTACTACTAGATTTTTCAGTTTTTCGACTTTTCAACTTTCGAATTTTTCGATTTCCCGCTTTTTAAATTTTCAATTTTTTGATGTCTTTCGATTTTTGTTTTCTCTGGGCAACTGAAAAAAACTTTCGATTTTTTAATTTCATGATTTTGACAGTTTTCCGATTTCTCAATTATTTGATTTTTAAAAATATCGAGAAAATCTATCTTTATTTTTTAAATTTTCAATTTTTGATTTTTTGTCACCGAGTTTTTGGAAGGAAGTGAAAAGTAATTTTAATTTTGATGTAACTTTAAAAAATAAAAAAAAAATTCTTTCTAATTTTCAGTTTTTGGATTTTTCGATTTTTCAAAATTTCGGTTCGAATAAATTTGTTCTTTTAGTTAAAAAGTCGAAAAATGACAAATCGTGAAAAGGAAAAATTTTAACTTGAGAACTTGAAAAATTAAAAATCAAAAAATTCCAAAATTCTAAAGATAAAACTTGAACAATCAAAAGATTGGAATTAAAAACTGCAAAATTGTCAAACAAATTATCAAATGAAATATTCGAAGTTGAAAAATCTAAAAGCTAAAAAAAAAATGAAAGCTGGAATTTCGAATTCGATTTTATAAGATTTGTTTTTTTTTTCTCAATTTTTGCGATATTTCAGTTTTTGATGTTTCGATTATACAGTCGTACAATTTTCCAATTTCTCATTTATCCGATTTTTCAATTTGTCATTTTTTTATTTTTAAATTTTTTTATTTTTAGCAAGTACTAACCCCACCCACGCAATCTTTATTTTCTTAGAAGAATAAGTCATCTGCCAAAATCAGTCTTATCTTGACAAGTACTAGCCCCGCCCGCCCACCCTTTATTTTCTTAGAAGAGTGGGTCATCTGCCAAAATCAGTCTTATCTTGACAAGTACTAGCCCCGCCCACCCACCCTTATTTTCTTAGAGAATATGTCATTTGCAAAAATCAGTCCATACTTGCCAAGATAAGATTGATTTTGGCAGATGACCTACTGTTCTAAGAAAATAAGGGGTTGGCGGGCGGGGCTAATCCCTTTTCTTAGAAGAATAGGTCATTTGTCAAAATTAGTCTTATCGTAGTGAGTACTACTAGATTTTTCAGTTTTTCGATTTTTCAACTTTCGAATTTTTCAGTTTCCCGTTTTTTAAATTTTCTTTCGATTTTTGATTTCTCTGGGCAACTGAAGAAAACTTTCGATTTTTAATTTCACAATTTTGGCAGTTTTCCGATTTCTAGATTATTTGATTTTTAAAAGTATCGAGAAAATAGATCTTTATTTTTTTAAATTTTCGATTTTTGATTTTTTGTCACCGAGTTTTTGGAAGGGGTAAAAAGTAATTTTGATCAGCAATTGCCATGTTTACCGTAACTTTAGAACATCTAAAAATTTTGTTTCTAATTTTCAGTTTGTGGATTTTTCGATTTTTCAAAATTTCGGTTCGAATAACTTTGTTCCTTTAGTTAAAAAGTCGAAAAATGACAAATCGTGATAAGGAAAAATTTTAACTTGAGAACATAAAAAATTAAAAATCAAAAAATTCCAAAATTGTGAAGTTAAAACTTGAAAAAATTGTCAACAAATTATCAAATGAAATATTCAAAAGTTGAAAAATCTGAAAACTAAAAAAAAAATAAAACTGAAATTCGGTATGAATTCGAATTTTTTGAAATTTTTGAAAATTGCGATATTTCAATGGACGATTCTGGAAAGATTTTTTTCGAATGTATCTATTATTATCAATTGTTGGTTAAGAATACTTTATTTCTGTTTAATAAAATTAAGGTTTATTTTTTTTAATTTGTTTTCAGCAGTGGATGAAGTTGTATTCAATTCTCTTTCAGCTTTTTGAGAAATTCGCTGTTGTCGCCTTTTAAGTAACCTTCGTTTGTAAATTGATTTATGTCAGTAAGCAACCAACATTACATATGTGTTTATTTAATTGCATAATCATAAAAGCATCCGAAACCGAGAATACGTGCGTTCAAAATCTAAATAATTAATGAACACACGGTATAACAATGATAAAATAAGAATTATAACGTTTTTTTCTCAATTTTTCGCTATCTCAGTTTTTGATTTCCGGACTATATAGTCGCACAATTTTTCGATTTCTCATTTATTCGATTTTTCAATTTGTCATTTTTTGATTTTTAATTACGTACGTTCAAAATCTAAATAATTAATGAACACACGGTATAATAATGATAAAATAAGAATTATAACGTTCAGAACATTTTGTTCGATTGTGGTTTAATTAATAATTTTAGTCCTGTTTTGAGAAGACAAACTCATTCAAATCAAACTAATTTCTACGTGATATTCTTTCGATGTAAAAACATAAATAAACACTTGAGCTTCAGATTGGTATTACCTACTGCTAAAGGACAAGGGGTGTTATTTATGTCTCTGGTTTTTAATTTGCAGCGGTTATCACAAAACGACAATCGTAAAATCAAATTTTATAATTTTCTTTAAAAGAGGCTTTTTTTATAACCTTCGACCAATTTTTTATTGATAAAATTAAGAACTTCATTTTCTAGTAAATGTGAGAATACCCACGTCTTTATTTAATTATGATCAAGTAAGAATAATAAACATATTATCAATATTTTGTTCCTTTGTGGGTCAATTAATAATTTTAGTGCTCTGTTTTGAGGAGACTCTAAGAAAATAAGGGTGGGTGGGCGGGGCTAGTACTTGTCAAGATAAGACTGATTTTGGCAGATGACCCACTCTTCTAAGAATTTAGAGGGTGGGTGGGTGGGGTTAGTACTTGCTAAAAATAAAAAAAATTAAAATCAAAAAATGACAAATTGGGAAATCGTAGAATCGGAAAATCAAAAACTGAAATATCGAAAAATTGAAAAGAAAACAGATCTTTTAAAATCGAATTTGTAATTCCAGTTTTCCTTTTTTTAGCTTTTAGATTTTTCGACATTTTTCAAATTAAAATTTTTCCTTTTCATGAATTGTCATTTTTCGATTTTTTAATTATAAAAGAGCAAATTTAAACTGAAAATTAGAAACAAAATTTTCAGATGTTTTAAAGTTACGGTAAACATGGCAAATCGCTGATCAAAATTACTTTTTACTCCCTTCCAAAAACTCGCTGACAAAAAATCAAAAATCGAAAATTAAAAAAAATAAACATCTATTTTCTCGATATTTTTAAAAACCAAATAATTGAGAAATCGGAAAAGTGCCAAAATTGTAAAATTAAAAAATCGAAAGTTTTTTTCAGTTGCCTAGAGAAATCAAAAATCGAAAGACAAATCAAAAAATTGAAAATTTAAAAAGCGAGAAATTGAAAAATTCGAAAGTTGAAAAATCGAAAACTGAAAATCTACTAGTACTCACTATGATAAGACTCATTTTGACAAATGACCTATCCTTATAAGAAAAGGTACTAGCCCCGCCCACCCACCCCTTATTTTTTTGGAAGAGTAGGTTATCTGCCAAAATCAATCATATCTTGGCAAGTATGGACTGATTTTTGCAAATGGCATATTCTCTAAGAAAATAAGGGTGGGTGGGCGGGGCTAGTACTTGTCAAGATAAGACTGATTTTGGCAGATGACCTACTCTTCTAAGAAAATAAAGGGTGGGTGGGCGGGGCTAGTACTTTTCAAGATAAAACTGATTTTTGGCAGATGACTTATTCTATTTTTTTTTTATAATCTTTCAAAGAAGCGAAATTTTTTGGAATGTACTTCAAGGGCGAGGGAATTTCTGTTCAAGTAACCTTGGACCAATTTTTTCCATTGCCCACTGGATCAGGTTGATCTGTTAAAAAATATTACTTCCTACTTAAAATCTACCCTTAATAAATTTATTAAATAAAGATTCATTATTATTAAAAAAGCACTCTACTGTTTAGTTTAACATACGTGTATTGTCTCAGAAAGTTCTCGTTTTAAATTCATAATTTTCTGTAATCAAACCAGGAAATTTCGATTCTTGTCCACTTTTTTCTTCTAATAAGTGTTTCGGGATTATGAAAACCCGCAGTGAGGAGGCGGAGCAGTCTGATCCTTCGCTGCTGGGTACCGACAATAGTTTTGCGTGCGATAGTAACTTTCGACAATTACTTCAAAGTCCGTTCTTTAGCAAATAGTTTATTAGTGAATGTCCTAATAAATTGCGTAGATACAAAAAAGAAAAGTATTAAATATCCATTTACACAATTCAGTACACAAAGCAATAATTTCTATAATTTAAGATTTAAATATAATAAATTAATGAATAAAAAAAAATAAAGATTTTTTGGTCTAGCGTTCCACTTTAAATTTTAATTTCGGATTGATTTTAGTAATTTGGGTGATTATGCAACCAATTATACACAACATCAAGGTAAAAGTTGTTGGCGCTTTATTTCCGATTATTTTAGAAACAAATACATATTTTTACATTTTTGTAGTTTTAATTTATAGTCTTCGCCCAACATCAAGAGAACTGAGCAACCAACAGGTGCCAATTGTTGCATAAACAAACGCTACTTTGTCAAGGTTGCAATGTTAATGCGATAGACGTTCCATTGTGTGTCGTAATTACATATCGTACACGAGAAAAAAAGCGATAATTTTCAATTCATCGAACCGCAAGTCACTCGCAGCTAATATACATTTCAAAAAAATTGTAAACATGAATATTCAAATAACTCATCCAATATTTTTTTTTTTTTTTTTTTTGTAGTAATTCGGACGCCCCCTCCTCTGGAGCCCGAACCCTTCCAAAGACCGGAACATGACTACTCTGGTAAGACCAAACCGACATCAATTTTTTCACAAATCTTACTGCTTTTTTGAAACAAATAGACCCAGCGGAACCCCAAATTCTGGCCGACATCACAACCGACAATTTCGAGGCTCTCTCACTGGACAACAACATTAACAATTACACGCCGCCACCAGCCGTCATGTCTTCACAGTATTCGCGCTCCAAGTCAAACTTGGATCAGGTGTACGTCAGCAGGCTGACCAAACAACAAGATCGGGAAAATATCGTTCCTAGTTCCAATAAGAACAAACAGCAGGTGCCACAACAACCACAACAACCACAACAACAACAACAACAACCTCCACCGCCACAGCATATGCAGACGCCGAGGTATTGTCGTTGAATTCTGACCTAAAAATTTAAATAAAGTGCGCTTCGTCGTAGGTTCCACCTTCAGAGACAAAGTAGTTGCAAAGACGTGCCAGAAAGCTCACCCAAATCCAACAGTATTATCAAGCACAGCGTTTCCGAGGCCAACATTAGCAAGACCACCATGTCTTCAAAGAACAACAATTCCTCGCGGAAGAACTCGTTTTCTAGACCTAGTCGAAACTCTACATCTACAAGCGTACCTAACGTATCGAAAATCCCCACGAACAGTGCGCGGACGGGCGACAAGACTGTCAAATCACCGCCATCTTACATTACTAGTACACCTGTAGACATTTACGTTAGTTCGAAAATTTCGCCGGATAACAGTCCGACGGAAGAGGAGTTCGTGCCGGTGTCGATCGACAGACCGGTGGGGCTAGATTTAGACGACTTTCTGCCGGTGAGAATCTCTAATAAAAAGTACACACTTCCATAAGTCAGCTGAAACGTGCCTGAATAGTATACAACGAATTGCCTTAAAACCACGTAAAACCGTTTTCGTTTTGCAGAAAAATCACCGGACGCTGGGTTTCCAACAGCAGCTGCCGGACATGTCGGAGGCGGAGGTTTTGGGGGCCTTGATGCGGGGTCACGAACCGATGATGGCCATGTTGGTGACGCGCCAGAGAAGTCTGAAGCTGGTTTTAGCTCAATTTAGGTCTAAGGACGTGAAGGCCGCCACCGAGGCGGCGGTAGCGATGGGGGATCTGGCCGTTTTGGTCGATTTGTTGGGGGTTTTTAACCTTAAGTAGTAAGTTTGGGGTTTTGAGCTTGTGTCAAATAGTTGAATTGTGTTTTTAGTACTCTATGGAACTTGGATTTGTGTGTGCTGATTTTGCCGAAAATCCAAGATTTGTTGCAGAGTAAATTTGAGACGTGAGTATGATTTTTATTTGCTAGTGTTTAGAGATTTAATTTAGTTGTGTGAAACTAAACTTTCACTATAGCTATATTTGTAAATTTTATTAACATTGAAAGGCCAATATACACATTAATGCGTAGTTCGTCATTAGGTTCAGTTAAAATACTTGCTCGAGTGTATGCAACCAAACGTACACATTACATGAGGGGACTCGCTACATACATATATGACTAGAGAGCGGATTTATAAGCACAAAATTTTCAATAAAAAAGTTTTATTTTAAGCAAAAAAGCATTAAAAACATAATCATATTACAAATCAAACAACACTTCTTAGAACTTTGGATAAAATATTATTACAATAATCCTAGACTTTATATTTTACACACGTATTTCAGTTTTCTTTAAAACAATTTATGATTGTAATATGTTCCAAGTTGTCCACTGTAAAATTTTTTCGCCGATCATTTAAAATGTGTTTAAAATTGGAGAATGTGCGTTCAACATCCACACTCGTTGTTGGCGCAAATTTAAATTTTGCAACTAATGTTGAATCTAACTCCAAATTTTCCACCTTCTGGCCTTGTAAAACACGAGCAACGTCGGAAAGAACACCGAAACCTGCATTTTTATTCAACACTTCGTCAAGTTTTTGAGACACTCTAGTACCAATATCACCCCTTACTGCGTTTGCTCGTTGTTTAAATTCTTTCACTAAGTTTATGGCATCTACCAACAACATGTTGGGTTTTTCTAACTTTTCTATTACCTCACATACGAATTGATAATTGCTTCTTAGAAAAGCTAGATCTTGTCGCAAATCTTTGTTTTCCAAAATATTTATGCAATCTAATCGATTGAGAAGAATCTTCGCTAAACTCCGTAACTACTTCCTCAAATTCTTTGATATATTTGTCATAATAAAATGTGGCCTGTAACCATGTTCCCCACCTCGTTATAATCGGCTCTGGGGGCAATGGTATGTTTGGAAATTTTTCCTTAAAATGTTGCACTCTTAGTGGGGCTTTAACAAAAATATTTTTACCATTTGCCACTAATTTATCAACAGTAGGAAACTCCAAACGTATTCCTTCAGCCACTTTGTTTAAACCGTGGGCAATGCAAGTAGAGTGAATTAAATTGGGATACAATATTTTTAGATTATTCCCTGCTTTCAACGAGCTGCATCCGAGATCATCAATAAAATTTTATTGGCAAAAATAGTGACCTAAGACTGTCATTTACAAATCTGGTAATCGTATTGCCATTTGTTTTATCTAACATTTTCAAACTTACTACATACCCTCGACTAGGGAAATTTTCATTTCCAACAATTAAACTTGCCACGTATCTTCCACAACTATCGGTTGTTTCATCGACAGCGAACTATAAATAATTATCTCCAATGCGATGTTTAATTTCGTTGTAAACTTGCTGAAACACTGGGCCTACATAATTTTTTCGGAGAGTACTTTCAACCGGAATATGTCGATTGCAGTGTTTTTCAAGGAATTCTTGAAGAAGGCCTTTCTCCAATTTTTTTAAAGGTATATTGGACTGGATCATCATTTTACATAAATCGAAATTAAACTGAAACTGCTCATCTTTTGTGGAAGTAGATGCAACAGATTCATGTATGGTCTGCTGTTTAATTTTAGAAACTTCAAACATTTTCTTCCTTTCTACATGAAGAGTCGTTCTGACATGTTGCGTCACCTTATATTTTTTATCACTTTGAATCTAAAACAACGTACATATACAGGATTAACAAAGGAAAATAGATAAAAAAAAAATAGTGGCCTTACGGTTTTCACACAAGCTCTGCAGAATATTTTGTTGTTTTCTAATTTTAATTCTGGAAAATCCCTTATCCACTCATCCGGCGTCGATTTTACTTTCGGCATTCTTTTAAAATACTAGTAATATTACCAAAAAGAACTCAACATGTACCAAGGGAGAACCACGTATAACACTGTACTACGACAGATGCGATAGACTGATGGTTGTGAAATAAACGGTTCATTTATTTAAAAGTTTCCATTAGAAAAATTTTAAGGTAGGTAGTTGGGGACAATAATCCTTTTTTCTAGAAAATCTTCAACGGTCTTGCCGCAAAATGCCGAAAAAGAACATCTGGTTAAAAGCTTTAATTCATTATCATCGGAAGTAAGGATTTAAAGTCATAAAATCTATGGAGTATTTTTCCAATCCTATAATAAAATTTTATTACCCAAACGACCGGAACCTATTCACAGAAAGGGTCTTGAATAAGTGTACTTCAATGGTCAAGTCCAGGTAAAATGCATACGATACGATACGCCTAACTAACAAGTATTTGTCATCCCGACAAGGCCGGCATTTGAACAAAATATGCATTAAAACTCATATTCATCGAAAAAAGCATTAAATAAGCATATAAGTTTTAATATGCATAAAATTGAAAAAAGCAAATAAGCATAAAAAAAATGTGTGAAATGACTCCAAATTGTATCATAGTTACATATATAAAAAAGTTTTGAAGTGCTTACATTTTTCACAAAAAGCATTAAACCTAGAAATCCGCTCTCTATATATGACAATTTTTTTTCGGTGATAATATGACATTAATAGAGATGTTGTGCATCAAACAGCAACTTTTTTCATGTTCCAGACCCCTGAAAACAGTTCAAATATAACAGAGGAATATTATTAAAAAAGACATTGTCTTTTTTGATGTTTTTTTCCTCTTTTTTTGTGTGTTAAACATCATAGAATCGATTGAAAATCTCCACACTGATAAAGTAACGTATTTTAAAGGTCCTTGTTATATTAAAAAATACTACTTCCCTTCTGAAATATACCCGTAATAAATTTATTAAATAAAGATTCATTATTGTAAAAAAATCACTTTACTGTTTGCTTTAAATTATGTATTGTCTCAAAAAGTGCTTGTTCCGAATTCAAAATTTTCTGTAATCAAACCAGGAAATTTTGATTGTCCACTTTATTGTGTGTTTAGGGATTATGGAAACCCGCTGTGAAGAGGCGGAGGAGTTTAACCCCCTTAAAAATTAATTACACCGCTTAACCAATAATATAATAAGGTACTATAAAAAGAATAACATTAAATTCCTTAATAAATGTCTAAATTGAGTAGCTACACTTGCAAGATACATATAATTCCACCTTAATCCCACATCAATGAAGGCGGTTAACTTCAGAAAAACAAGGGCTTACATTTTGCCCTTTTTTTATTAATATGTGTAGTCTTCTTTTCACAACAAGAAAAGTAAAACATGTTTAAAATGGTAAATTTTTGTAGGAAAATATCGATTTTGCAATTAGGCTCCGCCCCTCAGCTTACAACGAATAAAACAAAAATCATCAGAATTGAGATAGGGCGGGTGGCCGGGCCTTATATTTTGCCTTCTTTTTTCTTATCTAAATTGCCATCTTTTCACAACAAGGAACATTGAACATGGTTAAAATGGCACATTTTTGCAAGGAAATATGGATTTTACAATTATGAGGCGGAGTCTAATTGCAAAATCGATATTTCCTTATACAAATTTTCCATTTTAAACATGTTTTAAGTTTCATGTTGTGAAAAAAGTCTACACAAATTAAAACAAAAAGGCAAAATGTAAGCCCGCCCACCCACCCTATCGCCATTGTGATGATTTTTTTTATTCACCGTGAGCCAAGGGGTGGAGCTTAACTGCAAAATTTCTTTACAGGAAATTAAAAACGTGTTTTTGAGTATCGTGTTGTTCAAAGAATACTATGTATATTAAGAGAAAAAGAAAAAATATTAAAACATCTCAATTGCAATGATTTTTTTATTCCTACAAACTTAAAACACGTTTAAAATGGTAAATTTTATATTTTGCCTTATTTTGTTTTTTATAATATGCATATCCATCTTTTCACAACAACAAACTTTTTAATTTTTATTTTAAATTTTTTAATTAAATTCCAAATTTTTCGACTTTTCAGTTTTTTGTTATTAAATTTTTTGGATCTTTTGATTTATCGATTTTGCAGTTTTTCGACTTTTCGCTTTCAGATTTTTAGATTTTCCAATTTTTCAATTGTTGAAATTTCGATTTTTCAATTTTCCGATTTTTCAGTTTTTAGATTTTTCGAATTATCATTTTTTTTTAGTTTAAATGTTTCAGTTTTGAACTTTTCAATCTTTCAATTTTTAGGCTTCTCGATTTCCCGACCTTTTGATGTTTTTCCGATTTTTCAATTTTTCCACCTTTGATTTTTCAATTTATCGATTTTTAGTTTTTCGAATTTTCGATCTCTCGACATCTCGGTTTTTCGATTTAAAAATTTTTCAATTTCTGAATTTTTCTATTTTTCGATAGTATCAATTTCGGTTTTTTGTTTGACATTTTTTTGAAAATTCGTGCGCGATGTTTCCATTTTTCAACTTTTCGGATTTCAGTTTTTCAATTTTTCGATTTTTAATTTTTTTTGATTTCTCGATTTTCGATTGTTCATAATTTCCCGATATTTCGATTTTCCAATTTTTCCACCTTTGATTTTTCAATTTCTCCATTTTGTATTTTTTTTTTTTTCTTAATATAAGTCGTTTTTTCACAACAAGAAACTTAGAACATCCTTCAAATGATACATTTTTGCAAGGAAATATGGATTTTGCAATTATGGGGCGGAGCCTAATTGCAAACTTGATATTTCCTTATACAAATTTTCCTTGTTGTGAAAAAAAGTCTACACATACTAAAACAAAAAGACAAAATGTAAGCCCGCCCACCCGCCCTATCTCAATTGTGATGATTTTTTTTATTCGCCGACAACGAAGAGGCGGAGCTTAACTGTAAAATACTTATTTCTTTACAGGAAATTAAAAACGTGTTTTTGAGTATCGTGTTGTTCAAAGAATACTATGTATATTAAGAAAAAAAGAAAAAATATAAACCCCGCCCACCCACCCCATCTCGATTGCAATGATTTTTTTATTCCTACAAACTTAAACCACGTTTAAAATGGTAAATTTTTGTAAGGAAATACGGATTTTGCAATTAAATTCCGCTCATTTGGCTCTCGACGATAAAAATCATCATAATTCAGATAGGACGGGTGAGCGGGTCTTATATTTTGCCTTTTTTTTTCATAATATGCATAGCCATCTTTTCACAACAAGAAACTTTTCGACTTTGAAACTTTTTAAATTTTTTAAATTCCAAATTTTTCGACTTCTCAGTTTTTTAGTTATTAAATTTTTTTGATCTTTTGATTTCTCGATTTTGAAGTTTTTCGATTTTTGATTTTTTAGATACTTTAATTTTTTCTTTTTTTTTTTCGTTTGGATATTTTGACTTCCCGATCTTTCTATTTTTCGACTTCTCGCTTTAAAATTTTTAGATTTTCCAATTTTTCAATTGTTGAAATTTCGATTTTTCAATTTTCCGATTTTTCAGTTTTTAGATTTTTCGAATTATCATTTTTTTTTAGTTTAAATGTTTCAGCTTTGAACTTTTCAATCTTTCAATATTTAGGCTTCTCGATTTCCCGACCTTTTGATGTTTTTCCGATCTTCCAATTTTCCGATTTTTCAATTGTTCCACCTTTTACAATGAAGCTCCGCCCCGCGGCTCACGACGAATAAAAAAATCATCAGAATTGAAATAGGGCGCGTGGGCGGGGCTTATATTTTGCCCTTTTTGTTAATATACACAGCCATCTTGTCACATCAAGAAACTTAAAACATGTCTAAAATGATAAATTTTCGTAGTAATCAACTTGAATACTCCACTTTTTTTCTACAACCCCTTTAAATACGGCAAAAATTGAACATCAAAGTTACTATCAACGGCAACTTGGCAACGGACAATCTTAAGCTAAAGGAACTTCCACAAGTTTATAAATCCCACTTGACATTTTTTTCTAAAAAGAATTGGCGACCTATAAATGGATTCCCTAATGTTGTGTTAAATAAAAGTGTCTGGGTTATATTTAGTTGCAAAAACTGTGAAAATGTAGGTTAATTGAATTACGATGCTCATTTTTGAATAAGATATGATGTTATTTAATAATAGTGACGCTAAATTCAGTGGAATTAGAACAAATTTCTTTTAGATCTCAGGTCAGTAATAAAAATAACTTCCAATATTCTCATATTCAATGACTCACCCCTATTTTTTTTTTTTCACAAATATTCTGAAGTATTTCTTGATTTATTTTTCCTCCATTCTACGTTAAAAACTGACTTCTTCGAATATTCAAATATATGTAGAGAAATCAAGAGGAGTAATATCTGGTGAATAATTGGCTATAAAATTTCTGCTCCTTGTTTATTCCTGTGCTGTATGTGCCGTGGTTCCATCTTGTTGGAAATATCCACCATATTGTCAAAATCTTCGTTTTTACTTTCGTCTGAGTTTAGAGAAATTAGCCGTTCCAGATTTTTCATAAGTAGAACGCTGTTATGAAATCCATCACAATTTATTTTTGGTGCTGTACCATAAGTATACAGGGAGTTCATTTTATTTACATTTCATAAACAGCTTTGATTAATTTTTATTTTTAAATAATAATAAACACATAGATATTAGTATTTATTAATTTGTTAATAGAGTAACAATAAGTACAAACACGTGATGATAATAATCGTAAATAGTGGTTGCTCGACTTTTAAAGACAAACGTGTTGACATTATTTTTCTGCATTGGAATTATAGCTGCTTATAAATCTACTTCTTAAGTTAAGTAAAACAGAACCGATGCCGTAGATTTGTTTACCAATCTGAAATCAGGACTTTTGTATTTTTAGCAAACCATAAAAGAGCACACTTACGTTGACACCTAGCTCCAGATTAATACTGTGTTGCAAAAATTGCAGGCGCCACGGTACCATAGTATTAATCAAAAAAATCACATATGTCCGTTTGTTTGCTGGGTTAAGTAAATACCAGTCGACATTAAGTAACATTTCGCTGACTCGATCAGTCTAAAACGATAACAACAACAATAATAGTAATAATACAAAGTCCTTAACGTGGTACTTCTTCCTCCATCGCTTGTCCCGATAAAATCAGCAACGAGAAAACATAACCCGAAATCATCGACAACAGCGTAATGCGCACCAGCATCAGCTTCTCTTGAAAAAGCAAACCCTGTAACGTTATTTTATCATCGTCGTTGTCAGCATTTTGCGACAGCTACTTACAGAAAACATGATCACAAAAAGTATGATGGAAATCCCCACACCACAACCGGTTAGCGCAAAGTACCCAATGAGGAAGTTCATTTCGTCTTGCTTCTTGTTGCCAAGACTACAAATTCATGCATTAATTATTAATTTAGAATCTACTAGAAATTACCAGATGATCTCGTTATGTCTCTGAATGCAAAAAATAATCCTTCTGCTGAACTCCTTCTGGTAGCTTTCGTCGTAGATCAATTTTTCTAA
Organism: Zophobas morio; assembly: GCF_036711695.1. Lineage (NCBI taxonomy): Eukaryota > Metazoa > Arthropoda > Insecta > Coleoptera > Tenebrionidae > Zophobas > Zophobas morio. The sequence goes on along the minus strand of NW_026972123.1, from coordinate 5,736,488 downwards.
GTCCGTTTCTTGTTTATTTCTTTGTTCGGTTAAACACTGGACGTGTTTACTCAACATCATTAATTGAAATCGCATGTGGTGGCTGTAGTATATGAAATTTGCGCAAGGTACTATCGTTGCGTAAGCTATAAATGGCAGTGTGAGTTTGTACAAGTACGATAAGGTGGTACTGTATTTGGGACAGTAGTCAGTGGCGAGTTTAATAGCAAAAAACCTGTCATAGTCGACACTCGTTGGTAAAACGAAGACGGAACCTACAGCAGTCGCAGTAAGAAATGTCGCCGCTAGTACCATCGATATAACTCTTGATTCTTTCTTGATGCGTTGACGGATTTCTGGGCCCGCTGCGTCCATGTCCCAGACGGTCATTTCGTCGGAGATGTGGCTGATGTAGTCGTTTTTGAACAGAGCCATCGCTACACCTCCTAGACTCTGACGGAGTTCGAAACGACGGTATCGTGAAAGTGGATATAGTTATACTACTTACGAAAAATATGCCGAAGAAGAAAGGTCCATAAGACGCGAACTGCTGACTGTTGAATATATAAACGATGAAGTATGTTTGAACCAATCCTAGACCTCCATGAATTAGGAGTAAAAGGACCAGAAGAATTTTTACCACTTTGTATTCGAAAATGTCGCAAGAGAACAGTTTGGCCAGTTTGAGGAAATCAACTGAAATGAATAGAACAGAAGGTGGTATTAATTAACGTGAAAATTGGGTTCAAAATTTTCAAAAAAAATTAAAACAATTGATTCAATTGACTGAAAATTCCGGTCAAATTGTACATAATCTTTTTCTAATTATGAATCCAAAATCACCGTCACGACATCTAATCAAATAAATGTGAAAAATGAATACAAAATTTTCAAAAATTTTCCCAAAAAATTGTTAAAATTGATTCAATCGACTGAAAATCGGTGTCAAATTGTAGATAATCTTCCGCCAGTTACTAATCCGAAATCGCCGTCATGACATATAGTCAAATTAATATAAAATGTTAGTTCAAAATTTTCAAAAAAAAAATACATAAAATGGGTTCAATTGACGGAAAATTGGCGTCAAATTGTACATAATCTTCCGCCAATTACGAATCGGAAATCACTCTCACCAAATCAAGTCAATTACGCGTGAAAAGTGAGTTCAAAATTTTCTACAAAAAAATGGTTAAAATAGGTTCAATCCACTGAAAATTAGTGTCAAATTGTAGATGATCTTTCTCCAACGACTAATCCGAAAACGCCGTCGTGACATCTAGTCAAATTAATGTAAAAAAGTTAGTTCAAAATTTTCAAAAATTTTCCAAAAAAATGATTAAAGTGGGTTCAATTGACTGAAAATTAGCGTCAAATTGCACATAATCTTCCGCCAATTACGAATCGGAAATCACCCTCACCAAATCAAATCATATAACCCTGAAAAGTGAGTTCAAAATTTTCAAAAATTTTCCAAAATGGTTAAAATCGGTTCAATCGACTGAAAATTGGTGTCAAATTGTAGATAATGTTTCGCCAACTACTAATTCGAAATTGCCGTTATGACATCTAATCAAATTAATGTAAAAAAATTAGTTCAAACTTTTCAAAAATTTCCAAAAAAAGAACTACTTAAAATGGGTTCAATCAACCGAAAATTGGTGTCAAATTGTAGATAATCTTTCGCCAACTACTAATCCGAAATCGCCGTCATGACATCTAGTCACATTAATCTAAAAAAGTTGGTTCAAAATTTTCAAAAATTTCCAAAAAAAGATTAAAATGGGTTCAATCGACTGAAAATTGGTGTCAATTGTAAATAATCTTCCGCCAATTACTAATCCGAAATCGCCGTCATGACATCTAGTCAAATTAATCTAAAAAGTTAGTTCAAAATTTTCAAAAATTTTCCAAAAAGATGCTTAAAATGGGTTTAATTGACTGAAAATTGGCGTCAAATTATACATAATTTTTCGCCAAATAAGAATCCGAAATCGCCGTCATAACATCAAGTCAAATAAACGTGAAAGTTCAAAATTTCCAAAATTTTCTAAAAAATTGACTAAAATAAGTTCAATCGACTGAAAATTGGTGTCAAATTGTAGATAATCTTTCACCAATTATGAATCAGAAATATCCGTAACAACGTCAATTCAAGTAAACGTGAAAAATGAGTTCAAAATTTTCAAAAATTTTCCAAAAAAAATGGTTAAAATCGGTTCCATTGATTGAAAATTGGTATCAAATTGTACATAATCTTCCGCCAAATAAGAATCCGAAATCACCGTCATAACATCGAGTCAAATAAACGTGAAAGATTAGTTCAAAATTTCCAAAATTTTCAAAAAAAAATAGTTAAAATCAGATGGATCGACTGAAAATTGGTATCAAATTGCACATAATCTTCCGCCAATTACGAATCGGAAATCACCCTCACCAAATCAAATCATATAACCCTGAAAAGTGAGTTCAAAATTTTCAAAAATTTTCCAAAATGGTTAAAATCGGTTCAATCGACTGAAAATTGGTGTCAAATTGTAGATAATGTTTCGCCAACTACTAATTCGAAATTGCCGTCATGACATCTAATCAAATTAATGTAAAAAAATTAGTTCAAACTTTTCAAAAATTTCCAAAAAAAGAATTAAAATGGGTTCAATCAACCGAAAATTGGTGTCAAATTGTAGATAATCTTTCGCCAACTACTAATCCAAAATCGCCGTCATGACATCTAGTCACATTAATCTAAAAAAGTTGGTTCAAAATTTTCAAAAATTTCCAAAAAAAGATTAAAATGGGTTCAATCGACTGAAAATTGGTGTCAATTGTAAATAATCTTCCGCCAATTACTAATCCGAAATCGCCGTCATGACATCTAGTCAAATTAATCTAAAAAGTTAGTTCAAAATTTTCAAAAATTTTCCAAAAAGATGCTTAAAATGGGTTTAATTGACTGAAAGTTGGCGTCAAATTATACATAATTTTTCGCCAAATAAGAATCCGAAATCGCCGTCATAACATCAAGTCAAATAAACGTGAAAGTTCAAAATTTCCAAAATTTTCTAAAAAATTGATTAAAATAAGTTCAATCGACTGAAAATTGGTGTCAAATTGTAGATAATCTTTCACCAATTATGAATCAGAAATATCCGTAACAACGTCAATTCAAGTAAACGTGAAAAATGAGTTCAAAATTTTCCAAAAAAAATGGTTAAAATCGGTTCCATTGATTGAAAATTGGTATCAAATTGTACATAATCTTCCGCCAAATAAGAATCCGAAATCACCGTCACAACATCGAGTCAAATAAACGTGAAAGATTAGTTCAAAATTTCCAAAATTTTCAAAAAAAAATAGTTAAAATCAGATGGATCGACTGAAAATTGGTATCAAATTGTAGATAATCTTTCGCCAATTATGAATCAGAAATATCCGTAACAACGTCAATTCAAATTAACGTGAAAAATGAGTTCAAAGTTTTCAAAAATTTTCCAAAAAAAAAATGGTTAAAATGTTTTCAATTGACTAGAAATTGGCGTCAAATTGTACATAATTTTCCGCCAGTCACGAATCGAAAATCACCGTCACCAAATCAAGTCAAATAAACGTGAAAAGTGAGATCAAAAGTTCCAAAATTTTCCAAAAAAAATTGTTAAAATCGGTTCCATTGATTGAAAATTGGCATCAAATTGTACATAATCTTCTACCAAATAAGAATCCGAAATCACCGTCACAACATCAAGTCAAATAAACGTGAAAGGTGAGTTCAAAATGTCCAAAATTTTCCAAAAAAAAAATTGTTAAAATCGAATGAATCGACTAAAAATTTTTCATTTCTTAAGATTTTTGATTTCCAATTATTGGTTTCAGTTTTTTATTTTCAAAATTTTTACAATTTGCCGATTTTTCAATGTTCTGGCCTTATAATTATTTGTTTTTTCAATTTTAATTTTCTCAATTTTTTTGTTTCTTCCATTTTTGTTCGATTTACAATTTTTCAATTTTTATTTTTTTTGTTTCTTCAATTTTACGATATGCATCTCAAGTTTTCGTTTTTCAATTTGCATTTCAGGAATTGTGAATTTTTAGATTTTCAGTTCTTAATTTTTTCAATTTTCCATTTGCAATTTTTCACTTTGCTTTTAACTTCTTTTTTTTTAATTTTAATTTTTTTGGATTTCGATGTTATAATTTTTGTTTCTTTATTTGAATTTTTCAATTCTTCAGTTTTTCAATTTTTTGTTTCTTCAGTTTTTTGATTTGTAATTCTTTCGAGATTTTCAAGTTTAAATTATTCAGTTTTTCAATTTTCCAATTTTGAATTTTTTCATTTTTCGTTTTATTTGTTTCAGTTTTTTATTTTCTTTATTTTTCAATTATTCAATTTTTCGATTTCACAGTTTTTTGTTTTTTCAAGTTTTCGTGTCTTCACTTTTTCTACTGTCGATTTTTTGTTTCTTTAGTTTTCAGATTTTGCAACTTTTTGATTTAAAATTTCTCGAGATTTCAATTTTTAATTTTCCAATTTTTCAATTTTTGTTCAACATTTCGCAATTTTTGGTTCCGCTTTTTAGTTTCTTTATTTTTACAATTTTGCGATTTCCAAATGTTCCGATTTTATAATTTTTTGTTTTTTCATTTTTTGTTTCTTCAGTTTTTTAGATTCTGCAATTTTTCGATTTAAAATTTCTCGAGTGTTCAATTTTTAAATTTAAACTTTTTCATTTCTAAAGATTTTTGATTTTCAATTTTTGGTTTCGGTTTTTTATTTTCTTGATTTTTACAATTTGTCGATTTTTCAATGTTCCGGCTTTATAATTTTTTGTTTTTTCATTTTAATTTTCACAATTTTTTTGTTTCTTCAATTTTTGTTCGATCTACAATTTTTATATATTTTTTTGCTTATCTTAAATTTTACGATATGCATCTCGAGTTTTCATTTTTAAATTTTTCAGTTTTCTGATTTTCCAGCTTTTGTATGTTTCAGTTTTCAAGATTATGCAATTTTTCGATTTTTCAATTTACAGATTTTCAATTTTTCATTTTTTTGTTTCCTCAATTTTACTATATGCATGTCCTCGAAATTTCGTTTTTCAATTTTGAGATTTTTAATTTTTCATTCAATTTGCAAATTTTCGTTTCGGTTTTTTTCTTTTTTGAAATTTTATATTTATGTTCTGGATTTATAATTCTTTTTTTCAATTCTTCAAATTTTCATTTTTCTGTTTTCATGTTTCAATTTTTCAATTTTTCGATTTTTCAATTTTTAGATATTGCAATTTTTCGATTTGCTACTTTTCGTTTCATTTTTTTATTTTCTTTATTTTTTCAATATTCGATTCTTCAGTGTTCGGATTTTATAATTTTTTGTTTTTCAATTTTTCCTTCAATTATCAGATTTTGCAATTTTTGATTTAAAATTTCTGGAATTTACAATTTCTTTTTCAAATTTTCGATCGTTTAATTTTTCATTTTTTCAAATTTTTGATTGGCAATTTTTGATTTCGGTTTTTTTTTTTGTTTATTTTTACAATTTTTTATTTTTCACTATTCTGCAAATTACGAATCCGAAATCGCCATCACGACATCTAGTCGAATAAACGTGAGAAGTGAGTTCAAAATTTTCAAAAAGTTTCCAAAAAATGGAAAATTTTGTGCAAGCGACCTAGAATTGGTGTCAAATTGTAGTTAATCTTGTGGCAATTATCAATCCGAATTAGTCATCTTAACATTTAGTGGAATAAACGTGAAAAGTGTGTTTACAATTTTCAAAATTTTCCAAAAAAATTGTTAAAATGGTTTCTCTCGACTGAAAATTCGTTTCAAATTATAAACAATCTTCCCTCTAATTACGAATCCGAAATCGCTGTCACGACACCTAGTCGAATGAACGTGCAAAATTTTCAAAAATTAAAAAAAAAATTATTGATTCAATCGACTGAGAGTTAGTGTTAAATTGTAGATAATCTTCCTCTAATTGCGAATACGAAATAGCCGTCTTGATATCTAGTCCAATAAACCTGAAAAAGTTAGTGGAAAATTTTCAAAAATTTTCCAAAAAATTATTAAAATGGCTTCAATCGACCGAGAATTGGTGTCAAATTGTAGATAATTTTCCGCAAATCACGAATCCAAAATCGTCGGTATATCTGGTCGAATAAACGTGAAAAATGAGTTCAAAATTTAAAAAAAAATCAAAATGATGGAAAAAATTGGTTCCAGCGACCGAAAATTGGTGTCAAATTGTAGATAATCTTTCGCCAATTATGAATCCGAAGTCATCATCTTAATATGTAGTGGAATAAATGCGAAAAGTGAGCACAAAATTTGCAAACATTTTCCAAAAAAATTGTTAAAATTGCTTCAGTCGACTGTGAGTTGGTGCCAAATTGTAGATAAATTAGATAATCTTCCGCCAGTTATGAATCCTAATCCATCGCCACTACATCTAGTCAGAGAAACGTGAAAAGTGACTTCAAAATTTTCAGAAATTTTCCAAAAAAAAAATAGTTAAAATGGGTTCAATCGACCCAGAATTCGTGTCAAGTTGCAGATAATTTTCCGCAAATTACGAACCCAAAATCGTCATTACGACAGCTAGTCCAATAAACGTGAGAAGTGAGTTCAAAATTTTCAAAAATGTTCCAAAAAAGTTCAAGCGACCGATAATTTGTGTCAAATTGTAGATAATCTTTCGCCAGTTTGTGAATCCGAAAAGGTCGTTACGACATTTAGTCGAATTAACATGAAAAATGAGTTCAAAATTTTCAAAAATTTTCGAAAAAAAGAAAAATATGGATCAAGCGACCTAGAACTGGTGTCAAATTGTAGTTAATCTCGAATTATCAATCCGATTCGTTATTTTAACATCTAGTAAACAAACGTGAAGAATTCAAAATTTAAAAAAAAATGTAAAAAATTTATTCTATCTACCGAGAATTTGGGTGAAATTGTAGATAACTTTCTGTAAATTACGAATCCAAAATCGTCATTACGACATCTAGTCGAATAAACGTGAAAAGTGTTCAAATTTTCAAAATTTTTCAAAAAAAAATAGTAGAAATGGATTCAAGCGGCCGAGAAATTGTGTCAAATTGTATATAATTTTCCGCAAATTACGAATCCAAAATCATCTTTACGACATCTAGTCGAAAAAACGTGAAAAATGTGTTCAAAATTTTCAAAATTTTTCCAAAAAAATGGTTAAAACGGGTTCTCTTGACTGCAAATTCGTGTCAAATTATAAACAATCTTCCTCTAATTACGAATCCGAAATCGCCATCACGACACCTATTCGAATAAACGTGAGAAGTGAGTTCAAAATTTTCAAAAAATTTCCAAAAAAAAATGGTAAAAATGGGTTCAAGCGACCGAGAATTTGTGTCAAATTCTAGACAACCTTTCGCCAGTTATGAATCCGAAATGGTCGTTACGACATCTAGTCTAATAAACGTGAAAAGTGAGTTCAAAATTTTCAAAATTTTTCCAAAAAAATGGTTAAAATGGGTTGTCTCGACTGAAAACTCATGTCAAATTATAAACAATTTTCCTCCAATTACGAATCCGAAATCGCCATCACGACACCTAGTCGAATAAACGTGAGAAATGAGTTCAAAATTTTCAAAAATTTTCCAAAAAAATGGTAAAAATGGGTTCAATCGACCGAGAATTTGTGTCAAATTGTGGGTAATCTTTCGCCAGTTATGAATCCGAAGTGGTCGTTACGACATCTAGTCTAATAAACGTGAAAAGTGAGTTCAAAATTTTCAAAATTTTTCCTAAAAAATGGTTAAAATGGGTTCTCTCGACTGAAAATTCGTGTCAAAATATAAACAATCTTCCTCTAATTACGAATCCGAAATCGCCATCACGACATCTAGTCGGATAAACGTGAAAAGTGTTCAAAATGTTCAAAAATTTTCCAAAAAAAATGGTAAAAATGGGTTCAAGCGATCGAAAATTTATGTCAAATTGTAGATAATGTTTCGCCAGTTATGAATCTGAAATGGTTGTTACGACATCTAGTCTAATAAACGTGAAAAGTGAGTTCAAAATTTTCAAAAATTTTCAAAAAAAAAAAAGAAAAATGGATCAAGCGACCTAGAACTGATGTCAAATTGTAGTTAATCTTTTGCGAATTATCAATCGGATTCGTTATTTTAACATCTAGTGGAACAAACGTGAAGAATTCAAAATTTTCAAAAAAATGTAAAAAATTTATTCTATCTACCGAGAATTTGGGTCAAATTGTAGATAATTTTCTGTAAATTACGAATCCAAAATCGTCATTACGACATCTAGTCGAATAAACGTGAAAAGTGTTCTAAATTTTCAAAATTTTTCCAAAAAAATGGTAAAAATGGATTCAAGCCGCCGAGAATTTGTGTCAAATTGTAGATAATCTTTCGCCAGTTATGAATCCGAAATGGTCGTTACGACATCTAGTCTAATAAACGTAAAAAGTGAGTTCAAATTTTTCAAAAATTTTCGAAAAAAAAGAAAAATATTTATCAAGCAACCTAGAACTGGTGTCAAATTGTGGTTAATATTTTGCCAATTATCAATCCGATTCGTCATCTTAACATCTAGTCGAATAAACGTGAAAAGTGTGTTCAAAATTTTCAAAATTTTTCCAAAAAATTGGTTAAAACGGGTTCTCTTGACTGAAAATTCGTGTCAAATTATAAACAATCTTCCTCTAATTACGAATCCGAAATCGCCATCACGACACCTATTCGAATACACGTGAGAAGTGAGTTCAAAATTTTCAAAAATTTTCCAAAAAAAATGGTAAAAATGGGTTCAAGCGACCGAGAATTTGTGTCAAATTCTAGATAACCTTTCGCCAGTTATGAATCCGAAATGGTCGTTACGACATCTAGTCTAATAAACGTCAAAAGTGAGTTTAAAATTTTCAAAAAATTTTTCGGGAAAATGGTAAAAATTGGTTCTATCTACCGAGAATTAGGGTCAAATTGTATATAATTTTCCGCAAATTACGAATCCAAAATCGTCGTTACGACATCTAGTCGAATAAACGTGAAAAGTGTGTTCAAAATTTTCAAAATTTTTCCAAAAAAATGGTTAAAATGGGTTCTCTCGACTGAAAACTCATGTCAAATTATAAACAATCTTCCTCCAATTACGAATCCGAAATCGCCATCACGACACCTAGTCGAATAAACGTGAGAAATGAGTTCAAAATTTTCAAAAATTTTCCAAAAAAATGGTAAAAATGGGTTCAATCGACCGAGAATTTGTGTCAAATTGTGGATAATCTTTCGCCAGTTATGAATCCGAAATGGTCGTTACGACATCTAGTCTAATAAACGTGAAAAGTGTGTTCAAAATTTTCAAAATTTTTCCAAAAAAAATGGTTAAAATGGGTTCTCTCGACTGAAAACTCATGTCAAATTATAAACAATTTTCCTCCAATTACGAATCCGAAATCGCCATCACGACACCTAGTCGAATAAACGTGAAAAATGAGTTCAAAATTTTCAAAAATTTTCCAAAAAAATGGTAAAAATGGGTTCAATCGACCGAGAATTTGTGTCAAATTGTGGATAATCTTTCGCCAGTTATGAATCCGAAATGGTCGTTACGACATCTAGTCTAATAAACGTGAAAAGTGAGTTCAAAATTTTCCAAAAAAAAAAAAATGAAAAATATGGATCAAACGACCAAGAACTGGTGTCAAATTGTAGTTAATCTTTTGCCAATTATCAATCCGATTCTTTATTTTAACATCTAGTGGAATAAACGTGAAGAATTCAAAATTTTCAAAAAATGTTTCAAAAAAATGTAAAAAATTGATTCTATCTACCGAGAATTAGGGTCAAATTGTATATAACTTTTCGCAAATTACGAATCCAAAATCGTCGTTACGACATCTAGTCGAATAAACGTGGAAAGTGTGTTCAAAATTTCCAAAATTTTTCCAAAAAAATGGTTAAAATGGGCTCTCTTGACTGAAAATTCGTGTCAAATTATAAACAATCTTCCTCTAATTACGAATCCAAAATCGCCATCACGACATCTAGTCAAATAAACGTGAGAAGTGAGTTCAAAATTTTCAAAAATTTTCCAAAAAAATGCTGAAAACGGGTTCAAGCGACCGAGAATTTGTGTCAAATTGTAGATAATCTTTCGCCAGTTATGAATCCGAAATGGTCGTTACGACATCTAGTCCAATAAACGTGAAAAGTGAGTTCAAAATTTTCAAAAATTTTCGAAGAAAATGGAAAACTTGGTTCAAGCGACCTAGAACTGGTGACAAATTGTAGTTAATCTTTTGCCAATTATCAATCCGAATTCGCCATGTTAAGATCTAGTGGAATAAACGTGAAAAGTGAGTTCAAAATTTTCAAAAATTTTTCAAAAAAAATGGAAAAAATTGGTTCGATCAACCTAGAATTAGGCTCAAATTGTAGATAATTTTCCGCAAATTACGAATCCAAAATCGTCGTTACAACATCTAGTCAAATAAACGTGAAAAATGCGCTAAAAATTTTCAAAATTTTTCCAAAAAATGGTAAAAATGGGTTCAAGCGACCGCGAATTCGTGTCAAATTATAAACAATCTTCCTCTAATTATGAATCCGAAATCACGACATCTAGTCGAATAAACGTGAAAAGTTAGTGCAAAATTTCCAAAAAATGTTCAAAAAAATGATAAAAATTGATTCAATCGACTGAGAATTGGTGTCAAATTGTAGCGAATCCGAAATCGCTTCACAACATCTAGTCAAATAACCGGGAAGAGGGAATGCAAAAGTTTCAAAAAAATTCCCAAAAAATTATTAAAATTGATTTAATGGACTCATAAATAACACTATGCAACACTAAAAAATTCACAGAAAGTTCAGATAGTGTTTAAGGTTGGGTATACTCCATATACTAAAGAAAAAAATGTTTTATAGTCATATCACATCACAAAACATAGATAACGGGTGTTTTGTTTTTCTTACTTAATGGGACACTTGATTGCATTTAATCGTAAAAATATCGATTTTATGTATCCACCCATGTTTGCAGACTTCTGTTGGTGTCTTCAGAGGGATACTCCGAGATTTGGCTACAATAGGAATGCCAATCGTTCGAAAAAAAGACCTTTTTCAATGAAAAATGAAGTATTGCTTTATTCATTTTGTATGATTTCAAAAAATTCAATAAACACTTTTCATTTTGAAACCTGATGTAATAGGTTGGGTAGCTATACTCCATATACTAAAGAAAAAAATGTTTTATCCTCATATCACATCACAAAATATAGATAACGGGTGTTTTGTTTTTCGTACTTTTTGGGACACTTGGTTGCATTTAATCGTAAAAATATCGCTTTGATGTATCCACCCATGCTTGCAGACTTCTGTTGGTGTCTTCAGAGGGATACTGCGAGATCTGGCTACAATAGGAATGTCAATCGTTCGAAAAAAAGACCTTTTTCAATGAAAAATGAAGTATTGTTTTATTAATTTTGTATGATTTCAAAAAATTCAATAAACGCTTTTCATTTTGAAACCTGATGTGATACGATTCTTTCAAGTATAATCCTCAATTGAGTTTGAGGTAAGAAATTTTAACTACATACTGTGCATTCTGTGAATTTTATTTTTTTTTAATTTGTTGCATAGTGTAATTGGTGTACAATTTTCGAAATTTTTCAAAAAATAAAGTTAAAGTGGTTAAAATTCACCGAAAATTTGTCCCAAACTGTAGATTATTCATACCTTTCATTATTTTATTTACGTTGTAATCCATTCTGCTGCTGGACACCGACTGAGCGATTTTATTCATCATTTTAAGGATAGAAATAAAACCGTCATGCATTACTTTTTACTTGACGTTTCGATTGCGCAAATATCGATAATAATAATCAATTATTCATTTTTTATCACTTATACTCGTTTGAGTATTCCTTGTAACATCATTACCGTAGAAAAATTCTTGAATAATTAAATAATTGGCAGGTAAATGCACTTTTTTATCCGTATATTTCAATAAGTTTCTTGAAAAGGATTTTTTTAACTGACGAATTGGAACACACAAAAGTAAATAGACAAATCAACACTGGTACTAAAAGTTTCTCTTTCATTCCAGATACATGACGACGGGTTGCAACACCCTCAAACTCATCCTCAAGCACTTCGGTCACGTGATCAAGAACAACGTCCAGTCGCCCGTGGGCACCTTCGGCGTGGACATCACCCGCGAAGAAAGGTACAAGAAGTCCGTGAAGTGCCACGAGGTCCTGCAGAAGTTGCGAACGCTGATGGCCAAGAAGCAGTCGATGCCGGGCTCCGTCGGCTCCGCCTTCCGAGAGGTCACGACGCTGATGCAGAGCACGCTCGACTGACGTCCGCCCAAGCTGGCCCAAGTCAAGCATCGGAGCGTCTGAGGCGCCGCCATGACTGCAGAAATGGTCTCGAATCTCTATTTTTTAACTAAGTTTTTTCCTTTAACGTTGTGATCCAGTCGAAAAAATGCGGATTTTGCGCTAGGACATTTTTTTGGCTTCGTAACCCGTTCTGTAATAGATGAAGACTTGCAATTCCGTCCAGAGAACGAACAAGTAGGAGTATTTTGTATGAGGAGTAGTTGCGGATTAACAGTTAACGATACTTAATTGAGAGTTACTAAAGTAGTTAGGTATTTATTGTAACTGAGTAGGTGTAGACGAAGAGAATGATGGCGGTTGGTGGTGACAAAATCTGGTTTCTTGCCTGTTTTATTAACACGTTTTGTGCCATTTTTATGTTTTTTTAACGATTTTAATTGTGTTTTTTGAACGGACCCGCTGGCAGAAACTAACCTCGAGGTTTCTCTTTTTTACCTGTAGTGTGTTGTATCATAACATGTAAAATAATAACTATTGTAATATTATTTATAATAAAAACTATTACTTAAGGGGGTGTTTACATTCGTCGTGGGGTGAAAATGTCATTTCCTTAGTGCTGACTATTATTGATAAATATAGTAGTCCACACATTATAACATTATATAGCTTGACAAAAGCATTGCTACTATAACTGCCCGATTCCTTGTTACTAATAAGTGTTTAATTGGTTGCATAAACTATATGACATTAAGTTAAAACTGACAATTTTATTTATCTAAAATAAAAGAGTATTATCATTATATTTATTATATATATTTTTTTTAAATGTGCAAGGGTTTTCATTGGAATTGAAAATGAGATCAGGTAAATTAATAGCTATTTAACAATTTTTTTTTATATTTTTCTTTTTCTCAATTTGAAATTTTTCAGTTTTTGGATTTTTCATTTTTTTTTGTTTTCAGTTTTTCGTTTCTTCAATTTTTGATTTGCAGGTTTTCTAGTTTTCATTTTAGATATGTAATAATAATTATAGTTTTTATTAGTTGTTCACTTTTTCAATTTTTCGTTTTTGGAATTTTTTTATTTTTCGATCTTTGAATGTTAGTTTTTGGACTCTACATTTTTCGATTTAATTGGTTCTTTGATTCTTTAATTTTTTCTCGATTTTTAGTTTTTCAATGTTTCTATTTTTCGTTTCTTCAGTTCTACAGTTTTGTCAAATAAATGTTATATAAATTTGGTTATGGTTTATGAATCCGTGTTGAATTTTTATCTTCGACATCGAAATTTTTGTGCAAAAATAAAACAAAATTGAATTACAATTTTTCGATTTCTTGATTTCTCGATTTTTAGTTTACTTAATTTTCGATATTTTAGTTTTACAATTTTTCAATTATTGCTTTTTTTAAATTTTCATTTTTACATTTCTCAATTTCTCTATTAATCAATCCTTTGATTTTTCGATTTTTCCTCTTTCCAATTTATCGATTTTTGAAGTTTTCGTTGTTCCAATTTTGGGATTTTTCAATATCTCCAATTTTTTATTTTAAAATTTTTCACTTTTTTGATATTTCGATTTCTCGATGTTTCGATTTTTTGAATTTTGAATATTTTGATTTATCGTTTTTTTTTAAATTTAAATATGTATTTCAGTTTTAAATTTTCCGGTTTTTCGATTTCTCCATTTCTCGGATCTTTGGATGTCTCAATTTTTTAATTTCGATTTCTGGGCTTTTCCATTTTTCAATTTATTATTTCTTCAAGTTTTTAGATTTTTAAAATTCTCCATTTTTCGATCTCCCGATTTTAACCTTTTTAATGTGTATTCCAATTTTTCGATTTTGGAATTGTCGATTTCTTACATCTCAATTATTCGTTTTTTCGATTTTAAAATGTTTTTACTTTTCGTTCTTTTTTCGATTTCTGGATTTTTCAAGTTTTCGATTTCTCAATTTTTCAACATTTCAATTTTGAGAATGTCTTATATTTTTCAGTTTTTTGATATTTTCATTTTTCAACTTTTTAAATTTTAATTTTTCGACTTACCGGAAATCGATTTTTGGGTTTTTCAATTTTTCGACTTTTCAGTTTTGAGATTTTTCAATTTGTCGATTTTTTAGTTTTTCATTTCTTTAGTTTTTCGATTTTTCAAGTTTTCGAATTTTTAAATTTAAAATTTTTCAATTTTTCTATTTTATTTTTTTTACGTTCCGATTTCCCGATTTTAATTTTTTTATGCTTTTCAATCTTTGGTTTTTCTAAATTTTCATTTTTCCATTTCTCGATTTTTCGACTTTTTAATTTTGTGTTTTTTTTAATGTTAAATTTTTTGTTATTGTAATTTTTCTATTTTTCTAAATTTTAGATATTTAGATTTTTCGACATCTTGAATTCTCGATCTTTTTTCAGTTTGAATTCTTCGGTTTTTCGATTTTCCAAATTTCGATTTTTCAATCTTTCGACTTTTCAGTTTTGAAAATTTTCGATTTCTTGATTTTTCAGTTTTTGATTTTCCAAATTTTAGATGATTCAAATTTTAGAGTTTGCAAATTTCACGAGTTTTCAGTTTTTAATTTCGTCAATTTTTCGATTTGCAATTTTTCGTGTGGGTTTTTAATTTTCTTTATTTTTTCAATTTTCAGCTTTCAATTTTCCGTTTCTTTAATTTTTCATTCGCAGTTTTTCTAGTTTTCATTTTAATTATGTAACACTCCTAATAATTATAATTTTTAAAGATGTTCACTTTTTCAGTTTTTCGTTTTTGGAGTTTTTCAATTTTTCGGTGTTTGAATGTCACAGTTTTTGGACTTTACAGTTTTCAAGATTCTATAATTTTTCGATTTTACAATTTTTGGATTTTCCAATTTTTCAATTTGAATGGTTTTTCTTCTTTCCCATTCTTCGATTCATTATTTTTTTTTTAGATTTTTAAGTTTCTCGGTTTTTAGTTTTTCATTGTTTCAATTTTTCACTTTTTCGAGTTTTTAATTTTTCGAATAAACAAAATCGAAAAATTATAAAATAGAAAAATTGTAAAACTGAAAAAGTACAAAATGAAAAAAAATTGGAAATCAAGAACTTAAAAAATCAAAGATTGAAAATGTAAAAAACTGAATAAACAAAAAATTATAAAATCCAAAGAAACATTGAAAAATTAAAGGTAATGGAAAAATGAAAAATTGTGATATAAAATCAAGAAAATGAAAATTACAAAATCGGGAAAATGAAAATATGGAAAATCAGAAAAATATAGAAATTGAAAAATTCCCAAAATTGCGATGTTGAAAACTTGAGATAGCCAAAAATTTAAAAATCGAGAAATCAAAAATTTTTAAAATTGGAAAATTGAGATATGAGAAATCGAAAATTCCAAAAATGGAAAAATTGAAACACATTAAAAAATAAAAATCGGGCAATCGAAACATAAAGATTATAAACGCGAAAAATGGAAAATTAAAAAAATCGAAAATTTAAAATATATACTAGAAAAATCTAAAATTTTGAAAATCGAAAAACCAAGAAATCGAAATCGAAAACTTGAGACTTCAAAAGATCGAGAAATCGAAATAGGCCGAAATCGGAAAATTCAAAATTGAAATATTTACTTAAAAAAAAGGTAAACGGAAAAATCGAAAAACCAAAAAAATCGATAAACCTAGATATGAGAAACAGAAAATTCCAAAAATCGAAAAATTGAAATACAGATTAAAAAATTTTAAAAATCGAAGTTAAAAAATCGTAAAAACAAATTCCATTCGATTTTCCGTTTTATCGATTTTGCAATTTTTTGTTTTTTCAATTTTTTCCAATTTTTTAATTTTCCGATTTTTCAATTTTTCGAAGTTTCTACTTTCCAAATAAACAAAATGGAAAAGTTATAAAATAGAAGGAATTGAAGAAACGGAAAATTCAAAAATCGAAAGATTAAAAATTGAGAAACTTAAAGATCGAAAAATTGCGGTCGAAAACACGAAAATTATTGTAAAATCTAAATATTGAAAATTGGAAAATCGAGGAATTGAAAATGTGAAAAATTGAATAAACGAAAAATTGTGATCTCAAATCCAGAAAATGAAAATTAAAAAATTGGGAAAATGGTATAAAAAAAAATGAAGAACTTGAAACAACATCATTACGCCGAATATGTTCATTGCGCTACACATAACCTCAATTTAGTCCTTAATGATTCTGTTAAGAATGGATGACAACAACTTAACACTGAGATGAAAGAAAATGAAAAGTGTGTTATAAAAAAAACTTTAAAAAAGTTATGCCCCACCAGATGGTCATCGAGATTTGATTCTCTAATTGCCATTAGATATAATCTCTCAACAGTTATGAGCTGTTTGTCAAAAATTATTTTAACATCAAAAAAGAAAAGTGAAATAGATGAAGCTGTAGATCTTGGTAAAAAATGGATTAGTATCGTTTGTTATTTCAAATTGATCTATTTAGGCTATTTTTTTACCTGTTTTTTCGTCTATTTTTAAGGTATTGTAGCATTTTTTTAAGCAAACAATTTTGAGGTTGATTTTTGTGAAAAAAAATCGACATTATATGAAAATTATTTGAATTGCAAAAACCGAATGCTGTGAAATCGTGCAAATAATTTAAGATTATTTGAAACATGATAAGTCGTTAATCAAAATTTGTCCATCTTACATTTTTGCCAAATTTTTTAAAATTTATTAGTGTTTTTGGAAAAAAACTGAGTCAGTTCTTTCCCCTGTGTTGAGGACACCAAATCAAGCAAATTTCATTTCGGTCGAAGTATAAACACAAACAGTTGAAGTTAAGCATATTTAAAGACGCAGGGGTTGCAGTGATCTTAATTACCCCACTTTATAGAGGTTACTTTAATTGCTATAGGCAGTGGCTCAATTACGCTCCGCCCCTTGGTCTGACAACGAATGGAAAATTCATCACGGTTGAGATCGAGAGGGATGGGTAGTTTTCTTTTTTAGTTAATACATTTAGTTTTCTTTATATAACACGATTCCTTAAGAATATCTTTCACAAGGTAATTTTTCGTAGAAAAATAAGGATTTTACAATTAAGCTCCGCCTCTCGAATTACAATGAATGAAAAAGATCATCAGAGTAGAGACAGGGCGGGCGGGCGGGGCTTATATTTTTTCTTTTTGTTTTTCTTAATATACACAGCCATCTTACTTAAACTTAAAACATTATTAAAATGGTTTTTGCAAGGAAACATCGATTTTGCAATTATGGGGCGGAGCCTAATTGCAAAATCGATATTTCCTTATACAAATTTTCCTTGTTGTGAAAAAAAGTCTACACATACTAAAACAAAAAGACAAAATGTAAGCCCGCCCACCCGCCCTATCTCAATTGTGATGATTTTTTTTTTATTCGCCGAGAACCAAGGGGCGGAGCTTAACTGCAAAATACTTATTTCTTTACAAGAAATTAAAAACACATTTTTGAGTGTTGTTCAAAAAATACAAAGTACCTACAAAAACCCAAAATATAAACCCCATCTCAATTGTGATGACTTTTTTTTTGTTTTTACAAACTTAAAACACTTTTAAAATGGTAAATTTTTGTAAGAAAATCCGGATTTTGCAACTAAATTCCGTTGTCGACGATTAAGAAAAAATCATCACAATTGAGATAAGGCGGGTGGGCGGGGCTTATATTTTGCCCTTTTTGTTAATATACGTAGCCATCTTTTCACAAAAAGAAACTTAAAACATGTCTAAAGTGATAAATTTTTGTAGTAGTCAGTTTAAATGCTCCACTTTTTTTCTACAACCCCTTTAAATACGGCAAAAGTTGAACATCAAAGTTACTATCAACGGCAACTTGACAGTTTTTTCTAAAGAGTTGGCGGCCTATAAATGGATTCCCTAATGTTGTGTTAAATAAAAGTGTCTAGGTTATATTTAGTTGCAAAAACTGTGAAAATGTAGGTTAATTGAATTACGATGCTCATATTTGAATAAGATATGATGTTGTTTAATAATAGTGACGCTAAATTTCTTTTAGATTTCAGGTCAGTAATAAAAATAACTTCCAATATTCTTATCTTCAATGACTCACCTTTATTTTAACGCAGGGGTTCATAATTTCCTGCATTCTACGTTAAAACTGATTTCGTCAAATATCCAAATATAGAGAAATCAAGAGGGGTAATATCTGGTGAATAATTGGCCCTAGAATTTTTGATCCATGTTTATTCCTGTGCTGCAGTTCCATCGTGTTGGAAATAGCCACCATATTGTCATTTCTTGGCACTATTTTATAAATTTTTCATAAGTGGTCCACTGTTATGAAATCCATTACAATTTATTTTTGGTTATTAATTTTTTAATAGAGTAACAATATAATTCGCCGTGAACCAAGGGGACATAGCTTAATTGCAAAATACTTGTTTCTTTACAAGAAATTAAAAATGAGTATCGTGTGGTTCAAAGAATACTATGTATATTAAAAAAAAAAAAAAAACAAAATAGAAAACTCAAAAAAATTGTCAAATTTGCAACATTTTTAAATTTCACTGAATGCACTGAAAATTTATGAAAACTCTGCATGTACATTTCCACCTGCTGGTACTGGTTATATGGCGGGTAGTAAAAATTTAAAGTACAGTAGCGGCCAAAATAAAGTAGGATAATTTAGTTGGTAAACTGGAAATTAAATAGGTATTCAGTGAAAATGTTATTTAAACGTCAATAAAAATTTGAAAGTTACACTTACTTACACTAGGGAAATAAAAGTGTCTTACTTTATTCTGGGCGCCCCTGCATTGTTTTCATTATTTATAAATACAGCGTTTCCATAAATGTTCATACGTCAAGTGAATAATCGCAAAATTGTCAAAAAGGTCATGATTAAAATTTTCCACTTTAAAACCAAGGAAGATTACTATTAAATCCGAATCACTGGTTGTCTACCTCTCAGGCGCTGTTTATTGGAATTAGCAAGACAGATTTTTTAAAACTTTAAATAGGCTTAAACTGAACTCGATATTTATTTATGATTGTAATCAAAACAACTTGATTTATTTATTATTTATTTTACATTTATTTATTTTACATTTATTTTACATTTACATTTATCTAATGTTCAAGGTAAAATAGGTGAAAAAGTTTTTCAGAAATTTAAGTCTGTTTAAAAAAAAATGTCTTTTAATACCTTGTCGCTTGTGAGTAGAATTTTGGCAGGAAAATTTGTAAATGTGGATATAGATCCAGATACTTATTATAGAGAATTTAAAATTTGCTCTAATAACTAATCTCTGTCAATGTTGAATGATCGTTTTCAATGTTAAAACATGTGTTGTGAGACAAGCGCGAATCATTTCTAATGGAAAATTTTGAAAAAGATTTAATAATCAATTGGTTTAATAAAAATTATAGTTAAAATACAAATACTATGTAAACAGCATTTTCTTACATACTTAATTTAGTTGTATTTAATTTGAATTCTTATATAAGATGTTCATTTTATCTGTTCATGCCTGACAATTTTTGCATAGGCAACATATTATACATCCCAGAGACGACTTCATCCAATTTAATTTTTTTTTAATACGCAATTATAGCATTCACAGAAAAAAAATGACAAAGATGTCAGAATTAATACTCAATTTATTAATGGATCAGATTACAACGAAAACGAATTTATAATAAATAGAGAGCGGATTTCTAGGTTTAATGCTTTTTGTGAAAAATGTAAGCACTTCAAAACTTTTTTATATCTGTAACTATGATACAATTTGGAGTCATTTGACACATTTTTTTTATGCTTATTTGCTTTTTTTTCAATTTTATGCATATTAAAACTTATATGCTTATTTAATACTTTTTTCGACGAATATGAGTTTTAATGCATATTTTGTTCAAATGCCGGCCTTGTCGGGATGACAAATACTTGTTAGTTAGGCGTATCGTATCGTATGCATTTTACCTGGACTTGACCATTGAAGTACACCTACTCAAGACCCTTTCTGTGAATAGGTTCCGGTCGTTTGGGTAATAAAATTTTATTATAGGATTGGAAAAATACTCCATAGATTTTATAATTTTAAATCCTTACTTCCGTTGATAATGAATTAGAGCTTTTAACCAGATGTTCTTTTTCGGCATTTTGCGGCAAGACCGTTGAAGATTTTCTAGAAAAAAGGATTATTGTACTCAACTACCTACCTTAAAATTTTTCTAATGGAAACTTTTAAGTAAATGAACCGTTTATTTCACAACCATCAGTCTATCGTATCTGGGCGGGGTTTATATTTTTTCTTTTTTTCTTAATATACATAGTATTCTTTGAACACGATACTCAAAAACACGTTTTTAATTTGTTGTAAATAAATAAGTATTTTGCAGCTAAGCTCCGCCCCCTTGGCTCACGGTGAATAAAAAAAATCATCACAATGGCGATAGGGTGGGTGGGCGGGCTGCCTTACATTTGTCCTTTTTGTTTTAATATGTGCAGACTTTTTTCACAACATGAAACTTAAAACATGTTTAAAATGGAAAATTTGTACAAGGAAATAACGATTTTGCAATTAGGCTCCGCCTCAAAATCCATATTACCTTGCAAAAAGGTGCCATTTTAACCATGTTCAATTTTCCTTGTTGTGAAAAGATGGCGATTTAGATAAGAAAAAGAAAGGCAAAATATAAGGCCCACCCACCCGCCCTTTCTCGATTCTGATGATTTTTGTTTTATTCGTTGTAAGCTGTGGGGCGGAGCCTAATTGCAAAATCGATACTTTCCTACAAAAATGTACCATTTTAAACATATTTTCCTTTTCTTGTTGTGAAAAGAAGACTACACATATTAATAAAAAAAGGGCAAAATGTAAGCCTTTGTTTTTTTCATATAATGGTCTAACTCGAGGCTGCAATTTTTGGACTAATTAAATTTGAATTTCTGAAGTTAACCGCCTTCGTTGATGTGGGGTTAAGGTGGAATTATACGTATTTTGCAAGTGTAGCTACTCAATTTAGACATTTATTAAGGAATTTAATGTTACTCTTTTATAGTACCTTATTATATTATAGGTTAGGTGGTGTAATTAATTTTTAAGGGGGTTAAACTCCTCCGCCTCTTCACAGCGGGTTTCCATAATCCTTAAATACAGAATAAAGTGGACAATCAAAATTTCCTGGTTTGATTACAGAAAATTTTAAATTCAAAACAAGGACTTTTTGAGACAATACATATTTTAAAGCAACAGTAAAGTGATTTTTTTACAATAATTAATCTTTATTTAATGAATTTATTACGGGTAGATTTTAGATGGGAAGTAGTATTTTTTAATATAACAAGGACCTTTAAAATACGTTACTTTATCAGCGTGAAGGTTTTCAAGCGATTCTACGATGTTTAACACACAAAAAAGAGGAAAAAACATCAAAAAAGGCAATTTTTTTTTTTAAAGATTCCTCTGTTATATTTAAACCATTTCCAGGGGTCTGGAACATGAAAAAAGTTGCTGTTTGATGTACAACATCTCTATTAATGTCATATTATCACCGAAAAAAAATTGTCATATACAGAGAGCGGATTTCTAGGTTTAATGTTTTTTGTGAGAAATGTAAGCACTTCAAAACT
Source organism: Zophobas morio (assembly GCF_036711695.1). Taxonomy (NCBI): domain Eukaryota; kingdom Metazoa; phylum Arthropoda; class Insecta; order Coleoptera; family Tenebrionidae; genus Zophobas; species Zophobas morio. The sequence goes on along the minus strand of NW_026972123.1, from coordinate 5,714,588 downwards.
TTTTTATATCTGTAACTATGATACAATTTGGAGTCATTTGACACATTTTTTTATGCTTATTTGCTTTTTTTTCAATTTTATGCATATTAAAACTTATATGCTTATTTAATGCTTTTTTCGACGAATATGAGTTTTAATGCATATTTTGTTCAAATGCCGGCCTTGTCGGCATGACAAATACGTGTTAGTTAGCCGTATCGTATCGTATGCATTTTACCTGGACTTGACCATTGAAGTACACTTACTCAAGACCCTTTCTGTGAATAGGTTCCGGTCGTTTGGGTAATAAAATTTTATTATAGGATTGGAAAAATACTCCATAGATGTTATACTTTTAAATCCTTACTTCCGTTGATTATGAATTAAAGCTTTTAACCAGATGTTCTTTTTCGGCATTTTGCGGCAAGACCGTTGAAGATTTTCTAGAAAAAAGGATTATTGTACCCAACTACCTACCTTAAAATTTTTCTAATGGAAACTTTTAAGTATGTGAACCATTTATTTCATAACCTTCAGTCTCTCGTATCTGTCGTAGTACAGTGTTATACGTGGTTTTCCCTTGTTACATGTTGAGTTCTTTTTGGTATATTACTAATATTTTAAAAGAATGCCGAAAGTAAAATCGACACCGGATGAGTGGATAAGGGATTTTCCAGAATTAAAATTAGAAAACAACAAAATATTCTGCAGAGCTTGTGTGAAAACCGTAAGCCCACTAATTTTTTTTATCTATTTTCCTTTGTTAATCCTGTATATGTACGTTGTTTTAGATTCAAAGTGATAAAATAATATTACGTGACGCAACATGTCAGAACGACTCTTCATGTAGAAAGGAAGAAAATGTTTGAAGTTTCTAAAATTAAACAGCAGACTATACATGAATCTGTTGCATCTACTTCCAAAAAAGATGAGCAGTTTCAGTTTAATTTCGATTTATGTAAAATGATGATCCAGTCCAATATACCTTTAAAAAAATTGGAGAAAGGCCCTCTTCAAGAATTCCTTGAAAAACACTGCAATCGACATATTCCGGTTGAAAGTACTCTCCGAAAAAATGATGTAGGCCCAGTGTTTCAGCAAGTTTACAACGAAACTAAACATAGCATTGGAGATAATTATTTATGGTTCGCTGTCGATGAAACAATCGATAGTTGTGGAAGATACGTGGCAAGTTTAATTGTTGGAATCTTAAATGAAAATTTCCCTAGTCGAGGGTATGTAGTAAGTTTGAAAATGTTAGATAAAACAAATGGCAATACGATTACCAGATTTGTAAATGACAGTCTTACGTCACTAGTTTTGCCAATAAAATTTTATTGATGATCTCGGATGCAGCTCGTTATATGTTGAAAACAGGGAATAATCTAAAAATATTGTACCCCAATTTAATTCACTCTACTTGCATTGCGCACGGTTTAAACAGAGTGGCTGAAGGAATACGTTTGCACTTTCCTACTGTTAATAAATTAGTGGCAAATGGTAAAAAGATTTTTGTTAAAGCCCCACTAAGAGTGCAACATTTTAAGGAAAAATTTCCAAACATACCATTGCCCCCAGAGCCGATTATAACGAGGTGGGGAACATGGTTACAGGCCACATTTTATTATGACAAATATATCAAAGAATTTGAGGAAGTAGTTACGGAGTTTAGCGAAGATTCTTCTCAATCGATTAAAGATTGCATAAATATTTTGGAAAACAAAGATTTGCGACAAGATCTAGCTTTTCTAAGAAGCAATTATCAATTCGTATGTGAGGTAATAGAAAAGTTAGAAAGACCCAACATGTTGTTGGTAGATGCCATAAACTTAGTGAAAGAATTTAAACAACAAGTAAACGCAGTAAGGGGTGATATTGCTACTAGAGTATCTCAAAAACTTGACGAAGTGTTAAATAAAAATGCAGGTTTCGGTGTTCTTTCCGACGCTGCTCGTGTTTTACAAGACCAGAAGGTGGAAAATTTGGAGTTAGATTCAACATTAGTTGCAAAATTCAAATTTGCGCCAACAACGAGTGTGGATGTTGAACACACATTCTCCAATTTTAAACACATTTTAAATGATCGGCGAAAAAATTTTACAGTGGACAACTTGGAACATATTACAATCATAAATAGTTTTAAAGAAAACTGAAATACGTGTGTAAAATATAAAGTCTAGGATTATTGTAATAATATTTTATCCAAAGTTCTAAGAAGTGTTCTTTGGTTTGTAATATGATTATGTTTTTAATGCTTTTTTGTTTAAAATAAAACTTTTTTATTGAAAATGTTGTGCTTATTTAAGCGCTTATTCTTAATTTTGGTTCTGATCATTGCTTAAAATGGGTTGCCTATGCAAAAGAATCAGGCGTGAACAGATAAAATGAACACTCTGTATTGCAAATAAGTGTTACAAGACCTGTACTTTAACAATAAATAATTAAAAATGTCAGTTTGTTTTATTAGACTTATATTCAAATTAATTATTTGCATATGCATAAGTTAGGCAACCAATGTTGCGTCACTTTATGGGTCCCCACAATTTTTGTAACAATGTAGAGTTGTTCCAGGAAAATTGCTCGGGACTCAGCAGATCTAGAGTTCGAAGACAGCTCTAACCCACCTTCTCAAGTCCCAACTCCACCACCCCCAAACGTTAAAAATATTCCAGCTAATTACCCCAATCTGATCCCGCCTGCCTCCTGCCCGTCTGCTGCCTGACCCCGTAATTAACCCTCACACGTGAACATAAACTATTACCTCCGTCAAAATCCGACGTTCCGTGAAAACAAGGGGCAGTCCGGAATTTTTACGGTCCTTAACGAACCTTCCCTTACGCAACAAGTCTCGTTTACGTGTGTGTCGAAGAAACATAAAAAAAATTGTACACTTCCTACGCACGGAAGGGAAACCGTCAGCTGGACGTCGAAACATTCAAATGAGCGGAAATCGATCATTACGTAACGAATAGTTCACCTTTTGTGAAAACATGAAAGGCTGCGATTAAAACAAAAATAATTAAGTCGCTTTTGGGCACGAAACGCCGCCGCTTGCAGCCGATTCGGAAGTTCCCACAATCGGGTCGCCGGCTTCGCAGAAGAGTCATAATGGAAATGAAGCGACTAAACGCAAAGAGTGTGCATTGTTGGAAATTGTGTTCTTTCACGGGTTAGTTTTTTCGGGGATTGATACTTCTTTTGCACGCATTTCTTTCGATTATTGTTATTAGGCGATTGTGCGTTTCGAAGAAGGTGAGGAATAATGCGAAGATTATGGTGATCGGGGAAATTGTATTTTATTAGCGTGGGAGCTGTGTTTAGCGAAAAAAGGGTATAATTTACAAGCTTGCAGGTGGGAGTTGTGTCTGCTGAGCTGGAGGTTGTGACTATGAGGTATAGTGGGTCACGGGACTTCGTAGATGGGGCACCAAATAACTGCTCCATACTCCAGTCTTGATCTCACCAAAGGAAAAAATAGTATGATAAGGGTCCACTCATTGACAGATTCGCTACAATTGCAAAAATATTTACTAAGATAAGGGCGGGTGGGCGGGGCTAGTACTACTTAAAGTGTCTATTTCAATTTGGTCTAAATTCAAAGATAATTTTCTCAAAAAAACCTCTTTGGCTGTCACAAATGTTTCTACATCCATGACAGGATTTTCTAAAAAATATTTAAACCATAATCGCAGTCGGGACCAGCATACGTAAATTTTTTTACGACATATTTTTTTACGAATATTTTGTCTAAGACGAGCTTGTTTCATAGACGAACAATATTTTTTTGTTATTAAGCCAGGACCGTTTTAGTCATAATATATTTACTTATCCCCTCTAAAAAATTGATGACGTCATCTCAAAATTTTGCTGAATAAATCCTATCTAAAATCTACAAAATATGATGAGTCTCTTCTTGTAATTTATCACCCCATTCGTATTTTTTGGATTCGGATATATAGGGTGACTCAAAAAATTTAATGAATGCGCAAATTTATTTTATTGATTTAATCAGCAACTACAAAACCGAATGCTTTGAAATCTAATGTGAAAAAAAAACATAATAGGCATGCAGTCGTTACGTTTCCGATAGCGAGGGAAGTACTGTCTAAACTCTTTAGACCAATTTTTCTCATTTTCCCATTTCTCCATTTCTCAATTTTTCAATGTTTCAGTTTGGGATTTTTTCACTGTTTCGATTCTTTAATTTTTCTTCCATTTTTAGGTTTTTCAATATTTCAGCTTTGGAATTTTGCAATATTTCGTTTCTTCAATTTTTCAAATTTTTGATATTGTGTTTTCTCAGTTTTTAAATTTTTCGATGTTTTAATTTTTCAGTTTTTAAAGTCTTAGGTTTTTAGATTTCTCACTATCTCGACTTTTCGATTTTTCAGTTCCATGATTTTTCAGTTTGTCGAATTTTTAAATTTTAGATTTTTTGTTTTCTTTGATGTTTTGACTTCTCGATCATTCGATTTTTTGAGTTTTTAGGCTTAGATTTTTTTATTGTTCAATTCTTGGATTTTTAAAATTTTTGTTTTTTAAATTTTCCTATTTATCATCTTGCTGGGATTTTAATGTTTTGATTTTTTGATTGTTCAATTTCTCGATTTTTTGAATTTTTACTTTTTGATACGATTTTTTTTTTTAAGTTTCACTTTTTGAATTTATTAACTTTACGATAGTTCAGTTTTGCTCGATTTCGATTTCTCAATTTTTCGACATATTACTATTGGGATTTTTCAATTTATCGATTCTTCGATTTCTCGATTCTTCATATTTTCGGTTTCTCGAATTTCTTCATTTTTCGATTTCTCAATTTTCTGATATTTCAGTTTTACGATCTTTAAATTTTTTGATGTTTCAGTTTTCAATTTTAGACGTTTCTAAATTTTTCGATTTTTCAATTTTTCGATTAACTGACTTTTTGATTTTCACATTTCTCTATTTCTCGATTTTTCAATTCTTTCTTCAATTGTGATTTTTCAATTTTTCGATTTCTCAATTTTTCAATGTTTCAGTTTGGGATTTTTTCACTGTTTCGATTCTTTAATTTTTCTTCCATTTTTAGGTTTTTCAATATTTCAGCTTTGGAATATTGCAATATTTCGTTTCTTCAATTTTTCATATTTTTGACATTGTGTTTTCTCGGTTTTTAAATTTTTCGATATTTTAATTTTTCAGTTTTTAAAGTTTTAGGTTTTTAGATTTCTCACTATCTCGACTTTTCGATTTTTCAGTTCCATGATTTTTCAGTTTGTCGAATTTTTAAATTTTAGATTTTTTGTTTTCTTTGATGTTTTGACTTCTCGATCATTCGATTTTTTGAGTTTTCAGGCTTAGATTTTTTTTGTTGTTCAATTCTTGGATTTTTAAAATTTTTGTTTTTTAAATTTTCCTATTTATCATCTTACTGGGATTTCAATGTTTTGATTTTTTGATTGTTCAATTTCTCGATTTTTTGAATTTTTAGTTTTTGATACGATTTTTTTTTTCAAAAAGTTTCACTTTTTGAATTTATTAACTTTACGATACTTCAGTTTTGCTCGATTTCGATTTCTAAATTTTTCGACTTATTACTATTGGGATTTTTCAATTTATCGATTCTTCGATTTCTCGATTCTTCATATTTTCGGTTTCTCGAATTTCTTCATTTTTCGGTTTCTCAATTTTCCGATATTTCAGTTTTACGATTTTTAAATTTTTTGATATTTCAGTTTTCAATTTTAGACGTTTCTAAATTTTTCGATTTTTCAATTTTTCGATTAACTGATTTTTTGATTTTCACATTTCTCTATTTCTCGATTTTTCAATTCTTTCTTCAATTGTGATTTTTCAATTTTTCGATTTCTCAATTTTTCAATGTTTCAGTTTGGGATTTTTTCACTCTTTCGATTCTTTAATTTTCCTTCCATTTTTAGGTTTTTCAATATTTCAGCTTTGGAATTTTGCAATATTTCGTTTCTTCAATTTTTCAAATTTTTGATATTGTGTTTTCTCGGTTTTTAAATTTTTCGAAATTTTAATTTTTCAGTTTTTAAAGTTTTAGGTTTTTAGATTTCTCACTATCTCGACTTTTCGATTTTTCAGTTTGTCGAATTTTTAAATTTTAGATTTTTCTTTGATGTTTTGACTTCTCGATCATTCGATTTTCTGAGTTTTCAGGCTTAGATTTTTTTTGTTGTTCAATTCTTGGATTTTTAAAATTTTTGTTTTTTAAATTTTCCTATTTATCATCTTACTGGGATTTCAATGTTTTGATTTTTTGGTTGTTCAATTTCTCGATTTTTTGAATTTTTAGTTTTTGATACGATTTTTGTTTTTCAAAAAGTTTCACTTTTTGAATTTATTAACTTTACGATACTTCAGTTTTGCTCGATTTCGATTTCTAAATTTTTCGACTTAATACAATTGGGATTTTTCAATTTATCGATTCTTCGATTTCTCGATTCTTCACAATTTCGGTTTCTCGAATTTCTTCATTTTTCGATTTCTCAATTTTCTGATATTTCAGTTTTACGATTTTTAAATTTTTTGATGTTTCAGTTTTCAATTTTAGACGTTTCTAAATTTTTCGATTTTTCAATTTTTCGATTAACTGATTTTTTGATTTTCACATTTCTCTATTTCTCGATTTTTCAATTCTTTCTTCAATTGTGATTTTTCAATTTTCCGGTTCTTCAATTTTTTTTCCATTTTTCAGTTTTTCAAGATGTCAGTTTAGAATTTTTCCACTTTTTCGATTTTTCAATTTTCCTTCCATTTTTCAGTTTTTCAGTTTTTCAGTTCTGGGATTTTGCAATGTTTCGGTTCTTCAATTTTTCCATTTTTTGATGTTTCGATTTCTCGGTTTTTCCCTGTGTTGTCAGTCGCTTTCATGTTTCTAGAGATAATTCAAAAGAAGCTGTCAATGATTAAAACCTGCGTTGGTTAACTGAATCTTGTTTTCTGTACCATGCAACCCAGGATATTTTTTTTTATAATAAATTAATTATTTGCCAAGGCCTGTAGTGTAATAAACTAACGTTTTTTTTTTTCTTCAACTAGCCCATTTTCCACAATAATGTGTCTCTATTGGAACTAGAAACTGTTATAACGTTGCAAAACGCACACACAAGAACAATGTTGGCAACACTCTCCCAAAAAACTGACCATTCCAAAATCCTCGTCTCCATTTTCCACCAATTCCCAGAACCCACAAGTCGCCACAACCAACAAAAACACCCAAACCTCCCAAACCAGAACCTAATTTAATAACCCACAAAACAAAAACTCCTAACAACCTCACACACGTCCAGCCAAACAGTAATTACAAAATCAAACACTTCTTGTGTTTCTTGCGAAATGCACATCAAAATTCCAGCTTTTTCCCGTTTTAACGTAATTGAATAAAACGCAACCTGTCAAAAGAAACTTATTAACCGGAGCTGCTTTTTGCGCGTTTCGCAATTACGTGGCTCCTCGATCGAATCGATCATTAACCAATCAGCTTTTTGCCGCAGTCTTGTCTACTTTCAAATTCGCGGCCGTTTTAAGTGGAACATCCTGTATAGAGACGGAAAATGACGAGGTTGATGGAACCGAAGCGCGGGCGTGTAAGCATCTCTTTTGTATTGTTTTGGTTAAACGGGACGCTTTTTCGAGGAGGAGATAAATCGTTGTCACTTCTGGGAAGTTTGTTACAATGGAAAATTGTGGGTTCATAAGCGGCGTGAAAAAGAGGAGATGGAGTTCGTGTTAGAGGCAATGACACAGAGTTCGCGGGTCCGAAATCGTGTGATTATGTTTTGGTTGATCTGGGTGTGTATTCTGTAATCGGTGTATTGTTGGTTGCATAATTGTGACAGATCGGCCACAGTATTGATATCTATACTGTGAGATCGGTACGTGGAGTAGACTAAATACTACGAAAAGTATGGTCGAAGGTTATTTCGACAGAATTTCCCTCGAACGAATTCCGCTTCTTTGAAAAATTATAAACGTTTTTTGCGATTTTTGTTTTCTTATAACCGCTTTTGTTCCTTCAGTTTTTCGATTTCTAGAGTTTTAATTTTTCAATTTTTCGATTTGTACAGTCTGGGACACGGAATTTCAAACGACCTGTCAATCATAATGACAATAAGGTATAAGACTACAATGTTTTTAAATGTCAGACAGTTGGTTGTCGTTTGAAATTCCGTGTCCCTGACTGTACTTTTTCATTTCAGTTTTTATTTTTTTTATTTTTGTATTATTCGATTTTTCCATTTTTTATTTTTTTAACTTTTCGTGTCTTCATTTTTACAATTTGTCGATTTTTCAATGTTCTGGCTTTATAATTTTTTTGTTTTTTCAATTTTAATTTTCTCAATTTATTTGTTTCTCCACTTTTTGTTCGATTTACAATTTTTCAATTTTTAAATTTTTTGTTTCTTCAATTTTACGATATGCATCTCGAGTTTTAATTTTTTTTCATTTCAAATTTTAGATCTTTCAGTTTTTAGGTTTTGTAATTTTTCAATTCGCATTTCAGGAATGGTGAATTTTTAGATTTTCAGTTCTTAATTTTTTCAATTTTTCTATTTGCAATTTTTCACTTTGCTTTTATCATCTTTTTTTAAAATTTCCATTTTTTTAGGTTTCGATGTTATAATTTTTGTTTCTTGATTTGAATTTTTGAATTGTTCGATTTTTCGATGTTTCGATTTTACAATTTTTTTTTTAAGTTTTCGTGTCTTCAGTTTTTCTATTAGCGATTTGTTGCTTCTTTAGTTTTCAGATTTTGCAATTTTTCGATTTAAAATTTCTCGAGTTTTCAATTTTTCATTTCTTAAGATTTTTGATTTATTCAATTTTTGGTTTCGGTTTTTTATTTTCTTCATTTTTACAATTTGCCCATTTTTCCATGTTACGGCTTTATAATCTTTTGTTTTTTCAATTTTAATTTTCTCAATTTTTTTGTTTCTTCAATTTTTGTTCGATTTACAAGTTTTCAATTTTTAATTTTGTTTGTTTCTTCAACTTTACGATATGCATCTCGAGTTTTCGTTTTTAAATTTTTTCGAATTTATATTTTAGATGTTTGTATTTTTTCAATTTGCATTTCGGGAATTGCCAATTTTTAGATTTTCAGTTTTTAATTTTTTCAATTTTTCCATTTGCAATTTTTCACTTTGGTTTTATCTTTTTTTTTTCAAATTTTCATTTTTGTGGATTTCGATGTTATAATTTTTGTTTCTTTATTTGAATTTTTCAATTCTTCAGTTTTTCATTTCTTTGTTTCTTAAGTTTCTTGATTTGTAATTTTTTCGAGATTTTCAAGTTTAAATTATTCAGTTTTTCAATTTTCCAATTTTGAATTTTTTCATTTTTCGCTTTATTTGTTTCAGTTTTTTATTTTCTTTATTTTTCAATTATTCGATTTTTCGATGTTTCGATTTTACAGTTTTTTGTTTTTTCAAGTTTTCGTGTCTTCAGTTTTTCTACTGGCGATTTTTTGTTCCTTTAGTTTTCAGATTTTGCAACTTTTCGATTTAAAATTTCTCGAGATTTTAATTTTCCAATTTTTCAATTTTTGTTCAACATTTCACAATTTTTGGTTCTGCTTTTTAGTTTCTTTATTTTTACAATTTTGCGATTTCCAAATGTTCCGATTTTATATTTTTTTTTTTCATTTTTTTGTTTCTTCAGTTTTTTAGATTCTGCAATTTTTCGATTTAAAATTTCTCGAGTTTTCAATTTTTAAATTTTCAATTCTTCATTTCTTAATATTTTTGATTTTCAATTTCTGGTTTCGGTTTTTTATTTTCTTCATTTTTACAATTTGTCGATATTTTTTTTTTTCAATTTTAATTTTCTCAAGTTTTTTGTTTCTTCAATTTTTGTTCAATTTACAATTTTTCAATTTTTAATTTTTTTTGTTTATCTTCAATTTTACGATATGCATCCCGGGTTTTCATTTTTAAATCATTCAGTTTTTCGATTTTCCAGTTTTTGGATGTTTCAGTTTTCAAGATTTTACAATTTTTCGATTTGCAATTTCACGACTTTTCAATTTTTAATTTTTCAATTTTTAGTTTTTCAATTTTCCATTTCTTCAATTTTTCGGTTTTTCAATATTTCGATTTTATACTTTTTTTAATTTCATTGTTATTAATTCTTCGTTTCTTTAAATTTTCGATTTGCAGTTTTTCAATTCTTCATTTTTTTTTGTTTCTTCAATTTTACGATATGCATCTATTCGAGATTTCATTTTTCAATTTTTTGTTTTTCAATCTTTCCTTTCTTCAATTTTTCGCTGCCCAATTTTTTAATTTTTCAGTTTATTTGTTTCTTCAGTTTGTTTCGAATATTTCAGGTTTAAATTTTTCAGTTTTTCGATTTGCTACTTTTCGTTTCATTTTTTTATTTTCTTTATTTTTTCAATATTCGATTCTTCAGTGTTCGGATTTTATAATTTTTTGTTTTTCAATTTTTCCTTTCTTGAATTTTTCGCGGTTCAATTTTTTAATTTTTCAGTTTATTTGTTTCTTCAATTATTATCAGATTTTGCAATTTTTGATTTAAAATTTCTAGAATTTACAATTTTTAATTTTTCAAATTTTTGATCGTTTAATTTTTCATTTTTTCAAATTTTTGATTGGCAATTTTTTCTTAATTTTTACAATTTGTGATTTTTCGCTATTCCGATTTTCTATTTTTTTTGTTTTTCAATTTATTTATTTTTTTATTTTTTCGTTTCTTCAATTTTTCAAATTTTTCATTTTTTTTCTTCATTTTTACGATATGCATTTCATTTTTTCGATTCTCCAAATTTTGAAAGTTTCAGTTTTTAGATTTTGCAATTTTTCAATCAGCAATTTCAGGAAATGTCAATTATTAGATTTTCAGTTTATAATTTTTTCAATTTTTCCATCTGTAATTTTTTACTTTGTTTTTCATCTTCTTTTTTTTCAAATTTTCATTTTTCTAGAATTCGATGTTATAATTCTTCTCTTTTTTTTTTGTTTCTACAGTTTATTGATTTGCAGTTTTTCGAGTTTAAATTATTCAGTTTTCCGATTTTCCAATTTTGAATTTCTTCAATTTTCATTTTTCTGTTTTTTCAGTTTTTCGAATTGCAATTTTTCGAATATTTCAGGTTTAAATTTTTCAGTTTTTCGATCTTTCGAATTTACAATTTTTAATTTTTCAAATTTTCGATCGTCTAATTTTTCATTTTTTCGAATTTCTGATTGACAATTTTTGATTTCGGTTTTTTCTTTATTTTTACAATTTGTGATTTTTCACTATTCCGATTTTATATATTTTTTTGTTTTTCAATTTATTAATTTTTTTATTTTTTCATTTCCTCAATTTCTCAAATTTTTCATTTTTTTCTTCAGTTTTACGATATGCATCTCTTCGATATTTCATTTCTTCGATTCTCCAAATTTTGAAAGTTTCAGTTTTTAGATTTTGCAATTTTTCAATTAGCAATTTCAGGAAATGTCAATTATTAGATTTTCGGTTTATAATTTTTTCAGTTTTTCCATCTGCAATTCTTTACTTTGCTTTTCATCTTCTTTTTTTTCAAATTTTCATTTTTTTAGATTTCGATGTTATAATTTTTCTTTTTTTTGTTTCTACAGTTTATTGATTTGTAATTTTGCGAGACTTTCAAGTTTAAATTATTCAGTTTCAATTTCCCAATTTTAAATTTCTTCATTTTTTGTTTTATGTTTCAATTTTCAGATTTTGCAATTATTCAGTTTCCAATTTTTCGATATTAACTTTTAGATATTTTAATTTTTCGTTTTTTCAATTTTAGATTTTTCAATTTGTAGATTGTTCATTTTGTGTTTCTCGAATTTTTGATTTGCAATATTTCCGGCTTCCGTTGTAAATATGTAATAATAATTATAATTTTAAAAATTGTTCTTCGATTTTTCAATTATTGGATTATAAAACCTTTTCATTTATTCCATTTTTGATTTTTTCGATTTTTAATTTTTCAATTTCTCGATGTTTAATTTTTTAATTTTTATATCTTTCAAAATTACAGATTTTCGACTTTATAGTTTTGATCATTCTATCATTTTTCGATTTTACAATTTTTGGGTTTATGGGTTTTTCGATTTTCTATTCTATTCTGTTTTATTCCTCTTTCTAATATTTTGATTCATTATTTTATTTTTTAATTTTAGTATTTTCGATTTTTAGTTTTTCAATGTTTCGATTTTTTGTTTCTGCAGTTCTTCAATAATTTGCAGTTTTTCGATTTTTTAATTTTTCTGAGTTTTTAGTTTTTCGATTTTTCAACTTTTCGAATAACAAAAAATGGAAGAATGCAAAATAGTAAAATAAAAAATTAAAAAAAAAAATTAAATAAAACTTGGAAGTCAAGAACTTGAAAAATTGAAGAAACGAAAAATTGAAAAATCAAAATATTAAAAATCAAGAAACTTAAAAATCGGAAAATTGTCAAATTGAAAAAAAGAGATATGTTTTAAAAAATCGAAATACATATTGAAAATTAAAAAAATCAGAAAAGCGGATAATTGAGAAATCCAAAAATTGCAAAATTGAAAAATTTAAAAATCAATTATTGAAAATTTGTAAAATTAATTAAACGAAAACTTACAAAATTTAATGAATTTTGATAAATGGAAAAGTGAAAAATTGTAATATTAAAAAATTGTAAATCCGTTTGGAAAAATTAAACAAAATGAAAAAACGAAAAATTGTGATTTTACCCTGACTCAATACTGATTCATACACCACAATGCAGAAGTATCTTATTGTAGATGACGTCATCAAATCGTTGGTAGGGAGCTACATGATAGTGTTGTTATACATTATATATTATATTATCATTTTTTTGTTTCTTAAGTTTATTGATTTGTAATTTTTTCAGGATTTTCAAGTTTAAATTATTCAGTTTTTCAATTTTCCAATTTTGAATTTTTTCATTTTTCGTTTTATTTGTTTCAGTTTTCTGATTTGTAATTTTTCGTTTTATTTGTTTCAAGTTTTTATTTTCTTTATTTTTCAATTATTCGGTTTTTCGATGTTTCGATTTTACAGTTTTTTGTTTTTTCAAGTTTTCGTGTCTTCATTTTTTGTTTCTTTAGTTTTCAGCTTTTGCAACTTTTCGATGTAAAATTTCTCGAGATTTCAATTTTTAATTTTCCATTTTTTCCATTTTTGATCAACATTTCGCATTTTTTTTTTCGCTTTTTAGTTTCTTTACTTTTACAATTTTGCGATTTCCAAATGTTCCGATTTTATAATTTTTAGTTTTTCAATTTTCCAATTCTTCAGTTTTTCCATTCGGTTTTTTATTTTCTTTATTTCAACAATTTTTCGATTTTTCAATATTTCGATTTTATATTTTTCTCAATTTCATTATCTTTAATTCTTCGTTTTTAGATTTAGAGTTTTTCAATTTTTCATTTTTTTTTTGTTTCCTCAATTTTACGATATGCATCTCCCCGAAATTTCATTTTTCAATTTTGAGATTTTTAATTTTTCATTCGATTTGCAAATTTTCGTTTAGGTTTTTACTTTTTTTTTGAAATTTTATATTTTTTTAATGTCCTGGATTTCATTTTTCTGTTTTTTCAATGTTTAGATATTGGAATTTTTCGATTTGCTACTTTTCGTTTCATTTTTTTATTTTCTTTATTTTTTCAATATTCGATTCTTCTGTGTTCGGATTTTATAATTTTGTGTTTTTCAATGTTTCCTTCAGTTATCAGATTTTGCAATTTTTGATTTAAAATTTCTGGAATTTACAATTTTTTTTTCAAATTTTCGATCGTTTAATTTTTCATTTTTTCAAATTTTTGAGTGGCAATTTTTGATTTCGGCTTTTTTCTTTACTTTTACAGTTTTTCACTTTTCATTATTCCGATTTTATATTCTTTTTTGTTTTTTAATTTATTAATTTTTTTATTTTTTCGTTTCCTCAATTTTTCAAATTTTTCATTTTTTTTTTCAATTTTACGATATGCATCTCTTCGTTATTTCATTTATTCGATTCTCCAAATTTTGAAAGTTTCAGTTTTTAGATTTTGCAATTTTTCAGTTAGCAATTTCAGGAAATGTCAATTATTAGATTTTCAGTTTATAATGTTTTCAATTTTTCCATCTGTAATTTTTTACTTTGTTTTTCATCTTCTTTTTTTTTCAAGTTTTCATTTTTTTAGATTTCGATGTTATAATTTTTCTTTTTTTTTGTTTCTACAGTTTATTGATTTGCAATTTTTCGAGATTTTCAAGTTTAAATTATTCAGTTTTTCAATTTTCCAATTTTGAATTTCTTCATTTTTCGTTTTATACGATTCAATTTTCAGATTTTGCAATTATTCGGTTTCCAATTTTTCAATATTAACTTTTAGATATTTTTCGTTTTTTCAATTTTAGATTTTTCAATTTGTAGATTTTTCATTTTGTGTTTCTTGAATTTTTGATTTGCAATATTTCCCGCTTCCATTGGAAATATGTAATAATTATAATTTAAAAAATTGTTCGATTTTTCAATTATTGGATTTTAAAACCTTTTCATTTATTCTATTTTTAATTTTTTTTGTTTCCTCAATTTTACGATATGCATCTCCTCAAGATTTCATTTTTTAATTTTTCATTCGATTTGCAAATTTTCTCTTCGGTTTTTTATTTTCTTTTTTGAAATTTTATATTTTTTAAATGTTCTGGATTTATAATTCTTTTTTTTTGACTTGAATTTTTCAATTCCTCAAATTTTCATTTTTCTATTTTTTTCAGTTTTTCGAATTTGCAATTTTTCGAATGTTTCAGGTTTAAATTTTTCAGTGTTTCGATGTTTCAGTTTTTAAATATTGCAATGTTTCGATTTACTACTTTTCGTTTCATTTTTTTATTTTCTTTATTTTCTCAATATTCGATTCTTCAGTGTTCAGATTTTATAATTTTTTGTTTTTATGTATAATAAGACTCGTGTAACTCATGTAACTCCCTACCAACAATTTGATGACGTCATCTCCAATAAGATACTTCTGTATTTGTGGTGTATGAATCAGTATTGAGTTAGGGTAAAATCACAATTTTTCGTTTTTTCACTTTGTTTAATTTTTCCAAACGGATTTACAATTTTTCAATTTTACAATTTTTTGATATTACAATTTTTTACTTTTCGATTTATCAGTTTATCACTTTTTAATTTTTCGTTTCCTCAATTTTTCAAGTTACTCCCTATTTTTTAAGTTTCTCAATTTTTAGTATTTTGATTTTTCAATTTTTCCTTTCTTCAATTTTTTAAGTTCTTGACTTCCAATTTTTAGATTTTTCAAAAGTTTTATTTTATATATATTTTTTAAATTTTTTAATTTACAATTTTGCATTCTTCCAATTTTTTATCGAAAAGTTGAAAAATCGAAAAACTAAAAACTCAGAAAAATTAAAAAATCGAATAACTGCAAATTATTGAAGAACTGAGAAACAAAAAATCGAAACATTGAAAAACTAAAAATCGAAAATACTAAAATTAAAAAATAAAATAATGTATCAAAATATTTGAAAGAGGAATAAAATAGAACAGAATAGAAAACCGAAAAACCCATAAACCCAAAAATTGTAAAATCGAAAAATGATAGAATGATCACAACTATAAAGTCGAAAAACTGTAATTTTGTAAGATCGAAAAATTTTTAAAATTAAATATCGAGAAATTGAAAAATTAAAAATTAAAAATCAAAAACTTAAAAATCGAAAAAATGGAAAGATTTTAAAATCTAATAATTGAAAAATCGAAGAACAATTTTTAAAATTATAATTATTATTACATATTTACAACGGAAGCCGGAAATATTGCAAATCAAAAATTCAAGAAACACAAAGTGAAAAATCTACAATTTGAAAAATCTAAAATTGAAAAAACGAAAAATTAAAATATCTAAAAGTTACTATCGAAAAATTGGAAACCGAATAATTGCAAAATCTGTAAATTGAAACACATAAAACGAAAAATGAAGAAATTAAAAATTGGAAAATTGAAAACTGAATAATTTTAACTTGAAAGTTTCGAAAAATTGCAAATCAATAAACTGTAGAAACAAAAAAAAATTATGACATCGAAATCTAAAAAAATGAAAATTTGAAAAAAAAGAAGATGAAAAGCAAAGTAAAAATTACAGATGGAAAAATTGAAAACATTATAAACTGAAAATCTAATAATTGACATTTCCTGAAATTGCTAACTGAAAAATTGCAAAATCTAAAAACTGAAACTTTCAAAATTTGGAGAATCGAAATATCGAAGAGATGCGTATCGTAAAATTGAAAAAAAAAATGAAAAATTTGAAAAATTGAAGGAACGAAAA
Organism: Zophobas morio; assembly: GCF_036711695.1. Taxonomy (NCBI): domain Eukaryota; kingdom Metazoa; phylum Arthropoda; class Insecta; order Coleoptera; family Tenebrionidae; genus Zophobas; species Zophobas morio. The sequence continues at coordinate 5,698,293 of NW_026972123.1, read as the reverse complement.
AATTTAAAAATAAATAAAATTGAAAAACAAAAAAAAATCGGAATAACGAAAAATCACAAATTGTAAATATAAAGAAAAAACCGAAATCAAAAATTATCAATCAAAATTTGAAAAATTGAAAAATTAAAAATTGTAAATTCCAGAAATTTTAAATCAAAAATTGCAAAATGTGATAATTGAAAAAAACAAATAAACTGAAAAATTGGACAGTGAAAAATGGAAGAAAGAAAAAATTGAAAAACAAAAAATTATAAAATCTGAATACTGAAGAAACGAATATTGAAAAAATAAAGAAAATAAAAACGGAAATGGGGGACCTATTTCTTCGTCTTCTAGGGGTCATGAAAGATCGAGAAAACGTAGAAGTAGAGAGTCGGCCGAAGGACTCGATTACAATACTTCCTTTGCTTACGCTCGGGAAGTAAAAATGAAACGAAACGTAGCAAATCGAAAAATTGCAATATCTAAAAATTGAAAAATCGAAAAACTGAAAAAATTAAACCTGAAACATTCGAAAAATTGCAATTCGAAAAACTGAGGAAACAAAAATGAAAATTTGAAGAACTAAAAACTTCAAGTCAAAAAAAAAAGAATTATATTATAAATCCAGAACATTAAAAAAAAATAACATTTCAAAAAAAGAAAATAAAAAACCGTAACGAAAATTTGCAAATCGAATGAGAAATTAAAAATCTAAAAATTGAGAAATCAAATTTCGAGGATATTCATATCGTAAAACTAAAGAAACAAACAAAAATGAAAAAATGAAAAAAGTATAAAGCCGAAATATGTATTGAAAAATCGAAAAATTGTTGAAATAAAGGAAATAAAAAACCGAATGGAAAAATTGTAAATCGAAAAATTGAAGAAATGGAAAATTGACAAACTAAAAATTGATTAAATTAAAAATTGAAAAGTCGTGAAATTGCAAATCGAAAAATTGCAAAATCTTGAAAACTGAAACATCCAAAAGCTGGAAAATCAAAAAACTGAATAATTTAAAAATGTAAACTCGGGATGCATATCGTAAAAATCAAGATAAACAAAAAAAATGAAAAATTTGAAACACTGAAGAAACGAAAAAATAAAAAAATAAATAAATTGAAAACCAAAAAAAAATAGAATAGTGAAAAATCAAAAATTGTAAAATTAAAGAAAAAACCGAAATAAAAAACTGCCAATCAAATTTTGAAAAAATGAAAAATTGTAAATTCTAGAAATTTTAAATCAAAAATTGCAAAATCTGATAATTGAAAAAAAACAAATAAACTGAAAAATTAAAAAATTGGACAGTGAAAAATTGAAGAAAGAAAAAATTGAAAAATCAAAATATTAAAAACTGAGAAATTTAAAAAATAGGGAGTAACTTGAAAAATTGAGGAAACGAAAAATTAAAAAGTGATAAACTGATAAATCGAAAAGTAAAAAATTGTAATATCGAAAAATTGTAAAATTGAAAAATTGTAAATCCGTTTGGAAAAATTAAACAAAGTGAAAAAACGAAAAATTGTGATTTTACCCTAACTCAATACTGATTCATACACCACAAATACAGAAGTATCTTATTGGAGATGACGTCATCAAATTGTTGGTAGGGAGTTACATGAGTTACATGAGTCTTATTATACATAATTTTTTTTTCGTACTTTAGGGGTCATGAAACGTCGAGAAAACATAAAAGTCGGTGAATGGACTCGATTACAATACTTCCTTAGCTTACGCTTGGGAAGTAACAATCTCGGGTTATTTAGGCAGAACCTCCCTCGCCTCTGAAGTACAATCCAACAAGTTAATCTACATCGCTCTATTTCAAGCTTTACATTTATTACACTCCTACCCAGCCTCCCGCCGCTCTCAATTTAACTATAAAATTTCGCCCGCCGCCCGTCCGTCTCATATTTTAGCAAATATCCCGCCGCGCCGTATTCAAATCAGACGTCCGTCTCGAATTGCTTTTCATTGCTTTTCGATCGTGTGCGTAACGCGCGCCCATTATGCCTCCAACAAAACTGCCCCCAGCCGCCCCCTAATTGCTCCGGCATCTAGCGGCCTTCTTCGGCACGTTTTAATGACGTCCTAAAGAGGGTCGACTCCGAGCTTCGTCCTTTCGGCCCTCAAGTCTCAGCTGCGAGCCCTCGTTAGAGCGACAAAGGCAACAATGACAACTTCTGGTGTCGGATGAACTCGATGACTGACGTCGAGGACACTCAAATTTGAATATGTTTGGATGTTTATGCAAACACGTCGCTCGTGAATTGACGAATACAGGTAGAAAGGGTGATTTCGAGTGATTTTTCTCACAGAAGGGTTGATCGCCGTGGCGGATGGAAGCGCGTGCCGTTGCGCGACCAATGAATGCGTAATGGCCAGACTGGAATGGTAAATCGGTTACGGTACCCCGAGGGATGATTATTATTTATGGAGGAAATATTTCGTGGAAAAACGGAGAGGGTTTAGAGCTTGATGGAAATTTTTTTTTTCGTATTATTTTTAAATGGTAATACTGATTTAATTGCTTGGTTACAGTGTCCGATTACTGATGAGTTATTTTTTCCACAACTTAATTAACTTTAATGAATAATCAGAAAAAAATATTTAATTAATTTATTTGTTATGAGTAAGTGGAAGCGGTTTCATAAACCTCAAATTTATGTAAGTATAAATTTACACAAGTACAAAAGCACTGGGACATCCTAGAGTGCCTTGACGTATTATGTCGTTTAGATTACATAACTAAGGGCGTAGTTGGTCATGGATTTCACTTGTCACTTGTCATTAATGTCATTTTTAACCTGTCATTTAAATTCGTTTTTATTGTTTTAACGATTTTCAAGTGTGAAATCTCTTTGATCCAAGCTCAAAACAACAAAATAGTCGTTTTTAAAACTCTTGATGGTTATGTCGTGGTATCCCAGTGAGACTTCGTAAACGAAGAGTTGGTGTATTCTGTAACTATATGCAAGAATATCCGGCCAAATACCGTGATTAATAAATCAAGAAGCATCGTTAGAGGCTCACATTGGAGATGTAATCAACAGATTTGTTCGAACTGGCCGTGCCAACAAAAGGAAATCTCGTGGAACATCTTCAGTATCTCAGGAAGTTGTTAATGATTAGAGACGACTTGAGCAGAATCCGCTAACATCTTTGACAGAACATTTTTGAAATTAAAAAGAGAGTGAACATGTGCCTTGAACAAAATGGTGAACATTTTCAACATTCAGTTTCACTCAGATGCACCATTTTTTCAAAAAACACCTTACATGTCAAATTAAAATTATTTTCAGAGGTAACTATGTCATCTTTCTTTTTTTATTTATTCTTCTTTAGAATAATTTGTTTTGCCACTTCAGTCAGAAAGAAAGAACCATTGTGCTATATCAATGAATTCAGAAAAAAAGCGCCATTCAAAAAAGCACTAATTATATGGTAGTGCCATTTTAAAAAAAATCAAGTTGGCGTTGCATCTCGAGAACAAATGAAGCTTTTTTTTAAGAATAATTGGAACGCAATGACGTTAACATTAAATACATTCAAGATTTTGGGGAATTTGCTGACTCCAAAAATATAGCGTATTTATGGTAACGGAGCAATATTTTCGGAATATAGGGCGTGAAATTTGAGTTTTTAAAAATTTTTAAAAATAACGGAGGCTATCCTTTAAAAAAAAGTCTGTGATATAGATGTCGATTCCAAAAATATATTATATATTGTAAAAATATAATAAAATATGCAAAAGAATAATGTTTCAATTGGCGATTTTAGTAAAATGGTAGGAGTTATCGAAAAAACGATGCCGAAAGTAACTTCTGGTCTGGAGATCGAAATAGGGAAAAGGTTTGTTTTTGAAGAAGTCTAAAATTCTTTTTGTTTCTACAGTTTCTTGATTTGCAATTTTTCGAGATTTTCAAGTTTAAATTATTCAGTTTTTCAATTTTCCAATTTTGAATTTCTTCATTCTTCGTTTTATATGTTTCAATTTTCAGATTTTGCAATTATTCGGTTTCCAATTTTTCGATATTAACTTTTAGATATTTTAATTTTTCGTTTTTTCAATTTTAGATTTTTCCATTTATAGATTTTTCATTTTGTGTTTCTCGAATTTTTGATATGAAATATTTCCGGCTTCCGTTGTAAATATGTAATAATAATTATTATAATTTTAAAAATTGTTCTTCGATTTTTCAATTATTGGATTTTAAAACCTTTTCATTTATTCCATTTTTCATTTTTTTTTATTTTTAATTTTTCAATTTCTCGATTTTTAATTTTTCGATTTTTCAAAATTATCTACAGTTTTTCGACTTTATAGTTTTGATCATTCTATCATTATTCGATTTTACAATTTTTGGTTTATAGGTTTTTCGATTTTCTATTCCATTCTATTTTATTTCTCTTTCAAATATTTTGATCCATTATTTTATTTTTTAATTTTAGTATTTTCGATTTTTAGTTTTTCAATGTTTCGATTTTTTGTTTCTTTTAAAATTTTTTAAAAATAACGGAGGCTATCCTTTAAAAAAAAGTCTGTGATATAGATGTCGATTCCAAAAATATATTATATATTTTAAAAATTTTTGGTTTAAAATGCAATTTAAAACAAAATATGCAAAAGAATCATGTTTCAATTGGCGATTTTGGTAAAATGGTAGGAGTTATCGAAAAAACGAGGCCGAAAGTAACTTCTGATCTGGAGATCGAAATAGGGAAAAGGTTTGTTTTTGAAGAAGTCTAAAATTCTTTTTGTTTCTACAGTTTATTGATTTGCGATTTTTCGAGATTTTCAAGTTTAAATTATTCAGTTTTTCAATTTTCCAATTTTGAATTTCTTCATTCCTCGTTTTATATGTTTCAATTTTCAGATTTTGCAATTATTCGGTTTCCAATTTTTCGATATTAACTTTTAGATATTTTAATTTTTCGTTTTTTCAATTTTAGATTTTTCCATTTATAGATTTTTCATTTTGTGTTTGTCGAATTTTTGATATGCAATATTTCCGGCTTCCGTTGTAAATATGTAATAATAATTATTATAATTTTAAAAATTGTTCTTCGATTTTTCAATTATTGGATTTTAAAACCTTTTCATTTATACCATTTTTCATTTTTTTTTATTTTTAATTTTTCAATTTCTCGATATTTAATTTTTTAATTTTTCGATTTTTCAAAATCATCTACAATTTTTCGACTTTATAGTTTTGATCATTCTATCATTATTCGATTTTACAATTTTTGGTTTATAGGTTTTTCGATTTTCTATTCCATTCTATTTTATTTCTCTTTCAAATATTTTGATCCATTATTTTATTTTTTAATTTTAGTATTTTCGATTTTTAGTTTTTCAATGTTTCGATTTTTTGTTTCTTTTAAAATTTTTTAAAAATAACGGAGGCTATCCTTTAAAAAAAAGTCTGTGATATAGATGTCGATTCCAAAAATATATTATATATTTTAAAAATTTTTGGTTTAAAATGCAATTTAAAACAAAATATGCAAAAGAATCATGTTTCAATTGGCGATTTTGGTAAAATGGTAGGAGTTATCGAAAAAACGATGCCGAAAGTAACTTCTGGTCTGGAGATCGAAATAGGGAAAAGGTTTGTTTTTGAAGAAGTCTAAAATTCTTTTTGTTTCTACAGTTTCTTGATTTGCAATTTTTCGAGATTTTCAAGTTTAAATTATTCAGTTTTTCAATTTTCCAATTTTGAATTTCTTCATTCTTCGTTTTATATGTTTCAATTTTCAGATTTTGCAATTATTCGGTTTCCAATTTTTCGATATTAACTTTTAGATATTTTAATTTTTCGTTTTTTCAATTTTAGATTTTTCCATTTATAGATTTTTCATTTTGTGTTTCTCGAATTTTTGATATGAAATATTTCCGGCTTCCGTTGTAAATATGTAATAATAATTATTATAATTTTAAAAATTGTTCTTCGATTTTTCAATTATTGGATTTTAAAACCTTTTCATTTATTCCATTTTTAATTTTTTCTGATTTTTAATTTTTCAATTTCTCGATATTTAATTTTTTAATTTTTCGATTTTTCAAAATTATCTACAGTTTTTCGACTTTATAGTTTTAATCATTCTATCATTATTCGATTTTACAATTTTTGGTTTATAGGTTTTTCGATTTTCTATTCCATTCTATTTTATTTCTCTTTCAAATATTTTGATCCATTATTTTATTTTTTAATTTTAGTATTTTCGATTTTTAGTTTTTCAATGTTTCAATTTTTTGTTTCTTTAAAATTTTTTAAAAATAACGGAGGCTATCCTTTAAAAAAAAGTCTGTGATATAGATGTCGATTCCAAAAATATATTATATATTTTAAAAATTTTTGGTTTAAAATGCAATTTAAAACAAAATATGCAAAAGAATAATGTTTCAATTGGCGATTTTGGTAAAATGGTAGGAGTTATCGAAAAAACGATGCCGAAAGTAACTTCTGGTCTGGAGATCGAAATAGGGAAAACGTTTGTTTTTGAAGAAGTCTAAAATTCTTAAAAAAAATCTGGGGTGTAAATTTCGACTTTCTGATTCCAAAAATTCAGCGTTTTTGTTATAGCTTCGAGGCAAGATTTTAAAAATATTTGGTTTCAGATGTATTTATTTATTTATTTTTTTTTAATCCGAAAAACTTATACTTCATTTGAGAATTCTAGAAAAATGGTAGGAGTTACACAAGAAAGTAACTTCTGGAGGTCCAAATCTACAAGAAAATGTCTTTCATTTAGTTTCGAAGGCGATCGAAAAATTCCAAAATTTTTGGTATTGAAAAATTTTGGTTTTGAAAAAATCATCTTAGAACCCTTTTAAAAACATGTGGAATATAGATTTCGACATGCTGATTCCAAAAATATAGCGTTTCTATGATCTCGGGGTAAGATTTTAAAACTGTTTGGTGTTAAATGCAATTAAAAAAAATATATATCCAAAAAAAAAAATCATGCTTCAATTGACGATTCTGGTAGGAGTTATGGGGCCGAAAGTACTTTCTGGAGGTCGAATTGTACAAGAAAATATCTTTCGTTAAGTTTTGAAAATCCTTGAAAATTATTTATTATTATTATTTTTTTTTGATCCAAAAAACTCATATTTTATTTGGCGATCCTGGAAAATGGTATGAGTTAACGAAGAAATGAGGCCGAAGTAACTTCTGGAGGTCGAAATCTCCAAGTGGTCGAAAAATTCAAAAATTTTTGGTTTTGAAAAAATCGTCCAAAAATCCTTTAAAAAAATCTGGGATATAGATTTCGATGTGCTGATTCCAAAAATGTAGCGTTTTGATGGTCTCGGAGTAAGATTTTAAAATTATTTGCTTTAAACCATAGGAAGAGTTATCGAAAATCTACAAGAACATGATTTCTTTAAGTTTCAAAAAATGTCGAAAAAATTTTGGAAAATTTTGGTTTTGAAAAAGTCGCCTAAATATTCTCAAAAAACTGTGGGTTATAGATTTCGACGTGCTAATTCCAAAAATATAGCGTGTTTCTGCTCCCGAAGAAAGATTTGAGCAATATTCGATTTGAAATGCAATTTTTGTAAAAATCAAAAAAAAAAAAATTAATTTTATGGGTGATTCTGAAAAAATGATAGGAATTTTCGAAGAAATGAGACCGATAGATACGACACACTGGATAAATGAGGCCGAAAGTAAATTCTGGAAGTTGAAATCTACGAAAAAATGTCTTTCGTTAAGTTTCAAAGGCGATCGAAAAATTCCAAAATTTTCGGTATTGAAAAATTTTGGTTTTGAAAAAATCGTCTAAGAACCTTTTTAAAAACATGTGGAATATAGATTTCGATATGCTGATTCCAAAAATATAGCGTTTCTATGATCTCGGGGTAAGATTTTAAAAATATTTGGTGTTAAATGAAATTTAAAAAAACTATATCCAAAAAAATCATATTTCAATTGGCGATTCTGGTAGGAGTTATGGAAAAAACGGGAGAGAAAATACTTTCTGGAGCTCGAATTGTACAAGAAAATATCTTTCGTTAAGTTTTGAAAGTCGTTGAAAATGGGTCGAAATGTTCCCTAGTAGGAAAAAATTTTGTTTTTGAATAAGTCTACTAAAAATCCTTAAAGAAAATTCTGAAGTATAAATTCCGACTTGCTTTATTTGGTTTCAATGTATTTATTTTCTTTATTTATTTTTTTTTTATCGAAAAAAAATCATGTTATTTGGCGATCCTGGAAAATGGTATGAGTTAACGAAGAAATGAGGCCGAGGTAACTTCTGGAGGTCGAAATCTCCAAGTGGTCGAAAAATTCCAAAATTTTTGGTTTTGAAAAAATCGTCCAAAAATCCTTTAAAAAAATCTGGGATTTAGATTTCGATGTGCTGATTCCAAAAATGTAGCGTTTTGACGGTCTCGGAGTAAGATTTTAAAATTATTTGCTTTAAAATGAAATTAAAAAAAAGTATACAAAAAAAATCGTGTTTCAATTAGCGATTCTGGAAAAATAGGAAGAGTTATAGACAATCTACAAGAACATGATTTTCGTTAAGTTTCAAAGAACGTCGAAAGAATATTGGAAAGTTTTGGTTTTGAAAAGTTGCCTAAATATTCTCAAAAAACTGTGGGTTATAGATTTCGGCGTGCTAATTCCAAAAATATAGCGTTTTTATAGTCCCAGTGCAAAATTTTAGAAATATTTGACTGGAAATGCGAATAAATGAGGCCGAAAAATGTAATATTTGAAAAAAAAGTAGATTGTCGCTTCCGGAAAAACTTGAAAGTTGTAATTATTCTTTGCATCTAAGTAAATGTAGGTTTTCAAATAATTTAATTTGGTGTTCTGCAATTTATGTTTTTATTAGTAGTTCCACAGATATACCGAGTTTCCCCATTAGCGCGTCCCTCTTTAATATCTCAATTATGTGAAAATACACAACATATACTATTAGCATTTACGTTTGTTCAATAAGGGCGTGAATTTTCATTTTGTCATAATTTTGGCTACACTGGTGAATAAATAGTAGGGATTTCAAAATGTCAATAACAAAAAAAATATGTGAAATTTAGTAGGTACAGTAATATAAAAAAAAAAAAATTGACACTGAATTCAGAAAAAAAATTAATAGTGCTCAATTTTCAATCTAGACATCCAGGTTTTTGGAAAAAATCAAAACCCTGTACCATTTTGCAATTTCGAACTACTTATACAAGATACCTCAAAACAATATCATAATTTTTCGTTTTTCATTTTCTTTAATTTTTCAATTTTTCAGTATTTCGATTTCATAATTTTTCGTTCTTAATTTTTTCCCTTTTTTAATTACTCGACTTTTTCAATTTTTCGTCTCTCTAATTTTTCGATTTGCACTTTTTCAATTTTGTAGTTTTTCGAAATTCGAGTCTCTCAATTATTAATCCTTGGATTTTTCAATTTTTCGTGTCTTCTCTTTTTCAAGTTCTTGTTTTCCCGATTTTTACTTCCCGAACGTAAGTTAAGGAAGTATATTAATCGAGTCCATAGGAGGAATTGCCACTTTTATGTTTTCTCGACGTTTCATGACCCCTACAGTACGAAAAAAATAGTCTCCCGTTTCCGTCTGTCTGCCTGTCTGTCTGTCTGTATCCATTTTTATTAGACACGTAATCTCCGAAACTGCTGGACCGATTGTTGCCAAATTTTGTACGTATGTTAGAAATATCATGTATATGGTTAAATTGTACGGTATAATAACGTTATCTGTTTTTTAATATATACAGTTTTCTTTCAACAACAGGAAAGTTCAACATGTTTTCATTTTCTTGTTGGGAAAAGAAGACTTCGTATATTAAGAAAAAAAAATGGACAAAATATAAACCCCGCCCACCCACCCCTTCTCAATTGTGATCAATGTTTTATTCATCATGAGCTGAAGGGCGGAGTTTAGTTTGCAAAATCTTCATTTCTCTACTAGCAATTGCCATATGAAATATATTTTTAAAAGGGTCAAATTTTTTAGGGAAATATTGTTGGAAAAAAAAATCATATGATAATTTCTTGTAGAAAAATGCGGATTTTACATTTAAACTCCGCCCTTCGGTCTGATTAGGAATGAAAAACAAATCACAATTGAGATCGAGGCGGGTGGGTGGGGCTTAATCTTTGTTTTTGTTTCTTTATATATACGTAGTTTTCTTTCAACAATTTTTTGGCACAAATAACAAGACATATTACAATAAAAAAACATAAAGTCAATCTATTATTCAATAATTTTGACTGTACTCCTAGTAATGTAAGTCACGTAAAAAACTTGTACTTTCTCGTTTTTTTTCGAAAAACTGAAGAAATGAAAAACTGAAAAATCCAAAAATTGAAAACTCGTGAAACTTTGAATCGAAAAAGTCCAAAATCTAAAAATTTAATGAATTACATAGAGGAAAATTGAAAGATAAAAAGTTGGAAAATTGCAAACCGAAAAATTGAAAAAATTGAAATTGAAATACAAAAAATTATAAAATCGGAACATTGACAAATTGTAAAAATAAAGAAAATAAAAAACTGAAACGAAAAATTAAAAACTGAAAACTTGGGAAACTCAAATCGAAAAATTGCAAAATCTAGAAATTGAATTGAAAAGTTGAAAAATTAAAAACCTTAAACTTGAAAACTAGAAAAAATCGAAGTCGAAAAAATGAAGGAACAAAAAAATGAAAAATTGAAAAACAGAATATCTAAAACTAGGAAGTCGAAAAATCGAAAGATTAAGAAATATTGAAAAATTGAAAAATCGGAAAAGTAAAAAGGTAGACACATCGAAAAATCCAGAAGTCAGAAATAGAAAAGCCGAAGAATTGAAATACTGAAAAATCCTAAAACTGAAATATCTAAAAACTGAAAAATCGAAAAATCAAAAAAGTGAAGTCGAAAAATAGAAACCTTAAAAAATCGAAAAATTGAAAAATCTAAATATCGAAGAACTAAAACGCGAAAAAATGTAAAATTTAAAAATCGTATAACGAAAAATCGAGAAATCGAAACTCCCAAATTTAAAAAATCGGATAACTGAAAAATCGAAAAATCGAAAAACTGGAAAAACGAAAAACTGAGAAATCGAAAAATCAAAAGATCAAGAAATCGTGGAGTCGAAAATTCGAACAATTGAGAAACCGAAATAGGTCAAAATCGAAAAATCGAAAAGTTAAAAATTGAACAATTTATAAATTGAGAAATTGACAATCAAAATATTGAAAAATTCAAATCTCGATAAATCGAGAAATCAAAAAACTTAAAAATTCGAAAAATTGAAAAATTGTGAGATTGAAAGATCCAAAGAAGGAGAAATCGAAAAGTGATGAAGTCGAAAAATCGAAAGATTAAGAAATATTGAAAAATTGAAAAATCGAAAAATCAAACAAGTGAAGTCGAAAAATAGAAACCTTAAAAAATCGAAAAATTGATAAATCAAAAACATGAAAAATCAAAAAATTAAAGAATTGCAGAACAGGAAAATCGAAACATTCGAGGGTAAAGAAATGGGAAAATCAAAACATCGATTAATTGAAAAACCGAAAAAATGAAAGTTTATAAAAGTCAAATTTGAAAAATTAAAAAATCGAAAATTCAAAAGATTAAGAAATCGAAATATTTGAAAACTTCGAAAACTTGAAAAATTGAAATATCGAAGAACTGAAATGAAAAATCGAGAAATCGAAAAATCTAAAATTTTAAAAACTAAAAAATCTAAAAATTTAAAAATTGAAATATTGAAAAATCGAAAAAGTAAAAAAATCGACACATCGAAAACTCCAGAAGCCAAAAATCGAAAAGTGGAAGAATCGAAATATTGAAAACTCCAAATACTGAAAAATGAAAGAAAAACTGAAAATTGGAAAACCTGAAAAATTCGAAAACTGAAATGGCCAAAAACTCAGAACCTAAATAGTCGAAAAATCCAAAAAGTGAAGTCGAAAAATCGAAACCTTAAAAAAACTAAAAAATGAAAAATCAAAGACCTGAAGAATCGAAAAAAAAAATTAAAGAATTGAAGAACATTGATATCGAAACCCGCGAAAATCAAGAAATGGGAAAATCAAAATATCGATTAATTGAAAAATCGAAAAATTGACAGTTTATAAATATCAAATTTGAAAAATTGAAAAATCGAAAATTTGAAAAAACGACGTTGAAAAACAGAAAATCTAAAACCGGGAAGTCGAAAAATAGAAACCTTAAAAAATCGAAAAATTGATAAATCAAAAACATGAAAAATCAAAAACTTTGAAAAATTCGAAAACTTAAAAAACTGAAATATCGAAGAACTGAAATGAGAAAGCGAGAAATCGAAAAATCTAAAATTTTAAATATTGAAAAATTAAAATATCAAAAAACTAAAAAATTTAAAATTTCAAAATCGAAAAATTGAAAAAACGACAATTAAACAACAGAAAATCTAAAACCTGGAAGTCGAAAAATCGAAAGATTAAAAAATCGAAACATTTGAAAAAACTGAAATATCGAAGAACTGAAATGAAAAAGCGAGAAATTGAAAAATCTAAAATTTTAAATATTGAAAAATTAAAACATCAAAAAACTGAAAAATTTAAAATTTCAAAATCGAAAAATTGAAAAAACGACAATTAAACAACAGAAAATCTAAAACCTGGAAGTCAAAAAATCGAAAGATTAAGAAATCGAAACATTTGAAAAGTCGAAATATGGAAGAGCTGAAATGAAAAATCGAGAAATCGAAAAATCTAAAATTTTAAAAATCAAAAAATCTAAATTTAAAAATCCCAGAGTCAAAAATCGAAAAGTCGAAGAATCGAAATATTGAAAAATCCCAAAACTGAAATATCGAAAAACGGAAAAATGAAGGAAAAACTAAAAGTGGAAAACCAAATCGGGAAATCAAAACATTGAAAAATCGAAAAATTTAAAACAATTGAAGACAGAAAATCTAAAACCGGGAAGTCGAAAAATCGAAAGATTAAGCAATCGAAAAATTGAAAAATCCCAAAACTGAAATATCGAAAAATTGAAAAACGAAAGAAGAACTGAAAAATGGAAAACCTGAAAGATCCGAAAACTGAAATATCCAAAAACTAAGAAGCTAAAAAGTCAAAAAATTGAGCAATAGAAAAATCCAAAAAGTTAGGTTAAAAAATTGAAACCTTAAAAAAATTAAAAAAGGAAAAATCAGAAACCTGAAAAATCGAAAACTTAAAGAATTGAAGAACAGGAATATCGAAACCCTCGAAAGTCAAGAAATGGGAAAATCAAAACATCAATTCATTGAAAAATCGAAAAATTGACAGTTTATAAATGTCAAATTTGAAAAATTGAAAAATCGAAAATTTGAAAAAACAACAATTGAAAAACAGAAAATCTAAAACCGGGAAATCGAAAAACGATAGATTAAGAAATCAAAACCTTTGAAAAACTGAAATATCGAAGAACTGAAATGAAAAATCGAGAAATCGAAAAATCTAAAATTTTAAATATTGAAAAATTAAAACACCAAAAAATCGAAAACACCGACGAATCGAAAAGCTGAAAAATCCCAAAACTAAAATATCCAAAAACTGAGAACCTAAAGAATCGAAAAATTGAGAAATCGAAAAATCAAGAACCTGCAAAATCGTACGATCGAACCCAAACTAAAATGTCCAAAAACTGAGAAATTAAAAATTTGAAAAATTGAGGAATCGAAAAATCAAAAAAGTGAAGTTGAAAAACCGAAATCTGAAAAAATAGAAAAATTGAAAAACCAAAAAAACCTGAAAAATCAAGTAATTGAAAAATCGAGAAATAAAGAGTTTTATGCCACAATTTTTCGTTTTTCATTTCCTTTATTTTTTTATTGGAGTTTGTAGTTTGCCGTTCAATCAAGTTTTCAAATTTTCAATCTTGATTTTTCAATTCCTCGATTTTCTAACTTTTAAATTTTCCAGAAAAATTTGAAAAGCTAAAAATTGTAGAATCGGAAATTATAGACTCGTCAAAATTGTAAAGTCAAAAAACTAATACTGCAAGATCGAAAAATTTAAATACTAAATATCGAGAAATCGATTAATTAAAAATAAAAAAAAAATTGTAATATCATAAGACTGAAAAAAGTATTTTTTTTTTTTAATTATATTTAATTAAAATAGCAAATCTGAAACTTGAAGAAACAAATGAAAAATTGAAAACTCACAAAGCGAAAAATTGAAGAATCGAAAAATCGAAAAAACAAAAAATTATAAAATCCAAATATTGAAAAATAGATCAATTCAAAAAAAGATTGACAACAATCTAACAGAGTCGTAATTTTCCGCTAATTTAAGTGGCGCAGTCGGTGGGATTCTATACAGCTTATTTTCTCTTTAGATTAAGGCTTCAGTTAATTACAAAACGATGTGTTGATAACTTAATAACAACTTTATTGACAAAAAAATCGATTTTGGAAAGATTCCAATATCTGACGATCGTTGTCCCGAGTAGGAAGGTTGACGAATTTCGTGTCGGAACGACGTTACTGGCGAGAAAGGGGTGAACGAGGCACTGAAGAAGTGTCGTGATGTGTCGCACTTTGTTAAGGGTTCTTCAGGGGATGATGGTCTTTGTAAAGGAAATATCACCCTGAGAACACGGGTTTTGGCCATTTGGAAATACTTTATTGAAATATCTTTAACGTGGATGAATTTTATGAAGTTGGAAGGGGGAAAAAACCTTTAATGTGGCGACAGTTTAGAATGCCATGAACTTTTGTTATCGAAATGTCTGACTGCATTATTTGTGACGCTTGTAGGTTTATTTTACGTTGAGTCATTGTTGCACCTATACCGGGTGATTCACGAGTAGTAATGACACCGACAGCAACCTTTGACCTGTCTGGTTCATTTTATTTACCAAGAAAAGAACCTTAAACAGGTACAAGAAAAACAAATTCATCACAAAAACTGTCAAAATTTCTGAATGAAAATTAATTCGATTCTTGTGTTTGTTGTCAGCGAAGTCAGCCAGACGAAGCTTATTTTAGGCTCCTCAATAACAATAACAACAATATTGTTAAAAATGGGTACATAACAAATCGCTGACCCGCGAAGGTCAGATTCCCAACTCACTTGTCCCATTCCCCGTACCATAATTAATAACAACCCATAAATCATTCATAAACATCGCATCCAATTTCCGAACCCATATTAATCCGTGACCCCGTCCCGACCATCGCACAATTGAAAATATATGCAAAAGAGCTTTAAATTATGCAAATCGCGTTATCGCTGAATAATTAACACGTCACGCCTTATTCCATTATCTAACATTAGCGACAAGTGTAGTTTGCATAATGGCCACCCTTTTTCAAGCGACATTCATCCCTAATATACATATACATATTCGCGTCGGAGTAACGAAACTGTTGCGATATCACGTGTCACGTCTTTATGAACACGCTTTGACACTTGTGTACGTGATATACTGTCCAACAGATGTTTTAGCGAGGATTAATCAAAAGGGATAATTAATTCGGAAATCGCTGGAATTTGCATAAGGGGGCGATACACCTGCTGGCGCGAGCATGGAGGGATTGAGCTAGAAACGACGTCGTTTACAGAAAAAAAGGCACAAAATTTCGATTTTGCATGTTTAAAAAAATCTTCAAAAAACAGCATACAACACAAATCGGCTACAGTCTAAATTAATAACAGCAATAATCAGTATTCCACGCTTCGCGCGCCGTAGTATTGTATCCCTTAAAAGCAACAATGTGTGTTATTACGGCCGTAAAAAATACATAAACAAACCACAATACGAACTTGAACCGTGCTAAACCTGGAGGAGATACATATTTGCGGTTCGTACGGAATAATTCAATCTGAATACGCAGCGGACAATCATCGCCGTTGCGGTCGAGAAAAATATTAAATAAAGTACGGCTCGGACGGTAGAAAGTCGACAAAAACGTTAATGCGGGCAGAACGTGAAACAATAAACTCGCCACGATTGATTTATTTTAAACAAAGAATGACCACTCGACCGTTAATCATATTTCGGATGGGGATTTTTTAGCGGATTCTTCAATAACGGCGGGATGGGGGTCAGGGGTTTGTTTGTCTTTCTGGGTTTGGACTATTGTAATTAAGGTGGACTGCATCTGAATGGGTCATAAAACTGTCGGAAGTTGATATTGAAGAGATTTAGATTTACACTAGTTTCATTTTTCAGTGTGTTATTAATAATGATTCCATTTTATTATTTTTTTGTTTTTCCATGATATCGACATAAGTTATTGTGTTTCATTAACTGATATTATAGTTATAGGTTACACTTTGTACTTAGTTGTACTGGGACAAGAAACGAAGGACAAAAGGCAACGGACAAAGGAGAAAAACAAAAGGCAAATAACAAAGAATAACCATCAAAGAATAAAGTTTCTCCTATATTCTCTTTTTCCATGTTTCGAAATCGTCCAACACATGTTGATTTTACTTCTAATTAATTAATACATTTTTGTGGAATATTTATATTTATAAAAGAAGAGAAGCCTGGTGTTGCTTTTATCTTGGCATTAAAAAAAGAAGACAACAAGGAACAAAGAACAGAGGATAGAGAACGAAAGACATAGGACGATAGAGAGCAGAGAAATATAAAAGACAACAGAAGACAGTCAACAAAAACAAAGGACAGGACGGCTACGTGCGAAGAACACAGGACTGTATTTATTGTCCTTACTTCATATTTCGTCCTTCGTCCTTCGTCCTTTTCGTCCTTCGTCCTTTTTGTCCTTCGTCTTTGGTCCTTCTCGTCCTTCGTCCTTTTCCTCATTATCATCATTTTGTATTTCATTCTTTTGTTCCTTCATCTTTTTGACCTTCATCCTTTTGTCCATCTTTCGTCCTTTATCCTTCATCTTTGAACTTTCATCCTTCATTCTTCGTCATTCATCCTTAATCCTTCATCCTTCGCCCTTCAGCTTTTGTCCTTTATCCTTCGTTCTTCATCGTTTGTTCTTCATCCTTCGTCCTTCGGTTGAGGGACAGAAAGATTGACGAAAGATGAAGGAGAGAAGGATGAAGAACAGAAGGATGAAAAACAGGAGGTTGAAGGATAGAATGATGAAAGACAAAAGGATGAAGGACAATAGGATGACAGTCGTAACAGTGCAGGACAAAAGGATGAAGGATAAAATAATGAAGGGCAAAAGAATGAAGGACCAAAGGGCTACTAAGAACAAAAGGATGAAGGACAAAATGATGACGGGCAAAAGGATGAAAGATAAAAGAA
Source organism: Zophobas morio (assembly GCF_036711695.1). Taxonomy (NCBI): domain Eukaryota; kingdom Metazoa; phylum Arthropoda; class Insecta; order Coleoptera; family Tenebrionidae; genus Zophobas; species Zophobas morio. Next base: position 5,681,080 of record NW_026972123.1, on the reverse strand, counting down.
TGAAGGACAAAAAGATGCAGGACAAAAAAATGAAGGACAAAATCCTTCGTCCTTTTCATCCTTCGTCCTTCGTCCTTCTCGTCCTTCGTCCTTTTCGTTCTTCGTCCTTTTCATCCTTCGTCTTTGGTTTTTTCGTCCTTCATCCTTTTCCACTTTGGCCTTTTTTGTCCTTCGTCCTATTCGCCCTTCGTCCTTTTTGTCCTTCGTTCTTTTCATCCTTTTCTTCCTTCGTCCTTTTCGTCCTTTCCGCCTTTCGTCCTTTTCGTCCATCGTCTTTTTCGTCCTTCGTCCTTTTTGTTCTTCGTCCTTCTCGTCATTCGTCCTTTTCGTCCTTCGTTCTTCGTCCTTTTCGTCCTTCGTCCTTTTCGTCCCTGGTCCTTTTATCTTTCGTTCTGTAAGTCCTTCGTCCTTTTCTTCCTTCGTCCTTTTCGTCCATCGTCCTTTTATCTCTCGTTCTGTTAGTCCTTCGTCCTTTTTGTCCTTTTCTTCCTTTGTCCTTCACGTCCTTAATCCTTTTCGATCTTCGTCGTTTTATCCTTCGTCCTTCGTCCTTTTCGTCCTTCGTCCTTTTCGTTCCTCGTCCTTTTCGTCCTGCGTCCTTTTCGTCCTTCGACCTTTTCGTCTTTCGTCCTTCGTCCTGTTCATCCTCCGTCCTTTTCGTCCTTCGTTCTTTCCGTCCTTCGTCTTTTTTGTCCTTCGTTCTTCGTCCTTTTCGTCCTTGCTCCTTTTCGCTTCTCGTCCTTTTATCTTTCTTTCTGTAAGTCCTTCGTCCTTTTCGTCCTTTTCCGCCTTCGTCCATTTTGTCTCTCGTCCTTTCATCTTTCATTCTGTAAGTCCTTCGTCGTTTTCGTCCTTTGCGTCCTTTTCGTCCTTTTCGTCCTTCGTCCTTTTGGTCCATCGCCCTTTTCGTCCTTCGTCTTTTTCGTTCTTCGTCCTTTTCGTCCTTCGTCCTTTTCGTCCTTCGTCCTTTTCGTTCTTCGTTCTTTTCGTCCTTCGTCCTTTTCGTCCTTCGTCCTTTTCGTCCTTCGACTTTTTTGTCCATCGTCCTTTTCGTCTTTCGTCTTTTTCGTCCTCCGACCTTTTCGTCTTTCGTCCTTCGTCCTGTTCGTCCTCCGTCCTTTTCGTCCTTCGTCCTTTTCGTCCTTCGTCTTTTTTGTCCTTCGTTCTTCGTCCTTTTCGTCCTTCCTCCTTTTCGTCCCTCATCCTTTTATCTTTCATTCTGTAAGTCCTTCGTCGTTTTCGTCCTTTGTCCTTTTCGACCTTCGCCGTTTTATCCTTCGCCCTTTTCGTCATTCGTCCTTTTCGTCCTTCCTCTTTTTCGTCCTTTTCGTCCATCGTCTTTTTCGTCCTTCGTCCTTTTTGTCCTTCGTTCTTTTCATCCTTCGTTCTTTTCATCCGTCTTTCTTCGTCCTTTTCGTCCGTTGTCCTTGGTTCTTAGTCCTTCGTCTTTCGTCCTTAGTCCTTCGTCTTTCGTCCTTCCACCTTTTCGTCCATTGCGTCCTTTTCGTCCTTCGTACTTTTCGTCCATCCTCCTTTTCGTCCTTCGTCTTTTTCGTCCTTCGTCGTTTTTGTCCTTCGTTCTTCGTCCTTTTCGTCCTTCGTCCTTTACGTTCCTCGTCCTTTTATCTTTCGTTCTGTAAGCCCTTCGTCCTTTTCGTTCTTTTCCGCCTTCGTCCATTTTGTCCCTCGTCCTTTTATCTTTCATTCTGTAAGTCCTTCGTCCTTTTCGTTCTTCGTCCTTTTCGTCCTTCGTCCTTTTCGTTCTTTGTGATTCGTTCTTAATCCTTCGTCCTTCGTCCTTCCTCCTTTTCGTCCTTCGTCCTTGGTCCTTTCTTTCCTTCCTCCTTTTCGTCCTTCGTCTTTGGTCCTTTCTTTCCATCGTCCTTTTCGTCCTTTGTCCCTATCGTCCTTCGGTCTTTTCGTTCTTCGCGTCCCGTTCGTACTTTTCGTCCTTCGTCTTTTTCGTCCTTCGTCCTTTTCGTCCTTTGTCCTTGGTCCTTTTCGTCCTTCGTCCTTTTTGTCCTTCGTCCTTTTCGTCCTTCGTTTTTCGTCCTTTTCGTCCTTCGTTTTTCGTCCTCTTCATCCTTCGTCCTTTCCGTCCCTCGTCCTTGTATGTTTCGTTCTGTAAGTCCTTCGTCCTTTTCGCCCTTTTCTTCCTTCGACCATTTCGTCCCTTGTCCTTTTATCGTCCGTTCTGTAAGTTCTTCGTCCTTTTCGACCTTTTATTCCTTCGTCCTTTTCGTACTTCGCCCTTTTTGTTCTTTTTGTCCGTTGTCCTTCACGTCCTACGTCCTTTTCGTCCTTCGTCCTTTTCGTCCTTCGTCCTTTTCGTTCTTCGTCCTTTTCGTTCTTCGTCCTTTTCGTCCTTCGTCCTTTTCGTCCTTCGTACTTCGTCCTTTTCGTCCGTTGTCCTTTTCGTCCTTCGTTCTTTTCGCTCTTCGTCCTTTTCGTCCGTCGTCCTTTTCGTCCATCGTCCTTTTGTCCTTCGTCCTTTTCGTCCTTTGTCCTTTGTTCTTCGTCCTTTTCGTCCTTCGTCCTTTTCGTCCTTGGTCCTTTTCGTCCTTCGTCCTTTTCGTCCTTCGTCCTTGGTCCTTTTCGTCCTTCGTCCTTTTCGTCCTTCGTACTTTAGTCCTTCGTTCCTTCGCTTTTCGTCCGTCATCCTTCTGTCCTTCATCCTCCTATTCTTCATCCTCGTGTTCTTCATCCTTGTGTTCTTCATTCCTGTATCCTTCATCCCAGAAGGATGATGGACAGAAGGATGAAAGACAGAAAGATGAAGGACAAGAGGATGAAGGATAAAAGAATGAAGGACAAAAGGATGGTTGACAAAAGGATGAAAGTCAAAAAGATGAAGGAACAAAAAGATAAAATTCAAAATGATGAAAATCAAATTGATGAAGGTCAAAAGGATGAGAGACAAATGGATGAAAGACAAGAGACGAAGGGCGAAGAATAAAAGACGAAGGATAAAAGATGAGGTACGAAGGATGAAAGATGAAGAATCAGGGACGAAGGATGAAGGATGAAAGATGAAGTTCGAAGGATGAGAGACGAAGAATCAAGTTCAAAAAATAATGGACGAAGGATCACGGACGAAAGATCAAGGACGAGCGTTAAAGAAGGACGATGGACGAACTACGAAGGATGTAGAATGAAGGATAAAGGACGAAGAGTAAAAGACGAAGGATGAAGGACGAAGGTCTGAGGACCAAAGACTTAGGACGAAGGATGAAGAGGTGAGGACGAAAGATTAAGGACGAAGGGTATAAGACGAAGGATAGAGGACGAAGGGTGAAGGACAAAGCATGAAAAACGAAGGACAAAGTAGGAAGAATAAAACTTGAAGAATAAAGGATGGACGATAAAGGATCGAACACAAAGGATGTAGGATAAAGGATAAAGGACGAAGGATAAATAGTAAAGAATAAAAGGAACAAATTGCAGTGTTCGAGAACAAATCTAGAAGCGGTGACAGAGACCTTAGAGTAGGACCGCGCAGCTGTTTAAATGGAAACAGACAATGGGAGAAGTCTAGTCAAATCCATTCCAGTCGAGTCGGAATTACTCTGTACATAATCGCTGTATAGTTAGCCGTCTAAATTGGAGTTATTAAGAAATAAAATTGTTGAGTTTTACCCACGCCGAATTTAAATACCCGTTCAACGTGACAATATTCAATTTTTCGTTGTATTTTTTCATTCGCAGATGCATCTTTTTATTAAAATTTTTTGTTGTCTCAGGCACTGACAGACAAACCGTTTTGTTAATGAATCAGTTTATCCAACGTGTAGAAAAAATTGCATGGCTCACTGTTGTCTAAAAACTTCCTGAACAGTTTATATCTACTACATTTTATTTATGTACAGATGTTATCACAAATAACCGCTCCCAAAATAATTTTTTTTTAATTTTTCGAATTGCCTTCGACCAATTTTTTTCATTATATTGCCAAATGAATGGAAAACATTAAAAACTTCGGTTGGTTGTTTCGAGTACTTCTTAATTCATTAGTCATTATTAGAGAGCGGATTTCTAGGTTTAATGCTTTTTGTGAAAAATGTAAGCACTTCAAAACTTTTTTATATCTGTAACTATGATACAATTTGGAGTCATTTGACACATTTTTTTTATGCTTATTTGTTTTTTTTTCAATTTTATGCATATTAAACCTTATATGCAGGTTTCGGTGTTCTTTTTTTTTTAAACACATTTTAAATGATCGGCGAAAAAATTTTACAGTGGACAACTTGGAACATATTACAATCATAAATTGTTTTAAAGAAAACTGAAATACGTGTGTAAAATATAAAGTCTAGGATTATTGTAATAATATTTTATCCAAAGTTCTAAGAAGTGTTCTTTGATTTGTAATATGATTATGTTTCTAATGCTTTTTTACTTAAAATAAAACTTTTTTAATGAAAGTGTTATGCTTGTTTAATACGGTACGGTCCTGACTACGATAAGCAGAACACGCTCCGAAAATCGAGAGATATCGAGCGTCAAAAGCGAAAGAGAAGTAGTAGAAAACAAAGAAGTGAAGTGGAATAAGAGTAAGAAGCACCAAGAAGTGTAAGGACAGCAATTATTAGGGAAAGTGTGGAATCAAAAGAACCTAACCTCCGAAGAGATAGTCTGGGTGACAGTTCTTATCGCGGCACGAAGTAAACAACACAGGAACGTACTAGATACACAGGAAGCAAGAAAGTCGGCCAGGGAATGCTAAACGGGAATCCTGAACTGGAAAAAGGACACAAACTAGCAATAGAAGAACAAGACAACCAGAAACGAAAAAGAGAAACCTCCTTTTCACCATCACCGGAAGGTCAAAGAGTACAGAGGAAGCAGAAGAGGGTACAAGCAGGAGACATGGACGAAGTAAAGGATATGTTCAAAACGTTAATGGAAGAAATCGCAGAAATGAAAAGAGACCAAAGAGCATACCAAACAGAAGTAACAACACTAAGAGAAGAAAACCAAAGACTGACCGAAAGATTAGAAAGAGTGGAGCAACACTTGGAAAAACTGGAAAAAGCAGAAAGGAGAAACAACATCGTAATCAAAGGAGGGAAACTACCAGGAAGCGAAATAACAGCAGAGGTTGAAGAACTCCTAAAAAATAAGGTAGGAATCCAAACTAAGATACAAGACGCAAGATTAGTCAGCGAAAAATACGACATAGTAGTAGCAAAGATAGAGAACTGGGACACAAAAAGAGCAATCATGAAACAGAAGAACAAATTAAAAGGATCAAAAACGTTTATTGAAAACGATTACACCAAACAAGAGAGCGAAATACAGAAGAAAATAAGAGGAATAGCAGCAGCAGAAAAAGGGAAAGGAGTCGAGGCAAAAGTAGGGTACAAAAAGATGATATGGGCAGGAGAAGTCTGGCATTGGGACACTAAATTAGACAAATTAGTGAAAGCACCGTCGCACCCCAAAGAAAATCCAAAAAACTAACAGAGGAAGAAACCACACACCGGAAAACAATGACGACGTATGCAAAGCTCATGGATGACCCGATAGGAATTACGAAGAGAAAGAAAAACCCGAAAATTAGAATAGGAACATGGAATGTTCGAGGAACATATAGCGAAGGAAAACTCAAACAAATAGTTCAAGAATTACAAAGGTATAACATGAAACAAAAAGGCAAATTCATCACTGATATATACGACTACCGGAATGGGACTATTTGGCGCGGCCGACTTGGCGCGGCCAACTTGGCGCGGCCGACTTGGCGCGAGCCACTTTGGCGCAAAGCCAACTTGGCGCAGGGACACTTTGGCGCAAGCCATCTTGGCGCGAGCCATCTTGGCGCGAGTATATAATATAAAAAATATTTATTGCTCGTACTTTGGTTGGCACCCTGTTATTTATGCTAAGTGTAGGCACCAAATACACATTTTCATTCGCACAAATTCCAATAACTAAATGGTCCTCGGAGCAAGAAGTTTCACGTTTAGGAGTATGTTTATGATGGGATGCAGGGCGCGAAGCGCCCGTGTGTCCATTAAAAAGTCGACATTACCCCTCCCCGCGTTGGAGACTATAAAAATTATGTTATGCTAACAAGCAATTTTTGTATATTTATATCTATTTTTCTTGGTGCGAGTTCATTCGCGCCAAGATGGCTCGCGTCAAGATGGCTTGCGCCAAAATGTCCCTGCGCCAAAGTGTGCCTGCGCCAAAATGTCTCGCGCCAAGTCGGCCGCGCCAAGTGCGTTAATTGCAATCGTGTGTTTCACCCTAAATGTGTGGAACGTTTAAATATTGAAGTTTTGAATTCTGAGCAAGTTGTCTGCTGTAATGTTGATGCTGATAATAGTGAAAGTAGTGCAGTAATTAAATATCTAAATAGTGCTGCATTCTCTGATCTTGTAAGTGAAATAGTTCAACGTGAAACTCTAGATCTTAGAATAAAGATTAATGAAATAAAAGATGAATTGGAAGCTGTTAAATCATCAAATAAACATCTTATCAGGCTGCTTTCTAAAGAGAGTTGTCAAAGAGATGATGTTATAAATAAATCGGGTATCAACAATTATAATAATGCATCACTACCTTTTAGGAAATCTCATTTTCCGTATAATTTTGTTGATGAATTAAGCAAAAAAAGACAGGAATCAGAATTGAAATCTTATCTGAGGTCGAGGTTAATAGTTCTGGTAAGAAAAACTCAGCTATGAATAATAAAAAAGTACAATCCGATAAATTCGTTGATAAAGCTGGTCACGGAGTAAACACTATTGAAGATGCTTATATTTCTAAGGATAAAGTAGGCAATGAAAATGGTAACTGGCATCAACCTCGTTATCTCCGTAAGAGAAATAAGTCTTCAATCGTCACTGGTATCAAGCAGTCATCCCATCTTTTAACAGTTGAAAAGAAACATTTCTATTATATAGGGCGTATTGATCCTTCCATGAGTAGTGATAATGTTGTGAATTTTATAAAGAATGATCTGCAAATAGCTAATGTATCCTGTGATTTATTGTCAGATAAGGGAGAATTCAAATCATTTAAGGTTGGAATTCCACAATCTGCTGCGGCGAATATATTAAATTCTGATTTGTGGCCATGTGGAGCTGTGATAAGGAGATTCTACTCTTCTCAACGTAAGGTTAATAATATTACATCCAAGACTAACAATGTTACATCTGGTAATTCAAATTTTTCAACGGACAAGGAAAAATCAGCAGTAGTATGAGACTCGAAAAACTTAGGGTCTACTTCCAAAATGTACGTGGATTGAGGACTAAAATTAAAGATTGTTTCTTATCATGCGCTAATGATAATTATGACGTCATTGTTTTTGTTGAAACTTGCTTCATTCTGAAATTTGTGATGCGGAGATATTTGATGATAGATATGTGGTGTTCAGAAATGATCGTAGTGCACTTAACAGTAAAAAATGTCATGGTGGTGGTGTCCTTATTGCTGTGAAAAAGTATATAACAGCCAAAATCCTTGATATTGCTACTTCCATTGAAGAATTGTGGGTCCTTCTTGAATGTGACCAGAAAACATTTATTTTCTGTGCAGTGTATCTTCCTCCGGATGCGTCGATTGATATGTATAATATTCATGTATCTAGTTTTAATTATCTTTGTAGGAATTATTTGTCTGCAACGTTTTATCTCCTTGGTGATTATAACCTACCTTGTATCTCTTGGATTAAAGATGATGAAATCGTAGGTCTCACACCTATTAATGTTAGCACTGACAAGGAGACTATTATTTGTGACACCTTTTTTGCATGTGATTTTAGTCAATTTAATTATATTGTTAACAGTTCGGGTAATGTTTTGGATTTATGTTTTTCTAATTGTGAGCATTTAGATATTAGTGAATGTTTTGCTTTTGTAAAAGTGGATCCTTTTCATCCCCCCTATTCGTTTGCTATTCATTTAGTTGATTGTTACTGTACTGCTGAATATTGTGACATTTCTTACGATTTTAAGAATTGCAATTATGAATTACTTAATAATTTTTTAATTTCTATTAACTGGGATTTTATTAGTTTTATTACTGATATTAATAATGTTGTGAATATCTTTTATAATTACATTTATTTAGCATGTGATATTTTTGTACCTACTAGGGTTAAGCGTTATGATAATTTTCCACATTGGTTTAATTCAGAATCGCGCAAGCTTGTCAAACGTAAAAAGGAGCTCCATCGTCGATATAAAATGAGTGGCAAATTTGAGGATTATGTTAATTTTTCCATTGTTAGGGACGAATGTAAGCATGCTATTAACTGTTCATATAATAGTTATATTGATCGTACTGAATCCTTGATTTATACTGATTCTAAACAATTTTGGAAATTTATTAGTGATCATAATAGAAGTAATGAGATTCCTAATACTATGTATTTCAAGGTTGCAGTGATATTGTTAAGGTCTTTGCTTGTTATTTTTCTTCTGTGTATGAGAATCCTAAGTTGCTCCCTACTTATAATTCTGACTATTTTAAGAATAATCCTGAGATCGATTTGAATTTTGTTGATTTTAATGTTGATCAGGTAATGCGTGAACTATTACAATTAAATTTGAATAAGGGAGCTGGTCCTGATGGTATTCCTCCTTTATTTTTTAAGATGGGTGCTTTATCATTGGCTGAACCATTATGTCGCATTTTCTCTGTATCTATGAGTAGTGGAGTTTTTCCTGACATCTGGAAATTTGCTCATGTGGTGCCTATTTTTAAATCAGGTTCTAAGCATTTTGTTCATAATTATAGACCTGTAAGTATATTGTCGGTTCCTGCCAAATTATTTGAAACTATTGTTTCTCAACAATTACGTCATTCCTTTAAGAATATTATCATTGAGTCTGTGGCGGCACAATAACTCGTGGGTTAAGCAGAGTAAAGATAAGTTGCCTTGTGGTGTAGCGGTCAGCATACCAGCCCGGAATGCTTGGAGACGTGGGTTGGAATCCCACCGAGGCACAACATTTTTCTCTGCTTACCTACATTGGTGACCACCGACAGGCAGCACGCATGCACGCACGCGCAACATCCTTCTGCCACCGCCCTGTGCCCGCTGTGTTCGGGGTCCGCAGCACCGCCAGGGTTCGAACGACGAACGTAAGAGTGGCAGGAGCGACGCCAGCAACTATCTCCTTCGCACCCCAGCACGACCGCGCGCTGTGTCGCTGGGGGGGGGGGGGGGGAGTACTGTGGCGGCACAATAACTCGTGGGTTAAGCAGAGTAAAGATAAGTTGTCTTGTGGTGTAACGGTCAGCATATCAGCCCGGAACGCTTGGAGACGTGGGTTCGAATCCCACCGAGGCACAACATTTTTCTCTGCTTACCTACAAGTCTCAACATGGCTTTTATGCTGGCAGATCTACGCAGACTAATCTTATTACATTTATTAGTGATATAACTGATGCTTTTGAAGATGGTTATGATGTACATTGTGTGTACACAGACTTTCATAAAGCCTTTGACAAAGTTCACCATCAATTGCTTTTAGATAAATTGTATTTGTATGGCATTCGTGACCCTCTTTTGTCCTGGTTTAATAGCTATCTCATGAATCGTAGTCAAAGTGTATGTTTAAAGGGTGTAAAATCTTACACGTATTCTGTTAAATCTGGGGTACCGCAGGGATCCATTCTTGGTCCTTTTCTTTTTAATATTTTCGTCAATGACATTACAATGAATTTTCTTTCTAAAAGTCTTCTTTATGCTGATGATTTAAAAATTTATCATTTTATTAAAACAACTGATGACATGAAGATTTTACAACATGATCTTAAACTAGTTGAAAAATGGTGCTTCATGAATGACTTAAATCTGAATGTTTCGAAATGTGTAGCCATTTGTTTTAGTAAGAAAAGTTCCCCTATTAATGCTTCTTATATGTTAAATAATGAATTACTAAAAGATGAAAGTATAGTTAAAGATTTAGGTATTTATTTTAATTCGAAATTAACGTTTCATTGTCATTACGATTCACTTATAGCTAAAGCTAGAAAACTTGTAGGTTGTATAAAAAGATGGTCTGTTGATTTTAAGGACATTAATGTTATAGTTGTTTTATATTTTTCGCTTGTAAGATCTGTCTTAGAGTATAATTGTATTATTTGGTCTCCTTTTTATATTACGTTAATTAATCGCATAGAAGCTATTCAGATTCATTTTTTAAAATATTTAAAATTTAGATTAAGTATGTTATATAATTTACAGTTTGCTAGTGTTGAAATGGTTGCTGACTATCTTAATATTCCGTGTCTGAGTAATCGAAGGAAGTATTTAAAGCTCTGTTTTTTATTTAAATTGTTGAATAATATGGTTAGCTGCCCTACATTCTTAAGTAGAATAGGTTTTAATGTACATGTGTTTCATACACGTAAACCTGAAATGTTTTCTATTCCTTTTCATTGTCGCAACTATTCGCTCCATTCTCCAATGAATAGTATTTTATCGTTGGCTAATAATGTAGGTTTTGAACTTAATTTTACAGGGTCCAAATTTATGAGTTTTAAACGTTACTGTAAGGCCCTTTGTATGGGTGTCTAATTATCATGTAATGCTTTTTTTTTGGCGTGAATAAACATTATTATTATTATTAAAAGATGAATGAGAGAATAAGATCAACAGAGCAAGACATACCTATAGAAGAGAGGTGGGAAGAACTACAAGAGAACATATGGAAGACCTTGGAAGAAGTACTAGGGTTCGTCAAAAAAGACGACAAAAATAGAAACGAATGGTTTGACGAGGAATGTAGAATAGCAATAGAAGCGGGGAGGTCAACCAGACAGAAATATCTAAAATCAAAAAATGAGAAGAACCAAAAAGATTACCAAGAAAAAAGGAAAGAGTACAAGAAGATATGCAGAAATAAGAAATGAGCAAAGATGGAAGAACAAATACTACAAATAGAAGAAAACTTCAACAAGAATGAAATAAAGAACTTCTACCAGGACGTGAAAAAAGAGAAAAGAGGCTATCAACCACCAGTAATATATTGTAAAGACAAGGATGGCAACCTGATAGGAGACGAACAAGCAAGAATAAAACGATGGGCAGAATACTTTGAAGAGCTGCTAAACGAACAGGATACACAGCAAGATACGAACGAAAGAGTGAACGACTCGGATGACCCAGATGAAACAATAGAAATTGACGAAGGAGAGATCAGAGAAACACTAAGGCAGATGAAAAACAACAAAAGTCCTGGTAGAAACGGAATAAAGGGCGAGATGCTAAAGTACGGAGGAGAAGCAGTAGCATCAGAGATACATCGACTAGTGCTAGAATGTTGGAAGGAAGGAAAAATGCCAGAACAATGGAGTGAAGCAGTACTTGGCCCGATATTTAAAAAAGGAGATATTACGAAATGCGAAAATTATCGCGGAATAGCGCTGCTAGACGTAACGTATAAGGTAATGGCCACTTGCATCAACCGAAGACTAAAGCAGCATATGGAAAAAATAGTAGGAGAAGATCAAGCAGGGTTTAGGAAAAATAGATACTACTGTAGACCAGACATTTATATTGAAGCAACTACAAGAAGTACATTACGAGCAGGGAATCAACTTATATCTGCTGTTCATAGACGTTAAAAAAGCCTATGACACGGTTAACAGGAAACAATTGCTAGAAGCCATGAAAGAACTGGGAGTCCCAAGAAAACTAATAAAACTGACAAAGATGACCCTGCAGAGCACCAGAAACAGAGTCAGGATAAATGGTCTGTTGTCAGAACCATTCCAAGTAAGAACAGGACTCCGGCAAGGAGATCCAATATCAACTACCCTGTTCAATCTAGTACTCGAAGCAATAATAAGGAGAAGTGGCATCCACAGAACGAGCACGATATACGAAAAAAGACACCAAAATATAGCCTTTGCAGATGACGTGACATGTATAACGAGAACAGAAGCAGAAATGAAGAAAATGACAAAAAATCTAATCAGAGAAGCGAAACGAATGGGTTTAGCGATCAACCAAGAGAAAACGAAGTTTATGAAGATGGAAACAAAACAAACCCCAGCAAAACCACTGAAAGTAACTACAGAAGAAGGAACAACATACGAATTCGAAGAAGTAAATAGGTTCAAATATCTAGGAGTAGTAATTACAAACAAAAACGAAATGAACGAAGAGATAGAAGAACGGATCGCGAAAGCAAACAAGAGTGTAGGAAGATTAAACAGATTTCTGAGGAGTAAGAATGTAACACGACGAACAAAGAAACAAGTATATAAGACAATAGTAAGACCTACAGTCCTGTACGGTAGTGAAACATGGACGCTAACGAACGAAAAGGAACAGAAGTTGGAAGTATGGGAACGCAAGATACTACGAAAGATATATGGAGGTATAAAAGAACTAGACCAATGGAGAAGAAGAACAAACCGAGAGATCGAGGAAATATACGGAGAACCAACAATCACGAAGATAATCAGAGCACAGAGACTAAGATGGCTAGGCCACGCGGAAGAGCACTAGAGGAAAGGACAATTGGGAAAGTATTAGACCGCCTAAAAGGAGGAAAGAAAAAGAGAGGAAGGCCAAAACTGAAGTGGATAGACGATGTTCGAAAAGATCTTCAAAACTTAGGCATTGAAGATTGGAGATCCAAAGCAGCCGACAGGAACAAATGGAAACTTATTGTAAAAAAAGCCCAGGGCCTTTAAGTCCTGCAGAGCTGAATTATATATATATGCAAGTCGCCATGTTTGGGCTCTAGATTTCGAACGAAAAAGCATGTTTGGGCTCATGTGTTGTGTTTGGGCTCCGAGCCCAGAACTGTTCAGGAGAATAACCAAATGTTCGGGCTCTTCGATCGAAGAGCCCTGGTTTCACCTGGTAGTCAAATACGGAACTCCCCAAACTGAATTACCGACATGTGTTGCGGGTTAGCCTAACTTAATGCCCATAAAGGGAAACAAACTGAAGAATCTCAACAGTCCATGTTTTGTCCCAACACGATAATAGCTGTGCATTTTAAACGTCATTTGAGAGATACGAAAGAGTTCAAACATTCATTTTGTTAAATCTTACAAAAAATTATATGTATGTATTTGGTAGTAATTAAATGCTCGTAATAGACACTAAAAAAGTAGGAAATGTTAATATCCAAGTGAAGAGAAAAAGCTAAAAAGAGCAACTTTAATGCAGTGACAAAAATCGGCTAAATAAAAGAATTTTAATAAATAACTTGAAATTATGACAGATCCAACATGAGCTTGCGTTTAGTTCAGGAGCATACTCATTTGAATTTGTTCTCAAAAAATGTCGTTGTCAAAAATACAATTTTTCTTAAAACATGACAAACAACAAAACATTAACTCTGCAGATGGTTGTCTTAAGACAAGTCGCCAATTAGTTACCGAATATTATGTGAGGATTGATTTATTGAACGAAACTGACTTTTTCTTCTGAAATTCGAACCATAGGATCGGCTGATGCTCCTGCAAACGGCCTTCTACTGTCTAATAATAGTGAAAAATGTAAAAAAATGAAACGGTAATTCATTGATTAAAATGGGCATGAAGAAAAGTGTTGATAAATAACAGCGCAATGAGAGCCCAAACATATGCTTTCGTACAGTGAAGGCGCCAAAATATTTGAATTTGTACTTACAAAATGACGTAAATATAATTATAAATTTTCAAAATACGTAAAACCAAACAAATATTGACTTTGCAAATAATTGTCTTAAGAAAAATCGTCAAATAGTTGTTAAAGATTACTCGAATTCGTTGAACGAAACGAAATTTTTCTTCTGAAATTCCAACGTTTAGGATCCGTCGATGCTTCTAAAAAAGGCCCTCTACCATCGAATAAGAGTGAAAATAAAAAAGAGGGAAATTTTTGATCAGCGACAAATATCAATTTTCTTTTATTTTATAAGCATAAACATTTGAATTAAGTATCAAAAAATGACGTTACCACAAAGAAGATTTTTCTCAAAACAACGAAACATTGGCTCTGCACATGGGTTTCTCGGGAAAAATGGTCATTCAATTATTATCGATTATTTGAGAATTGTTCTTTTGAAGGAAATTGGCTTCTTTTTGAAATTTGAACCTTAAGTCGGTTGAAGCGTCTACAAAAGGACTTCTGCTGTATAATTAATGTAAAAAGGCTAAAAAGATGAAACGTTAATTCATTGACCAAAATGGGCATGCAGAAGAGTGTTGATAAATAACTTCGAAATTATGAGAGCCCAAACAATTGCTTTGGTACATTTAAGGAGCCTAAAGATTTGGATTCGTAATTAAAAAATGACGTAAATAAAAACACAATTTGTTGTCAAACATGCAAAAACTAACAAATATTGACTTTGCAAATAATTGTCTTAAGAAAAATCGTCAACTAGTTATTAAAGATTATTCGAAGACTGTCTTGTTCAACGAAACTAAATTTCTTTTCTGAAATTGCAATGTATAGTATCTGTTGATACTTCTACAAAAGACCCTCTACCATCGAATAAGAGTGAAAATCAAAAAGAGGGAAATTTTAGATCTGTGACAAATATCAATGTTCTTTTAATTTATAAGCATAAACATTTGAATTAAGTTACAAAAAATGGCGTTACCACAAATAAGATTTTTCTCAAAACAACTAAACAGTTTCTCTTCACATGGGTTTCTCGAGAAAAATCGTCAATCAATTATTATCGATTATTTGAAAATAGTTCTTTTGAACGAAATAAGTTTCTTTCTAAAATTTGAACTTTAAGCCGGTTGTAGTTTCTATAAAGGGTCTTCTGCTGTCTAATTAATGTAAAAAGGCTAAAAAAATAAAACGTTATTTCACTGACAACAATGGGCATCCAAAAGAGTGCTGATAAATAATTTCGAAATTATGACGGCCCAAACATAAGCTTTCGTACACTTGAGGAGCCTAAACATTTGGATTCGTACTTAAAATATGACGTAATTATAAATACAATTTTTTGCAAAACATGGAAAAACAAACAAATATTGACTTTGCAAATAATTGTCTTAAGAAAAATCATCAGCTAGTTGTTAAAGATTATTCGAAGACTGCCTTTTTCAAACGAAACTAAATTTCCCTTCTGAAATTGCAATGTTTAGGATCCGTTGATACTTCTACAAAAGATCCTCTACCATCGAACAAGAGTGAAAATCAAAAAGGGGGAAAATTTTGGATCAGTGACAAATATCAATTATTATCTTTTAATTTATAACCATAAACATTTGAATTAACTATCAAAATATGACATTACCACAAAGAAGACTTTTCTCAAAACAACTAAGCATTAACTTTGCAGGTGGGTTTCTCGAGAAAAATCGTCATTCAATTATTATAGATTATTATTTGAAAATAGTTCTTTTGAACGAAATAGGCTTCTTCCTAAAATTTGAACCTTAAGTCGACTGTAGCTTCCATAAAGGGACTTCTGCTGTCCAATTAATGTAAAAGGGCTAAAAAAATAAAACGTTAATTCATTGACAACTATGGGCATCCAAAAGAGTGCTGATAAATAATTTCGAAATTATGACGGCCCAAACATAAGTTTTCGTACACTTGAGGAGCATAAACATTTGGATTCGTACTTAAAATATGACGTAATTATAAATACAATTTTTTGCAAAACATGGAAAAACAAACAAATATTGACTTTGCAAATAATTGTCTTAAGAAAAATCATCAGCTAGTTGTTAAAGATTATTCGAAGACTGCCTTTTTCAAACGAAACTAAATTTCCCTTCTGAAATTGCAATGTTTAGGATCCGTTGATACTTCTACAAAAGATCCTCTACCATCGAACAAGAGTGAAAATCAAAAAGGGGGAAAATTTTGGATCAGTGACAAATATCAATTATCTTTTAATTTATAAGCATAAACATTTGAATTAACTATCAAAATATGACATTACCACAAAGAAGACTTTTCTCAAAACAACTAAGCATTAACTTTGCAGGTGGGTTTCTCGAGAAAAATCGTCATTCAATTATTATAGATTATTATTTGAAAATAGTTCTTTTGAACGAAATAGGCTCCTTCCTAAAATTTGAACCTTAAGTCGACTGTAGCTTCCATAAAGGGACTTCTGCTGTCTAATTAATGTAAAAAGGCTAAAAAAATAAAACGTTAATTCATTGACAACTATGGGCATCCAAAAGAGTGCTGATAAATAATTTCGAAATTATGACGTCCCAAACATAAGCTTTCATACACTTGAGGAGCCTAAACATTTGGATTCGTACTTAAAATATGACGTAATTATAAATACAATTTTTTGTAAAACATGGAAAAACAAACAAATATTGACTTTGCAAATAATTGTCTTAAGAAAAATCATCAGCTAGTTATTAAAGATGATTCGAAGACTGCCTTGTTCAAACGAAACTAAATTTCCCTTCTGAAATTGCAATGTTTAGGATCCGTTGATACTTCTACAAAAGATCCTCTATCATCGAATAAGAGTGAAAATCAAAAAGAGGGAAATTTTAGATCAGTGACAAATATCAATTTTCTTTTAATTTATAAGCACAAACATTTGAACTAACTATCAAAATATGACGTTACCACAAAGAAGACTTTTATCAAAACAACTAAACATTGACTTTGCAGATGGGTTTCTCGAGAAAAATCCTTATTCAATTATTATAGATTATTATTTGAAAATATTTCTTTTCAACGAAATAGGCTTCTTTCTAAAATTTGAACCTTAAGTCGACTGTAGCTTCTATAAAGGGACTTCTGCTGTCCAATTAATGTAAAAAGGCTAAAAAAATAAAACGTTAATTCATTGACAACTATGGGCATCCAAAAGAGTGCTGATAAATAATTTCGAAATTATGACGGCCCAAACATAAGTTTTCGTACACTTGAGGAGCCTAAACATTTGGATTCGTACTTAAAATATGACGTAATTATAAATACAATTTTTTGCAAAACATGGAAAAACAAACAAATATTGACTTTGCAAATAATTGTCTTAAGAAAAATCATCAGCTAGTTGTTAAAGATTATTCGAAGACTGCCTTTTTCAAACGAAACTAAATTTCCCTTCTGAAATTGCAGTGTTTAGGATCCGTTGATACTTCTACAAAAGATCCTCTACCATCGAACAAGAGTGAAAATCAAAAAGGGGGAAAATTTTGGATCAGTGACAAATATCAATTATCTTTTAATTTATAAGCATAAACATTTGAATTAACTATCAAAATATGACATTACCACAAAGAAGACTTTTCTCAAAACAACTAAGCATTAACTTTGCAGGTGGGTTTCTCGAGAAAAATCGTCATTCAATTATTATAGATTATTATTTGAAAATAGTTCTTTTGAACGAAATAGGCTTCTTCCTAAAATTTGAACCTTAAGTCGACTGTAGCTTCCATAAAGGGACTTCTGCTGTCTAATTAATGTAAAAAGGCTAAAAAAATAAAACGTTAATTCATTGACAACTATGGGCATCCAAAAGAGTGTTGATAAATAATTTCGAAATTATGACGTCCCAAACATAAGCTTTCATACACTTGAGGAGCCTAAACATTTGGATTCGTACTTAAAATATGACGTAATTATAAATACAATTTTTTGCAAAACGTGGAAAAACAAACAAATATTGACTTTGCAAATAATTGTCTTAAGAAAAATCATCAGCTAGTTAAAGATGATTCGAAGACTACCTTCTTCAAACGAAACTAAATTTCCCTTCTGAAATTGCAATGTTTAGGATCCGTTGATACTTCTACAAAAGGTCCTCCACCATCGAATAAGAGTGAAAATCAAAAAGAGGGAAATTTTAGATCAGTGACAAATATCAATTTTCTTTTAATTTATAAGCATAAACATTTGAATTAACTATCAAAATGTGACGTTACCACAAAGAAGACTTTTATCAAAACAACTAAACATTGACTTTGCAGATGGGTTTCTCGAGAAAAATCTTCATTCAATTATTATGGATTATTTGAAAATAGTTATTTTAAACGAAATAGTCTTCTTCCGGAAATTTGATGCTCTGTTGTATTTTTTTTTTTCAAAATTTTCTTAGTCAGCGTCTGTGCAGCTAAAATTAGAAGACATATATAATACATAAGTAAAGTCATTTTGTATGTAGAAGTTAGTAGATAATGCTTTCGAAACCATAAATATATGCTTTGAAGTTTATTATACATGTAGGGAGTATTTCTAATATATCTGAATATGAATTTTATATGGAGCCCAAAGGTAAGCTTTCATCAAAGAGTCAAATTTAAGCTTGGAAACAAACCTTTTACGAGCCCAAAGATTTGAGTATATACATTACTGCATATAATTCAAAAACCTTTAACAATAAACATAAAGTTTTAGGTATGTATGGAATCAGCTCTAAAAACTCTATTGTTTTGTAACAAAAAATTAAAAACTATTTTTAAAGATATACTGGGAGTCCAAAGATGATGATTTGCATATATATATATATTAGGGTGATTCAAAAAAAAAAAATAATTTTTTTTTTCGTGTCAAAGAGGTTCAAAAGTTTCTTTTCAACGTAAAAAAATACCAGTTAAAAGTTGAGCTCTTAATATTAATATTAAGACCGTCCGCATCGCGTTTTTCTATTTCCCATAAGAATAACATGGGAAAATTTTTGTTTGCACCTTCTGATTTTTATTGCTAGCCCGTCGTGTGTCGTGAAAAAAATTCAATCACATATTTTTATAGAGAATTGAACGCTCTACAAAAAGTGTCTCCTATGATTTTGCGAGAAACCTGACTATGATTTTTTAACCCACTGATGCTGAAAATGTTCGGAAAGAGTTTTACTGGCCTTATTATAGCATAAAATTATAAACAATTACTGTTTAAAAAACTAAATTTAAAATGTGTATCAATTTTTGTGGTGATTTATTCCAATAAGACCATAAAATTTATTGTAATGCATCAAAAACGTCAAAATTTGGATAAATTTAACTTTAGCCTAAAATAACTCTTCAACTATCAGGTTTCTCGCACAATCATAGGAGACACTTTTTGTAGAGCGTTCAATTCTCTATAAAAATATGTGATTGAATTTTTTTCACGACACACGACGGGCTAGCAATAAAAATCAGAAGGTGCAAACAAAAATTTTCCCATGTTATTCTTATGGGAAATAGAAAAACGCGATGCGGACGGTCTTAATATTAATATTAAGAGCTCAAATTTTAACTGGTATTTTTTTACGTTGAAAAGAAACTTTTGAACCTCTTTGCACGAAAAAAAAAAATTATTTTTTTTTTTTGAATCACCCTAATATATATATATATATGCTTGTTTAATACTTTTTGCTTAAAATAAAACTTTTTTATTGCGCTTATTCTTAATTTTTTTGTGCTTATAAATCCGCTCTCTAGTCATTATGTTCAACTCTTGTGTTAAAATTCCGTATGATACCACCCCAGCCCTTCCAAGATCACTTTTTCCTCCGACCACATACGCATACCTGCACGACGCTTTCCAAAGCCAGCCAAGTCCGCCTCGTCCGTCATCCGTAATTGAAAACCGAACAGGTCCCTGGTAATTACACGTTACAACTATTTACTCCCTCATGATCGCAGGCAGCTGAGCGTGAAACAATGATCGTCCTCTCTTCGTATCAAATCACCCATGATCAGTGACGCGAGGCGTAATGCGATCCTGAATGCGCCGGACAGGACCACACCTGATCCTTAAGCTCTAGTAGTGACTCACGTGTCAAATGTCGCCGTCACCCCTTGGACGCGATGCTTCGTCATTTATCAACCGTTATCTATCAGTTATCGGGCGTTTTTTACGCTAGGCGTGCGCCCGCTACACAGAAACGTTTAACATAACAAAAATGCGGAATTCGGAAGGGTAGCGACTCATTACGGGAGCGATAATCCTTTGGTAATCGAGTACGCGTGACCGATCGATCATATTTTTTAGTTCGGGCAAAGCGATGCATCATCGGGATGGGTTTTTGATGGAAAATGGAGCAGGCGATGGAAACCTTCCAAGTTCGTCGAAAATTCGGGTTAATGTCGCCCGGATTATAAATTTCATTTCGTCGTTTTTATTAGGCCCGATTTAAATTTCAATGGCACGTTGTAGATTAGAGATAATCTAAAAACCGTGAAATATAGCGACAAGACCAAGATTAGCGCTGTTTGTTTAACGGGGCCGCGTTCACCCTTTGATCCTATCCTAATAGTAAGGGTCGCGCCATATAATTGCTATAATTCCATCAACAAACATTCCACATATCCGGCGAGCGACGAATTTAAATAAAGACGTAAAGGGTATAATGCATGCAACCCTTCATCGTACATTGTTATTCAAAGCTTTGATAAATCGGACAGATATGGCCATAAGCACTTTGAAAAGTTATAATGCTAATAGCGAGGGTTTATTATTACGAGAAACTCAGTTTCTTCAAAGGCTTGGTATGGAAATGTGGAGAAAGTTAATTTGGAGACAACGTACATCAAGATATCACTTCACATAAAGATTAAATAAACAATAATGTTAAGCAATTTTATGACAAATAAACCTAATGCCTACCCACGTCTTTGTTTTTGTATCTCTATGACTTGATGGATACGGGTATTGAAAATATTTATGAAAATTAGTAATGAGTGTGTAAAATTTGATTTTGTGAATTAATCATTCTTCAAAGACAAGCGCCAAATTTAAATAGTCGATGCCCATAAAAAAACTTGTTTCGCTACAACTCGTCGCCTGAGAACTTGTTTGATCTACAGACCAGAGCGCGCTCAGGCCAATGTCGACTCTAAGCGTTCAGAAGCGATTTGGTTGGTTTGGACTATAATTTCTGCGGGAAATTTTTGTTTGGTTGGTTTTTATAACAACTAAGTGAATATTTTTGGTACATATTTAGATGATTTTACATATTTTGTTTAACTAAGAATGAATTCTTTGTTTGTGTTTTATACTAGAAAAACGTCTGTTGAAATCGTAATAACCCAATGGATTTTTTTCGGGAAAATGTTTTGGAAACACTGTGTTCTATTTTGTATGAATTTTTAAATGTAAAACCGAAACATTGAAAAATCGAAATATCGAAGAAATGAAAATCGAAAAATGAAACATCAGCAAATCGAAAAAATGTAAAATACAAAAATCTAAAATTTAAAAACCGAATAACGAAAAATCGAGAAATCAAAACTCCCAAATTTAAAAAATCGGATAACTGAAAAATCGAAACATCGAAAAACTGGAAAATCGAAAAACCGAGAAATCGAAAAATCAAAATATCAAGAAATCGTGGAGTCGAAAAGTCGAACAACTGAGAAACCGAAATAGGCCAAAATCGAAAAATCGAAAAGTTAAAAATCGAACAATTTATAAATTGAGAAATTGACAATCAAAATATCGAAAAATCCAAATCTCGATAAATCGAGAAATCAAAAAACTTGAAAATTCGAAAAATTGAAAAATTGAGAGATTGAAAGATCAAAAGAACGAGAAATCGAAAAGTTATGAAGTCGAAAAATCGAAAAATAGAGAAATCGGCAAACAAAAAGTTAAAAGTTGAAAAATTGGAAAATCGGAAAAATAAAAAAACAAAAAATTGGAAAACTGGAAAAACTGAGAAACCGAAATAGGCCAAAATAAAAAATTGAAAAACTGATAAATCGAGAACCTGAACAATGATCTCTCGATAAATCGTGAATGAAAAATTAACAAATCGAAAAATTGAAAAACAGAACATCTAAAACAAGGAAGTCGAAAAATCGAACGACGTGTTGAAAAATTAAAATATCAAAAGATTGGAAAATCTAAAATTTAAAAACCCAAAAATTGAAAAGCTGAATAATGGAAATATTGAAAAATCCTAAAACTGAACTACCTAAAAGCTGAAAAATCGAAAAATCAAAAAAGTGAACTCGAAAAATAGAAACCTTAAAAAATCAAAAATTAAAGAATTGAAGAACAGGAAAATCGAAACACTCGAAGGTCAAGAAATGGGAAAATCAAAACATCGATTAATTGAAAAATCGAAAAATTGAGAGTTTATAATAGTCAAATTTGAAAAATTAGAAAATCGAAAACTTGACAAAATGACAATTGAAAAACAGAAAATCTAAAATCAGGAAGTCGAAAAATCTAAAGATTAAGAAGTCTAAACATTTGAAAAATTCGAAACCTTTCAAAAAATTGAAATATCGAAGAACTGAAACGAAAAAATTGACACATCGAAAAATCCAGGAGTCAAAAATCGAAATATTGAAAAATTCCAAAACTGAAATATCGAAAAACTGAAAAATGAAAGAAAAACTAAAAATGGGAAACTAAATCGGGAAATCAAAACATTGAAAAATCGAAAAATTTAAAATGACAATTGAAAACAGAAAATCTAAAACCGAGAAGTCGAAAAATCGATAGATTAAGAAATCAAAACATTTGAAAAATTCGAAAACTTGAAAAACTGAAATATCGAAGAACTGAAATGAAAAATCGAGAAATCGAAAAATCTAAAATTTTAAATATTGAAAAATTAAAATATCAAAAAACTGAAAAATCTAAAATTTAAAACGAGAAATGACAACAGAAAATCTAAAACCGGGAAGTCGAAAATCGAAAGATTACGCAATCGAAAAATTGAAAAATTGAAAATGTAAAAAAATCGACACATCGAAAACTCCAAAAGCCAAAAATTGAAAAGTCGAAGAATCTAAATGTTGAAAAATCCCAAAACTGAAATATGGAAAAACTGAAAAATCCGAAAATTGAAATGTCCAAAAACTGAGAACCTAAAAAGCTGAACAATTGAGCAATCTAAAAATCCAAAAAGTGAAGTCGAAATTTCGAAACCTTAAATAAAACAAAAAAATGAAAAATCAAAAACCTGAAAATCGAAAAATTATAGAATTGAAGAACAGGAATATCGAAACCCTCGAAAGTCAAGAAATGGGAAAATCAAAACATCGATTAATTGAAAATTCAAAAAATTGACAGTTTATAAATGTCAAATTTGAAAAATTGAAAAATCGAAAATTTGAAAAAACGACAATTGAAAATCAGAAAATCTAAAACCGGGAAGTCAAAAAATCGATAGATTAAGAAATCAAAACCTTTGAAAATTTTGAGAACTTAAAAAACTGAAATATCGAAAAACTGAAATGAAAAATCGAGCAATCGAAAAATCGAAAATTTTAAATATTGAAAAATTAAAATACCAAAATTGAGAAGTCTAAAATTTAAAAATCGGAAATGTAAAATTTCGACATAGAAGTCAAAATTGGAAAAGTCGAAGAACAGAAATATTGAAAAATCCCAAAACTGAAATATCGAAAAACTGAAAAATGAAAGAAAAACTGATGAATCGAAAAACTGAAAAATCCCAAAACTGAGAATCTAAAGAATCGAAAAATTGAGAATCAAAAAGTGAAATCGAAATATCGGAACCTTAAAAAAATCGGAAAATTGAAAAACCAAAAACCTGCAAAATCGTAAGATCGAAAAATTGAATAACAGGTAAACTGAAAAATCCCAAAACTGAAATGTCCAAAAACTGAGAAATTAAAAAATTGAAAAATTGAAAAATCGAAAAATCAAAAAAGTGATGTTGAAAAATCGAAACCTGAAAAAATAGAAAAATTGAAAAACCAGAAAACCCGAAAAATCAATTAATTGAAAAATCGACAAATAAAGAGTTTATAAAACTAAAAAATTGAAAAATCGAAATATTTAAAAATAGCAAAATTGAAGAGAAAAACTGAAAACCGAGAAAATGAAAAATCTAAAATTTTA
Source organism: Zophobas morio (assembly GCF_036711695.1). Classification (NCBI taxonomy): domain Eukaryota; kingdom Metazoa; phylum Arthropoda; class Insecta; order Coleoptera; family Tenebrionidae; genus Zophobas; species Zophobas morio. Next base: position 5,657,364 of record NW_026972123.1, on the reverse strand, counting down.
AATATAGAAAAATTAAAATACCAAAAAATTGAGAAGTCTAAAATTTAAAAATCAGAAAAGTAAAATGTCGACATAAAAGTCAAAATTGGAAAAGTCGAAGAACAGAAATATTGAAAAATCCTAAAACTGAAATATCGAAAAACTGAAAAATGAAAGAAAAACTGACGAATCGAAAAACTGAAAAATCCCAAAACTGAGAATCTAAAGAATCGAAAAATTGAGAATCAAAAAGTGAAATCGAAATATCGGAACCTTAAAAAAAATCGAAAAATTGAAAAATCAAAAACCTGCAAAATCGTAAGATCGAAAAATTGAACAAGTAAACTGAAAAATTCCAAACTGAAATGTCCAAAAACTGAGAAATTAAAAAATTGAAAAATTGAAAAATCGAAAAATTAAAAAAGTCATGTTGAAAAATCGAAACCTGAAAAAATTGAAAAATTGAAAAACCAGAAAACCTGAAAAACCAATTAATTGAAAAAACGACAAATAAAGAGTTTATAAAACTAAAAAATTGAAAAATCGAAATATTTAAAAATCGTAAAATTGAAAAGAAAAACTGAAAACCGAGAAAATGAAAAATCAAAAATTTTAAATATATGTAGAAAAATTAAAATACCAAAAAATTGAGAAGTCTAAAATTTAAAAATCAGAAAAGTAAAAACTGACGAATCGAAAAACTGAAAAATTCCAAAACTGAGAATCTAAAGAATCGAAAAATTGAGAATCAAAAAGTGAAATCGAAATATCGGAACCTTAAAAAAATCGAAAAATTGAAAAATCAAAAACCTGCAAAATCGTAAGATCGAAAAATCAAAAACCTACGAAATCGTAAGATCGAAAAATTGAATAACGAGTAAATTGAAAAATTCCAAAACTGAAATGTCCAAAAACTGAGAAATTAAAAAATCGAAAAATTGAGAAATCGAAAAATCAAAAAGTGATGTTGAAAAATATTCTGATAAATCTAGTGTCAAGTAAAACGCGTCGTTAAAAATATTATGACATTTTTTCTAGTTAATTTTATTCCTAGTTAGAAACAAACACTGTTACCAACATAAGTCGAGGAGTCCTCAACCGTCATTCAATTTAAACTATGACACTTCTCTATGTTCTCTGGTAGATATTTGTATAGTTACATTTAAAGAACAGCATTACTAGAGAGATATCGAATATTAAAAATGATAATAAACAATATCAAAGCAAATTCATAAACCACAAGTAAGAGAAGATTTTGTTTTTAAAAAAATTATACGGCATGTACTAAACATATAGTTGAAATGACGTCATCAAGTTGTTGGGGGCACCGATTAGACACTGACGACCTACAGATGACAGACAGACGGAAACACGAGACCTACTTTTTCGTATTCGATGGGCCAAGAAACGTCAAGAAAACATGAAAGTAGCCATTCGTCGGATGGGCTCTATTACAATACTTTCTTAGCTTACATCCGGGAAGTAAAATTCACAGGTACAAAAATTTCTGGTGGTCCTAATAGGTTAAGTTTTACTGTATATCTTAAATGTTCAAATTTTTTAGTTGAAATTCGACAAAATTCCCCAAAATTTTAAAAACTCCAATTACAGAAAAAAAGGACAAAATAGTACTATTAACATCAAATAACCCCCACAATAAACTCTCTGTTTTCACAGCGACTTGGCCTGTCACCTCCGATCCGTCACCCTCCCATCCCATTTAATTACACATTCATCCGAATCGCCGTCTTATTATCCCGGTCGCGTGACCACCCACAGCGGCACGTGTCCCTGTCTCTAATCCCAGGTTAATTGGACGGCATTAGCTGCGTCCACCTACTTCATGAATATTTTTTATTTAACGAAAAATAATACCATCAATTCACCCCCGATCAATACTAAGCGTCCGCCGTGGGGTGGAAAGACCCAGAATCAGTTACGGTCTTTGTGATGTCCTCCCACGCCGACAACACTAATTACGTACAAATGGGATCAATGCAAAATTGCAGGTTTTTAGTACTGGGTCGTTACGGCATGGTATTGTGATGGAGGGGAACGGTCACGTTGGTAGTGGGCGCAACAATGGGCAGTTTAGATGTGATTGATTCGACCTGGATGGGTTTCTACCGACGGAACAGTTTTGTAAAATTCGGTATAATTTTTCAATACCAATTTGAGTTCAGTAATTGTAATATTAAAAAACAACCAGTTTTTTAAGGGATGGGAGCTCATATTTTGGAATAAATCCGAAACAGCTTAATTTCAATTTTCGAAAAGCAGATTTCGTAGAATTATATTCATTGTTATCGGCCACTGACTAGTCAAGAATACAAGAATTTGAAGATGTGGAGTCGTCATACATTTATTTTTATAAAATTTTGTATGACAATTTTTTACAATATGTACCTTTGCGTCGTATGAACACTAAACAACTAAACTATCCAATCTGGTTCACCAAATAATTGCAATAATGTATTTCCGGTTCAACCTATGAACCCCACTTTGTTAGAACACGTTCTGGCAATGGACAATCCGGTAAGGCTCCCGGAAGGCTTGGATCCTCACATAAGCTTTAAGAAATACTTTCTTTACGTTGGAAATGAAAATCTTGTTAAGAAAACACTGATTTTGGCGTTTTCGACCATTTTTCAACTATATCCAAAAATTAGTTGAAGTGTTTTTGTTGTAGATTTCGATATCAACTTTTTGAGTTTCGTCAAAATAACTCTGTATAAAAATTTTGTAGATAAAAAAAGAAATTATTATTAATTTTTGTTCCATTGTTCCATTATTAGTTTCCATTCCTACTTAACAGAAGAATATTTTGCCATTTCTTCTTAATATACGTAGTCTTCTTTTTACAACAAGAAACTTAAAACATGTTTAAAATTACATATATAGTTTTCTTTGAACAACACCATAATTAAATGTGTTTTCGGTTTCTTGTTGGGAAAAGATTTCGTATATTAAAAAAATTGGTCTAAGCTTATTTCGGCAGAACTTCCCTCGCTCCATGAGGGTAAATAACGTCGCCTCAATTCCTGCGCCTTGAGGGTGCAAATTCCAAAGGGGTACGGTCTGAACAAATGCGAACAATATGAAATATATTTAAAGCAGATAATCAGTGGAAAACAAGTAAAAAAAGTATACCTAGATAATACCAAGATAGTACAAGAACAAAATAAACTGACTAATTCATTAATTTTTTTCAGTCACCGTGTATAAACAAATCTAAAAAACATGAATGGAATGATAAATTACAAGTATGGACTGATCATATTTTGCACATTTTAGATAGGATTTATTCGGCAAAATTTTTAGATGACGTCATCAATTTTTTGGGGTTGATACACAGATTTTTCATTTTTAAAGTTTTGGATTTTTAATTTTTCATTTTTTTTTATTTTAATTTTAGATTTTTAATTTTGTATTTTCCGAACTTTTCAAATTTTCAATTTTATGTTTTTCGATTTTTCAGTTTCTCGATCTCTCAATTTTTCTATTGCAAATTTTAGGATTTTTGATTTTTCGGGTTTCCAATTTTTCGTTAATCAATTTTTCGATTTTTCAATTGAACTTGAAATTGTTCGTTTTTTCAATTTTAGAATACATATTTCATTTTTTGAGTTTCTCGATTTTCAATTTTTTTATTTAAATTCTTTGATTTTTCAATTTTTTGAGTTTTTGATTCTATAATTTTGAAATTTCCATTTTCCAATTTTGCAGTTTTCCGAATTTCAATTTTTTAATTCTTCAATTATTCGATTTTTTAATTTTATAATTTGGAAATTCTTTAATTTTTAGATATTTTGATTTTCCGTTTTCTCAATTTTTCAATTCTCAAGTTCTCGATTTTAATTTTTCATTTTTCGTTTTCACAATGTTGTGATTTTTCTTTTTTTCAATTTTTTAATTTGAAAATTTCGAGTTTGCGACTTTTCACTTTCTTGTCTTTTATTTTTCAGTTTCTAGTTTACGAATTTTTAGTTTTACATTTTTTCGAATTTTCAATTTGGCTATTTCGCATTTTTTCGATTTTTAAATTTTACGATTTTGATTTTATTCCAATTTTTAGATATTTTGATTTAACGTTTATCAATTTTTCTATTGCAAATTTTAGAATTTTTGATTTTTGTAGTTTCCAATTTTTCGATTTTACAGTTTCACGAATTTGCATTTTTTTTTAATTTAGCAGTTTTGAAATTCTTCCATTGTTCAATTTTTCGACTTTTAGTTGCTCGATTTTCAATTTTTTACTTTAAATTTTTCGAATTTACAAATTTTTGATTTCAATTTTTTGAGTTTCTAGTTCTATAATTTTGAAATTTGCATTTTTCATTTTTGCAGATTTTCGAATTTTCAATTTTTCGATTTTGCAATTCTTTAATTCTCCAATTATTCGATTTTTAAATTTTATAATTTGGATATTTTTTCCATTTTAGATTTTTCAATTTTTAGATATTTTGATTCTTCGTTTTTTCAATTTTTTTATTTTTATTTAGTTGCTCAATTTTTCGATTTAAAATTTTTAGATTTTTCAATTCTCAAGTTCTTGATTTTAATCTTTCATTTTTCGTTTTTACAATTTTGTATTTTTTCATTTTTTCGATTTTTTTATTTAAAAATGTTCAGTCTGCGACTTTTCATTTTCTTAATCTTTCATTGTTCAATTTCTAGTCTTATAATTTTCAGTTTTGCAGTTTTTCGAATTTTCAATTTGGTCATTTTGTAATTTTTCGATTTTGAAATAATTCTAGTTTTCAATTTTTAGATGGTTTGATTTTCCGTTTTTTTCTATTTTTAGATGTTCAGTGTCTCAATTTTTCATTTTTAAAGTTCTCGATTTTTAATTTTTCATTTTTTGATTTTAATTTTGGATATTTAATTTTGTATTTTCCGAAATTTTCAAGTTTTCAATTTGTCAGTTTCTCGATTTCTCAATTTTTCTACTGCAAATTTTCGAATTTTTGCTTTTTTGAGTTTTCTTATATTTTGCCTTTTTTTTTCTTAACATGCGTAGCATTGTTTGAACAACACGATGCTCAAAAACATGTTTTTAATTTCTTAATAAGTATTTTGCAGTTAAGCTCTGCTTGGTAATTTTTTGAAATTTTTAAAAATTGTGATATTTCAATGCACTGAATTAACTATCTAATTCTGGAAAAAAGGTTAAAGTTATCCAAGAAATGGGGCCGGAAGTGACTTCTGTCCCCGAAATCTACAAGAAAAAGTATTTGGTTAAATTTCAAAAATCGTCGAAAATGGGTCGAAATTTGCTAGTACCTACTTGCCAAATAACCTAGCTTCTAAGAAAAGAAAAGGCGGGTGGGCCAGGCTATAATTAGCCAAAATAAGACTCATTTTGGCAAATGACCCACTCTTCTAAGAAAAGGTACTAGCCCCGCCCACCCACCCTTTGTTTTCTTTGAAGAGTGGGTTATCTGCCAAAATCAGTATTATTTTAACAAATACTAGCCCCGCCCACCCACCCTTGCTTTCTTAGAGGATATGTCATTTGCAAAAATCAGTCTTATCGTAGTGAGTACTACTAGATCCTTCAGTTTTTCGATTTTTCAACTTTCGAATTTTTCAATTTCTCGCTTTTTAAATTTTCAATTTTTTGATCTGGGCAGGTGAAAAAAGTTTCGATTTTTTAATTTTACAATTTTGGCAGTTTTCCGATTTCTCAATAATTTGATTTTCAAAAATATCGAGAAAATAAATGGTTATTTTTTTAATTTTCGATTTTTGATTTTTTGTCACCTAATTTTTGGAAAGAAGTAAAAAGCAATTTTGATCGGCGATTTGCCATGTTTACCGAAACTTTAAAACATCTGAAAATTTTGTTTCTAATTTTCGATTTTTCAAAATTTCGGTTCGAATAAATTTGTTCTTTTAGTTAAAAAATCGAAAAATGACAAATCGTGAAAAGGAAAAATTGTAACTTGAGAACTTGAAAAATTAAAACAAAAGATTCAACAATTGTAAAGTTAAAACTTGAAAAATCAAAAGATTGGAATTAAAAACTGCAAAATTATCAAACAAATTATCAAATGAAATATTCAAAAGTTGAAAAATCTAAAAACTAAAAAAATGAAAACTTGAATTTCGAATTCGATTTTAAAAGATTTGTTTTTTTTCGATTTTTCAATATTTCAGTTTTTGATTTTCCGATTATACAGTTGTATACCTATTCTTTATTTTCTTGGAAGAATAGGTTATTTGTCAAAATGAGTCTTATCTTAGTGAGTACTACTCGATTTTTCAGTTTTTCGATTTTTCAACTTTTGAATTTTTCAATTTCTCGCTTTTTAAATTTTCAATTTTTTGATCTGTCTTTCGATTTTTGATTTCTCTGGGCAACTGAAGAAAAGTTTCGATTTTTTAATTTTACAATTTTGGAAGTTTTCCGATTTCTCAATAATCTGATTTTCAAAAATATCGAGAAAATAAATGTTTATTTTTTTTAATTTTCGATTTTTGATTTTTTGTCACCTAATTTTTGGAAAGAAGTAAAAAGCAATTTTGATCAGCGATTTGCCATGTTTACCGAAACTTTAAAACATCTGAAAATTTTGTTCCTAATTTGGGATTTTTCAAAATTTGGGTTCGAATAAATTTGTTCTTTTGGTTAAAAAATCGAAAAATCACAAATCGTGAAAAGGAAAAATTTTAACTTAAGAACTTGAAAAATTAAAAATCAAAAGATTAAAAATTTGTTAAGTTAAAATTTTGAAAAATCAAAAGATTGGAATGAAAAACTGCAAAATTGTCAAACAAATTAACAAATGAAATATTCAAAAGTTGAAACATCTAAAAACTAAAAAAAAATGAAAACTGGAATTTCGAATTCGATTTTACAAGAATTGTTTTTTTTTTTTATTTTTCGATATTTCAGTTTTTGATTTTCCGATTATACAGTTGTACAATTTTCCGATTTCTCATTTATCCGATTTTTCAGTTTGTCATTTTTACTTCCCGAGCGTAAGCAAAGGAAGTATTGTAATCGAGTCCGTCGGCCGACTCTCTACTTTTACGTTTTCTCGATCTTTCATGACCCCTAGAAGACGAAGAAATAGGTCTCCCATTTCCGTCTGTCTGTCCGTCTGTCCGTCCGTCTGTCCGTCTGTCCGTCTGTTGTCCCGGATTTTTATTAGACAGATAATCTCCGAAAGTACTCGACCGATTGTTGTGAAATTTTGTACTTATATTAAGAATATCATGTAGATGGTAAAACGCTAACCAAAATTTGTCTAATCATCCCCACTACTAATGCGATGACGTCACTTCAAAATTGTACATAGTAAATGGGTTTTCAATTGTATAAAATAACATAGTCCTACACATGTAGTTTACAACTCTGAATCGACTTTTCACCCGAAACGTCCAGATTTTTGGAAAAAAAATCAAAAGTATAAAACAACATTTTGAAATTTAATTTTTAATCTGCTAACCAGAATGCTTTGAAATGTTGCAGATGTTTTAAGGCTATAAAGAGCATCATAAATCTTTAGTCAAAAAATATTTGCTTATCCCCTCCAAAAACTTGATGGCGTCAGCGCAAAAGTTTGCCCAATAAATCATATCTAAAATGTACAAAATATGATGAGTCTGTACTTGTGATCTATCACTCCATTCATATTTTTTGGATTTGCATATACAGGGTGACTCAAAAAAATTAATGAATGCGTAAATATATTTTATTGATTTAATCAGGCACTACAAAACCGAATGCTCTGAAATCTTGCAGATGTTTTAAGGTCATAAAGAGCATAATAAATGTTTAGTCAAAATATATTTGCTTATCCCCTCCAAAAACTTGATGACGTCAGCTCGAAAGTTTGCCGAATAAATCATATCTAAAATGTACAAAATATGATGAGCCTGTACTTGTCATTTATCACTCCATTCATATTTTTTGGATTTGCATATACAGAGTGACTCAAAAAAATTAATGAATGCGTAAATATATTTTATTGATTTAATGAGGAACTACAAAACGGAATGCTCTGACATCTTGCAGATGTTTTAAGGTTATAAAGAGCATAATAAATGTTTAGTCAAAATATATTTGCTTATCCCCTCCAAAAACTTGATGACGTCAGCTCGAAAATTTGCCGAATAAATCATATCTAAACTGTACAAAATATGATCAGTCTGTACTTGTGATCTATCACTCCATTCATATTTTTTGGATTTGCATATACAGGTTGATTCAAGAAAATAAATGAAAGCGTAAATTTATTTTACTGATTTACTCAGGAACTACAAAACCGAATGCTTCGAAATCTTGCAGATGTTTTAAGGTCATAAAGAGCATAATAAATGTTTAGTCAAAATATATTTGCTTATCCCCTCCAAAAACTTGATGACGTCAGCTCGAAAGTTTGCCGAATAAATCATATCTAAAATGTACAAAATATGATGAGCCTGTACTTGTCATTTATCACTCCATTCATATTTTTTGGATTTGCATATACAGAGTGACTCAAAAAAATTAATGATTGCGTAAATTTATTTTATTGATTTAATCAAAAAGTACAAAACCGAATGCTTTGAAATCTTGCAGATGTTTTAAGGTTATAAAGAGCATAATAAATTTTTAGTCAAAATATATTTGGTTATCTTCTACAAAAAACTGATGACGTCAGCTCAAAAGTTTGCCGAATAAATCGTATCTAAAATGTACAAAATATGATGAGTCTGTACTTGTGATTTATCATTCCAATCATATTTTTGGATTTGCATATGCAGGGTGACTCAAAAAAATTAATGAAGGCGTGAATTTATTTTATCGATTTAATCAGGAATTACAAAACCGAATGCTTTGAAATCTTGGGAATATTTTAAAGTTATTATAAGCATGGTAAATTTTTGTTCAAAATGTATTTGTTCATCCCTCCTAAAAAAATTGATGACGTCACCCTTAAATTTTGCTGAATACATCCTATCTAAAATGCAAAAAATATGATGAGTTTGTACTTGTGATTTATCATTCCATTCATATTTTTTAGATTTTCTTAAGAGGTGGTTCAAAAAAATTAATGAAGTCAATTTATTTTATTGATTAAATTAAAGGCAACACTTATTATTAGTATTACACCCCAACCAACCCAATTTGGTAGACACAAAATTTGTTAAAGGAAAAACTCGGTTGAAACATAAGGGTAGCACGCTTATTTACATCGACTTTAAAACATTACAGACCTGCATTTGTTTTATGCGCTCACTTGGTTCCGCGAATGTGAAATAGACATGTTTATAATCAACCAATTGTGAATTTCACCGTCAAGAATTAAAATAAAACCCAATGTTTTATATAATAAGCGGAAGTCGAAGCAATAAAACCGATGGTCGTTTTGTTTACAGTTTCTCTGTTTGACTCTCACGTATGCTGTTACGCCTGTCATCTTAAATTAAGAATGTTTATACATACACGATTTTCAGTTACCTCTGATACGTATACGTGAGTAAATTGTTTCGTTATTTTATTGATTATTACAAATCAATATTCAAAACGACCCAATTCATTTTCCCGAAAATTTGAGAATATAATAATTTTATTCTTAGTATTACACTATATCTATCCCAACTGATATACGTGTCCTTGCAAAAATGTTGATGACGTCATCGCAATTTTTTTTTAAATTCCCACTACAAAAATGTAATGAGAAAAAAAACACAATAGGCATGCAGTCTTCAAGTTTCCGACAGCGAGGGAAGTACTCTCTAAACTCTTTAGACCAATTTTTTGATTTATTTTTTTTTTATTTTTAGCAAGTGCTAACCCCAGACACCCAGCCTCTATTTTCTTAGAAGAATAAGTCATCTGCCAAAATCAGTCTTATCTTGGCAAGTACTAGCCGCCCGCCCACCCTCCCTTATTTTTGAGAGAATATGTCATTTGCCAAAATCAGTCTCATACTTGCCAAGATAAGATTGATTTTGGCAGATGACCTACTTTTCTAAGAAAATAAAGGGTGGGTGGGCGGAGCTAGTACCTTTCCTTGAAGAGTAGGTTTTTTGTTAAAATGAGTCTTATTTTGGAAAATACTGGCCTGGCCCACCCGCCTTTTATATTCTTAGAGGGTAAGTTATTTGGCAAGTACTACCATAGTGTAAAATGTCATTTTTGAAAAAGTTGTCTAAAAATTCTGAAAAAATTCGGACACGTATATATATTCCGACGTGCAATATTTTCGGAAAATTCGGTGTGAAATTCAATTTTTTTGAAATTTTTAAAAATTGCGATATTTTAATGGACCATTCTGGAAAAACGATTTAAGTTATCGAAGAAATAAAGCCAGAAGTGACTTCTGCAGCCCAAAATCTACATGGAAGTATTTAGTTAAATTTCGAAAATCGTCGAGAATGGGTCGAAATTTGCATAAGGGAGGTAATACGAATACGTCATGGGAAATTTCAATTTTGGGAAATTCGCTGATCCCAACAACTCGCTATTCCGAACAAACTTTTCCCCAATTAATTCGGATTATCGAGGTTATACTGTATTTGATATTTTTAAAGGCAATTTATTGAATCGTAGACCAAGGAATAAAATTATAGATTATTATGTACAGCTTTAAATATTTAAGATATGTTATATAATCCTATACTGTTACATTGTAAGATTTTTGTTTCTACACCTGTCCCATTATTATAATTATTATTAAAATGTCGTATTTTTTCAGCTGTCCCGTAATTTGTTTACTACTTCTTACCTTCAGCCCGGTTTTATCTCCACGGAAGCCGATAAAGTCTTAATCAATTATCTGGCTTCCGGTGGGCCATTAGTGTGAGATTTATTCGTGACACTCGTCCCCAGAGGAAAGTGTCAAAGTTCGCATTCTCTCGTCGATCGTTAACTAAAAATAAGACCGGAAGGAAAAGAGTGACTTGTAGTCAAAACAAAGGCCGCCGAGATAACACCGTCCGGACATGTAATTTCGGGATTACCTCCTCCTCTTTCACTCCTCGTACAGCTGAGATCCCTCAAGGTGATGCCTTTTATTAACGCCGTTCTAATGCGACACTAATCCGGATATTTTTCCGTTTGATATTAGCTCTATTATGACGTTCGAAGAAGTGTTTTCAAACACGGACAAATGATAGGTGTCGGGCTATTATTAGAGCTTTAATGGGGTTTTTGTGCGATTGTGCGACTTCCACACCCGTTACGAGGAATTTCTATTCACAATTTGGATTTTTCAAGTTTTTGCACACAGCAAACGTAACAAACATTTTTGAAAAAACCATTACAAAATTTTCCCCTTTACCAAACCTCGTACCGCGCCCCGAAAACAATAAAAACGTTACGCTCCACCATAACAAAAATTAAATTTCGCACAGTTCGCTTCACCCCATTCTGCTTCAACGATTTTAAATTCTGGCGTTTAACGAAAAAGGCTGCAACCCTTTTGGGCTATTGTGTCGAAGCAATGTTTTGGAAAAATCACACCAATTTAATTATGTTCTTGGCGTCGCCACCCAAGAAGGGTTGTGACTGGTTCTACGTGACGTAATAATTCTCCTTGAAATTATTGCAGACACATGTGCGATAATTTTCGCCGATTTGGGGAAAAGGGTGCAATGAGCATTGTATTCCATCGAGACACAGTTTTTATTTTAATAGAGGGGTTTATATGGACAGGGCGCACATAATTCTGTGAAATCGGGTCGGATGGAACGGATTTATCGAGATATGTCGGGAAATCGGGAAACGGGGTTGGGGATCGTATACACAGAAATACACTAACATTTAAATTAATATCACAAGTAACGACGATGAGGGCTGGGGCGGGATTAGGTCATCCGACGCTCGCTCCTGAAACAAACAGAAAAATTAATGTGGGGCTTGTTTTAATCATTGTTGTTACAATATCAAATTTATAGAATGAAAATTAGATTGAAAAATGTTTGTCAACTTCTATAAACTAAAAGCCAGTGGGGTAAATTTTGTCTTTTTGTGTTAATATGTTTAAAATCGAAAATCTGTATAAGGAAATATCGCTTTTGTAATTAAGCGCCACCTCACAATTACAAAATCTATATTTCCTTGCAAAAATGTACCATTTTAACCATGTTTTAAGTCTCTCGTTGTGAAAAGATGGCTATGTACATTAAGAAAAAAATAACAAAATACATGCCCCACCCACCCACCCTATCTCAATTCTGATGATTTTTTTATTCGTCGTGAGCCAAGAGGGCGAAGCTTAACTGCAAAATCCTTATTTCTCCACAAGAAATTAACGTTTTTGAGTATCGTGTTGTTTAAAGAATACTAAAATTATATACATGTATTAAAAAAAAATAAAGCCAAAGTTTAGGCCCATACGCGCCTCAGATCTAGAGGCGGGGCTTAATTACAAGATCCATATTTGTCTATAATAATTTACTATTTTAAACGTGTTTTAAGGTTCTTGTTCTGAAAAGACGACTACCTAGGTATGTTACGAAAAAAAGTCAAAATGTAAGCCCCGCCCACCCACCCTGTCTCGATTCTGATGATTTTTTTTAATCGCCGAGAGCCAAAATAGCAGAATTTAACTGCAAAATCCCTATTTCTCTAGAAGAAACTATTATGTAAGACATGTTTTTGAGGTTCATGTATTCAAAAAATACCTACTATGTCTATTATGAAAAAATTAAAGCCAAATTCCATATTTCCCTTCAAAAATTTCCATTTTAAACATGTTTTAATTTTCTAAGAATAAAAAAAAATCACAATTGAGATGCGATGGGTGGGCGGGGTTTATATTTAGCCTTTTTTCTTATTATAATATAGTATTCCTTGAATACTTCGATACTCAAAAACATGTTTAAAATTTGTTGTGTTTGTTGATTTTTCCATTTTTCAGTTTTTGGATTTCTCACCTTTTTTTATTTCTCGATCTTTCGATTTCTCGACTTCTGACTTTCAAATTTTTGGGTTTTTCAATTTTTCGATTGTTAAAATTTTTTATTTTTCCATTTTTCAGTTTTTTGATTTTTCAGTTATTTGATTTTTCTAATTTTCAATTTGTCGAATTTTTATATTTTAGATTTTTCACGTTTTTCAAGCTTTGATTTCTAGAGCTTTTAATTTTCCGGCTTCTCGCTTTATGTTTTTCGGTTTTTCAATTTATGATTTTTAAAATTTTGATTTTCCAATTTTTCGATTTATCTTTCTTTTTTAGTTTAAATATTTCAATTTTGATTTTTCGATTTTGGACTATTTCTATTTCTCAATTTTTTGATTTTTCGGTTTCTCGATTTCTCGTTTTTTCAGTTTTTCACCATTTCATTTTAGGATTTTTCAATTTATCGATATTTCAAATTTTAGGTTTTTCGATTCCTTGATTTCTGTTTTTTTTTTTGTTTTTTGTTCTTCAAATTTTACATTTTCGATTTGTTCATTTTTCAATTATACGATTTTTTGATGTTTCGATTATCCGATTTTATTTTTTTTAAGATGTATTCCAGTTTTTCGATTTTTCGAATTTGAAAATTTTCGATTTCTGGATTTTTCAATTTTTCGTAATTTTCATTTTTCAATTTATGAAATTTTAGATTTTTTTGATGTTTCAACTCCTCGATTTTTCTATTTTTCTATTTAGGTTTTCGGTTTTTTGATTTTTCTATTTTTAAAATTTTTCCATTGTTCGTTTATTAAATTTTTCGATTTTGCAGTTTTTGGATTCTTCATTTTTTAGATATTTTTATTTTTGACATTTTTTTTGATATTTCAATTTCCCGATTTTTCCATTTTTCAGTTCTTTGATTATTCTAGTTTTCAATTTTTCGTATTTTTATATTACGGATTTTTCAAATTTTAATTTCTCGATTTTGCAGTTTTTCGATTCTTCAATTTTTAGATATTTTAATTTTTCATTTTTTTTTTCTTTTGGATATTTCGATTTCCCGACTTTTTCATTTTTCAGTTCTTTGATTGTTCTATTTTTTGAATTTTTATATTTTTTGACGTTTTGATTTCCCGATCTTTCGATTTTTCGACTTCTCGCGTTCAGATTTCTGGGTTGTTCAATTTATCGATTGGTAAAATTTCGATTTTTCAGTTTTCCGATTTTTCAATTCTTCCACCTTTGATTTTTCAATTTTTCGATTTCTAACTTTTTTTTTATCTCGAACTTTCGATTTCTCGACTTCTGACTTCCAGATTTTTTGGTTTTTCAATTTTTCTGTTGTTAAAGTTTTTTATTTGTCCATTTTTCAGTTTTTGATTTTTATATTTTTCAATTTGTCGAATTTTTATAACTCAAATTTTTCACTTTTTTGAGGTTTTAATTTCTTGAGCTTCTGATTTTCCCACTTCTCGCTTTAGTTTTTCAGTTTTTCAATTTTTGATTTTCCAATTTTTCAATTTATCTTTCTTTTTTAGTTTAAATATTTCAATTTTGATTTTTCGATTTTTGGGTTTCTCGATTTTCCGATCTTTTTTGAAGGTTTTCGATTTTTCAGTTTATCACCATTTCATTTTAGGATTTTTCAAGTTCTCGATATTTTAAATTTTAGGTTTTTCAATTCTTTGATTTCTCTTTTTTTTCGTTTTTTGTTCTTTAAATTTTATATTTTCGATTTGTTCATTTTTCAATTTTACGATTTTTTGTTGTTTCGATTTTCTTATTTAAAATTTTTGTATGTATTCCAGTTTTTCAATTTTTCAAATTTTGAAATTTTTGAGTTCTTGATTTTTCAATTTTTCGATATTTTCATTTTTCAATTTATGACATTTTCATTTTTCAATTTATGACATTTTAGATTTTTTTGATGTTACAACTCCTCGATTTTTCGATTTTTCTATATGGGTTATTCGGTTTTGAGTTTTTCTATTTTTAAAATTTTTCCATTTTTCGTGTACTAGATTTTTCGATTTTTCAATTTTTTTAATTTTTTGATTTTTCGAATATTCGACATCTCGCTTTCTCGATCTATTAATGATATGTCACCTTCGGGATTTTTCAATTTTGGGGGTTCTTAATTTTTCAATTATTTTAAATTTTTTAAATTTAAGATTTTTCGACTTTTCATTTTTTTAGTTATTCAATTTTTTTGATCTTTTGATTTCTCGATTCTTCATTTTTTAGATTTTGTAATTTTTGATTTTTTTTTTCTTTCGGATATTTCGATTTCCCGATTTTTCCTTTTTCCAGTTGTTTGACTGTTCTATTTTTCAATTTTTTGTATTTTTATATTTCGGATTTTTCACTTTTTTGACGTTTTGATTTCCCGATCTTTCGATTTTTCTATTCCTTGCTTTCAGATTTTTAGGTTTTTCAATTTTTCGTTTGTTAAAATTTTGATTTTTCAATTTTTAGACTTTTTGAATGCCTGTTTTTGAATTTCAGGTTTTTTGGTTTTTTGTTTGCTAAATTTTACATTTTCGATTTCTTCATGTCCAAATTTTATGACTTTTGTGTTGCTTCGATTTCCAGATTTTAATTTTTTTAAGATGTATTCCAATTTTTCTATTTTTCGAATTTTAAAATTATCAATTTCTGGATTTTTCAATTTTTCGTTATTTTTAATTTTAAATTTTTTAAATTTTATTTTTTTTTGATGTTTCGATTGCTCGAGTCTCCGATTTTTCAACTTTTCGGATTTCGATTTTACGGTTTTCCAATTTATTGATTTTAAATATTTTTGATTTTTCCATTTTTCAATTTTTCGAATTCACTTTTTTTTATTTCTCGATCTTTCGATTTCTCGACTTCTGACTTCCAGATTTTTTGGTTGAGACAGGGTGGGTGGGCGGGGTTTATATTTAGCCTTATTTCTTAATATAATATAGTATTCTTTGAATACTTCGATACTCAAAAACATGTATAAAATTTTTTGTCCAGAAATAAGTATTTTGCAATTAAGCTGAGCCCCCCTGGTTTACGGCGAATAAAAAAATCATTACAATTGAGACAGGGCGGGTGGCCGGGCTTACTTTTTGCCTTTTTGTTTTAGTATGTGCAGACTTCTTTTCACAACATGAAACTTAAAACATGTTTAAAATAGAAAATTTGTATAAGGAAATATCGATTTTATCATTGCAAAATATATGCCCCGCCCACCCTCCCTATCCCAATTCTGATGATTTTTCTTATTCGTTTAAGCCAAGGGGCGGAGCTTAATTGTAAATTCCTTATTTTTCTACGAGAAAGTACCATGTGAAATATGTTCTTAAGTCCTCGTGTTATACAAAAAAAAAACAAATGTATTATTTAAAAAAGAAAACCAAAAGAGAAGCCCCACCCATCCATGTCGATCTCTATCGTGATAAATTTTTCATTCGTGGTTAGAACGAGGGGCGGAGCGTAATTGCAAAATCGATATTTCCCTATACAAATTTACCATTTTCTAAGTTTTTTGTTGTGAAAAAAACAACTAATATTAAGAAAAAAACAGTACAAAATCGAAAAACTAGAAATCGAGAAATTGAAAAATCAACGGTGGAGAAATTGAAAAATCGGAAAATCGTAATATCCAGAAATTATATATAAACAATCGAAAATCGAGTGTTCAAAAAAATTAAAAATCGAAAAATTGAAAAACTGAAAAACCGAAATCCGAAAAGTTGAAAAATGGAAACAACACGCACGACATTTCAAAAAAATGTTAAATATAAAAAACCGAAACTGAAAATATCGAAAAATTGAAAAATTTTAGAATCGATAAACTGAGATGTCGAGAGATCGGAAATTCCAAATATCAGGAAGTTGAAAAATCGAATATTTGCAGAATCGAAAAACTAAATATTGATAAATTGAAAAATCAAAGTGGAAAAGTTGAAAAATCGGAAAATTGGAAGGTCGAATAAACATCAAAAGGTCGGGAAATCGAGAAACCTAAAAATTGAAAGATTGAAAAATTCAAAACTGACACATTTGAACTTAAAAAAACGATAATTCGAAAATCTAAAAATTGAAAAATCGAAATTTTAACAATCGAAAAATTGAAAACCTAAAAATCTGAAAGCGAGAAGTCGAAAAATCGAAAGATTGGGAAATCAAAATCTCAAAAAAATATAAAAATTCAAAAAAATTGAAAAATAGAACAATCAAAGAACTGAAAAATGGAAAAGTCGAGAAATCGAAATACTCAAAAGAAAAAAAAACCAAAAATTAAAAAAATACACAAAATGAAGAATTGAAAAACTGCAAAATCGAGAAAACAAAATTTAAAAATTTTTAAATAATAATTGAAAAATTGAAAATTCCCAAAATAGAAAAATCGGAAGATCGAGGAGTTGAAACATCAAAAAAATATAAAATTTCATCAATTGAAAATGAAAATATCGAAAAATTGATTCATCCAGAAATCGAAAATATTAACTGGAACACATCTTAAAAAATTAAAAATTGGAAAATCGAAACATGAAAAAATCGTAAAATTGAAAAATGAACAAATCGAAAATGTAAAATTTAGAGAACAAAAAACCAAAAGAAAACTGAAATCAAGGAATGGAAAAACCTAAAATTTAAAATATCGAGAAATTGAAAAATTCTAAAATGAAATGGTGAAAAACTGAAAATAAAGATCGGGAAATCGAGAAGTCGAAAAATCGAGAAATTGAGAAATCGAAATAGTCCAAAATCAAAAAATCAAAATTGAAATATTTAAACAAAAACAGGAAGATAAATTAAAAAATTGGAAAATCAAAAATTGAAAAACCGAAAAATCCAAAGCGAGAAGTCGGAAATGAAAAGCTGGAGAAATCAAAACCGCAAAAATGTGAAAAATCTAAAATAGAAAAATTCGACAAATTGAAAAATAGAAAAATCAAATTGAAAAATCGAAAAACTGAAAAATAGAAAAATCAAAAATTTAAACAATCGAAAAATTGAAAACCCAAAAAATCTGGAAGTCAGAAGTCGAGAAATCGAAAGATCGAGAAATAAAAAACGGTTAGAAATCGAAAAATTGAAAAATCAAAGGTGGAAAAATTGAAAAACCGAAAAATCTAAAGCGAGAAGTGGGAAAATTAGAAGCTCAAGAAATCAAAACCTCAAAAAAGTGAAAAATTTGAAATATAAAAATTCAACAATTTGAAATATAGAAAAAACACAAACTAAAAAATCGAAAAACTGAAAAATGGAAAAATCAAAAATTTTAACAATCGAAAAATTGAAAAACTAAAAAATCTGAAAGCGGGAAGTCGAAAAATCCAAAGATCGGGAAATCAAAGCGTCAAAAAAGTGAAAAATCCGTAATATAAAAATACGAAAATTTGAAAAATAGAACAATCAAAAAACTGAAAAACAGGAAAAATCGGGAAATCGAAATATCCGAACGAAAAAAAAAATCAAAAATTAAAATATCTAAAAAATGAAGAATCGAAAAACCGCAAAAGAAAGAGAAATCAAAAGATCAAAAAAATTGAATAACTAAAAAACTGAAAAGTCGAAAAACTGGAATTAAAAAAATTTAAAATAATTGAAAAATGAAAAAGTTCCAAAATAGAAAAATCGAAAGATCGAGGAGCTGAACAAATCAACAAAATTCAAAATTGAAAAATGAAAATATCGCAAAAATTGAAAAATCCAGAACTCAAAAATTTCAAAATTTGAAAAACTGGAATAGGTACATCTTAAAAAATTTTAAATCAGATAATCGAAACATCAAAAAATCGTAAAATTGAAAAATGAACAAATCGAAAATGTAGAATTTAAAGAACAAAAAAACAAAAAAAAACAGAAATTGAGGAATCGAAAACCTAAAATTTAAAATACCTATCGAGAAATTGAAAAATCCTAAAATGAAATGCTGATAAACTGAAAAATCGAAAATGAAAGATAAAAATCAAAAATCGAAAAACCGAAAAATCTAAAGCGAGAAGTTGGATAATCAGAAGCTCGAGAAATCAAAACCTCAAAAAAATTCAACAAATTGAAAAATTGAAAAATCAAAGAACTGAAAAATCTAAAAATTGAAAAATGGAAAAATTAAAAAAATTTAATATCGATAAATTCGAAAACCGAAAAATCGGAATCAGAAAAGTTGACAAATCGGAAACTCGAGCAATCGAAACATCAAAAAAAATAAAATTCAATAAGTTGAAAATTAAAAATAACGAAAAATTTAAAAATACAGCAATTAATATTTTTAAAACTCAAAAAATAGAAAAACTGGAAATCATCTTAAAAAAATTAAAATAGGGAAATCGAAGCATCAAAAAGTCATAAAATTTGGACATGGAGAAATCTAAAATATATACATAATTTAGAAAACAAAAAACTAAAAAAGTCTGAAATCAGGGATTCGAAAATTCTAAAAATGAAAAATTAAGAACCCCCAAAATTGAAAAATCCCGAAAGTGACATATCATAGATCGAGAAATCGAGAAGTCGAATATTCGAAAAAACGAAAAATGGAAAAACTGAAAAATCGAAAAATTTAATAAACGAAAAATGGAAGAATTTTAAAAATAGAAAAATTAAAAACCGAAAAACCCAAATAGAAAAATCGAGAGATCGAGGAGTTGAAACATTAAAAAATCTAAAATTTCATAAATTGAAAAATTAAAATATGGAAAAATTGAAAAATTCAGAACTCAAAAATTTCAAAATTTGGAAAATTGAAAAACTGGAATACATCTTAAAGAATTTAAAATAAAAAAATCGAAACATCAAAAAATCGTAAAATTGAAAGAACAAAAAACCAAAAAAAAGACGGAAATCAAGGAATTGAAAAACCTAAAATTTAAAACATCGAGAAATTGAAAAATACTAAAATGAAATGGTGAAAAATGAAAAATCGAAAACCAAAAAAAGATCGAGAAATTGAGAATTCGAAAAATTGAAAAATTAAGAAATCGAAAAATCTAAAGCGAGAATTCGGAAAATCAGAGGCTCGAGAAATCAAAACCTCAAAAAAGTGAAAAATCTGAAATATAAAAATTGTACAAATTGAAAATAAGAAAAATCAAATAACTGAAAAATCTAAAAACTGAAAAACGGAAAAACCAAAAATTTTTACATTCGAAAAACTGAAAAACCAAAAAATCTGGAAGTCAGAAGTCGAGAAATCGAAAGATCGAGAAATCAAAAAAGGTTAGAAATCGAAAAATTGAAAAATGGAAAAATAAAAAATTTTTAAAATCGAAAAATTGGAAAACCGAAAAATCGAAATCGGAAAAGTTGAAAAATCGGAAGCTCGGGCAACCGAAACATCAAAAAAAATTAAAATTAAAAAAATTGAAAATTAAAAATAACAAAAAATTGAAAAAAGTGAAAACAAAACAAAAAATCATAAAATTTGGACATGGAGAAATCGAAAATGTACAATTTAGAAAACAAAAAACCAAAAAAGTCTGAAATCAGGGATTCGAAAAATCTAAGAATTGAATCGAAATTTCAACAATCAACTAGAAAAAAGCTAGAAGTCGAAAAATCGAAAGATCGGGAAATCAAAACCTCAAAAAAAAAGAAAAATCCGAAATACAAAAATACGAAAAATTGAACCATCAAAGAACTGAAAAATGGAAAACTTGGGAGCTCGAAATATCCAAAAGAAAAAAAAAACAAAAATTAATAGATCTAAAAAATGAAGAATCGAAAAACTGCAAAATCGAGAAATTAAAAGATCAAAAAAATTGAATAACTAAAAAACTAAAAAATTAAAAAGTCCCAAAATTGAAAAATCCCGAAAGTGACACATCATTAAAATATCGAGAAATAAAGAAGTCGAATATTCGAAAAATCGAAAAATTGAAAATTGTAACATTTAAACTTAAAAAAGCAATAAATCGAAAAACAGAAAAACTGAAAAATAGAAATATTAAAAACCGAAAAACCTGAATAGAAAAATCGAAAGATCGAGGAGTTGAAATATCCAAAAAATCTAAAATTTTATAAATTCATAAATAAAAATATCGAAAAATTGAAAAATCTAGAAACCAAAAATTTTAAATTTCGAAAAATCGATAAAATTGAAAAACGAACAAATCGAAAATGTAAAATTTAAAGAACAAAAAACCAAAAAAAAAACAGAAATCAAGGAATCGATAAACCTAAAATTTAAAATACCGAGAAATTGAAAAATCTTAAAATGAAATGGTGAAAAACTGAAAAATCGAAAACCTTCAAAAAAAGATCGGGAAATCGAGAAGCCGAAAAATGGAAAAATTGAGAAATCGAAAAATCAAAATTGAAATATTTAAACAAAAAAAAAAAAATCAAAAATTTTAACAATCGAAAAATTGAGAACCCAAAAAATCTGGAAGTCAGAAGTCGAGAAATCGAAATATCGAGAAATAAAAAAAGTTTGAAATCGAAAAATTGAAAAATTTGAAAATGGAAAAATAAAAAATTTTTAAAATCGATAAATTGGAAAACCGAAAAACCGAAATCCGTAAAGTTGAAAAATCGGAAGCTCAAGCAATCGAAATATCAAAAAATTAAATACTCCTAATTGAAAATTAAAAATAACGAAAAATTGAAAAATCCAGAAATTAATAACTTTTGAATTCGAAAAATAAAAATACATACTGTATTACATCTTAAAAAATTTAAAATCGGGAAATCGAAGCATTAAGAAAGTCATAAAATTTGGACATGGCGAAATTGAAAAATCCCAAAATGAAATGTTGAAAAATTGAAAAATCGGAAAACTTCAAAAAGTCAGGAAATCGAGAAATCCAAAAGTGGAAAAATTGAGAAATCGAAATAGCCCAAAATTGTATAGTCGAAAATTAAAAATTGATACATTTTAATTAAAAAAACTGATACTTCGAAAAACATCCAAATCTCGAAAAATCAAAACCTCAAAAAAGTGAAAAATCTGAAATATAAAAATTGAAAAAATCGAAAAATTGAAAAATCCAAGAACTGAGCAGTCGAAAAATCGAAAAATCTAAATATCCAAAATTTAAAAAATCGAAAAATTAAAGTACTGCAAAATCGAGAAATCAAAAGATCAAAAAAATTGGATAACTAAAAAACTGAACAGTTGAAAAATCTGGAATTTAAAAAAATTAAAATAATTGAAAAATTAAAAAGTCTTCTTATTACTTACAAACCAATTAGAATTGGGATAACTAATTTGATAATCATCACTTACAAAGTTGTTAGATCTGTTGAATTTGAATATTGCTAGCATCAGCCCTCGTTACATTGAAAATATTTTTATGCGAATCCCTCTCCCCCCAGGGTTGCCAAACGAGCTCTAAATAATTATTCCCGACATCTGTTTACAAGTTAATACACGTCACAGCCTCTCGCCGAAAAGCGCAACGAATCCGACCCGAAATGCAAATCGGGCCTTCGTCCCCTTCATTTTTTCGCAGCGACGACATTCTCGGAAACAAATCTATTTCGTGCCGTTATCATCCCATCGGCAAACATGATCTCGAATTTTTCGTTTTGTCACATGGTACATTTAGCCCTTGTCAGGCCAGGTAGAATCACCACGGACGCCCTTTGAAACGCGTCCTTTATGCTACTGTATTCGCTAAGTACTGACACTTTCACAATGTTGAAAGGTTTTTTAAACGACCAGCTGGGTCGTGCTGGAGCAGAGCATGGGACGGCGAGGGCTCTTGGCATGGTCGGATGGGACTGAAATTGATATGTTTAAAGTTGTCCGAATCCTTGAATGGAAGGGCGATATTTTAAATCGTCCGACAAAAGCGAATTTACTATTAAGAAGTTGTGTTGAATGCAAACAGAAATTGACACTGTTTGGGACTTTTTTCGAGAATTTGCCGGGTTGGAAGAGGGTGACTCGGGATTACCTAATGCAGGTAACTGGACGATAAAGTGAGATGTTATTAAGCTGTTTAAAGTGACAGAAGCGGATGCGGGGTTTTGGAGAAAGCTGAGATGTTGAGAAGGTAAAGTTGGACAAAAAATTGAAGGACTCGAGTTACAAGGAATCAAAATGACAATGTTTAAGAACAACTTTACAGATTTTTATGCTGTTACATCAGCTCAAAATTTGAGATTTCCCATTTATTGTGTAACTGATTGTGTAATAATTTCTAAACCGCAATAATAAATACCCAGAAATTTTTAATTATTACTAAGAGTCACTAATATATGAAACAAATAACACAGGCTTTATGGTTACACCTTGATGTGACTCACTAATAGCTGTCAAATTTATTGACGACTTTTTTAAATATTTTTAATAATAAGTGTTAAGACTGATAAAACACGAAAAGGAGATTTCGATAAAAAAAAATACAATAACGAGATATTATTATCGGTAACACCGATGTACTCAGTACTGTGTTTTCCAAGGACGCAATTATGGTTTATTGTTAGTGTATAATTATTAAAGTTCGATTGTTTACTTTCATGCGAAGGTGCTTCAGGCAAGATTGTATTTGTGGAAAAACCAACCTACCTGGGTGCAGTGGCGGAGGTTCTAAGTAGGTGTTAATAGTTGGAAAAATAAAGCTAATTAAAATTTGCTTAACCCACAGTTTGCAAAAAACACAAAAGCAAACAAAATTTGCTGCTTTTTTGGGACATTGAACCTGATTTCTTTACAAAGAGTAGTGAAAAATGTAGTACCAAAAAACTTTTTTGTAACACAATATAATACCAATAATAATCTTTATTTACGGAGGATTCCTTTTACATTATTATTATGTTAGCAAAGTACTACCCCTGCCACCCACCCTTTATTTTCTCAGAGCGTAGTACTTGCTGAGATAAGTCTTATTTTGGCAGATGACATATCCTCTAAGAAAATAGGGGTGGGTGGGTGGGACTAGTACTTGTTAAGATAAGACTGATTTTAGCCCTTTTAAACTTGTAAAAAAGATTTAGCAATTTAACTCGTTACTATGGAAATTTGCAATTTAACACCTTTAAATTTCACACAGGATCATGTCATTTGCCAAAATACGTCTTATCTTAGCAAGTAATAGCCCTACCCACCCGCCCCCTATTCTATCAGAAGGTATGTTATTTGCCAAAATAAGTCTTATCTTAGCAAGCACTAGCCCCGCCCACCCGCCCTCTATTTTCTCAGACGATATGTCATTTGCCAAAATGCTAGTACTTGCTAAGATAAAACTGATTTTGGCAATTGACATAATCCTCTGAAAAACTAAGGGGTGGGTGGGCGGGCCTAGTACTTGCTAAGATAAAACTGATTTTGGCAAATGCCATTCCCTATAAGAAAATAGAGGGTGGGTGGGCGGGGCTAGTACTTGCTAAGATAAGACTGATTTTAACCCTATTAAAATTGAAAAAATGATTTAGCAATTGAACTGCTTACTATGGAAATTTGCAAATTAACACTTTTAAATTTCACACAGAATATGTCATTTGCCAAAATAAGTTTTATCTTAGCAAGTACTAGCCCCGCCCACCCGCCCCCTGTTCTATCAGAAGGTATGTTATTTGCCAAAATAAGTTTTATCTTAGCAAGCACTAGCCCCGCCCACCCGCCCCCTATTTTCTCAGACGATATGTCATTTGCCAAAATGCTAATATTTGCTAAGATAAGACTGATTTTGGCAAATGACAATCCTCTGAAAAACTAAGAGGTGGGTGGGCGGACCTAGTACTTGCTAAGATAAAACTAATTTTGGCAAATGCCATTTCCTCTAAGAAAATAGAGGGTGGGTGGGCGGGGCTAGTACTTGCTAAGATAAGACTGATTTTGGCAAATGACATAAACCCCGAGAAATTAGGTTGCGGGTGGGCGAGGCTATTACTTGTTAAGACAAGACTGATTTTGACCCTATTAAAATTGAAAAAATGATTTAGCAATTGAACTGCTTACTATGGAAATTTGCAATTTAACACTTTTAAATTTCACACAGGATGTGTCATTTGCCAAAATAAGTCTAATCTTAGCAAGTACTAGCCCCGCCCACCAGCCCCCTATTTTCCCAGACGATCTGTCATTTGCCAAAATGCTAATATTTGCTAAGATAAGATTGATTTTGGCAAATGACATAATCCTCTGAAAAACTAAGGGGTGGGTGGGCGGGCCTAGTACTTGCTAAGATAACGCTGATTTTGGCAAATGACATAAACCCCGAGAAATTAGGGGGCGGGTGGGTGGGGTTATCACCTGTTAAGATAAGACTGATTTTGACCCTATTAAAATTGAAAAAATGATTTAGCAATTTAACTGCTTATTATGGAAATTTGCAATTTAACACTTTTAAATTTCACACAGGATATGTCATTTGCCAAAATAAGTTTTATTTTAGCAAGTACTAGCCCCGCCCACCCGCCCCCTGTTCTATCAGAAGGTATGTTATTTGCCAAAATAAGTCTTTTCTTAGCAAGCACTAGGCCCGCCCACCCGCCCCCTATTTTCTGAGACGATATGTCATTTGGCAAAAAGCTAATATTTGCTAAGATAAGACTGATTTTGGCAAATGACATAATCCTCTGAAAAACTAAGGGTTGGGCGGGCGCGCCTAGTACTTGCTAAGATAAAACTGATTTTGGCAAATGACATAAACCCCGAGAAATTAGGGGGCGAGTGGGCGGGGCTATCACTTGTTAAGATAAGACTGATTTTGACCCTATTAAACTTGTAAAAATGATTTAGCAATTTAACTGCTTACTATGGAAATTTGCAATTTAACACTTTTAAATTGCACACAGAATATGTCATTTGCCAAAATAGATTTTATTTTAGCAAGTACTAGCCCCGCCCGCTCGCCCCGTATTCTATCAGAAGGTATGTTATTTACCAAAATAATTATTTTCTTAGCAAGCACTAACCCCGCCCACCCGCCCCCTATTCTCTCAGACGATATGTCATTTGCCAGAATGCTAATATTTGCTAAGACGAGACTGGTTTTGGCAAATGACATAAACCCCGAGAAATTAGGGGGCGGGTGGACGGGGCTATCATTTGTTAAGATAAGACTGATTTTGATCCTATTAAAATTGAAAAAATGATTTAGGAATTTAACTGCTTACTATGGAAATTTGCAATTTAACACTTTTAAATTTCACACAGGATATGTCATTTGCCAAAATAAGTCTTATCCTAGCAAGTACTAGCCCCGCCCACCCTTTCCACTATTCTATCAGAAGGTATGTTATTTGCCAAAATAATTATTTTCTTAGCAAGCACTAGCCCCGCCCACCCGCCTCCTATTTTCTCAGACGATATGCCATTTGTCAAAATGCTAATATTTGCTAAGATAAGACTGATTTTGGCAAATGACATAATCTTCTGAAAAAATAAGTTCCTAGTTAAGATAAGTCTGATTTTGACGCTATTAAAATTGAAAAAATGATTTAGCAATTGAACTGTTTACTATGGAAATTTGCAATTTAACACTTTTAAATTTCACACAGAATATGTCATTTGCCAAACTAAGTTTCATTTTATTCTATCAGAAGATATGTTATTTGCCAAAATAAGTCTTATCTTAGCAAGCACTAGCCCCGCCCACCCGCCCCCTATTTTCTCAGACGATATGTCATTTGCTAAGAAAAGACTGATTTTGGCAAATGACATAATCCTCTGAAAAACTAATGGGTGGGTGGGCGTTCCTAGTACTTGCTAAGATAAAACAGATTTTGGCAAATGCTATACCCTCTTAATAGGGGTAAAATCAATTTTATCTTAACAAATACTAATTGCAAAATCGATATTTCCTAATACAAAATTTCCATTTTAAACATGTTTTATGTTTCATGTTATGAAAAGAAGCCTACACATATTAAAACAAAAAGGCAAAATGTAAGCCCGCCCACCCCCCCTGTCTCAATTGTAATGATTTTTCTTATTCACTGTTCAGCAAGGGGGCGGAGCTTAACTGCAAAATCCTTATCTCTCCACGAGAAATTAAAAACATGTTTTTGAGTATCGTGTTGTTCAAAGAATACTGTGTATATTAAGAAAAAAGGGCAAAATATAAACCCAGCCCACCCACCCCATCGCAATTGTGATGATTTTTTTATTTATTAGAAATTTAAAACACATTCAAAATGTAAACTTTTGTAAGGAAATATGGATATTGTCCTTAAGGCTGCCAACGAATGAAAACTTCATTACTATTTAGATTAGGGCAGGTATGGGTGGGGCTTTAATTTTTTCTTAATATACTTAGTATTCTTAGAATACACGATATTCAAAAACATGTCTTTTACGGTAATTTCTTGTAGAGAAATAATAATGATTTTGCAACTAAATTCTGCTAATTTGTCTCCCGACGTTTAAAAAAAATCAATACAATTGCGATAGGGCGGGTGGGCGGGGCTTATATTTTGCCTTGTTTCTTAATATATGTAGTCATATTTTCAGAACAGAAAACTTAAAATGTGTTTCAAATGGTAATTTCTTGTAGATAAATATGGATCTTACAATTAAGCCTCGCTCCTTGATCTGGTAACTAATGAAAAATTTATCACGATTGAGAATTGAAATCGGGGCGGGTATGGGTGGGGCCTAATCTTTGGCTTTATTGTTTGCTTAATACACATAGTATTCTTTGAATGACACGATACTCAAAAACATGTTTTTAATTTCTCGTAGAGAAATAAGAATTTTGCAGTTAAACTCGGCCTGCTTGGCTCACGACGAATAAAAAAATCATCACAATTGAGATAGGGCGGGTGGGCGGGGCTACATTTTGCCTCTTTCTCTAACTATGTGTAGACTTATTTTGACAACAAGAAACTTAAAACATGTCTAAAGTGGTAAAAAACAAGAGAGAAGAAACGAAAGAAACGAAGTAGAAAAGAGAATATGGGATGAAGAGGAAATTCAAAGGTACAGAAATAGACTAGAAAAAAGAAATTCGAAGTAAAAGAAGATATAGAAGCTATGATGGTGGAACTGAGCAACCTAATTGTAAAAGCTACGGAAAAAAGAAAGATATACATATGGCAAGGGAGGGATAATGGATGGAACGGAGAATGTAGTGAGTTGAAGAGAAAAGCAAGTAAAAAATTAAGAAAATGGAAGAATAACAAGGGAAGGAAAGAAGAGTACCTAAAAGCAAGAGAGAATTATAGGAGAAAATGGGAAGAAAGAAAAAGAGAAAAACGAGAAGAAGAAGACAAGACAATAAAGTCCCTGAAAACAGAAGAGCAAGTATGGAGATATATAAACAAGGAACGGAGAAGGAAGACTGAAATCAGCGGGAAAATCAAAATACATGAATGGAAAACACACTTTATGGAATTATTGGGAGCTTGTGAAGAAAAATGCTGCAAAATAAATAAAGGAATCACAACGATGGAAGAAATGTGGAGAGGTTCGGAAATAACAAAAGATGAAATAGGAAGACAGATTGAAAGACTGAAAAAAGGAAAGGACCAGGAGGGGATGGAATCCAGAACGAAGCGTGGATGTTCGGGACAGAAGGAGTGAAAGACAGGATATGGGAAGTGGTAGATGGAGTTTGGAAGGGAAAAGGGTTTCCTCAGCAATGGAGAAAATGTATAATAATCCCATTATTTAAAAACGGGCTGAAAAGTTATGTGAAGAACTACCAAGGGATCACCTTGCTCAATACGGCGTACAAGATATACGCAATGATACTAGATTGAGAAATATCATCGTAATAACGAAAGGAGATGAAAGCAAGGGGTATGTTACCAGACGGTCAGGCAGGGTTTAGGAAAGGAATAGGTACTATGGACAATGTGTACATCCTGTGGCATTTAGTGGGAAGAGAAATAAGGAAAGAGGGTGGACGAATGTATCCATTGTTCATAGATTTCAAAGCAGCGTTTGATAGTGTGAATAGAGAGAAAATGTGCATACGAAAATGGAAGAAATATATGAAAAAACAGTAAGGTGAGAGTGAATGGTATAGAGAGCGAGAGTTTTTATACAAATAGAGGAGTGAGACAGGAATGCCCACTCAGCCCCGCATTGTTTGCAGCTTATCTAGGAGATATAGATGAAATGTTCAGAAAAGCACAGACAGGAGGGGTGGTAGTGGGCAAAGAGAAAGTGCGGTCGTTGGCGTACGCAGATGATTTGGTGATTGTGGCAAAGAAAAGAGAAGAAATGAAAACAATGATTAAAAGTTTGGAGAAGTACGTACAAAAAAAGGAATTGGAAGTGAATGTGGAATAAACAAAAATGGTGGTGTTTGGGAAGAAAGTAAGAAAGGAGAAGGAAGAGTGAGCATGGAGAGGGAAGAAGATTGAACAGGTGAAAGAATTCCAGTACATAGGATATACATTAAAGAGCAATAACTCAGATAGAGCGCATATTCAAGAAATGGTCCGAAAAGCGAATGAAGTGATAGGAATAGTATGGGGAATAGGAGAGAGAAAATTTGGACATGATTATAAGAGAAGAATGATGATTTTTGATAGTTTGATCAAAAGTGTATTTATGTACGGAGCTGAGATTTGAGGATGGATGCAATATGAAGAAAGAGAGAGAGTGCAAGAAAAATACTTGAAATGAACATTGGGATTGGAAAAGTATACGCCGGGGTTTGTAGTGAGAGAATAAACAAAAAGGGAGAAAATGAGAGTGGAAGCGTGTAAAATAGCGGTTGGATTTGAAAAGAAGTTTAGTGAGAGAGGTAATTGTAAAATATTGCAAGAATGTTGGAAAGAAATAAGAAAGGAAGGGATAAAACATGTTTGGAACGAAAGAGACAAGTATTATAAAGGAAAGGGATATGCATGTGAAGAAATAGAAAGAATGAGAGAAATGGGAAGGAGTATGAAAGAAGAACTGAGTGTAAGAGATAAGGATATAGATAAGCAAGAACGCAGATCGAGAATATCGGAGTCTAGATATAATGCAGAGTATAGAAAAATAGTAAAGGATGAAGTACCAAAGTACACAGAGAGAGAGTATAAAGGAGAAAAGAATGATGGCGAGATTTAAGTGTGGAAATGAAGAGAAAGAGAATAATTTTTGGATGGATGAAACTGACAGAAGGTCTAGGATATGTTGGAGAGAGAGAGAAACAATAGAGCATATGCTGGAAGGATGTGAAGAATTGAGAGAATCTAAGGAAAGTAGGGAAAAAGTACTAAACGAGGATGGAAGAAGACTGGTGTTGTGAAATATCCTGTTTAATTGGGGTTGCTGCGGCAGCATGTGCAAGCGTTGTTAGAAGGAAGCGAGTCCGAAGTCAAGCTGAGTTGCATTTCCTTTTCCGCGATTGCTAAGTATCGACTCAATCAAAATTAAGGAGGTCATGTCATTACTCCGCAACAATGGCCGGTCACATGACTATAGTTGTCAATATATAACTTTTGGCTCGCACCTGAAGAAGTTAGTTGTGTTAGTTGTATTAGTTGCATTTGTATTTGTAGTTGAAGAAGTAGTTGTAGTTGTAGCAGACAAGGGATAATTGTAACCAACACCCGTACCAGCGACATTTCCTTCTAATAAATTTGGTATACTGCCCAATCTGTTTGAATTGCCAACCCCTACGCGCAACACTGGACTGGATGAAAGAAGTATGGAAGGTAAGGAAACTAATTGATTTGTCTGTATTAAAACTGTAGATTAAGTAAATTTGTACCCCTACTGGGAATCTTATTAAGCCTGTAAGGCAAATAATAAATTAATACTACTAATAAGAAAAAAAAAAATAAAGCCAAAGATTAGGGTCATTATAAAATACTGTAGTCAACTCAACTATGACAAACAACTGCTAATCACCAAAATCCTTTCCACAAAACTGTGAAAGGCGGCACACAATGTCAACAAAGTGGTTTATATCCACAAGGATGGAAAATAACCTGTACTAACAGAAAAATTAAATAAAATCTGACATATATCTTGCCAAATTGCTTAAAATTAACAAATATGATCCCCATTAAAAAAAAACAGTTGCGATTAAAGGATACTAATAAATTTAGACCGCTTTCGTAATTCCTAAAAAAAGAATTCAAAAAAGTATTTCTTCAATGAACTTCAAAAATTGGCGCTTTTTTCCTCTGGCAGTTATCGCGTTAACTATGCATTTGACGTTGTCAAAATAACAACTGTCTTGTCGAATTATCCAGACATTTTTGTTCTTGTGACAATTCCAGTGTTTGAAAATGCCCGCGTGGAGAGACGCTGGTCTTAGCTACGTCAACTACTCCAGCATTTGCGCCAGGTTGGTTCGATTGGCGTTGAAACCTGAATTTAGAGCAGACGCAATGAAAAGAGATATCACCAGTATCAAGATCACAAGATGGAGAGACGGCAAGCCAATAAAGAAAACTGAACCGAATGATGCTCCGAAAAAAAGGTCATCTTTATGAGTGATCGGATGTAAACCTGATTGCAATAGATTGCAATAAATCGTATTGAATTACCAGATTTTTTTAATTGTATGTCTTCTTAGTAAATGATTTGCCTGAGTTTTCAGGTCCAGCTTTTTGTTCATTTTATTATTTATGTTATCTTTAAAAAGCAAATTCTTGGAATTTGCTCTCCCAAGTACGGACAATGTAAAATACAGAGTTTCTTAAAAATATCCGAATTTTTCTAGTTTTAAGTAAGAGCAACCCGGAAAAGTTCTTCAGTATAAGGAGAATTAGAATGAGCTCTAGAATGCAGTCAGTTGAAAAGACCCACATAATACAATTTTCTATGGTCCCAGAACATCTTAGGTAAATTGTACAAAACAAGTCTGGAGCAAAACCACCCCGATAAAACTCGCCCCGACAAAATAGCCCCTGACAAAATTACTTACGTTAAAATAGCTTCGTCAAAATAGCCCAAAATCTCCACAAGTAAGCAAAAATATTACATTCAAAAATATGTAGGTGCAAAGGTATTTGGTGGATTTTATTAGAATGATTTGTTTCTACAATGGAAATTTTAGTTTGTTAATTGTTTCTAAACATGAAAGCCCTAAACGGTTTTTGACTTAAAAGAAATTTTTATTGAAAAAAATATCATGTCTGCACAAACTATCTAATTTTTCTGTCTGTGTGTCTGTCTGACTTTTTTATTTGCCATGAGCCACGGGGAGGAGCTTAATTGCAAAATTTATATTT
Organism: Zophobas morio; assembly: GCF_036711695.1. NCBI lineage: Eukaryota > Metazoa > Arthropoda > Insecta > Coleoptera > Tenebrionidae > Zophobas > Zophobas morio. The sequence goes on along the minus strand of NW_026972123.1, from coordinate 5,625,493 downwards.
CTCTATAAACATTTACATTTTGAACATGTTTCAAGTTTTTAGTTCTGGAAAGAAGACCAAATATATTAAAAAAAAGTAAAATATTTGCCCCGTCCACCCACCCTATCTTAGTTGTGATGAATTTTTTATTTCTCATGACCCACGGGAAACAGTTAATTGCAAAATTCATTTTTCTCTATAACAATTTACCATTTTGAACATGTTTCAAGTTTTTGATTATGAAAAGAAGACCAAATATTTCAAAAGAACAAAATATAAGCCCCGCCCACCCGCCCTATCTCAGTTGTGATGACTTTTTTATTTGCCATGAGCCACGAGGAGGAGCTTAATTGCAAAATTCATATTTCTCTATAAACATTTACATTTTGAATATGTTTCAAGTTTTGGCTATGGAAAGAAGACCAAATATATAAAAAAAAAGTAAAATATTTGCCCCGCCCACCCACCCTATCTTAGTTGTGATGAATTTTTTATTTGTCAAGAGCCACGGGGAAGAGTTAATTGCAAAATTCAGATTTCTCTATAAAAATGTACCACTTTGAACACTTTTCAAGTTTGTGGTTATGAAAAGAAGACTAAATATATCAAAAAAGCAAAATATAAGCCTCGCCCACCCGCTCTATCTTAGTTGTGATAATTTTATATTTGTCATGAGCCACGGGGGGGAGCTTAATTGCAAAATGCATATTTCTCTATAAAAATTACCATTTTGAACATGTTTCAAATTTTTGCTAATGAAAAGAAGATTAAACATTTAAAAAAAGCAAAATATAAGCCCCGCCCACCCGCCCTATCTCAGTTGTGATGACTTTTTTATTTGCCACAAGCCAGGAGGAGGAGCTTAAACTAACTAATTTTTCTGTATGTCTGTCTGACTTTTTTATTTGCCATGAGCCACGGGGAGGAGCTTAATTGCAAAATTCACATTTCTCTATAAAAATTTACCATTTTGAACATGTTTCAAGTTTTTGGTTATGGAAAGAAGACTAAATATGTTAAAAATACCATAATATCAGCCCCGCCCACCTGCCCTACCTTAGTTGTGATGAATTTTTTATTTGTCATGAGCCACAGGGAGGAGCTTAATTGCAAAATGCATATTTCTCTATAAAAATTACCCTTTTGAACATGTTTCAAATTTTTGATAATGAAAAGAAGATTAAACATTTCAAAAAAGCAAAATATAAGCCCCGTCCACCCGCCCTATCTCAGTTGTGATGACTTTTTTATTTGCCATGAGCCACGAGGAGGAGCTTAATTGCAAAATTCATATTTCTCTAAAAAAATGTACTATTTTGAACATGTTTCAAGTTTTTTACTTATGCAAAGAAGACTCAATAGATTAAAAAAGCAAATATAAGCCCCACCCTCCCGCTCTATCTTAGTTGTGATGATTTTTTTTATTTGCCATGAGCCACAGGAAGGAGCTTAATGTGAAATTTTATATTTCTCCATTAAAATGTACCATTTTGAACATGTTTCAAGTTTTTGGTTATTAAAAGAAGACTAAATATATCAAAAAAAAAAATATAAGCCCCGCCCACCCACCCTATCTTAGTTGTGATTATTTTTTTTATTTGCCATGAGCCACAGGGCGGAGCTTAATTGCAGGATTCAAATTTCTCCATAGAAAATTTACCATTTTGAACATGTTTCAAGTTTTTGGTTATGGAAAGAAGACCAAATATATTAAAAAAAAGTAAAATATTTGTTCCGCCCACCCACCCTATTTTAGTTGTGATGAATTTTTTATTTCTCATGACCCATGGGGAACAGTTAATTGCAAAATTTATTTTTCTCTATAACAATTTACCATTTTTAACATGTTTCGAGTTTTTGATTATGAAAAGAAGACAAAATATATTAAAAGAGCAAAATATAAGCCCCACCCACCCGCCCTATCTCAGTTGTGATTACTTTTGCCATGAGCGACCAGGAGGAGCTTAAACTATCTAATTTTTCTGTCTGTCTGTCTGACTTTTTTATTTGCCATGAGTCACAGGGAGGAGCTTAATTGCAAAATTCATATTTCTCTATAAAAACTACCATTTTGAACGTGTTTCAAATTTTGATTATAAAAAGACGATTAAACATATCAAAAAAGCAAAATATAAGCCCCGCCCACCCACCCGATCTTAGTTGTGAAAACTTTTTATTTGTCATGAGCCACGAGGAGGAGCTTAACTGCAAAGTTCATATTTCTCTAAAAAAATGTACTATTTTGAACATGTTTCAAGTTTTTTACTTATGCAAAGAAGACTCAATATATTAAAAAAGCAAATATAAGCCCCACTTTTTTATTTGCCATGAGCGACGAGGAGGAGCCTAAACTATCTAATTTTTCTGTCTGTCTGTCTGACTTTTTTATTTGCCATGAGTCACAGGGAGGAGCTTAATTGCAAAATTCATATTTCTCTATAAAAACTACCATTTTGAACATGTTTCAAATTTTGATTATGAAAAGACGATTAAACATATCAAAAAAGCAGCAAAATATAAGCCCCGCCCACCGACCCGATCTTAGTTGTGATGAATTTTTTATTTGTCATGAGCCACGGGGAGGAGCTTAATTGCAAAATTCATATTTCTCTTTAAAAATTTACCATTTTGAACATGTTTCAAGTTTTTGATTACGAAAAGAAGACTAAATATATCAAAAAAAGGCAATATATATGTCCATAAAAACATTACTACTTAATTATGACCTGACCTGATCTGACCCGACCTGACCTGACATGACATGCCTTCAATTGCCTCAAATAAACAAATTTTAAACATTTCTGCGAAAAAAAAAACAAAAAATGCATTCTTAAAACAGTTGTATTTTGTGAGACAAAAATTAATAATGATTTGATGTTTTTTTCGAAAAAATTTCATACTGAGGTTTTTTGACAGAAATAGTGGAAAAATAAAATCGTTGCGAGAAAATAATAAACCAATAGAGGAAGAATTTGTCCAGTTTAAATATTTCAATTACTTCAGTGAATCTCGTGAACCTTAATAAAATAAAAAAAAATGTAATAATATCATGATTAAAATATTTTCTTGAATAAGTGGAATTTAAAAAAAATCAGAAAGACCCAAGTTAAAAGCATTCCCCGCCGCTGTCCATATCAGACTGATTGCAGCAGGTAAACTCATTAAATATACCGTTCAGGGGAGACCCGGGATTGAAACGTGCAAACAACTGCAAAAATTAGTTGGATTTTGCAGGGGAAAAACCTTCCTCGGTATGAATATTCAATACATTATCAGTATTTTCGGAGCACGCCTTCAACAACGTGGAATTCCCTGCCCACTCTCCTCTAATCAGCACCTGATCATTCCCGTCTTAATAAAAGCCGCCTCCATCAAAGAACAAACAAACACACAACGACACCTCACCAAACAAGATGCTTCTAAAAGTCCTAGTGTTGGTCTCTTGTTATTTCTCCGTTTACGGAGACGAAACATTGCCAAAATGTCCTAAAATCGTCGGTCGCCAAAAATGGGGTGCCCGTCCACCCCTTGAAACGGAGCACGTCGTCATCCCCGTCGAAAACGTGGTGGTGCATCATACCGATACCAAAGCTTGTGATACAGAAGCCGCTTGTAATGCCATCGTGAAGAGTATCCAGGATTATCACATGGATAAGCAGCAATTCCCCGACATTGGCTACAAGTAAGTCAAAATTTCTTGTTTTTCGATGTCATTTAAATTAAATTTGGTTGTGATTGTCGCGAATAGCTTCTTGGTGGGTGGTGACGGACAGGTGTATGAAGGTACTGGCTGGCACCACAAGGGGTCCCACACTCATGGTTACAACAGCGAGTCCTTTGGAATTGGGTTCATCGGCTCGTTTCATAGTAAGTTTGACTCGATTAGTTGGTTTGTTTATTGATCGGATTGGTTTTTATAGAGGAGTCCCCTCCTGAGAAGCAGCTACTAGCTTTCGAGACCTTCCTGTACTGCAGTGTGAACATGTTGGAGTTGAAGGAAGGCTACAAGTTGTTTGGAGCCAGACAAGTTGGAAATACGCAGAGTCCTGGAGATAAGTTGCATGACGCTATCCAGAAATTCCATAGTTTCAGTCCCAATCCACCAAATAAGACAACTACCGATGACCATCATCATCACCATCATCATTAAAGCTGCTCTTTACAGAAAAAAACCTGCTCTATTAAATTTAAGAAGTGGCAAAACCTCGGTTCTAAATATTATGTATTGGTCTTTGTGCTTCAAATCTTTAAATATATTTACTAAATAGAAAGGAGTGTATTATGTTTTCAAAATATGGGGCTTTTATGGTCAAATGGGCATAAATGTAAATAAGTAAGGTATGCAGTACAACATGACTACTTATGAAGGTTTAATTATCTCGAAAAGCGTCTATGGATATGGTTTCCATAGTAAAGATAAGTTTGAAACTACATTGTTAAAAGTTAAAGATTTTCAATGGAAATCACGTTGAAGCCAATATACATAGAAGACCAGATGATGATGAAAGTAACATTTCCCTTTTTTTGGCAATTGGGTATTTATTTTGAATCTTTACAGGTTACTTTAATAATGGACGTTGTTGGCTGTGGATGTAAGGAGTCAATTAATCTAACCATACAATGTTCTAACACCAGAGAATACGAAGAAATTGGAACTCAACACGTGGCGGTTGTTTTGAGCATTTTTGTCTAAAAAGAGGGTATGTGTCACCGTTTTCCATGTTTATTCCTATGTTATATTTTTCTAGTTCTTCTGACCATCTTTCTATTCTATGTTTTAATTTCTTTCTTAGTTTTCTGTAGTCGAGGTGGTCCCCGTTTGCCTTCATTTATTTGCTCTGCTGTGTTGTCCACAGTTTGTTTTCCCCTTTCTTATTATTATATTATTTTATTTTTTACTTATTTTTTACTTATTTTTTACATTTATAACCCCCTTCCGCAGAACCTGCCAAATTTCATTTCTGGATAATCTGTCACATGCTTTGTCTAAGTCTATCGTACTTAGTAGATTTATCTGATCTGAATGCTGCTAAGAAAATTAAGGGTGGGTGGGAGGGGTTAGTACTTGCGAAGATAAGAATGACTGTAAGAACACTGAACAATGTTAAAAATAGTCACTGGAACGAAGAACGGGAAGTAAAAATCAAAATTATAAAACATTTAGCAATTTAATTTTGAATTATCAATTTAATCAAAATATAATTACCTATCCCCTCCAAAAAATTGTCGGTTTCTCTGTTTTTCGATTTTTCAGTTCTTTGAAATCTCTATTTGTCAATTTTTCGAACATTAAATTTTAGATTTTGGTTCAAATTCTTGATCTTTCGATATTTCAATTTCTCGGTTCTCGATTTGTCGATTTTTCGTTTTTTAAAACATGAAATTTTTCGGTGTTTCAATGTTTTATTTGATAAATTTCTCGATTTTTTGATTCTTCAATTTTTCAATTTTTTCAATTTTGACCCATTTCAATTTCTCAAATTTTCGATTTTTCGATTTTTCGGCTATTCGATTATTCGATTTTCCAATTTATCGATGTTTCAATTTTTCAATTTTTGGATTTCCCAATTACTCCTTTTAGTTTTGAAATTTTTTTTCCCAATTTTTTGACCTTCCAGTGTTTCGATTTTTCAGTTTCTCGATTAAATTTTTTGAATTTTCGTGTTATCGTTTTCCATTTTCCGATTTTTCAAATTTTCTATGATTCGATTTTCATTTTTTCACTTTTCGATTCTTCAGTTTTTCAATTTTTCAATTTTACGATTTCTCGGTTTTTTACTTTTTCGTTTTTCAGTTTTTCAATTTTTTGTTTTGATTTGTCGATTTTTCAATTTTTCTATACATACTTATTTTAACTTTTCAATTATTAAGATGTTGAAAGTTTCGGTTTCCCTAATTTAAGATTTTTCAGTTCTTTGATATTCTATTTTTCAATTTTTTGAACTTTAAATTTTAGATTTTGTTTCGATTTCTTGATCTTTCGTTATTTCAACTTATGGTTTTTGTTTTTCAGTTTTTCGATTTTTAAAATTTTTAATTTTTTGATCTTTCGATTTCTTGATTTTTTAATTTTAGATGTTTCGATTCTTGGATTTGTCAGTTTTTTTTCAGTTCTTCGGTATTTCTAATTTTCAATGTTTCGAATTTTTGATTTCTCAATTTTTCAACATTTCAATTTTGACAACTTCAACTAGATTTTTCAATTTTTCGATGTTTTGATGTTCGATTTTTCTACTTTTCAGGTTTCAATTTTTGGGTTTTTCAATTTTGCGAATTACCGATATTCCGATGTTTCAATTTTTCGATTGTTTGATTTAGCGATATTTCGATTTTTCGAAAGCACTTTTATTAAAAAAAAATTTACTCTAAAAAAATTAAATTAACAGATTTAAAATTTACGGTTTCGCCAAGAAACTAACTTCTCTTACAAAAAATTTATGACGTCACTTCAAAATTTTGCTGAGTACATTTTACTTGAAATTGATGTCCTTTACCTGTGTTTTATTCATTTATACCCTAAAAGAATTGGTCGAAATGTACCCAGCAAAATTTTGAAGTGACGTCAATTGCAAGAGAAAAATAAATAAAATGTTTTCATTATTTTGTAATCACCAAATAAGCTGATATCAGCTCAAAATTTTGCCAAATAAATCCTACTAATTTGTACAAAATATGATGAATTTGTACTTGTAATTTATCATTCCTTTAATATTTTTTGAATTTGCATATACAGAGTGACTCAAAAAATTAACGAAGGAGTCAATTTATTTTATTGATTTGATCAGGAATGGCTGACTCCGATTTCCCAGAAAATTTTTGGAATACTGCTAATTTTTCAATTTCCATTTTACTCTAAATAATATAAGTCAGTGAAATGGGAAAACAAGGTGGGCGGGGCTAAATTTAGTTTTTTCTGGTTTTATGAGCAAGCAGTAGCCCCTACCTACCCTTTCTTTGTTCCAGTGACTACTCTTAAATTGTTCAGCCTTAGCTTAACAAATTTTAGCCCCGCCCACCCACCCTTGTTTTTCTTAGAAGATATGTCATTTACCAAAATAAATCTTATATTAATAAGTTCTAGTCCCGCCCACGCCCCCTCTATTTTCTTAGAGAGTATGTCGTTTGCCACAGTCAGTCTTATCTTACCACGAACTAACCCCTCCCACCCACCCTTTATTTTCCTAGAGGGTATGTCATTTACCAAAATCAATCTTATCTTAGCAGATACTAGCCCCTCCCATATACCTTGTACTCATTTTAACAATTTTATCTCTCTTCAATTAAGATCCAACTTTCATTCGGACTAGAGAAAATGAATGGAGGTGGGGTGAATATATGTTTTTTTCTAAAGTGAGAATAGAACGTAGGCTATTAAAAAAAACGTTAATCGTAATTCTTTTGTTATACTACTCACTTGGTGTAACATTTATCTCTTATTTTTGAAGAAAAAAATGAGAGAACGGGGTGGGTGGGCGGGGCTAAGTTTTACTTTGTTTCTTCAGCATCTTTTATAAGCACGCGATAGCCCCACCCACCCACCCCATCTTCATTCCAGTGATTACTCTTAATATTGTTCAGTCATACTAGCTATGCCCACCCGCCCTCTATTTTCTTAGAGGGTATGTCATTTGGCACAGTCAGTCTTATCTTACCACGAACTAGCCCCTCCCAGCCACCCTTTATTTTCCTAGAGGGTATGTCCTTTACCAAAATCAATCTTACCTTAGCAGATACTAGCCCCCCCCCATATACGCTGTTCTTATTTTAACAATTTTATCTCTTTTCAATTGAGATCCAACTTTCATTCGGACTAGACAAAATGAATGGAGATGGGGTGAATTATATGTTCTTTTGTAAAGTGAAAATAGAACGTAGGCTGTTAAACAAAAACGTTAATCGTAATTCTTTTGTTATACTACTCATTTGCAGTAACATTTATTTCTTGGTGGGTGGCCGGGGCTAAGTTTTACTTTTTCCTTCAGCATCTTTTATAAGCAAGCGAGAGCCCCGCCCACCCACCCCACCTTCATTCCACTGATTAATCTTAATATTGTTTAGTCATACCAGCTATGGCCACCCGCTCTCTATTTTCATAGAGGGTATATCGTTTGCCACAGTCAGTCTTATCTTACCACGAACTAGCCCCTCCCACCCACCCTTTATTTTCCTAGAGGATATGCCATTTACCAAAATCAATCTTATCTTAGCAGATACTAGCCCCTCCCATATACGCTGTTCTTATTTTAACAATTTTATTTCTCTTCAATTGAAATCCACTTTCATTCGGACTAGACAAAATGAATGGAAGTGGGGTGAATTATATGTTCTTTTGTAAAGTGAGAATAGAACGTACTACTTATTTGCTGCAACATTTATTTCTTGTTCTTGAGAAAAAAAATTAGGAGAACGGGTGGGTGGGCGGGGCTAAGTTTTATGTAGGTTTCCACAATCAGTCTTATCTTAGCAAGTACTACACTACCAAAATCCAAATTCATATACGTGTCCTTGCAAAATTGTTGATGACTCAACTCGAAAATTCTGGGTATGTTCCATTATACTTTTGGTGCGAGGGAAGTTCTTTTGGTTAAAAACTCAATACGGAATCATAAACTACATGTGTAGGACTATGTTATTTCATACCATTTTAGAACCTATTTACTATGTAGATATTTGAAGTGACGTCATCACGTTATTAATGGGAATGATTTCACAAATTTTGGTTAGCATTTTACCATCTACATGATATTCCTAATATAAAAACAAATTTTGACAACTATCGGTCCGGTAGTTTCGGAGATTATCTGTTTAATAAAAATGGGGACAGCAGACGGACAGACAGACGGAAACTTATTTCTTCGTACTCTAGGGGTCATGAAAGGTCGAGAAAACGTAAAAGTAGAGGGTTGGCCGACGGACTCGTTTACAATACTTACGCTCAAAGTAAAAATCTTTATAATCCTCGGTTCTTTCTTGTCGTTGTTTCCGAAATTTGTCTGTTCTTTTCTAGAGTGCTATAATTGTATATATTTCATTCTCTATTTCTATTTCCAATCTTATTGTTTGATCGTTTTTTCTCCATTCTCTTTGTTTTCTCCATTCCACTGTGGTCTTCCTCTATCCCTATACATACTTTTCGTTTCTGTTAATGTCAGTATTTCTGTTCCTGTTTCTTCCATTACTCCAATTACTTTTCTGATTAATCTTGTTTTTGCTTTCTCTCTTTTTTACAGAGTCTGTGTCTGTTATTCCACTTTTCCCTTTTTTGTTTATTCTTTTCCTATTTATATCTTATTTATCCTTATTTCTCGCTTTTCGTCACCATAATTTTCCTTTCTGTTGTATTTGGTGTGTAGTTTTTTGGGTTATATTCATGGTTCTTTTTTGCTTTCATTAATTCTTCCCTGTTTTCATTCCTATTACATTTTTTTTTCGCTTATTATTAATTGCTTATATCCCATTTTGGTTTGGTCTCTTTGGTTTTTTCTTCCTTTTTCTTTTTTCCGTCAGGTCATTGTTAATATTCTTCAGTCGCTCGTCTTAAGCTGGTCTTTTCTTTCCAATTTTCCATTTCGATCACGCATGTTTTATCCCCAATTTTCTTTGCTTTTCTAATTTTTGTTTCAGTTCTCGACGTCATTCTCATTAATTTTTCCAACCCATATTTCAACTCTTCGTTGTTCTTCGGGTTTAGTACATATCTGGTGTAATAAAACTTTACTTTATTTGTAGGAAGAAATTCCTCGAAAAAGTTGGACAAAGACAAAAATGATAGCATATTTAAATAAAAATGGGATTGATTATCGACCCGAGGCCATGAAAGACCAAATCTGGGGAATATTGGCTAACAAACAACCCCAAAAACGTTATCATTTAGATTTATAGGCCCAACATCATGGGCATTGGGTACTGAGGCTGCCACCTTACCACTGTCATTTCAACGCTATTGAAATGGCATGGTCGGAAGTTAAAAGAAATTATGATAAGATCATTCCAAGAACCAGCTCTTCCCTTAATGATGTTTGTGCAACTTGGCAAAATGTGATTGGTCAAGTTCCAGCTGTGCATTGGAATAATTGCATTAAACATTTTAGATATTTCAGATCAGAATGAAATTATTATAAATGTTAAGATTTAAATGTCGGTATATTATAACTTGAGATACAAAACAGAAAAGTCAAAAGTGACCATTTTTTTTAGTTAATATCTAGATAGTATAATTACCTCGGCGGCCCGTGGCATCTCGACGACACCCCCCCGTGATGGCCGTGGTGCCCTCCGTGTATGTTGCTCGACATCCTCAACTGCAACAAACAAATTTCGTCAGAGTCCGGATAATTTGCTCCCGGAACAGGGAAAGGGACAACGGGGTGTGCCGGAACGGCTCCCCGGCGCGCACAAGAGAAATAGAAGTCGGCCTTTAATTTGCGAGGGTCTAGGGTCGCGCCCCTCGATGCCACCCTCGACGCTCGTTAGAGCCGACGCTGCACTCTCCTGTCGTACAACAAAAAAGCTGTCAGGACTATGTTATGCATATTGCCGGGTTTATTGTCGCCCTTGTCTGCGCCGATTTCCATCTATACCTATTCCCGGCACGTCGCAGATTGCTTTTAATGAGTCGGGTATTGATTGAGTGAGTGATTGACTGGTGATTGATGGCGCAGGTGGCGGCGGAGACGAGAGGAAATCTTCAAGTTGAAGAATACTGGTAGATGTGTTATGCAACGATTGTTTCATACTATTTTACTGGAGACGGTATGAATGGGGCAGTTCTAGCTGATGTTCTTAAAGGAGTTTTTAAGAAAATCAGTGCAATTGGTTTGAAGGTTCATTCTGTAACCTCAGATATCGGATCGGCGAATCAAGCTATGTGGAAAACCTTTGGAATTAAAGCTGGAAGAAAATGTAAACAAAAAATTATGTCCTAAACCCAGTTAACGGAGAAAAAATTTACTTTTTAACAGATGGGCCACATTTATTAAAAAATATAAGGCAATGTTTGGTACAAAACAAAATCGTTCAATTACCAAATGATTTTGTTGAAAAATATAAACTAACTTCTGATTTAGTTGACGTGCAACACATTAAAGATTTTTGTGAAGAAGAAGGCAAATTTGAGCTGTAATTTGCGTCTAAATTAAATGTGGATCTTTTACAATCTAACCATTTTAACAAAATGAAAGTGTCAAATTCTCTAAACGTTTTGAATCGAAATGTTAGTTGTGGAATAAAATTTGATGCGGAAGACAAATCTTCTCTAACGACAGCTGTTTTTATTGATGTTGTACATAGGTGGTTCAAGTTGATTAGTTCTAGATCAACTATTTTGGCCTTGAGCAAGTTTAATATGGCTGTGTATAAGGAAACTATAGAATTCCTTCAAGAGTTGATTAAGTTATTCTTAAATTTAAAAGTCGCTCCTGACAAATTTGGAAAAGCACTTTGGAAGCGTATTCAAACAGGCTACAACATCAATTTTAGACCTGCAAAACTTGTTTTTGAACGAAAAAAAAAGCTCATATTTATTAACATCGAGATTTTCTCAAGATTGTTTAGAAAATATATTTTCCCAAATTCGTCGCAAATATTTTGTAATTTGAGAGATTATTTAAAGATGAATAATTTTTGCACTGGTAATGTTTTGGAAGTCATGAAGAAAGAAATTAGGAAAAATTCGACTTATCGCTCAATACAATTTCCAACGTGCTGCAACAGCAAAACAAAATTTACTGCAAGAATGATAGTTTACTGTTTGAAAATTATACCAGAAAAGCTAAAGAAGAAATAAGAAAAAAACAAAGAATAAAATGGTCCAGCAAAACCCATGCAATGAGGGATTTGGTTGAAAATGCAAATCAAAAATTTGAAAAAAATATAATGAGTAACAGTTGCACGAAAATCTTGCACCCCTGTCCACCCGCCCTATCTCAATTGAGATTATTTTTTTGTTCGTCGTGAACTAAGGGGGCGGAGCTTAACTGGAAAATACTTATTTCTTTACAAGAAATTAAAATCACGTTTTTGAGTATCGTGTTGTTCAAAGAATACTACACAAATTAGAAAAAAAGGGAAAATATATACCCCGCCCACCCACCCCATCTCGAATGTGAAGATTTTTTTTATTCTTAGAAACATTAAACATGTTCAAAAAGGTAAGTTTCTCGTAGAAAAATAAGGATTTTACAATTATATTCTGCCCCTCGGCTTACAACGAATAAAAAAATCATCAGAATCGAGATAGGGTGGGTGGGCGGGGCTTATATTTTGCTTTTTTTTCTTAATATAGATAGCCATCTTTTCACAACAAGAAATTGCATAATCGATATTTCCTTATACAACTTTTCCATTTTAAACATGTTTTAAGTTTCATGTTGTGAAAAGAAATCTACACATACTAAAACAAATAAACAAAATATAAGCCCGCCCACCCGCCCTATCTCAATTGTGATTATATTTTTATTCGTCGTGAACTAAGGAGGCGGAGATTAACTGCAAAATACTTATTTCTTTACAAGAAATTAAAATCACGTTTTTGAGTATCGTGTTGTTCAAAGAAAACTACACATATTAAGAAAAAACGGGAAAATATATACCCCGCCCACCCACCTCATCTCGATTGTGAATATTATTTTTATTCTTAGAAACATTAAACATGTTTAAAATGGTAAGTTTCTCGTAGAAAAATAAGGATTTTACAATTATGCCCTGCCCCTCGACTTACGACGAATAGAAAAATCATCAGAATCGAGATAGGGGGGGTGGGCGGGGCTTATGTTTTGCCTTTTTTTTTCTTAATATACATCGTCATCTTTTCACAACAAGAAATTGCAAAATGGATATTTCCTTGAACAAATTTTCTATTTCAAACATGTTTTAAGTTTCATGTTATGAAAAGAACTTCACACATATTAAAACAAAAAGGCAAAATATAAGCCCACCCGCCCACCCGCCGTATCTCAATTGTGATAATTTTTTATTCGTTTGTGAACTAAGGGGGCGGAGCTTAACCGCAAAATACTTATTTCTTTACAAGAAATTAAAATCATGTTTTTGAGTACCGTGTTGTTCAAAGAATACTACACATATTAAGAAAAAAAGGGAAAATATATACCCCGCCCACCCACTCCATCTCGATTGTGACGATCTTTTTTATTCTTAGAAACATAAAACATGTTTAAAATGGTAAGTTTCTCGTGGAAAAGTAAGGATTTTACAATTATACTCTGCCCCTCGGCTTACGACGAATAAAAAAATCATTAGAATCGAGTTAGGGTGGGTGGACGGGGTTTATATTTTGCCCTTTTTTCTTAATATACATAGCCACCTTTTTACAACAAGAAATTGCAAAATGGATATTTTCTTATACAAATTTTCCATTTTAAAGATGTTTAAAGTTTCATGTTGTAAAAAGAAATCTACACATATTAAAACTAAAAGGCAAAATATAAGCCCGCCCACCCGCCCCATGCTAATTGTGATTATTTTTTTATTCATCGTGAACTAGGGGGTGGAGCTTAACGGCAAAATACTTATTTCTTTACAAGAAATTAAAATCAGGTTTTTGAGTATCGTGTTGTTCAAAGAATACTTCATATGTTAAGAAAAAAATGGAAAATATATAACCAGCCCACCCTCCCCACCTCGATTGTGAAGATTTTTTTTTCTTAGAAACAAAAACATGTTTAAAATGGTAAGTTTCTCGTAGAAAAATAAGGATTTTACAATTATGCTCTGCCCCTCGGCTTACGACGAATAAAAAAATCATCAGAATCGAGATAGGGTGGGTGGGCGGGGCTTATATTTTGCCTTTTTTTTTCTTAATATACATGTTCATCTTTTCACGACAAGAAATTGCAAAATTGATATTTCCTAATACAAATTTTCCATTTTAAACATGTTTTAAGTTTCATGTTGTGAAAAGAAATCTACACATATTAAAACAAAAAGGCAAAATATAAGCCCGCCCTCCCGCCCCATCTCAATTGTGATTATTTTTTTATTCGTCGTGAACTAAAGGGGCGGATCTCAAGTGCAAAATACTTATTTCCTTACAAGAAATTAAAATCACGTTTCTGAGTATCGTGTTCAAAGAATACTACACACATTAAGAAAAAAAGGGAAAATATATGCCCCGCCCACCCACCCCATCTCGATTGTGAAGATTTTTTTTATTCTTAGAAACATTAAACATGTTTAAAATTGTAAGTTACTCGTAGAAAAGTAAGGATTTTACAATTATGCCCTTCCCCTCGGCTTACGACAAATAAAAAAATCATCAGAATCGAGATAGGGTGGGTGGGGCTTATATTTTGCCTTGTTTTTTCTTAATATACATAGCCATCTTTTCACAACAAGAAATTGCAAAATCGATATTTCCTTATACAAATTTTCCATTTTAAACATTTTTAATTTTCATAATAGTCATAGCTGCATAATGAAGAAGCTAATTTCGTCCATCACCAACAAAATTTTCGACCCGCTTGGATTTGTGTCACCTGTACTTTTATTGTCGAAAATGTTACTTCAGAGAACTTGGATGATACAGCTGAACTGGACTACACCAGTTCGAAAGTTTTCAAAATTTTGTCTATAGTTACGCGATTGACTTGCAATTTTTTTTTAATTAACAAAAATTTTAAAAAATTTAAAAGTGACAGAAAATATCTTCACCATTCTCATCATTAACTCTTCACAGTTGAATTGGGGACTAGCTTTTTTCATTTGCAGATAGCCTTTTTTGAAATTAAAAAAAAAAATAAATTGAACGTTTATAGAGAACAGAGTTTTTTCCAAAATAATACATATTCATTCTTAGTTGCGACTGGCTAGTAGACATAATTAGAAAAAATTAAACAGCTGCCAAGTTATTACAAAACTGAGAAACTTCGTTCGCGCCGCGTTTTTTTCGAAACCCTGCAGTGACGCAATCGAAAAAATCCATTCACGTTCCGAATTGTTACGAATGTACCCAAGCGTGAGTCGCTTTTCTTCAAATCCGTGAGAAATTCCTCGAAAAATAAAAATCCAACGAGAATTGAAAGAATCACTCTCGCTGCGTCTCCAAAAACCTCTCCGAACAGTCATGTCCGAGTCCAGAAAGCAAAAAGCGTAATCGAAGACGACCAAGGTGTTTATTTGACATTCCTGGCGGCAAAAACTTCCCAGATGGACGCAAAACGTCAAATGGTCGACGGTCCGTAACCGCCACACTAATCTGTGGAAAAGAGAACTGACCATTATTATTTTCTTGCAGATCACGCCATCCGGGTACGAGTGTGACCCAGAACCATGGGCGCCCATAGAAACCTTTCTCAGGGGGGGGCACCCTGAAATTTTTGTAATATACACTGTTCTTGTATACAGCCTGTTATTGAAAGGTACGCACAAAATAAAATCGGCAATTGGTCTCGAAGTATAGGTGCTAAAAGTTAAAAAAAGTTCAGGTAAAAGTGTTCTCCTTTTAGAGATAAAAAATATTAAAGTTTATGTCCAAATTCGTTGTACGCTTCTGATAAAAAGATCATCTTTCGTTTCCGTAGCAACATTTAGTCTTGACAAAGGTTTTATTGTTACAGTTGCTAGAATTTACTAAAATAAATTAATTTTACCTATTTATCGTTCAGTAGCGTCTAAAGAGATTGGATAAGGGTTAATTTTCCCGTTATAATTTTGATAACATAAAATAAGTTTTTCCGACTTCTTAGACTTCGCGAAGAACTGTGCATTTTGTTGTACGTACCTTTCAATAACACCCTGTATATAAATAATATAATGATATAAATCTTTACTATTATAAATATATATTTTAATCATCAACTACGTTAATCAAATCTACTCGCAAATAACGCTACAATATCATTATTCTTATTATTAACAAAACAGTGTAAAATATTAAAATTAAAAAGTTATAAAAATATAAAATTAATCAAAAGCAAATTGCTAATTTCCTTTTTCTTGGCCAAAATCGTCAATTACTCTACCAACTGATGTTTCTTCGGCATTAACTCTCTCTCTCTCTCAATTACTACTGTCAAGTTTTTTTATTTTTACAAAATCCTGCCAATTTTGGATTTCTGATAAATTGTCAGTGGAGTAAAATTCACCCAACCCTTTAAAGCAACTTGGTTTTAAGTTATGTACATTCTTTGGATGTAAGGAAAATAATGAGTATGATGACACTTTATTTCGGAAAATCATGTCGTTAAGGAAAGAATGAAATGATCCAGGTATGGAATAAAAGTGCCAAAATAATTTTCTATGCTATCTGTGTTGTAGTTCGCACGCCCACTGGTGAAACAGTTCTGGAGCAACCGAAATTTCCACTCGAAATCGATGGCTACTCTGAAAACCCGCCATCAGTATTAATAAATAACACCACTTATTTTATACTTCTTATTAGCTGAAGTATCATCATCAGTATTTGTAATTTTTCTCTTGAAGAAATTTTAATTATCCATATTTCTTTGTTTTTAAATAAAATATTAAATTTAAAATTTAAACAGACATTTAATCAAGAGTACTTACGCTTGTATTTTGAAATAAATAAATAAATAATAAAAAGTATAGTCAACAAAACGCCGGTTTAACAACTGTTCGTCTTTACACGTCACTTCACCACAGATAAAAAGTGAAAACGGAATGAATTTTTGGACGTAAGCAATAAAATGTTTGCTCTTGTGTTGTAATAACTGTAAAAAGCAAATAACGAAACAACCCATAATTCAGTACCGGTTAAAAAGGATAGATTTATGATGTTTCCAGGCAAATCTGGGCCGAACACAGGGCTTCAAAACCAGATGGTCTAAGTTTGTCACATTTCTGTGTTTGTGTGGCAATAAAACTGAAAGTGTAGGGCATGTACCTACTCTTACAAATGTGCTGAAGTTTAATTTTGACAAATAAAAAGGAAATTGACGCAGAATCTCAGGGGGGGCCATCGCCCCCCCTGGCCCCCCCCTATGGGCGCCCATGCCCAGAACTATTAAGCAATTTCCAATTTTTTTTAACTATCTTGTAGGAAAATCAGGGTCTGCTATTACGTTTCTCCCCATTCTCAACAAGTAAGCACTTAAGCGATGTTAACAAAGCCCGCACTCTAATCCCCTCCACAAAAAACGTCCCTAATCCCGAAAACGGTCAAGATCCGCTTCGTTTTTAAACGTTTCGAAATTGATAGCCATCAACAACACCCACCGAAGACGATAAGTAGGCGTTTTATTAAAGCACCGATGCGTAAAATTCACTTGCTCAAACATTTCTTAATGTGCCATTATCACAGAACTTGTCCGGCTTGCTCATTTCCGTTAAAAAGCAAACAAATTCCCACGATAAAATCACGAGCCATGACATCGACTCGACCAAAAAGTGCCAGCTTCAAGCTTCAATGGCACGTTTTCCGAGAAAGAAGTCTGCGCGGTTGGACTGCGATTTGCATTTGCTGGATTTTTGCAGGGATTCTCAAAAAAGCGTGGACGCACTTAGGTGCTTGTACGTGGACCGGATTCTTCCGGAGTTGACGGATTTTTGACGTGGTGGGACAAAACAAACTCTCGAAACCGGTTTTTTTACTTCTCTAAAAAACCTATTACAAGTTATCCTGGATTTTTACCTTTACTCTAGGCATTCAGATTTAAAAAAAGTGTATAACTGGTGCGAGATTTCGAAAAAGTGAGACCAAATTGGTTGGGCGATTCTAGAAAAATTAGAGGAGTTTTAAAAAAATGAGACCTAAAGTAACTTCTAGAGGTTGAAATCTATAAAAAAAATCGCTTTAAATACATAATTTTAGAAGGAGAGTATTGAAAAATTGAACTTTCAAAAAAATTGCCTAAAAATGTACAAAAAATCCTGAGTATAAATCTCGATTTCAAAAAATGTAATACGTTTATGGTCCCCTAGCAAAGTTTTAGAAATATTTGATTTGAAATTCAATTTTTGTTTAAATAAAAAAATCCATATTTGTTTAAGCGATTCTAGAAAAATGGTATGAATTTTCTAAGAAAATGGAGCCAAAAGTAACTCTGGAGGTTTAAGTCTTCAAAAAAATCTCTTAAAGTAATTTTAGAAAGTGGTCAAAAAATGTTGAAATTTTCATTCGATTTGAAATTCATTCTTTTTACATCAAAAAGATTTCCAAATTTGCTTAGGCAATTCTGGAAAAATTGGTTAAAAAGTCACAAAAAAATCTGGGTTATAGATGTTGAATCGCCGATAAAAAAAATCAAAATGTTTGTGGTCCCAGAGCAAAATTTTAAAAATATTCGATTTGAAATTCAATTATTTTAAATAAAAAAATGTCCATATTTGGTTAGGTGATTCTAGAAAAGGTCGAAATTTTCAAAACCGGGAAAGTTTTAAAAAATTGGGCTTAAAAAAATGCATAAAAAATTCATAAAAAGTCTGGGTTATAGATCTCGAATTGTTTTTTGTTTACAACTAATATTTTAGAAATATTAGATATGAAATTCAAATTTTTTAAATCAAAACAATTTCTGTTTGATTAGGCGATTCTATAAATAGAGTATTGGAAAACTGGACTTTCGAAAAAATAGCATAAAAATTCACAAAAAATTAAAGTTATAAGGCCCCGAATTGCCGATTGGAAAAAAATAACATGTTTGTGCTCCCGGAGCAAGATCTTGAAAATATTCATGTTGAAACAGAATTAATTTTTTTTATTAAAAAGAATTACCATATTTTTTGGTTAATCTTCTAGAAAAATGGTAAGAAATTAAGTCAAACGTAACTTCTGGAGGTTGAAATCTATAAAATCATTTCTTTAGATACCTAATTTTAGAAGGTGGTCAATAAACTCGAAATTTTCATAACTGGCCAACAGTGAAAAATTGAGCTTTTGAAAAAATTTCCCAAGAATTCACAAAAAATTCTGGGTTATAGATCTTAAAGTGCTGATTCTAAAAGTGGTTCCGTAGCAAAATTTCAAAAATTCGCGATTTGACATATTTTCTTTAACCAAGAAAATTTCCATATTTGTTTAGGCGTTTCTAGAAAAATGGTACGAATTTTTGAAAACATGGTCCCAAAAGTGACTTCTAGAAGATGACATATATAAAAGCATTTCTTTAGAAAATAATTTTAGAGGATAGTCAAAAAGTCGAAATTTTTATAAATGGGGAATATTGAAAAATTGAGCTTTTGAAAAATTCCCTAAAAATTCACAAAAAAAATCTAGGTTATAGATCTCAAACTACCGATTTTGAAAGTGTTAGAAATTTGTGGTTCCATAACAAAATTTCAGAAATGCTGAATTTGAAATCATTTTTTAGAACTGAAACGAATTTTCGAAAAAATGATACCAGAAGCAACTTCCAGAGGTTGAAATATTTCTTTAGGTAATTTTAAAAGATGGTCAAAAAAAGTCGAAATTTTTATTGACATTCAAATATTGGATATGGGAGTTTATGAAAACTGAACTTTTGAAAAAATTGTATAAAAATTCACAAAAAATTCTAGTTTACAGATTTCGAATTGTATCATGTTTCTGGTACCACAGTAAGATTTTAAAAACATTAGATTGAAATTCATTTTTTTTTTATCAAAAATTCTATAAAAATGGTAGCAATTTTCAAACAAATAAGGTCAAAAGTAACCTCTGAAAGATGAAATTTGGAAAAAGTTTCTTCCGGTAATTTTCGCAGCTGGCCGAAAAATTTCGAAATTTTCATAACGGGTGCATAAAAATGAAAAAAAAATTCTGGGTTAGACCTTAATATGGATGTAACATGTTTGTGGTCCCGCAGTAAGATTTTAGAAATTTTCGATTTACAATTTTTTTCTTTTAATAAAAAAAGTTCTATATTTGAAGAAATGAGGCCAAAAGCAATTTCTGGTAGAAAATAATGTCTTTAGGTAGTTTTCGAACATGGTCAAAGTGTGGAAATTTTCGTAAGGGGGAAAGATTATTTATTAAAACAAATATTATTTTTGAAAAACTGCGCTTTTGAAAAAGTTCATACAAATTTTGGGACATAGATTTCGACGTCCTGATTCAGAAGATACTCGCACACCGTGTTTATGGCCCCGGATCAAGATTAAAAAATATGCGGTTTGAAGTGGAATTTTTTTCAAAATCCAAAAATTTCCATTTTTGGTTAGGGGATTCTGGGTGAATGGTAGGAGTTTTCGAGGAAATGAGGCCGAAAGTAACTTCTAGAGGTTAAAATCTACAACAAAATCTTTTTAGGTAAGGTACCACAATTTTCGAAAGTGGTCATAAAGAGTCGAAATTTTAATATTGAAAAACTGAACTTTTGAAAAAGTTATCGAAAAATTAATAATTTTAGAACTGCTCTTTTGCAAATTACTTTTTTCAAAATCCAAAAATTTCGATACTTCGTTAGAAGATTCTAGAAAATGATAGGAGGTTTCGACGAAATGAGGCCAAAAGTACATTTTGAAGATTGAAATCTACAAAAAAAATCTCTTCAGATATATAATTTTTAAAGGTAGTTGAAAAAACGTCAAAAATGTATTTCCATGATACTCGAAATTTTATTAACCTTATTGTGTTCAAAAATTTGAATATTACTGTCTTACATACAACCTCGTGATCTGAAATTTACTTTTTTTATTTAAATAAAAAAAGACCCATATTTTGATAGACGATTCTGGAGAAATGGTAGGAATTTTTGAAAAAATGAGGCCAAAAGTAACTTCTCCATCAATAAATCTCCAAAAACATTTCCTCGAGTAATTTTAGAAGATGGTCAAAAACGTAATTTCCATAACGTGTGGTGTAGTGCTATCTGTGATTTAGTAATTTTCACTAAGATATTATTAACAATTTAATTTTATTTGGAGCCAGTGTGGGGTGTAGTGGTGTGGACCATCGGGAGAGCGTTGTGATATCGGGGGTGACCCCTGTTTGGGGTGGTATATGGTTAATTTTTGGATTTCTGGTGATTCCGAGTGAGACGTTATCTTATCAGCTTTCCTTTTTGTCTAATAGTTCTTATTACTGTGCGCTCGCGACCTTGCCCTATCGAGGGGACAGCGTGAGCGCAGTGCTGTTAACTTGGTGCGGTGTTCATTAATAATACTCTAAAACACGAAACTCTCATTTTTTTTTTTTTTTAATAAGTATGGCTCTTAAATGTGCAAAATGTAATCGGACAGTCAATACACGTACTGAGAACCATGTTACTTGTCATAGGGACTGTAAGGGTAGTTTTCATTTAGTATGTGCTGGTATCTCTGAAGAGACTTACGACGGCTTAGTTGAGTCGGGAAATGTTGAATCATGGACGTGTACCGCCTGTTCTTCAAAATTTTTGGAGGCTAAAGCAGCTGTTAATAAAAACCCCTCTGTTTCTTCGCTGAATACCTATATTTCGACTGATCAGTTAAAAAATATGATGAATAATATAGTAAAGGAACATGTAGATAACATTTCGCAGCTATTTATCGAGCATATTGGTGCTTTAACTCTTAGAGTTACTGAACTTGAGTCAAAAATTAGCGATTTAACCAGTGAAAACATTATTCTTAAGTCAGAATTTGAGAAACTTAATTTAACGTTGAAGAGCGGTAAAAATTCTGATATACAAATATCTAAGGGGGTAAATAAGGATGAATTAAATGCCAAATTATCGTATGCCGAGTCCTTGGTAAAAAAGTCTCAGAAAACTGTAATTGTGCAGCCTAAAGATAAAACTCAGTCGGTTTCAAAGACTAAATCAGATGTATTAAACGCGATAGATCCTCTTAATTCTTCTTTAGATATTATTGGGAGAGTAAAACCACTCAAGGATGGGGGACTGCTGCTTGGGTGTGAAAATACTAAATCGTTCAAACAAATTGCTAAAGGCAAGTTTGCTGATGACTATGAAATTCGTGAAGTTAAAAGTATCAGACCAACAATTAGAATAACTGGTTTTTCAGATGATATTGATGAGGAGAACTTCTTGTTATACCTTAAAAAACAAAATGAGTCTATTTTTGATGTTAATTCGAGTGTTAGTTTGTTAAAACTGAGCTGTACAAAAAGAAATAATACTGTATATCAAGCCTTAATTGAAGTCGATTTGTACACATATAAAAGAGCATTGGGCGTGGGTCACTGTCTTATTGGTCTCGATGGTTGTTCCATCTATGATGCTGTCGAAGTAACTAGGTGTTACAATTGCAACAACTACGGTCATGTATCGAAAAATTGTAAAAATAAAACTAGCTGCCCAAAATGTGCCGGAGAGCATAAACTTGTTGATTGTCGGTCTGATAGTTTTAAATGTTGCAACTGCTATAAATATTTAGAAAGTTTAGCGACAGATGAATTTGAAGTTTCTGATGTTACGTATGATCATGCGGCTTGGGACTATAAACAATGTACGTTATTTAGAAAAACCATGGATAAAATCAAGTGCGACATTTTCGGCTCCGCCATATAGCAATCATTGGAGGATCCCACTTTATTAGGTACCGTTTCAACTAATAATAATTCTACTGCTTCGATCACTTTACTATCTTCGTTATCAATCTATTACCAAAATGCCCGAGGTATAAACTCAAAACTAGTCGAACTTTTCAATTCTTTACTAACTTGTAATTTTGAGCTCATAATTCTCACTGAAACGTGGCTTACTGATTCTGTGGCTAATTCAGAATTTTGTCCTGACAATTTTGAGATATACAGATCTGATCGTAAATTTAATAAAACTACTCTTACCAGAGGTGGTGGGGTTCTGATAGCAATGCGCAAATATTTCTCTGTTTTGCAGATTGATCTGTCCCCGCATGGTTTTGATGAGTTGCATTTAATTGACATTGTGGGGGTAAAACTTACATATAGATATGTCTCTTTCTACATTTTGGTAATTTATGTTCCACCCAAGTCATCTGTTGATGATTATATCTCATTATTTAATTTGCTCGGTAATCTTGCTGATTTATGGAATGATCGTGTGGTTATCATAGGTGACTTTAACATTGCTGAATATCATATTGGTTTAGAGAACAATATTGTTGGTAATAACAAGTTGTCTGCCCTAAGCACTTTTTTAAATCTTAATAACTATTGTCAGTTTAATACTATTATGAACACTAATGGCAGACTTTTAGATTTGATTCTTTCTAACTATGAGTGCTCTGTTAATGGTTGTCATGATTATCTTTTGCCAGAAGACAGTCATCATCCTTCTCTGGTAATTACCATAGATACTCATCAAGGAAAAAGTAAGATTTTAGGTAATTCTGAAATATTAGTTAAACGGTGGAACTTTCGGAAAGCTGATTATCCCAACCTTTATCACCATCTTGGGCAAATTAATTGGTCGTTTTTAAATGGAGTTAATGATCCGAATACTGCATGTACTTTATTCTACAATAAACTTATTAACATCCTTGATATTTATGTGCCCAAGACTCGTAACATTCGTCATAGCCCCTTCCCGCCTTGGTTCACATTTGACATTATTAATAAAATCAAATTTAAATGGAAACTTTGGTCTAGGTATAAACGAAGTAAAAGTTTAGAGGATCTTTTGAATTTCAAATCTGTACGTTCCGAAATAAAACGTGATGTCAAAATTGCCTATCGTGATTACATCTGCGATTTGGAAAATAACATAAAAGCCAATCCTAATAAATTCTGGACACATATAAGCAGACTTAAAAAACAAGGGGGTATACCGTCCCAAATGAGTTATAATAACAAGGTACTCTGTAATCCTGCAGATATAGTAAATGCATTTGCAACCCATTTTAGTTCAAGTTACACTGACTGTAAAGCCACAAATTTGAATGAATTCGTATGTGACTCTTACAATGATCTTATACAATTCAACACGATAAGTGAAGCAGATGTGTTTAAAGCGCTAAAAAAAATTAAGTGTAACTTAACGAGTGGTCACGATAATATTCCGGGTTTTTTATTATCTGATTGTGCTTCGGTGCTTTCTCATCCCTTATCAGTCATCTTTAATTTAATAATAAATTCTGCCATCTTTCCCGATATCTGGAAACATTCTATTATTTCTCCAATTTTTAAGAAAGGGAGTAGAAATACA
Organism: Zophobas morio; assembly: GCF_036711695.1. Taxonomy (NCBI): domain Eukaryota; kingdom Metazoa; phylum Arthropoda; class Insecta; order Coleoptera; family Tenebrionidae; genus Zophobas; species Zophobas morio. The sequence continues at coordinate 5,601,494 of NW_026972123.1, read as the reverse complement.
ATTGAGAATTACAGGCCCATTTCGCTAATTTGTAACTTTGCCAAAGTTTTTGAATTTGTTTTACATAAATTTTTGTTATTTAATGTTCGTAGTAAAATATCTGATTGTCAACATGGATTTGTAAGTAACCGTTCCACCATATCTAACCTCTGTGTATTCACACAGTTTGTTTCAGAAAGCTTTGATGCTATGCTTCAGGTTGACGTGGCCTATACTGATTTTTCCAAGGCCTTCGACAAACTTAATCATGATATTTTGCTGGTTAAATTAAGTAATTTTGGGTTTTCTGCTTCATTACTTTCATTGTTTAAATCGTATTTATCCAATAGGACTCAGTGCGTTAAATATAATGGTCATGTGTCAGATAGTATTTCTGTCTTGTCTGGAGTGCCTCAGGGTTCGGTTCTTGGACCTCTTTTGTTCGTGATTTACATAAATGACATCGCAAAGAGTATTAGTTCAAACATTCTTATGTATGCGGATGATTTAAAAATTTTTAGAACTGTTTCGAGTATTAATGACTGCCGGATGTTACAAGATGATCTGCAGAAATTTTTATGTTGGAGCAATTGTAACTTTCTCCCGGTAAATTTTGACAAATGCTTTATTATGTCATTTACTAACAAAAACATCCAAACCTTGTATCCCTATGATCTCAATAACACCATTTTGACTAGAGTTGATTCTTTCTGTGATTTGGGAGTCACTTTTGATTCCAAACTCTCTTTTGTAAATCACATAAATAATATATGTGCCAATGCTCTCAAATCACTCGGTTTTATACTAAGATGTGGCAGTAGTTTTAGTGACTTTGATTGTTTGAAAATTTTATATTTTGCTTATGTGCGATCCAAGCTTGAATATGCAAGTGTTGTTTGGTCTCCATTTTCTCGGATTCATATAGACACATTGGAGAAGATTCAACGACGTTTTTTGAAGTACTTAGCTTTTAGGGCGGATGGTGTTTATCCACCAAGGGGTTCGTCCCATATTACTCTTTTAAATAAATTTGGGTTTAGAGATTTACATTGCAGACGGACTATTGCATCGTTGAATTTTTTAAAAAATTTGGTTCATTTTCATATTGATTGTCCGGATCTTTTGAGTCGATTATATTTGCTTGTCCCCAGATTGTCATCTCGTTCTCATGATTGCTTCTATTTGCCTACTCCTCGCTTAAACGTTGTAAAACACTCACCTATATACGAGATGTGTACTTTATACAATTCGGAACAGAATGCATTTGATATATTTAAATAAATAGGTTTTTTCTTTGTATATGTAGCTACATTCAGTCTGTTTAACTTTGCCTTCGTGGGTTCAGCTGTTGGTCATATATTTTGCTAAGGTGGTCAGTAATTGGGCTATTGCCTGTTGACCATCACTGACATAATAATAATAATAATAATAATAATAACGGGGAGTACATTGAAAAATTGAACTTTTGGAAGGTTGAAAACTGAGCCTTCGAAAAAATTGTATAAAAATTCACAAAAAATTCTGGAGTCCCGGAGCCAGATTTCAGAAATCTTCGCTTAGAATTCCATATTTGATTAGAACATTGTGGAAAAATGGTCAGTTTTTTGGAAATTAGGCCAAATCAAATTTCTAAAACTTGAAACCAACAAAATAATTACCTTAGGTAATTTTATAACATGGTCAAAAAAAGTGGAAAATTGGGATATAGGTTTCCGACGTTCTAATTCGCAAGGTATCAATGCTCCGGAGCAAAATATTCTCTTTGGAACTGAATTTTTTTCAAAATCAAAAAATTTTTCATATTTAGTTAGAGGACCTTGGATAAATAGCAGATAATAAGTAATTTTCGAAGAGATGAGGCCGAAACTAACTTCTAGAGGTTAAAATCTACAAAAAATCTTTTTAGGTACCATAATCGAAAGTGGTCAAAAAGAGTCGAAATTTTCATATTGAAAAATTGCAGTTTTGAAAAAATTGTCTAAAAATTCATGGAAAATGCTAGAATATAGATTTTGGTATCATAATTCGGAAAGTCGATGGTCCCGGAGCACGGTTTTAGAAATGCTCGCTTTGAATTTAAACTTTTTCAAAATCCAAAAATTTCGATATTTCGTTACGAGATTCTGGAAAAATAATCAGAGTTTTCGAGGAAATGAGGCCGAAAGTAACTTCTAGAGGTTAAAATCTACAAAATAATCTTTTTAGGTAAGGTACCATAATTTTCGAAAGTGGTCATAAAGAGCCAAAATTCTAATATTGAGAAACTGAATTTTTGAAAAAGTTATCAAAAAATTAATAAAAAAATGCTAGAATATAGATTTAGAAGTACTAATTTGAAAGTGTACCGTGTTTACTGTCCCGGAGCAAGATTTTAGAACTGCTCGCTTTGAAATTAAACTTTTTTCAAAATCCAAAAATTTCGATACTTCGTTAGAAGATTCTAGAAAAACGATAGGAACTTTCGAGGAAATGAGGCCAAAAGTACATTTTCAAGATTGAAATCTACAAAAAAAAAACTCTTCAGATATATGTAATTTTAGAAGGTAGTTGAAAAAATGTCAAAAATGTATTTCTATACTACTCGAAATTTTATTAACGTTATTGTGTTCAAAAATTTGAATATTACTGTCTTACATACAACCTCGTGATCTGAAATTTAATTTTTTATTTAAATAAAAAAGACCCATATTTTGATAGACGATTCTAGAGAAATGGTAGGAATTTTTGAAAAAATGAGGCCAAAAGTAACTTCTCGATCAATAAATCTCCAAAAACATTTCCTCGGGTAATTTTAGAAGATGGTCAAAAACGTAATTTCATAACGGGGAGAACATTGAAAAATTGAACTTTTGGAAGTCTGAAAACTGAGTTTTCGAAAAAATTTTATAAAAATTCACAAAAAATTCTGGAGTCCCGGAGCCAGATTTTAGAAATCTTCGCTTAGAATTTTGATTAGAACATTGTGGAAAAATGGTCAGTTTTTTGGAAATTAGGCCAAATCAAACTTCTGAAACTTGAAACCAACAAAATAATTACCGTAGGTAATTTTATAACATGGTCAAAAAAAGTGGATTTTTTTAAAAGGTGAGGGATTATTGAAAAGCTAAGCTTTTGAAAAAATTATCGACAAATTCATAAAAAAAAATGGGATATAGGTTTCCGACGTTCTAATTCGGAAGGTATCAGTTCCAACAGAGAATATCTTGCTCCGGAGCAAAATATTCTCTTTGGAACTGAATTTTTTTCAAAATCCAAAAATGTTTCATATTTAGTTAGAGGACTTTGGACAAATGGTAGATCGTAAGTAGTTTTCGAAGAAATGAGGTTAAAATCTACAAAAAAATCTTTTTAGGTACCATAATCGAAAGTGAAAAATTGCAGTTTTGAAAAAATTGTCTAAAAATTCATAGAAAATGCTAGAATATAGATTTCGGTATAATAATTCGGAAGTCTATGGTCCCGGGGCAAGATTTTAGAAATGCTCGCTTTGAATTTAAACTTTTTTCAAAATCCAAAAATGTCGATATTTCCTTACGAGATTCTGGAAAAATAGTAGGAGTTTTCGAGGAAATGAGGCCAAAAGTAACTTTTGAATGTTAAATTTTTCAAAAAAATCTCCTTATGTAATTTTTAAAGGTGGTTAAAAAGAGTCTAAATTTTCATAAGTGGGAATAGAGTATTGAAAAATTGAACCAGTGTTGTCTAAAAATTCATAAAAAATTCCAGAGTATAGATTTCGGTGGACTAATTCAGAAACTGTATTGTGATCCTGGAGCAAGATTTTAGAAATACCCGCTTTGAAATTAAAGTTTTTTCAAAATCCAAAAATTACAGCTAATTTTCACAAGGGAATTGAGTTTTGAAAATATTGTCAAAAAATCGTAAAAATTCGAGGATACAGATAGACCTTGACGATTTGCGAAAACATAGCATGTTTGGAGTAAGTTTTTAGAAATATTCAGTACGAAGTTCAAGTTTTTTCAAGAATTTGAAGAAATGACGGTGAAACTCTACAAAAAATATCTAGATAATTTTCGAAAAAACGCCAAAAATATATTTCTACATTTCTCGAAATTTTATTAATCTTATTGTGTTAACAATTTGAATGTTTTTAAATACAAAAAAAAAGAACTAATTTTTTTATTACATTTAAACCTACAGCTTCTTTTATTGATAATACTGTAATACGAAAAAGAAGTTAAAAAATTACTCTGTAAAACTATCAGTTATATGCTGACCAGCACACCCAACTTGATTTATAATTGAAGGAGAGAGAAAACAATACTTTTAGATTTATTTTTCAAGAAAACAGCTAACCGTGAAAACACTCTTTAATTTTTTAGCAAACTGCATTCAAACAGCCCGAGATTGAAAACAAAGCCAGACTAAATTAATTTTAACCTGCTCTGGGCCCCCTTAATCACCAATCCCCAATTAATATTCACAACCATCCGTCTCTACTTCTAATCTTGGCCATCTCCATACCCGGCCCATCGACCGGCCTCATCCATCAGGTAGCCCAGCTTCCGGCCCCTAATTTCCAATTTACACGGTCCATCTATCCTGAAAACGTGCCATAAACGCATCGACGCAACACTCCCCGATAACGTTTTTACACAAGGATTAAATTTCAGAATTTTATCTAGTCACTGTATCAATACCCTAATCCCATTCGCACACATAAAAGATGTGACTGTCGGCACTTTGTACACTTTTTTCCGAGTCGAGCCCCTTTATTCCGACCCGGACGCTTCAAAACGCCCCCGACGACCTTTTTAATGGGGTTTACGTAAACACGTACGGCGCTTCGGCCGTTCGTTTTTTAAGGCGGCGTTTTTGAGGGATTAGGAGGAAATCGGGCCGGGGGGCGGCAGTTTATATATTTTGATTTCAATTAAACGGGTTTATTGCGTCAGGGTCTAGGAATGCTGCTGTCGGAGGGAGCGCAACCCTTCGATTCGGAGGGTTAATTGTTTTCGGGGTATGAATCGAAGGATGTTTGGGTTATTGGATAGGGAGCGCAGCTCGAAAGAGAATTTAATAAAATGAAGTTGGTAATGGGGAAGGAATGTTTTTGCGATGTGGAGTGGACAGAGGTTTGAAATGGGATTGGATGGAAATTTCGTGATTTAATTGATGGGTTTTAGGGAGATTGTTGAGACAAAACAACGTCGTTATGTGTTCTAGATCAGAGTTTTAGTCCAATTTGTGACGCACTAACAGGAATGCGGATTCTTAGCACCACACGTCGGTGTCAACTCTTGAAAACATTAATCGAAGGCTATTTCTATATAATGTACTCACTGTAGTTCTCACAAAGACAAAAATCCAGGTATTTCCGATAACCATGCGGCCTGGGATATTGACAAGTGCTCAGTGTACCAAAATCAACTTCAAAAGCTTAAGGCTTTAATACTGGATACTAAGTAGCAATCACAGAATTCGCAGATGATTAATAGTTCTGCCACCAAACTATCTCTTACGAATAATTCTTTACCCAGTTGCTCAGCCAGTTCGTCATTTTTGTGTTGTTATTATCAGAATGTTAGAGGTTTATGCACCAAAACAAGGGAATTATACTTATCCTTAATGTCTGAAACGCATTTAAAACTAATTGCACTATCTGAAACTTGGTTGCATAATGGTATAAAGGATGAGGAATTAATAGATGTAGCTAAATTCAACGTTTATCGCAAAGATCGCAACTTCAAAGCGTGTAAATGTGTAAGGGGTGGGGGAGTACTTTTAGCGGTGGATCGTACTATATCTTCCAGTATCTGTGATAATCCTATGTGCAACAACATCTGCGATATTCTGCCTACTATTGATCTATTGTTAATAAAAATCAACTTTAATTCCCGTACTATCTATGTTCTAGTAATATACATACCACCTCAATGTGATAATAATGATTATGTGATATTTTTTGATTTTCTGTTGTCTATGTCTTTTTTGTATGAGTCTCAACTAATTATATTTGGTGACTTTAATTGTCCAGAGTTTATTCGAGATACATCAAGCATAACGTTACCTACTATACCTCATCAGTGTATAATAAATTTTATTTCTTTTTACGATCTGAAACAATGCAATAATATTTTAAATAGTAACAATCGGCTTCTTGATCTTCTTCATATTAGTAAAGATAATCACTGTATTGTTTCTCATGCACATGATCCACTTCTACCTGAGGACCGCCACCATCCTGCTCTTGCAGTTGAAATCAAAATGCCAAGGTATTACCGTAAGAAATTTCCAATTTCGGTGGCCTCTGATTATAATTTTAGTAAATGTAATTTTAATATTCTCTATGAGAAACTTTTGTTAGTGGACTGGTCGGTTCTTAATATTTTTAACACTGTTGAGGAAGCCGTTTCTAAGTTCTATCAAATCTTAGATGAGATTTTCCAAATGCATGTTCCAAGGAAAGTAACTCATGTAGGTAATTATCCCAATTGGTTCAATGGCTCTATTATCAAAATAGTGAAGCAAAAGAAATCTGCTTGGAAAAAGTATAGTAAAACTAAATCTCCGGATGACTATCTGACATTTAAAACTTTGAGAACCCAGTTGAAATCTAAAATAAAAGATGCCTATAAATTGTATTTGCAACGAATGAATTACTGTGTTAAGTTAGACCCTAAGAGGTTTTGGGCATTTATAAACTCCAAAAAAAATCAGACCTTTTTCCACAGAATATGACGTACAAAGATTCAAACCTTTCCAATCCCAAGGATATTGTTGACGCATTTGCTAATCACTTTGCCCAATCTTTTACTGACAAAAATCCATCTGTTAATCTTAAATGTACAAGTCTAAATAAAAATATTCTTAGCGTAAAACACATCAGTGAAGAGAATGTATATAACGCCATTAAGAACTTAAAACCCAAAATGACTAACGGACCTGATCAAATACCAGCTTTTGTAGTGAAAGATTGTGCAAATGTGTTCACGACACCATTAACTAGTATATTCAACCTTATTTTAAAGACATGTACTTTTCCTAATAAATGGAAGTACTCTAGAATTTGCCCTGTTTACAAAAAAGGAGAAAAATCAAATGTTGAAAATTATAGGCCCATATCTATTATTTCTAATTTTGCCAAGGTGTTTGAAACAGTATTACATAATATTTTGTCCCATCATATATCACAAATGATTTCCTCAACTCAGCATGGTTTTACCAAAGGACGCTCCACTATGTCAAATCTTCTTTCCATAACACAATTTTTAAGTGATTCATTAGACAACCAATGCCAAGTGGACGTCATTTATACTGATTTATCAAAGGCATTTGATAAAATTGACCATCGCCTCCTAATGCAAAAGTTGGAATGTTTTGGGTTTTCGGACTCATTAATTTCATTGTTAAATTCTTATTTAGACAGTCGATATTTATTTGTTAAAATCAATGGATTTAAATCAGAACTGTTCAAACAAGAGACAGGTGTTCCACAAGGCTCCGTATTGGGTCCCTTGCTTTTCAATATGTATATTAATGACATTGTTGATGCCATAGATGTGCATTCCCTTCTCTTTGCGGATGATTTGAAGATTTATACTGTAGTCAATTCATTTCATGATTCTCTTCGGCTTCAAAAATGTCTTGACAGAGTTTACAGATGGTGTTTGAATAACAATTTAATGATTAATAAAACTAAATGCTATGCCATGTCATTCACCAAAAAAGAAAAACCCATTATTTACAGATACAGCATTGATAACACCGTTCTTACTAGGCCTGAAGTTATACGCGATCTTGGGGTGGTCTTCGACTCAAAACTTTCATTCAGTCAACATATTCAGGCAATAACTGAGTCTGCTTTCAAATCCTTAGGCTTTGTCATCCGGAATGGTCGGGAGTTTGGTGATATTGAAACACTGAAATTACTCTATTTCACTTACTGTAGATCTTGTCTTGAATACGCCTCTGTCATATGGAGTCCTGTATATAATATCCACATTTCTTCCCTTGAAAGAATACAAAGACGTTTTCTTAAGACGGTGTCCTACATAGTCGATGGCGTTTATCCCCTGAGAGGTTATCCTCAGGATTTACTTCTGGGTAGATTCAAAATTCCATCTTTGCTAAATAGACGTAGAGAGCACTCGGTAATAACTTTATTTAAAATTGGCAAAGGACTGCAAGAGTGTCCTGATATACTTTGCAATTTATCACTTAAGATCAACAGAGGGAACATGCGTAGTAAAAATTCTTTCTATTTGCCCACTGTACGCACTATCAGTAGAGCAAATTCTCCACTTGTTCAAATGGTTGTTAATTATATGGACATCGAGAATCAAGTCGATCTATTTAACTGCACTTTAGGTCAGATTAAAAGATACTACCAAACAGAGCCAAGTTAAAGTTATGCTTAAAATATTTGTACAACGTTTCTGTGTCCTGTAATTGGGTTCCCCACCCGTGGACACTATGCATTAATAATAATAATAATAATAATTTCTAGAGAACTATCGCCCCTAAAGTCCAGTCCAATAAATCCTGCTTCTTTAAAAAAATATATAAAGTTTTTTGATTTCTGACAATCTTTATAAAGTAGTTTTGATTTTATAATATTTTTTTGATTTGCAATTTTTCGATTTTTCATCTCCTAGATTTTTTCACTTGATTTTAGATTTTTCAATTTTATAACTTTCCAATTTTTCGTCTCTTCAAATTTGATTCGTAATTTGTCCAATTTTGATTTGAAATATGTGACAAACATAACAATTTTTAAAATTTTTCACTTTTTTAATTTTACCATTTTCGAATCTTTCAATTTTTCAATTATTCGATTTTAAGAGTTTTTCATGTATCCAACTCTTCGGTTTTTCGATTCTGTAATTTTTCATTTCTTAAAATTTTCGAATTGCAATTTTTCCTTTTTTATTTTCTTTATTTTTACAATTATTCGAATATTGAAATTCCGTTTTTATAACTTTTGTTTTTTCAATTTCAATTTTTTCAATTTTCCGATTTCCAATGTATCATTTTTTTTGTTTCTTCAATTTTACGACATGCAACTCTTCGAATTTTCATTTTTAAGTTCTTCAGTTTTTCGATTTTTCATGTTTTGGAGGTTTCACTTCTTGGATTTTTCAATTTTTAGATTTGCAGTTTCAAAAGTTTTCAGTTTTTAATTTTTCAATTTTTAGATTATTCAATTTTTCGTTTCGGCTTTTTATTTTCCTAATTTTTTCAATTTTTTGGTTTTTCAATGTTTTGATTTTAATATATTTTTGTCAATTGCAATTTTTCGGTTTTCAATTTTTAGATTTTTTCACTTGATTTTAGATTTTTCAATTTCATGATTTTTCAATTTTATAACTTTACAATTTTTCGTCTCTTCAAATTTGATTCGTAATTTGTCCAATTTTGATTTGAAATATGTAACAAACATAACAATTTTTAAAATTTTTCACTTTTCAATTATACCATTTTCGAATCCTTCCATTTTTCAATTATTCGATTTTAAGACTTTTTCATGTATTCAACTCTTCGGTTTTTCGATTCTGCAATTTTTCATTTCTTAAAATTTTCGAATTGCAACTTTTCCTTTTTTATTTTCTTTATTTTTACAATTATTCGAATATTGAAATTCCGATTTTATAACTATTGTTTTTTCAATTTTCCGATTTCCAATGTATCATTTTTTTTTGTTTCTTCAATTTTACGACGTGCAACTCTTCGAATTTTCATTTTTAAGTTCTTCAGTTTTTCGATTTTTCATGTTTTGGAGGTTTCACTTCTTAGATTTTTCAATTTTTAGATTTGCAGTTTCAAAAGTTTTCAGTTTTTAATTTTTCTATTTTTAGATTATTCAATTTTTCGTTTCGGCTTTTTATTTTCTTAATTTTTTCAATTTTTTGGTTTTTCAATGTTTAGATTTTAATATATTTTTGTCAATTGCAATTTTTCGGTTTTCAATTTTTAGATTTTTTCACTTGATTTTAGATTTTTCAATTTCATGAATTTTCAATTTTATAACTTTCCAATTTTTCGTCTCTTCAAATTTGATTCGTAATTTGTCCAATTTTGATTTGAAGTATGTAACAAACAACAATTTTTAAAATTTTTCACTTTTTCAATTTCACCATTTTCGAATCTTTCCATTTTTCAATCATTCGATTTTAAGACTTTTTCATGTATTCAACTCTTCGGTTTTTCGATTCTGCAATTTTTCATTTCTTAAAATTTTCGAATTGCAATTTTTCCTTTTTTATTTTCTTTATTTTCACCATTATTCGAATATTGAAATTCCGAATTTATAACTTTTGTTTTTTCAATTTCAATTTTTTCAATTTTCCGATTTCCAATGTATCATTTTTTTTTTGTTTCTTCAATTTTACGACATGTAACTCTTCGAATTTTCATTTTTAAGTTCTTCAGTTTTTCGATTTTCCATGTTTTGGACGTTTCACTTCTTAGATTATTCAATTTTTCGCTTCGGCTTTTTATTTTCTTAATTTTTTCAATTGTTCAGTTTTTGAATGTTATATTTTACTCCTATTTTATTTATACGATTTTTCATTCTATCGATTTTTAATTTTCAATTTTTCGGTTCTGAAATGTTTCATTTCTTCAAATTTTTGACATGCAATTTTTCGTTTCGGTTTTTTATTTTCTTGTTTCACAATTTTCCATTTTTCAATTAGGTAAGTTGTTCCAATTTTATAAGTTTTTGTTTTATCAATTTTAATTTTTCGGTTTTTTGTTTCTTCAGTTTTTCGCAATGCAATTTTTCAATTTTTTTCCTATTTTTGAATTTTACGAAATATATTTTTCAGTTTTTCGATTTTACAAATTTTGTATATTTCAGTTTGAAGATTTTCTAATTTTTCATGTCTTCAATTTTTACATTTGCAGTTTTTCATTTCGGATTTTATTTTCTTGATTTTTTCAATTTTTCGATCTTTTAATTTTTTATTTACAGTTTTTCGGTTTTAAATTTTTCGATTTTTCAAATTTTGGATTTCAATTTTTCAGTTTCATGATTTTTCAATTTTTCTTTTCTTCAATTTGCGATTTGCAATTTTTCCAGTTTTCATTTTACATATATTAATTTCTAAAATTAGATAATCGCTTTTTCAATTTTACAATTTTAGAATTTTTCTATTTTTCAATTATTGGATTTTAAAACTTTTTCAATTTTTCCAGTCTTCAATCTTTTCTTTCATTTCTTCAAATTTTCGAGTTTTCATTTTTAAATTTCCCAGTTTTTTGACTTTCCAGCTTTTGGATGTTTCAATTTTTAGATTTTGCAATTGTTCGATTTGCAGTTTTAGGAGTTTTCAATTTTTGGACTATTCAATTTTTCAGGAATTTTCAATTTTCAATTTTTCAATTTATCGATTATTCAGTTTTTCATGTTTTCAATTTTTATATTTGCAGTTTTTCGTTTCGGCTTCTTATTTTCCGTATTTTTTCGGCTTTTCAGTGTTTCCTCTTCAATGTAAAATTTTTCAATGTTTGTATTTTTCAATTCTTCGATTTGCGATTTATCGGCTTCCAGTTTTTCGATTGTTCAACTTTTAGCATTTTTAATTCTTCGTTTTTTCAGTTTCTCGATTTTTCAGTTTTTCATTCCTTGAATTTTTGATTTGTAATTTGACTTCATTTTAAATATATAATGATCGCTACAATTTATAAAATTTTCACTTTTTCAATTTTACAATTTTAAAATTTTTCATTTATTGGATTTTAAAACTTTTTCGTTTATTCGTTTTAATTTTTCGATCTTTCAGTGTTACAGTTTTTCGATTTTACAGTTTTTGGGTTTTCCAAATTTTATATTCGATTCGTTTTTTCTTTTTTCCAATTTTTTTATTCATTTGGATTTTTAGGTTTCTCGATTTTTGGTTTTTCAATGTTTCACTTTTACGTTTCTTCAGTTCTTCGATTTGAAATTTTTCGATTTTCAGTTTTCCGATTTTTTAAAATGTTACGACTTTTTAATTTTTGATTTTTCAACTTTTCGAATCAAAAAAATGGAAGAATTACATGATTGTAAAATGAAAAATGAAAGAACGAAAAAGTATAAAATGAAAATTTTGAAAAACTCGACAGCAGGAATTTGAAAAATTGAAGAAAAAAATATTGAAAAATCGAAAGATTAATGCAAAATCGAAAATAGAAAATATGTATTGTAAAATTGAAATACTGAAAAATTTTAAAATTGGAAATTAGCTCGAAATCTACCAGAAATATATGCGAAATTCTGAAAAAATTCAGGGACGTAGATCTCCACAAGCTGATTCCAAAAATGTAGGGTGTCGATGGTCACGGAGCAACATTTTCGAAAGAATCGGTATGAAATGCGATTTTTTGAGAATTTCTAAAAATTTCGATACTTCAACGGTCGATTCCGGAAAAACGGCTGCAGTTATCAAAGAAACGACGCCGGAAGTGACTTCTACAGCTCGAAATCTACCAGAAAATTTGCTTAGTTAAGTTTCGAAAATGTCAAAAATTGGCCGAAATTTGAAGAAGGGGGGACCCTTGGAAAAATTTCACTTTTAAAATAGTTGTCTAAAAAAATTGGATAAACGAAAAATAATTATAAAATGATAAGAAACATTGAAAAAAATAAAAGAAATGGAAAAACTAAAAAAAACGAGGAAATAAAAAAACGAGAAAATCTAGAAAAAAATTAGAAATGAAAAATAAAAATCAAGAACTTAAAGATAGAATTTCAAAGATCATTTTTAATAATTTATAGAAATAGTTTTATTTTCAGCGAGACCGACACATGAAATACATGTCCTTGCAAAAATGTTGATGACGTCATCGCAAAAATTTTTTAAGATGCTCCGCTACAAAAATGTAATGATAAAAAAAAAATAATAGACATGCCGTCCTTATGTTTCCGGCAGCGAGGGAAGTACTGTCTAAACTCTTTAGACCAATTTTTTTGTTCATTTCAACCTACAGAAGTTAAGTTGCATCTCATTTTTTCGAAAAGTACCATTTTTTAAGAATCGCCTATCGAAAATTCGAAATTTTTGAATTTTGAAAAAAATTCAAATTTATAGCGAAAATTTCTGAAATTTGCTCCAACATCATAAACACGGTATACTTTCCGAATCAACATGTCAGAATCTATGTTTCAAAAGTTCTAATGAATTTTTAGACAACTTTCTCAAAAGCTCAATTTTTCAATAAACCTTATGGATTTCTACTTTTTTTGACCATCTTCGAAAGAAATTATTTTGTTGATTTCAACTTACAGAGGTTTCATTTGGCCTAATTTTCTCGAAAGCTTACCATTTTTTCAGAATCTCGTAATGAAATCTGGAAAATTTCTGAAAATATCCATTCTGCAATTCTTCAGGATCAAGCTAGTTAATAAATTCCTCAAAGAAAATGGGCTCAAATACTACGGGTTTTCTGCATTGCGCTTTATTACTGAAAGATATTAACATCCAGATCATTTTTCATTTTTGATTCAACCAATCACAATAAATGATCATTCTCTTTACGACCTACGTAATTGGTGACAATGAAAACTAGATCACAAATCAAAACACCACAAAAATAATAAAAATTTACATGGAAAAAGCAACATTGACGGTTAGACTTTTGCAAAAACACACAAAAAACCCAATTCTTTGGTTGTTTTTTCCTTTCAAGCAACCCAGTCAAGCACCCAACAAAAGCTTCTCTTCTTCCCATGTCCCGACTCTCGCCCCCTGCCCCCTCATCCGACACTAAGCTTATTATCCACCTATCCACCTCTGACATATGCTAACAGTAGCTAAAACGTGGCCAAACTCGAATCTCCCCGGGAGGCATCATAAACACAAATATCTGGGTCCCTTTTTGATTTTTCACTTCGGCACCTTTTCAAACGTCAATATGCCGTCCCGCTGCGCCCCGCCGAGGGCGCCCCCCGCCGCTGCCCCCCACGGCCCGCTCGCGAATTTGCCGATGATTTAATGATTTTCGAAACGATAAGTTGCACTTGCCCGTCCGAGTTTCGATGAGTTATTGATCCGGCGAAAGGGACGCGAAGGGCCCGTTCAGGGCTATTGTGTGCGAAACTGACCGGTGCAAGGGCTTTGTGCGTTTGTTTGACTAAACAGGATGCAGAATCGCTGCAAATAACTGTAATAACATAATACTAGACTTTCGACAGATGATTTATTAAAGGGCCGGCGGAGATTCAGAGATTGAATGGGGCCATTCAGATTCGAGAGGCATGATGGATTTCATATAATATTTAGACGTTTTAGGGGAATTGGGATTTATTACGGATGCGAGCGGTGATGTGTTAATCTTGGAATTTCGATAGAGGGGCTTGAGTTGTTGATTGTAGGCTACTTTTCAATTTTTTTGACATTTTATGAACCCCAAAGTACGAAAAAATAGTTCTTCAGTTTCCGTCTGTCTGTCGGTTTGTCTGTCTGCCGTCGGTCGGTATTTTTATTAGACTAATAATCTCCGAAAAAAAATAAAGTTCACAAAATCATATCTTTAATTTTTCAAACAATCTGGACCAATTTTTCGTTTTTCATTTGTTTTTTTTCTTTATGACTTTTCTCGTCACTTTCTTGAGGCAATTTTTATCTCTTATAGGGTTAAGGTCTCCAATCTTCAAGTTTTAGTGATTACTAGAGTGCAACTGTATGACAAGAAAATTACTGTTCGTCATGTCTAGCGATCTGGAATACAAAATAAACATGTTTCTGACTAACGACTGTGATATTTTAAAAGCCGCCAAATGATATACCGGCTTTCTAGGTTATTAATTATCTTGAATATTTGTTAGAACCTTTATGTCAAGCAGGTACACAATTTAATTTTAAAATCACTTGTCTATATTACAAATGTGGAAAGTATCTCGCGTATTTCCTATATTTGAAGCTGGTAACAAAGCTAATATCATCAATTACTTCAGATTTTCTTTATTTTCACTTTATTTTAAAAATTAATTTAAAACAGCATTCATAAAAAAATGTCAACTCTCTCCAGTTTATATGAATTTACCGAGTACACTTCATTAACTTTGAATAATTGTTTTGGGGTTATGTCATCAGGGATTAATGACTTGTAGAAATTTTTGTTTGACGAGGAACAATTTATTAACACACATGAAGTCAAGTCAAGGGTCAGGCGTGCATCCGCCGTTATTGAATTTTATTTTCAGTGATGTTCTGAATACTATATATTCGTATAGCATAAACAAAATACGTGAATAAGAAATATAAAAA
The DNA here is from genome assembly GCF_036711695.1 of Zophobas morio. Classification (NCBI taxonomy): domain Eukaryota; kingdom Metazoa; phylum Arthropoda; class Insecta; order Coleoptera; family Tenebrionidae; genus Zophobas; species Zophobas morio. The sequence continues at coordinate 5,586,303 of NW_026972123.1, read as the reverse complement.
AATCCACTTCCGTTTTTAGGGAAAAATTCCAAATCAACTAGATTCGTCAAATTTTGAAAAGGATCCGCTGTAGCAGATTTTGCTCAAGATTTAGGGTAACTTCAATTCCAAGATGGTACTAAATTCTGGAAAGCTCCACATTCCATATGTTGGAGGAAGTTGAAAGAGAGAAATTAAACTTCTCGAATGTACGAATTTTGTTGGTAGCTCACTTTCAATCAGAGCCTAAAGGCAACCTCGATAGTGAACTTTTTAAAAACTTGCCAAGATTCAGTAGATGTAATCCAATCCCGGAATGTGATATGGAACCAAACAACCTTATAATATAATATTGGTTTCAGTATTTTCATGACATTTATTGTGACGCTTTTCTAATTTATGATCGTGTATTCCTACATTGTAGTTTGGTGGTTGTAATACGAATTTGTAATAACATAAGTATCAAGAAAATTGATTATTGTTCAAGGTGTGCTTCAAGGCTCAATACTAGGACCGCTATGTTTCAGCTATATTTTAATGATATGACAGGAATTAATCTCGAAACTAATGTTTGCTGATAATACGAGCTTCATTTTTATACATGAATATGACCGATGCAACATGTATGCAGTGACTCAGCGGCCTACTCAATGATGTTACGTCAATGAGTGACCCACGAATAAATCAAAAAACGTCAATACTTATTGTATTTAACACTCCGAATAATTCACAAACAAAAGGTTTGAAATGTATGCAAACGGTTAAATATCTTGAGAGCCAATTGTACAAAATTGTATATATATTTATATAATATGCAAGGCCAATTTTTTTTTAATGGCACTACCATATAATTAATGCATTTTTGTATAGAGCTTTCTAGTGGTAGTGGGCAAAGAGAAAGTGTGGTCGTTGGCGTACGCAGATGATTTGGTGATTGTGGCAAAGAAAAGAGAAGAAATGAAAACAATGATTAAAAGCTTCGAAAAGTATGTAAAAAAAAGGAATTGGAAGTGAATGTCGAAAAAACAAAAATGGTGGTGTTTGGGAAGAAAGTAAGAAAGGAGAAGAAAAAGTGGGCATGGAGAGGGAAGAAGATTGAACAGGCGAAAGAATTCCAGTACTTAGGATATACATTAAAGAGCAATAACTCACATAGAGCGCATATTCAAGAAATGGCCCGAAAAGCGAACAAAGCGATAGGAATAGTATGGGGAATAGGAAAGAGAAAATTTGGACATGATTATAAGAGAAGAATGATGATGTTTGATAGTTTGATCAAAAGTGTATTTATGTACGGAGCTGAGATTTGGGGATGGAGGGAATATAAAGAAGAGAGAGTGCAAGAAAAATACTCAAAATTGGGATTGGAAAAGTATACGCCGGAGTATATAGTGAGAAAAGAAACAAAAAGAGAGAAAATGAGAGTGGAAGCGGGTAAAAGGGCGGTTGGATTTAAAGAGAAGTTTAGTGAGAGAGGTGATTGTAAAATATTGCAAGAATGTTGGAAAGAAAGAGACAAGTATTATGAAGGAAAGGGATATGCATGTGAAGAAATAGAGAGAATGAGAGAAATGGGAAGGAGTATGAAAGAAGAACTAAGTGTAAGAGATAAGGATATAGATAAGCAAGAACCCAGATCGAGAATATCAGAGTCTAGATATAATGCAGAGTACAGAAAACTAGTAAAGGATGAAGTACCAAAGTACACACGGAGAGAGAGTATAAAGGAGAAAAGATTGATGGCGAGATTTAGATGTGGAAATGAAGAGGAAGAGAATAATTTTTGGATGGATGAAACTGACAGAAGATGTAGAATATGTTGGAGAGAGGGAGAAACAATAGAGCATATGCTGGAAGGATGTGAAGGATTGAGAGAATCGGAGGAAAGTAGGGAAGAAGTCCTAAACGAGGATGAAAGAGGACTGGACTGGATGAAAGAAGTATGGAAGATAATATAATGCTCGAATATTTATTTTATTCATTTTATTGATTTATTCGTATTATGTAGATTGAGTACCCCTACTGGGAATCTTATTAAGCCTGTAATTAATACTACTAATTGTTGTTTGTCAATTCCCACGCATTTACCATGGAAATACAAAGATCAAAACCAGATTTAAGGGCTGACACATTTCGTGTAACTGCGCCATTCCAAGTCATTGTAAAAACCTGTGAAAAAATATATACGAATAAAGCTTAATAAACTATGCAAAAAGATATCAAAAGTATTACACTCTTGCCTATTAGCGATAATTTATCAACTTGTATCCGCAAAGAGACAAAAACTTTCACTGAATAGAATAAATTGGTCGAAAGATGTTCCAACAGACCTTCCCTCGCTCCTGAAGTGGAACGAAACATAAACAATAATCACCCAATCAGATTTAGGAATTTAAGTCGTTACTATGGAAATTTGCAATTTAACACCTTTTAAATTTCACAAGTTTTTACAAGAGGCAAATGACATAGTCGTCTGAGAAAAGAGGGGGTGGGTGGGCGGGGATAGTACTTGCTAAGATAAATCTGATTTTGGCAGATGTCACAGCCTCTAAGAAAATAGAGGGCGGGTGGGCGGGGCTAGTGCTAGCTAAGATGAGACTAATTTTGGCAAATGAGAAAAAAGGGGACAAATTTAAAAAATATAAATATAATAATAAATCACAAGTAACAAGTTATAATATTTTGCACATTTTGGAGAACTTATTCAGCAAAATTTTGGGGAGACGTCATCAATTTTTTGCATCCAATCTCCAAGATTTCAAAGCATTCGGTTTTGCACATTCCAAATTAAATTGCAAAATGTTGTTTCAAAATTTTGATTTTTTTTTACAAAAATCTGGACGTTTCGGGTATAAACTCAATTCGGAGTCAAAAACTACATGTGTAGGACTGTGTTATTTTATATATTTTAAAATCCACTTACTAAATACAATTTTGAAGTGACGTCATCACATTAGTGGTGGGGATGATTAGACAAATTTTCAGCGGTTTACCATTTACACGATATTCCTAATTTAAATACAAAATTTGACAACAATCGGCCCAGTACTTTTGGAGACTAATAAAAATCAAGGACGGTGGACAGACAGACAGACAGACAGACGGAAACGGGAGACCTATTTCTAAAAGTAGAAAGTCGGCAGACGGACTCGATTACAATACTTCCTTTGCTTAGGCTCGGGAAGTAAAAACGTACCGTCGGCTGATGTACTTGCAGAAAAATTATCACGCTCAGTAATACTAGAAGGATTTTTGTAACTTTAGTGACATAATTGCCAAGTCAATCAATCCTGTCAGAATTTCCACATTAACCAAAAAATGTATTATATTTATCTATGTAAAAGGATAAAATAAATTAATGTAAATGCCTCTATTTTGGGATTTTTGGGTCTTAATTTCGTATACAAAGACTGACTTAAAACCTGACCTAACCTACCTTTTTGATCCAAAACTAATGCCAAAAGGTCAGTGGCGTTACTAGGAAAATTTTAAATAGGGGCTACTATTGAATTAATGGTGTTAAGCTTATTTACATAATACAATAAACAAAATATCGAAGATAATTATTTTTTATCTCGAAATTTGTCAGTTAAATAGTTTTAATATAGACTCAACAAATTTTGGACAACGAAACTATTACTCTTTAATTTTTTTCAAATTTTTGATTTGCATTTTCAACCAAATCCCTCATTGCATGGCTTTTGCTGGACCATTTTATTTTTTGTTTTTCCTCATTTCTTCTTTAGCTTTTCTGGTATAGATTTTCAGACGGTAAACTATCATTCTTGCAGTAAATTTTGTTTTGCTGTTGCAGCACATTGGAAACTGTATTGGGCGATAAGTTGAATTTTTCCTAATTTCTTTCTTCATGACTTCCAAAACATTACCAGTACAAAAATTATTTTTCTTTAAATAATCTCTCAAATTACAAAATATTTACTCTACTAAAATTGCTATTTGGAACGCGTTCTCTGAAGCGTAATGTAAAGCACCAGTTTTATATTCTTTTAATGCCACAAATTTTGCATAATTTTCATTACAATTCTTCTTAGAGACCAAAGCAACAATACATTTTTTGCAAAAATTTTTATTTTTTATCAAGCTTTGAACAACGTAACCTGTGCAACTGTACAAAGCATTTTTTTCTTTCAAAGAAAGTTCTTTTTTCTTCAAATTCTAATTTCTAGGCAAAGCTAAATTTTCTTTTCCTTTGGGAACATCGTTTTCTTTTCTGTTATTATTTTTAATATAACTCAAAAAACAAACTAAAGGTGTTGTTTTGTCGGTTTCGTAACTTGAGTTATTTGAAACGTCCAAATATTGAGAAACTGATAAAAGTTTTAAGTCATATTTAAATTGAAAGGCCGGAGGGACCGGATGTCTTGACTGAAGTTGGGAAAATACATTTTCTAAACAATCTTGAGAAAATTTCGATGTTAATAAATATGAGTTTTTTTTTCGTCAAAAACAAGTTTTGCATGTTTAAAATTGATGTTGTCAGTAAAACACCTGTTTGAATAGGCTTCCAAACTGCTTTTCCAAATTTGTCAGGAGCGACTTTTAAATTTGAAAATAACTTAATGAACTCTTGAAGGAATTCTATAGTTTCCCTATAGACAGCCATATTAAACTTACTCAAGGCCAAAATAGTTGATCTAGAACTAATCAACTGGAACCACCTATGTACAACATCAATAAAAACAGCTGTCGTTAGAGAAGATTTGTCTTGTTGTAGTATTCTTTGAACAACACGATACTCAGAAACGTGATTTTAATTTCTTGTAAAGAAATAAGTATTTTGCAGTTAAGCCCCGCCCCCTTTAGTTCACGACCAATAAAAAAATAATCACAATTGAGATAGGGCGAGTGGGCGGGCTTATATTTTGCTTTTCTGTTTTAATATGTGTAGATTTCTTTTCACAACATGAAACTTCAAACATGTTTAAAATGGAAAATTTGTATAAGGACATATCGATTTTGCAATTTCTTGTTATGAAAAGATGTCTATGTATATTAAGAAAAAAAAAGGAAAAATATAAGCCCCGCCCACCCACACTATCTCGATTCTGATGATTTTTTTATTCGTCGTGAGCCGAGGGGCAGAGCATAATTGTAAAATCCTTACTTTTCTACGAGAAACTTACCATTTTAAACATGTTTTATGTTTCTAAGAATAAAAAAAATCTTCACACTCGAGATGGGGTGGGTGGGCGGGGTTTATATTTTCCCTTTTTTTCTTAATATGTGTAGTTTTCTTTGAACAACACGATACTCGAAAACGTGCTTTTAATTTCCTGTAAAGAAATAAGTATTTTGCAGTTAAGCTCCACCCCCTTAGTTCACGACGAATAAAGAGATAATCACAATTGAGATAGGGCGGGTGGGCGGGTTTATATTTTGCCTTTTTGTTTTAATATGTGTAGATTTCTTTTCACAACATGAAACTTCAAACATGTCTAAAATGGAAAATTTGTATAAAGAAACATCGATTTTGCAATTTCTTGTTGTGAAAAGATGGCTATGTATATTAAGAAGAAAAAAAAGCCAAAATATAAGCCCCGCCCACCCACCCTATCTCGATTCTGATGATTTTTTTATTGGTCGTGAGCCGAGGGGCAGAGCATAATATAAAATCCTTATTTTTCTAGGAGAAACTTACCATTTTAAACATGTTTTATGTTTCTAAGAATTAAAAAAATCTTCACAATCGAGATGGGGAAGGTGGGCGGGGTATATATTTTCCCTTTTTTTCTTAATATGTGTAGTATTCTTTGAACAACACGATAATCAAAAACGTGATTTTAATGTCTTGTGAAGAAATAAGTATTTTGCAGTTAAGCTCCGTCCCCTTAGTTCACGGCGAATAAAAAAATAATCACAATTGAGATAGTGCGGGTGGGCGGGCTTATATTTTGCCTTTTTGTTTTAATTTGTGTAGATTTCATTTTTACAAGAGGCAAATGACATAATCTATGAGAAAAGAGGGGGTGGGTGGGCGGGGCTAGAACTGGCTAAGATAAAACTGATTTTGGCAAATGCCATAGCTTCCAAAAAAATAGAGGGCGGGTGGGTGGGGCTAGTCCTAGCTAAGATGAGACTAATTTTGGCAAATGTCATCCTCTGAGAAAAAAGGGTGTAAATCTAAAAAACACAAGTAAAAACTGATAATATGTTGCACATTTTCGGTAGAATTTATTCAGCAAAATTTTGGGGTGACGTCATCATTTTTTTAGGGGGGATGAGCAAATAGATTTTAATCAAAAAGTTTCCATATTTTTGACAACTTTAAAACATCTCCAAGATTTCAAAGCATTCGGTTTTGCAGATTCCAAATAAAATTACAAAATGATGTTTCAAAATTTTGATTTTTTTTCCAAAAATCTTGTAACTTTTGAACTTCAACACGTAGGCTAGCGTTTTCACCGAATAAATTATCAATTTTTGACTCAAGTTCGCAAATTTGAGCAGGTCTTGACATCATTGCCAAGTCAATGAATCTTGTGAGAATTTCCACATCAACCAAAAAATGTATTATATTTATCTATGTAAAAAGATAAAATAAATGTAAGTGCCTATTTTGGGATTTTTGGGTCTTAATTTCGTATACAAGCACCGACTTAAAACTTGACCTAATCTAGTGTACCTAAATAATATAATGATAAGATTAGAGCAAACACTGACAAGTGACAGCAATTTTTGATCCAAAACTAATGCCAAAATAGAGACTACTATTGAATTAGTGGTATTAGGCTTATTTACATAATATAATAAACAAAATATCCAAGATAATTATTTTTTATCTCGAAATTTGTCAGTTAAATAGTTTTAATATAAACTCAAGAAATTTTGGACAACGCAACTGTTACTCTTTATATTTTTTCAAATTTTTGATTTGCATTTTCAACCAAATCCCTCATTGCATAGCTTTTGCTGGACCATTTTATTCTTTGTTTTTTTCTTATTTCTTCTTTAGCTTTTCTGGCATAGATTTTCAGACGATAAACTATCATTCTTGCAGTAAATTTTGTTTTGCTGTTGCAGCATGTTGGAAACTGTATTGGGCGATAAGTCGAATTTTTCCTAATTTCTTTCTTCATGACTTCCAAAACATTACCAGTGCAAAAATTATTGTTCTTTAAATAATCTCTCAAATTACAAAATATTTACTCTACTAAAATTGCTATTTGGAACGCGTTCTCTGAAGCGTAATGTAAAGCACCAGTTTTATATTCATTTAATGCCACAAATTTTGCATAATTTTCATTACAATTCTTCTTGGAGACCAAAGCAACAATACATTTTTTGCAAAAATTTTGATTTTTTATCAAGCTTTCAATAACGTAACCTGTGCATTTTTTTCTCTCAAAGAAAGTTCTTTTTTCTTCAAATTCCAATTTCTAGTAAAGCTAAATTTTCTTTTCCTTTAGGTACATCGTTTTCTTTTCTGTTATTATTTTTAATATAACTCAAAAAACCAACTGAAGGTGTTGTTTTGTCGGTTTCGTAACTTGAGTTATTTGAAACGTCCAAATATTGACAAACTGATAAAAGTTTTGAGTCATATTTAAATTGAATGACCTTAGGGACCGGATGTCTTGACCGAATTTGGGAAAATACATTTTCTAAACACTCTTAAGAAAATCTCGATGTTAATAAATGAGTTTTTTTCTTTCAAAAACAAAATTTTGCAGGTCTAAAATTGATGTTGTAGTCAGTATAACACCTGTTTGAATAGGCTTCCAAACTGCTTTTCCAAATTTGTCAGGAGCGACTTTTAAGTTTAATAATAACTTAACGAACTCTTGAAGAAATTTTATAGTTTCCCTATAGACAGCAATATTAAACTTGCTCAAGACCAAAATAGTTGATCTAGAACTAATCAACCGGAACCACCTATGTACAACATCAATAAAAACAGCTGTCGTTAGAGAAGATTTGTCTTCCGCATCAAATTTTATTCCAAACTAACATTTCGATTCAAAACGTTTAGAGAATTTGACACCTTCATTTTGCTAAAATGGTTAGATTGTAAAAGATCCACAATTAATTTAGACGCAAATTGCAGTTCAAATTTGCCTTCTTCTTCAGAAAAATCGTTAATGTGTTGCACGTCAACCAAATCAGAAGTTAGTTTATATTTTTCGACAAAATCGTTTGGTAATTGAATGATTTTGTTTTGTAGCAAACATTGCTTTATATTTTTTAATAAATGTGGCCTATCTGCTAAAAAGTAAATTTTTTCGTCAAGAATTAACAAGTTATATCCACTTTTTCCCTTTTAGAGCCTCAATTTGATCCTCTGTTAATATATTTGCCAAATTTTTCCTTAAATTCTAAATAGGATACCTATATATCACGAAAACTCATATAAATATCTGTGTACTATACAAAACGTTGCACTAATAGTTTGGTGTGGTCTGAGAAAGTGTACACCCTGTACCATGGAACAAAAAACCCTCTTTAATTTCAGCAATTTTTCGCCCCCTCAATGACTCCCTTTCTTCCAGGACGCCCCCACCAACAGGTGCACCCAAAATCGGATTAATCCCCATCAAGCCGTAATGCATCCCCCGGCTCCCGAAATCGGCGTGGGAGCCACCTAGTGATCAAACACATCTCCAAACAGCCAGGAGGCAAAAACCGGTAGCGAAACCCAGCTCGCTTCTAATTTAATCCGACAATTCACCGCTCTATCGCCCGCTCTCAAAAGACTTGCCAGTGTTGAGTAACAAGAAAAATAAACCAACGGTAAAAAAGCAACACAAACAAAACACACAAAAAGAGCGAAATCAACAGCGAAATTGCGCGTGGGCGTTGAGTAACTGAAAGCAACCGCAAAAAAGGCAAAGAAGCGCAAAATAAATAAAACAAACGAAAAGTTGAAAAATACGTTTATTCATATGTACATATTGCATATCAGATGGGTAACTAAAATTACGTCAACAAGTCGTACGCTAGTAAATATTTACAAATTAAGTATAAAAGAACAGAGGGTTAGAGTGGGTGCGACTCAGTAGAGTTTCATGTAGTTTCTTAAGGGGCCCCCAACACGTACCTCTAATTCTTGGTCGGGCCGCTCCTGCTGGCGGTAGCCCCTTTGTTTATCCTCGAACTCCCGCAGCCTTTGGTTGTATCGTTCTATCTGCTCCCGCAGAAGGGCGTCTTCCTGGGCGGCTCGCTCTTCGCAGTACTCGAGGCACCCGACGCCGTCGAGGCGCTCCAGGTCCAGCCAACCGCGCCATCTCACGCAGACGCCGTTCATGATAAAAGCGGCCTTGATGTGGACCTGGAACCAAAAAAAAACTATTTATTTTTTAAATAAACCTTTCAACCTAACGAAATTACCCCCTGCCCGCCCTCGCCGCGGTGGGCCACGGCACGGGGTAGCACCCCTTTGTCCGAAAGGCGTGCGAAAATTATGTCGTTATCGAGTTTTTTTAGCGACATCTGTAACATTCTTTTTTGTGCAGGGTGCGTTCCAATAGCCCCGCGGGAGACATTTGTACCTTTGACTGTTTGTTATTATTCGGCGTGTCAGAATTAATAATGACGTTTTAAGAGGGTGACTCGTGATTTTGAGGGGATTAGGCGGATTTTTCGCTACGCAATTTACGCACATGCTGACGCAGACCATTGGTCAAAGTAGCCCATTCAGGGTGATTTATTTCGGGCGACGCCTACTTGGTTCGGGTTTTGATACTAAAGGGGTGTGGCGAAGGGGCAGGTAACGGACAGTTGGATGCGAAAGGGGCGAAGATTGAAATCAGGTTTGGAGAAGACGTTGCTCTAGTTGGTAAAAACTGAAGGTGATATCTATTGTGTTTAATACAGTGTTATTAGTTGTTACATACACTTTTACTGGATCCCGACAGGTCGTTCATAAATATTAAAATAATAACGGTCCCAAAGTAGACCCCAGACGTATTAAAATACGTAATGTTGACTATTATACAAATAAGAGACCATAAACTGTACGAGATTGAGAAAGAAGCCAGAGGTCCTAATTAACTAAATATTTTGTGGAAAGTCTTCGATCTATGTAGGTATACACATTTCAAAGACCTTCGATAAATTTGAAAGTGTATAAACTGGACATTTGGTTAATTATAGGAATTTTCAGTCTTATCTTAGCAGGTACTAGCCCCACCCACCCACCCTCTCTTTTCTTAGAGGTTATGTGATTTGCCAAAATCTCTCTTATCTTAGCAGGTACTAACTCTATTGCGATTTTTTTTTGTGAATTCGTCCAGTGATAGAAATTTCAAGGGAATTGGAATAACTTGACAACGTCGCATCGGACTGACGAAAATAAACTATGCCTATAAAACATCAGAATATTTTTTCATACGGAAGATAAAATTAGGAAAGAGATAACATAACCCCTGAAATGATAAAATATACAGGACAAAAAGGAAGAGAACAGGATAATAAATGAGATAATGTAGAAAATAAATATACCAAAAGATTGGAAGTCAAGAGTTATAAAAATGTATAGAAGACACTCAATGTGGGTTCAAAATATAATAATATTTGTGATCGGGAAAGCCAGTGAAAAATTTATAAAATAGTAAAATATTTTGGATTAAGTTGATCAATTCAGGTGAGATCAGATATTTACGATTTAGTTGATCAAGTGAAAGTAAAGACACCGAAAAATTTGAAATATTTAGGTTTCAACTGATGCAGTCAGGTCAGGTCAAATATGGACAGATGAGGTCAGATCGAGTTTGGTCAGATCAGAACAGATCAGATCAACATAAAACTTCCTGAAATAATGAAATAAAGTTAATATTTGCCTTTTTTTCTTAAAATAAATAGTATTCTTTGAACAACACAATATTCAAAAACCTGTTTTTAATTTCTTGTAAAGAAATAAGTATTTTGCAGTTAAGCTCCGCCCTCTTGGTTCACAGCGAATAAAAAAAATGATCACAATTGAGACAGGGCGGGTGGGCGGGCTGACATTTTGCCTTTTTGTTTTAATATGTGTAAACTTCTTTTCACAACATAAAACTTAAAACATGCTTAAAATGTATAATTTGTAGAAGGAAATATCGATTCTATTTTTAGACTCCGCCCCATAATTGCAAAATCCGTGTAAAAATGTACCATTTAAAACATGATCAAATTTCTTGTTTATGAAAAGATGGCTATGTATATTAAGAAAAAAAAAAAAGGCGAAATATAAGCCCCACCCACCCGCCCTTTCTCAATTCTGATGATTTTTTTTATTCGTAGTACGCCGAGGGGCGGAGCGTAACTGCAAAATCCATATTTTCCTACAAAAATTTATCATTTTAAACGTGTTTTAAGTTTGTAAGAATAAAAAAAAATCATCACAATAGAGATGGGGTGGGTGGGCGGGGTTAATATTTTGTCTTTTTTTTTAATTTACATGATCTTCTTTGAACAACAACACGATACTCAAAAATGTTTTTAATTTCTTGTAAAGAAACAAGTATTTTGCAGTTAAGCTCCGCCCCCTTGGTTCACGGCGAATAAAAAAAATCATCACAATTGAGACAGGGCGGGTGGGCGGGCTGACATTTTGCTTCTTTGTTGTAATATGTGTAGACTTGTTTTCACAACATGAAACTTAAAACATGTTTAAAATGGAAAATTTGTATAAGGAGATATCGATTCTAGTTTTAGGCTCCGCCCCATAATTGCAAAATCCGTGCAAAAATGTACCATTTAAACCATGATTGAGTTTCTTGCATGTGAAAAGATGGCTATGTATGTCAAGAAAAAAAAGGCAAAATATTAGCCCCACCCGCCCGCCCTAACTCAATTCTTATGATTTTTTTTTTATTTGTCGTAAGCCGAGGGACAGTACTTATATGCGAAATCCTTATTTCCCTACATAAATTTACCATTTTAAACGTGTTTTAGGTTTGTATGAATAAAAAAATCATCACAATTGCGATGGGGTGGGTGGGCGGGGTTGATATTTTGTATTTTTTTCTTAATTTACATGATATAAGCAAAATAGCGAAAATAGTAAAATATTTTGGATTAAGTTGGTCAGATCAGAACAGATCAGGTCAGCATTGAAAATCCTGTAATACTTTGTGTCTATTTGATCACGTTAGGTCAGATCAGGTTAGACAGCGAACATCCTGAAATGCTTAGGATTTAATTGCTCAAGTCAGGGCAGGTCAGTTCGGGTATAGTCAAATCGGATCAGGTCAGGCACTCAAAATCCTGAAATACTTGACATTTATTTGATCAAGTCGGGTCAGGTTAATGGACATAACGATGCTAAAATCTCCCAAAAAATTTGAAAGATTTAGGGTTTGATTGGCCAAGTCACGTTAGGTCAAATTAGGAGAGAAAAACAGCGAAAATACTAAAATATTTTAAGTCAAGTTGATCAAATCAGATCAGATCTGGACTGATCAGGTCAGACATTGAAAAGCCTGAAATGCTTACTCTTTCTTTGATCAAGTCAGGTCAGGTCAGATCAGAGAGCGAAAATCCTGAAATAAGTAGGATTTACTTGATCAAGTTAGATCAGATCAGTAGACATAATGAAACTAAAGATGGCGAAAATTTTGAAATATTTAGTTTAATTAAACAAATCAAGATCAGGTTAAATCAGGATAGATCGATCAGGTTGCACAGCGAAAATCCTGAAATATTTATGGTTTAGTTGATCAAGTCAGGCCAGGTTAGTGAACATAACGAAATTAAAAACAGTGAAAAATTTGAAATATTTAAAGTTAAATTGATCAAGCCAGGTCAGGTCAGGTCAGATCAGATCAGATCAGGACGGAAAAACCGCGAAATTACTAAAATATTTTGGGTTAAGTTGATCAAGGTGAGGTCAAATTGACTTTGGTCAAATTGACACAGAATAGTTCACACATTGAAAATCCTGAAATATTTAGAATTTAGTTGATCAAGTCAGGTCTGATCAATTGATATAACGAAACTGAAGAAGGCGAAAATCCTGAAATCTTTAAGCTTTACTTGACCAAGTCAGGCCAGGTTAAATCAGGGAAGATCAAATCGGACAGCCATAATCCTAAAATATTTATGATTAAGTTGATCAGTCAGGTTAGGTTAGTGGACACAACGAAACTAAGGCACCGAAAAATTTTAAAAGTTAAGGTTCAATTGATCAAGTCTGGTCAGGTCAGATCAGGATGGAAAAACCGTGAAAAAACTAAAATATTTTGGGTTAAGTTGATCAAAGTGAAATCAGATCAAGCTTAGTCAGATCAACACAGATCAGGTCACACATTGAAAATTCTGAAATATTTACGATTTAATTGATCGGGTCAGGTCAGATCAGTTGACGTAACGACACTGAAAAAGGGGAAAATCCAGAAATATTTAAGCTTTACTTGATGAAAGCAGGTCAGGTTAAATCAGAAAAATCAAATCAGATAGCTAGTCCTAAAATATTTATGATTTAGTCAGGTTAGGTTAGTAAACATAACTAAACTAAGACACCGAAAAATGTAGTGTTCAATTGTGAAAATAAGACTACGTATATTAAGAAAAAAAGGACAAAACATAAGCCCCGCCCACCCGCCCTATCTCAGTTGTAATGATTTTTTTTAATCGTCGTTGGCCAAGCGGGTGAAGCTTAATTGCAAAATCTTTATATCTCTATAAGAAATTACCATGTAAGGCATGTTTTTGAGTATCGTATTGTTCAAAGGAAAAATTAAAGGCAAAGATTTCACATGTTTCATTTTCATTTGTGAGAAGAAAACTACGTTTATTAAAAAAATAGGCAAAATATAAACCCCACCCACCCGCCCTCATTTCAATTGTGACGAGTTTTTTATCCGTCGTGGGCCGGGAGGCGGAGCTTAATTGCAAAATCCTTATTTTTCCATTAAAAAATCATCATCGACAAATGTTTTTCCTCAAATATCTCGTTCCACGTGATACCAGGATTTGGTAAAAATTAGAAAAAAGTTTTCCAAGATATTTTTTGAGAAAACTTGAGGTTTTCCACGTATAAAGTTTTCCAGGGTTTTCCAAAAATGGTAGAAAAATATGTTTTTTGAATCCTGAATGAAAATAGATAATTTGTTTGACCGAAAGCTATTAAAATCATTGTCAAAAAAAAAGTTATAAAAATTCAACCGAATTGGATTTGGGTTCGTCTTCAAAAATCAAACAAGGCTAACTTAAGACGTTTTTGGAAATTAATATAGTGTTATATATTTTTTGAAAAAAAAACTTCATAAAACACCTTTTTAAAGATGTTAAAACCTTGTGTCAAAAATTTTCGAAAAATATTATTACATCAATTTTTAATAGAAGCTGAAAATTTTCGTCAATTTAAAGTATTGACAGTTTCAGTTTTCTCATGGTCCAAGTTTTGTGTTGTGCTAGTGATAGTTGATATTATATTGGAAAAATAAAAAAATATATCGGAATTTTTGGTGTTTAAAATTTTAATAAACATGAAAGCGCAGGTTTGTAAACATGTTTAAATAAGGATTTTTTTATGTCGAAAGTTTACAATTGTCCGGAAATGATAGCTAGATAAATTTTTAATCCGTATGACAACAACATGATACCTGAACAATTAAACATATATTTCAGATGATAATTTCTTGTACAAAAATCAGGATTTTGCAATTAAGCTCCACCCCCGGGCTCACGTCCAATAAAAAAATCACCACAATTGAAATGGGGGCGGGTGGGCGGGATTATATTTTGCTTTTTTGTTAATTAAACCTGCATATATTAAGAAAAAAAAACGAGCAAAGATTAAGCCCCACCCACCCGCCCGAATCCTAGTTGTAATGAATTTTTCATTCGTTGTCAAGTCGAGGGCGGAGCTTAAATATATCATTTTAAGAAAAAGGGAACTTAACTCCTCCCACTTATGACAACACGATACTTAAATATATGTTTCAAATGATAATTTCTTGTAGGAAAATCAGGATTTTGCAATTAAGCTCCGACTGAAAAAAAAAATAACCACAATTGAAATTGGGGTGGGTGGGCGGGTTTACATTTTGCATCTTTTCTAATTGATATTCGTCTTCCTTTCACATGGTAATTTCTTGCTAAAAAAATAAAGATTTTCCTATTAAGCTGCGTCGCTGATGATGAATAAGAAAAAATTATAAGAAATAAGATGAGGGTGGGTGGGCGGGGTTTATATTTTACCTTTTTCTCTTCACGACCTGACTTGTTCAAATAAACTCTATATGTATCAGGATTTTCGCTGTCTTTAGTTTCGTTATGTCTATAGATCTGATTCTAAGAAAAGATCCGGATGACCATCTCAGAAAAACGTTTTTCAGTAATGAAACCTAAAAATAGCTAATTTCGACCTATTTTAGGCTCCTATTATCATCAAATGTATTTTTTAGGCATTCCTGTTTGTTTTAAATAGACACTGATTTAAATTCCCGTGATAAAAAGGACTGTTTTAACCCATTTCCTTCTAGTTCGAAAACCGCCGACCCCAATTCTCTCGCTTTCGCCCATCATGTGGCCCGGCCTGGCACCACATGGCATTTAAACCTCGCCAATTCCATCTTCGCAGAATGTTGCAGCCGAGTGTCAACACAACTCATTCCGAAAACCGTAAAACGGACATAAAATTATGAAATCATTCATGCGCCGAGTATAATAATTGATGACCTCAGTAACAACGATGTTTGCAGTGTGTGTATAATAAAAGTTTTATTTTCGCCGTTTTCGGCGCACATTCATTTCCGAACTCATCAATGGACATGATGGGTTCTTGCCGTCGTTAACGGTACCGGAATGGGATTCTAATGGGCCGGAGCGACTTTCGATTACAGTTAAGCTGTTAAAGCGCGAAGTATGCAGATTGGTGACGTTCGGGGTTCATAACCGACGTTGTTTTCTCGTCGCGATGATAATTTTCCCTCATTGTGTCTGTGGGTGTATCTGGAATTTTCTTTGTTGGATTATTATAATGTGTCGTGTGCGGCATATCTGATCGAGCGTTTTATTGTCATAAACTAAATAAGTGATTCACGGATCCATTAGTATTCAAGCAATTAATTGCTAAACGGCAATAAAGTGCAGTCGGCATTAAAAGGTGACCTAGAGAGAGTCGCCAAGGTCTCCGATTACCCGCGTCAACAACAAAGGGAAATCCCAATTATCGCTTCTAAAGCGAAATGGGAAAAGCACAAAAAACCTAACCGAATTATAATCCCATCAGACCATCTGGCGTTCTGATTTGTCACTTCGGAAGTCGCTTTTTCGGTGACTTGCGTTTTCAACCCTTTCGACGCTTTTTGTCGGCGGCCCTTGTTCTACGATTTCTACGGTTTCTTTCCTTTTCAAAATTGGGTTCTTGCTTGGACGGTTTCGATCGACGAAAAAACCAATTATAATATTACAATCGTGTAAAAGGAGAAAGAAAAATTGTGCTGGATTGGAATGGAACGCATTATGTTGGCTACAATTGAGTTTGAATGCCCTTAGCAATCTGCTACGTGATAGTATTCATAATTTCTATACATCGGCGGCCGATCCGTAATTACGATAACGTGGTCGGCTAGAAGGTAATTAAGCGATGGGCTTTTCCATTGGAGGAGTCGCTGGAATTTCGGTAGCCAGAAAATTTCTGTGTCAAATGCGCAGCGGAATTTTTTTTTTCACGTAATGTCAATGTCGACGCGGGTTGAGCTTATAAATATCACAAATTGTTCAAGAAGGATTTGTCAATAGTTTATCTTTTAATTTGTCCTACGAAGATTTAATGAAACTGGAAGTGCTAAAGTACGTCCAATTATGGGGCGGAGCCTAACTGCAAAATCGATATTTATTTATACAAATTTTCCATTTTAAACATGTTTTAAGTTTCATGTTGTCAAAAGAAGTCTACACATATTAAAACAAAAAGGCAAAATCTAAGCCCGCCCACCCGCCCTATCTCAATTGTGATTATTTTTTTTTTCGTCGTGAACTAAAGGGGCGGGGCTTAACTGCAAAATACTTATTTCTTTACAAGAAATTAAAATCACGTTTTTGAGTATAGTGTTGTTCAAAGAAAACTACACATATTAAGAAAAAAAGGGAAAATATATACCCCGCCCACCCACCCCATCTCGATTGCGAATAATTTTTTTATTCTTAGAAACATAAAACATGTTTAAAATGGTAAGTTTCTCGTAGAAAAATAAGGATTTTATAATTAAGCTCTACCCCTCGGCTTACGACGAATAAAAAAAATCATCAGAATCGAGATAGGGTGGGTGGGCAGGGCTTATATTTTGCCTTTTTTTTTTTAAGTATACATAGATATATTTTCACAACAAGAAATTGAAAAATGGATATTTCCTTATACAAATTTTCTATTTTAAACATGTTTTAAGTTTCATGTCGTGAAAAGAAATCTACACATATTAAAACAAAAAGCCAAAATATAAGCCCGCCCACCCGCCCTATCTCAATTGTGATTATTTTTTTTATTCATCGTGAACTAAAAGGGCGGGGCTTAACTGCAAAATACTTATTTCTTTACAAGAAATTAAAATCACGTTTTTGAGTATCGTGTTGTTCAAAGAATATTACACAAATTAAGAAAAAAAGGGAAAATATATTCCCCGCCCACCCACCCCATCTCGATTGTGAATATTTTTTTTATTATTAGAAACATAAAACATGTTTAAAATGGTAAGCTTCTCATAGAAAAATAAGGACTTTACAATTATGCTCTGCCCCTCGGCTTACGACGAATAAAAAAAAATCATCAGAATCGAGATAGGGTGGGTGGGCGGGGCTTATAGTTTGCCTTTTTTTTCTTAGTATACATAGCCATCTTTTCACAACAAGAGATTGAAAAATGGATGTTACCTTATACAAATTTTCTATTTTAAATATGTTTTAAGTTTCATGTTGTGAAAAGAAGTTACACATATTAAAACAAAAAGGCAAAATATAAGCCCGCCCACCCGCTCTATCTAAATTGTGATTATTTTTTTATTCGTCGTGAACCAAGGAGGAGAAGCTTAACTGCAAAATACTTATTTCTTACAAGAAATTAAAAATGAGTATCGTGTATTCAAAGTATACTATGTATATTTAAGTAGAAATTACAAAGATTTTTTGTTTTGTTATTAAATTCCAGCCCCGACTCATAACGAACAAAAAAATCATCACAATTTAGATAGGGTGGGTGGGCGGGGCTAACATTATGGCCCCTTTTTCAATTTACGTGATCTTTTTATCACAGCAAGAAGCATGTTCAAAATGGTAATTGTTGTTGAGAATAGACATTTTGCAACTACGCTCCGCCCCTCGGTCTGCCAACGAATGAAAAATTCATTACAACTGAGATTGTGGAGGGGATATAGGCGGAGTTCAATCTTTAGCTTTCTTTATTACTTAATACATATAGTTTTCTTTGAACAACATACTTACTTAAAAAGTGTTCAGGTCAAGTCAGATCAGGGCAGAGAAATAACGAAAATACTAAAATAAAATCGAGTCGGGTCAGGTCAGATCAAGTTAGATCGGGTTAAATTTTGGCAAGAATTACGGAAAGAAAAATAAAAAAAAATATTCGTCCAATTATGGGGCGAAGCCTAATTGCAAACTCGATATTTATTTATACAAATTTTCCATTTTAAACATGTTTTAATTTTCATGTTGTGAAAAGAAGTCTACACATATTAAAACAAAAAGGCAAAATATAAGCCCGCCCACCCGCCCTATCTCTATTGTGATGATTTTTTTATTCGTCGTGAACCAAGGAGGCGGAGCTTAACTGCAAAATACTTATTTCTTTACAAGAAATTAAAAATGAGTATCGTGTTGTTCAAAGAATAACTATGAATATTAAATAGAAATTACAGTCAAAGATTTTTTTGTTTTCTTATTAAATTCCACCTCCGACTTATAACGAACAAAAAGGTCATCACAATTGAGACAGGGTGGGTGGGCGGGGCTAATACTATGGCCCTTTTTTTAATTTACGTAGTCGTTTTGTCACAGCAAGAAGCATGTTCAAAATGGTAATTGTTGTTGAGAAATAGAGATTTTGCAATTACGCTCCGCCCCTCGATCTGCCAACGAATGAAAAATTCATTACGACTGAGATTGTGGAGGGGGTATAGGTGGAGTTTAATATTTAGCTTTCTTTATTACTTAATACATATAGTTTTTTTTGAACAACACACTTACTTAAGAAGTGTTCAGGTCAGGTCAGATCAGGGATAGCGAAAATACTAAAATAAAATCGAGTCGGGTGAGGTCAGATCAAGTTGGATCGGGTTAAATTTTGGCAAGAATAACGTAAAGAAAAATAAGAAAAAGTATTGAAGTAAAAAATGTATAAACAAAAAACATGGGTAAGTATGTTTTAGAGGTTTGGAAAAAAAAATTGATCGTATAAGACATAAGAAGAGAATTGTTAAGACAAAATTTAAGATACAAAAGTGTAGAAAGAAATGTCCAGACATACTTAATGTAAGCTCTTTTGATTATACTGTACGACATAATATAACGGGTGTGCAAAAAAAAAAGTTTTTGAAGTAGGCCTTAGAATTATTATTTGCCATTATTTATATATAACACGGTAATTATCTTCGGAGACCAAGTTATGGATGGTTTCATCACCACACTATTTTAAATGCAGTCGGGTTAACAGTTAATTCACATAATAATAAGGACGCCTATATCAGTTTGAATATAATGATGATTTTTTTAATTCTTAGAAACTTTAAACATTTTGCATTTAAAATCCGTTCCTCTGGCTGTCGACGATTAAAAAAAAATCATCACAATTTAGATAGGGCGGGTGGGCGGGGCTTATATTTTGCCTTTTTTATCTTAATGTACATAGCCATCTTTTCATAATAAGAAATCTACACATTATATTATAACCAAAGGACAAAATGTAAGCCCGCCCACCCGCCCTATCTCAATTGTGATGATTTATTTGTTCGCTGTGAACCAAGAGGACGGAGCTTAACTACAAAATACTTATTTCTTTACAAGAAATAAAAAGCATGATTTTGAGTATCGTGTTGTTCAAAAAACGCTACGTAGGTATATTAAAAAAAAAGGTAAAATATAAACCCCGCCCACCCACCCGTGAACCAAAGGGACGGAGCTTAACTGCAAAATACTTATTTCTTTACAAAAATGAAAAACACGTTTTTGAGTATCGTGTTAAAAAATAATACGTATATTAAAAAAAAAAAACTCAAAATATAAATCCCGCCCACCCACTCAATCTCAATTGTGATGCTTTTTTTAATTCTTAGAAACTTAAAACATTTTGCATTTAAATTGCGTTCCTTTGACTATCGATGATTAAAAAAAAAATCATCACAATTGAGATAGGGCGGGTGGGCGGGGCTTATATTATGCCACTTGTTTCTTAATATACATAGCCATCTTTTCGTAACAAGAAACTTAAAACATGTTTAAAATGGTAAATTCTTGTAGACAAATATGCAATTAAACCCCAACCCTCGATCTGGCAACTAATGAAAAATTTATAACAATTGAGAATTGAGACCGGGGCGGGTATGGATTTTTTTCTTAATATACAAAGTATTCTTTGAATAACACGATACTCAAAAACATGTTTTTAATTTCTCGTAGAGAAGTACGAATTTTGCAGCTAAACTTCGTCCGCTTGGCTCACGAAGAATAAAAATAATCATCACAATTGAGATAGGGCGGGTGGGCGGGGCACATTTTGCCTTTTTTTTTTAGTATGTGTAGACTTTTTCGACAAGAAACTTAAAATATGTCTAAAATGGTCAATTTTTTTAGTGTAGTAATCAACTTCAATCCTCTACTTTTCTTCTACAAGTTTATAAATGACAATTTTCACCTCGAAAAGCAACGTCAGCGGAAAGAGCAAATGGAAGGGGAACTTCACAGTAAGTTTATAAATCCCACTGCTAACGTCATCAAAAAAGATGTTCATGGAATACTTCCAAATATGACAAAAATCCACGATGATTTTCTGCAGAGGACATAATTTTGGAAATTTTACGCCAGCATTTCTTTCCAAGAAGTGGTTCAGTGGACTATTCTGAGTCTGTTCTAAATCCAGCGCGGTCTAAATTTTTTTCGGTGGCTTCATGTGATAGAAACTTTTTAAAATTGAAATTGATAAACACTTATCAACCTGTAGACGTGAGAGTGAAATAGAAACTAAAATAAAACATGTTTTCTAGGAATTGCAATAACTGGATTACAATGCCGACGGTCCAGACTTTTTTATTGCTCTGATTTCCGCTTATTGAATAAAACACTACATTTTATTTTGATTTTCGATGTTGTAATTCACATTTGGTTAAGTATAACTTATCTGGATGCTGAGCCTCCCCTACTCTCCCCCTAGTTTCGGCCTTGTCTAGGGGTTATGAAATATAGAGAAAATTTGAAAGTACCAAATTGCCCGATGGACTCCATTACTGTACGTCCTTAGGTTATCTTCGATAAGAAAAACAACTTCAACGTGTTTATGTTTATACATCGCAAGAATGTCACGTAGAAATTAGTTTGATTTGAATGAGTTCGTCGTAGTAAGCTACAATCGACAAAATGTTCTGAATATAATTTAAAAACGTTAGATCTGAAATTAAGATAATTATTTGTGTGATTTGGAATTGACCACTAAATCCTAAGAAATTCGGCAGACAGACAGACGGAGAGTCGTCCGACGGATTCGATTAAAAGAACTAATTCATAAAAATAGTGGTTATAAGCTCCTAGAAAACATCAGTTAGTGCGTTAAGTATACACCAGTTCATGTAGAAAGAACTTTTTCTTCATACAAAATATTGACAGATATATCAAAGGCCTTGAAAAGTTGGTAGATACGGTTTATAAATCCATGTCGTGAAACGGCAAAATTCGCATTTTTAATTAACTCCTCCACCATAAATTCCTCTAGTCGTTTGAATATTGCTATTGTGCGGTAAATATAATTCTAATCCATGTTTTCTAGCAGTGAGTCGTTCTTCAGTTACAATCTACCGATACGGAATGTTATCCAGGACAATAAAACTCAGTTCTCCTAAAGATAGCAGCAATTGTGTTTCGACCCACTTGTGTTATCGCGATAGTCTTCACTTTGCTTTTTAACGCAAACGTTATTGTAAAATTCTGATTTGTTTTCAATAACTCAATACCAGAACTATTTACCTGTCTAGTAAAAACGAAATAGAAAGGGAGACCTACTTTTGCACATTTTCGAAGTTATGAAACGTCGAAAACCATGAAATCAGCCTACAACAATATAATTATCTCCAGCTGACGCTCTCCCAGCAAAAACAAAACCTATGGAAAATTTCATTATTGTCGTTAGTGTAATCGTTCCTACGCTCGCCAGAGGATGTTTGTTTTCCAACTTGCGGTTTCGAGCGACGCATTACCGTACTCCTATCACAGTTTTCTAAACCAGCGATAAGTCTCGAATCACACTTTTACCCGGTATTAGTTGCAAAACACACATGTCGCCCGAATGTTTCCAAGCGCCGCGCCGCCTACCTGCCACCGTACGCGCCCGACCCGCGTCCAATCGCTGTATATCCGGTATCCCGTTCGCGGCGCACCGTCGATCAAAGCGCTCAACTGGCCGTAAAACATCTTCAATAAACAATTTTTAGGATTAACCACCGATTATTTGGACAAGGCGAGACAGTAATGATGGGCTAAATTAAGGCGCCTGAATGCCATAAACCGTTTTACGGTTATTTATAAAGGCACGATATGGCAGAGTTACAATAAACACAGGTTTATGATATACAAGCCGGCTTTGAAGTGCCGCTCTTTATTGATGGTGCAATACGGACCATCCGGCCCCACGAGGCGTCGGGGCGCATCTGTTGGGCGGCCCGGCTGAGAACGTTTGCCGGGCTGGGAGCGCCTTTGACGCGGTCGCGGTGGACGCCAGGGCACACATTGTCGAAGCGAAGTAAACAGGTTATGGACCCAGGGTAAAATAATAAATTTTCCTACCTACGCCCATGGTAACACCCGATCTATGTTCAGAAAATAAAATCCTGAAATTAATTAATATCCATTCAGAGAAGCTGTTGGAAGTCTATTATATCTTTGGGCCACTTGTGTTAAAGACGGTCCGATTTCCTCGTTACCCTCCTCCCAGACATATCTATTGTCCCATTGACGTCCCGATGGCTACAATTAACTAAATAACCGTTTTTACCTCTTTAATGTTACTTTTTATAGCACATAAAGCCCATAATTACCTCCCGGTGCCCGAAGGGTTCCGCCAACAATACCGTCTCCGCTTTCCAGACCCACTTTTCCGAAACTTTCTTGATCGTTGCGTGTCTTCGTAACAAAACCCCGAAATCGATCAACACCTCCGGCCAGCCCATCCGAGCGTACAAAATCCCATTCTTTCCGAAGAAAGTCGGAACTGTCACACGTCCCTGTCGCGACTCTATCTCTACCAGGTAGGAGCTATTCGTATTCAAATCAGCAAAAGGCAATGCGAAACAAAAGGGCACGGTCCATTTTTAAACAAAGCGTGACAAATGGACAGCGTACCGTACAAAGAGGGACTAATCGGCGCAATTTATTTCGGCGTGTCAGAATGACCCCTGCTAATGACGCTATCATGCCCTTAATATTATTAAATCTGAGGGGTACAAGGGAAGAGACAAAGGGCGACACATGTTTGCTTTGTGCGGGACTGGTCCGATTTTTTCGGCGCGGAATTTTTTACGCAGGCTGTAATAAATTTTTAATGGTCCGCCCTGTGCAGTTTACGGCGGGCATAAACCATGAAGGAGACAGTAATGGTTATGATGGGACGATGGATTTTGGGACGCGAGTGGACGCGATTCTTACCTGCGTAATGAGGCGCTTCCTTTCGGGAATTTCAATTTTGTGGCGACGGCGGGTCGAGAGCAAAAAATGCGGGTGGAAATTGGCAAAGAAGCGGTCAACTTTTTGAGCAGAAATAAATTTTGAAAAATGGTTAATGAAGACCCTGGAATTTTAAAGAAAATTTAATAATAATAATCTATTGACGGGAAAAAAATCCACAACTGTAACAATGTTAGAAAAAGATATTATGAAACACTTTCCTACATTTCGGCTTGATTAATCGACGCTTGCCATTGGAAACTCTCTGATCGAATAAGCCGACTATTCGGCCGTTTTTCATCGTCGGCTCGCAGTCGGCGACTGGTCGGCTAAACAGCCGATCGGTCGGCTTTTTTTATTAAAATTAAAATAGTATACGAGTATAAAACAATTAAACCCGGTTTACAGAACCTCAATTAAATATTTAATTGCGATTTAATTTTTAACACCAGGGTAAACTACCATGTGACCAACTCTACGCCAATCAGACGTCGCTAATGGCCTTGTTAAATGCGGGATCAACTTAATCTCAGTTAAAATATTGTATAAAATGACCCTTAGATTTTTCAGTTTCTCGATTTTCAATTTTTATTTCAGTTTTTGATTTGCATAATAATAATAATTAAGACTTAAAATTTTTCACTTTTTCAATTCTACGATGCTAGAATTTTTCCATTTTTGAATTTTTAGTTTGAGTTTTTATTTTCTTTATTTTTTCAATTTTTAGGTTTTGTACTGAGTTACTACAAAAAAATTAAATGTTAAAATTATCCAAACAAATTTAATACATTTTTTGGAAAATAAAGGAACTTTAGTTATTCCTTTTATTAAAATAAAACAAATTTTTAAGGTCGTCAGAGAAATAGAAAAAAAAAACACACTGTCGCATTTATAAACCGGTTTTAGCAAAGCCGAACAGTCGGCCGACTAGTCGGTTTTTACTGGCCGAACAATCGGCTAGTCGGTTAGTCGGCCAGACCTACAGTCGGTACATCTCTAGTTTAGAGTGCTATACACAAACAAAAAATTTTAAAAGCATAAGTTAAAACTGATTTTGGCAAATAACATACCTTCTAATAAAAGAGAGGGCTGGTGGGCGGGCCTAGTTCTTGTTAAGATAAGACTGATTTTGGCAAATCACATAGTTTCCAAGAAAATAGAGGGTGGGTGGGCGGGACTAGTATTTGATAAGATAAGACTGATTTTGGCAATTGACATAGCCCCTAAGAAAAGAGAGGGTGGGTGGGTGGGGCTAGTACCTGTTAAGATAAAACTGATTTTGGCAAATGACATAGCCTCTAAGAAAAGAGAGGGTGGGTGGGCAGACCTAGTACTTGCTAAAATAAAACTGATTTAGGCAAATGACATAGCCCCTAAGAAAAGAGAGGGTATGCCATTGGCCCAAATCAGTTTTATCTAAGCAGGTACTAGCCCCGCTCATCCACCCACTCTCTCTTTTCTTGAGTTTACAGGGCATTCTTTTTATTTGTTATTTTTGCAGAAAAAATCGAAGAAATTAAACCATGATACATAAGCTCTTCAAATATCATTTTAACCCCTTTGAGATGTACTTTTTTGTGAATTGCTTTTGTATTTCTCTGGATAATAAGACTGCGATTGGGTTGATATTCGTGATACTCTCTTATTAGTTAAACTAAAATCTGTAAATAACACTTTATGCTTCTGGTGTTTTGTGAAAGTGTTTGAAAAGATTTTGGAGGCTCCTGAAAATTTACTTAATTAATTTTCTTTACTTTAATTTATTTAGTACTTATTAAGATAGGACTGATTTTGGCAAATCACATAGCTTTGTTCGTAAAAGATTTGAAGTATAAGATTTTTTCGTGAGTGTCTTGCCTAGATGCTTAAGAATCTCGGGAGCACTGAGTGTCTTTAGCCCAGATGCTTAAGAATCTCGGCAGCCCTGAGTGTCTTTAGCCTAGATGCTTAAGAATCTCGGGAGCCCTGAGTGTCTTTAGCCCAGATGCTTAAGAATCTCGGGAGCACTGAGTGTCTTTAGCCCAGATGCTTAAGAATCTCGGAAGCACTGAGTGTCTTTAGCCCAGATGCTTAAGAATCTCGGGAGCACTGAGTGTCTTTAGCCCAGATGCTTAAGAATCTCGGGAGCCCTGAGTGTCTTTAGCCCAGATGCTTAAGAATCTCGGGAGCCCTGAGTGTCTTTTGCCTAGATACTTAAGAATCTCGGGAGCCCTGAGTGTCTTTAGCCCAGATGCTTAAGAATCTCGAGAGCACTGAGTGTCTTTAGCCTAGAAGCTTAAGAATCTCGGGAGCCCTGAGTGTCTTTTGCCTAGATGCTTAAGAATCTCGAGGACCCTGAGTGTCTTTTGCTTAGTTGTTTAAGAATCTCAGGAGCCCTGAGTGTCTTTTGCCCAGATGCTTAAGAATCTCGGGACCCCTGAGTGTCTTTAGCCCAGATGCTTAAGAATCTCGGGAGCACTGAGTGTCTTTAGCCCAGATGCTTAAGAATCTCGGGAGCCCTGAGTGTCTTTAGCCCAGATGCTTAAGAATCTCGGGAGCACTGAGTGTCTTTAGCCCAGATGCTTAAGAATCTCGGAAGCACTGAGTGTCTTTAGCCCAGATGCTTAAGAATCTCGGGAGCCCTGAGTGTCTTTAGCCCAGATGCTTAAGAATCTCAGGAGCCCTGTGTGTCTTTTGCCTAGATGCTTAAGACTCTCGGGAGCCCTGAGTGTCTTTTGTCTAGATGCTTAAGAATCTCGGGAGCCCTGAGTGTCTTTAGCCCAGATGCTTAAGAATCTCGGGAGCACTGAGTGTCTTTAGCCCAGATGCTTAAGAATCTCGGAAGCACTGAGTGTCTTTAGCCCAGATGCTTATTTTTTTTTTTTTTTTTTTTTTTTTTTTTTTTTTTTTTTTTTTTTTTTTATTTTTTTAAAGAAAAAACAGAAAAAGCCCAAACAAACTCAGCTGACCGACAATACACAAGAAAGAAAGTCCACTCTTGTAATTAGAGGGAACGAACAACTAAATTCCGGCTCCGTTAACAGCTTCAGTGCGGCAGCGAAAAGGGCTTGGATTTATGTTGGTAGGACTCGGGCGGATACCACGCCTCAGCAAGTGAATAATTATCTAACAAACAAATATGACGGTTACGAGTTTATTGTGGAGGCTCTTCCCAAAAGAGAGGATGCCAGTAGCATATCCTTTAAGGTAGGAGCCGATATAACATTGCTAAATGATCTTTATAAGCCGGAAAATTGGCCTAAAGACGTATTAATAAAAAAGTTCGAATTTTTTCGACACAAAAAGCAACGACAATTTAACAACTAATGTCAAAATTATTCCGGAGCAAAACGTGATAACGTCGGTTCAAAATTTACAGCCACACGTTAATTATGTCTCCACTATTACACAAGGTAATCAGCTACATGACAACAGTGCGAAAGTTCCAAGATGTACTGAAGCTCTACTTTTTCACCAAAATGTCCAGTGCCTTTCCAACTGTAAACATAACTTAGACATAGTTCTAGAAGAAATAAATAATCCTGATATCGTCGTACTTTCAGAACATTGGCAAACCGAAGATAGTATCCGTGCATACAATCTTCAAAACTATAAGTTGATTACGTCATTTTGTAGATCAAAGACCACATCGCATGGTGGTGTCGCCATTTATGCATCTATGAAAAATAAATCATTAATTAGTAGTGCACGCGTACGCCTAGAAATTAATTGTTTCATCGAAGAATTCATTTTTGAATGTTCTTGTGCTGAGTTTACTATAAAAGGTGAATTATTTGTAATTGTAGCAATATATAAACCTCCCAAGACGAATTTAGACATCTATATGAGGAAATTAGAAAATATTATCGAGCTTCTTACTTCCTCTTCAAAAAATAAACAAATAATTATAACCGGTGATATTAATGTGGACATGTTAGACAAACAAAACAAGGAGAAAATTACGAACTTGTTAAATTGCTACAACATGTGCGCATTAATAAAAGATCCTACTAGAGTTACAAGTAAATCAGCAACTTGTCTTGACAATATTTATGTATACAAAGATTCAAACTTTCAAGGAAAAGTTATTAATGCCCACATTTCTGATCATCTAGGTCAAATACTGCTGTATCCAAAAGAAAAAACATCTAAGGTTAGTTTTGAATATGGTCGTGAGTTCAAATATCAAAATTATCAAACTTTCTTTACTTTGTTAGAAAATGAAAACTGGGTGTGTGTATATAAAGCCCTTACAGTGGATAATCAGTATGATAATTTTATACAAACAATTTTAACTTATTACAATCAAAGTTTTCCCATTGTTAAAAAACGTAAACAAAGCGCCAATAAGCATTGCTGGATGGATGAAGAGTTGTCACATATAAAAAACACAGTCTCTTTTTTGGCAGATTGTTGTTCTATAAATGGATCATTTAAACCTGTTTACAATGAATACAAAAAGTATTACTCAAAGCTTTTATTAGAAAAAAAGAAACTTCTTAATGACCAACTCATAAACAGTTCCAAAAATAAATCAAAAACTATGTGGAATATAATTAACACTAATATAAAAAATAAAAAAGACACTCACGAATTTACAAAACTTGTCACTGATAATAATAAAACTATAAAAGATCCTCAACTAGCGGCTGAAATTTTTAATAACTATTTTTTATCGATAGGAAGCAATGTAAATATTTCGAACGACTATCCATTAAAAATCAGAAGATTACCTGAATCCCTTTTATTATTGCCTGTCACAGAAGCCGAAGTCGAGATAGCAATTCGAAATTTAAAGCCGAAATATTCGTCCGGATATGATCAAATTTCAAGTGTAACAATTAAAAAAATTGCACATTTTATTATAGATCCACTAAAGTATATAATAAATAGGTCATTTGAACAAGGTATTTTTCCAAGCAAATTAAAAATCTCTACCATTAAGCCCCTTTATAAAAAAGGTTGCCATTTTTCAGTGGAAAGTTATAGACCAATTAGTTTGATCAGTTCTTTTGCGAAAATTTTTGAGAAAATTATCTATGAGAGGCTTATATCTTTCTTTAGTGCAAAAAATATTTTGTCAAATAGTCAGCATGGATTTAGGACAAAGCTTTCTACTATCACAGCAATTTTTCAATTCATAACAAATGTATACGGCATTATTGACACAAGTAACGTTGGTTTAGGTGTTTTTTTGGACTTATCAAAAGCTTTTGATAATGTCAACCATAAACTGTTATTAAACAAATTGGAAAACTACGGTGTAAGAGGTAATGCACACAACTTACTGGATTCGTATTTAAGAGATAGAATACAAAAAGTTAATATTGCAAAAAACGGACATGAATACTTATCTAATGAAAAAAAGATTGCTTGTGGTGTTCCGCAGGGAAGTATACTCGGTCCGTTATTATTTCTCGTATACATCAATGACCTATCCTATAATATTAAAAAAACTGATTCACATATAATAAATTATGCAGATGACACTAGTGTACTAATACAAGGACAAAATTTAAAAGATCTATCCGAAAAACTAAATTTCATACTTCCAGAATTTCGAACTTGGTTTCACACAAATGGTCTAAAACTCAACGAAAATAAAACACATTTAATGCTGTTCCATCACATTAATAACAACAATAATTATGTCAAAAAGGTAGTACTTGATAAGACCACGCTAAATCTCGAGCCACACGTAAATTTTCTAGGGGTCGAAATTGACGAAAATTTAACATGGAACTATCATTTTGAGAGTATAACAAAAAAACTTAGTACTGTGTGTTACATGCTTAGAGAACTGAAAAAAGTAGTCAACCTCGAAACTCTATTAAGTTGTTATTACGGTCATTTCTTTTCTATCCTTAAGTATGGTATCATGTTCTGGGGAAATTCTGATAACAATCAAGTGTTTGTTATGCAAAAAAGAGCGATGAGAATAATAGCAGGTTTAAAAATGACGGATTCGTGTAGGGGTGTATTCAAAAAATACAATATATTAACGAAAACCGGGTTATATATTTACGAATGTCTATGTTTTCATCAACAACATAAAAACTATTTTCAAAAAGCTTTAATCAGCGAAAGTTGCACAAGAAAAACGGAGATCTACCGTTATCCACGTCATAGAACAACACTGTTTGAAAACAGCTGTTACTACCAATCCCTCAAATTATATAATTCGTTACCTCAGAACTATAGAGCAATGCAGTTAAGTGTTTTCAAAAAGCAAGTAAAACATAAATTGGTAAAAGCTGAATTATACACATTAAAAGAATTCTCACGAATCATATTAATTTGAAATATTAGTTTATATGTATATGTGTATCATGTAGTTACTGTGTTCTATAATTTTTGTGTTTGTGACTAGATTATATAAATTTTATCAAATTCTATTGTACATGTCTCCACTTTTCAATGACGAATATCAAACACGTTTGTATGTCCCTGATATTAATAAATATTATTATTATTATTATTATTATAAGAATCTCGGGAGCCCTGAGTGTCTTTAGCTCAGATGCTTAAGAATCTCAGGAGCCCTGTGTGTCTTTTGCCTAGATGCTTAAGACTCTCGGGAGCCCTGAGTGTCTTTTGCCTAGATGCTTAAGAATCTCGGGAGCCCTGAGTGTCTTTAGCCCAGATGCTTAAGAATCTCGGGATCACTGAGTGTCTTTAGCCCAGATGCTTAAGAATCTCGGGAGCACTGAGTGTCTTTTGCCCAGATGCTTAAGAATCTTGGGAGCCCTGAGTGTCTTTTGCTTAGTTGCTTAAGATTCTCCGCAGCCTTGAGTGTCTTTAGCCCAGATGCTTAAGAATCTCGGGAGCACTGAGTGTCCTTAGCCCAGATGCTTAAGAATCTCAGGAGCCCTGTGTGTCTTTTGCCTAGATGCTTAAGAATCTCGGGAGCCCTGAGTGTCTTTTGCTTAGTTGCTTAAGATTCTCCGGAGCCCTGAGTGTCTTTTGCCTAGATGCTTAAGAATCTCGGGAGCCCTGAGTGTCTTTTGCCTAGATGCTTAAGAATCTCGGGGGGGCTGAGTGTCATTTGCTTAGTTACTTAATTGCTAAGTTGCTTAATTGCTTAGTTGCTTAAGAATCTCGGGAGCCCTGAGTGTCTTTTGCTTAGTTATTTAAGAATCTTGGGGGCCCTGGGTGTCTTTGCTTAGTTGCCTAAGACAATAACTTACTTCCTCTAGGAAGATTGTCTGTCCAATCATGTCCAGATCAAGTTGTAACTCGAATGCATCGTTAACAGACTGAATTGTTTTAAAGTTCTTCAGGTTATCAGCATAGAATAAGAAATTAGAATATCTAAAACAAGATTGTTTTGATAACGACAATTTCAAATTCAATCATTGTTCCAGTAACTGTGTTAATAAATATTTGTTTGCGGAACATAATTCCCAAGCAACTCAAGTTGTTTCTGTTTTAAGAAACGAAGCTGCTGGAACAAAGATAATTAATTAATTAATTACCGTCCAATATCAATGGTTCCCACAATGGGAATCCCACTACTGACAAAATTTTTGAAAACCGGGTCACTTTTTAACCGTTCTCAATCTGAATTTCGTAGTAAACGTTCGACTACTGTTGCTGTTATTAGTTGTTTATGTAATGAAATACTATCAGCCTTCGAACACAAACAAAGCTGTTTAATATCTTCTTTTGATTTACCGAAAGCGTTCGACGTGGTTTGTCACAACATGTTATTGCGTAAATTACCGTGTATTTCCTTCCCAATCAATTAATTTCAGTAGGGCTGCTACAGAGCTGTCCTAGGACCGTTTTTATTCTTAACTTACGTTAATGATATTTCGCCAGACTACGAAAAACAATTTTGAATGGAAATTATGAAAGTCAACCCAGCTGTCAACCTGAACAACTCAACTCAACCCACGAGCAATTTTCGTTAACTCCATAAAAACCCCGCACTAATATCCAACAACACAATGGTACCGCCGCTTTATTCTCTTCGTTTCGCAACGCACCATCCCTGTCCAGCACCCGCCCTAATCTTCCGGATTTTCCTCTCCACACGGCCCGTCTTAGAACAATACCCCCGCAAGATTTACGGCCGTTTTAAACCTAAATTGGTCCGTTCTCGCTGTACAACTGGCGACAAAAGCTCTGCCCCGAGCCATAAATTAAAAACGTTCTCTGGAAGACATCGGCCCGACTGTTGCGACTTGTCTTTGTTCGCCCCAACCTAGACAGTTACCTTAATTGCGCCGAATTATTCAAATGAAATAGACGAAAAGTGCGGCCGCCGTGTAATTTCGGCCGCAATTTACGTATTTTCGGTAATAACATGCACTAGGGGCATGCAGATGGCGCTGCGGCAATTAGCGAAGCGGAGGGGCCGACGACCATTTATCACGGCCCTGTACAAACAGTCGATTTCGGGAATTTGTCAGGTCGCACGAAATTAGGCGTGGATGGATGTGGATGTGCAGCTCGTGCTGAACGCTATTATGTTACAAGAAGTCTTAACA
Source organism: Zophobas morio (assembly GCF_036711695.1). Classification (NCBI taxonomy): domain Eukaryota; kingdom Metazoa; phylum Arthropoda; class Insecta; order Coleoptera; family Tenebrionidae; genus Zophobas; species Zophobas morio. The sequence continues at coordinate 5,554,033 of NW_026972123.1, read as the reverse complement.
GCTGTCGACGATGTTTTCTTCTCAAACATTCCAAGCGCGCCCCCACTTGACGAGGTGAACATATTTTTTAATTTAATTTACGGAATAACGAACTATACTTCATTTATCGTCGAACGCACCGCTGACACGGAAATGACCGGCATTCAGGCAAGACTCACAACGGGTACTAAGACTGAGTAATGATGTGCATTGATTAGATTAATAAAAAACTTTTGAGATCGAATTACAGCATACAAATTCGTCTGCTATTCTCTAATCTCACACCATTCCCAAGAACCTAGAGTAACTACCATACCACAACCAACTACAAAATCCATTACAGCCCATGGAGTTTAAGAAAGGTGGGTGAAAATATGCACATGTCCTTGACACCTACAAAAATGAGCATTGTATTCAAACGTACAACCAAAATTGAATCTAAAATTCTAATGGTCATCATCTGAAAATATTCCACATTTGCAATTTTAATTTCCATTTTCTTGCTTCTTCATCACTCAGGAAGAGTAACCAGATAAGCATAAACCGTGCCAAAGATCGCCACGATTTTACAATAAATCCGACTTTTTCCATCAAAAACAGACTTTTATTTTTCCAACATTGCATTATGTAACGAAAGTCTTCCTCTAGAACGTCCTCAAAAGGTCAAGAATGTAAAAAGCAGAATTGTTTCGGCTAATACATGCCGGCTTTGACCTCTTTATTAATCGAAACCTTGCCTTAATCCAATCTTGATTCCTTTGATTAATTGCCCAGATCCTTCCCCTTTTGAAGCAGTAGTACTTTAAATTTTAATACGCCGTTTTTAAAGTTCCTTGTTACCTTGAAAAAATTAATCTCTATTGTATTTAAACCAAAATTCCAAGCCTTTTTATCAGCGAATTCTACAAAACTGATCATTTGCATGAGTCTTTGATAACGAAAACGACTGCTCTACTAAACCATTTGCATACAGTCACCAAGATGGACACTTCTACTTGGTTGCAGTCCCCCAATCAGCCCGCCATCCTCGTGGCCTGCTACCTCTTCACCATCAAGCTCGGACCCATCTTCATGAAAAACCGCCCACCCTTCGATTTAAAACGAGCCCTCGTTTATTACAACTACTCCCAGATTTTTCTCAACCTCTACATTCTATATGCGGTAAGTTCCACTAAATCAGAACCACAATCAAAAGGTACTTCTAAGCTTTTCCCGTGGCACACAGAATCAACATGTTTTGCGGCCCCAACGACGACACACCCGACGAAGTCGCCACGATGTCGAAAGTCCACCAGCACTACGTCCTCCTTAAAGGCTACGACTTTTTAGACACTGTATATCAGCCACCGCGATTTATATTCTTTGTAATTCGACTAAACCGTAGATTTTCTTCGTGCTGAGGAAAAAACAAGACCAAATCAGTTTCTTGCACGTGTACCACCATCTGCTGATTTTTATTATTGCGTGGGTACTGCTGAAGTACTTTCCCGTCGGGGTGCATCCCGGAGGACCACCGCTACTTTTTTTTACTGTTAACTCCTTCGTTCACGCCGTTATGTACACGTACTACTTGAAGAGCGCTAAGCAGCGAGTGAAGAGCGTGGTGTGAAAGAAGTACGTCACGGTGTTACAGATTGTAAGTGAAATGGGTGTTGTTTAAGTGTGTATTTTTTGCTTTGGAGGTCCAACACTACATTATGTTCTTTCTGTGTCTAAATGCTCTGGCGACTAAGAGTTGCTCTTATCCCAAGATTCTCGTGCTACTTGGAGTTGTGGGGTTCTTCAGCATGGTGTACCTCTTTAGCCAGTTTTATTACCAGGCTTATATCAAGAAAAGGGAAAAAACGCAGTCCAAGGACTAGGAGCGACTTAAAATTTCGTTTCTGGTCTAGAATGGGTAATCTGGTGTTGATATACAATTTTCCAATAATAATAATTTATTTATGACTTGACCTGACCCGAATGGAGGGTAAATTTTCTGTATACTTTAGAATAAATAAGTACTCATTTTCGTTGACTGTACTTTAGTAGCATAGTACTCGCCTCGTGTTCATCCTCCATCAAAAATTTGCAAATTCTCTAACTTTTTAATCGAAACTTTATTTAAGCTTATTCAATACCCAAATATGCATAATCCATTGTCCTTGGACATGAACCACCATTGTATTTAAACTAATACAAACGAATAGTCAAAATACTTCCATTAGCAATTTTATGAGAGGGGTCATCGATACCGAAAACAATTACTCCACAAAATTAGTCCCAACACCGACATCAAAATGGACGGTTTTATCTTAACGCAGTCCCCATACCACCTCGTTATCATCATAGCCGGCTACCTCTTGGCCATCAAACTCGGGTCCATCCTCATGAAAAACCGCCAACCTTTCGAGTTAAAGCAAGTCCTCGTCTATTACAACTACTCTCAGATTTTCTTCAACGTCTATCTCCTGCTTACGGTAAGTACCATGAAACGAGAACCACAATAACGAGTACTTCCAGGTCCTCCCGGTGTCCCATAAGACGTCCATGTTCTGTCGCCCCGACGACGATCAGTTCGAAGGTACCGCCACGACAACCACGCTCCACCAGCAGTACGTCGCCCTCAAACTATACGATTTTCTAGACACTGTATATCCGCTAGTTTGTGTAGTACTTTTAGTTATTGAGAGTACCGTAGATCTTCTTCGTGCTTCGGAAAAAACAAGACCAAATCAGTTTCTTGCACGTGTACCACCATATTCTGGTTTTTGGGGTTTCTTGGGTACTGTTGAAGTATTTTCCAATAGGGCCGTACCCTGTAGGGCCGCCGATGCTTTTCTTTATTGTTAACTGCTTTGTTCATGCCGTCATGTACACGTACTACTTGAAGAGCGCTAGACAACGAGTCAAGAACTTGTTGTGGAAGAAGTACGTCACGTTATTGCAGCTTGTAAGTACGATTGAGTAGTACTTAGATAACTGACTATTTTATTTTTTTGAGGTTCAACACTACGTCATGCTTTTTCTGAGTATAAATGCTCTGACGAGTGGAAGTTGCCCTTATCCTAAAGGGCTCGTACTGGTTGCGGTTGTGGGGTTTTTCAGTATGGTTTATCTTTTTAGCCAGTTTTACTACCGTGCTTATGTACGCAAAAATGGAAAACCGACGTGTAAGGATTAGGGGATTTGGCGGAAATTTTCGTTTCTCTTCTAGGGTAGAGTAGTTAGATCTATTATGTTGAGAGATTTTTTTTTTGTAAGTAAAGTTTTACGATAAAGCAACGTTAGACCTAAGAAAAAAACTTCTTTCATAGTATTTGATACTTTAGTACTTATATACCTGAATTATTCTTTTTTAATTTGATTGATGTAGATTAATTATTGCAAAAGTTTAACTAAGTACATGTCTGTCTGTCTGTCTGTGTGTCTTATGTATCAGTTTTTATTAGATCTAGTTAATCATCCCCACCAACAATCTAATGACGTCATGTTAAAGAATTTGCTTAAGTGTATTTACTTTTCTGTAACATTTTTATAATTGTGTTTAATATTATATCTATTTTTGTTTATCTGATTGTTTCTTATTATTAAATACGATTCATTCCCTAATTGTCTATGTTAAATTTAATTTTTGCGTAAAACATCGATGTTTCGAAAATTTTGCGCAACGCCAGCTTTTATATTTACTTTAACATTACTTATATACATATTTTTATTTTAAATTATAAGGGCTATCATAAAAAAATCAAATTCGCAAAATCAAATCTTTAAATTTTTCGAAAAATCCCGATTTATTGTCCTGTATACTCTCGTGGTGAGGGAGGTTATGTCGAAATAACCTTCGACTAATTTTTTGACATTACAATTTTTCGTTTCCGCATCTTCATTTTTTTTCAATTTCTCGATTTTCCAATGATTCAGTTTTTTAATTTTTCTTTTTTCAAATTTAATTTTTTTAATTTCTCAATTTTTCGACTTTTAAGTTTTTCATTTTTTCGGTTCTGCAATCTTTCGATTCAAATTTTTCAATATTTGGATTTTATAGTTTTTCGTATTCCGACCTATAATTTTTTCATTTTCTCAATTTCTCGAATTTAAAACTTTTCAGTTCTTCGTTTCTTCAGTGTTTCGATTTGATATTTTTCAATTTTGAAATTTTAGATTTTACAATTCTTCGTTTTTTTCATTTTTCAATGTTTCAATTTCATAATTTTTCGTTTCTTCAATTTTTTGTATCACAATTTTTTGTTTTTTTCCTTCGATTTGATAAGTTTTTGATATCGCAATTTTTCGTTTCCTCATGTTCATTATTTTTCAATTTTTCGATTTTCCAATGATTCAGTTTTTTAATTATTCTTTTTTCAAATTTAATTTTTTTAATTTCTCAATTCTTAAATTTTTCAGTTTTTTGTTTCTACAATCTTTCGATTTGCAATTTTTAGATTTTACAATTTTTGATTTTCGATTTTTGAACTTCTTAATTTTTAATTGTTCTATTTTTCAATTTCGATTTTTATTTTTCAATTTTTTTATATCACAAATTTTTGTTTTTTTTTTTCTTCGATTTTAAAATTTTGTGAGATCCAATTTTTCGTTTGCTCATCTTCATTATTTTTTCATTTTTTCGATTTTCCAATGATTCAGTTTTTTAATTTCTCTTTTTTCAAATTTAATTTTTTTAATTTCTCAATTTTTCGACTTTTAAATTTTTCAGTTTTTCGTTTCTGCAATCTTTCGATTGGCAATTTTTCAGTTTGGCAATTTTTAGATTTTACAATTTTTGATTTTTAATTAATTGTACGATTTTTAATTATTATTATTAAAATTATTATTTCGAATTTCAAATTTTTTTGTTTTTTGTTCCTTCAGTGTTTCGATTTGCAATTTTTCAATTTTGCAATTTTTAGATCTTAAAATTTTAGGTTCTCAATTTTTACACAACTTCATTATTTTTTAAAATTTTCGATCTTCTAATGTTACGTTTTTATAATTTTTCTTTTTTCTAATTTAATTTTTTCAATTTTTCAATTTCCCGACTTCCAAATTTTTCAATTTTTCGTTTCATCAATTTTTCAAGTTCTTAATTTATAATTTCTCAGTTTTTCAAGTTCCATATTCCCAATTTTCTAATTTTCATTTTCTCCATTTCATATAACAATTTTTCGTTTATTCAAATTTTCAATTATCCGATTTCACGATTTCTTTAATTTCCAATATTTCGATATTTCGGTTTTTCAAATTTTTTATTTCCTGTTTTCAGATTTTTCAATCTTTTCATTGTATACTTTTTCGTTTTTCGTTTTGGATTTTTCAATTTTACAAATTTCGCAGTTTTTCAATTTTAATTCGAAAAGTTGAAAAATCAAAAAACGGAAAAAAGCCAAAAATTGCAAAATCGAAAGGGTGGAAAATCGAAAAATTGCAAACCGAATAAATGAAGAAACAAAAACTGAAACATTGGAAAAATAAAAAACGCGAAGGTGAAAAGTTGGAAAACCCAAAAAATTATTAAATCGAAAATTTGAAAAATTAAAAACCTAAATTTTGAAAAATCAAATAACTGAAGAAGTTTTAAAATTCAAAGTGGCATATTTTAAAAATCATTGTTTTTATACATTTAAAATGAAAACTAGAAAAAAAACAACCATTCGAGAAACTGAAAAATCTAAAATTGAAAAAATCAAAATTTCTCAAATGTCGAAAAAAAATCAAAACCGAAAAATGGAAAATCCAAATATCAAAAATTCCACACTAAAAAAGAAAACATCAAAACTCAGAACATTGAAACACCGGAAAAATGTTTAAACGAAAAATTGAAGAAACCAAAAAATAGTAAAATCGGAACATTAAAAATTCGAAAAATTTGAAGAAATGAAAAACTGGAGAATCGAAAATTTGAAAAATTAAAAATTGAAAAGTCTAGAAATTGTGAATCAAAAAATTGAAAAAACAAAAAATTGTAACAATGAAACATTGAAAAATCTAATTATTGAAAAACTAAAAAAAATAAAAAATTGAAACGAAAAATTGTAAATCGAAAAACTGAAAAATTAAAGATCCGAAAATTCAGAAATCTAATACATACATAATTGAAAACTTTTAAAAAAACGTAAAATTAAAAAAGTGAACAATTTAAAAACCATTATTATTCTTACACATTTAAAATGAAAACTAGAAAAATTACAAACCATTAGAGAAATTGAAAAATCCAAAATTAAAAAATCTCAAATATTAAAAATCAAAAAATTCAAAACCGAAAACATGGAAAAATCCAAAAAAAGAAAAATTTCACATTTGTCAAAAGAAAACTTATAAAATCAGAACATTGAATAATCAAAAATTTGAAAATGCGTGAAATTGCAACACAAAAATTCAAAATTTAAAAACTGAAACATCCGGAAGTTGGAAAATCGAAACACTGCAAATTTTAAAAACGAAAAGTCGAAGAATTGCAATTTGTAAAACTGTAAGAACAGAAAAATGAAAAATTGCAAATTGAAAAATTGAAGAAACGAAAAAATAATAAGATCGGAACATTAAAAAATCGAACCAAAATAAAAAACAGAAACGAACGACTAATAGTTTCTTATTCATGAATTAGAGTTTGCAAAAATAAGTGAAGGACACCAGAAAAAAAATAAACGTTGGTTATGCTGGAATTACAACAAACTGTCGAAATTTCAATTTCACTGACCACCAATTTCTACTTAGTCTTAAATGTAACAAGTTTAGGAAACATTCTGTAAAAGTTTTAACACTTAAATAGATTAAATAGTTTCATAATTAAGTCAAGTTTACACTAATTTTCTGTTGTAATTGGTTAGCTATACAATTTACCAGATGTTTTCTGCACGGAATAATTAACTTTTGGCTCCATGCTTTGTCTGCGACAATGCATAGTAACCCAATTACTAATTAAATTTATATTGTTTTGCACGCCTAATCGCACAACACAGGCGGAAAATCAATTTTACGTCTGGATTTCTAGACCATGGCTTATTTTTTTACAGTCATCGGGCAAAAAACAGAACGTGAGCATGAGCATGTTCGGATCAAAATGAGCACGATTGCAGTTGCCTACCAGTGGTGAGAGTTATTTAATTTAAAACATTATGTCAAGTTCTCGTTTCGAATTCAAAATGTTTTGTAATCAAACCTGGAATTTGAATTTTTTAACTTTGTCCACTTTATTCTATTTAAGTGTTCAGGGATTATGGAAACCCGCAATAAGGAGGCGGAGCTGTCTGCGATCCTTCGTTGCTACGAACCGGCAATACTTTTGCGTGCAGTATGAACTTTACAATTACTTCATAGTTCTTTCTTTAGCAAATATTATCCATTCACGATCTTTATATTGTAAAGTAGGCTTTGATATTTTTTCTTTAAGTTGGATAAACTGATTTAATGATTTAGTTTTTTGTCAGCATAGATAATTTGTCATTGTGACAGATTCACAGATCATTGCGACATTATTTAACAAGAAAATCCCTAAAATAGTTTTACTGCAACAAAAAATTGCAATAAAAAGATGTTTTTGGCAGTTTCGGAAAGACAGGCCCGATCTTTCTTTCGAAGAAGGAACTATGAGGATCTCAAACATATTTTCTGTAATGAAAAAATACGCTGTAAAATATTTTTTAATTTTTTTTCTCATAGGTGGGAACATCAACTGTGGCGAAAATTTTATCAACAGGGGACCTAAATTTAAACACATCACTATCTGACAAGCGAAAACCAACGGATTTATTTACAAATTATATGTTTCGGAAAGACCTGCAACGACAAATTTGGCAACTTAATGAAAAAAACGAATATTTCACTGTAGATACTCTTTTGACATATTCTAGGGAACAGTTGGAATTTAAAGGGGGGCGAACCACATTATACAAAATTCTTAAGTCAATGGGTTATAAACACAGGGAAGTAAATGGTCGCAAAATTCTATGTGAACAAAAACATGTCATTGCAGACAAAATTACTTTTTTGAGAACATATTCACAGTTTCTAAATTCTTGTGAAAATTTGATTTTTGTGCATTTGGATGAAACATGCATAGTTTATAAAACAAATTTCTCAAAAAAAAAATATAGAAAAATTTCAGAATCTGTTACAATTGGAATCATGGAGTGACGTTTATAACAATTCGGAACCAAAAAAATTCCAAAAATTTTTTCAACTATTTGACTACTATTTTGATTTGGCGTTCCCAAACCAAGAAAAAAACCAAAATCAATAGAAAAAAAAACATCCACCCAAAACCTTGGCTTAATAATGAAATTATTGCCAGTAGCCGAAGATTACAAGATATGCATAAAATCACAAAAATTTACCCTGAGGTTCTAAAACACTACAAGATCCTTCAAAATCAACATAAAATTCTAGTCAAAAAAACAAAAAAAGATTATTATGACAATATTCTAAAAACATGGATGAATATAGGTAAGGATGCTTGGAAAATAATAAATTCGCATCGTCCTAATAACAAAATAAATAATTTACCAGACACATTACAAAACTCTGAAAATGAAAATATAACAGGTTGTTTAAATGTAGCAAATAGTTTCAATTCCTTTTTTATTAATTCAATACAGAATATAACAAAAACTTTTAAAAATACCCGTAATAATAACACCAATAGACTACAAAATATTCCATTTAATAGATACTCAATATTTTTAGATCCTGTAGTAATACCAGAGGTATATTACATTATTTCATCTGTGGCTAATAAAAAATCGAAAGGACTAGATGGGATACCGTATTATTTATTAAAATATGTTCCTGAAACCACAATAGCTGTGTTAACAAATTTAATAAATACTTCATTTAGTACGGGAATTTTCCCAAATGAGCTCAAAACAGCAATAATTGTACCTATACATAAAAAAGGTAATACATCAAAAATGAATAATTACAGACCTGTTGCATTGTTGTCAATGTTTTCAAAAATTTTTGAAAAGGCCTTTTATCGTAGATTATATTCCTTCATAGAAAGACACAATATTCTAAGTGACAAACAATTTGGTTTTAAAAAAGGAGGAAGAACACAAGATGCTATTGTGTCAAAGTTAATGGAGATATTTGATTCTTTAGATGATAAAAAGAAAGTAGTAGGGATATATTTTGACCTAAGCCGTGCGTTTGATACTTTGAATCATAACCTCATATGTGATAAACTGGAAGCATACGGAATCAGAGGTGTAGCTTTACAATGGGTAAAAAATTATTTAGCAGGACGACAACAGGTGGTAAAAGTTACTTACAATCAGAGACCCTATTTATCAGATAAAAAAGCCATTAGCACCGGCGTACCTCAGGGCAGCATATTGGGCCCGCTCTTTTTTATAATCTTTATTAATGATTGTATACATTCCCAAAAGAACTATTCATTACGACTATTTGCAGATGATTCATCCGCAATTGTTACATCTAATGATATAGCATCCTTGAGTGTTCATGGAAGTAAATGTGTTTTAAGTATGGAATCGTATTGCTCTAAAAACTTTTTATCTCTGAATAAAGACAAAACATCACATTTGCAGTTTTCGGCTTATTCTAGGCAAAAAAAACTTTAACGTATTAATTAAATCCACTACAGCTTCAGTAAAACATAATAATGTTGTAAATTTTTTAGGTGTGACTGTGGATGAACATTTAACTTGGGAACCTCATATCGATATAGTAGTTAAAAAACTGATGGTGGTTTTAGACAATGCACCGTATCATTCGATTCAGTTGTATAAACCACCCACTTTTTCTAGTAAAAAATGTGACATACAGGAATGGTTCTTTAAACATAGTGTTGAATTTGACAAAAAATTTTCGAAGAAACAGTTGTGGGATTTAATTAACCTCTTCAGAAACAATAGAAAAAAAAGATAGTTGGTAGACGAAGCATTAAGACAAAGTGGTCATGAAGTTCTTAGATTACCTCCGTACCATTGTCAATATAATCCAATTGAAATGGCGTGGGGATTTTGTAAGAACTATTACAACAAGCATATAAATTCTCAACCTTCATTAAAAAATAGGTTGGAGAATTTATGGCTTGAGGCGCTTTCTAAATGTACTCCAAGCATGTGGCAAAATTTTTGTAAACATTGTGAAAAACTTATTTTGACAGATTGGGAAAAAATATGGGAAATCTTTCGTACGAATCTATAACTCCTTTCATTATTTCGCTAGGTGAATCTGATTCAGAATCTGAATTTGAAAATGACGGTGATGATACAGATTTTCATAGCGAAATAATAGAAATGGAGTGAATTGTAGCTTGTCGGTGGGGTGATATTTTTACGCATCTTTCGTTCTAAATTTACCAAGGTAGTATGTGAAAAACTACCTAACGTACAACAAAATAAGTATAATTTTAGTTAGATCATCCACGTTGTTACTTTGCAGCAAATTTTAAGCATTTTCATTTTTTTGTAGCTCTTCATGGACCTGGAGAAGGCTTATAGTAACGTTCTTATTAATAAGCGTTTGGAAGTACTTAGTAAAAGCAAATAAAGAACACTTACGTAAGCATTAGTAATAACTAAATAGATAAATCATTCAATTTAAGGCCGGAAAAATGTTTCAGAAGAGCTAAACCCATCAAAGCAATAGAGCAAGGTTGTCTTTTACCAACCCTTTTAATAATCTTGGAAATGTGAAAAAAGAAGTTGGAAGATATGAAAATAGGCTGTTCACAAAGGTCGAAATTTCCATTTCTAAGAAGAGTGGGCGAGCAGAACGAACTGATGATTGAGAATTAAAGATGAGATGCTAAATGTGGCATGCGACAATCGTCGTATGTAGAACCCCCATTCATATAAAAACAATGTTTAAGAGAAATTTTAGTGTTTGTTCCTTACATATGAAATAAACACTTACAAAAAACCGAATAACTGTTTTAAATAGCGTAAAGTTTTATGCTTTCTAAGAAATGGATACCGTTAACTTGGTCATTGCTAGTGAAAACTGAAAGTATCGGCAACAATGTTTAAAAACAGTTCAGGGAATTTTTATTCTTCTGCATCGAATACCAACAAACTCACTAGATTTTCATGGATAATAGTTTGTTAGTGATTGTTCCAATAAGTTGCGTAGATACAATTTCTACAAAAAAACAACCTCTGGCTCATTTCCACTCGCCCCTCGTCCGTCAATCCCGCCGTGATCGTTACAAAGCCTGCTTCTCCATCACCGAAAGCCCTCAAGTGTTCAATCATCTCGTCACGGATACACCTCTCCCGACTTGTTGAAAACAGATACAGATTGCGACCTGCCTGTATGTATAACGTTGCGTATCGGATAGTCGGAGCGATGAGCCGTGAAGTAATCGGAGCGACGGACTCGCTGCGGCTTGTTGCACCCGGCGTCATTTCGGACCACCCGTGTTTTATCTATTCAAGTAATGTGGCGATATTTAAATGCAACAACACGTGAAATTCGCCAAACAAGGCCGAGATGCGCTTTTTCGGGCGGCGGACAGCTGGACGGGAACTCGATACAGATACCGGCCGAACGAACGGCGAATATGGAGGGAAACGGAAAACCGCTGAAAAGCGATATGAAAGGTGCGCGAGAGACCGCAACGATACTCGATATTTATAGGTCTGATATGAGGCGGCGGTTTCGGCGGGAAGGAGCTTCCGTTGGCTGGGAATTTTACGGCCGTTTGGGAGATAGTATAGATTTTCTTGTAAGTTGATTATTAAATTGGAGTTAGATCTGGTCGCCTAGCTGGTCATTCTGTCTGGTACCAATCCACCGCTTTGGAAATTGATTATCTAAAAACTCACACTTGAAATCTACTTGGCTGCTTTTGTTTTTTCGACGTTTCATGACTCCTAGAATACGAAGAAATAGGACTTCCGTTTCTGGACCGATTGTTGTCAAATTTTATATCGTAAACTGTCGAATTTGGCGTGGAAGACGATTCCAAAAAGTCTCTTTTTGTGAATGTTGCTTTCATATGTTTCAGAACAACGGAATAACCACGTGAAATCTGAGACAACGTATTTTATTGTTATTTTACATACATTTACTTTAATATCACTTCATAACTAAAATATTCGCAAACTCTATTTTACAATTTTTCGAAAATCTGGATTTATTTTTTCCTTTTGTAAGATTTTACAATTTTTTGATATCATACTTTTTCAATTTTGTAGTTTTTCTATATTTCAATTTTTAATTTTTCGATTTTTCAGTTTTTCGTTTCTCCAGTTTTTCATTTCTTGCTTTTTATTTTTCATTTTCACGATTTTTTAATATTCATTTTCTGGCTTTTAAATCCTTTTTCCATTGCCTTTATTTTGTCAATGTTTTTTCGATTTTATAATTTTTCGTTTATTCTATTTTTCAAACCTTCAATCTTCAATTTTTCAATTCCTCAATTTTCCAGTTATTAAATTTATGGATTTCTCAATTATCCGATTTTCCGATTTTGCACTTTTTCGCCTTTTAATTTTTCAAATTCTTGATTTCCAATTATTAGTCTTAATTTTATCGTTCTTCCTTTTTCATTTTTGATTTTTCCATTGTACAATTTTGCAATTTTTCCATTTGCTTCATTCGAAAAGTTGAAAAATCGATAAATTGAAAAACAAAAAATTAAAAACTGAAAAACCAAAAAATCTCAAATTTTTCGAGAACTACGAAGAATATTGATAGGAAGCAGTATTTTTTTATCAATATATCACATTGAATCAGTGAGCAATTGAGAAAACTGACGAATAGAGAGCGGATTTTATGAAATTTGCATATCCGTTATTTTTTGCATATAAGTCTTGATATTTAATATGTGAACGAATCATGCTAATTAAAAATGAATACAGCTATAAAAAAATTGCATATTTGCATATATTTGCCTTCTGCTGCATATTTCACGTAACGGGTGCTTATTTTGCATTTTTATCAATTTTTGTGCTACTTTGAAAAAAAAAAAATTGCCATTCGATCGGCATTTTTCTAGAAAGACGAAATTTCATGAATCATATTGCAAATATTGTCCTGAGCTTCAAATAACTGGGAATGGTTTGGGTTTTATGGTAGTTTGGACGAACCACTGGGTGTTAAGCCATCCTTCCAGGTAAATTCGGGTCCTAATTACTTTTGGAAATACCGTTCATTTCAATATTTTTGTTCCTTACTTAAGGGTATTAATGGTATGTTTTATGGTGGTCGAAGGGACGTTATCCTATTATTTTTCATCATGAGTTTGCATTTAAGTATTTAAAGCGATAGAGATGTGTGTAAATATGTAGATAACTCAAATTAATTTATTAATTAAACCTTTTCCTGAACTTATTCTTCAAGAAGGAACTGTGTTTTGTTGTGCCTGCTCTAATCCGATAAGTATTTTTACATCTGTGGACGCAGTACGCAGTTTTTCTATTTACAAATACATACTTTAGAATCACCGGAAAAAATTTTGTTAGAATATTTCGAAAAATATTTAAAAATAAATTGTTACCAAAATAGTAATTAAATAGTCGATTACTACTATTTTTTAATTCGTTCTGTTTACCTATATTTATTTTTTAGTATAAGAATATTATCTTAAAAAATGTCATTTATTTGTCAGTGAGATCTAATTAAACACTTTGCAATGTGATTTATGTATTTTTTGTAATAAAGGGTAAGGTGTTTTTGCAATTTGTAAATAAATTTAGTTCGGTTATTACGCTTTCTTTTATTATTGGAGCATATGCAACTGCATATCTCTGCATATATTAAGAAAGTTATTGCATATTTGCATCAATTTGATGCATATCATATGATCATATTTCCCAAAATTTTGCTGCATATATTCCGCTCTCTACTGACGAATATTGAAAATCGAAAAACTGAAAAACTGCAAATAAAAAAACTGAAGAAACGAAAAATTAAAAATTAACCAAAAAATGGGAATATTGAAAAATCGTAAAATTGTAAAAATAAAGGAAAAAGAACTCAATTCGAAAAATTGCAAAAAACTAAAAACTCAAAAAATGAAAAACTGTAAAATTCAAGTCAAAAACACTGCGGCAGTGTTAATTACAGCTCTAGTTTTTACATTATAGAGGTTACCAAGGAAACAAAAACATTTTTTTTTATAATTGAAACAATTTGTTTTAGACAGAATATTCGTAAAAAATATATCTCTAAAAAATGTCCGTACGTTTTCAGCATTTGCCAATCGTATTTTAGAATTTGGACATTCCTTTCACCTCATTAGCAATGTTAAAGTCTTACATGTCTTAAATAAAAGCACCACTCTCAATTTTTTCGCAATTCTTGAAATTTATAAAGCTGTTAACTGGGATTTATAAACTTGCTGTTGACGTTGAAGTTTACGATGCAGTTGCCGTATTTAAATGGGATGTCGAAGAAAAGTGGAGAATTTAAGTTGATTACTAGAAAAATTTACCATTTTAGACATGTTTTAAGTTTCTTGTTGTCGAAATAAGTCTACACGTACTAAGAAAATAGAAACAAAATGTAGCCCCGCCCACCCACCCTGCCTCAATTGTGATGATTTTTTTTATTCGTCGTGAGCCAAGAAGGCAGAGCTTAACTGCAAAATCTTACTTCTCTACGAGAAATTACAAACATGATTTTGAGTATCGTGTCATTCAAAGAATACTGTATGTATTAATAAAAAAATAAAGCCAATGATTAGGCCCCAAATATATTTTACTTAAGAATGTGAAACCTTCTCAGGGGCACAACTGTCTTTTTTAAAAATGTAAAACCTGCTGGGGCCAAATTTCTTTTTTTTTTTTTTAATGTGGAACCGTCTCAGGGGTCTCAACTGTATTTTTTTAATGGAAAACCTCAGGGGCCCCAAATATATTTTACTTAAGAATGTCTTTTCAGGGGTCCCAACTATCTTTTTTAAAAATGCAAAACCTTCTCGAGGGCGCCAAATCTCTTTTTTTTTAAGAATGTGGAATCTTCTCGGGGATTCCAACTGTCATTTTTTAAGAAGGTGAAACCAGAGAAGCAGTATTTGTTGGTTTGTACTTCAGAAGCGAGGAAAGTTCAGTCGAAATAACTTTTGACCATACTTTTCTTACTTTCATTTATAAGCAATACACTTCACTTTAATATATATTTCCTGCATTCGGGCTTTGCCCTTTGGAAATAAAGAAGTATTAAAATTAATATTATCATCTCCATCGCCCATTTATCTGCCCCCGACACCCATCCCAATCAATTTCACGTGACTTTGTATCATCCCAACTGCACTTAATTCCCCAAAACACCCACCACGAGGGTGCACGTTATTAAGAGCAATTTCTCCCCTTTCCTTTGAAAAACGCACATGAAGCTCGCCCCTCGAGCCCCGATCTGTGACAAATTACTCAGATATTAAACTAGCATCCCTCTTGTAAACCGATGTTCACAACCAGGTGATGCGACAATGCCCCAAAAAAAGGGTTTGTTTAATAAACTACCCCCATGACAAACGAGCCGGCGTCACGCGCATTCATCGACGCGACGCCTCCCAATTAAAGCGCCCGAGAAACAAAACACCCATTATGCGACTGCTAGTTAGCGCGGCGACGCGTCAACAGCGGCCCTTTGTCTCCCGGAGATGAGCGACACGCGACCGCGAACAAAGGCCGGGACGCAATAGACCAGCGCTGGGCGCAGATCGGGACCAAGGGCTGGGCCGGGGATGACCGGCGCGTCGGCGGGGCCGGAAGCGCGGAGCCGGGGAAGTTGGTGGATAGCAAAGGGCCGCAGAAGGTTCCGTGCGGTGTCTCGGGCACGGGTTGCGTGTGGGGGCCGTGACGCCGACGGCATATGGAAGAGGCGCTTTCTTGGTCGGTGCTTAGCACGCGTCTTTTGTGCTCGTTTAATTAGACTGGCAATTTGGGGATCGATCGAGCGTGTAAAGGATGGGATGGAGGCTAATTAGTGTGTCTTTTGCTCGAGTTGGAGCGGAGAGGCCGGTTTTTGTGGTCGGGATGGTAAGATGGGTGTTTCCGGTTCATGGGTCGAGACGTTAGAATGCGGGAATTGTGTTCACGAGGTAGTGGCATTCGTGGAAACATGGGTGATGGAGAATTTCGGGTCGTGGTCGAGCATCGACTTTTACAACCATTAAAAAACTTCATCGAAAAATTTTGATCTTTGAACTTTGTTTTTAAGAATTTTTTATAATGAGGAAATATAATATTAATGACAGTTTTTTCGTACTTATTTTGTACCGAGAGAGCAATAAACACCCGATTAAACATACATTTTTTACTTCCAGAATCCATCGGGCGACTGGCTACTTTCATGTTTTCTCGACGCTTCATAACCCCTAAAAAAGTACGAAAAATTGAAGAATTTTTCAGTTTTTTACTATTCTAAATTTTCATTTTCTGAATTTCTCAATTTCTCGATTAATCATTCTTTATTTTCCATTTCTGGATTTTCCAATGTTTCAATTTTCACTATTTCAATCCTTCTTTTCAATTTTTGTTTTTTGAATTTTTCAACTTTTTGATTTCTTGATTTTTCAGGTTTTTTATTCTTTCACTTTTCGATATTTCATTTTCTCGCTTTTGCAATTCGTCGATTTCCAATTTTTCGATTCTTCAAATTTTCAATTTTTCGATTTCTCAGTTTTCCAATGTTTCAGTTTTATAGCTTTCCAATTTTTCGATTTTTCAATTTTTGATATTTTTCAATTTTCTTATTTCTAGATTTCTCAGGTTTCATGTTTCGATTTTTCCTTTTTCAGTTATTCAATTTTTTCTATTTTTCAATTTTTTGACTTTTGGATTTCTCGATTTTTTCGAAGTTTCAGTTTTGGGATTTTTCAATTCTTCGAATTTTCTTCCATTTTTAAAATTTGTATATTTTTCAATGTTTCAGTTCATTCATTTTTCATTTTTTCGAGTTTTCAGTTACTCGATTTTTTTTCCTTTTTCAACTTTTAAACTATAAATATTTCAAATTTTCAATTCCTTAATATTTCTGTTTTACGACTTCTCGGTTTTGGATTTTTCAGTTTTTTAATTTTTCGATTTTTAATACATATTTTTGACTTTTCGACTTCTCTATTTTCCATTTTTCGATTCCCCAATTTTTCAAGTCTTCAATTTGTCAATTTTACGATTTTACTATTTTTGACGTTTCTAAATTTTAAATATCCCGACTTTTCGAAGTTTCGATTTTCAGTCTTTCAATCCCTTAATTTTTCAATTTTACCACTTTTAATTTTTCAATTTTTCAACTCTTCAATTTTCCGATTTTTCAATTTTTCGATTCTCATTTTTCAGGTTTTCAATTTTTCAATTATTCGATTTTTCGACTAATTGATTTCTCGGTATTTTGATTTCTCAATTTTTTGATGTTTCAGGTTTGGAATTTTTCGGTTTTTCGATGATTTTTCAGGTTTTTGATTTTTCAATTATTTGATTTTTCGACTTTTTGATTTCTCAATTTTTCGATTTTCAAGTTTGGAATTTTTTAATTCTAATTTTTCAGGTTTTTGATTTTTCAATTATTCGATTTTCCGATTTCTTAATTTTTCGATGTCTCAGTTGTGGGATTTTTTAATTCTTCGATTTGTCAATTTTTCGATATTCGTTGTGAAACTTTGCAATATTTCGATTCTCAATTTTTCGATTTTTTCGTCTTTTCGATTTTTTACTTTCTTGGTTTATTGATATTTCGCTTTCTTGATTTATCGATTTTTCAGTTCTTAGATTCTTCAATTTTTCGAATTTTTAAATTTCAGATTTTTCAGTTTTTTTGATATTTCATAATTTCTCAATTTTTCGACTTCTCGGTTTTAGATTTTTCAATTTTTCATTTCAAATTCTCGATTTTTCAATTCTTCGATTCTTTAATTTACCGATTTTTTAAATTTTAGATTTTCGATTTCTCAGTTTTCGATTTTTCGACTTTTAAATTTTATATTTTTGAATTTTTCGATTATTTAATGTTTCGATTTCTGGATTTTTCCATTTTTAGATATTTCAAATTTTTATTATTTTTTTATTTTAGATTTTTCGATTTTTCAGTTCTTCGTAATTCTATTTTTCAATTTTTTGAATTTTCAAATTTTCGATTTTTTAAATTTCACATTTTTCCATTTTTTACTTTTTTGATATTTCGCTTTCTTGACATTTGTAATGTCTCAAGTTTTTGATATTTCAGATTCGAAATTTTTCAATTTTTCGATTCTTATTTTTCACATTTTTGATTTTTCAATTATTCCACTATGCGACATTCTGGTTTCCCAATTTTTCCATGTTTCAGGTTTGGAATTTTTTAATTCTAATTTTTCAGGTTTTTGATTTTTCAATTATTCGATTTTTCAACTTTTTGAATTCTCGATTTTTCGATTTCTCAATTTTTCGATATCTCAGTTGTGGAATTTTTTAATTTTTCGATTCTCAATCTTTCCTCCGTTTATCAATTTTTCGATATTTGTTTAGGAATTTTGCAAAATTTCGATTCTGGATTTTTCGATTTTTTGTCTTTTCGATTTTTTACTTCCTCGGTTTATTGATGTTTCTTTTTTTTTGATTTATAGATTGTTCAGTTCTTAAATTTTTCAATTTTTCGAATTTTTAAATTTTAGATTTTTCTGTTTTTTGTGTTTCATAATTTCTCAATCTTTCGACTTCTCAGTTTTAGATTTTTCAATTTTTCAATTTCTCAAATTTTCGACATTTCAGATTTGAAGTTTGCCAATTTCTCAATTTTTCAGTTCTTCGATTCTTCAGTTTTCCGATTTTTCAATTTTTGCGATTTTTTAAATTTTAGATTTTTGAATTTTTTGACTATTTAATGTTTCAATTTCTCGATTCTTCAATTTTTAGACATTCCAATTTTTTTTTTAACTTTTCAATTCTTCTTCATTCTATGTTTAATTTTTTTGAATTTTTAAATTTTTTAATTTTCCGTTTTTTGAATTTTCAAATTTGCGATTTTTTAATTTTTTTGACGTTTTGCTTTGTTGACATTTCCAATAACCGAAAACTAAATTCTTCTTAATTTTCGATTTTTTGATGTATCAGTTTTGGGATTTTTCAATTTTTGTATTTCTCTGTTTTAGATTAGTTTTAGACAATTTTTCAATTTTTAACTTTTTGGCCTATTTCGATCTTTCGATTTTTCGGCTTTTCGATTTTACAATATTTCGAATTTTCAATTTCTCAATTTTTTGTTATTTAAGTTTTGAAATTTTCCAATTCGTCGATTTTTGAGTTCTTCGATTTTTGGTCTTTTGAATTTTAGATTTTTGAATTTCTCGATTCTTCAACGTTTAGATATTTCAAATTTTTCATTTTTTTTATTTCAGATTTTTCGATTTTTCACTTTTAGGATTTCTCAATGTTTTCATTCTTCAATTGTTATATTTCTGGATTCTTTACTTTTGCGATTTTTCAGTTTTTTAGATTTTAAAATTTTTCAATTTCTCGTTTTTTTGATGTCTCGATATCTTGATTTTTTGATGTCTCGATATCTCGATTTTTCAGTTCTCCGGCATTCGAAATTTTAAATTTTAGAATTTACAGCTTTTTCATGCTTCCATTTCTCAATCGAAGAACTGAAAAATTGAAAATCGGGAAATGGGAAAATTAGAAACTCGATTAATCGAGAAATTGATCTTTCAATATTTCGACTTCTTGATTTTAAATTTTTCGATCTTTAAAATTCGATTTTCGATTTTTGAATTTTTCGAGATTTCAATGTTTCCTTTCTATGACTGTTCAAATTCTCGATATGTTAAATTTTCGATTTAAATTTTTAACTTTTAAATTTTTGAATTTTGGCCTATTTCAATCAGTTTATCGATTCTGTGACTTCTCCATTTCTCGATTTCCCGATTTTTTATTTTTTTTTATTCTTCAATTTTTCCGATGTTTCAATTTCATAACATCTCGGTTACCAATCAGATTTAAAAAATTTTTAGCTTTTCGATTTTTAAATTTCTCTATTTATTAAGTTTTCAATTTCGGAATTTTTCCACATTTCAATTTTCGGAATTTTTCTGTAGTTTTCTAGTTTTTTGGATCTTTCAATTTTTTCGGATTTCGATTTTTAAAATTTTTTATTTTTCGATGTTTCAGAATTTCAAAATTATTAATAATAACCTGACAAAATGAAAATTCTATCAAAGACAAACCTTCAAAATCTACCGCCTTCTTTGATCTTTTTTTACTCCTCTCTAACACTTTAATCACTTGAATACTCTAATTCACCCCCTAATCACCCCCGTTAAAACAATTTACGCCCCCATCCCCCTATTTCACCCCGTCCCCCGTCCCCGAAACTTTTGAGCCGACTGTATCCGACGCTTGGCATGGCGCCGCCGCGATCAATAAAGACGCCGCGCCGCGATTGGGCGCCGTCGCCCGACGCCATTTTGCGCGAAGGGGACCGACTCAGAGCCGCACTGGGAAAAATTCGCCTACCTTGCCGGGCTCCTTCTCGAAGTCGCACTCTTTGTCGGGCATGTATCCGGTGGTGGGCGGCGTGAAGACGAGCTGGAGGTTGGTGCCGGTGGCGGCGAAGGCGATCTCGGTGTGTCCTTCCCTGCAGGCGTTCTGGAAGCGCACCTGGCGCTCTTCTTGGGGCCGGTCTCGGTAGCCGGTGTAGCGCACCTGGAAGAGGATTATGATTTTTATGACGGGTTGATGGCCGGAGGCGGCGGCGGCGGCCGAGACGGATTGAGCTTTATTATAGAGCTTTAGAGCTTTACGGTGGCTGGAGGGGGTTGTGTGTCGAGAACGCGAGGGAATGAATGCGAAGTTGTATTGTTGTGTTTGCTTAAAGTATGAGTTTGATGTGATTTGAGAGACAGGATGGGGAGATTTTTTATTTTTTATGTAAACTGAGTACGCCGTCGGAATTAGTGAATCATTGTAATAAAATAACATTTTTTTACTGGAACTATACAGGAAATCTAAATTGATGATCCATATCGACGAGATAAAAGCTTTAAAAAGGAATATTAAAAGTGCGAGTCGTAAGGAATATCTTAATTTTATCAGTAACTTTGACACATTTTCAATTTGATTATTCGAACTTGTAAATATCCGACTATGGAAGTTATATCAGTGTAAACCAAGAAGAGTTACTTAATAAGTGTTGTTAGAGTTGATGTGATACACATCCACTACGAAGAACTAACCCGTTTCGACCATTGGACTTTACGACGAATGAGTGAACAAAGTTCTTGAACATCTTAACGGTTTAATACATAATGTTCCCGAATGACAAAATTTAGATTTCAAATTGTATTATCAAATTACACTCTCCAAAATTTGTCACGAACAATGAAATGACGCAATCTCCAAATTTTACAACAGTAAAATTGTAGTTTCGCCCCGTTTACAGTTTATGCATCCGTGTCGAGTTTTCACCTTAGACGTCAAGATTTTTGGAAAAAAAAAAAAACATTTTCCAATTTATAATGTTATGTATTTAAATTTTAAAAAGTAGAATAGTCCTGATCTTGTGATTTATACCTAAATACGCTATTGGGATTTTTCGGCTTGTCGATTTCTCGATTTTTCAACTTTAAATGTCTCAAATTTTCAATATTTCAATTTTGGGCTTTTCCGATTCCTCCATTCCTTAAATTTTCTATTTCTCGATTTTTTTTATTTTTCGATTTCTCAATCTTACGATGTTTCAATGATACCATTTCTCAATTTTTGTCCTCTTCAATTTTACGGTTTTTAAATATTTCGATTTTTCAATTTTTCAAATTTTTACGTTTCTAAATTTTCAGTTTGCCGATTTCTAAAGTGTTTTTTTTATTTGTCCATTTCTGGATTTCCTAAAGTTTCGATTTTTCACATCTTCAATTCCTCAATTTTTCGATTTTTTAAGATTACGATTTTTCAATTTTGCTTTTTTAGATTTTCGATTTCTCAATTTTCCAATTTTTTAATTTCGACTTTTCGATTTTTGAATTGATGGATTTTTTTTGATTTCTCGCTTTTTTCCTTTTTGGATTTTCAATTTATTGTAAACTTTAGATTTTTCAATTCTGGGACTGTTTAATGCTTCGATTTCTCAATTTTTAAACTTTTCGATGTTTTAATATTTCATTTTTTAAAATTCTAGGTTTTTCGATATTTCGAGTTTTCAGTTCTTCTATATTTCAATTTTTCGATTTTTTGAATTTTAATTTTTGATTTTCCAGTTTTCCTTTTTTAAAATTTTTCGATTATTCAATTTTTTAATTTCTCAATTTATCGAATTCAGATGTTTCGTTGTTTTGATTGTTCAATTTCTCAATTTTTCAATTTTTAACTTTCCTTTTCGGCTTCCGACTCCTCAATTTCTCGATCCTCCGATTTTTCGATTTCTCGAAGTCTCAGTTTTTGTATTTTTCGATGTTTCGATTTTTGGATTTCTCGGTTTTTCGATTTTTTTCTTTTGAGCTTTTCAATTTCTGGATTTTCCAATTTTTCAATGCCCCGATTTTTCAATTTTTCAAACTGAATTGGATCTCTCGATTCTTCAATTTTGCGATGTTTTAATTATTCATTGTTTTAAATTTTAGTTTTTTCGATTTCTCGATTTTTTGATTTTTCAGTTCTTCAGTATTTAAATTTTTGAATTTTTCAAATTTTTGCGTTAAATTTTCAGTGTTCTGATTTCTCAATTAATCTATTTTTGATTTTCCCACTTCTCAAAGTTTCGATTTTTCAGTTCTTCAATTCTTCGATTTTTCGACTTCGCTTTATTGGTTTGTCGATTTCTCAATTTTTGGATATTTCTTTCAGTTTTGATATTTTTCAATACTTCGATTCTTTCATTTTTCGACTTCTAGATTTTTCTATTTTTTATTTTTGGATTTTCAGTTTTTTGTTTTTTATTTCAATTTCTCGATTTTTCAACTTTTTCATATTTTAATTTTTAAATTTCTAGATTTTTCAGTTTCTCGAGTTTCCAGTTCTATATTTTAATTTTTTAAATTTACGAATGTTTAAATTTTTTGAGATCTCAATTCATTGAGATTCGGATGTTTCGATGTTTTGATTATTCAATCTCTCGCTTTATTAATTTTTCCATATTTAAGTTTTCGATTTTTCGATTTTGGCCTACTTCGGTTTCTCAATTTTTCGACTCCTCGATTTTTTTGTCTTTTGATTTTTCGATTTCTCGATGTCTCAATTTTTTAATTTTACAATGTTTCGATTTTTCGATTTGTTGGTTTTTCGATTTTTTGCTTTTCGGTTTCTCGATTTTTCGATGTTGCGATTTTTGATTTATCCGATTTTTCAATTGTCCAATTTTTTAAATTCTCGACTTCTCGATTCGTTGATTTTTCAGTTTTTCGATTATTAAATTTTAGATTTTTATTCAATGTTTTATATAATATATATTTACTTATTCCCTCCAAAAAATTGATGACGTCAGCCGAAAATTTTGCCAAATGAATCCTATCTAAAATGTCCAAAATAGGATGAGACTATACTTGTGATTTATCATTCCACTCATATTTTTTAGTTTTGCTTAGAGGAGCTGTCTCAAAAAAATTAATCACTGAGTCAATTTATTTTATTGATTGAATCAAGAATTGCAAAACTGAATTTTGAAATATATAGTTTTGAAGTTTCTGCTTGACATGGTAGGTTTTTAATCAAAATATATCTGTTAATCAAGCCCAAAAACTTGATGACGTCATCTCAAGATTTTGCCGAATAAATTCTATCTAAAATGTGCCAAATATCATCAATATATTTTCGTAATTTATCATTGCATTCATATTTTTTAGATTTGTTTTTACAGTGACTCCAAAAAATGTGTGGATCAGTCAATTTATTTTAGAGAATAACTCAAGAGTTGAAGAAATTACTTGTTTGAGATCTTGCAGACGTTTTAAAGTTATTATAAGCATGGTAAATTGTTAAGAATATTTACTTATTCCCCCCAAAAAATTGATGGAACGGCCCACTCGATTTTCGCAGATAATTTTGGGAATACAATACAGTTATTTTTAGTATTACACTGCACCAATCCAAGATGGTATACGTGTTGATCGTAAATGTTGATTAGGTCATCACAAAATTGTGTGAAGAAAAGACTCAACTCGAAAATGCTAAATATGTTTCATTATACTTTTGGTGCGAAGGAAGTTCTGTCCAAACAACGTTCGATCAAATTTTTGACAATGGTTGATATAAATAAAACTCAGTAGATGCTCATACTCGAAATACGAAGTATCTACTCGAATATCAAATCAAAATATTTCTAGTTTTTCTAGATGATGCTAATACTTCAGTAGGTAACAGTTGATGCTCAAGTAGTATCTCGATACAACAAAAACGGAAAACAGTAACAGTGTTCAACCATCAAGGCAAAAATCGAGTCACCAAAATATCAGTTAATATGGGGTAGACACCTTGAGTTGGGAATCTCTATGGTCAGTGTTAGAAAGAACGCACTGCACAATTTATGCATAAATAAAAGCTAATTATCTTACGACTTCAGTTTTAATTTATCGGATTCCGTGATTCCTTCACTCGACAATGTTTAAATTTTGGGAAAATTTTCGCAACGATTGAAGTCGGTTGATCAAAGCTATACATTTGCATGATATAAATTAATAAATTTTAAACATAATTAATATCACTTATAATGTTTAAATATGATAAGCATAAATATATATGATAATTAAACCGAAAATCGTTGTCCTAAAAGCCCGAAATTATTAAAAACAAATCAATTTGTTTAAACATTATTAAATTATCCCCGAAAATGTGCGTTTTCCCGGCCAAAATATGAAAAATAATTTTTGCAATCTCATCGTGACGTACGATGACGTCACTGTCACCTGAGCTACCTGTCCGAAGGTCACGTTTCGCGGTTCTTTGTGTTTAGTATTAATTTCTGTTTGATGGCGGCAAGATCGTCGCTTCATTTTGGCGTAAAAGTGGAGCGTTTTAGCGAATTTCTACTTTATTATTAATAAATATTACTGAAAATATGTTGTGTTAGTGCTGTGAACGCGAACGAAAATGGATATTTTTCCGAAAAGGACCGAAAACGAGGTAAGTACGACTTCAGTTTTAATTTATCGGATTCCGTGATTCGTTTATTCGACAATGTTTAAGTTTTGGAAAAATTTTCGAAACGATTGAAGTTGGTGGGTCAAAGCTATACATTTTCGCGGTATAATTAAATAAAATTTAAACATAATTAATATAATTCATAATGTTTAAATATGATAACTATTAATATATGATAATTAAACCGAAAACCATTTTCCTAAGAACACGAGGTTAGCAAAAACAAATTAGTTTGTTTAAACATTGTTAAATTAACCCCGAAAATGTACAATTTCTGATCTAAAATATGAAAAATAATTTTTGCAATCTCATCGTGACGTACGATGACGTCACTGTCACGTGAGCTACCTGATAAAAGGTCACATTTTTCGGTCCTCTGCGTTTACTTTTGATTTTGGTTTGGTGGTAGCAACATCAGAGTCCGTTTTGGCTTAAAAGTAGGGCTCTTTTCACGAATTTCTAATTTATATATTTAAATATTAGTGAAAATGTGTTGTATTAGTACTGTGAACACGAACGAAAATGGATATTTTTCTGAAAAGGACCGAAAACAGTGTAAGTTCGAGTTCAGTTTTAATTTATCGGATTCCGTGATTCGTTCGGTCGACTATGTTTAAATTTTGGGAAAATTTTCTAAACGATTGAAATCGGTTGATCAAAGCTATACATTTTCACGATATAAATAAATAAATTTTAAACATAATTAATATCATTTATAATGTTTAAATATGATAAGCATCAATATACGATAATTAAACCGAAACTCATTTTCCTACAAACCCGAAATTATTAAAAACAAATTAATTTGTTTAAACAATGTTAAATTATCTCCGAAAATGTGCATTTTCCTGGCCAAAACATGAAAAATAATTTTTGCAGTCTCATGGTGACGTACGATGACGTCAATGTCAGGTGAGCTACCTGTATAAAGGTCACGTTTTACGGTCCTTTGTGTTCAGTATTAATTTCTGTTTAATGGCGGCAAGATCGTCGCGTCATTTTGGCGTAAAAGTGGAGCGTTTTAGCGAATTTCAATTTTATTATTAATACATATTAAGGAAAATTTGTTGTGTTAGTGCTGTGAACACGGACGAAAATGAATATTTTTCCGAAAAAGACCGAAAACAGGGTAAGTACGACTTCAGTTTTAATTTATCGGATTCCGTGATTCGTTTGGTCGACAATGTTTACATTTTGGATAAATTTTCGAAACGATTGAAGTTGGTGGGTCAAAGCTAGACATTTTCGCGATATAATTAAATAAAATTTAAACATAATTAATAGAATTCATAATGTTCAAATATGATAACTATCAATATATGATAATTAAACCGAAATCCATCTTCCTAAGAACACGAGGTTAGCAAAAACTAATTAGTTTGTTTAAACATTGTTAAATTAACCCCGAAAATGTACAATTTCTAATCTAAAATATGAAAAATAATTTTTGCAATCTCATCGTGACGTACGATGACGTCACTGTCACGTGAGCTACCTGATAAACGGTCAATTTTTCCATCCTCTGTGTTTAGTTTTGATTCCGGTCTGGTAGCGGCAACACTGGAGCTCCGTTTTGGCTTAAAAGTAGCACGTGTTCGCGAATTTCTAATTTATTGTTAATAAATATTAGCGAAAATGTTTTGTGTTACGTGTTGTGAACACGAAGGAAAGTGGATATTTTTCCAAAAATGCCCGTTTTTTTTTTAAATATGTTGTTAATAACATGCATTCAGGATTGATATAGTAGGGTAAATGTGTACAAGAGTACGCACTTAGTGTAAAACTGTCAACAACTTTTTAATTTTTTTGGATAGACAAATTTTATGATATAGGTTCGTTATATACATGTTTAGAGATCAGATATATTTAATTGTACACCCCAACACCACTATATTTTAAGAGTAATTTCAATTTTTGTCAAGATGTGTAAATGCGCACTCTTAGACAGTTCATTGCACAAGAGTGCGCATTTGAACGCTTATGAGTACGCATTACATTTTATGAAAAAATATTTGTTTCTAAGGTGAAAATAAATGGGAATAAGTGACTACAGACTACACATAAAACGGGAGACCTATTTCTTCGTACTCTAGGGGTCTTGAAAAGACGAGAAAACGTAAAAATAGAGAGTCGGTCGACGGACTCGATTACAACACGCTCAGGAAGTAAAAATAAAAAAAAAATCACCATAACCACCACCACACAACTTGAGAAGCAGTACAAAGTAGTAGAGTTAAATAATTCATTATCGTATGATATGTATCTCCAAGACTATTAGACTACGTATTGCAAGCAATGCTCACTCTTATACAATACCTCGCTGCGCACTCTTGTACATTTGTACATAACCCAATGTTTTCAAAGTTAAAAGCTTTTGATGGACAGAAAGTGTAAAACTGTTAGTGTATAACGACACCTTAAAAGTTACAACTAATGAAAATTATTACTGTAAAATAAAAGAACTGGTACGTACCTTACAAAAAACTAAAACTATGAGCGGTAAAAATTACATCCACACAACGTGTGAACATAAAATCGTCAGTACGACCAAACTATAAACTATATTCAGGTCACTTTTGCACCTTTATCTCAGGTTTAGCATTAAATTCTGAATGGTATAACTACATCTTACCCAGATGGCACTAATAATCAAAAATCATCAGTGCGTACTCTTATACATATGCGCACTCTTGTACACATTTACCCTACGGCTTTGGAATATACAAAGTGCAGCGTTCATAATTCACAAAATACCGTATGCATCATTTTTAAACTACGGCGTCCAAATTTACAAAATACGGTGTCCTTCACCCATGCTATCAAACCCTAGTCCTCTCTTTTAATGGCAAGACGCACTCCAGACCTCCTCGTATTGTTTGGTTCTTGCTGGGCAACAGCAACGAGCGAGCAAAGTCATCGCTCTTTGTTGGCAAACGTGGAGAAATTTGTATATTGTAACTTTTGTAATTGAAGCATTTTGTACTGTATATTGTATGTGTTACTAACTTAACTTGGGTCTTGCCAATTTAGCTCCAGTGGTGCAAATGCTTTGTTTTCACGATGCATTTGCTTGGGTTTTAATTTTGCAACAGTGCATTCTTTGGTTCCGAGACTGAATTCTCCATGTCGTCAGACGCTCTGGCCTGGGGGGGTTCTGCTGGCCCTTAGACGCTGGGTCATCATCCTAAACGGATGAGGTTCATCATCCTAAACGGATGAGGTCAGTCGGCCCTGTATCTATGCGGCTGCTTTCTCCTTTGGGCGTGTGAGCGCTGCGAACTATAGATTTCGTTTCGAGTTCCATTGGTGTGCTTGCTTGGGTTTTCATTTTGCAACATTCTCAATTTTTGGTGCAATTTCTTCCGGTGGTGTATTGGGTACTAACTTTGCATTTGTATTGTATCTGTATCTGTAGTGTATTCTGTATTGTAGCTAGATTGTAGGTACCTGTATTGTATTTCCGTTGTATTGTACTGTATAACGTTCTATCCCTCATTAACAATTCCTAGCCCTCTCCTTTCCTAGCGAGATCTGCTCCAGACCTTCCCGTGGTTCTTGCTGAGCATCAACTATCGAGGACAGAAAATTCAAATTCAAAACCAGCAAAGTTTCACAAAAATCATGAAAATCGCTCGTTGGTGGCCAACGTGGAGCAAAAGAGACTTTCGTAACTCAACTAACTTTGTTAACTCTATATTCTTAAGGAAAAAAAATATATTACATTTAATTTATCATTTATAAGGACAAATAGTCATTTGCCACGCCGATGCTCATTTTTAGATTAAATGCTCACAAAACGCGTAAATGTTCAATTTGTGTCCGGGGAGATACAATGTTTGCAAGTAGATACACAGTACATCGGGTAGATGCTCAGGTATATGAGAGTAATAATGAAGTAGGTACTTGGTACTTCGAATATGAGTATCTACTCAGTTTTATTCATACCGTCCAATGTCTCGCTTCAATGTTTGATTATGATGTTGATTATGAGCACAACGCTGATCAACTTCCGTATCCGAATTACCCTTGAAATAAATCATCGCGATTTGCACCTTAGGTAGTTCGTCGCACATTTGTTTGACTTCGTGGACTTATGTCAGCTTATCGTGTTCTCGGCATTGTCATGAACTTCATAAAACGACACAGAATTATTTTCACAGTCAATCAAATCTGTAAATTTTGTCTTGAAAATTTTAAAATATTGAAAACTTCAAATTAAATCCTCGAATAACGGTAAAGTTTGAAGTTTTGTCGAAACCAACAACATAGGTAAATAGAATGGCAGATCAAAATTAATAAGACACTTTCGCAATGTGTAACTAAATTCACTTTACTAAGACTTTTCTTAAAATAAACGACGTTTTTTTTTACGAAAAAACAAAGAACAATTTGAAATGCAATAATACTTTTTTCACAATCGCACGGAAGAAATAGTTTTGTATGACACGTCAGTTAGGCGAAAGGTCCGTCAGGAACGCCAACTATTCAAATTCATTCGAAGTGGCGATTCCCATGCAACATTTTTATTTTTTTTTTATCTTTTAGCCGTCTTATTTTTTATAAATTTTCTTACATATAAACCTTGTCCTGACAATAAGGTACACGTAAAAAAAAGAATCGTCCAATTCGGTGCAGTCGTTCTGAAGTTATGAGAGTACATACATTTCGGCGATTCATTTTTATTAATATAAACAACATTTTGGATGTACATGTTCCCAAGTCTCGTTCATCTCGTTTAAGCTCGTATCCACCTTGGTTCTCCTATGACATTAGAAACTTAAATTGAAGTCCAAATTATAGCGTTTGTCTAGAACTGACAGATCTGAATATAACATTCGCAATTTTAAGAGTATTCGCTCTTCATTAAAGAATGACATCAAGTTGGCACATCGCAGATATCTTGAGAATCTTGAAACTGATATTAAAGAAAATCCTAATAAATTTTGGAGTCACATTAGCAACTTAAAGAAACAATCTGGAATACCTTTGCAGATGAATTACTTAAATCGATTAATTGATAATCCAAAAGATATCCTTAATGCTTTTGTTGACCACTTTAGTTCAGGGTTCACTAGCGCTGCCAATGTCAATTCGAATAAGTTTGTTGATGGCTCCGTGAATACTACCATTCATCTAGCCTTTCTAAATGAGTCAGATACTTATGCGGTGTTGAAAAAAAATAAGCCTAACTTAACTTCTGGTTATGATAATATTCCTGGTTTTTTACTTAATGATTGTGCGGCCGCTTTTGCTTATCCGTTATCTATTATCTTTAACTTAATAATTAAAACTTTATCATTTCCTGATATGTGGAAATATTCTATTATTACCCCTGTTTTTAAAAAGGGTAAACGCGATGATATTTTAACTATCGTCCCATCTCACTCATATTTAATTTTTCAAAAGTTTTTGAAATTTTTCTTCATAAGTTCTTATTCTTTCATGTACGTAACGGCTTAAGTAATTCACAACATGGGTTTATCAAAGGAAAGTCGTCAATTACCAACTTAGTTTGTTTCACCCAATATATATCTGAGTCGTTTGAATTTAAACAGGAAGTGGATGTGGTGTATACTGACTTTTCAAAGGCGTTTGACAGGATTGATCATTCTATCTTATTAATTAAGCTACGCAACTTTGGATTTTCTGATAGCTTAGTGAAGCTGGTTAAATCGTATTTAACGGGAAGAATGCAATGTGTTAAGTACCTTGGTCATGTTTCTGACAAAGTTCCTGTCTTATCTGGCGTTCCACAAGGTTCTGTTTTAGGACCATTGTTTTTTGCCATCTTCATTAATGATGTAGTAAAAAGAATAGGTTCTGAAGTATTATTGTTTGCTGATGATCTAAAAATGTTTAGGCGCGTATCTTCCAACTATGACTGCTATTTACTTCAAAAAGATATCAATGAATTCTATAACTGGAGTGCTTGTAATAACCTTCCCATTAATTTGGATAAATGCCATGTAATGACCTTTTCAAACAAAAACTTTGTTATAACCAATAACTATACCATCAGCAGTACAGTCTTAAAAATACAATTTGAAAATTTTACAAAAATATACATTAACATTCACTTAATTAGTAAATTATGCACTAAGAATGAAAAATATGCAAAATACGAACTTTTTAAAAGCCCATTGTTTAAAAAAAGAAGTTATGTGGCCAGAATATTTTTCTGAATATGCCGCATTTTGAGAAATTTGCACGGATGAATTCTCTCTTGATCCTCTTCTATTATTCTACAATTAAACATTTATTTCTTATTTTCCTAAATTGATTACGACGCCGACGTTAGTAATATTGATGCAAGGGAAAGATGCAATATTATCATTACTATTCAATTTGAAAATTTGAGATATTTGACATCTCCCATTCATTTTTAAATCCACGATATTTGCTCCTCCTTCGGTAAATATTATAGCTGAAGATCGTCACAAGCAACGGCCCGTATATTTTTCAGGATTTGGTAAATTTAAATAAGTGGGTATTTGCTTGCCAATTTATCAATTCCAGTTAGGTATTTGTACGATTGGTTTGCCTTTTTGGAAATTTAAAAAAAAAAGAATTTGTAGTTTGAAATAATCTTATTTCTGTTTATAAATGTTCTAATAAGTAGTGAAGAAAAATAAAAGAATTTCTGCGAATGAAAAATATAAAAATATAAATATAAAAGGTATATTTATCTACCTACTCCACTTTAGCGACGAGTTTTTTATTGAATACAGAAATTTACCTCATTGACATGCCCTTGTTTACATAATTCACTACACAAAGCAACAATTTGTATAATTTAATATTTAAATAAATAAATAAATATAAATAAGTAAATAAATAAAGATTTTTTTGTATTTTCAGTTGCTTTCCATTGAAGTAGCCAATAATAAAAATAAAATATTTTTGTAATAAATAATATAAACATATCTAGGGTACTGAAAACAGAAGCCGCTTCGTCGCTTTACGAGTGCCATAAACGACCCGAAAAGTTAAATAGAGACTACAAAGCCGTAAAATTCATATAAATATCTGGGCATCCTGGGAGAATTAAGAGCAACTAAAGTTTCAAAGCATCTTAATCTGAGTTGGGTGGATGTTTAATATTGATATGAATAAGTAGTATATTTCAATCTAATTCCACTATTTGTTGTTTTGTTTGTTAAAGAATCTTTTTATATTCGATTTTTTGTGTCATACCTATAGTTCTAATTTATATTTTCGTTTAACTTCATTTTCTTTGAACTTCGAAGTTCTCTTCGTGGTAGTTTCGAAGAGAAAATCCTTATTATTAGTGATTTCACCGTCCCGAATTATATATAGGCTCCGCCCTTCGGTCTGACAACGAATGAAAAATTCACTGTGATCGAGATGATGGGTGGGGCTTCTCTTTCGGTTTTCTTTTTTTATTAATAAACTCTCTTTCAAAAGTCATTATCGATACATATTTAACAAGGCTCTGCAGATGTGGGGATTGATTTGGCGCCATTGCAAGGATATGAGCTCTCATGCACTTAAAGTGCTATATTGCTCTCTCGTGCGTTCTGTTCTGGAATATGCTTCTTCAGTTTGGCATCCAACATGCGACACTCATATTTCATTGTTAGAGCGTGTTCAAAAAAAGTTTTTGAGGTCTATTGAATTTAAAGAACATCATCTACATCAACAAGGTGAATATGAATGGGTCATGAGCTTCCTCAATATTAAATCCTTGGAGATACGTAGAGATATAACGGATTTATGTGTTCTTCACGCCATTATTAACAACCATATAGATAGTAATGACTTATTAGCCAAACTAATGTTTAGGGTTCCAAATAAAAACTGCAGAACTACTAGATCTTGTAAAATTTTCAGAATTAACAAAGCATCTACTAATATGTCAACTAACCACCCATTGCGAAGAATGATGAAACAAGCAAACGAACTATCTAATTTTGTAAAATTTGATATTTTTAACTCAAACCTTGTTGTATTTAAGAGAATGATAAATAATCTTGTATAATTCGGATAATTTAAAATTGTTTCTTTTTGTGTTTATTGTATGATCATTGTTATAAAGATAATTAATTAAGTTAATCATATACCTTATGTATTTGTAAGTTTAATTTTCTTACTTTTTGTAATTGGAGTTATTCCGTAATAAACTAATAATAATAATAATAATTAATGCATTTAGTTTTCTTTGTATAACACTATATTTCACATGGCAGTTTCTCGTAGAAAAGTAAGGATTTTACAATTAAACTCCACCCCTCGATTTACGACTAATAAAAAAAATCACCAGAATTGAGACGGGGTGGGTGGGCGGGGTTTATATTTTGCCTTTTTTTTCTGAACAAACATAGTCATCTATTCACAACAAGAAACATGGTTAAAGTGGTAGTACTTGCTGAGATACTACTGATTTTGGCATATTTTATACCGACAAATGACATACTGTCTAATAAAACAGAGGTGTTCCACTTGAAAAACACCTTATATACAGGGTTTTTATAAATGCAGTCAATTTTTCTCAAAAATCGAAAAAATTACGCTAATCCATTTAGAGGTTCCGAACAAATTGTGAATTTTTAGATAACTTGTTCATTATCTAAAAATTCACAAACAATCTTAACGTAATAATTCGAAAAATATAGCGTATTAATGGTTCAGCAAAAATGTTTGGTTTGAAAATCAATTTTTTTCAAAAATCTTAAAAATTAATCTTAATTCATTCGGAGTTTTTGAACAAATTGTAGGAGTATTTGAAAAAATGAAGCCGAAAGGAACTTCTCGAAGTCGAAATCCACAAAAACTCGCTAGGAAATTTTTGACTGGTCCAAAAAAAGATCAAAATTTTCATAAGGGGGAATACTGAAAAATTGAACTTTTGAAAACGTTGTCTAAAATTTCGCAAAATAACCTGAGAGATCCCAGATTTTTTTGTCATTTTTTTTCCTGTTTTTCTTCTGGGACAAGAAATATCTTATAGCAAATAGTACAATAAAAAAAGTTACGATTAGGACTTTTTTACTTTTTTTACAGCCAGGGTTCTATTAATTCCCAATTCCACTCTACAAAAGAAAAAATAGTTAACCCCGCCCACCCACCCGCCTCTACTTTAGTGATTAATTTTATCTGCTCTGAATGAAAGGTGAAACTTATATATATATATATTAATGTCATTTCTAACCTGTCAGTTAAAGTCATCGCTTTTATTGTTCTAAAGTTTTTCAAGTGTTAATTACAGTAATTCTCGACGATACAATCTCAAAACAATAAAAGAAAAATAGTGTATTTGGTTTTGAAGTCAATTTTTTTCAAAAATCGTAAAAATTACGCTAATTCATTTGAACGTTCCGAACACATGGTGTGCATTTTTGAAGAAATGGGGGCAAAAGTAACTCCTAGAAGTCGAAATTTTCATAAAGAGTCTAGGCTATTTTTGAATTTGATGGAAAAAATGCTCAAATTTTCAAAATGGGGAATATTGGAAAAATGAGTATTTGAACAAGTTATCTAAAAATTCACAAAATTACTCGACGTACTAATTAAAAAAATATAGCGTGTTAATGGTCCAGGAAGAAGATTTTAGAACTATTTGGTTCGAAAGTCAAATTTTTTCAAAAATCGTAAAAACTACTCTTAATACATTCGGAGTTTTTGAAGAAATCAAGCCAAAAGGAACTTCTCGAAGTCGAAATCCACAAAAACTCGCTAGGAAATTTTTTACTGTGGTCCAAAAAAGGTCCAAATTTTCATAAGGGGGAATACTGAAAAATTGAGCTTTTGAAAAAGTTGTCTAAAAATTCTTTAAATAATCTGGAGTGTATCCCAGATTTTTTTTGTTATAATTTTTTTTATTGCTTGTATATAAGAGACTATAGGAAAAAGTAAAAATTGGCTCCGCCCAACCACCCAAGACCTCACTGTTTTTCTTCTGAAATAAGAAATAAATCTTATAGCAAACAGTACAACAAAAAAGTTCTGATTAGAATTTTTTTTTGTTTACTTTTGTTACAGCCTGGATTCTATTAATTCCCAATTCCACTCTACAGAACTAAAATAATTAACCCCGCCCACCCACCCACCCACCTTTATTTTAGTAATTAACTTTATCTGCTCTGAATGAAAGGTAAAACTAATATTTTACAGAATAAAACTTGTCGCTAGAATGAGAAGAGTGCGTGTGGTGGGTTTAGTACTTGCTAAGATACTACTGATTTTGGCAGATCTTATATCACAAATGACATACTCTCTAAGAAAATAGAGGTGTGTATTTTTGAAGAAATGGAACCAAAAGTAGCTTCTGGAGGTCGAAATTTACAAAAAAGAGTCTAGACTATTTTTGAATTTGATGGAAAAAAATGCTCAAATTTTCAAAATGGGGAATATTGGAAAAATGTGTATTTGAACAAGTTATCTAAAAATTCACAATATTACTCGACGTACTAATTAAAAAGATATAGCGTGTTAATGGTCCAGGAAGAAGATTTTAGCCTTATTAGGTTCGAAAATCTAATTTTTTCAAAAATCTTAAAAACTACTCTTCATACATTCGGAGTTTTTGAAGAAATCAAGCCAAAAGGAACTTCTCGAAGTCGAAATCCACAAAATCTCGCTAGGAAATTTTTTACTGTGGTTCAAAAAAAGGTCCAAATTTTCATAAGGGGGAATACTGAAAAATTGAGCTTTTGTAAAAGTTGTCTAAAAATTCATTAAATAATCTGGAATGTATCCCAGATTTTTTTTGTGATAATTTTTTTATTGCTTGCATATGAAAGACTATAGGAAAAAGTAAAAATTGCCTCCGCCCACCCACCCAAGACCTCACTGCTTTCCTTCTGACGTAAGAAATAAATCTTATAGCATATAACAGTACAACAAAAAAGTTCCGATTGGAAGTTTTTTTTTTTACTTTTATTACAGCCTGGATTCTATTAATTCCCAATTCCACAATTCCACTCTACAGAAGAAAAAATAATTAACCCCGCCCACCCACCCACCCACCTCTATTTTAGTAATTAACTTTATCTGCTCTGAATGAAAGGTGAAACTAATTTTTACAGGAATAAAACTCGTCGCTAGAATGAGAAGAGGGCGTGTGGTGGGTTTAGTACTTGCTAAGATACTACTGATTTTGGCAAATCTTATCTCACAAATGACATACTCTCTAAGAAAATAGAGGGGTGTATTTTTGAAGAAATGGAACCAAAAGTAGCTTCTGGTGGTCGAAATTTACAAAAAAGAGCCTAAACTATTTTTGAATTTGATGGACAAAATGCTCAAATTTTCAAAATGGGGAATATTGGAAAAATGAGTATTTGAACAAGTTATCTAAAAATTCACAATATTATTCGACGTACTAATTAAAAAAATATAGCGTGTTAATGGTCCAGGAAGAAGATTTTAACACTATTTGGTTCGAAAATCAAATTTTTTCAAAAATCTTAAAAACTACTCTTAATACATTCGGAGTTTTTGAAGAAATCAAGCCAAAAAGAACTCTCGAAGTCGAAATCTACAAAAACTCACTAGGAAATTTTTTACTGTGGTCCAAAAAAGGTCCAAATGTTCATAAGGGGGAATACTGAAAAATTGAGCTTTTGAAAAAGTTGTCTAAAATTTCATTAAATAATCTGGAATGTATCCCTGTAGTACTTGCTAAGATACTACTGATTTTGGCAGATCACACAAATGACATACTCTCCAAGAAAATAAAGGTGTGTATTTTTGAAGAAATGGAACCAAAAGTAGCTTCTGGAGGTCGAAATTAACAAAAAAGAGTCTAGACAATTTTTGAATTTGATGGAAAAAATGTCCAAATTTTCGTAAGGGGAAATATTGAAATAATGAGCTTTTCAACAAGTTCTCTAAAAATTCACAAAAAATCTTGACGCACTAATCAAAGAAGATTTTAGAAATACATATTTGGTTCGAAAATCTACAAAAAACTCGTTAGGAAATTTTTGACTGTGGTCAAAAAAAGTCAAAATTTTCATAAGGGAGAATACTGAAAAAATTTGAAACTAGGAAAAGATTAAAATTAGCTCCACCCACCCACCCAGTTTCTCGTTGTTTTTCTTCTGAAATAAGAAATAAATTTAATAGCAAATAGTACAACAAAAACAGTTACGATGTGGGGGAGCCTAATTGCAAAATCGATATTTCCTTATACAAATTTTCCATTTTAAACATGTTTTAAGTTTCATCTTGTAAAAAGAAGTCTACACATTTTACTTAAAACAAAAAGGCAAAATGTGAGCCCGCCCACCCGCCCTGTTTCAATTGTAATGATCTTTTTTATTCGTCGTAAACCAAGAGGGCGAAGCTTAACTGTAAAATACTTATTTCTTTACAAGAAATTAAAAACATGTGTTTGAGTATCGTGTTTTTCAAACAATACTATATACGTTAAGAAAAAGAAGGCAAAATATAAAACCCCGCCCACCCACCCCATCTCAATTAGGACGTTTTTTATATTCTTAGAGACTTAAAACACATTTAAAGTGGTAAATTTTTGTAAGGGAATATGGATTTTGCAATCAGGCTCCTCCCCTACGTCTGCCAACGAATGAAAACTTCATTACTATTTAGATCAGGGTGGGTGGGGCTTAATATTTGGTTTTAATTTTATCTTAATGTACATTGTATTCTTTGAATGACGCGATACTCAAAAACATGTCTTTTTAGACTTCGTGGCCGAAAGTAATGTCAATATTTACTCGGGCCGCCTCGGTCACCTGATTTAAATCCAGTCGAACATGTCTGGGACACAATGGATAATAAAAGACAGATTCGTTTAGCACATCATTGCGATCTCGTTTACTTTTCAGTAATAATAATAACTAGTGTGTACTCAAATCAGCGTGACGGTAGCTAAATTTACGTCTACCATGCGAACGACCCAACTAAAAACAAAAACAAAAAATCTGCGGTAAAAATTTCGCTCGAAACAGCGCAAACCAAACAAACACCACCGAAACCACACGCTCTTCCCGAAAGCCGGCGTCACCAAACCCCAAAATTGATCTAAAAAATTCGCACATCTCCTCGTCCCAAATTAACACTTCTTGGTCTACTCTTCCTCGAGCACGTCCCTCCGCATTTGCATACCGAAATCAGCAGAACACGTCGAATAAATTATCTCTTTCCGCGAACTCCGGCAAGTGTTAATCCCGTAATTACGTAAACGCATCGATTAACATATGTGCCCCCGCGGGCGCCTCGGGCGCGGAATTCCTGGATCCGAATGCGTCATCTCTTACGTTGCGTTTAACAACAACGCTAACAAGTGAACAAG
This sequence comes from Zophobas morio, assembly GCF_036711695.1. Classification (NCBI taxonomy): domain Eukaryota; kingdom Metazoa; phylum Arthropoda; class Insecta; order Coleoptera; family Tenebrionidae; genus Zophobas; species Zophobas morio. The sequence goes on along the minus strand of NW_026972123.1, from coordinate 5,515,780 downwards.
TGTGCAAGAATTCGTTCCACGTCCGGTCGCCGGAGCTTATTAGTCAGGCTTGTTTTTCATTTGGATCAAAGTGTTCGTGAGCGTGTCAGTGGTACAAGGCCGCGGATGGGTCTTGGGCATGGGACGCGATGGGTCGGATTGACATGTCAAGGGACGGGTTGGCGAGTTTTTGCGAGAGCCGTGGCGTGCGTTCGGAGAGCGGTTTTTCGGGGAAAAGCTGCTATATTTTGATGTGATTTTTACCGAGAATCGGGGAATTTGATTCGGCGTCATTGTGGGTTGGACAAGGACGAGGTTGAGACAAAGAGTCGGGCGACGTATGAAGTTGTCGGGTGATTGTTTTTAAAAGTAGCGGAGATGAGGGAAAATTGGGGGTTTGGGTTTGATGGTAACGATGGATGTGCGTAAACACTGTGATTACTTCATTGGGGAAAGCAGGTGTAGGGGGAGGTGGGGCGAGAAGGGGACTGGAGCGAGTGGGAGATCCCCGAAGTGTTGTCATCTAAATCCGAGTAGACACGTGCTGAACAAGGACACAGATAGTATCTGCTTAAAAATTTGAACAATGAATATACTTTTTGTAACCATATTTTTATACGTTTTATTGGCAGACATTGTTCTATTTTTCTTCTTTGTGTCTGCGCAACTTATTATTAAAACAATCATTAATAAACTATTTGCTGAAGAAAGATCTATGAAGTAATTGTCGAAAGTTATTGCACGCAAAATATTGTCAATACCAAACACCCAGGAGGGTATTAAACTGCTCCGTCTCCTCACTGCGGGTTTCCGTAATCCCCAAACACTTAGAATAAAGTGGACAAGGATCAAAATTTCCTAGCTTGTGTTTTAAACCAAACAGTAGTGGGATTTTTTTAAAATAATGAATCTTTATTTAATAAATTTATCACGGGTAGATCTTAGACGAGAAATAGTATTTTTTTTATTAACAGATCAATCTAATCCAGTAAACAATCGAAAAATTATAAAATTTGATTTTGCGGAATTTTACTTTTTCGTGAAAACCTCTATGAAGTAAAAACAATATAGAAGGTACTAGTCACAGCGTAATAGAAAAAAAGACACTTGGGGCACCCGAGAAGGTTTCACATTCTTAAAAAATTGGTCAAAAGTTGTTTCAAGTGAAGTAGAATGAAACATAAAAAAAACACCCAATCAGATTTCAGAATTTAACTCGTTTCTATGGAAATTTGCAATTTAACACCTTTTAATTTTAACGAGTTTTTAGAAGATTAATAGAGGCAAAATCAGTCTTATCTTATCTTAGCAATCCCGCCCCTGTCTTCTCAGAGGGTATGTTATTTGTCAAAATAAGGCCTATCTTAGCAAGCACTAGCCCCGCCCACCCGCCCTCTGTTTTCTTAAAAGGTATGTCATTTGCCAAAATGCTAGTATTTGCTAATATAAGACTGATTTTGGCAAATGACATAATCCTCTGAGAAAATAGGGGGTGGGTGGGTGGGGACAGTACTTGCTAAGATAAAACTGATTTTGGCAAATGCCATACCCCCGAAGAAAATGAGGGCGGGTGGGCGGGGCTAGTACTTGCTAAGATAAAACTGATTTTGGCAAATGATTTCTTCGCTTACGCTCGGGAAGTAAAAAAAGACACTTGGGGCCTCTGAGAAGGTTTCACATTCTTAAAACATAAGACACTTGGGGCCCCCGAGAAGGTTTCACATTCTTAAAAAAGTGACACTTGGGGACTCCGAGAAGGTTTCACATTCTTAAAACATAAGACACTTGGGGCCCCCGAGAAGGTTTCACATTCTTAAAAAAGTGACACTTGGGGACTCCGAGAAGGTTTCACATTCTTAAAAAAGACACGGGGGTCCTCCGAGAAGGTTTCACATTCTTAAAAAAGACACGGGGGGCCTCCGAGAAGGTTTCACATTCTTAAAAAAAACATTTGACGCCCCCAAGAAGGTTTTACATTAAAAAAAAAAACACAATTGGGACCCCCGAGAAGGGTTCAGACTCTTAAAAAACGACACTTGGGGCACCCGAAAAGGTTTCATATTCTTAAAAAAGACATTTGGGGCCTCCGAGAAGGTTTCACATTCTTAAAAAAAGTCAGTTGGAACCCCCGAGAAGGTTTCACATTAAAAAAAGACACTTTGGGTCTACTAGTACTTGCTAAGATAAAACTGATTTTGGCAAATGTCATACCCCCGAAGAAAATGAGGGCGGGTGGGCGGGCAGCGCTGGATTATATATGAGGCGCATGAGGCGCGCGCCTCAGGGCCCGGGGAGACAAGGGCCCGACAGCAAGCGAACAACAATAACTTAAGTTCAAATTAATGCTTAATAATTTAGGTTCGCTAATTCATTATTTTAGGTTGTTTTTGGTTTTTGTTGAGAGGTTTGTGTTTATTTTATATTACAGGAAAGACAGGAAATATTTTTTTGTTGTTTTTATGAAAAATATATTTTATTCTGATATTATATTTAGTTTGTTGTTTTTTACACGTAAGTCATGTTAAAAAATTTGACAACAATCGACCCAGTAGTTTCGGAGATTATCTGTCTAATAAAAATCCGTGACTGCAGATAGACAGACAGACAGACGGAAAAGAGAGACCTATTTCTTCGTATTCTAGGGGTTATGAAAGGTCGAGAAAACGTAAGAGTAGAGAGTCGATCGACGGACAATACTTCTTTCGCTTACGCTCGGAAAGTAAAAATTAAAACTAATAATGTCAAGATGAAAGGGGCCAGGGGCCCAGTATTTTTTGCGCCTCAGGCCCGAAGATTCTTTGATCCGGCCCTGTGGGCGGGGCTAGTACTTGCTAAGATAAAACTGATTTTGGCAAATGTTTCCTTCGTTTACGCTCGGAAAGTAAAACAAGACACTTGGGACCCCCGAGAAGGTTTCACATTCTTAAAAAAGGACACTTGGCGCCCCCGAGAAAGACTCACATTCTTAAAAAAGACACTTGGGGCCTCCGAGAAGGTTTCACATTCTTAAAAAAGACACTTGGGGCCTCTGAGAAGGTTCAACATTCTTAAAAAAAAAAAATTGGCGCCCCCAAGAAGGTGTTACATTCTTAAAAAAAGACTCTTGGGGCCCCCGAGAAAGTTTCACATTTTTAAAAAAGACACTCTGGGGCCTCCGAGAAGGTTCCACATTCTTAAAAAAAGACAGTTGGAACCCCCGCAAAAAGGTTTCACATTCTTAAAAAAAAATTTGGGACCCCCGAGAAGGTTTCACATTCATAAAAAACACAGTTGGGACCCCCGAGAAGGTTTCATCTTAAAAAAAAGACACTTGGGGTCCCCGAGAAGGTTTCACATTTTTAAAAAAAGACACTTGGGACCCCCGAGAATGTTTCACATTCTAAAAAAACATTTGACGCATCCGAGGTTTTACATAAACAAAAAACACTTGAGGTGCCCGAGAAGGTTTCACATGCTTAAAAACACAGTTGGGACCTCCGAGGGTTCGCATTTTAAAAAAAACCATCTGGCGCCCCCGACAAGGTTTCACATTCTAAAAAAACATTTGACGCATCCGAGATTTTACATAAAAAAAAAGACACTTGAGGTGCCCGAGAAGGTTTTACATTCTTAAAGAAAGATAGTTGGGATCCCCAAGAAGGACTTATATTTTTAAAAGAAACAGTTGGGGCCCCCGAGAAGGTTACACGTTCTTAAAAAAAGACACCTGGGGCCTCCGACAAAGTTTCAGATTTTTGAAAAAAGACAGTTGGGACCGCCGAGAAGGTTTCACGTTCTTAAAAAAAACATTTGGCGCCCCCGAGAAGGTTTTACATTAAAAAAAAAACTCTTGGGGCCTCCGAGAAGGTTTCACATGCTTAAAAAGACAGTTGGGACCCATGAGAAGGTTTCACATTTTTAAAAAAACATTTGGCGCCCAAGAGAAGCTTTTACATAAAACATTTAGGGCCTCCGAGATGGTTTCACATTAAAAACAGACACTTGGGGTCCTCGAGAAGGTTTTACATTTTTAAAACAGGTAGTTGGGACCCCCGAGAAGGTTTCACACTCTTGAAAAAAAAGACACTTGGGGCACCGGAGAAGGTTTCACATTCTTAAAAAAAAGGCATTTGTGGCCTACCAGAAGGTTTCACATTCTTAAAAACAGACAGTTGGTACCCCCCGAGAAGGTTTCACATTCTTAAAAAAAGACACTTGGGGTCCCCGAGAAGGATTTACATTTTCAAAAGAGACATTTGAGACTCCCGAGAAGGTTTCACATTCTTAAAAGAGACACTTGGGGCCTTCGACAAGGATTCACATTCTTAAAAAAAGATAGTTGGGACCCCCAAGAAGGTTTCACGTCCTTAAAAAAACATTTGACGTCCCCGAGGTTTTATATTAAAAAAAAAAACGCTTGGGGCCTCCGAGAAGGTTTTACATGCTTAAAAAGACAGTTTGGACCCATGAGAAGGTTTCACATTCTTAAAAAAAGACAGTTGGGATCCCCGAGAAGGTTTCACATTTTTAAAAAACACAGTTGGGACTCTCGAGAAGGTTTCACATTCTAAAAAAAACATTTGGCTCCCCCGAGAAGATTCTACTTTAAAAGAAAACAACTGCGACCTCCGAGAAGGTTTCAGATTCTTAAAAAAATTGGTCGAAGATTACTTCGACAGAACTTCCCTCGTCCATAAAATACAGCTTGTCAAATCCAACTCTTTCGAAAAATTAAAAGATTTGATTTTGCGAATTGTATTGCGTTTTACGGCAACCATTATAAGCTAAAATAAAAATATGTATCTAGTGTTTGAATAAAAGTAACAAAACGTGTTGACCGTTTGTTACAAGTGAGTTTTTCTATTACCAAAATTTTGTGTTGATGTATTGTAACACTGCTAATAAAAGTGTTGTATTATTGTTATTCTTAAATCGTGATATCATCAATAAAAGAACGAAACAATGTAATGTAAATGCCGTATGTAATACTAATAACAGAGTTGCGATTGAAGACTGAACTAAAAATCATTTATGGTACTCGTAATTTAAGACAAATAGCGATAACACTTATTAACATGTAGACGTAAGAGTGAAACAGAAACTAAACTAATTTTATAATAATAATATTATTAATATTATATTAATTAATATTATATAATTATAATATTTTCTACGATTTGCAACAACTGGATTACAATGCCGACGGTCCGGACTGTTTTATTGCTCTGACTTCCGCAAATTTTGGTCAGCATTTTACCATCTACATAATATTCCTAATATAAATACAAAACTTGACAACAATCGGCCCAGTACTTTCGGAGATCATCTGTCCAATAAAAATCCGTGATGGCAGACAGACAAACAGACAGACGGATGGAAAAATCAATTTGGCCTTGCCTCTCGAAAACATATAAAGCAAAAAAAAATGTTTTGACGAATAATTAGAGCACAACTTCTTGTACCCCTATAGCTAATTTCAGTTGATTTGTACAATTGTTTCTCAAAGCAGTTAAAAATCTTTAGGTCGTCGGCAAATAGTAGAAACTTAGATTTCTGAATTGTATATTTAATGTCATTTATATAAGTAAGGAAAACCAGTGGACCCAGATGGAACCTCTGAAGATCTCGAGACATAACTTCATGAAAATTAAAACAGCCAACAGACCTTTACAATTTCTTTACACCCTAAGATGAATGATTTAATCCAAGATAATTTTAATATTAATCTATTGTGGTTGACCCTATTTTTGACAAAATATTTATAATTCATTTATAACTAGACATTAAAGAAGGTAAATTTTGTGAAAAATGCCCAAATTAAAAATAACTAATATCTTCAGTTACCAACATCTCGGAGCGACTTGTCACCACTGTTTGTGTATAAATTTTACACCTTGCAATTTCTCGTAAAAACGACTCAAATAACCGATAAAAGCAAATATTGGAAAACTCGCAGGTAATAAAATGAAGTGTTTTACCTCTCATTAGTGATGCGGCTGGACACATGATTAAATTTAGCAAATTACTGAAATAACGGTACCCAAAGGCGTATCATATAGCGAAGACGCCAACTCTTGGGTTACTGCAAGAATCGCTGATTTAAAGCATGTTGACGTCAAAAATAAAAAAAGGGGAAATTTATTTGTTTCGATTCGTCACAGCAACATTTTCGTTATTTCAGAGAAGATCATTAAAACATTTGAATATTTCACGCAAACAAATTAATCCTTTCTCCACAACGTGATTAATTTTAATGAATAATTGAAAATAATAATATTTAATTCATGCGTCGTGAGTAAGTGTATGTTGTTTCAGAAACCTCAAGTTTATAAACAAAGTTTACACAAGTGCAAAAGAACTGAGTTCGAGCAAGCTAACAAAATAAATAGTGAATTTGCGTGGAATAGGTGTAAGATATATATTTTCTGGGGTTTTAAATAAAATTCAAATAATTTGTCTAACGTAGTGAATTAATTTTAAATTTACAGAAAAAGTCTGCTGGATACCTGAAAACACACACATCTACTTTTAATGTGTTTGTTCAGGTAGCAAAAGATTTGGTTTGCGGAAATAAAACATTAGGACGTGTTCACATTTAGATTATGCTTGTATATGGACAGGGACGTTGATGGTGGTCTTGTTTTGATAATAATAACAGGTATTAGAAGTCGGGTTTTTGTAAGATGTCGTATCTCGTACAATTTAGTACCTAATGCTCTTGTAACCAGCAATTTTGTGTCAAATGTACATTTATTACCACAAACTGGTTCTTCCTTTATTTAGACAGTAGTTTGTCTGCCAAAAAAGTCGCCGAATATTTAAAACTCCAGGATCCAAAATCTTACACAGGACATGCTTTCAGAAGGACGTCGGTGACATTTTTTTGACAGTTCTACAGAGTGTAATAGTTGTAGTTTGGATTTACCTTGAACTATAAAGTTCCAAAATTTTTGTAGCGCAAAATTCGGGGAACATTTCCCCAAGGATTTTCTGAATGCGTTTAATTAATGAAACAGACTAAGGTTAAATCCTAACTCCGCACACACGTCACCGCTTTCATCAGTCACAGAAATGAAGAAACTAAAAATCCAACATGTTAGTCATGCATACGCATCATGAAATTATAGCATCTTTAATCGAATGGAATTCCGGGAAAAGTGGACCGAAAATGTCAACTTTAACCTTTTGTTTTCATTTATTTAATAGTGGTAGAATTTTCAGTTCCAGTTTTGGCGGTTATAATTTAAATATTTAAATTTTCAAATCTCTTGAATTTCCAAATATCGAGTTACTGTAATTCGAAATTTTGAATATTTGCGCAGATAATTATAATTTTGGTTTTTGAAACTTTAATTTACAAAAAATAAATCTTTTAGAGAAAACTTGGAACTCAATAAAGTGGAGAATTTTTAAACTTATATTACTTGAAATTTTGTGGTTTCTGGAAATTTCCAAGTTCTAAATTTTCCAATTTTCAAAACTTTTAAATCCCGGAATTTCGAAATTATAAAACCTCGAAATCCGAAAAGTCCGGAATTTTGCAATTACGAAATCATAAATTCTGTTTCTGAACTTCAAATTATCGAGTCCCTGAAACTCGAAATTTTGAAAATTTGTAGCGATTATTATAACTTACGGAAATTTTGAATTTTAAAAATTTAAGTAATGTACTTGCCAAGACAAGACTGATTTTAGAAAAGGACTTATTCTCTAAGAAAATAAAGGGCGGGTGGGCGGGACTAGTAGGTACTTGCTATGATAAAACTGATTTTGGAAAAGGATTTACTTTTTAAAAAATTAAAGGGCGGGTGGGCGGGGCTAGTATTTAAGATGATCAGACTGATTTTGGCAAAGGACCTACTCTCTAGGAAAATAAACTCCCAAGTTTTAGATTTTGGAAAATCGGAATTTTGGCAAACTAGGAACTTCGTACATTCAAATTTTCAAAATTTTTAAATCCCGGAATTTCGAAATTATGAAACCTCGAAATCCGAAAAATCCGGAATTTTGTAATTACGAATTCATAAAATAGGAAAATTTAAGAACCCGAATTAAATGCAGATTCTGATGAAACCTTCTTAAATGTGGAAATTCTGTTTCAGAACTTCCAAAATTATGGAGTCACGGAAACTCGAAATTTTGAATATTTACAGGAAAGATTATAACTTAGGTTACGGAAATTTTGAATTTTGAAAGTTGAATTATGAAGAATAAATTTTGTAGGGATGATTCTGAATTCAATAAATTGGAAAATTTCAACTTTTGAAAATTGAATTTCGAATTTTTCAGATTAACTATTACTTCAAATTTTGCAAGTTTCCTGAAATTTCCAAGTTTTAAACTTTGGAGAGTCGAAATTTTGAAACAATCTGGGCACTTCTAACATTCAAATTTTTCAAAACTATTAAACCCCGGAATTTTGAAATTACGAAAACATAAATTACTAAATTTAAGAACCCGATTCAAATTCAGATTCTAATGGAACCTTAAATGGAAATTCTGTTTCTGTATTTCGAATCTTCTGAATTTCGACAATTATCGAGTCCCTGAAAGTCAAAATTTTGTATATTTACAGCGATAGGTTAGGGAAATTTTTAATTTTGAAATATTAAGTAATGAAGAATACATTTTGTAGAGACAATTTTGAATTCAATAAATTGGAAAATTTCAACTTTTGAAAACTGAATTTCGAATTTTTTAAACTTATTATTATTTCACATTTTGTCAATTTCTTGAAACTCTCAAGTTTTAAACTTCGGAAAATCTCAATTTTGCCAAGTAAATCTTAAATCAAACAACTGGGATCTTCGAAATTTCGAAATTATGAAATCTCGAAATCCGAAAACTCCGAAATTTTGTAACTAGGAAATCATAAAATCCGAAAATTTGAGAACCCGAATCAAATACAGATTCTGATGAAACTTTAAACGTGTAAATTTTGTTTCTGAACTTAGGATCTTCTGAATTTCGAAAATTATCGAATCACTGAAACTCGAAATTTTGAATATTTACAGGGATGATAACTTAGGATACGGAAATTTTGAATTGTGAAAGTTGAAATTATGAGGAATACATTTTCTATTCAACTTTGAATTCGATAAACCGAAAAATTTCAACTTTGGAAAATAGAATTTCGAATATTTTAAACTTATTATTATTTCAAATTTTGTGTTTTCTTGAACTCCCAAGTTTTAGACTTTGGAAAATCGGAATTTTGGCTAGCAAATCTTAAATCAAACAACTGGGAAGTGAAATTTTCAAAATTTTTAAATCCCGGAATTTCGAAACTATGAAACCTCGAAAGCCGAAAACTCCGGAATTTTGCAATTAGGAAATAATAAAATCCGAAAATTTGAGAACCCGAATCAAATACAGATTCTGATAAAACTTTAAACGTGTAAATTCTGTTTCTGAACTTAAAATCTTCGGAATTTCGAAAATTATAGAGTCACTGAAACTCGAAATTTTGAATATTTACAGGGATGATAACTTAGGTTACGGAAATTTTGAATGTTGAAAGTTTATTATGAAGGATAAATTTTGTAGACAACTTTGAATTCAATAAATCGAAAAATTTCAACCTTTGAAAATTAAATTTTGAATTTTTTAAACTTATTGTTATTTAAAATTTTGTGAATTTTTTGAAACACCCGAGTTTTAGACTTTGGAAAATCGGAATTTTGGAAGCAAATGGTAAATCAAACGACTGGGAACTTCGTACATTCAAATTTTCAGGATTTTTAAATCCCGGAATTTCGAAATTATGAAACCTCGAAATCTCGAAAAGTCCTTAATTTTGCAATTACGAAATCATAAAATACGAACATTTTAGATGCCTATTCAAATGCAGATTCTGATGAAACCTCAAATGTGAAAATTCGGTTTCTAAACTTAGAATCTTCTGAATTTCGAAAATTATCGAATATCGAAATTCAATTTTTGAAAATTGAATTTCGAATTTTTTAAACTTATTGTTATTTCAAATTTGTGACTCTCTTTAAACGTCCAAGTTTTAGACTTTGGAAATTCGGAATTTTGGCAAGCAAATCCTAAATCAAACAATTGGGAACTTCGTACATTCAAATATTCAAAATTTTTAAATCCCGGAATTTCGAAATTATGAAACCTCGAAATCCGAAAAGTCCGGAATTTTGCAATTACGAAATCATAATATCCGAAAATTTGAGAACCCGATTCAAACACTGATTCTGATGAAACCGTGTAAATTCTGTTTTAGAACTTAGAATCTTCTCAATTTCGAAAATTATTGAGTGATTGAAACTCGAAATTTTGTATATTTACAGGGATGATTAGGTATAACTTAGGTTACGGAAATTTTGAATTTTGGAAGTTTAAGTTCTGAAGAATAAATTTTGTAGAGACAACTTTGAATTCAATAAATTCGAAAATTTCAACTTATGAAAATTGAATTTCGAATTTTTCAAACCTATTATTTGAACTTTTTCGAATTTTTTGAATCTTTCGAGTCTTAAACTTAGGAAACGCGGGATTTTGCCAACCGAATCTGGATTCAAACAATCTGGGAACTTCGTACATTCAAATTTTCAGAATTTTTACAACGAATCTTTTGAATTTCGAAAATTATCGAGTCCTGAAACTCGAAATTTTGAATATTTACAAGGACGATTATAACTTTGGTTACGAGAGCTCTAGAATTTTGGTATTTCGTAACGATAAAATACAAAAATCGTTAAACTAAAGAACGTGGAAATTCTGTTTCTGAACTTTGAATCTTCGGAATTTCGAAACATCGGGCCACTAAAACTCGAAATTTTCAATATTTACATTGATATTTTTAGTAGGTAATTTTGTTTTTTAGAAGTCTAATTTGCAAAGAACGAATCTGCTTAGACTCATTCAATTGGAAAATTTGAAATTATGAGTAATGAATTTCGACCTTTTTAAACTTAAAACTTTTTTTAGTGGTCAGGTTTAGATTAGTGATACAGAAAAATTAAATAAGTGTTATATTAATTAATTTAAAAATCTAAAACTCTCATTACTAAAACTTCAACAATAATCTGGCTGATGATATAATTACAATAAAATTTCGACATTTGAATCACTGACTGCTGGAAATCCTGCTTCTCTCAGTAGTGGGAAAATATCAGTGATAAAATTTTCTGGGAATTTAAACAGACGGATGTTTTGTTAGCAGAAAACATTATAAATTATAATAATCGTTCTCAAGAACAGACTGAAATGAAAATTCGCTGACGAACTTCTCAACAATTTTTGAACACACTGTATGTAATACAAACTAATAATTCTAAGTAATAACTAATAACTTATGAGGCAAACATTAATATTTACTAAAAAAAGAAAGAATCAGTGCTAATAAATCAACATTAGGTATAAAATTGGTAGTGACCACAATGGAGCCAGTATTAGGTAACGAATTTCGAGAGACAAGACATCTTAATGACTATCATTACGTACAAAAACAAAACCGTCATCACGTTCTACTCCATATATAATCTAAATGTGAGTAAATATTAATTTTTATAGCCCAAAAAACAAATTTCGTTCCATATTTTTTTCTCCGTTCCAAATTAGCACAAATCAAGTAAACTACCTTACTTGGGAGCAAAACTTTGTAAAAACCTCTGGCCAAATTTTCGACACCAGCCCACTTTTTTGCTTCCAAAAGGTGTAGTGTTTCCTCACTTTCTCGCTTTATAAAATTTGATCGAATTAATCACGCACTTGTTCTTTTATTAGATACACTTCCACAAACAACAGACGCAACAAATCGTAATAGAAAGTAAACCAGTTCATCCAAGTAACTAATCTCGTTTCGGCACAAAATTGACAACCATGAAGGAAAGCTTCAACTTTGAATCGGAAAGTAATCTCCGAAATTAAAACGAAGAAGAAAAAAGGTCAAGTGGCGCTTAACGGTTTATGAAAGTCATAGCCAAAACAAATTCATCAATGAAACCTGTCGAAACTCCTGTCGCAAAATTTTTGCCACCTAGACCAACCAGCAACCACAATTTGTAACCAAAACCGACCAAATCACTTCATCGCACTTCCACACCACCAACCCACAAATATTAGTACTAGAAAGCGACCAACCAACTAATCTCATGCAAAAAAACCCCAAACGCATTTTCAATCCATTCGCGAACCGAAGGTCTCTTACGCAACTGCTTGGTGCGTTTTTTGCCAAACCTGGTGAAAGGCCGTCGCCTTGGTTTTTTCCCTTTTCCCTCGAAAAACTGACCTCACTCTCCCTGCTGAGCCTCCGGAACAGCTCGTCGGACTCGAACTTGCTCTTCTGGTCCGGCACCACCCGGGGCATCTTGAAGATGAACCTAGGCTTAGGCTGCTCGTACAGGCCGATGGAGTCGAAGGGCAGCATCCCGGCCAGGGCGGACGTGGGGTCGTTCATGGAGTGCATAACCTACGTAAGAACTGGGCACGGTCCGGTATAACCTCACTCGACAGCGGTTGCAGCGGCACTGGGGCTAGGTCCGGCGCTTCGGCGGACCGAGGGCTGAAAGGGGCGGCGCTTGCGACGCCGGCCAATGGGGAGCGAGGAGGGGAGAGCGTAATTGAATTACCGTAGGCTGGCGGATTGTGTAGGGGCGGCGAAGCTATGAAAGTAAAGTAGGCTGCTTTATGAGATTTATCTCATAATCTCGTTGTTTGCATACATCTGCTTTATGCTTTTCGGAGGGATTTCGGGGATTATGAAGGAGAGTTTTTATGATGGGACGGGGGGAAGGTTTCTTGGACAGGTTTGGCGTACGAAAAACGACAATTTGCTGATAAAAATAATTGACAGGGATTTGTCAAGAGAAGAGTTAAGATAAAGAAGATAAGACGAGTCAGGCATGCCTTTATGTGATTGTTAGACGAATGTGACTGAAGATAAAGCTAGAAAAATCTGTTATCTTAGGTTTGCACCATCTGTCCAGTTATGGGATTTTTTTGTTTGCAAAATTTTTAATTTCTATTAAAAACAACGTCAACTTGTCACAGATTGTAGCATAAACCAGCGGATTTTGACATATTGATTGATGAGTAAAACAAGCAATACCTACAAGTTAAAAAGTATTTGTCCACATACGTTTTTGTTTTCTGTCAAAATTTTACATTGATGTTGTGATGTTGAAACGTCTGATTTTTTCACATAATTTAAGAGTTTATTAAAATACAAGTCTTTAATTTTATTTATTATTAAACTCGAATCTTCTGCTTTTGTTATTTACAAAAATATTTAACACTTTCTCAAAATTTTCTATTGTTTGCGTTATTTTTTCAACTGATGCATCGCGAGTGCATTTAATCTTTCCTGAGTCATAGTCGTTCTCAGGAAGCGCTTGATTCTCTTTGGGATAGAAAAATATCTCTCATATTCGCATGTAGTTATTGGAAGTCATTTGGAAGTCTATCCTTACCGTATCACAGCAGTACAAGAACTCTTACTAGTGGACTTTCCACGAAGATTAGAATTTTACAATTGGTTTGTAATATATAAATGTATTTAAGCCTCAAAAAATTGGTGTGTAGGCAGCAATTACTCAAAGGCAAATCATTGGATCAATATTCTTTCAACGTAAACCATAAAATATTATCTAGAAGGGTTTTCGCTCTCATTTTTTATCAGGTACCTAAGTACACTAAATGCTGCTATCGAAATGAAATTTTAGAGCCCTTTGTCAACCAGTTCCACGATGATGAATTGCTGAACGGATTCTTTCAACAAGATGGAGTTTCGATTCATTGTACATACAATGAACAACTGAAATTTCTTCGGCTTAGTCGAAATACAGAAATTCTTTGGCCATCTCGTTCCTGTGATTTGACAACTTATGATTTCTTGAGGTCTCATCTTAAAAACACAATTTTTCAAACAGCGGTTACAAATCTGGAGGACAGCAAAGAATCGAACAAAAATGCTTGGAGATTAGTTAAACTACCTCCACATAAGTCCAATTTTTATCGAAATTGAGATTTTTGTACCACTAGAAAGTGTATAAAATTCTATCTTATTATAAAAAAAATTAAAAAATATTGACGGCGTTCTGGCTAAGAATTTACGCAGATTATTAAAATTATTCATAAACCTGCATTGAACAAAATATTCTGAATGTTATTATTATAGTTCTTACCTTTTTATTGTTATAAAGACGAATTTTTCACCTGTTTAAGCAAATCTAAAAATATGAATGCAATGATTAAAAGTCTGTTCATATTTTGCACATTCGGCAAAATTTTGAGATGCCGTAATCAATTTTTTGGGGTTGATAAAGAGATACATTTTCATTAAAAAGTTAAGATGCTTACAATAACTTCAAAACGTCAAGATTTCAAAGTATTCAGTTTTGCAATTCTTGATTAAATCAATAAAATAAATTGACTTAGTCATTAATTTTTTTACACACCCCGTATAAGCAAACAACAAGTACAGACTTATCATCCTTTGCACATTTAAGATGGGATTTATTCCGCAAAATTTTGGGGTGACGTCATCAATTGTTTAGGGGGGATCAGGAAATATATTTTGACTAAAAATTTACCATGCTTATGAGAACTGTAAAACATCTCCTAGATTTCAAAGCATTCGGTTTTGTAGTTCCTGATTAAATAAATAAAATATATTCACGCATTCATTAATTTTTAACCACCCTGTATATGCAAATCAAAAAAATATGAATTGAATGATAAATTACAAGTACATACTCATCATATTTTCTACATTTTAGGTAGGATTTATTCGACAAACTTTTCAGGTAACGTCATCAATTTTTTGGAGGTGACAAATAAATATATTTTGAATAAAAACTTATCATGCTTATCATAACTGTAAACTATCTGCAAGATTTCAAAGCTTTCGGTTTTGCAAATTCCAAATTAAAAATCAAAATTTATATAATTTTGATTTTATTTCCGAAAATCTGGACGTTTCGGGTAAAATCTCAATTCGGAGGCATAAACTACATGTGTAAGACTATTTAGAATATATACCTAATATAAATATAAAATTTGGCAATAATCGGCCCAGTACTTTTGGAGATTATCTGTCTAATAAAAATCCGGGACGGCAGACAGACGGACAAACGGACAGACGGACAGTCGACAAAATGCAAAAGTAGAGGAGTCGACCGACGGACTTGATTACAATACTTCCTTTGCTTACGCTCGGGAAGCAAAAAAGGAATCTTTTGGAAATACTGAATAAGCTAAGACCCAACGAGTTTCGAGATTTTTACAGGAACCTTCTCACCGAGGAAAGAGTAGCTGTAGATCCCGAAACAGCAGATTTTTCTAGCGATAAAGAAACAATTAGGTATTTTTGAAAAAATATTAGGAGTACCTATTTGTTTTTAAATTTAATAATTTTTATAAAATTAGCTAAATATTTATTTTTCTAATTAATAGTTAATGAAGGTTTCTTATATATTTCTTTCGATTTCATTAATTTTTTTATGCAAAAAAACAAACAATTAAATAGCAAATAAGTCACTGCTACCAACCAGATACGTTACCAATTTGCCATCAATATTTAACAAAGATTTCGCACTTATCATTACATTCTACATAAATTATAATACTGAAAACTGTATGTATTTAATAAAACAACAATAATATATCAAACCAGATACATTTTTGTATGTCGAATCGATTTTTAAATAACAAATAGAGCTTTTATATATCCAAAACTGAAACGCTAATACCCAGATATGTCTATATTTTTGCAGAAATTGAGAAAATTTTGATAATTTTGAAAAGAATACGTAGGTACATGCAAAAATTGACAAAATTTTCTTGCAAATGTTGATATTAAAAATTTTATGTTTTTTTTATTTTAACCGGTTTTTTCAGTTAATTGCATAGTATTCTTTGAACAACGCGATACTCAAAAACAGATTTTTAATTTCTTGCAAAGAAATAGGTATTTTGCAGCTAAGCTCCGCCCCCCTGCTTAACGGTGAATAAAAAAAATCATCACAATCGAGATAGGGCGGGTGGGCGGGCTTATATTTTATGTTTTGGTTTTAATATGTGTAGACTTCTTTTCAGAACGTGAAACTTAAAACATGTTTAAAATGGAAAATTTGTAAAAAAAAAGCAAAATATAGGCCCCACCCACCCACGCTGTCTCAATTCTAATGATTTTTTAATTCGTCGTAAGCCAAGAGGACGGAGCTTAACTGCAAAATCCTTATTTCTCTATGAGAATCAAATCTGGACTGGAATATGGTGTTATTATATGGTCGCCAATTTACGAAGTTCACGGAGTCAATCTGGAGGCTGTTCAGAGAAGATTTTCCAAATTTTTCGCCTTCATGGAAGATGATGCATATTATCCTCACGACATTCTATTAGGGAGATTTAAGTTTACAGCTTTTAGTGTGCGTCGTAATATTTTAATCACACGTTTTTTTTTAATCTCCTTGTTGTTATTATTATTATAATGAAAGCGATTTTTACTTGTAAACAGAAGGTTTAATCAGAAATGCTAAGTTTTAAAATATGAAAAATAGATGCTATAATAACAGAACTTGATATTCTTGGTATGTCAACAAATAAACTTATTGCTGAAATTTTTGCATATTTTGCATATTTAACTATTTTTTTGCATTTATTGCATATTTTAATGTTAAGTGCATTTTGTGCATATTTTAAAATTGTTGCTGCATTTTTCGTGGTAATTGGTGAAAATGTTAATTTTAATACAGTTGGTTATTGGAAGTATGCAGGTAAATAAGTAGCGACCATTTCTAGTAATGCCAACGGGTTTTTCCAAGACTTCATTATGGGTGTTGAGGTGGTTAAGGTAATTCGAATAGAACTTAAAATCTTTTATTATCTTTGAAGTTATAAATAATCTTGTATTTTGTAATGTCAGTTTTCATATCCTTGTTTTCCCCGTTTCCCTGGAAAACACCCCCACTGGCTGTTTTTCAAACCTAACAACTTCTCTTTTTCCTCTCGACTTTTTGGCTCTCGACGATTAAAAAAATAATAATCACAATTGAGACAGGGCGGGTGGGCGGGATTAATATTTTGGCCTTTTTCATGATATACGTAGTCGTCTTTTCAGAACAAGAAACTAAAACATGTTTAAAATGGTAAATTCTTACAGACAAACATGGATCTTGCAATTAAGCCCCGCCCCGCCTCTCGATCTGACCACGAATGAAAAATCAATCTCAATTGAGAATAAAGATTGGGGCGGGCATGGGTGGGGCGTAATCTTCGACTTTATTATTTTTTTTCTTAATATACACAGTATTCTTTAAACAACACGATTCTCAGAAACATGTTTGTAATTTCTCGTAGAGAAATAAAGATTTTGCAGTTGAGCTCCGTACCCTTGGCTCACGACGAATAAAAAAAAATCATCAGAATTGAGACAGGGTGGGTGGGCGGGGCTTATATTTTGTCATTCTTTCTTTAATATACATAGCCATCTTTTCATAACAAGAAACTTAAAACATGGTTAAAATGGTTTTTGCAAGGAAATATGGATTTTGAAATTATGGGGCGAGGCCTAATTGCAAAATCAATATTTCCTTATACAAATTTTCCATTTTAAACATGTTTTTAGTTTCACGTTCTGAAAAGAAGTCTACACACATTAAAACCAAAAGGAAAATATAAGCCCGCCCACCCGCCCTATCTCGATTGTGATGATTTTTTTTATTCGCTGTTAAGCAAGAGGGCCGAGCTTAACTGCAAAATACTTATTGTTTTACAAGAATTTAAAAACCTGTTTTTGAGTATCGTGTTGTTCAAAGAATATTATGCCCCGCCCACCCACCCCGTCTCAATTGTGATGATGTTTTTTATTCTTAGAAACTTAAACTACGCTTAAATTGGTACATTTTTGCAAGGAAATATGGATTTTGCAATTAGGCTCCGCCTCTAGGTCTGTCAACAAATGAAAACTTCATTACTATTTAGATCAGGGCAGATGTGGATAGGGCTTAATCTTTTGCTTTAATTTTTTCTTAATACCTATATACAGTATTCCTTGAATAACACGATACTCTTACATGGTAATTTTTTATAGAGAACTGATAAGGGTTTTGCAATTAAATTCCACTTATTTGGTTCTGGACGATTAAAAAAAAAAAAATCACAATTGAGATAGGGCGGGTTGGCGGAGCTTATATTTTTCGTCTTTTCAGAACAAGAAACTAAAACATGTTTAAAATAGTGCATTCTTGCAGACAAACATGGATCTTGCAATTAAGCCCCGCCCCTCGATCTGACAACGAATGAAAAATCAATCACAACTGATAATAAAGATTGGGGCGGGTATGGGTGGGGCGTAATCTTCGGCTTTATTTTTCTTTTCTTAATATACACAGTATTCTTTAAACAACACGATTCTCAAAAACATGTTTTTAATTTCTTGTAGAGAAATAAGGATTTTGCAGTTAAGCTCCGTCCCCTTGGCCCACGACGAATAAAACAATCATCAGAATTGAGATAGGGTGGGTGGGTGGGGCTTATATTTTGTTTTTTTTTCTTAACATACATAGCCATCTTTTCATAACAAGAAACTTAAAACATGGTTAAAATGATTAAGTTTCACGTTCTGAAAAGAAGTCTACACATATTAAAACCAAAAGGCAAAATATAAACCCGCCCACCCGCCCTATCTCTATTGTGATGATTTTTTTTATTCGCCGTTAAGCAGAGTTAAGCGTAGAAATTAACTGCAAAATACTTATCTCTTTACAAGAATTTAAAAACATGTTTTTGAGTATCGTGTTGTTCAAAGAATACTATGCCCTGCCCACCTACCCCGTCTCTATTGTGAGAATTTTTTTTTATTCTTAGAAACGTAAAATACGCTTAAATTGGTACATTTTTGTATGGAAATATAGATTTTGCAATTAAGCCTCGCCCCTCGATCTGACAACGAATGAAAAATACATCACAATTGAGAATTGAGGTCGGGGTGGATATGGGTGGGGCATAATCTTTGGCTTTATTTTTTTTTCTTAGGATAGATAGTAGACATTCTTTAAACAACACGACTCTCAAAAACATGTTTTAATTTCTCGTAGAGAAATAAGGATTTTGCAGTTAAGCTCCGTCCCCTCCGTCTGACAACGAATGAAAAAATCATCAGAATTGAAATAGGGTGGGTGGGCGGGGCTTATATTTTGTTTTTTTTTTCTTAACATACATAGCCATCTTTTCATAACAAGAAACTTAAAACATGGTTAAAATGATTAACATGTTTTAAGTTTCACGTTCTGAAAAGAAGTCTACACATATTAAAACCAAAAGGCAAAATATAAACCCGCCCACCCGCCCTATCTCGATTGTGATGATTTTTTTTATTCGCCGTTTAGCAGAGTTAAGCGTAAAACTTAACTGCAAAATACTTATCTCTTTACAAGAAATTTAAAACATGTTTTTGAGTATCGTGTTGTTCAAAGAATACTATGCCCCGCCCACCTACCCCGTCTCTATTGTGAGAATTTTTTTTTATTCTTAGAAACGTAAAATACGCTTAAATTGGTACATTTTTGTATGGAAATATGGATTTTGCAATTAAGCCTCGCCCCTCGATCTGACAACGAATGAAAAATACATCACAATTGAGAATTGAGGTCGGGGTGGATATGGATGGGGCATAATCTTTGGTTTTAATTTTTTTTTTTCTTAGTATAGATAGTAGACATTCTTTAAACAACACGATTCTCAAAAATATGTTTTTAATTTCTCGTAGAGAAATAAGGATTTTGCAGTTAAGCTCCGTCCCCTTGGCCCACGACGAATAAAACAATCATCAGAATTGAGATAGGGTGGGTGGGCGGGGCTTATATTTTGTTTTTTTTTTTTTTTCTTAACATACATAGCCATCTTTTCATAACAAGAAACTTAAAACATGGTTAAAATGATTAACATGTTTTAAATTTCACGTTCTGAAAAGAAGTCTACACATATTAAAACCAAAAGGCAAAATATAAACCCGCCCACCCACCCTATCTCAATTGTGATGATTTTTTGTATTCGCTGTTAAGCAAGGGGATGAAGTTTAACTGCAAAATAATTATTTCTTTACAAGAAATTAAAAACATGTTTTTGGGTATCGTGTTGTTTAAAGAATACTATGTATATTAAGAAAAAAAGGCAAAATATAAACATGAACTTGTACCTCCATATTAAACTGCCGCGCAATGTAAATTCTAACCTTCTTGAGTGGTCAATTGTTCTTACTGTTTTCTCTAGGGAATAAAGTATCACTTTATTACCAAAAACGGGGGAATAAAGTACCATTTTATTCCCGGTTGGGAGGAAGAGCAATTTATGGACATGCAAGCATCGTGGGTCAATTTTTTGGATGTTATGTTGTTTGTAATTTTGATAAAACTGAAGAAACTAGAGAATAATGTGGATCTGCACATCCTAAAAGAAAATTCGGATAAAGCGTATTACCGTGTCAAACCACTGTCAAATGTCAATTTTTTAAATGAACACCCATTAAGTTTTGATAATTATGACACCAACTTCCTTATAATTTTTTAAATATTGAAAATTACTCTTCTGCTATGTCAGTCAGTTCATAGACGTTGCAATTTTGGAGGACACGATTTCTCGAAGATTTCCCACAAACCATCCGTCATCGACTGCCAATAAATTTTACGACCATAATCCATCAACAACTTCTGAATGTCCCATGGGTCCGTTTGAATTTGGGTCAAATTCATCTTGTCGGTTTGCAGGTAAAGTGGCTTCATTTTCGGCAAAAAGTGGACGAATTTGGAAACTTTTGTAAGCTCGGCTGTGAGTTGATTAAAAAAGTGAAACCGCAAACTGGCCTCAGACTCAAATTTCCACAAAAAATGACCCATTTTCGATCCGACATTCCCCAGAGGCTACCGCAAGAAGTAATACTGTGTAAATGAATGCGGAAAAAGCTGTTTTTTGTTGGAGGTATCAAGGTTAAATCCGGAATACGAGAAACCTTGAAATAGATTTATAAATATATGTTTCTGTTATGTTGATGAAATAAGGGTGATTTTTCGTTTATATACTTCTTACCCATATTCCCATATAATTAGATAGTGAGAAAAAATTAATTTTTAAGATTATAATAAATAATAATTAAAATAAATATAAACAACCACTGATATAACGAGATTAACCCAACTGAAAATTTCAGCTGCCGGCAATAGGTACGCCAACAATTTACTTAGTTTAAATTGGACACCCTTTAATACTATTACCGCTCCACCATCCCCAGCTCCCGACTCGCCGACTTCCCCCTTAATCCGGCCCTCTTCCAGTAGTTACATTACACGCGAAAAAAAAATTACATCATCACGAGGATCCCCTTACACGAGGCCCCCATTGGCTCGGCCATCACAACACGGCTTTTTCCGCCAATGGCGTGCCGATTTTCGAGAGGGGAATTATCTAAATATAACACAATTCATGTCTGCTATTTGACGTTATCAATTGTGCTGATGTCATAATAGCCAAACGATACTGCCGGATTACATTTACATAACAATGGGAAGGGGGGAACGAAAGAGCGACACAAGTATCGGTTTACGTCACGAAATCAAAGGACGTTTTATGGAGGAAAAGGTTACCGAAGTTTTATGGTGGTATTTGTGATTTGAATGAAGGCCGTAACATTTGGATGGGGAAATTTGGTGTCGGCCCGAGTGTCCTAATTCGGTTAAAAG
Organism: Zophobas morio; assembly: GCF_036711695.1. NCBI lineage: Eukaryota > Metazoa > Arthropoda > Insecta > Coleoptera > Tenebrionidae > Zophobas > Zophobas morio. The sequence goes on along the minus strand of NW_026972123.1, from coordinate 5,494,130 downwards.
ATGTTTAGGGTTTAGTGGATTTCTTATGGTTGTAAAGTTTATGGGGCGGCTGCCTGGAGAAATGCCGAATTTATTGGGGTTGGTGACTTGGCGTTGGCAAAATGTTGCAAGAAGTGGGTGTCGTAATGGTTTTTTCAGCCGCTGTCGTATATTTTATCTAAAATTTTGCTTTTTATAAATTCTTATTTAGTGTTCCAAATTGTATATAAAATATCTTTGCCTTTTATTGGAGTGGAGCTGCAAGATTTATGAGACGGCTTTCATGGAGAACTGAGGAAATATTGTAGTTTTACCTGTGGAAACATTCATTCTTGATGCCTAGAGCACGAACCCTAGCAATAATAATGGAAAGATTTATTTCGGAAGCTCAGTCGGATTGTTTTAAAATTCCTGAGAAGTTAGTCAGTGCGACAGTCATGGATATGATATCTAATTTATAGTAAATTATGATTTCTTCCTTTTATATACAGGATCTTCATTTTATCTCTTCACGCCTGGATATTTCTGCATAGGCAAATTTGATGGTGTGGAATTGTTAGTAACCACATTTTTTTGAAGGAGATTTAAACGGACCTATGTATCTACCTGTATAATATGTTGCCTATGCAAAAATTGTCAGGCGTGAACATATAAAACGAACATTCTGTATATATAGAAATTTATATTGCAATGTTAAATATAGGCAACCAATTATACAGCATTACCTGTAAATATTTTTTAAATATACTACAACATTATGACTAAAAAAATTATTATCGTTAATACGGTTACCTTATTATAATTAATTGTTTAATTATGATATTATTAACATATTAACAATAAAAATAAGATTTAATCGTAGTGCTGTCATCTGCACGTCGTCAAACAAATCGCACCGAGAATCCTTCCATTTTCACGTTGCCAACATTACAACCAAAAAAACACTTATGAGACTACGTTTCACGATAACCTAACCTCACATTTTATAACCTCAAAATGTCGAATGTAAACAAGTAACTGTTCGTAAGAATAAAAAACAAACCCTCTTATTTATTAAACAGTAAGAATAAAACATTAAAATGTACTTCGACGACCCTTCTCTACTGAAAAAACCCATCAAAGAAATAGAGGTAAGTAACAATTTTGTGCAACAATACAATATTTCCATCCACCACTTTTAGGAAAAATGGAAATTAGTACCAGCTTTCCTCAAAGTCAAAGGCTTAGTCAAACAACACATCGACTCGTTCAACTATTTTATTAACGTCGATATTAAAAAAATCGTCGAAGCCAACAACAAGTTGGTTTGTGATGCAGATCCTCTGTTTTATGTTAAGTGAGTATGCGGAATTTTTCGTTCGCTTGTTTTTTAGCACTAATTAATTATAGGTACACAAATGTTTATGTGGGAAGACCCGACGTTGACGAGGGTTTCAATATTAGCAAACCCACCACACCACATGAGTGTCGATTGAGAGATATGACCTATTCTGCGCCAATTTCCGTGGATATTGAGTACACTAGGGGCACCCAGAGGGTGTCTAAGGCGGGACTCATGATAGGAAGGTGTGTATTTAATAACTAACCAAAAAATCAAAATTGTGCTGCAATAAAAAGTCCATTTATAAACTTTCTACTGACGTTGTTGTTGTAAGATAAATACGCAACAAAGGTACGCATCATTCGTATCATCCGTTCGAGGTAACCAACGTGTAATTTTCGCCGTTACGTTGCCGCTGCCACTTACGCTTATTTAAGAACATGTTTCATTTGGTAATTTCCCGTGGAAAAATAAGGATTTTGCAGTTAAGCTCCGCCCTCTTGGCTCACCATGAATAAAAAAAATCATCACAATTGAGACAGGGCGGGTGGGCGGGGCTTATATTTGGTCTTTTTTCTTAATATATGTAGCCTTTTTTTCACAACAAGAAACTTATAACATGGTTAAAATGGTACATTTTTGCAAGAAAATATAGATTTTCCAATTATGGGGCGGAGCTTAATTGTAAAATCGATATTTCCTTGTACAAATTTTCCATTTTAAACATGTTTTAAGTTTCACGTTCTGAAAAGAAGTCTACACATATTAAAACCAAAAAGCAAAATATATGCCCGCCCAGCCGCGCGATCTCAATTGTGATAATTTTTTTTATTCGCTGTTAAGCAAGGGGGCGGAGCTTAGCTGCAAAATACTCATTTCTTTACATGGAATTAAAAACATGTTTCTGAGTATTGTGTTGGTTAAAGAATAATATGTATATGTATTAAGAAAAACAGGCAAAATATAAAACCCTGCCTGATCTCAATTATGAAGATTTTTTAATTCTTAGAAACTTGAAACACGTTTAAAATGATAAATTTTTGTAAGTTAATATAGATTTTGCAATTAGGCTCCGCCCCTAGGTCTGCCAACGAATGAAAACTTCATTATTATTTAGATCAGGGCAGGTATGGGTGAGGCTTAATCTTTGGCTTTAATTTTTTCTTAATGTACATTGTATTCTCAATCAAATGTCTTACATGATAATTTCTTGTAGAAAAAAAATACGGATTTTGCAATTAAATTCCTCTTTTTTGGCTCTCTACGATTAAAAAAATCATCATAATTGAAATCGAGTGGGTGGGCGGGGCTTATATGTCACCTTTTTTCTTAATATACGTAGTCGTTTTTCAGAACAAGAAACTTAAAATATGTTTAAAATGGTAAATTCTTGTAGACATATATGGATCTTGCCATTAAGCCCCGTCCCTCGATCTGACAACGAATGAAAAAATCATCATAATTGAGATAGGGTGGGTGGGCGGGGCTTATATTTGGTCTTTTTTTCTTAATATATGTAGCCATCTTTTCACAACAAGAAACTTAAAACATGGTTAAAATGGTACATTTTGCAAGGAAATATAGATTTTCCAATTATGGGGGGGAGCTTAATTGTAAAATCGATATTTCCTTATACAAATTTTCCATGTTAAACATGTTTTAAGTTTCACGTTCTGAAAAGAAGTCTACACATATTAAAACCAAAAGGCAAAATATAGGCCCGCCCACCCGCCCTATCTCGATTGTGATGATTTTTTTATTCGCTGTTAAGCAAGGGGGCGGAGCTTAACTGCAAAATACTTATTTCTTTACAAGAAATTAAAAACATGGTTTTGGGTATCATGTCGTTTAAAGAATATTATTTATATTAAGAAAAAAAGGCAAAATATAAAACCCCACGCACCCACCCGATCTCAATTGTAATGATTTTTTTAATTCTTAGAAACTTGAAACACGTTTAAAATGGTAAATTTTTGTAAGGAAATATGGATTTTGCAATTAAGCCCCGCCCCTCGGTCTGCCAACGAATGAAAAGTTCATTACTATTTAGTTCAGAGCAGGTATGGGTGAGGCTCAATCTTTGGCTTTAATTTTTTCTTAATAGGTTGTATTCTCAAACAGATGTCTTAGATGATAATTTTTTGTAGAGAAAAAAATACGGATTTTGCAATTAAATTCCTCTTTTTTGGCTCTCGACCATTAAAAAAAAAATCATTATAATTAAAATCGGGTGGGTGGGCGGGGTTTATATGTTACCTTTTTTCTTAATATACGTAGTCGTTTTTCACAACAAGAAACTTAAAACATTTTTAAAATGGTAAATACTTGTAGAGAAATATGGATCTTGCAATTAAGCTCCGCCCCTCGGTCTGACAACGAATGAAAAAATCATCAGAATTGAGATAGGGCGGGTGGGCGGGGCTTATATTTGGTCTTTTTTTTCTTAATATCCGTAGCCATCTTTTCATAATAAGAAACTTAAAACATGGTTAAAATGGTATATTTTTGCAAGAAAATATAGATTTTCCAATTATGGGGCGGAGCTTAATTGTAAAATCGATATTTCCTTATACAAATTTTCCATTTTAAACATGTTTTAAGTTTCACGTTCTGAAAAGAAGTCTACACATATTAAAACCAAAAAGCAGAATATATGCCCGCCCACCCGCCCGATCTCAATTGTGATGATTTTTTTTATTCGCTGTTAAGCAAGGGGACGGAGCTTAGCTGCAAAATACTTATTTCTTTACAAGAAATTAAAAACATGTTTCTGAGTATCGTGTTGTTTAAAGAATACATTGTATATTAAGAAAAACAGGCAAAATATAAAACCCCGCCCACTCACCCGATCTCAATTGTGATGATTTTTTAATTCTTAGAAACATGAAACACGTTTAAAATGGTAAATTTTCGTAAGAAAATATGGATTTTGTAATTAAGCCCCGCCCCTCGGTCTGACAACGAATAAAAAATTCATCACGATTGAGATCGAGACGGATGGGTGGGGCTTCTCTTTTGGTTTTCTTTTTTAATGAATACATTTAGTTTTCTTTGTATAACACGATTATTTAAGGGCATATTTCACATGATAATGTCTCGTAGAAAAATGAGGATTTTACAATTAAGCTCGGCCCCTCGAATAAAAAAATCATCAGAATTGAGATGGGGCGGGTGGGCGGGGCTTATATTTGGTCTATTTTCTCTTAATATACGTAGCCATCTTTTCACAACAAGAAACTTAAAACATGGTTAAAATGGTACATTTTTGCAAGGAAATATGGATTTTGCAATTATGGGGCGGAGCCTAATTGCAAAATCGATATTTCCTTATATAAATTTTCCATTTTAAACATGTTTTAAGCTTCACGTTCTGAAAATAAGTCTACACATATTAAAACCAAAAGGCAAAATATAATCCCGCCCACCTGCCCTATCTCAATTGTATACTTATTTTTTCACAAAAAATTAATAACATGTTTTTGAGTATCGTGTTGTTTAAAGAATACTATGTACATTAAGAAAAACAGTCAAAATATAAAAACCCCACCCACCCACCCCGTCTCATTTGTGATGATTTTTTCATTCTTAGAAGTTTAAAACACGTTTAAAATGATAAATTTTTGTAAGTTAATATGGTTTTTGCAATTAGGCTCCGCCTCTAAGTCTGCCAACGAATGAAAAGTTCATTACTATTTAGATCAGACCGGGTATGGGTGAGGCTTAATCTTTGGCTTTAATCTTTCTTAATATATTGTATTCTCAATCTAATGTCTTACATGATAATTTCTTGTAGAAAAAAAAATATACAGATTTTGCAATTAAATTCCTCTTTTGGCTCTCGACGATTAAAAAAATCATCATAATGGAAATCGGGTGGGTGGGCGGGGTTTATATGTTACCTTTTTTCTTAATATACGTAGTCGTTTTTCAGAACAAGAAACTTAAAACATTTTTAAAATGGTAAGTACTTGTAGAGAAATATGGATCTTGCAATTAAGCTCGACCCCTCGGTCTGACAACGAATGAAAAAATCATCAGAATTGAGATAGGGCGGGCGGGCGGGGCTTATATTTGGTCTTTTTTTTCTTAATGCACGTAGCCATTTTTTCACAACAAGAAACTTAAAACATGGTTAAAATGGTACATTTTTGCAAGAAAATATGGATTTTGCAATTATGGGGCGGCGCTTAACAAAATCGATATTTAATATATAAATATAAGCCCGCCCACCCGCCCTATCTCAATTGTGATGATTTTTTTTATTCGCCGTTAAGCAAGGGGGCGGAGTGTAGCTGCAAAATACTTATTTCTCTACAAGAAATTAAAAAGATGTTTCTGAGTATCGTGTTGTTTAAAGAATACTATGTATATTAAGAAAAACGGGCAAAATATAAAACCCCACCCACCCACCCGATCTCAATTGTGTTTTTTTATTCGCTGTTAAGCAAGGAGGCGGAGCTTAACTGCAAAATACTTATTTCTTTACAAGAAATTAAAAACATGTTTTTGTGTATTGTGTTGTTTAAAGAATACTACGTATATTAAGAAAAATAGGCAAAATATAAAACCCCACCCACCCACCCGATCTGAATTGTGATGATTTTTAATTCTTAGAAACTTGAAACACGTTTAAAATGGTACATTTTCGTAAGAAAATATGATATTTGGTAATTAAGTCCCGCCCATCGGTCTGACAACGAATAAAAAATTCATCACAATTGAGATCGAGACGGATGGGTGGGGCTTCTTTTTTGGTTTTCTTTTTTAATTAATACATTTTGTTTTCTTTGTATAACACGATTATTTAAGAACATATTTTACATGGTAATGTCTCCTAGAAAAATAAGGATTTTACAATTAAGTTCGGCGCCTCGGTCTGACAACGAATGAAAAAATCATCAGAATTGAGATAGGGTGGGTGGGCGGGGCTTGTATTTGGTCTTTTTTTCTTAATATACGTAGCCATCTTTTCACAACAAGAAACTTAAAATATGGTTAAAATGGTACATTTTTGCAAGAAAATATGGATTTTCCAATTATAGAGCGGCGCTTAATAATAAGTCCGCCCACCCGCCCTATCTTAATTGTGATGATTTTTTTTATTCGCCGTTAAGCAAGGGGGCGGAGCTTAGCTGCAAAATACTTATTTCTTTACAAGAAATTAAAGAGATATTAAGAAAAACAGGCAAAATATAAAACCCCACCCACCCACCCCATCTCAATTGTGATGATTTTTTTCATTCTTAGAAGCTTAAAACACGTTGTAAGGAATTATGGATTTTACCATTAGGCTCCTCCCCTAGGTCTGCCAACGAATGAAAACTTCATTCGTTTTAGATCAGGGCGATTATGGGTGAGGCTTAATCTTTGGCTTTAATTTTTTCTTAATATACATTGTATTCTCAAACAAATGTCTTACATGCTAATTTCTTGTAGAGAGAAAATACGGATTTTGCAATTAAATTCCTCATTTTTACGATTAAAAAAAATCATCATAATTGAAATCGGGTGGGTGGGTGGGGCTCATATGTTATCTTTTTTCTTAATATACGTAGCCGTTTTTCAGAAGAAGAAAATTAAAACATGTTTAAAGTGGTAAATAAGTAAGTAAATAACTAAATAAATAAGTAGACAAATATGGATCTTGCAATTAAGCTCCGCCCCTCAATCAGACAACGAATGAAAAATTCATCACAGTTGAGAATTGAGATTTGGCTTCATAAAAACATGATTTTAACTTCTCGTAGAGAAATAAGAATTTTGCAGTTAAACTCCACCCTCTTGCCTCAGAACGAATAAAAATAATCATTACAATTGAGATAGGGCGGGTGGGCGGGGCTTATATTTGGTCTTTTCTTCTTAAATGTGTAGACTTATTTCGGCAACAAGAAACTTGAAACATGTCTAAAATGGTAAATTTTTGCAATAATCAACTTAAATCCTACACTAAAGTCGTTGAACGACAAAATAGCAGAAATACGAACCTTTTCTGTAAAAGTGTTGTCGCCAGATGGCGTGACTGTCATCAATTTTTTTGTTTAATATTTTTCGCTCAAATTTATTTGTAGAATGCCCATAATGCTACGTTCGTCCAACTGCGTCCTAAGCAATAAATCCGAATACGAACTAGCTAAAATGAACGAGTGCCCTTTGGACCCGGGGGGTTACTTTGTGGTAAAGGGCCAAGAAAAGGTAATTTTGATCCAGGAGCAATTGTCCAGAAACAGAATGATAGTGGAGGAGTCAAAATTCGGGGTACAATGTACAGTTACGAGTTCCACGCACGAGAAAAAGTCCAAAACAAACGTTCTAGCTAAAGGGAATAAATACTACTTAAGCCACAATTCCTTGACTGACGTAAGAATTTTCGTGATTTAGCGTAATTTTACTAACTTATTTTGTATTTTTAAGCTCATTCCCGTTTCTATAATTTTTAAAGCGTTAAACGTCACTAGTGATAAAGAAATGTGCGAAATGATCGGCGTCGAGGACATTTCAAAACTGACCGCAACTCTGGAAGAGTGTCATAATTTGAAAATTTACACCCAATTGGGGGCTTTGAAACATATTGGGTCAAAATTAGTAGCTAAGAGATACGTCACTTCTGCTAGTAAAATTAAGACACCTGTGGACGAAGCTAGGGATATTTTGGCCACTACGGTTCTGGCACACGTGCCTGTGGAGGACTACAATTTTCGTATGAAAGCCATCTACTTAGGTGTCATGGTCAAAAGGTATTTTGTATTTATACACGATTTTAGCATCTTGTTTAAACTAGTATCATTTTAGAGTCATTGAGGCTCAAAGTGATAAAAAATTCCTCGACGACAAAGACTACTACGGCAACAAACGTCTCGAACTGGCTGGTTCTCTTCTGTCTTTGATGTTCGAAGACGTCTTCAAACGCTTCAACTGGGAGCTTAAATCCATCGCTGAGAAGACTATTCCCAAAATTCGGGCCACTCAGTTCGACGTCGTCAAGTATATGCGGTCTGATTTGATCACGAATTGTTTGGTGTACGCCATATCCACGGTACGTGGTTGTAGTATTAGTACGAGTCGATTTTGATTGGTCGGTTGTAGGGTAACTGGACTATCAAGAGATTCAGGATGGAACGACTGGGGGTCACGCAAGTTTTGTCTAGGTTGAGTTATATTTCGGCTTTGGGGATGATGACCAGGGTGAATTCGCAGTTCGAGAAGACCAGGAAAGTGTCAGGGCCGAGGTCGCTGCAGCCGAGTCAGTGGGGGATGTTGTGTCCGAGCGATACACCCGAAGGAGAGGTACATATATTTTTTTTATAAATTCGGTAGTAACTGAGATTCGTTCCCTTGTAGGCCTGCGGGCTCGTGAAGAACTTGGCCCTCATGACACATATTACCACCGAAGTCGACGAGTACCCTCTGATCCGACTGGCCAACAACGCCGGCGTGGTCGACATCAACATGTCCTCCGGTATGGCTATCCACTCCTCGGACACTTTTTTCGTGTTCCTCAACGGCAACATCTTGGGCACAATCCGCAACTACAAACGTCTCATACGCACCTTCCGGACGCTACGACGTTCCGGGATCATCTCCGGCTACGTTTCCATCTACCCCAACTTCCTTCACCGCTGTGTCTACATTAGTTCAGACGGAGGCCGCTTGTGTCGCCCTTACATTATCGTAGAAAACGGGAAACCCCTAGTGACGCAGCAACACATAGTGGAAATGGAGAAGGGAATCAGGAGCTTTGAGGATTTTCTCCATGATGGTAGTACCTCGTGGATTGAGTAAACTTAGAGGTTTTATGGGTGTTTGTACAGGTTTGATCGAGTTCCTTGATGTTAACGAAGAGAACGATAGCTATATAGCGTGCTACGAGAAGGACATCACGGAACAGACGAGCCACTTGGAGATTGCTACTTTTACGTTGTTGGGGGTGTGTGCTGGGTTGGTACCCTATCCCCACCATAACCAGTCCCCGAGGAACACGTATCAATGTGCTATGGGGAAACAGGCGATGGGTGAGTCTTAATATACACTTGAAAGAGGTATTCTTGATGTGGGGGGTATAGGTACGATCGGCTACAACCAGAAAAACCGCATGGACACCCTCCTCTATAGCTTGGTGTACCCGCAAGCCCCCATGGTCAAGACCAAGTCCATCGAACTGACCAACTTCGACAAGCTCCCGGCCGGCCAGAACGCCACCATCGCTGTTATGAGCTACAGCGGCTACGACATCGAAGACGCCCTCATCATCAACAAAGCTTCGATCGACAGAGGCTTCGGACGCTGCTTGGTCTACAAGAACTCCAAGTGCATGATGAAGCGCTACGCCAACCAGACTTTCGACCGAATCCAGGGTCCGCTCATCGACAGTACGACCGGTGCGTCGATGTGGAAGCACGGAGTCCTGGACGCTGACGGAATCGTGGCACCAGGAGAACTAGTCGAAAATAAACAAGTCCTAGTGAACAAATCAGTCCCCACGGTTTCGTCTGTCCCAGGGAGTCAGTCGACCTCCGTGGAATACAAAGACACACCGATTTGTTATAGGAACAACGAACCCAGCTATATAGAGAAGGTTCTAGTGAGCACTAATGAAGAGGACACCACGATTATCAAGATTTTGTTGAGGCAGACGCGAAGACCCGAAATTGGGGACAAGTTTAGTTCGAGACATGGGCAGAAAGGGGTTGTAGGGTTGGTGGTGGAGCAGGAAGATATGCCGTTCAATGAATACGGGATTTGTCCTGATATTATAATGAACCCTCATGGGTATCCGTCTAGAATGACGGTAGGAAAGTTGATTGAGTTGCTTTCCGGGAAAGCAGGCGTGGTGGAAGGTAAGTTCCACTATGGGACGGCGTTTGGTGGGTCGAAGGTGGAAGATGTCTGTGAGGAGTTGGCCAAAAACGGGTTTAACTATCAAGGGAAGGATTTTTTCTACTCGGGCATTACGGGGGAGCCTCTGGAAGCCTATATCTACTCGGGACCTGTCTACTACCAGAAGCTGAAACATATGGTTCAGGATAAAATTCACGCCCGGTATGTTCTGGTTATAGTTGTGTCTGCACAGTGTGATTGTTTTTGTATAGAGGGAGAGGTCCAAGAGCTGTTCTGACGCGGCAACCCACTGAAGGAAGAAGTAGGGATGGAGGGCTTCGGCTTGGCGAGA